>NC_133161.1:112660453-114012120 GCF_040802235.1 Manis javanica
CCTTTATCATATTAATTGACCATATATGCTTGGGTTAATATCAGGACTCTCTAGTCTGTTCCATTGGTCTATGGTTCTGTTCTTGTGCCAGTACCAAATTGTCTTGATTATCTTGGCTTTGTAGTACAGCTTGAAGTTGGGGAGCATAATCCCCCCAGCTTTATTCTTCCTTCTCAGAATTGCTTTGGCTATTCAGGGACTTTTGTGGTTAAATATGAACTTTAGAACTATTTGCTCTAGTTCATTAAAGAATGCTCTTGATATTTTAATAGGAAGTGCATTGAATCTGTAGATTGCTTTAGGCAGGATGGCCATTTTGACAATATTAATTCTTCCTATCCATTAGCATGGGATGTGTTTCCATTTATTGGTATCTTCTTTAATTTCTCTCATGAGTGTCTTGTAGTTTTCAGAGTATAGGTCTTTCACTTCCTTGGTTATGTTTATTCTTCGCCATTTTATTCTTTTTTTTTTTTTTGAGAAGGCATCTCTCATACTTATTGATCAAATGGTTGTTAACAACAATAAAATTCTGTATAGGGGACTCAATGCTCAATGTACAATCATTAATCCACCCCAAGACGAATTCTCATCAGTCTCCAATCTTCTGAAGCATAATGAACAAGTTCTTACATGGAGAACAAGTTCTTACATGGTGAACAGTACAAGCGCAGTCATCACAGAAACTTTCAGTTTTGATCACATATTATGAACTATAAACAATCAGGTCAAATATGAATATTCGTTTGATTTTTATACTTGATTTATATGTGAATCCCACATTTTTCCCTTATTATTATTATTATTATTTTTATTTTTAATAAAATGCTGAAGTGGTAGGTAGATGCAAGATAAAGCTAGAAAACATAGTTTAGTGCTGTAAGAGAGCAAATTTAGATGATCAGGTGTGTGCCTGTAGACTAAGTGTTAATCCAAGCTAGACAAGGGCAATAAAACATCCACGGATGCAGAAGATTTCTCTTAAAACAGGGGGGGTGAGGTTCTAAGCCTCACCTCTGTTGATCCCCAATTTCTCACCTGATGGCCCCCCTGCGACTGTGCCTGTCTTAGGTTGTTCCTCCCTTGAGGAATCTTACCCGTCTCTGGCTAACCAGTCATTCCAGGGCCATACAGGGAAATGTAAAGTTGGTAAGTGAGAGAGAGGCAATACTGTTTGAAAAGGTTAGCTTTTTACTTCTTTGCAGATTTATGCCCTGTGGCTTTTATGCCCAGTATTTGTCTTGAGGTATCTTTACCACTTGGAAGAATTATGATACTCAGTAAATTCGATATGAGGCACGAGTTCTATTTAAGGGTTGTAATTAGGAAGGAAGAAGAAAAGCTATAGGAGTAGCAGATGGAAGATAACAGGGGAAGATTGATTATTTCTTTGACATATCTTCTTGTAGAGTAACTTAAGCATGTATAGGTTTTAACCTACTAATTAAATTGTGCACACACATTAACATAATAGGAATACAGTTACATAACCAAAGCAGAGCTATAATTAACAGTCATCTCCAGTGAAGCCAAGAAAACCAGTTAGACACCCTAGGCATTTGTGAAAACTTATCTATGATATGATGGATCTTGTCCAACTGAACTTGAACACTCTGAGAGAAATCAGACAAATTAAAACAACCCATTCCTGGGGACTGTTCACATCCCATATGTTCCTTTAACAGTAGATAGTCTCTTGTCGTAAGATTTTGGAGCGCTACAACTTGCACTTCTCCTAATTCTTGGTTGAGTTCCAACAGTATAGATCCAGTCCAATTTGTTGTTTTACTGTATGCACAGGCCAGCTTAGATATCTCCTTCTTCATTCCAATGGCAAGTCCAGGAACTGGTGGGATGAATGCAGCTACAACTGCAGCATCGCCTGGATCTTTGTTGAGGTTTTTGATGATCATCTTCTGGTGTGACTCTTCAAGAGAGTGCTGATGTTGGAAGTTCTTCTTCATATCATACCTTAGTTCATTTTCTGGGTAGCCGAATTAGGCTTTGATCCTCTGTATAAACACAAACAGACCCTTTGCCCACACTTTGATATGCCCTTTATACCATTGTGTAGAACTCATTGGTCGTCACCAAACAGGAACTGCTTTTTTTTTAAAGAGAAAGGAATATTATCAGAAAAATGTACCTCCATAGCCAATCATCTGACACCCTTTAAGTGATCAAAATTAAGGATATTTAAAACACGCATTAATTATTAATTTACAGTTATTTTTATCCTATCAGGGAGTAATCCCCCTTTTCTTTCTTTCTTTTTTTTTTCTCATTAATCTACACTTACATGAAGAATATTATGTTTACTAGGCTCTCCCCTATACCAGATCCCCCCTATAAACCACTTTACAGTCACTGTCCAACAGCATAGCAAAATGTTGTAGAATCACTACTTGTCTTCTCTGTGTTGTACAGCCCTCCCCTTTCTCCCTCCCCCCCATGCATGCTAACCTTAATACCCTCCCACTTCTTCCCCCCCTTACCCCTCCCTACCCACCCATCCTCCCCAGTCCCTTTCCCTTTGGTACCTGTTAGTCCATTTTTGGGTTCTGTGATTCTGCTGCTGTTTTGTTCCTTCAGTTTTTCCTTTGTTCTTATACTCCACAGATGAGTGAAATCATTTGGTATTTCTCTTTCTCCGCTTGGCTTATTTCACTGAGCATAATACCCTCCAGGTCCATCCATGCTGCTGCAAATGGTAGGATTTGCCCTCTTCTTATGGCTGAGTAGTATTCCATTGTGTATATGTACCACATCTTCTTTATCCATTCATCTACCGATGGACATTTAAGTTGCTTCCAATACTTGGCTATTGTAAATAGTGCTGTGATAAACATAGGGGTGCATCTGTCTTTCTCAAACTTGATTGTTGCATTCTTAGGGTAAATTCCTAGGAGTGGAATTCCTGGGTGAAATGGTAAGTCTGTTTTGAGCATTTTAAGGGTCCTCCATACTGCTTTCCACTATGGTTGAACTAATTTACATTCCCACCAGCAGTGTAGGAGGGTTCCCCTTTCTCCACAGCCTCGCCAACATTTGTTGTTGTTTGCCTTTTGGATGGCAGCCATCCTTACTGGTGTGAGGTGATACCTCATTGTAGTTTTAATTTGCATTTCTCTGATAATTAGCGATGTGGAGCATCTTTTCATGTGTCTGTTGGCCATCTGTATTTCTTTTTTGGAGAACTGTCTGTTCAGTTCCTCTGCCCATTTTTTAATTGGATTATTTGTTTTTTGTTTGTTGAGGTGTGTGAACTCTTTATATATTTTGGACATCAAGCCTTTATCAGATCTGTCATTTACAAATATATTCTCCCATACTGTAGGGTTCCTTTTTGTTCTACAGATGGTGTCTTTTGCTGTACAGAAGCTTTTCAGCTTAACATAGTCCCACTTGTTCATTTTTGCTGTTGTTTTCCTTGCCCGGGGAGATATGTTCAAGAAGACGTCACTCATGCTTATGTGTAAAAGGTTTTTGCCTATGTTTTTTTCTGAGAGTTTTATGGTTTCATGACTTACATTCAGGTCTTTGATCCATTTTAAATTTACTTTTGTGTATGGGGTTAGACAATGGTCCAGTTTCATTCTCCTACATGTAGCTGTCCAGTTTTGCCAGCACCATCTATTGAAGAGACTGTCATTTTGCCATTGTATGTCCATGGCTCCTTTATCAAATATTAATTGACCATATATGTTTGGGTTAATGTCTGGAGTCTCTAATCTGTTCCACTGGTCTGTGGCTCTGTTCTTGTGCCAGTACCAAATTGTTTTGATTACTATGGTTTTGTAGTAGAGCTTGAAGTTGGGGAGTGAGATCCCCCCTACTTTATTCTTCTTTCTCAGGATTGCTTTGGCTATTCGGGGTCTTTCCATATGAATTTTTGAATTATTTGTCCTAGTTCATTTGAAGAATATTGCTGGTAATTTGATAGGGATTGCATCAAATCTCTATATTGCTTTGGGCAGGATGGCCATTTTGACTATATTAATTCTTCCTAGCCACGAGCATGGGATGAGTTTCCATTTGTTAGTGTCCCTTTTCATTTCTCTTAAGAGTGACTTGTAGTTTTCAGGGTATAGGTTTATCACTTCTTTGGTTAGGTTTATTCCTAGGAATTTTATTCTTTTTGATGCAGTTGTGAATGGAATTGTTTTCCTGATTTCTCTTTCTATTGGTTCATTGTTAGTGTATAGGAAAGCTACAGATTTCTGTGTGTTAATTTTGTATCCTGCAACTTTGCTATATTCCAATATCAGTTCTAGTAGTTTTGGAGTGGAGTCTTTAGGGTTTTTTATGTACAATATCATATCATCTGCAAATAGTGACAGTTTAACTTCTTCTTTACCAATCTGGATCTCTTGTATTTCTTTGTTTTGTCTGATTGCCATGGCTAGGACCTCCAGTACTGTGTTAAATAGCAGTGGGTAGAGTGGGCATCCCTGTCTAGTTCCCGATCTCAGAGGAAAAGCTTTCAGCTTCTCGCTGTTCAGTATAATGCTGGCTTTGGGTTTATCATATATGGCCTTTATTATGTTGAGGTACTTGCCCTCTATACCCATTTTGCTGAGAGTTTTTATCATGAATGGATGTTGAATTTTGTCGAATGCTTTTTCAGCATCTATGGAGATGATCATGTGGTTTTTGTATTTCTTTTTGTTGATGTGGTGGATGATGTTGATGGATTTTCGAATGTTGTACCATCCTTGCATCCCTGGGATGAATCCCACTTGGTCATGGTGTATGATCCTTTTGATATATTTTTGAATTCGGTTTGCTAATATTTTATTGAGTATTTTTGCATCTAGGTTCATCAGGGATATTGGTCTGTAATTTTCTTTTTTGGTGGGGTCTTTGTCTGGTTTTGGTATTAGGGTGATGTTGTCTTCATAGAATGAGTTTGGGAGTATTCCCTCCTCTTCTATTTTTTTGGAAAACTTTAAAGAGAATGGGTATTATGTCTTCTCTGTGTGTCTGATAAAATTCCAAGGTAAGTCCATCCAGCCTGGGGGTTTTTTTCTTGGGTACTTTTTGATTACCGTTTCAATTTCTTTGCTCGTAATTGGCCTGTTTAACTTTTGTGTTTCTTCCTTGGTCAGTCTTGGGAGGATGTATTTTTCTAGGAAGTTGTCCATTTCTTCTAGGTTTTCCAGCTTGTTGGCATATAGGTTTTCATAGTAGTCTTTAATAATTCTTTGTATTTCTGTGGAGTCTGTCATGATTTTTCCATTCTCATTTCTGATTCTGTTGATTTGTGTTGATTCTCTTTTTCTCTTAATAAGTTTGGCTAGAGGCTTATTTATTTTGTTTATTTTTCTCAAAAATCCAGCTCTTGGTTTCATTGATTTTTGCTATTGTTTTATTCTTCTCAATTTTATTTATTTCTTCTCAGATCTTTATTATGTCCCTCCTTCTGTGACTTTAGGCCTCATTTGTTCTTCTTTTTCCAGTTTCGATAATTCTGATGTTAGACTATTCATTTGGGATTGTTCTTCCTTCTTCAGGTGTGCCTGGATTGCTATATACTTTCCTCTTAAGACTGCTTTCACTGTGTACCACAGAAGTTGGGGCTTTGTGTTGTTGTTGTCATTTGTTTCTATATATTCCTTGATCTCTATTTTGATTTGTTCATTGATCCATTGATTATTTAGAATTATGTTGTTAAGCCTCCATGTGTTTGTGAGCCTTTTTGTTTTCTTTGTAGAATTTATTTCTAGTTTTATACCTTTGTGGTCTGAAAAATTGGTTGGTAGAATTTCAGTATTTTGGAATTTACTGAGGCTCTTTTTGTGGGCTAGTATGTGGTCTATTCTGGAGAATATTCCATGTGCACTTGAGAAGAATGTGCATCCTGTTGCTTTTGGGTGTAGAGTTCTATAGATGTCTATTAGTTCCATCTGTTCTAGTGTGTTGTTCAGTGCCTGTGTGTCCTTACTTAGTTTCTGCCCAGTGGATCTATCCTTTGGTGTGAGTGGTATGTTGAAGTCTCCTAAAATGAATTCATTGCAGTCTATTTCCCCCTTTAGTTCTGTTAGTATTTGTTTCACATATGCTGGTGCTCCTGTGTTGGGTGCATATATATTTAGAATGGTTATATCCTCTTGTTGGACTGAGCCCTTTATCATTATGTAGTGTCCTTCTTTATCTCTTGTTACTTTCTTTGTTTTGAAGTCTATTTTGTCTGATATTAGTACTGCAACCCCTGCTTTCTACTCGCTGTTGTTTGCCTGAAATATGTTTTTCCATCCCTTGACTTTTAGTCTGTGCGTGTCTTTGGGTTTGATGTGAGTTTCTTGTAAGCAGCATGTAGATGGGTCTTGCTTTTTTATCCATTCTATTACTCTGTGTCTTTTGATTGGTGCATTAAGTCCATTTACATTTAGGGTGACTATTGAGAGATATGTACTTATTGCCATTGCAGGGTTTAAATTCGTGGTTACCAAAGGTTCAATGTTAGCCTCTTTAGTATCTTACTGCCTAACTTAGCTCACTTATTGAGCTGTTATATACACTGTCTGGAGATTCTTTTCTTCTCTCCCTTCTTATTCCTCCTCCTCCTTTCTTCATATGTTGTATGTTTTGTTCTGTGCTCTTTTTAGGAGTGCTCCCATCTAGAGCAGTCCCTGTATGATGCCCTGCAGAGGTGGTTTGTGAGAAGCAAATTCCCTCAGCTTTTTCTTGTCTGGTAATTGTTTAATCCCACCATCATATTTAAATGATAGTCATGCTGGATACAGTATCCTTGGTTCAAGGCCCTTCTGTTTCATTGTATTAAATATATCATGCCATTCTCTTCTGGCCTGTAGGGTTTCTGTCGAGAAGTCTGATGATAGCCTGATGGGTTTTCCCTTATAGGTGACCTTTTTCTCTCTAGCTGCCTTTAAAACTCTTTCCTTGTCCTTGATCCTTGCCATTTTAATTATTATGTGTCTTGGTGTTGTCCTCCTTGGATTCTTTCTGTTGGGGTTTCTGTGTATTTACGTAGTCTGTTTGATTATTTCCTCCCCCAGTTTGGGGAAGTTTTCAGCAATTATTTCTTCAAAGACACTTTCTATCCCTTTTCCTCTCTCTTCTTCTTCTGGTACCCCTATAATATGAATATTGTTCCTCTTGGATTGGTCACACAGTTCTCTTAGTATTGTTTCATTCGTGGAGATCCTTTTATCTCTCTCTATGTCAGCTTCTATTCATTCCTGTTCTCTGGTTTCTATTCCTTCACTGGCCTCTTGCATCTTATCCATTCTGCTTATAAATCCTTCCAGAGTTTGTTTCACTTCTGTAATCTCCTTCCTGACATCTGTGATCTTCCTCCAGACTTCATCCCATTGCTCTTGCATTTTTCTCTGCATCTCCGTCAGCATATTCATGATTTTTATTTTGAATTCTTTTTCGGGAAGACTGGTTAGGTCTGTCCCCTTCTCAGATGTTGACTCTGTGATCTTTGTCTGCCTGTAGTTTTGCCTTTTCATGGTGATAGAGATAGTTTGCAGAGCTGGTACGAGTGACGGCTGGAAGAGCTTTCCTTCTTGTTGGTTGTGGCCTTCCTCTCCTGGGAGAACAGCGACCTCTAGTGGCTTGTGCTGGGCTGCTGCACACAGACAGGGCTTCTGCTTCCTGCCCGGCTGCTATGGAGTTTATCTCTGCTGTTGCTGTGGGCGTGTCCTGGCTCAGGGTGCTCTTCCAAAATGGTGGAGCCCTGTTGGAGGGGGAGCGGCCGGGAGGCTATTTATCTCTGCAAGAGGCCTCTGTGCTCCCTGCTGCCCAGAGGGTTAGAGTGCCCAGAGATCCCCAGATTCCCTGCCTCTGGACTAAGTGTCCCACCCTGCCCCTTTAATACTTCCAAAAAGCACTCGCCAAACCAAAACAACAGGAACAACAACAAAATATTAAATAAATAATTTTTTTAAAAAAAAGAAAAATGCACGATTTTCTTTGTCCTCAGGCGCCGGTCTCAGGCACTCTCTCACCAGTCTTGCTGCCCTGTTTCCCTAGTATTGGGGACCCTGTCCCTTTAAGACTTCCAAAAAGAACTCGCAAAAAAAATAATAATAATAATAATGGCCGCTCCCATTTCTTTGTTCTCCGGCGTCAGCCTCAGGCACCCGCTCACCAGTCCTGCTGCCCTGTTTCCCTAGTATCCAGGACTCCATGCATGCACTGTGTCTGCGCTCTGGTCTGGATTGCTGGGGCTGGTTGTTCAGCTGTCCTGGGCTCCCTCTCCCTCCCTGCTGACTCGTTTCCTCCCGCCAGGAGCTGGGAGGAGGGGTGCTTGGGTCCCGCCGGGCCGGGGCTTGTATCTTACCCCCTTCACTAGGCGCTGGGTTCTTGCAGGTGTGGATGTGGTCTGGATGTTGTCCTGTGTCCTCTGGTCTCTATTTTAGGAAGAGTTGTCTTTGTTATATTTTCATAGATATTTGTGGTTTTGGGAGGAGATTTCCGCTGCTCTACTCATGCTGCTATCTTGGCTCCACCAGAAACTTTCAGTTTTGATCACACATTATGAACTATAAACAATCAGGTCAAATATGAATATTCATTTGATTTTTATACTTGATTTATATGTGAATCCCACATGTTTTCTACCTTTATTTTATTCTTTTTGAAGCAATTGTGAATGGAATTGTTTTCCTGATTTCTCTTTCTCCTAGTTCATCATTAATGTATAGGAATGCAACAGATTTACGTGTATTAATTTAGTATCCTGCAACTTTACTGAATTCAGATCTAGTAATTTTGGAGTGGATTCTTTAGGGTTTTTTATGTACAATATTATGTCACCCACAAACAGGGACAGTTTGACTTCTTCCTTGCCAATCTGGATGCCTTTTACTTCTTTGTGTTGTCTGATTGCCATGGCTAAGACCTCTACTACTGTGTTGAATAGAAGTGGGGAGAGTGGGCATCCTTGTCTTGGTCCCAATATTAAAGGAAAAGCTTTCAGCTTCTCACTGTTAAGTTTAATGTTTGCTGTGGGTTTGTCACATGTGGCCTTTATTATGTTGACATACTTGTCCTCTGTACCCATTTTGTTGAGAGTGTTTATCATGAATAGATGTTGAATTTTGTCAAATGTTTTTTCAGCATCTATGGAGATGATAATGTGGTTTTTGTCCTTCTTTTTGTTGATGTAGTGGATGATGTTGATGGATTTTTGAATGTTCTATTATCCTTGCATTCCTTGAATAAATCGTACTTGATCATGATAGATGATCTTTTTGATGTATTTTTGAATTCAGTTTGCTAATATGTTGTTGAGTATTTTTGCATCTATTTTCATCAGGGATATTGCTCTGTAATTTTCTTTTTTTGTGGTGTCTTTGCCTGGTTTTGGTATTAGAGTGATGCTGGCCTCATAGAATATGTTTGGAGTATTCCCTCCTCTTCTACTTTTTGGAACACTTTAAGGAGGATGGGTATTATGTCTTCACTAAATGTTGGATAAAATTCAGCAGTGAAGCCATTGGGTCCAGGAGTTTTGTTCTTAGGTTGTTTTTTTATTACCAATTCAATTTCCTTGCTGGTAATTGGTCTGTTCAGATTTTCTGTTTCTTCCTTGGCCAGCCTTGGAAGGTTGTATTTTTCTAGAAACTTGTCCATTTCTTCTAGGTTATGCAGTTTGTTGGCATATAATTTGTCATAGTATTCTCCATAACTTTGTATTTCTGTGGTGTCTGTAGGTATTTTTCCTTTCTCTTTTCTGACTCTGTTTATGTGTGTAGACTCTCTTTTTTTCTTGATAATTCTGGCTAGGGGTTTATCTATTTTGTTTATTTTCTCAAAGAACCAGTTCCTGCTTTCACTGATTCTTTCTATTGTTTTATTCTTCTTGATTTTATTTATTTATTCTCTAATCTTTATTATGTTCCTCCTTCTACTGACCTGGCCCTCATTTGTTCTTCTTTTACTAGTTTCATTAATTGTGAGTTTAGACTGTTCATATGGGATTGTTCTTCTTTATTGAGGTAGACCTGTATTGCAATATGCTTCCCTGTTGGCACAGCCTTTGTTGCATCCCACAGATTTTGTGTTGTTGAATTATTGTTGTTATTTGTCTACATATACTGCTTGATCTTTGTTTTTATTTGGTCATTGATCCATTCATTATTTAGGAGCATGTGAAGCCTTCATGTGTTTGTGGGATTTTTCATTTTCTTTGTGTAATTTATTTCTGCTTTCATACTTTTGTGGTCTGAGAATCTGGTTGGTACAATTCAAATCTTTTTAAATTTACTGAGACTCTTTTTGTGGCCTAGTATATGATCTGTTCTTGAAAATGTTCCATGTGTACTTGAGAAGAATGTATATCTTGCTGCTTTTGTGTGTAGAGTTCTGTAGATGTCTGTTAGGTCCATCTATTCTAATGTGTTGTTCAGTGCCTCTGTCTCTTTACTCATTTTCCATCTGGTTGATCTGTCCTTCAGTGTGAGTGGAGTGTTGAAGAATTCTAGAATTAATGCACTGCATTCTATTTCCCCTTTTAATTCTGTTAGTATTTGTTTCACATATGTAGGTAATCCTGTATTGGACACATAGATTATTTCTAATGGTTATATCTTCTTGTTGGATTGATCATTATGTAATGTCCTTCTTTGTCTCTTTTGATTTTCTTTATTTTGAAGTCTATTATGTCTGATACAAGTAATGCAACTCCTGCTTTTTTCTCCCTATTAGTTGCATGAAATATCTTTTTCCATTCCCTTCACTTTTAGTCTGTCTATATCTTTGAGTTTAAAGTGAGTCTCTTGTAGGCAGCACATAGATAGGTCTTGTTTTTTTATCCATTCAGTGACTCTATGTCTTTTGATTGGTGTATTCAGTCCATTTACACTTAGGGTGATTATCGGTAGATATGTACTTATTGCCATTGCAGGCTTTAGATTCGTGGTTACCATAGGGTCAAGGTTAACTTCCTTACTATTTAAGAGTCTAACTTAACTCACTTAATATGCTATTACAAACACAATCTAAAGGTTCTTTTTTTCTCCTACTTTTTCTTCCTCCTCCATTCTTTATATATTAGATATCATATTCTGTACTCTTTGTCTATCTCTTGATTAACTTTGGGGTACTTGATTTAATTTTGCATTTGCTTAGTAATTAACTGTTCTACACTCTTTACTGTGGTTTTATTACCTGTGGTGAAAGTTATTAAACCTTAGGAACACTTCCATCTATAGCAGTCCCTCCAAAATACACTGTACGGATGGTTTGTGGGAGGTAAATTCTCTCAGCTTTTGCTTATCTGGAAATTGTTTAATCCCTCCTTCAAATTTAAATGATAATCTTGCTGGATAAAGTAATCTTGGTTCCAGGCCCTTCTGCTTCATTGCATTAAATACATCATACCTCTTCTTTCTGATCTGTAAGATATCTGCTGAGATGTCTGATGATAGCCTGATGGGCTTTCCTTTGTATGTGATCTTATTTCTCTCTCTGGCTGCTTTTAATAGTCTGTCCTTATCCTTGACTTTTGCCATTTTAATTATTATATATCTTGGTGTTGTCTTCTTTGGGTCCCTTGTGTTGGGAGATGTCTGAACCTCCATGGACTGAAAGACTATTGCCTTCCCCATATTGGGGAAGTTTTCAGCAATTACCTCCTCAAAGACACTTCCTATCCCTTTTCTCTCTCTTCTCCTTCTGGTATCCCTATAATGCAAATATTGTTCCATTTGGATTGGTCACACGTTTCTCTCAATATTCTTTCATTCTTAGAGATCCTTTTTTCTCTCTGTGCCTCAGCTTCTTTGTATTCCTCTTCTCTAGTTTCTATTTCATTTATTGTCTCCTCTACTATATCCAATCTGATTTTAATATCCTCCATTGTTCTCTTCAATGATTGGGTCTCTGACCAGAATTCATTCCCGAGTTCTTGTGGGCCAAGAACACAGGTATAAGCCTCTATGCTTTGTATTTGCAGTTGCTGTAGATGGGGCTTCCCTCCGACTGGCCTAACGCCAGTATAGGGTTTGCCAGTTTGTGAGCCAGGTGGGGCTGGCCGGAAAAAGGCATAGTAGGCTGTGTATCACGGGGGTGGAGGAGTCCTTCCATCTGTGTAATCATCCAGGGAGCTGGAGCACCTGAAATTTGAGAATGTTCCCAACCTGCTGGGCAGAGTGCACCCGGACAATTTTGTCTACCTGTCCTTTCTCCTGAGCAGAAAGCTCTGTACAATCTTTGCTCCTTTAGCAGCCCTCTTGCTTTTAGGAAGTCTCTCAGACTGCCTGCCTTTCTTTTGTCCTAGAAAAGCCAGATGTGGATCCCTGCTTTCCACAAGCATCGGGAATCTCAGTCTCTCCAGGTATTCTGCCTGTCTTAGCTTTTCTACCCCCTAATCATGAGAGTACCATGAAAGCACCATGAAATGTAGGTTTGTGCTCCCAGAACAGATCTCTGGAGTTAGGTATTCAGCAGTCCCAGGCCTCCACTCCCTCCCCATTCCATTTCTCTTCCTCCTGCCATTGAGCTGGGGTGGAGGAAGGGCTTGGATCTTTCAGAACCATGTCTTTGGTATGTTACCCTGTTCTGTGAGGTTTATTCTTCTCTCCCGGTGTATGCAGTTTGGCGCAGCCTTCTTTCTTGTTGCTCTTTCAGAATTAGTCTTATTAATTATATTTTTGAATTATATGTGGTTTTAGGAGGAAGCCTCTGTCTCACCTCTCATGCTGCCATCTTTAATCCTCTCCTATTGTTTATATTAAATAAAAAACCTTAAAACTCAAGGTGAAATAGATATAAATCTGAAAGATAAAACTTTAAGGAAAAACATACAATGCTATCTTCTTAACTACATATCAATAAAGAATTCTTAAGCAAGACATGAAATATGTGATCCACAAAGAAAAGATTGTTAATTTTGGCTACATTAAAATAATCAATTTCTATTCATCAAATGATACCTTAAAGAAACTGGAAAGGCATTCCATAAACTGGGTGAAGATATTTATACATAACATGACCAACTAAGGATTACTATCCAGGGAAGAAAAAAAACTCTTAAAAAAGAGGAAAAAAAGACAATTCAGCAGAAGAATAGGCAAAAATATAGAGTGATAAACATATGAAAAGGCTTTGTATCTTATCAGTAAACAGAGAATACAAATTTAAACCACACTGATATTGGTGAATCAGTCTGACACATTGCTGGCAGGAATGTGGAGAAAAGGAATTCTTATGTTTTGCTTGTAAGAGTGATACTGAAACTACCAGTTGGGAAAATAATTCAGCATTTTCTGGCAAGCTTGAACATTTATAGTCTATGAAGCAGCAATTCTATTCCTTGATTTATAATCTAGAAAACAAATTTACTTAGAAATATATAAAAATGGGCTTGGAAACATGTAAATAATATTCATAACAGCACTATTTATAACACTGTAGAACAGGGAAAAGTTGAAATGTCCAAATAACTGTAGAATGGATAAATAAATTATGGCTCATTCATATAGTTATTTCATACAACAGTGAAAAAGAATGAATTCCATTCACATATAACAACATGAATGAATCTTAACAATATTGTGAACTGAAAACCAGGAACAGAAGAACTGATAGTGAAAGATACTATTGACTTCAGGTTCAAAAACACTGAAACTGAAAACTACATTGTGTAGGGATTCAGACATATGGAAACATATAAAACCATATAGAAAAGTCAGAAAACACTAAACTGCAAGTCCAGATTAGTAGATTCCTCTTGGGGGAAAGGCAGAAATTGTGATTGCAAGAGGATCTTAAATTGTGAGTGTAAGGGTCTTAAAAATTGTTCATACTCTGTGCTTTAATTCTATGTCTTAAACTAATATTGGTAATACTCTATATCTCAAAATGGATGGCAGGTGTATAGTGTTTATTGTCACTTTTTATCTTTCATATACTTAATGTATTGTTTTGGATATATGAAGCATTTCATGATTTTTAATAAAAAAAGAATACAGAAAGTAGTAAGACTATGGAACTGATATCAAAGTTAAGTATCTTACAGAATTGAGTATTGCCCATATTTTATAATTCAGAAATAATACTCTGGAAGCTTGTCAAGTCACTACAAGGAAAAGTGTACACCAACAAATGATAGGAAAGCACTCTCCTGACCATCTGGTATATTTACACTGTACGAGCTGGATCCGTGTGAAAAGCTGTGGTTTTAGAGTCACAGTCCTGGGTTTGTAGTTTCTGACACTGAGGGTGGCTCAGTTTGTGCATGTATACAGTGAAGATTGACAACAATTGCTTGTAGATTACATGAGATCAAAGGCAATAAAGACCTGGCATATTTCAGAAACCAGAAAATGTTGGTTCCTTTCCTGTCCATGCACCCTTTGCCACCCTTCTTATTAAGCTCCCTAGAGCTTTGACTATACCAATTAACAGTGTTGAGTTTGTACAGTGTGTTATTTATTTGAAAGTTCTTTTGAAAATATTATTGTATTCAGTCTTCAAATGTATACTTCTGAAGTGAGAAATAGCTTTGCCAATTTGAAATTTGTGTTCATAGAGGTGAAAGACAATGGCAACAATGCTCAAAATTCCACATAAGTCCTGGTTGTTACTACATCTATTATTCCCAAAAATATTTTTCAAGTCCAGAGAAAAACCCTAGTACTGTGACATCTAAATAACATCTCCCAGACTACTACCTTACCCAAAATATATATCCTATCAAATGTTCTCATTTGGGATTTAGAATTATATGGTCACTAAACTGCTGAAGCCTAAGTTACAGAAGCAAAGACAAACTAACCCTAAGATTTACCCAAATTTCAAAAAATAGAAATATATTTAAGCATGATTCAAATATATTCAAACCTGTAAGGAAAAATTAT
Source organism: Manis javanica (assembly GCF_040802235.1). Taxonomy (NCBI): domain Eukaryota; kingdom Metazoa; phylum Chordata; class Mammalia; order Pholidota; family Manidae; genus Manis; species Manis javanica. The sequence goes on from NC_133161.1 coordinate 112,675,288, forward strand.
CCTCAGCTGGAAAAATGATGTGATTTCACCTCTGAGGCCCAATTTAGGTATATTCCCTTGGGAAGAATTGCCACATAATTATCAGTTCTACAAATTAAAAGACTATTCCAGGCCGGCATCACCACCAGAACTCCAGGCTCCATAGGGCTTAGAAGGAAACACGGACACATATGACAAGGCATGTTCTTCCCACACAGCCCCCCTCTCCACTGGCTTTGCCTGAGTCCAGACCAAATGTGTTTGTCCAACGTTTTTTTTGTGACTTTACGTTGAGAGTAAGTCACCAGCAACCTCAAATGCTGATCACGCGACCCCACAGGACAGCCAGGAATGATGAAGCATGCTGACGAGGCACTACCGTCTTTTATCTTTCATGTTGAGCAGTGTTTTTGAGAGCATATCCCACACAAAGCTGTGTGTCTCCATTGGCATCATTGTGAACATCCCCATTCCTACAAGACTCAAAGGATTCTTTCAGAGGATTTTATGGAGTCAGGATGCCCCACCAGGGGAGAGCCCCTTTCCTAACTGGCAGTGAGGAGTGGGAGCCATCAAAGCCCCCCCCCATATGGTGGGGGGAGGAGCTGTGACTAGCTGTAGAGCCTGAGAAATGCTGGTGGCCGGAATGGCTTTAATGGTCACTCACAATCTGTGCACACCCACTGTGCGTTTCCTTTATTCAGGTTGCTGCCAGAGGCGAGAAAAAGGAACTTCCTATTATTCCTATTTCTATCATGTCTATTTTTACCCTTCTTTGAAGTCTTCGTTGTTCTAAGAAAATCTTTTCCTTGGCTGTCAGACAAGATGTTCTGAGTTTTCATTAGCAGAAAAAGCTTCTTTAAAATGTCAGGACTTCCTATCAATTTATAAATGAGAATAAATCAACTTCTGTTGAACTTTGAGTACCACATGCTGAACAAGGCACTTTACATACTGTCTCATTTAATCTTCTAATGGGAAATGGGTCAAAATTATACACAACTCCTTATAGGTACACAAAAAATAACACTATTTGTGTTATTTCAATGCTCTTCCCTTGCCTTTAAGCCCCCAGTTCCACTGATGGCAGAAATTACATGGGAAAAATATGTATCTTGACAATCCAATGTAACTCTGTTTTGAGCAATTACTGAGTCTTTCTGCTTTCTGCCCCAATTCCCAAGTGTTCTCCTCTTCGACTTCTCCCCCACAAGGCAGCGAAGTTATGAGAGAAGCCTGTCTATTCCACTGACCTTTGGACTGGCACCTGCTTTTCATGCAGTTGAGGGTGGCTGACATAAGCCTCTTTATGTACCCAGATGAGAGGGCAAAATAAACCCAGTGCTAGATTCTCCAACTCTTAGAACCAACCAGGGTGGTCTAGAAGGTTGTGAGGAGGAATTCGAATTTCTGAGCTGAATGGGCTCTTGAAGATGAACCGTAAATGAAAGTTTTCCAGGGAGAGAAAAAAATGGTTTAGCAATAAAGGCAAGGGAGGAAATTCCAAGTTAGAAGCAGAGCACCATTCATAGCGGATTGAAGGTGAAAGAGAAGCACGCACAAGTGAAAGCATGTCTTCCTGGGTGATGCCAAGGGCTGGGCTCCAGGGCCTGAGGACAGTGAGAACCACAGGTTAAGAGGTGGTCTTGATTGGAAGAGTGTCTTAAAGTCCATAATGAGTTAAAACAATGAGTTAGCATCCATGCAGGATGGTGAGAAGGTGAAGGAGGTAGTTAAAGTGAAATAAAAAGTAAATGGCTGTAGGTGTGACTAACAAAGTGAATGGCTATATTGTGTCCTAACAGCTGTTCTAGTAGTCAACAAAAGGAGACAGCTCAGGGCCTTCACAAACCAAGTCTGCACAGAGTTTTCAGGATATAGACAGGCATTATCAAAGGAGGAACATGAACGGGATGAGTGAGCAAACTGGTACCTTCTTAGAGCAACCAAGGAAACCATCCCTGGCTGGAGAAAATCTGAAAAAGTCAAGTTCACACCGTGGCACCATATTCTGGTTTTTTTCCCCCTCACAGGATTTAGTTTGAGAGATGAATGACTTTTCCCTTTTCTTTTTCAGACTGTGAGGGGAAAAACACGGATACTCACTGTTGGAGGTAAACTTTGGGGTTACTTACCAGAGACTGAAGAAAGAAAACATCTCTCCTCTTTCAAAGCCAAGGAGTTCACCAAAGCCTTGCTGCATTCAGAGGAGGGACAGCAGGCAACTTCTGAGTTTTCGGAATCTGAGACGAGGAAGCCAGGCTGACTATGAAACCAGAAGAGAAAATCTGAGCAAGAAATTACTGAGAGGTGTACCCTTGAGAGAAGGAACTTGCCTGGGCTCAGGTATTTGTTTTAACTAGCACTTTTAACTTGACTATGATTATTATTGACAGAAATGTGTTTCTGTGATTACATTTGAAGTTATCTATAGTTTATATTGTATTTGTAAGGAATTTAATTTTGTAGAAAAATGGTATTGGCTAATGATCAAGAGCTTGGTCCTGGAGTCTTGGCTCTCCATGTAGTGTGTGATGTAGGTCACTTAAATTATTGAAACTTCAATTTCCCTCACCTAGAAAACGGATCGTTTCCACATAGTACTCTACTGTCTCTAATGCAAATGGATTCTCCTATTCATTGTGTCCGCTGATTTCCTGTCACAGCTGTTTTTCTATGTGCTCTGTAAGTTTCAGCTTACCTCATCTTCAGCGAGTCATTTCCTGTGAGGGTCCCACACAATCTAAGCTACCACAGGCTCCTGGGGCAATTTTGCTTTTGCCTCTTTGCACTAAACCATTTTTTCTCAGAAAGTCATTATCAGGTTTAAATAAATTAATATTTGTGAAGAACTTAGAACAGTATGTGGCTGTTCTTAACAACATAATTACTAAACAAATGAGTATTTTTTGAAAAAATTCTTGGTTCAATTTCCACATCTCCAGGAAAGGCTCGGGGTTCCATTTCTCCATAGGTAACTTTTTCAGCACATTACCCGAGGTGTTTGTGGCTTTTGTGTCCTTGGACCAATGGACAGAATTGTTCTAGAGTTAGGAATATACCCTCCACACTTCCTACATCTACCATGCTGATTGGATGGCACCTACCCTACATGATTAATAATCAACACCAGTGGTAAAAATATAATAGCATACAATATATATCACAAAAGTATGCAGTAGCATATAGTTGCTCATAAACCAGGAAGTACCCAAAACCTTTTAAAGAGCTATATAGCTTATAACACCTACATTCAAATGTTTGTCTTGACATTTATCAGTATCAAGTTATTTCATGCAATGATATCTGATCATGTTTGTATTATCTGAAAACTAAATTTATTCATCTTTGTAACGTATTTCCATTGTTAAATATTCAAGGGATAACTACTCTCTGGGATAAAATTATATTTCTTTTAGGCACTTCTGGATTATCTCTATATAGTGTTTTTTAATTAGAGTATTGACTTCTTAAGATTTAATGCTGTCCTAAGTGAATATCTAATCAGCATAGTGTGAATACTGTATGTAAGAACTCATTCACTTAATTTACTTTTATCTTTTTGAAATAGCCAGAGATCATATTTTAAACTGGTTTAATAAATGAGATACTATTAATTGAAAAAATTTTAAGTAAACATCACCAACTAGAAGTATTAATTCAATTATTTCACATATGATGGAAAATCTGATTCTAACTAAAACAAGAACCACCCCAAACTTCACCCAGATGTGCAATACTACTGCTATAGGAAGAAAAATATTGAGGAACCAAATTTTACTTCTACTCCTGGGTATAGCCATGATGATGGAAATACTCCAGAACTCTTGACAGAGCATGCTAGGTAATCTGTCCTTCTAATAAGAGATCCACAGCATGAACTTAATGAGTATCAAACACAAATAGAAAGCTTTGTTCAGACTCAATGTCTCAAAAATGGTCATTTAACTAAATACATTATGGTACAAGCATATGGCAAAAGATAATACTCCATAAAAATATGATTATAGTCTATTCAACAGCATGGAAAGATACTGATAATATTTTAGGAGATAAAAGCTAGTAGAACTAAACCCCATTTTTGGTAAAATAAAATTTACTTGTAGATAAATAATCTGGAAATAGGTTTTGATCCTGGTTTTGTTCAGTCTAAAGTTGATATATAAAAAGAGATCACTTTAGGAAAAGAATACATATAAATGAATACAAAGCTACCTGGCCTCTAATCAGAACCTGGAAAGGGACCTATGCAAGCCTCATTAGTCTGAGAGTTCCAACCACAAAATATTGACACGGGCTCCATGCATCCACGCTCTGCATGTCCTACCTTCCCTACCAACCTCACATGTTATTCTTTGCTTGTTCACACATTCCAGCCATACTCATTTCCTTCCCACCCCCTTAAGCAACACGTCTCCTGTTTCACTGCCTCTGTACTTACTGTTCTCCCCATGTGGCAAGTTTAACCCCCAGTTTTCAAACTGCCTGGCCACTCCTTATCCTGAAGGTTTCTGCTTATCTGTCACTGTCTCGGAGAGGTCTCCCCAACCACCCTCCTAAAACTGCAGCTCTCCCCATCCAGCCTCCTTACTTTCTAATGCAGCAACTAAAATATTTTTTTTTTTAAAGAAATTCTCTCTTGGGGTAGTATTATAGGTTCTTTCCTTTTCTTCCCTATTTTTTATTTACTGAATTTTCTAAAACCAACAAGTATTTCCTTTATAAGACAAATTAATTGGTAAATTTTTTAAAATATGTGGATTAGAAAAGAGAATTAATTTACTCACACCCATATAAATTCACATGAGCCTACTGAGAATAACCCACCCAATGGTCTAGAACCTATGGACCTTCCATGCTCCTAGCATGCTTCAATTCATTCAAAGCCCTGCTCAAATATCACACCTTTATGCATAAAGCACAGTTTTATGTGATCTTGTGAGATTCAGTCTACTTTTCCTGCCTTCCAATTTCTTGAACACCAAAGCACTGGCTCCTCTCTCAGCTTCACGTCATCTACAAATGTAATAAACATGCTTTCTACACATTTGTCCAAATCACTGAAAACAGTGGAACCAAACAGAGTCATCATAAAACCTCCATTGCCAGTTGTATCGACAGCTAATAGTGTACAAATATGCAAACCGTGACAGCCCTGCATGTCAGGCGCCATAACGGAGCTCCAGGCACCCACGGTAGAGGAAAGGAGGAACATGCTCAGCTGTGACAGCGAACACAGGAACACAGGTAGAATGGGAAGGGAAAGAAGTGAGGAAGCAGTCAATAGAAGGGGTGATATTTGAAAGGGAATTCAAGTGTAGAAGGTATTACAATAGCCAAAGTTGTACAAATAAGTATTCAGGTATAAGAATTATATTCATAAAGTTCTGTGGAGGAAGTCACATAGTATGTTCGTCACTCAAAATTTACTTACTGTGCTATGTGCCAGGTACTATACTAGGTAAAAGGAAATGATGATAAAAACAGACACAGCACCTGTCCCTGGAACTTAGGTTCTAGTGAGTGAGACAGACAAGCTAATACTCAAGTTAAAAGCTTGTTGTTTGACACAGAAATATATTTGGATACAAACAAGTTTTCCAGTCCAGTAAACACTTTGAAGATTTTCGGGTAGTACCAGAGAATAAGTCTGGAAAATATATTAAATCTGAGAATGATGCATTCTTTCAGAATGGGCTGGGGAAACAAGAGGCTGGTAGTTGGGAAGTTTGGGGCAAATGCAAAATGGGAGATTATGAGGTTCTACACTATAGTCATATAATTAGGGATGGAAGGTAAGATTACTAAGTAATATCAATAATGAATGAACAGTAGGTTGAGGAAAGAAAAGAAGAGAAAAATAGTCACAAATGAGACCAGGGCCATTATCCTGGAGTCAGTTAGCAGAGGGTCAGTGGACTCCACGTACAACAGCCCAGTCAGTCCACAGGGCAGGACAGGCACTGTGGGTTTAATCTAGAGCATGCTAGAAATTCTTATACCACAGTGTACTAGATATTGCTTCTATAAACTTATAGACAGCATGACATCACTTTCTTTTGTTTTTGTTTACTACTGAGACCCAATTTCGGCCTGAAATATAAGTGCCCACTCACTCAAAGGAGCATCTCACTTGGTAATGCTCAGGCAGTGTAGGGAAAGATGACCGAACCTGATGTCTTACACCTCAGGAGGGAATCATGGCAGCTTCCACTTGTATTATTCCTTCAATCGCACATGCACATTTGCATAAGCAGGCAACATGGCCACAGGGGCCTGCTCTGGTTGGAATTAATCCATGCAGTATTTTTTAGAAATGGATTCAGATCAAAGTAATTACTAATTGAAGTGAAGACACACACAAAACCAAAACACACACACACACATCTGAGTTAATGAAAAGAGATCAAAGAGATTTGCAGTATCACCAAAGAGCCCTCACCAAGAAACCCAGAGACCAATAAACGTTTCTGAAGCAGCAGTTAGCCTAGATTTGGTTTCCATGGCAATAACTAAGGAATGGGGGCCTGCTACTACCTATCCTGAGAAAATGGTTAGAAATCAGTAAAATACTTCATTTAATGACTAAAAAACAATTATCAAAACAAATCACAATGGTACCCACCATTGTCAAAAATAATTGTTTTATGAGAGTGTGGATTTTTACCCTGATTAAGAACAACAAAAGAGAAATTACAAAGAGACCAAATAGTATGGTGACTTTATGCTGAACCCCAACAGATCAACATAAAGAGCAGTCAGATGATTTAGGACTGACCCCCAGCCAGTGTGCCTGAGTTTGGACACCCTGAGCAGTGCCTAGTGATCAGCAGAGGGGGCGGCAACAGTGGGGGCACCAACAGGGGTGGTCTTTAGAATATCTACATTTCCCTTAAAGAATGACCCACATTCTGCAGGGTTTTTGTCAGCAAATGCTTTAATGAAAAGTACTTCTGGTTGTTAGCTAGACCCAAAACTAAAATGTTGTGAGGAACCAACAATAAAGATATCATGCACTCATAGCCAGCACACATTTTCCATATGACCTTTGAGCCAACTTTAACTTGTATTTTTCTCTTTAGGATGTAACAAAGCCTACATCCTGTGAATATAGTTCTAGAACACCTCAGAAATCCATCCTCCCTACTCTGTAAAAATCATTTAACTCTAACATAAATACATGTGCAAAGTAAGCCTGCATGATTTCAGAGGCTGGAGCCAGGGAGGATACAAAGATGGAAAAGATACAGCTTTTTCCTCAAGCAGTGCAGAGTCTATCAAGGAGGCACTCCTATAAAACAGTGAGTATAATATAATAAGCCAAATGCCCCCAAAAGACGTGTGAATCTTTCTTTGGATTATAGTTGCCTTACGACAGTCTTCAATGCCCTCCTGAGTCTCTAGAATCAAGCCCTCTGCCAGCTCTCTAGTCACGCCTTCCCGGGATCCCCCGTGTCCCAGCCATTACTGCTCCTGCTGAGCTCTCTCTGGCCTCCAATCTTCCCTCATGCTGTTCCCTCTGCTTAGGGTGATCTCTCCCTGTCCCTCCAGTTGGCTATTCGTAGCGATCCTTCAGGTCTAAGCCTCAACATCCCTTCCCAGAGCTGTTGGGTCCTCCTGCCCTGTGTTCTCATGGTTCCATGTTCTTCCTCTGTCATAATTCCTCTCTAGGGTTTTGGTGTTCAACAGTCTATCAAGCTCAGTGAGTGGAGTGATCAGTTCTTACAAGTTACTTCATATCCCCAACTGCAAGCACTGGATGTGGCACATAATAGATCTTAAATATTTATTGAATGAATGAAATTGCTGGGGGAATAGTTGAGAAGAGCTAGTTAGCACAGCATGGCCTTGACCCTAAGCACAGAGAAGATACTGTTGCTAATACCAGTGTTTATTGTAATACAGCAATGTAACTGAATAGATTGCAAATTAATCTGGAAGCCTTTATAAAATGCAGAAATTTCTATAAAGATGGCTCTGTATCTGGTTAACTCCTTTTCTACTCAGCAAAAGAACACGTGAAACTTCAGATGGCTTAGTAAGAAGTATAGTAAAGATGGAACTATAGATAGCACTGCTTGAGGAAAAAGCTGTATCTTTTCCATCTTTGTATACTGAGGGTCCAACTGCATGCCTGACATAGACCAAGTGTGTGGTGAATCATTGAAGGCTGATACAGTTCATAATATGATACAGTTTGTAATAACTAATTATCATCACCCTCCCTGGCTCCAACCTCAGAAATCATGTAGGCTTACTTTATACAGTAAAAATGGCTTAGTAAGAACTATAGTAAAAAACACACAAAGATTTGAAATTCAGGGTACTGCTCACAGTGGGCTGAAGTTTCCATGCTTTCTCTAATTATAAAGGTTTGCTAAGTTGATGGTGGTTATAGTTATGGTGGGTATGCCACAAGGTGAGGGGCTTTAGTTAGCAGAAGACACTAGGTGTGCTCTGAGGTATAGTAGACAGAACACTCAAACAAGAGTCAGAAGAGCTGGTTCTTCTATCAACTCTGCCAGTAAGTAGCTCTCATTGATCCCTCTGGATCCCACACTCTCTTCCTATAAGACAAGTTGGTCTGACTCTTTAACTTCCATAGTTACATCTAGCCCCACCCTTTCCTGAATCTATGAAAAACAAACCCAATTGCATACAAACGATTAATAGATTAATTATTTTAGTAAATCAAGTGCCCAAGGGCCTTTAACACAATGAATGAGTTCTGAAGAATTAATTGCGATACTGTCTTCTTTTAAAAATGCGATTTTTATTACATAAATATTCTCTAATAGATCTCCTGAATGAGTTCAGATTAGGACATTTTGTTGAATTGGATAACTGGAATAAATCCATGTACCCTATAGAAATGGAGCATGAAATAAGAGGGTCGCTCACAAACATATTTCGAATCATCTCTGCAGGTTCAGGGGTCAATAGGGAGAAATGGACACAACAGGATTGTTCAAGCAATAACATCAAGGGTGAAGGCTTCTACTGTTAACCTCCTGACGATAAATTGGTTTGCTGCCATAAAACCCTCTAGCAAGACAGTCAATTTTTTTTCCTTTTATTTTATTATCATTAATCTACAATTACATGAAGAACATCATGGTTATTAGACTCCCCCCTTCACCAAGTCCTCCCCAAAAACCCCATTACAGTCACTAAGACAGTCAATTTTTTAAATAATTTAATGTGTCTATTTATTTAATCATTTAAATCATTAAATCTAATAAGAAATGAATTTCAATAAAGACAAAGAAAATATGAACCAAAGCAAATAATACAAATATCAACTACATCATCTCAAAATATGAACACCAACACTTGCTTAGTAAAACTGCCTGAAATTATGAATAAAAAGAGTAAATCAACCAGTCAGTTGGGTAACAGAGAGCACTAAATGTTCGTTGATGAGGTCATGACTTGGTGCTTTTATTTTCCTCTGTATCACTAATATAGAGACACCCAATTCCGACTGCTTTCTCTTCCTAGTCTAATTACCTTCCAACATTTAGCTCTATCTGCAGTCAATATATAAATTGAAAAATGTAGAATAGAAACACTTTTCTAGAGAGACTATTTCCTTCCTTCCTTTCTTCCTTTCTTCCTTCCTTTCTTCCTTCACAAGAACAGCATTATTTAGCATCTATTGTATAACTAAAACAATTTAAGATTCCAAGGATGATCTTATTTTTTAGGTAGAAAACAAAGACTTGAGTCACACTCTTTTGAAAAGATAAATCAAATAAATGAAAAAACTAGACTTCACTTCTAAGGGTAAGGAAGAATAAGAGAATTCAGTATAATCTGTACACCAGTGTGTTTAAAAATAAAACCATCAATTAGTCTTTTGAGGTTGCCCTAGAAAATATGGCATTTGAACTAGATCTTAAATAATTGGTTGGATTTGTTATACCAGAAAGTAAACCATTTGTTGCTAAGTCATCCTTTCCATGGATACCTGCAGAATAACCTTTGTTATAAATCAAGTGAACACATAAGTCTAGGTGTGTTTCCAGGCTTCTGTTCTTTTTCATTGGTTTATTTCTCTATCTTTGTGCCAATACAACACTGTCTTAATTAATTAATTACATAGCTTTAAAACAAGTCTCAATCATTGATAATGCAAGTTTTTCCACTTTGTTCAATTTCTTCAAGATAGCTTTACTATTCTTGGCCTTTTGCATTTTCATAAAAATTTTAGAATCAACTTCTCAATTTCAAAAAACCAAAACCATAAATTAGTCGGACTTTGGTAGGGATTGAGTTGGCTCTATAGGTCACTATAAGAAGATTAACACCATTACAACATACAGTGCTCCAATCTGTGAACAAGGTATTTTCTTCCATGTATTTAGATCTTTAATTTCTTTCAAAAATGTTATACATTTTCTATGTAGAGGTTTTTCAAATACTCTCATAGATTTATTCCTAGGTATTTGGTGTTATTGACACTATTTTAAATTTTAGTGTCTTTAAATTTCATTTTCTGAATGTTGCTTACAGGGCTATAGAAAATTGATTTTTGTCACTAAGACAGATAAATGATCTTGCTAAATTCACCTATTAAGCCTATCAATATGTCTGTAGATTTTAGATTATGTCGTCTATAAAAACACTTTTATTTATTTTTTGACAGTCCTTATATTTTATACTGCTAAGCTTCATTCCCTTTGGCATTTTCAAGTTTCTATCAGGTATCATTTCTTCCACATGGACAACTCATGGAAGGGTGAAGGATGGATCTCTTTTACTTTAGGTCTGTTGGCAACAACTTATCTAAGGTTTTTTTTGTCTGGGAATGCATATTTCATCTCTTTATTCTACATTCTACTTATTTTGAAGTATAATATGCTTGTAGAAAGTGTATGTAATTTTATATGTGGATGAATTTTCACAAACTGAACTAATGGCACTTAAACTAATCAAGTCATTGCAACTTCCCCAAGTTTAATTATGCTCTTGACTTCTAATAACAATTTTTCCTGTTTGAACTTGCATTAAAAAAATGTAAGTATGCATTTCCTTGTGCTAGTTTCTTTTACTAAATATTATGTTTGTGAGAATCATTCACACTGCTGCAAGTAATGCATGTCATTCCCACTGCTATTTAGTTTTCCCTTATGTAATTACATTTGGGTAGTTTCCAGGATTTGACTCTAAATAGTGCTGCTATGAACAATTATGTACACTTTGTAAATTATATTCTTTTTGTGGACAAAAGCAAACTTCTTTGTTGGGTATTTCTGGGTTGTAGAGTATACATCCTTTCACTTTTCCAAACAAATTTCCAAAGAACAACTACTGATATACACTCCCAGTGCAAAACAGGAGGTTTCTAACTTCTTGGCACCTCCTCTATCTCTTGGGGTTTACCATCTTTGCCATTTTATCATGCTGGTGGTCCTATAGTGTTGTGCAATAGTAGTTTTAATTTGTATTTCCCTGATGACAAATGCAGTCGAGCATGTTTTCATATGTTTTCTGTCCAATAGAAATTTTCTGTCTGAGTTTTTGTTATCTGTTTTTAAATTTCTTGTCTTTTAAAAAAATTTACACCAGCCCTTTATATATTCTAGGTGTGAGTCTTTTATCAGATATGTGCACAGCAAATATGTTCTTCCATTTTGTAGGTTTTATTTATACTTTCTTAATGACATCTTGTCACAAACAAAAAATCTTAATTTTAATAGGGTTCAATTTATCCTTTTCTTCCTTTATGATTAATATATAGAATACATCATTGCTAGTACAGAGAAATGCACTTGATTTTTGTATATTGATCTCATATCCTACAACCTTGCTGACTGGTATAATTATTTCCAGAAACTTTTAGTACATTTGATTGGATTTTCTACATAAACAATCATTTAATCTGTAAATAAAGACAGTTTTATGTCTTTTCCAACTTGGGTATCTCTTATGTCATTTTCATTCTGTATTGCACTGTCTAGAATTGTTGGGAGCAAACCTGTGGGCCTTTAAGCAGACTCGGTCACAAAAGCCTTAAGACAACAGCAACATTTGAGTAAAGTCTTTCCTGTAAAGTCAGCAACAATGAATCCATCCAGACGTTAGAAACAAGTTTTCCCCTATTACCAAGAAACGCATTTAGTGAACTCCTAGGTTAGAGCTAGTGGTTAGGTTACCTTGCAACATGTGCTTTTCTAGGTTAGAGCTAGTGGTTAGGCTACCTCGCAACATGTGCTTTTTCTGTCCTTTGTTAATCAAGAAACACCCTCTGCCCCAGGGGAAAGCTCCTCCCTTAAAACCTCCCTCCCAAGGGCCCCCACCCCCAAAATGGCAAACTCCCCGCTTCTCTTCCGGGTCCTCCATTCCCGCTGGCGCCAACCAAGACCCAATCACCCCTCTACACCTCCCCACTGGTGCCACCTAAGGTCCAATTATCTCCTGACCCACCCCTTACTTGCTAACCTGTATAAATTGAGCCTGCAAACAATAAACTGTGCCAGCTTGATCAGACATCCTGTCTTGCTGGTCGTTCTTTGTGTCCCTTGCCTCTCTTTTTTTTTTTTTTCAATTCTCTCCTCCAGGTCGTCGACCCCCATTGATAGTCCTGCAGGTCGGGACATAGAATATCTAAAACAATGTTGAATTGTGACAAGAGCAAATACTCTTGTTCCTGATATTAGGGGGTAAACGTATACTTTATTTCCATTAAATATTGACATTAGTTGTACATTAGTACTGGGGCTTTCCCCCAAACAGCAGGGAGTTGGAACAGGAGGGGAATGAGGTGCCAAGAAAAACTGGGTTGCTGCATTCAAGGAGGGGTATACTTAAGCCTCTGTCACTTGAGAATTAATGTTAATGCTGCATCCTTTGTACTTAAAAATCGGTGAGGATATTGAGAACATGGGACAAGCTATCAGACAATTAAAATCCTTCTTTTGAGTTCCAAGAGAAAATCCACAGATGCTTCATGGACACTGAGTACTGCCTAGAATTCCTACCCACTAGGTGGAGGTAGCAAAGAAGAGCTAGTGGGTAGGTTCACCTGGAGCAAATATTCACCAATAAAAAAAGACTGAATGCAGCCAACATTTCTTGCCCAGTAGATGCAGAGCCTGGATAACCAAGGGAATGAATATAAGAAGAGTATGGTGTATGCATATTTATCTACAACCTAGATATCATCTTCCACTGAGTCTCTTGAGAATAAAAATGCTCTAATGTGGACAGTGTTTCAGGAGGAACCCTTGGGTATCGATCACCTACTTAAACCTTGCACTCTGGGTGCCATCGACACATGAGTTATACCTGTAATTCCAAAAAGACATATCCAGCTTATTTAGCCTGAGGTACTTTTAGGTTGACATTTCCTACCTTACCTCCCTGTGAACAACATCATTTTATTCCCTCTTACCTTACTATAGAAACTTATAGTTTAAGAATAACTTTAACTCACACTCTTTTTAATCTTGAACTGCTCAACAATACTATGATGCAAGCTAGTATATAGAACACATAAAATAGTAATGATATTATTATTCTTTCTCTGGACATGTGGGATTGGGCCAGGAAGGTTAAGTGTTTTGTTAGGGTCACAGGCTAATACATAGATGAGCCAGGATTAAAACCCAGATAATATGATTTTATATTCAGTTTTGTTTTCACTACTTATATTCCTTAATCCCTGTAAGAAAGGAGACAGGACTAGAAACAAGTTTTACCCAATGATTTCTCAACAATGCTGTATCTACTTTACCTAAAGTAATATTTGCTACTTTCCACTGTGGATCTTACTAAGGACCAAGAAATATGTTAAGCATTTTTATTACATTATATCATATTTTATTCCTTCAACAATCCCACAGAGTAGGTATTGTCTCACTTTACAAGTAAGGACACTGAAGTTAATGGAGGCATAGAAATTTTCCCAAGATGACCCAATTAATACATGGAAAGCTGTAGACTCCACTTTGCCAGACTTCCTAAAAAGTAAATAAATTGACTTATGCTCTGGAATCATGTTGGAACATGTGATGCTTATTATTCTGAAGAGTTTATATTCTTATATTCGGTTCTCAAATATTTGAAGGACTGTCAAGGAAAAGAGAAATCAGACTGAATGTGCATAGTCCAGAGGAAAGAATTAGGTCCACTATGAAGTTCCAATCTAACAAACAATCTTTTGAATCAGATTAAAGATGGTGGCGTGACAGAGGCATCCTCATAAAATCACATATAATATGAAAATAAAATGAATACAACTAATCCAGAAAAGCAACAGGAAAGAAGGCTGCACCAGACTACATGCACCTGGAGAAAAGAACAGACCTCATGGAATAGGGTAATGTACCAAAGCTGTGACCAGGTAGGACCCAAGCCCTTCCCCCACCCCAAATCACTGGTGGGAGAAAGAAATGGAGTGGGAAAGGAGTGGAGGCCTGGGTCTGCTGAAAACCTAGCCCTGGAGATCTGCTCTGGGAGCACAAATCTGGTGATTAGTTGGGTTGGAAAGCTAAGACAGGCAGAACACCCAGAGAGATGGAGATTCTAGCTGCTTTTGGAAAACAGGAATCCATATATGGCTGACCTGGGTGGGTAGTCTGAGAGACTTCCTAATGGTGAGAGGGCTGCAAAAAGGGCAAGGATCGCACAGAACTTACTGCTCAGGAGAAAGGACAGGTAGAAAAAATTGGGTGCACTCTGTCCAGCAGGATGGGAATTTTCGGGATCTTCAGGCACTCCATCCCCCTTGGCTGGGTACTCAGCTCTAAGGCCCCCCATCTTGATACACAGCCTGCTGCACTTTACTCCTGGCCAGATAGCACCTGGCTCCCAAACTGGCAATCCTACCCTGGCGTCAGGCCAGCCAGAGGGAAGACCCACCTACAGCAACTACAAACACAAAGCATAGAGGCTTATACCTGTGTGTTAGGCCCACTAGTTCTGGCAGACAGGCATAGCGGCCGGGAAGCAGGAAACAGCTCTTTCCTCCCTCCAGGCACCACACAACTCCCCTGCGACCTCTGACAAACAGGGGCTAAGCAGCTACAGAGGGTAGAGCTTCTTGGCACTAGAGGGCACCATATACAAATATGAAAGGAACCTGGTTCAAACCAAATTCCCACAAACACCAGAAAAAGGAATAAGTGAAACAGAACTAATCAATTTTCCTGAAAGAGATTTCAAAATAGAGATCATAAACATGCTCCTGGAGGCACAGAAAAATATTCAAGAACTCAGGAGCAAATTTAGGGCAGAGATCCAATCGTTAAGGAAAACAATAGAGGGTTTTAAAAGCAGGTTAGAAACGGTGAAGGAGACAATAAATGAAATAGAAATTAGAGAAGAGGAATATAAATAAGCTGTGGCACAGAGAGACAAAAAGATCTCTAGGAATGAAAGAATATTGAGAGAACTGTGTGACCAATCCAAATGGAACAATATTTGTATTATAAGGGTACCAGAAGGAGAAGAGAGAGAAAAAGGGATAGAAAGTGTCTTTGAGGAGGAAATTGCTGAAAACTTCCCCAATTTGGGGAAGGAGATAGTCTTTCAGGCCATGGTGGTACACAGAACTCCCAACACAAGGGACCCAAGAAAGACAACACCAAGACACATAATAATTAAAATGGGAAAGATCAAGGATAAGGACAGACTATTAAAAGCAGTCAGAGAGAGAAAAAAGATCACATAAAAAGGAAAGCCCATCAGGCTATCATCAGACTTCTCAGCAGAAACCTTACAGGCGAAAAGGGAGTGGCATGATATATTTAATGCAATGAAGCAGAAGGGCCTTTAACCAAGAATACTTTATCCAGAAAGATTATCATTTAAATTTGAAGGAGAGATTAAACAATTTCCAGATAAGCAAAAGCTGAGTGAATTTACCCCCACACAAACCATCTCTAAAGTATATTTTGGAGGGACTGCTATAGATGAAAGTGTTCCTAAGGCTAACAGCTGTCACCAGAGTAATAAAACCACAGTAAAGAGTGTAGAATAGTTAATTACTAGGCATATGCAAAATTAAATCAGCTACCCCCAAAGTCCATCAAGGGATAGACAAAGACTACAGAATATGATACCTAATATATAAAGAATGGAGGAGAAAGAAAAAGGAGGAGAAAAAAAGTACCTTTAGAATGTATTTGTAATAGCATATTAAGTGAGGTAAGTTAGACTATAAGATAGTAAGGAAGTTACACTTGAACCCTTCATACTCATGAATCTATAGTCTACAGTGGCAATAAGTATATACCTTTCAATAATTACCTTAAATGTAAATGGTCTGAATGCACCAATCAAAAGACAAAGAGTCACTGAATGAATAAAAGAACAAGACCCAACTATATGCTGCCTACAAGAAACTCATTTCAAATCCAAAGACATACACAGCCTAAAAGTGAAGGGATGAAAGAAGATATTTCATGCAACTAAAATGGAGAAAAAAAAAGAGGAGTTGCAGTAGTTCTATCAGACAACATTGACTTCAAAACAAAGAAAGTAGCAAGAGATAAAGAAGGACATTACATAATGATAAAGGGGTCAGTCCAACAAGAGGATATATTCATTATAAATATCTATGCACCCAACACAGGAGCACCTACATATGTGAAACAAATACTAACAGAATAAAATGGGGAAATAGAATGCAATGCATTCATTCTAGGAGACTTCAAAACTCCACTCAATCCAAGGGACAGATCAACCAGACAGAGGCACTGAACAACACATTAGAACAGATGGACCTAACAGACATGTACAGAACACATCACCCAAGAGCAGCAGGATACACATTCTTCTCAAGCACACATGGAACATTTTCAATAATAGATGATATACTATGCCACAAAAAGAGCCTCAGTAAATTAAAAAAGATTGAAATTGTACCAACGAACTTCTCAGACCACAAATGTATGAAACTAGAAATACACTATGCAAAGAAAATGAAAAAACTCACAAACACATGGAGCCTTAACAACATGCTCCAAAATAACCAATGGATCAATGATCAAATAAAAACAGAGATCAAGCAATATATAGAGACAAATGACAACAGTAATTCAACACCACAAAATCTGTGGGATGCAGCAAAGGCTGTGCTAAGAGGAAAGTATATTGCAATACAGGTCTACCTCGAGAAAGAAAAACAATCCCAAATGAAGAGTCTGAACTCACAATTAGCAAAACTAGAAAAGGAAGAACAAATGAGGCCCAAAGTCAGTAGAAGGAGGGGCATAATAAAGATTAGAGCAGAAATAAATAAAATTGAGCAGAATAAAACAATAGAAAAATCAAGGGAGGCAGGAGCTGGTTCTTCAAGAAAATTTTTAAAAATAGATAAACTCTGAGCCAGACTTATCAAGAAAAAAAGAGAGACTACACACATAAACAGAATCAGAAATTAGAAAGGAAAAATCACTGCAGACACCACAGAAATACAAAGAATTATTAGAGAATATTATGAAAAATTATATGCTAACAAACTGGATAACCTAAAAGAAATTGACAACTTTCTAGAAAAATACAACCTTCCAAGACTGACCCAGAAAGAAACAGAAAATCTGAACAGACCAATTACTAGCAATGAAATTGAATAGGTAATCAAAAAACTACTTAAGAACAAAATCCTTGGACTAGTTGGCTTCACCACTGAATTTTATCATACATTTAGTGAAGACCTAATACCCATCCTCCTTAAAATTTTCCAAAAAGCAGAAGAGGCAGGAACACTTCCAAACTCATTCTATGAGGCCAGCGTCACTCTACAACCAAAATTAGGCAAAGACACCACAAAAAAAGAAAATTACAGACCAATATCCATGATGAAAATAGATGCAAAAATACTCAACAAAATATTAGCACACCAAATTCAAAAATACATCAAAAAGATCATCCATTATGATCAAGTAGGAGCTATTCCAGGGATGCAAGGATGGTACAATATTAGAAACTCCATCATATCATCCACCACATCAACAAAAAGAAGGATAATAACCACATGATCATCTCCATAAATGCTGAAAAGGCATTAGACAGAATTCAACATTCATTCATGATAAAAATGCTCAACCAAATGGGTATAGGAGGCAAGTACCTCAACATAATAAATGTCATATGTGACAAACCCACAGCCAACATCATACTTAATAGCGAGAAGCTGAAAGCCTTTCCTTTAAGATGGGGAACAAGACAAGGATGCCCACTCTCTCCACTTTTATTCAATATAGTTCTGTAGGTCCTAGCCATGGAACTCAGACATCACAAAGAAAAAAAAAGGCATCCAGATTGATAAAGAAGTTAAACTGTCACTGCCTGCAGATGACATGATATTGTACATAGAAAACCCTAAAGAATCCACTCCGAAACTACTAGAACTAATAACTGAATTCAGCAAAGTTGCAGATACAAATTAATACACAGAAATCTGTTGCATTCCTATACACTAATGATAAACTAGCAGAAAGAGAAATCAGAAACACAATTCCATTCGCTATTCCATCAAAAAGAATAAAATACCTAGAAATAAACCTAATGAAGGAAGTGAAAGACCTATACTCTAAAAAGTACAAGATACTCATTAGTGAAATTAAAGAAGATACCAATAAATGGAAACACATCCCATGTTCATGGATAGGAAGAATTAATATTGTTAAAATGGCCATCCTGCCTAAAGTAATCTATAGATTCAATGCAATCCCTATCAAAATAATGATAGCATTCTTCAAAGAACTCAGGAAAATAGTTCTAAAATTCATATGGAACCATAAAAGATCCCAAAAAGCCAAATCAATCCTGAGAAGGAGTAAAGCTGGGGGGATTATGCTCCCCAACTTCAAGCTCTACTACAAAGCCACAGTAATCAAGACAATTGGTACTGGCACAAGAACAGACCCATAGACCAATGGAACAGACTAGAGAGCCCAGATATAAACCCAAGCATATATGTTCAATTAATATATGATAAAGGAGCCATGGACATACAATGGGGAAATGACAGCCTCTTTAACAACTGGTGTTGGCAAAACTGGACAGTTACATGCAAGAGATTGAAACTGGATTATTGTCTATCCCCATACACAAAAGTAAATTCAAAATGGATCAAAGACCTGAATGTCAGTCATGAAACCATAAAACTCTTAGAAGAAAACATAGGCAGAAATCTCCTGAATATAAACATGAGCAACTTTTTCCTGAATGCATCTCCTCAGACAAAGAAAAGTACAAATGAACAAACGGGACTACATCAAACTACTAAGCTTCTCTACAGCAAAGGACACCATCAACAGAACAAAAAGGCATCCTACAGTATGGGAGAATTTATTTGTAAATGACATACACGAAAAGGGGTTAACATCCAAAATATCTTAAGTACACATATGGCTCAACAACCAAAAAGCAAATATCCTGATTAAAAAATGGGAGGAGAATATGAGCAGACCATTCTCCAAAGAAGAAATTCATATGGCTAACAAGCACATGAAAAGATGCTCCACACCACTAATTATCAGGGAAATGCTAATAGAAACCACAATGAGATATCACCTCACACCAGCTAGGATGGCCAGTATCAAAAAGACTAAGAACAAGAAAAGCTCACGATGATGCAGAGAAAGGGGACCTCTCCTACACTGCTGGTGGGAATGTAAGCTAGTTCAACTATTGTGGAAAGCAATATGGAGGTTCCTTCAAAAACTAAAAATAGAAATACCATATGACCTGGGATTTCCACTCCTAGGAATTTACCCAAAGAACATAATTTCTCAGATTCAAAGACATATGCACCCCTATGTTTATTGCATCACTATTTACAATAGCCAAGATATGGAAGCAACCTAAGTGTCCATCTGGAGATGAATGGATAAAGAAGAGGTGGTACATATACACAATGGAATACTATTCAGCCATAAGAAAGAAACAAATCCTACCATTTGCAACAACATGGATGGAGCTGGAAGATATTATGCTCAGTGAAATAAGCCAGGTGTAGAAAGACAAGTACTAAGTGATTTCCCTCATTTTTGGAGTATAACAATGAAGCAAAACTGAAGGACCAAAACAGCAGCAGACTCACAGATTCCAAGAAGGGACTAGAGGTTACCAAAAGGGAGGGGTGGGGAAGGGTAGGTGGGGAGGGAGGGAGGGAGAAGGGGATTCAAGGGTATTATGGTGTGGGGAGGATCATGGGGAAGACAGTGTAGCACAGAGAAGTCAAATAATGACTCTGTTGCATCTTACTACACTGATGGACAGTGACTGCAATGCAGTATGGGGAGGGAACATGTTAATATGGGTGAATGCAGTAGCCACATTGTTTCATCGTATGAAGTCTTCATAAGAGTGTGTATCAATAATACCTTAGTAAAAATAAAATAAAATAAAATAAAAAGAAATAATATTTTCATGATCACATATAGTTGAAAAATGAGGAGATAATGTGTATTTTGTTTGTAGTGGTGGCTACACAGGCATATACATTTATCAAAACTTATCTAATTATAACTTTGGATCTGTATATTATATTATATATAAATTAAACAAATATTTTTTTAATCAAGAGGCTGCTTCATGAAATAATGAGCTTTAGTCAGAGGCTTAAATGATAATCTGCTAGAGATAAAGAAGATCCCTGAATTAAGTGGAAAGGGGATACTGGACAGTATCTTAAGATTCTTCCAAACCTAATACTTAAGAGTATTTTCACTGGCATTTGTAAGAGAATATAAGGTCACTTCCAGGTCTGAAACTCTTAGATGTTTTTTAATTGGTTACCTTTTATACTCATATTGTCTCCTCAAATATGTAATGAGTTTCCAAAGTTGCCTTGTGAGCATGTTTCAAGGAGGAAGAGAGGAATCAGTGAAGGGCTCAGAGGGAGCTTAGCATGTCCCCTCACTAGAGGCCTCCCAGAGTGAGCTTCCCAAGCGGATTGCATTGGTCAATAACCCAGCCTTAAAGACCTTAAAAGACCCAGAACCTGAATATTGTCTGAATATCAAAAGCATAGCACAATTACAAAGTTTACACGATTAAAAGCAGCCCTTATTATTTTTAAATAAGAAATAAAATTCCCAAGGGGACCACACCCGTTGACTCTCCCACTCAGTGCATTGCTCTTGCAGCATGCCATAGAGGAAAATACACTATAGTCAGAGGGTTGATTCATAATCATGTAGTCAGAATAAAGGGTGTTGTACAATTCAAAATTATAATGATTTCTTTGAGGTCATGATTCTAAGAGCAATCTTGACTTTAAAAGAATTTCATATGTTTGTCCTGGTCCATTGGGTATTAATATTTTTTTTACTGTATGGTATAGCTGACATACAATATTATATTACTTTGAGGTGTACAAAAGAGTGATTCAACAATTATATACCTTACAAAATGCTCACCATAATAAATGTAGTTACCATGTGCCACCATACAAAGTTAATACAATATTATTGACTATATTCCCCATGCTGTATTAATATTTTATTTCACCTAACAGGGCAACATTTCTCTCCTTCATTTCAAGTTCCAGAAGAACATTGTGGTTCTTATGCACTACAAAAGATGAAAACAAATAGAAATATTTATAAACTATCCAATGTATATTTTATATGGTCTAGGATGCAATACTATAGAGAGGACTCACAGACCTTGTTTTGAGGGTACTTGAAATATGAAAATGAAGACTGAATGTAATCAGCAGACACAGTTCTGAGATCATATTGTACTTGTAAGAGAAAAATGGGAAATGAAAATAAGGATAGTCTATTGTAACTACTTTTGAATTCCATCTGTTCTTCTTGTACAGGGATGTGTGCTCAGATTTTGTTTGCTTTCTTCATTTCCCTTGCACATTCATTCTCTTCAGAAGTGTTTGGATATCCATTAATTGTTGTCTATGCTACATTCTCTGTGTCCTACAATATATTTAACTGTGAGCAATGCCAAATTATAGCATGGACACAGTGGGTGAATGCTCTTGGAGGTGGGAGAGTTCTGCATCTCCATATGTCAAAATAAGGTATGCAGGAAAAATTAATATTTATTAAGCACCTAATTTATGACTGGCTTCATTTCAGACATTTTAATCTAATTCAATCCTTATGTAATGTATCAAATAATTATCCCCACTTAATTTTTTCCAGTTTTATTGAGAAATAATTGACATACATCACTGTATACATTAAAGATACATTTACATACACTGTGAAATGATCACTCCAACAGGTTCAGTTAACATCCATCTTCTCTTATAGATACAATAAAAAGAAAAGAAAGAAGGAAAGGAAAAAGGAAAAACATTTCTTCTTGTGATGAGAGTTCTTAGGATTACTAACAACTTCCCTTTATATCCAATGGCAGTGTTAACTATAGTCCTCATGTTGAATGCTACATCTCTAGTATTTATGTATCTTACAACCTTTTGACAACCTTCCTCTAATTCTGCCTCCACCCACCTTCTGCCTCTGCTAACCACAAGTCTATCCCTTTTCCTGTGAGTTTTCTGGGGTTTTTTTATATTTTTTTTAGGTTCCACTTATAGATGAGACCATGAACTATTTGTCTTTCCCCATCTGACATTTCACTTAGCATATTGCCTTCAAGGTGCATCCATGTTGTTGAAAATGGTAAGATTTCCTCATTTTTATGGCTGAATAATATTCCATTGTGTGTGTGTGTGTGTGTGTGTGTGTGTGTGTGTGTGTGTGTACACATATACCATAAATTCTTTATCCATTCACCTATCAATGACCACTTAGGTTGTTAGCATGTCTTGGCTATTGTTAATAATGCTACTATGAACATAAAGTTGCAGATATCTTTTCAAGTTAGTGTTTTCACTACCTTTGGATATAGTCCACAAAGAGGAACTGCTGGATCATATGCTACTTCTATTTTAATGTTTTAAGTAGCCTCCATACTGTTTTCCATAGGGGCTGCACCAATTTACAATCCCACCAACAGTGCACAAAGGTTCAATGCCAGCATTTATCTTTTGTCTTTTTGATGATGGCCATTCTAACAGACATAAGGTGCTATCTCATTTGGTTTTATTTTTCATTTCCCTAATGACTACTGGTGTTGAGCATCTTTTCATGTACCTGTTGGTCTCTCATATATCTTCTCTGTAGAAATGTCTATTAGATCCCTTGCCCACTTTATAAATTGGGTTATCTTTTATTTTTTTGCTATTGAGTTGTATGAGTGCTTTATACATTTTTTGATAATAACTCCTTATCAGATATATGGTTTGCAATTTTTTTTTCCCATTCCGTAAGTTGTCTTTTTACTTTGCTGATGGTTTCCTTCAGGGGGCCCCACACTTCGTGATTTGAAGTTATACTTTAAAACTATAATCGTCAAAAACAGTTTGGTGATGGCATAAAAACAGACAAATAGGGGATCACAGGAAGATGGCGGCGTGAGTAGTTCAGTGGAAATCTCCTCCCCAAAACATATGTATTTATGAAAATACAATAAATACAACTATTCCTAAAAGAGACACCAGTAGATGCAGTACAAAAGTCAGGATACATCTACATCTGTGAAACTCAACATCACACGAAGGGGGTAAGATACAAGCCACAGCCAGGTGGGACTCAAACACTCCCCCACCCCAGAACCTGGTGGGAAGAAAGGAGTCAGAATGGGGAGGGAGTGAAAGCCCAGGACTGCTAAACAACCAGCTCTAGAAATCCGCACCTGGAGCACAGACACAAGGTGCATGGGGTGCTGGATATTAGAGAAACGGAAAAGCAAAACCTGTGGGCAGGTCCCTGCAACCAGTGCCCCTGAGACAAAAGAAAAGCAAGTGCTTTCTGCAAGTCTTAAAGAGACAGGGACTCCACAGCTGGACGAAGTTGTTCCAGCACACTTAGCCAGCAGCTGGGAATCCCAGGGAACTTTAAGTGCCCTAAACCCCAGAGTGGCAGCACAGCTCCGAAGCCCCTCATGGCATTAAGCAGCCTGCCAGTTGTTCCTCCAATGGGCGTGCACACTGGCCCAGTAGTGGGAAAGTGGCAGTGTGCGCTGGGGGTGGTGGTGCCAGAGGGGACCGGGAGTGGATCACGTCTGCTGGCGGCGCCAGAGGGGTGTGGGAGCGGCTTGTCAAAGCCCTCCGCGGCAGCAACCAAACAGCCTGGGTGCAGCCCGGGTGTGCCGGTGGCAGTGGCACCAGAGGAGCTCCAGAGAGGTCCGTGCAGGAGAGGCCCGTGTGCACCTGAAGTGGTGCCAGAGGGAGCAGCCGCACTCCCAGTAGCTGACCGGGATCCTAGCCCAACGCACAGCCACCCAGGCCAGATCCAAAGGCCACTGCTGGCACACAGCT
The DNA here is from genome assembly GCF_040802235.1 of Manis javanica. Taxonomy (NCBI): domain Eukaryota; kingdom Metazoa; phylum Chordata; class Mammalia; order Pholidota; family Manidae; genus Manis; species Manis javanica. The sequence continues at coordinate 112,699,571 of NC_133161.1, forward strand.
GCCCTGCAGAGGCACTGATATTCCAGAGGAGAGCGCCTGGCATGCCTGCCACTCCCCACAGGACTCCACGCTGCTCTAATGGAGACCCTGCACACAGCAGCTTAGGGGATTAACTGGTGGCTGCTCCAGGAGTGCAGGTAACCGACACAGGCAGCGGAGAAGGGCAAGGCATCCAGCAAGTGGGAAAGGACTTTCTTCTCCCAGCTGACACACCCACAACCTGCCTACAGCCACTGCTATCACCATGAAAAGGCAAAAAAATTTAGTCCAGTCCAAGATAGTTCAGACAACACCTGAGAGAGGATCTGCAGAGACAGGCCTAAACAGTCTCCCTGAAAAAGAATTCAAAATAAAAATCATAAACATGCTGAAAGAGCTGCAGAGAAATATGCAAGAGCTAAGGGATGACATCTGGAGGAAGATTACAGAAGTGAAACAATCTCTGGAAGGATTTATAAGCAGAATGGATAATATACAAGAGGCCATTGATGGAATAGAAACCAGAGAACAGGAACACATAGAAGCTGATGCAGAGAGAGATAAAAGGATCTCCAGGAATGAAACAATATTAAGAGAACTGTGTGACCAACCCAAAAGGAACAATATCCGCATTATAGGGGTACCAGAAGAAGAAGAGAGAGAAAAAGGGATAGAAAGTGTCTTTAAAGAAATAATTGCTGAGAACTTCCCCAAACTGGGGGAGGAAATAGTTGCTTGGACTACAAAAGCACACAGAACTCCCAACAGAAGGAACCTAAAGAGGACAACACCAAGACACATAATAATTAAAATGGCAAAGATCAAGGACAAGGACAGAGTATTAAAGGCAGGCCAGAGAGAGAAAAAAGGTCACCTACAAAGGAAAACCCATCAGGCTATCATCAGACTTCTCAACAGAAACCTTACAGGCCAGACGAGAATGGCATGATATACTTAATGCAAGGAAACAGAAGGGCCTTGAACCAAGGATACTGTACCCAGCACGATTATCATTTAAATATGAAGGAAGGATTAAACAATTCCCAGACAAGCAAAAGTTGAGGGAATTTGCCTCCCACAAACCACCTCTACAGGGTATTTTAGAGGGACTGCTATAGATGGGAGCATTCCTAAAAAGAGCACAGAACAAAACACCCAACATATGAAGAATGGAGGAGGAGGAATAAGAAGGGAGAGAAATAATCATCAGACTGTGTTTACAATAGCTCAATAAGCGAGTTAAGTAGGCAGTAAGGTAGTAAACAAGGTAACCCTGAACCTTTGGTAACCACGAATCTAAGGCCTGAAATGGCAATAAGTACATATCTTTCAATAATCACCCTAAATGTAAATGGACTGAACGCACAAATCAAAAGACACAGAGTAATAGAATGGATAAAAAAGCAAGACCCATCTATATGCTGCTTACAAGAGACTCACCTCAAACCCAAAGACATGCACAGATTAAAAGGAAGGGATGGAAAAAGATATTTCATGCAAACAACAGGGAGAAAAAAGCAGGTGTTGCAGTACCAGTATCAGACAAAATAGACTTCAAAACAAAGAAAGTAACAAGAGATAAAGAAGGACACTACATAATGATAAAGGGCTCAGTCCAACAAGAGGATGAAACCATTAAAAATATATATTCACCCAATACAGGAGCACCAATATATGTGAAACAAATACTAACAGAATTAAAGGAGGAAATAGATTGCAACATTTTGGGAGACTTTAACACACCACTCCAAAGGACAGATCCACCAGACAGAAAATAACTAAGGACACAGAGGCACTGAAGAACAAACTAGAACAGATGGACCTAATAGACATCTATAGAACTCTACATCAAAAAGCAACAGGATACACATACTTCTCAAGTGCACATGGAACATTCTCCAGAATAGACCACATACTAGACCACAAAAAGAGCCTCAGTAAATTCAAAAAGATTGAAATCCTACCAACCAACTTTTCAGAACACAAAGGTATAAAACTAGAAATAAATTGTACAAAGAAAGCAAAAAGGCTCACAAACACATGGAGGCTTAACAACACATTCCTAAATAGTCAATGGATCAATGACCAAATTAAAATGGAGATCCAGCAATATATGGAAATAAATGACAACAACAACACAAAGCCCCAACTTCTGTGGGATACAGCAAAAGCAGTGTTAAGAGGAAAGTATATAGCAATCCAGGCATATTTAAAGAAGGAAGAACAATCCCAAATGAATAGTCTAATGTCACAATTATCGAAACTGGAAAAAGAAGAACAAATGAGGCCTAAGGTCAGCAGAAGGAGGGACATAATAAAGATCAGAGAAGAAATAAATAAAATTGAGAAGAATAAAACAATAGAAAAAAAATCAGTGAAACCAAGAGCTGGTTCTTCAAGAAAATCAACAAAATAGATAAGCCTCTAGCCAGACTTATTAAGAGAAAAAGAGATTGAACACACATCAACAGAATCAGAAATGAGAAAGGAAAAATCACAACGGACCCCGCAGAAATACAAAGAATTATTAGAGAATACTATGAAAACCTATATGCTAACAAGCTGGGAAACCCAGGAGAAATGGAAAACTTCCTAGAAAAATACAACCTTCCAAGACTGACCCAGAAAGAAACAGAAAATCTAAACAGACCAATAACCAGCAATGAAATTGAATCAGTAATCAAAAAAATACCCAAGAACAAAACCTCTGGGCCAGATGGATTTACCTCGGAATTTTATCAGACATATAGAGAAGATATAAAACCCGTTCTCCTTAAAGTTTTCCAAAAAACAGAAGAGGAGGGCATACTCCCAAAGTCATTCTATGAAGCCAACATCACCTTAATACCAAAACCAGGCAAAGACCCCACCAAAAAAGAAAACTACAGACCAATATCCCTGACGAACATAGATGCAAAAATACTCAACAAAATATTAGCAAACTGAATTCAAAAATACATCAAAATGGTCATACACCATGACCAAGTGGGATTCATCCCAGGGATGCAAGGATGGTACAATATTTGAAAATCCATCAACATCATCCATCATGTCAACAAAAAGAAGGACAAAAACCACATGATCATCTCCATAGATGTTGAAAAAGCATTTAACAAAATTCAACATCCATTCATGATAAAAACTCTCAACAAAATGGGCATAGAGGGCAAGTACCTCAACATAATAAAGGCCATATATGATAACCCACAGCCAACATCATACTGAACAGTGAGAGGCTGAAAGGTTTTCCTCTGAGATCAGGAACAAGACAGGGATGCCCACTCTCCCCACTGTTATTCAACATAGTACTGGAGGTCCTAGCCACAGCAATCAGACAAAACAAAGAAATACAAGGAATCCAGATTGGTAAAGAAGAAGTTAAACAGTCACTATTTGCAGATGACATGATATTGTACATAAAAAACCCTAACAACTCCACTCCAAAACTACTAGAACTGATATCAGAATACAGTAAAGTTGCAGGATACAAAATTAACACACAGAAATCTGTGGCTTTCCTATACACTAACAATGAAGTAATAGAAAGAGAAATCAGGAAAACAATTCCATTCACAATAGCATCAAAAAGAATAAAATACCTAAGAATAAACCTAACCTATACCCTGAAAGACCTATATCCTGAAAACTACAGGACACTCTTAAGGGAAATTAAAGAGGACACTCACAAATGGAAACCCATTCCATGCTCCTGGCTAGAAAGAATTAATATTGTCAACATGGCCATCCTGCCCAAAGCAATATACAGATTCGATGCAATCCCTGTCAAATTACCAACAGCATTCTTCAATGAACTGGAACAAATAGTTCAAAAATTCATATGGAACCACCAAAGACCCTGAATAGCCAAAGCCATCCTGAGAAGGAAGAACAAAGTGGGAGGTATCTCGCTCCCCAACTTCAAGCTCTACTAAAAAGCCACAGTAATCAAGACAATTTGGTACTGGGACAAGAACAGAGCCACAGACCAATGGAACAGAATAGAGACTTCAAACATTAACCCAAACATATATGGCCAATTAATATACAATAAAGGAGCCATGGACCTACAATGGGAAAATGACAGTCTATTCAACAGATGGTGCTGGCAAAACTGGACAGCTACATGTAAGAGAATGAAACTGGATCACTGTCTAACCCCATACACAAAAGTAAATTCAAAATGGATCAAAGACCTGAATGGAAGTCATGAAACCACAGAACTCTTAGAAAAAAACATAGGCAAAAATCTCATGGACATAAACATGAGTGACTTCTTCATGAACACATCTCCCTGGGCAAGGGAAAAAAAAGCAAAAATGAACAGGTGGGACTATATCAAGCTGAAAAGCTTCTGTACAGCAAACAACGCCATCAATAGAACAAAAAGGTATCCTACAGTATGGGAGAATATATTCATAAATGACAGATCTGATAAAGGATTGACATTCAAAATATATAAAGAGCTCACACACCTCAACAAACTAAAAGCAAATAATCCAATTAAAAAATGGGCAGAAGAACCTGAATAGACAGTTCTCTAAAGAAGAAATTCAGATGGCCAACAGACACATGAAAAGATACTCCACATCTTTTGTCATCAGAGAAATGTAAATTAAAACCACAATGAGATATCACCTCACACCAGTAAGGATCACCATCATTGAAAAGACAAACAGCAACAAATGTTGGCGAGGTTGTGGAGAAAGGAGAACCCTCCTACACTGCTGGTGGGAATGTAAATTAGTTCAACCATTATGGAAAGCAGTGTGGAGGTTCCTCAGAATGCTCAAAATAGAAATACCATTTGACCCAGGAATTCCACTTCTAGGAATTTACACTAAGAATGCAGCACTCCAGTTTGAAATAGACAGATGCACCCCTATGTTTATCACTGCACTATTTACAATAGCCAAGATATGGAAGGAACCTAAATGTCCATCAGTAGATGAATGGATAAAGAAGATGTGGTACATATACACAATGGATTATTAATCAGCCATAAGAAAAAAACAGATCCTACCATGTGCAAAACATGAATGGAGCTAGAGGGTATTATGCTCAGTGAAATAAGCCAGGTGGAGAAAGATAAGTACCAAATGATTTCACTCATATATGGAGTATAAGAACAAAGGAAAACTGAAGGAACAAAATAGCAGCAGAATCACAGAACCCTAGAATGGACTAACAGTTACCAAAGGGAAAGGAACTGGGGAGGATGGGTGGGAAGGGAGGTATAAGGGTGGGGAAAAAGAAGGGGTTATTACAATTAGCATGTATAGTGTGGGGGGGCACAGGGAGAGCTGTGCAACACAAAGAAGACAAGTAGTGATTTTACAGCATCTTATTATGTTGATGGACAGTGACTGTGAAGGGGAATGTTGGGGGGACTTCGTGAAGGGGGGAGCCTAGTAAACATAATGTTCTTCATGTAATTGTAGATTAATGATACCAAAATAAAATTTAAAAAAAAACAGACAAATAGACCAATGGAATAGAACTGAGAGCCCAGAAATAAACCCAAGCATGTATGATCAACTACTTTCTGACAAGAATACTCAACAGAGAAAAGACAGTCTCTTCAATAAATGGTGCTGGGATAATTAGATAATCACATGTAAAAGAATGACACTGGGCCCATATATTACTCACTCTGAAAATTTAACTCAAAATGGATTAAAGACTTAAATATAAGACCTGAAACACTGAAATTCCTAGAATACCAAAAAAGCATAGAAATAAATCTCCTTGACATGGGTCTTAGTAGAGAATTTTTGGATATGACACCTAGAGCAAAAGCAAAATAAAGAAAAAAAACAAGTGGGACTATATCAAACTAAAAAGCTTCTATCCCCACTTTATAGAGGCAGGAATTGAGCTGAGAGAGATTACCTAACTAGCTAATGGTCACATAACTATTGAGTAGCAGAGCTGGACGTTGAACCAATCTGTCTGATTTGAATGCCTGACATTGATCATATGCTGATCTTCTCTGAAATCATGACATTCTTATTATCTTCTAACAGTAAAATATTTTTTTTGTTAACAGAGAAAAGCCCATTGCTCTTTCAACTCCTTGAATGCTTTCTTCAGCACATAAAAGTGACCAGAATGTTCATCTACAGCCACTGACCCCACCACACAAACCGCTGCAAAATGAGATGGTAAAACTCTAAAATGTAATCACACAGTGTTGAGCAAAATTCTGATGTAATGAGACAACATTGGGTAAAATTCCATGCACATTCTCAGCTGTGCCATGAAAACTTTATGAAGCAAAGAAAGAGATCTCAAATGCCAGCTACTGCCTTTCAGGGAAGCTGCCTGCCGTGGCCACTTCTCCAGACAGTTTCCCAAGCAAGGATGCCAACCTTGCAAGGTCCAAATCAAAGCTGAGCTGTTTCAGGAAACAACACATCCGATAGGCCTCTGAGCATCTGGGAACAGATCATCCAGGAAATGCATCTATTCATTCCACAGATGTTACTAAACATCTACCCAAAGCTGGGGTTTGTTCAGGGCCCTACATCTAAGATGAGTGAGAGACATTCCCTCAGACAAAGTTGAGGTAATAAGCCTTAACTTTATTTTACTACAGTCAAGTTTACTGGATCTAGCACAGTGCCTGCTGAATGATTCAGAAGTGAATGAAATAGAGAATTCCTGCTCTGATGAAGGTGACATTCTAGAGGGGCAGGAGAACAGATGAATAAACAAAGAAACAAAATGTATATTATTTCAGATGGACATTAGGGATTTCACGTCTTACATAGCAAATGATAGAACAACTAGATAGAAAATCGGCAAGGATATAGAACTAAATAACATAACCAATAGGATCTAATTGACATTTAAAGAATGCTTCACCCAACAAGATGAGAATACATTTTTTCCAATGTATTGTGGAACATACACTAAGATAAACCACATCTTCATCCATAAAGAAAACTTCAACATATGTAAAAATATTGAATTCATATAAAAGTCTCTGACCATAGTGGACTCAAACTAGAAATCAACAACAGAAAAACATCTGAAACTTAACACCTGAAAATTAAATAACAGACTTTCAAATAATTCATGAGTCAGAGAGAAATCTCAAAGGAAATTAGTAAAAAAAATATAAGCTAAGTAAGAATAAAAATACATATCAAAATATGTGGGATGCAGCTAAAACAGTACCTAAAGGGAGATTTCTAGCCCTTAATGCCTACATTAGGGAACAAGGTCTCAGACCAATAACATAAATGCCTTCCTCGAGTAACTAGGAAAAGAAAAGCAAAGTAAACCCAAACCAAGCAGAACAAAGGAAATGATAAAGATAAGAGCAGAAATCAATGCAGTAAAAAAAAAAAAAAAAAACAGTGAAAAAGTATACAAAAGCAATGATGCAATAAAGCAAATAGGCACAAATTACCAATCATGCCAATCTCAATGGCTAAAATAAAAGAGTAACAATATCAAATACTGATTAATTTCAGAAAAACTGGGTTACCATACATTGCTGGTAGAAATGAAAAAAACACAGCCACTCTGGCAAATACTTTGGCAGTATCTTATAAAACTAACCATCCAGTTATCATACAACACAGCAATTGCACTATTTTTCACAGAGAAAATTACATTGACCTAAAAACCTATACACAAACATTCATTGCAGTTTTATTTGTAACAGCCCCACACTGGAAGCAACCTTTGTTTCCTTCATGGGATGAATGGATGAACACTCCGTGGGACATCCATACCATAGTATGCTACTCAGCAATAAAAAAAAAAAACTATTGATACACACACTAATCTGGGTAAATCTCCATGGCATTGGCATGAGTGAAAAAAGCCAATTACATACAACATGTTCCCACTTACATTTTGGAAATGACAGAACTTTAGAAATGACAGCAGATTCATGGTCATTAGGTGTTAGTGATTGAAGGTGTGGGATAGAAGAGAGGGAGGCATCATTACAAGAGGGAACAAAGGATTGTGGTGACAGAAATGGTCTGTATCTCAACTGGAGAGGCAGATACTGCAATCTACACATGTGATAAAATTGTATAAAACTAAAAACATACTCACATACACACACAAATTAGTACATTTAAAACCAGGGATATCTGAATAAGATATGTGGGTTATGTCAATGTTAATATCCTGGTTGTGATATTGTACTAGACTTTAACAGGATGTTGTTACCATTAGGGGAAAATGAATTAAGTGCAGTCAGGATCTTTCAGTGTTACTTCTAACACCTGCATGTAAATCTATAACTATTTTGAAATAAACAGTTTTTTAAAGTAACACATCCAGAATAAAAAGAAAGAATTAGAAGAATGACATTTAAAATGAGGAAAAGAAATTTGCTTCAACACTATTGTCTAGTATAAGATCATCTTTTGACGTCCTTAGCCATATAGTTTGGTTTAAATGTATTAGAGCACACATTCTTTTTCTGGAATACGCCTCAGTTCCCTACATATTGGCCTAAGAATGCTAGCAGTTTCACAGAAGATAGAAGAACAAACAGATGGTAATATGGAAAAAATCCATAGACCTAAATATGAAAAACCTGGCAAGGAGAGAATGTCACCAACCAAAATCAGAATCGTGTTTTAGTGAAATTAAAGATTTATTTTGCCTAGCACACATGAAGGATTACGTAGAAATTATGGAACTATGCTAGGAAAAGTAAACATTTAGTTTGAGGAATTCTCAAAAAAAATAACTATACTTGGGGGAAAAAAATACAATACTGGCCTAGTATATAATTCAGTAAATCTCTAAACTCAAGACCTGTGAAGAATTTTTTTTTAAGTATAAAATTCTAAATGAAATTGCAAGTGTTTTAATTATTTCATGAAGTTCCCAAATTGGTAGAGCACTTACAATTACGTTTAAAAACAGACATTAATCGAAAACAACATTGTACATATTTTTTACCATGAGATTTATTTTTAAAAGCCTCATTGCATTCAAGTATTACGAACATTAGAATTTTTATATTGGTATAATTTTAGCATTGTGAATTGCTTTTGTTATTTCAGTTACCACACTTTGGATTAATTCTAAATGAACGTGAGTTTTGAAAGATAGCAACAAGTCAGAAACAGAAAATATATAAGAAGCAATTTATTCTCCCTTTATCTTTGTATGTATGTTTTTGAACCTAGTGATATGCAAATAGACAAAAATCTCAAATTATTAATCTATAAATCAAATCCAGGGAACTATCACAGATAAATTCCCTACTTTAAAAACTACTTCCCTAAAATTTATAAATACTAAAATTTGTATGTCTGTCCTAATTTATGTTTGACAGGTACCTTTTTGAAATGTCAATTGCTGTTATGCTATTAGACTTAAGATTCCTAACTCTTCATTTCCTATAAAAATGATAACAGCCTGTAGTATAAAGTGTGAAAAGACATTAATAGGATAAAGAAAACACTTTATATTGGCAACTCTGACACCTTTTTAAATTCTAAAGAAAGCTGTGAATAAACTATCCACTTAGAAAATCATGCTTATTCAGTTCTGCTTGTAGGTAAATAATGCAAACATTTGTGAACAGATGTGTGAAACCTCATTAAAGTAAGGTATAACAATAACTTGAAAATATTTAATAAACAATTTGAACCTATACTTTTTATCTCAATTTTGCCTAAGGGCAAGAGAAAAAAATTTTTAATTTCATGTAAATTGACTATTTCTGGTGAAATAGCCTTACACCAACTGGAGATGTCATCGAGCCTTTTCCCCTAAATGTGAGATAAGCAACCACTGATGGATACTGACCAAATTAAAGTGTTTTCAATGCTGTAGATTAGAATGTGGATAAAACCTGCTCTCTGTCATGAAGACCTGTCCACCTGTATGACACCACTATCCACCCACACTGAGAACCTGCCACTCACCCTCAGGCCCTCTTTTCTTTTGTCCCTCATATCTGACCAGTAACAAAGGTTTATTGCCTCTGCCTCCCTAACAGTCCCTCCTCTTAACTCCACCTTCCAACCCACAGCATTTCTTTCCAGGACTTACCCTCACCCAGGTTCCTGCCCAGCACCAGTCTAGTCCATTCTCTGGATGGCTATTAGAGGGACTTGACTGACACCACACATCTAAAAAAATGACTTCACTCTAACACTCAAACCCTTAGCCTGGTCTTGCATTACCTGGCCCTTCCTCACCTCGCCGGTGTCTTTTCTCCCCACTCCACACCATCATCACTCATATTACTTACATTCTGATCACACCAGTCTACGTGCTCTCTCCTAAATGTTGCCTACAGTTTACACTCCTGAGTTTCAATCATGCTGTTTTTCTACCCAGATTTTCCTTCTCTTCTCACGCTATTCTTTCAGTCTCAATATAAATAAACCCCAAGAGAGCAGTAAGTTGGTCTCTTTGGACTGCCTTATAGCAAGCCCCAGAATAGCACCCAGTTCACAGCAAATGTGTGGAGAGCTCAAAACCTAGGCTTAAAATTGGTAAACATCAGTACCATTAATATTCCTTTGTCTAAAACTTGGGCACATAGCCACCTAACGTCAAGGCAATCTGGGAAATACAGTGAAGCATGTAACCAAGAGGAAGAAATAACAGACTTTAGTGAGCAGCCAGCAACCTCAGCCACACCAGATAACTATCATGTATATATAATGGCAACAGAAAAAAATGCAAATGTGCAAAAACCAAAGAAGAAAAACTACTTTTTCTTGAAATAAAAAACTATCAGAAGCTGACTTTAAGCCAAGTAGAAGATTAATACAAAAAAATTGATAGTGGACATTAAATTAGAGAACCATTAGATATCTAGATATTTCAGGAGTCACTGCATCTATTATCTTTTATATATGTAATTATAGTGTTCTTCAAACTATTTCAGAATATTCTTTTAAGAAATTAGTATAATATTGATACTGAAGGTAATATACACACACAAAAAAAAACTGCAGGGCAATGTTACTTATGAAATATCAATGCAGTTATCTTAAATGAAACCTCTGTAAATAGAATACACAGCACATTGAAAGAATAAGTCACCATTAATCAGTGGAGGTAACTCAGAGAATGTAGGACTGTTGAATAGCAGAAGTCTATTGATATAAATCACCATATTAATAAGTCCTAAGAGAAAAATATTATTACTTTCATAGACAAAAAGAAGGAATTTGATAAAATCTCAAATCCATTCTTAATAAAAGAAAAATCTCTTAATACATGGATATTTCCTTGCTGTGTTAACCCCTAATATGCTAAATCAATTTTTAAAACTATATAATTATATAACTGGGAAACTTAGGGAAATCTATTGAAAATTATAACAAACAATAGCACAGTTCAGCTAACTTGATACAAAATTAATATACAAAAACTAATGGTAAATCTGTATACAAAAAAATTACCAGTTAGAAAATATCCTGTTTAAATGGCAGCTAACAGAATTAAAGGCCTAGAAATGAACTTAACAAGAAATTTACAACATTATATTATATGAAGCTGTTAAATTCTGTGAAGGTACCAAAAGTAAAATGGGAATAAACAGAAGATTAATTGTTCTTGTCCTAGAAGACTCAGTATCAAAATGAAATTACTTCACTAGAAAATAAGTATAGATCTCATGAAATTGCAATAAAATACCAAGAGATATTTTTAAATTACTGAACAAAGGTATTTCTAAAGTTCATCTGGAAAAATATGTTAGAATAAAACAGAAAATCCTGGAAAAAGAGAAGTATTGAGTGATGACTAGCTCTATTTGATAGGAAAGCATACTATCAAGTTATAGGATTAGAAGAGTATGATATTGATGTGTAAGTAAGCAGACAGATAATAAAACAGGATAGTGAGTCCAGAAGCAGACACAAATACATACTGGATTTCGTACAGCCATATCTTCTATTACAGCCATCAAATGGAAGGAATTGAACTTATGAAGAATTTCATTGAATACTCCTGCTTTTACTTAATAAGTCATTAACTTGTGTTTAAGAAGATCAATTAGGATTCCCTCTGAGCAACAGAGGACAGTGAGATCAGAGTCAGTAAGCAGCTCCTTGAGTTACATAGCTGGTGCATGTTCAGTTGAGATTTCCTCTAAGATACTCTAGTACACAGGAGTGATGAGTTCTTCATTTACATTAACTTCATTGGTTTTTTTCTACCCTAAAAATTCAATTATTTATATACTGAGACTCCTATAAGTGATTTGTCATGAGGGTTATTTTAACATTATATATCTCATGGCTATCTATGAAAGATGAATCAGTAAAGCTAGATAGCCATATTCTAGAGAAATTAATTAATGAAATTTGCCTCTGTTATGTCATATAATAGCTAAATATTAATTATTGAAGTTATTGTATAGATTTCAATAGGGTGTGGGATTGTTTTAGCATAAAATTTTTTGTTTTGAGATTCAGAAAACCACATAATTTTCTGCCACTGAAATAATAGTAAGAAGATTTTCTGTTTAGAGCAAATCACCACCATGCCACAAGGGAAGAACTCTGCCACAGTAAAAGGGCATCCTACACACGGAGGGAGAGGGAGGGTATATTCAGAAAATGGACAACTGGGTCACCATCTAGAAAATGATAAAAATCACATCCCTTTTTCATTCTTTATGTCAAAATTAATTGCAGATAAGTCAGTGATTTAAATGTAAAATGAAATTTTCAAAGCTCCAGAACATAAGAGAAATTTTCATTATAATCTCAGAGAACATGTGCCATGTCTATCTTCTTCACAGCTGCAATCCCAGCAGCCCAACCTCTTAACAACTATTTCTTGAATTACGAGTAAGAGCCACATTCTACAAAGTGCTCACAAAAGGAACGAAAAAAATCCTTCTGCCAAAGAGTCTTTGGGAAAATATGGCATTGCATCTAGTAATAACTGCTTAAATAAATTTTGGAAAGGGACACACTCAGACCCCCAGCTGAGAGAAGTCGAGGGTCTCCTGACAGCAGAATGAACTCCCAGCCAACATCTGCAGGGGAGCGCCTGCCCTCTCCTGCAGCAGAGAGCTCCTCGGCCAACATCTGTCATCCTCAGCTCCTGCCCAGCCTAGTTGTAGCCGATGTTTCCCTGGCAGGCCTCCAAAAGGGATGCTTCTGATGACTCCATCTGCCAGTAGTTGTAGAGTATGTCACCCAGACAAGCTTGCCTGTGACTCTGCAAGGGAGAGCAGGCAAATGCTTCAAGGATGACCTGGTGCGGAGCTTCAGGTGGTGTGGCAAAGCTGTGGACTGCTGAGAAACAGCAGCCCAGTCAGAGCAACTCAGCAGGAAGCTGTTAGGATCGGGGCAGCTCATTCTGGGCAAAGGAATCTGCCCGACTGAGACTGAAGCAGCTTTAGTGCCAGCGGCAGGCTTTATTCAAGAGATGCTATACCCAATAAGCAAAGATGAGCTTCATGTGGTTTCAAGAGGAAGGCTCACAAATCCACACTGATCTTTTCCAACCCCCCTGAGCAAATAATAATCAATCAGTGCTAACAACCTGAAAATTAAAAACTATCCAAAAAGCATCTGTGGCAGATTTAAACAAAGGGCTTAAGCTTGGCTGAAACTTGAAGTTTCTCCAAGAGAAACTCTGTGGGAAATTTCCCCACAACACTGACTGCCCTCGCTCAGTGCTCACCTTCTCTAACATTGGCACCATAGATTAAATCAGTCTGCAAGGATTTTATGAGGACCCACCATGAGCCCAACACAGTGCTAGTTCCTGATGAGAATTTGAACATTTTAAAGGCACATACCTCAGTCTTCTATAAGCTTTTAAAATTACATCATAGGAGAGCCATACTCCTAGTGGGTGAGGATCTCTCTGTGCTCTGTGGCTTCTTGTCCCTGACATGCACCTGGCTGCGTGCATACCCAGCGTGGAGAGCCTGCCCTGCCAGCCATCTCCAGAGCCTTCTCCTGCCCCACAGGTATACAGCTGGGTTGTGAATTGAGTCCAAGGCCTGTCCTGCAGACCATCTAACTAGCTCTTCACTTCTTCAACTACTCCCTCTGTGTTGCTAATAAGAGGGTTTCAGACCCCAATACTTGGAAGGAAGGCAGTGCTAATTAAGCTTCAAGCTCCCAAAGAGGGTAAAAGGAGGAATGGATGTCAGACAGCATTTGAGTATTGCTGAGTCATAATCATACCATTCAATAATATCAGAGTTCTACTATAACCCAAATTATTGTTAATGCTGTTTTTATTGCTATTAATGTTGACTTTGAAATGGAGAAGGTCAGTGGTGTACTCAATTGCCTTAAAAAAGGTCTCCTTTGTCCTAGGGGTCACCTGTACTTCCAGCCCTATCTTACACTAATATCTCACTTTCTCACTAATCTTTCCTGTTATTTTAGGTATCTTTTATTGAGTGTCAGACATTGTACTAGTCAGTTTTGTTCATTCCTTTTTTTATCTCAGTACTAATTAATACATGTTTGCTACTCATCCTGAAATTAATTATCTCCATTTTATATAAGAGGAAATGGACAATCAGAGAAGTTAACTAACCTAAATCCACACAGCTGATGAGTGGGAGACCCAGATCTGAACTCCAGATCTGTTTGATACCAACGAGCATGCCTCTCACTAATGTCCCCGCTGTGCCATTCCCACCTGCAGCTGAGAGCTTCAGTCGCTTGAGTTTGGTAGGAATGGGGTCCAGCTCATGGGTTCAGTCTCCATGTCAGTCTAGATTCCCTCACTGTTGATTCAATTTCTGTCTCCAAACCACTGCAGAGCCTCTCATTCCCTATCCCTAGCCCATTAAAAAGGTTTCTCTGATCAGGAAGGATAGTTGCCTCATGGTTTGACATAAGTCAGACATCCTTACCTAAAAATTAAGACCTCTGAATTTCCAGAGCAGACAACAATCGGGCACAAGTCATCCAGCTGCCATCTCTTGTCACTCAGTGTTTACCGCCAAACATCACCAGAACACAGTTTCAGGTGTAGGTAGAACAGTTCTCTCACTGCTGAGATTCTAGACTTGATCGGTATTGGCAGTGCTTAAACCTCAGGCCCCGTATTTCTTCTCACTTCAAGAAAGAGAAAAAAGTACCCATATAGTTTAGTGCAATATTGAAAAAGGCCCATTTACCTCTGGCAATGTCTCTGTCAGAAAGAGCATCTGCTGTGTGTGGTGCAAGGAATACCTGCAGCCCTCTCAGTCATCATGAGAAAGCCAGAAATGAAAATGAAAGTTTGAGGCTGAGCAGAAGGAAGATCATATACTTGGAAAACAAGATAAATGGTAGGACACTGCATGCTGTCTGCTCAGTCTGAAAGGATCAAAGAACAGTGCCGGGTCAATGGGTCTGACTCCACTTTGTCAGAACATTGCTGTAGCATTGCTTTCAGTCACCTTGGTACACAGGCATCTTCTGACCTTAGGTCTCACCAGTGAATACAAATATTGGCAGGAAATCCCAGTATTCATCAGTTCACAAGGATTATTTTAACCAGAATGATTTCATTATAAAGCTTGTGTATTCCTTATAAAGAAAAGCAGAGGCTCTAGAAAGGTGTCTCTCCAGATAGCTCACCCATCTCGGTCTTCCTTGAAATCAGCTGAGCAGTGGCTTCCATGCATTTCCTGTGAACTGAACAGTCACTGGAGCAAAAAGACTGATTGTCAGGAGAATTCACTGAACATGTAAGAAACTTGACCACAGACAATATAGGCTTCCTCTAGTCATTCTGAAGATACAGAAGGAATGTTTTGAAAATACATCTTCAACCTGATAGTAGAACATTGCCCCACCACCCAGAGAGCTCTTTTCTGTCTTCACCAAACTAACCCTTCCTCATCCACTAAGACTCAGCTAAGGCCCTGTTCCCACGCCTATGGGATACACTGCTTCTGTGTGCCCATCTAGCACTGTGCTTACCTTTAGCACAAAGGTACTCTATGTTATAATCACCTATCTGTCTGTGTCTCTCCTATGAGAATGCAAGGAGCAACTATGGTTTTTTTCACTTTTTTATCAAAGTCCAGCTCAAGGCCTAGCACATAGTCATTGAATGAATGTTTCTTGAATGAATGAATGGGAGGATGCATAAATGGAATGGATAAATGAGTGAACAAAAGAGCAACTGAATAAATGAAGGAAAAGCACACCTCAGGAAAAAGATTTGGAATTAGGCTCTGGGTCAGGTCAGCCCAAATGGCAGTGGGTCTATATTATCAGGAACAGTAGGCCAAGATGATAATTTCTTACTAGTGTCACTAGAGAAGATTACAAATTCTACCTTTCTTCCCCAAATTCCTATATATCTGCCCCCCCAGTCTTCCAAACCTCACATAACCTCTTCCTTCTCCTTCACTGAGATGTGTAGACACAGGCTGCACACCTAAGACACCAGGGGTGCCCAAAAACAAGCCCCCTGGAGAATACCACTTCTCTCTGAGCCCAAGTGACATCACAAGCTCCCCAGCTTGACCCAGCAGGAACCAAAAAACCAGGACATTCATAAAACCTTCAACTTCAGAAACCAGGACAGAGAGGGCAGGAGGACATATCTCAACTAAAAGCCCAGGGGCACTTCTTATGCTCCCAGGGCAGCAGGGACCACTGGACTGAAGCCATCAGTGGGAAAAAGTGAGTTCCAGGGCAAACTGCAATCATTGCTGGGCTGCAGACCTCAAACTCAAAAGCTCATTTGCAACTATTTGCAAACCTTTGTGTGCTATTTGCCTAGTGCTCTAAAAACTCTGTTGTTTTTTATTTCTGCCAAAGTTCTCCATTTAGTTTTTCCATTGCCACAAAGACTGGCTCAGCCTGCAAAGCAGAAGTCGGGGGAAAGACCAAAAGATATAATAAAACCACCACCACTGGTTGAGAGCTCTTGGGCCACAATCTCTTTGTGAAAGTATGTGAAGATGATGGGTACTTGATTCTAGAGGCACCAGTATACAATTTAAACCTATAATCTAAATCCTGCAACCGAAAACCCAGATATCAAATCACTTGTTTGAAGCTGACCCAACAGAGAAAGGGCCCAATAAAAGAGAATGTATAAAATAAGTCTCACTAATCATACAGCAGACAAGGGATTTTATATCATTGTTGCCCTTTCCAAAATGCTGGGAGCTCCTAAAATTCTTTCAAGATCCACATAACCTTCAAATAGCTGAAATACCCAATAAGAATGAAGACCTTTTCAGTCTGACCAGTTGAGGTTAAGAGGATTGGTTTGACCCATATTTACCAAAAGAGATTGCATTCATTAAAACTTGGTTGTCCCTACAATTCACATTTTTAGTACCTGTGAGCAATTCTTACAGGAAGTAAAAGAAAGCAAGGTTCAGAACTTCATTGTTCCACTTTGCAGTTATTATATTTTAATGGAAATTTGTATTTCCTTTTTTTAACTGCAGTACTTGAGGCAAGTCCATATGCAGCATAGTAATATTCTTAAATCACACAGCAGAGATTTCAGAAAATGTCCCTTATGCATAAATAGAACCATTACCATACTCTAATGCAGTGTAACAATACACAATACAGTCATGCACATTATCTTACAACAAACTGGGTCATTACAGTCATTTACCCAATGCTCAGATGAAAAGACCATTATCACGAGGTAGCTGGGGGAGGGATGAAACCGATTTCCCAGAATCCAGCTCCTGAGCAGAGAGTGGACTGAACAGAGAAGAAACTGTCCAAGACTTGGGGGAATGGCTAATATTCACTTTTGTTGTTTTTCTCTCTCCCCTCCAGCCTGAAAAGTAAGAAGCAATAGTATTCAACTTCATGGGACCTGATCCACACATTGTGCCCAGAAACACTAGATGCGTGCCTTCTGGTTTTGATTTCTGGAATGTGAGCACTGCCCTCTGCTCCACTGGTTGTCCATAATATGGTTACCTGGACATTTATTGAGTGACATATGATTTCAAGGGCAAACTTGATTATTAGGAAGCTCGACTTATTCTGCTTTCCAGATACGGACACAAAGAATAGCCCATGTCAGTGATTTTTTTAGATATGCCAGCAAAAGCCTAGACAACAAAGGCAGAAATAAGCAAGTGGGATTGAATTAATTCTTTCTACACCATAAAGGAAACAACCAACAGAGTGAAAAGGCGACCTACAGAATGGGAGGAAATATTTGCAAACTATGTAACTGATAAGGGGTTAGTATCCGAACTATATAAGGACTCATTCAACTTACTAGCAAAAAAAAGAATAACCCAGTTTTTAAAAATGTACAAAGGACGTGAGTAGACATTTCTCCAAAGAAGATACACTATTAGCCAACAGGAATATGAAAAGAAGCTCTACTTCACCAATCAGGGAAATGCAAATCAAAACTGCAATGAGATATCACCTCACATCTATTAGAATGCTTTTATCAGAAAGAAAAAAGATAACAAACTCTGGTGAGGATGAGGAGAAAAGGGACCCTTGTACACTGTTGGTGGGAATGTGATTCAGTACAAGCATGATGGAATACACTAAGGACATCCCTCAGAAAATAAAAAATAGTATACCTATGATCTGGCAGTCCCACTTTGGGGTATATATCCAAAGGAAATAAGGTCAGGATCTCAAAGAGATAGCTCTACTGCCATATTCATTCCACATTATTTACAATAGCCAAGATATGAAAACAACCTATGCGTCTCATCAACAAACGAGTAAATAAAGAAAATGTGGTGTATATGTTCAGTGTAATATTATTCAGCCATAAAAAATATTCAGCCATAGGAAATCCTGCCATTTGTGACAACAGGATGAACCAAAGACATTATACTAAGCTAAATAAGTCAGTCACAGAAAGACAAACACTGCATGACCTCACTTATATGTAGATTCTGAAATAGTCAAACTAACAGAAGCATGGAGTACAATGGTGGTTGCCAAGAGCTTGGGTGAGAGGAAATAAGGACATGTTGGTCAAGAGGTACAAAGTTTCAGTTATGCAAGATGAATAAATAAGGTACAGCAATGTGAATACAGTTAACAATACCCTGTATACTTGAAATTTGCAAAGAGGGTAGACCTAAGAGTTCTGATCTCACACACACACACACACACACACACACACACACACACACACACAAATATGGTAACTGTGTGATGTGATGCATTGTTAATTAGCTTGATTATGGTGATTATTCCACAATGAATATGTATATCAAATCAAGTTGTACACCTTAAATACATACAATTTTTAATTGTTAGTTATACCTCAATAAAGCTGGAAGGAGAAAAAAAGAATAGCCCATGTGTTATGCCTCTCCTGTGCACTTTCAAGTGAGTTTTCTAAAGATGTTTTCACAGGCAGATAAAAGATGGTGGAACAAGTTTGGGCAACTGAAGTTAGGTTGAGAGATGTTGGAAGAAACTGTAAAACAGGTTCAAACAACCATTGCAATCATATGATTTTTTAAAAATTCATATTTTTATGCACTAAAAATATTCTTACTAATAATTCCAGCTAATATAGATATAATAAATCATCCCATTCTCCCAAACTTGATAAAACCAATAGATGGAAATGGAAGTTGTATTAATAGCAGTTAGCATCAACAAGTTAAGCAGAACCTCAAAAGGTTGCGATCACCATGTTTCATGCACCACTCCGGTCTGTGAAACTAACTCGCATTCATTCAAACACAAATGAGACTGAGTTGGGTGCCTGAATGCCAGTTTATCGATTTACAGTTTAGCAGTGTTGGCTGACACAGATGAGAATGCGCATGTCAGCAGTAGCTGCTTGGGAGCTCCCTTACCTTATGTCCTGTGCATTGACAAGAGCTCCTCTCCTTAGGACAGGGGCCTTCTTTTTCTCCTTTCCTCTTCCTGTGGGGTGTCATTAAAATACAATGGTAGAGACATTAAAAGCTATTGGTAGGCACATAATAGTGACTAGCTGTCACAAAAGCCTTTGTCAAATTAGAAGGGATGCAATTGGTTATGTAATTCCCCAAATTTAGTATTTTTTTCTTACTAGAAAACAAAGGTTGTTGAGAAATGCTTCTTATTTTTATCACAGAATCATATCATACTAAAGTAGAAGAGACCCTGGAAGACCAATTCTCTTACTTATTCATCATTTAAGAAATCTGCATTAAGAAAGAAGCTTGTATCTAACATGAGCAAGGCAAGAGTTCACGCACTTTGGCTGCACAGTGAGCCAGACTGAGAAGGACCCCTGTCCTCATGGAGCTTACATTTCCCTGGGGAAAGATACAAAATAAACACAATAGATTGCCGAACCATATAGAACACGAAAACATGCTTTGGACAAAAGAAAAAATGGTATCTAGTAAGGAGGAGTAGCAAGTGCGTCTGGTAGGAGCTCGGAACAATTTGAATAGTGTAGTCAGGAAAGACTTCATTGAGAAAATACCATTTGAACAAAAGCTTGAAGGAGATGAATAACTTAACCCTATGGACATCTGCAGGAAGAAATTTCAAGCAGGAGGAATAGGCAGAGCAAAGACCCTAAGACTGAAGTGAGTCTGAAATGTTCAAGGAGCAGCAAGGGGCCAGAGTGGCTAGAGAGAGTAAGAGAAGATGAGTCAGAGAAACCACGGAAGGAGGGATCCAGTGAGGGGCCCTGAAGACCTCGGTTTATACTACAAGTGAAATGCGTTTCGGAGCAGGAAATACAATGACCAACATTTTAACAGACTCCTGGCTTCTCCACTGAGAAGAGATGGTAGAAGAGAGGATGTGAGTCAGGAATCCAGATAAGAGGGAAGGGAGACAGATACCAGAGTTGTAGTTAAGGAAGTGGTGAGAATTGGTGGGATTCTGAATCCATACTGAGGAAAGACAACAAAATAAGTGAATGGATTGGGAATTCTTTGTTAGTCAAGGAAGATTCTGAGTTTTTTGGCCTGACCAACTGTGAGTTGCCTTCAGCACCCTTTCTTCAAAGGCACCATCAGCCCTCAGATATGTGAGGGAGTTGGGGAGTAGGCTCTATTACTTAATCACATTGGAAATTTGGGGAATTGGGAGATGATGAGGCAGGTATACAGTTCCCGTGTTCTAACGTACATTTTGCCTCTGAATCACTAATTACAGTTTCCCTAAGCTTGCAGTCTTCTAGGAAATGGCCATCCTCTGCCCATCAACAACAGTTAGACAGACTTCCTGCTTCAAAGCACCCCTGGCTCTTGGTACAGTAACCCTCACACTTCAGGACTGGATGGGTCTCCCTGTGTCTTGGTGGCCTTTACAGACAACCTGGACGATGCTCTGAAGTGTGAACTCACTGACTGTACTGTCTCCTCAACCCTGGCAAGGGTCTTAGTGACTATTCCAAATGGTTTGGTGTTCTTGCTTTCCTCCTGAAGTCCATGATAAGCCCAAAGAACCGGAAGGCCACACATGTTGTCATTGTGTCCTAAGCCTGTACCAAAACCTTGCATTAGGGCTTTTCTGGCAATAAATTTTTGAGGTGCTTGTGAACTAACTACTTCCTTCTCACCCGAGTCTCTATCACAATGGCCATGGCTAAACAAGAGGTGCTTTGTTTTGATGAAGCCATAAGCAGTGGCCCACTATGCAAAGCAGAGCCACTCTGGTTAAAGTGCAGGTAGGAGACAGGGAATCCCACCCTCTTGGCCTCCCTCACATCACCACCACCTTTCCCACTTTCAAGCTCCACTGGGGTGTCCCCTAAGCAGGCACTGAGGAAAACTTAGAGTTCTGTGGAACACAGTTTGAAAACCAAAAGACCATGGTTTTCAATAAGAACAGTGACACACATAGGTAGAAAGCATTCATTCCCTGACAGTTGGTCAGGCTTAAGAAACTTAACCTACACAGTCCTACAGTTTCCCATATTTCTGAGTAACTGCTAAATGCAACCAAGCTCTCTCACAGCATGGAGGCACGGTCTGCCAGAGCCGATGGGAGGAGTCCAGTGAAAAGCCATGAGAACTGTCAACATCCTTCTTTTATTTCCTTCCTTGCCTCCTCTCAGGAGGCACATTTCAGCCAAAGTTTAAAGGTTCTTGTTAAGGCTGAAAGAGAACTCCCCAAGAATACCTCCCATCTTCGGACCTCATCCTTACAAGAGGCTGATCACATTTAAACACCATTTTCTCCACTACAAAAATGTACTTCTCTGATGGCATGCCAAGACTTGGGGCCGTAGGCATGACACCTTATAGCCAAGGAGTCTAGCTGGGGCTGATGGAGCCCAGCGTTTTTCCCCAGAAAGGGTCATCTTTTTGGATACTCCATGCCCAGGTATCAGCTAAAGATCCCTTCCTTGAACCACTTTTCCTAGTACCTCCCTTAAAGAGCAGTCAACCTCACAGAACTAGAAAGGCTTTGGTCTGGATTCTCCTCACTTCCAAACTACTGCATGTGGTTAATGGGGGAGAACAGCCCTTGGCCTGATTCCATGCTGCCCGCACTTGGAGACGCACCAAGACTCCCCCAAAACATTGTTTCTCCAGCTCCTGACTCTAGTTTATCTTCCACTAGGGGCTCTAAAGCAATCCAAATGATCTGTTCCTTCACCGTCTTAATCTTTTCTTGTGTCACCCTTGCACTTTTACAGAAACGCTCGTCATTCCTCTCTTGACTGAGAAAGGGACAGAGGTCCGCATGAGCATCACTGCATGAGAAGAGACCCAGGGAAAGGTAGGCGTGGGCTGTCGGAGCCCAGCCCAAACTGTGCTCAGGCTCAGCCAAGGACTCTGCTCAGCTGCACTCAGATGAGGAACCTGACTGCCACCCGCCAGTGAGGAGGCCTGCCCAAGGTCACAGAGGTCACTTGTGACCAAGCTGCATGTGAACTGGTGTCCCTCGACTCCTTATCTAAAAGGCATAAACTCTGGAAAATGGCAACAGAGATTTTTCAAATGTCAAAATATTTTATTATTTTAAAATTTTAAATATAATCTACAACAAATGATGTATTTATCACAGGAAGAAAAACTAATTGTTCTACAGAGGTTCCTTTTTCAGCCTGCTAGCGACCAACTTTTATCCTTTATTATTAATTAGCAACGAGATGTGTCCCTACACCTAAAATGCGTTGGTCATAAAAGTAGAAAAGGAGCATACCGAATGTCTGACATCCTCCCAAACCCTGAACCCCACAGTGACGGGATGGGCGGCTCTGTGTGTCTCTACAGCAAAGTAGAAGCCAGCACATTGACAAGGCTTATATAACTGCTTCTCAAAGGTTAGAAACTGTCCCCAGTGGCACTTTCTGAACTCATGGAGTCATCTGCTGGGATACGGCCTTCACTAATGGAGAAGGACTTGGTCATTACGCCCTGTACTTCAGAGCTAAATTATCTTGCATACACACAAGTCAGCAAGGCTGTTTTCCACCAAATTGCAAACAATCAGTTCCCACAGTAACTGTTCTGTGAATTCCCCTGTCTGCATAGACAATGGGTTCCAGCCCCAACTCTAACGCATGAGTATGGCATCTTCTGTTACCACAGAGCAGCACATCAGGGGAAGCCAGGAAGGCACTGATACTGAGGGTGTCGTGCGGGCCAAATTCAGGAAAGAAAAGTGACCACTGGAAATCACAGCACAATGAAGTGTGGAAAATCTGAACGGGTACATGCCTTTTAACAGAGGGCATCTTACAGATCTCTGTATTTTATTTCTTAGAGAAGACATAGAGAAAGAGGGGCTGAAAGTGGAAGGCAAATGAGCAGGACTAGGGTAGAAAGGCCAGGATCCTGTCTTCTTTTCTTTTCCTTTGTGTGGTCTTAATCCATGGAAAAACAAAATTGTTGGATGCTGAGAATGACAAAAAATTATTTACCTTTATCTAATTGACCACTTGCTTACCTAGTGACACCTTCTTTATCCAAGGCCAGTGTTGAACTTTTAAAACAATAATAATAACAACAATAATAATACAGGACCCGACAACTGACTCATTGCCAGCTACTCTGCTCACTCTGACCCCTTGTATTTTCTCTGTCCAAAAGCACCAATCACTCTCCTCCCACCTTTTTCTGCCTCTAGGAAGTTCAGTCTTTCAACCCTTCACTCTCCAGAATTTAACTAATAGATTTAGCTATCTATGTACAGAACCCAGAAAAGCATGTGGTCCTCCCAATGCTTCCATCAGGATATATCTGTTTCTGCTTTCCAATGTATCCCCTGCACATAGTAGGTACTTAACAAAGATGTGCTGAAAGAGCAAATGAAGCACACTTTCCTTTCTGGCCACCTCATGTAGAGGAAGGGGCCCTACCTTCTGTGACTCTGCTTTGTCAGTTTCTTACATTTTCTCCAACTCACCAAGGCCCTTTTGAGTTCCACACTTTTTCTTCAGACTGTGGAGAACACACTGACCACCTCAGTGGCGCCCTAACATTCTATGTGAACGTCAGATGCAGCTCACGTTCTGTGTCCTTTAGGAAGCTTCTGCTGCCTACACGAAAGCTCAACGTAACATTTCTCCTCTGCTCTCAGTGTGCACACCACTCATTTGCCACTTAATTAGTGTGGTGTAGATTTCCAGACATGTTTGCCTATTTTATTATAAATACATTGCAGGAAAAAAACTGCATTTTATATTTCCCTTACGTATTAATAAATGCACAAGCTGTGGCAAGAAGGCAGTTTCTATGTGTGGATAAGAATCAAGGAGAATGCTTCCTATTTCAGGATTCCTATTAGTTTTTAAATGCTGAATGGGTCATGAAGTTCCAAGTAACAGTACTTGACAAAGCAGGAAAAACTGTATTCCTGTTCATCCTAACAGTTGTGTGGTCTAGGTGAAATGACATTTGTGAAAAATGTCACTACTCAGTGCCTATCAATGAAAACCTAGCACCTAAATTAAATCATCTTGCAGGCAAAAAAAATTGATTAGCAAATATCAGATATATAGCTCTCAAAATTGGCTTGCATTTCAACCCAACCCCCTGACCCACCAGGTATTTGGCACTGATACATAGAGGAAGAAGTGCTTTTCAGTTTATGCTTTTGTCTCTGGTAATATATGTACTTCCTGGAATATGCATTTATGTGTCTTCAATCAAAAGCTCCTAAAGGACCATCATCATCATCAACAAGTCCCCCATCGTTCCTTGTATGCAGCTGGGGCTACGAACAGCTGAAGCTCAGCCAAAGACTTTCTTGGGACTGGAACATGGGGCAAATCGTGGAGTGGTTATGTGGAAATAGTGCTGATACGAAACACGGGCTCTGATTCCAACTTCACTCCTACCCAATTGCAGGATATTAGACAAGTTGCTTAGAAGCCCTGGCCTCAGATTCTTAACTCCTGCATGTAAGAATTTGCCCTAGAGAATCTCCAAGGTGTTTCCAAATTCTAAAAGTTAAACAGAGGCAGTTCTTTGCCAGGTGCTCCCCTGGGCTACCCATAACCAAAAAATATAATGATGAGAATCCACAGCAAAAGGTATGTAGACAGACTTTGGCTCAAATTCTGGCCCCAACACCCACTAGCTTGGGGAAAATCATTAACATCACTGAGGCTCACGCTGCTAAAATGTAAAATAAATGAGCCCAATGATATTTTTATAGGCATGTTGTAAGAATAAAAAGAAACATTAACCTACCTAGCACATACTTGACACTCAATAAATATAAGACCCTTCATTTTCCCTTCTCACGTTAAATGCATAAAACAGACTGTCAGCATTCTTCAACAGTGAACATACGAAAATCAGTTCAATGCAGAGATTTGAAAGATCCCCAGACTCCTGCATGTCTGAACCTTCAGGCAGACGCCCAAGAATCACCATGCTGCCAGCTCAGAGGCCTAAGAGAGCTATGACAGTTTGTCACTAAATTGGGCCCTCCCTGTATTTTGTCTGAGATACTCAACCCCAAGATCAAGACATGCCTTGTATCAGTTTCTCCATGTTATGAACCAAGGAACACAAGAAAGTTCCCACTTCATACACTATCTCTGTACCAGTCTCCATAGTGTTTGAAATTTCACTGTAAAGAGACTTGCTTCTTGGATAAAGGCTTTAAAAAGTTCTTGCCAGGTTTCCTCTTTTAAATTCCAGTTCTTTAGAGAGTGATAATTAAGTAAGTTATTGGTGATTAAGCAGACAGGAGGTATAATAGGAATGAAAAAGTTATCAGAGAGAAAAAAATGCTAGTGAGCTCTAATGATACACTTTCACTACCTTCACGGTCCTGACAACCTTGTTCCCGAACAGAGGTGCTGGCTATAAAGAGCTATCCCACTGGTGATGTTCGTGGGAGGTGATTTGTGCCACAGGACCCTTCATCTTCATCGTCCTCCACTTCCCACCCGACTGGTTCCCGATATCCAGGCTTGAATCCATGGGCACCTGAATCCCCAGCCACTCTAGGGGTGCCTCCCTGGCCTCTGCTTCATGAAACTCACATGGCTTTCTGCATGCTGGGCCTGGGCTCCGTGCCATCTACTACATAGCAGTTGCAGCATCACCGGCCTGGCCTCTCCAAAGGGAGTGAGAAAGGCCTAGGACAGCAGAGACAGGAGGCTGATGGCCTGGCAGAGGGGGCCAAGTGCTCATCGGGGCATTCTGAATGCCACTGCTGATTAGAAAAGGCCAAAAGTTCCTCCACTGCAAGAGCATAGTTTATTACAACTCTAATAATTTATACATGGGCTCACTTTCCCTCAATAATTACAGATTATTATCCAGCTAATTACAGTACATGGTATTAAAAGATCTGGAATTCATTACTCCAATCTAGGAAATTACTTTGGCACATGTTTTGAAAAGCAAAATGCCGTAAAAGAAGTTCAGTTCTTGCCAGGGTGATACACTGTGGTGGTTTCACATTTTCCTCCCAGCGTGAGACAAGCTTATATTGCTGTGTCTCCTACAGATGCCTTGAAATGTCAATTTCAGCATCTCCGTCCCAAGTTACTTTTCTCTCTAAGTAGGGTTGCCAAATTTATCAAATAAAAAGACAGAATGTCCAGTTAAATTTTAATTTCAGACAAATAATGAATTATTTAATCTAAGTACGTCCTACATATTGCATGGGACATGCTTATACTAAAAAGCTACTCATTGTTTATCTGAAATTCAAATTTAATTCAGTGTCCTATACTTTATTTGACAACCCTAACCCCACAGGAGATTTGAAACAAGTAATGCTGAGGAGAGACAGTAAAAACATGAACCTTATTCCCAATGCCAAGCCAGAGGACCAAAGTTAACATAAAAATACAAGTCAACAGGGGAATGCTCAACATTAAGAGGAAAAGTCCATTGAATTTCTCAGATATGAGCTTTCAATCCCAGATCAAAATGGCTTAATGATGAACTATTCCGTTCCTATACGGATCTGACCCTCATGGAGGTCCCTTGTTTGTCTCCTGTTACTGAGAATTTTTCAGTCAACTTTCAGTAAGAGGGAAACGCCAAGCCAGGATGGACAGCACTCTCTTGGCATGGTCTGCCCTCCAGAGCCCCTCAACCCACCCTGCCAACCAACACAGAATTCTTTTCAGGATGCCACCCTTTTCTTCTTAAATAAATGATCATTTCCAACACCCCCACTATCTTGGTGGGGACAAAAACGCATGTGCTGATATCAGTATAGAAAGAGTGGGGCTCAAGGGATTGAGAGGGGCAGAAAAGCATTTCTTTAATAAGGATAAAGGTATCATTCTTTCATATCATCATCATCATGCCTCATTTTTTACTCCCAAATGACCTTAGAAACAACTGAGCATAAGAAATAGTCACTTATTAACACATTTGAAAAGAAATACAGTCTAAATGCAAGCAAAATTGTGTGATACTGACTGCAAGTAGAGAAAATTTTCAAAGAACATCAGTGTGAGCTGTATGTAATCCAGGTAGTTCAACAGTCCCTTCATTCAACAAATGCTTAACTGTGAGCCTACTATGGTACTGGGCACTCCACCAGGCACGGTGTTGCAGTAGTGGACAAGACAGGCAAGAGCCCACTCTTGAGAGGCTTATATTCAAGGCTGGGGCAAGAGAGGGTGGGAAGATTGAGATAAAGAGACAATAAACAATAAAGAGACAGAAAGAAAAACAAATTATTTCAGGCAATAAATACCAAGTGCCATGCAGGCAATAAAACACAGTAAGGTGATAAAACAAAATGACATGATACTGGAGATCTAGATAAGACTGTCTCCAATGTCCAATGGCTTCCAAAAAATATCTCTACGTGCAAGGTCTGAACAGGGGTATCCCGAATTCTCTGGTCACCTCCCACACCATTTCACAGAATTCATTCAGTTTAGAGATTTACTCACGCAATGGTCCTCTCTTTTCCAACCTGAGTGTCAGCACAGATGTTAGACATGGTCCCTACCATGATATTCCCTCCCTCCCTTTCTCTCCCTCTCCCCCTCTCTCTCTTTCTCTCTTTACGCATGCACACACACACATACACACACACACACACACACACACACACACACACACACACACTCGTTTTGTGTAGCAGAGTTTACTGAAGATTTGCATTTGTGGACGGGACATAAAGAGATTTTACTTCATTTACTACAACCCAAAATCTTAAACTAAATATTAGACACCCCTGTTCTGAACCATCCCAGGTACTCTGTCACACTGCCCCTACCTTCCTGGCTTCTCATTACAGTAATCTTCTCTTCATATCTAATGATAAGCTTTTTACACCTTTGTTCTTTTACCTCCTACTAAACCATCACCTCGGTGTCTCACTCGTTGTTCAAGCACCTCATTAAGGCATGTCCCTAAACAGTTTCTTCTTTAAGAGAACTTCTAGTGCCAGCTGTTAAGATAATAATTTATGCAATAGTCAGAAATCTATATTTGTCTATGTTGTTCTGAGGGTGTATGAATTGTTAAAATTCCTCGATTTTGTGATAACAGAAAGTTTGAATGAAACAACACTCTTCCTGCCATCAATTTCCAGACCCATTTTGTATCCCATAACTGTGTTCCTGGTGCAAGGGGGCTCTCAGTAAACATTTGATGAATGTAATTTAAAGTAGTACAACCTACAAGTGTACCAGGGAGAGTACAGAACAAATATGTGACAGTGAGCTAAGATTCAAACACAGGCCCCTAGTTTATTAACAATAATTTGCCATCAACTGTACCTAGAAAAAGACTACTTTTCATGCTATTTCTTGTTCTCATCGTTAAAATATACTCATAAAGTGCCTTTTGAAGCAAGCCCAGGCAGGGTAGGTCTCTATCTTCTAAGATCTCACATTTTACATTTGTTGCAAATGCACAAAACAAGCTTCATTATGGGGGTTCTAATTTTTTAACTCTTTATTTTGAAATAGTTTCAGACTTACAGAAGAGTTGCAACAATAGTAGAGAATCCCAATGTACCCTTCATCCTGTTTCCTCTAGTGTGTTAATCTTACAAAACCATGTACAATTATCAAAACTAAGAAATTAACATTGGTACAATATTATTGCCTAAACCACAGATTTTGATTCAAATTTCACCAGTTTTTCACTAATGTCCCTTTTTAATTCCAGGATTAGTTAGACCCAGGATCCCATATTGCATTTAGTTGCCATGTCTTCTTGGAGTTTTCCAGTCTGTGACTGTTCTTCAGTCTTTCACAACCTTGGCATTCTTGAAGACACTGACACTGGCCAGGTGTTTTATCTCTCAGTTTGAGTTTTTCTGCTGGCTTCTCATGACTGAACTGAGGTTATCTACGTTTGGGTAGAACACAACAAAAGGGATGAGCCTGTCTTGGTGCCTCTAACACTAGAGGACTGATGCCTATATGAGTTGTTACTGCTGTTGACTTGATATTCATAGTTAACACTGTTAAAATGGATGTGTCCAGATTTTCTACTTTTACATAAAACTTGCTTGTAATTAGTAATGATTTTCCCTTTATACAGAATAAATATGCAAAAATCCCATTTCTCCATTGATTTTAGCATTCATCAGTAGATCTTACCTATAGTAATTATTACTATGGTGTTCTAATGGTGATTTTTCTTTGTAGAAGTTTTATGAGTTAACAAACATAAAATCTCAACAAAGAAAGAGAAGCTGTTCTTTGAGAACAAATGGAAATGCTGAAATTGAAAAATTGTAATATTTGAAATGCAAAATTTACCAAATGACCTAATATAAATTGGACTATAAAAAATAAAGGGTAAATAGACTTGTAGGCAAATCAATAAAAATTATCCACAGCAACAGGGAGACTGGTTTTTAGTACATTTTGAAAAATATCAACTGGTCTAACACACATGTAATTGGAATCTCTGAACTGAAAGAGAGAGTGAGTTTCAAAAGTTATTTGAAGAAATAATAGTTGAAAAATCTCACGAATTAGTAAAACACATCAACTAACAGAAGCAAAATGTATGGCAAACCTCAAGCAAGATAAATATAAAGAATAGAGGCACCTAGTTATATAATAGCCATCTTCTGAAAACCAAAATTAAAGAAAAAATCTTCATATGGCAATAATAGCCACCATTCATCAAAACAGTGGACAACAGAAGAAAATGGAATGAATTCTTTAGAGTGTTAAAGAAATGTTAATTAAGAATTTCATATCTTAAAAAACAATCCTTTCAAAAAGAGGGTTAATCCATTTTCAGGTAAACAAGAGCTGAAAGAATTTATCGCCAGTACATCTAAACTGCAAGAAATGATTAAGTCTTCAAAATAAAGAGAAATAATACAAATGGAAACTCAAATCCACAGAATAGTGTCAGAAATGGCAAGCATGTTGGTAATTCTTTACCAACTTTATTTTCCTTTTGATGTCTTAATAAACAACTGATTTGTAAAGAAAACATAATATTGCATTGTGCAGAATTTATGTACAGAAGTAAAATCTATGATAATAATAGAACACAGTTGAAAGAAAAAGAAACTATAGTTATAGGTTCTTACATTTTTACATGTAGTTTCTAAGTAGAATGTTAAAAATTAAGGATGCACATTGTAATCCATAGAAAACTCACTTTTAAAAGTATATTGGGAGACCCTGAATAGTCAAAGCAATCTTGAGAAAGACAAAGCTGGAGGCATCATATTTCCTGATTTCAAACTGTATGACAAAGCTATTGTAATAAAAAAAACCATGGCATTGGCATAAAAATAGACAATAAGTCAGTGGAAAAGAACAGAGAGCCCAGAAAAATCACACACATGATTACTGTCAATTAATTTACAGAAAAAAGGAGCCAATATACAACTGGGGAAAGCAAAGTCTTTTCAATAAATGGTGTTAGGAAAACTGATCAGTCACATGCAAAAGAATAAAACCAGACCACTATCTTATTCCATATACAAAAATTAACTCAAAATGGATTAAAGACTTGAATTTAAGACCTTCAAACGTAAAACTTCTAGAAGGACCTTCAGGTCCTTGAGATTGATCTTGGTGATGAATTGACACCCACAGCAAAGACAAGAGTAATAATAAACAAGTGGGACTATATCAAATTAAAAAACTTACGCAAACAAAGGAAACCACCAACTGAGTGGCAATGCACTATGGTTAGGATGCATGTAACTAGACTTATTGTGAGGAGCATTTCACAATAAAAAAAAAAATACTCTGAGGAATAGCCAAAATATGAAAGAACAGTTGTTGTATTAAAAATATTGATTAAGCCAAAAGAAGACAGTAAAAGAGGAACAAACAGAAAATTAAACAAATTGAGAGAAAATTGAAAAAACACTGTAATTAAGAGAGACATTATCATAAGAATTGAAAGAGGGGGAATAAAAAAGAAAAACTAAATGCTGCTTAAAAGATTTGTACTGTAAGTATAAAGACAGAGATAAACTAAAAGTAACATGATGGAAAAAGATATGCCATACAAAACCAAGCATAAGAAAGGGGGTATGAGTAAGGATCGCCACCATCCAAAAGACAAACAACAACAAATGTTGGCGAGGTTGTGGAGAAAGGAGAACCCTCCTACACTGCTGGTGGTAATATAAATTAGTTCAACCATTGTGGAAAGCAGTATGTAGGTTCCTCAAAATTCTCAAAATAGAAATACCATTTGACCCAGGAATTCCACTTCTAGGAATTTACCCTAAGAATGCAGCATTCTAGTTTGAAAAAGACAGATGCACCCCTATGTTTATCACTGCACTATTTACAATAGCCAAGATATGGAAGCAACATAAATGTCCATCAGTAGATGAATGGATAAAGAAGATGTGGTACATATACACAATGGAATATTACTCAGCTATAAGAAAAAACAGATCCTACCATTTGCAACAACATGGATGGAGCTAGAGGGTATTATGCTCAGTGAAATAAGCCAGGTGGAGAAAGACAAGTACCAAATGATTTCACTCATATGTGGAGTATAAGAACAAAAGAAAACTGAAGGAACAAAACAGCAGCAGAAGCACAGAACCCAAGAATGGACTAACAGTTACCAAAGGGAAAGGGACTGAGGAGGATGGGTGGGAAGGGAGGGATAAGGGTGAGAAAAAAGAAAGGGGGCATTACAATTAGCATGTAGAGTGTGGGAGGGGCACGGGGAGGGCTGTACAACACAGAGAAGACAAGTAGTGATTTTACAGCATCTTACTACGTTAATGGACAGTGACTGTGAACGGGTATATGGGGGGGACTTGGTGAAGAGCGAAGCCTAGTAAACATAATGTCCTTCATGTAATTATAGATTAATGATACCAAAATAAAACTAATAAAAAAAAAAGAAAGGGGGTATGGCTATATCAATCTACAGACAAAGTAGACTTCAAGACAAGGAGTGTTATCAGAGATAAAGGGTAACATTTCTTTTTATCTTTATTTTTTTTAGTTTTTTATTTTTTATATGGTAAATATACATAGCATAAAATTTACCATTTTCACCATTTTGAAGTGTACAATTCCACGACATTAAGTATATGCACATTGTTGAGCAACCATCACCACCATGCATCTCCAGAACATTTCCATCTTCCTAAGTTGAAACTCTGCATGTTAACACCAACTCTTCAGCTCTCCCTACACCCATCTCCTCCAGAGCCTGAAACTGTCATACAACTTTTTAATCTATGAAGATGACTATTCTATGTATGTCATATAAGTGGAATCATACAGTTTGTCTTTTTTGTGACTGACTTATTTCAGTTAGCATAATGTCATCAAGGTTCATCCATGTTGTACCATGGATTATAAATTACAGAATTTCTTTCTTTTTTAGGACTGCATAGTATTCCATTGTAGATACCACATTTATTTACCCATTCGTCCATGGATGAACACTTGAGTTGCTCCCATCTTTTGACTATTCTGAATAGTATTGCTGTGAATATGGGTGTGCAAATATATTTTCTAAGCCCTGCTTTCATTTTTTTTGAGTATATCCCCAGAAGTGAACAGAAATATTTCTTAACAGTACAAGGTGCAAAATGTACCTAATAAGAGAGCTGCAAAATACACAAAGCAAGCATAAGCAAGGCCAATTGGGTAAACAAATCCAAAATCATAGTTGGAGATTTTAACATCATTCACTCAGTAACTAACAAGTAAGTAAAAATTCAATAAACATATAGATTATCTGTACACTATTATCAATTAACTTGACCTAATTAATACCTAACCCAAAAAATGTAAAATAAACATCATTTTAAGCACATATTGAATGTTTACCAGGATAAGCTACATTACATACCATAATACATCTCAGCAAATTTCAAAAGATTTAAATCATATACAGTACATTCTTTGAACACAACAGAAATAAATTAGAAACCAATAACAAGAGAAGATATCAAAAGTATCAGACATTTGAAAATAAGCAACACACTTCTAAATAACATTTAAGTCAAAGACAAAATCACAAGGAAATTTTTTAATGAGCACTGAATGAGTATGAAAATACAGTATAACAAAGTTTGTGGAATTCACCTAAAGGAATGCTAAGAGAGGAGAATAAAGAGTTTGAAATTCTTGTATTAGAAAAGGAGAGAGCTTTAAAATTGGTGACCCAAGATTAAAAATAAAGTAGATGGAATAATAAATCACAGAATTCAAAGAAATAGAAAATAGGCAAACTATACAGAAAAAAAGCAAAAGTAAAACTTACTTCTTAAAAAGATTAATAAAATTGAAAGCCTCCAGCAAGACTGATCAAGAAAAAAATAAGACAAAGCACAAATTAACAATCTGAGAATGAAAGAGAGGCTAGCACTATGAATGCTGTAGATCAGAAAACTATGGCCCATGGGCTCAATTGGCCACCACCTATTTTTGAATAGCCTGCAAGCAAACAATGGCTTTACATGTTTAAATGGTTGAAGAAAAAAAAATGAGGAGCAATATTTCATGACACATGAAAATTATATGAAATTTATATCTTGTATCCACAATTTTATCGGAACACAGCCGTGCTCACTCACTAATGTATAATCTATGGCTGCTTTCACGCTACATCAGCACTATAATGCTGTAGATCAGAAAACTATGGCTGGGCCATAGTTTTTCTACAGGATAGAAAATGACAATCTGAGATTTTGACTATGTCAAACGAGGGGAGCCTAGAGCATCAAGGGGAGCAAAAGGCTGACGGCGAGGCAGGCGGGTAGGGGCGGCGACAGAAATTTTCCATGGCACCAGTATGACGAAGCTGGATCAAATCTCACCTGAAGTTACCTTTGCCCCTGGTCTTCTCAGATATGTCAGCTAATAAATTTCCTTTATTATATAAGCTACTTTTAAGTTGGATTCGGTGGCTGCAGTAGTCCTAATTGACGATACAGTCACCCCACCTTAGTGCTTGTTAATGTACCAGATAACATGCTCAGTGCTTCACATATATACCTAAACTCCTGAATACTAAGGTAGGTATTAAGCCAAGAAGCAGAGATGCTGAGCAGTTGGAAAATATACTTAAACATACAGCTGGCTCCTCCTCCAAAAAGCCTCTGATTCAGGAAAGCCCCACCGAGCAATGAGCAGCAACTACATCGTCGTCTGAGCTGCCTGAGCTGGGCTTGGGGACCTGAGAGTCACATAATTTCTTTCATCAATAGGCAGAGCCTGATAACATGTATTATTATTTCAAACTAAACAGCAAGGAATTAAGTGCTTATCTTTAATAAAACAAAAGAAGAAAAAAGTGGTTATCTTTAATAAAAAAAAAGAAAAAAGAAAAAAGAAAGCAGCATTTGGTAGATATTCTGAGGGAGTTCATTGTTTTTGTTCCTTTTAAACTAGTTAAAATGAAGTTACAATAGCTCCGGGGAGGAAGCAGATGAGAGCTGTCCTGCTTTTGTGGCTCAAGGAGAGGCACGATCTAGTCTATGATTTGCTTAATGTAAAGGCCACAGACAGCAGGAGACATAAATCATGGGCTTCTGCTACCGCCTAACTTAAGACAGGGAGGAAAGGCCCTTTGTGGCTGCAGCAGCTCCCAGCATTGCCAATGTCGTTTGTTTTCCTTTATGTGCAAGTCCCTTCTAAGTCACCTCTTAGCATTGCCTCTTTATTGACCCCGGAGCTGTTTCCCAAGCGCAGATGTTCTGATAGTTGCCGAGGACAAGATATGCAAAAGCTGGTCCTGTTATGAGGAGGCAAGATTCTGACAACAGCAAAGGCAGTAGGATCTGGTTGGTTAATTAAAATAGCAAGCCAAGCAATCTGGAGCCCTGAGCTAACAAGAGTTTTGCCCAAGTAATAAAATGGCATCTTCAGGGTTTTTTTTTTTTTTAATATTTAACTGCTTTTTTTAAATTATAAAAATAATGGTTTTATTGTAGAAAAATTTGAAAATATAAACCAATAAAAAGTAAAATCTATATACTCCTAGAATATCACTATTAAGAGATAAGTAATTATCTCTAGACAACTTCATATTTACAAATTATTTTCCTCATTTTTTACCAAAAAAAAACCATGGAAATAACGCAGTTCTGCAAGCTTTTATTACTTGGCATCTTTTGTCAATAATGGCCTTTTACAATAAAATATTAATGGTTAGTGGTCTGTTACATATATATTAAGACAATTAATTTAATCAATCACATTTCATTGACATTTATGTCATTTCCAAATTTTAAACCTGCCTCAGATGCTGAGACGTGTTGGGGTCACCCCACCCCAAAGCTGCCCATTTGCTGCTGGGCAATGTTTTTTTTAATCTTAATCCTGACATGTTGAATATTTTATAGTATAATTATCTCTACCCTTGTCATATTATTTCCATTGGGTAAATACCTAGAAGTCAAAATTTCTGAGTCAAAAAAGAAACCCTGGTAAGGCTTTTGATATGTATTAATATTCATTCTCCTAAAAAATTGTATAAATTCACATTTATGGACTCTATCTTGAAGTTTTACTTAGTGGTTCACCTACCCACTTGTTGCTCCACATACATCTGGGTATTCACACCAAGGGTCTTCTGTAGTTTGCCTTAATTCTTAAAAGAAGGGGAGTTGCAGTCTATAAAGCTTTTCTTACTTTATTGATGAACTTGACTGTCAGAACCTACACACAGGCAGGGACTGTCTTTATATTTCTTCTCCAGAAAAGTGGAAACCCACATTTATTGAATACCTATAAGGATGAAATATAGATGTATTAGACACAATAGATTCTGAATAAATATGTATGAATGAGTGAATGAATGCAAATTTGGAGACCAGCTAATATTTAACCCACATCTATCTGACTTCAGTCCATTGTTATAGACATATCACAGGATTCCTGCCTGCCTCACAGTTACTCCTTGTAGAAATTATCTTAATACACAGGAGGAGCCCCCCCATCTAACTGAGCCAATCAAATTCTTTCCTGGGAATTTGAAATTTGAATATGTGAGATCTAAATCCTTAGAGCTAGAGTGCATTGAATTCTGGTCTCTACGGATGTCTGAGTCCTGCTGCTGAGATCCCCAGAACTACCCTTGTTCATCAACCTTTCAGCTCTTCCTTCAGTGTTACGAAATAAGGCAGGGATTTCCATTACTTTTTTTTTTTTACTTAAGCTAGCCTGCTTCTGCTTTTACTGCTTGCAACCAATGAACCTTACATATTACCTAGAACTTGGACTGCCATGTAACCACAGGTGATGGCCAGATCTTAGGAAAAGAAAATTAACTTGCTCTCTCAAAACCCTGGGAGCCCCTGATATGCAGACCTGTCACAGAAATAGAGACCAGTTGCTGGTGACAGACTGCAGATAGCAAGCTTCCAGATGTCCCGTTACCAGAAATTCCATGAAAATGTGGGCATAAAATTGCATGAATTTCAGACATCTCGGAGAATTGTGCTTTCATTGTTCTTTGCCCATATGTTACAAAAGAACAGTCTGTGTAGCTCTGGGTGCATGGCAAGCTGCCACAGTGGCTAAGGGAATTTTCCTATCAGAAAGCCTGGAAAAAGTTATACTGTTTCTTTAAAACACTGCAGGTAGAACTCTTACCTTCTGAAACTAATTATAAGAACTAGATGTTCAGGAATAAGCCTGCCAAAAGGGAGAAAGCCTTAGGATATCACTTTTTAATGTTTTATGTTTCTTTTTTAATGGCTGAAGGTTTATGGAGAATGCAGTTAAAGTTGTTGGAAACTGGGGAGGAAAATCATTTTGACTTAAAAAAAAAAAAAGCTTTGTTGTCCATCAGATCCATTTTTTGCAGTGGCTTCCTGAAAATTGTTTCTTGGATATATCCTTCCTCTCAAATCCAGCCCTGCTACACAAATTAAGACCCCAGTTTCTGTTCTCCATCCTCTTCTCTTTCCAATCCATTATTAACAATTATGCCAGACCAATCTTTCAAAAAGGTTTATATTTAAGACCTCTCTTCCATTAAAAAGTCTGAAGGAGACTCTGGGGTGTAGTAGGAAATGCCTGAACTTCAAAGCTAAGGACCAGGGCGTACATCTCTGCCCCACCAACCATCAGCTGCTTGGATTTATACAAGGAATTTAACATCCCCTAACCTCAGTGTACTCATTTGTGAAACAGGGATATGCATACCTTAAAGGTTATTAAAAATAATTGGGACATTATTTGCAAAGTGCCTGGCCCTCAGAAAGCACTCAAAAAATGTTGCTTTGCTTTCCTCTATTACTCTTGAGATCTTATGACCCTACTCAGTATCTCCTCTTCCTGGCCCACCAAGGCCTTTTATAATCTGACCCCACCCTCCATGTCCAACAATGTGCGCCTCCTGACTGAATTCTCTGCATGAATTCTGTGCCCCAACTAGACTCCCAGCCCTTTTTGCCTCCATTTCTACCTCTCTCCTTTCACTCATTTTCTATGTTCATTTTCCCTCCCCCACCACCCTTTGTACTGTCTCCTATCCTGCAAATCCTTTAACCCAGATCAAGTCACTCACGTCTCCAGACTCCTTAATCTCAATGATTTCACCATTTTCAGAAGTATGCAATATACACACTTCCCAGGCCATAAACTCAGATATCTAGGTATGCAAATCTCTTTATTTTTCTGTAATTAAATGTGAGTTCTAACTCAACCCCCCATTCCAACTAGAGGCAATAATTTAATTTTAGGTCAGATTTTTCTTGTTTTCGGTGTTTTCTTAGTCCTGGGTTTTCAGCTCCCTCTTCTTCCAAGAGTTGCATCTAACTTCCAGGGAGGCTTCTGTAATGCTGAGGCGAGGATGCAGAGGAGGAGGGGCTTAGCGCTGTGGCATTGCCCATTCTTCCCTCGGGCTCTTGCTGACACGTGCATCCCCCACTGCCCCACAATCCGAGTCTTTCCTTTCTTACATCTGTTCTGGGTTTGTGCCATGTGGCCCCTGTTTCTACAATCTTCTGTTTCATCTTGTCTTTCTGTCCACAAAGCCTCGTCAGCCTCTCTGGTGTGGTAGAAAACTGAGTGAGACTAGCCTCTGTCTCCCCATCCCCACAGCTGTCTCTGCACTAAGGCCCTCTTGCCCTAGAGGCCAGGGAACTCTGCTAAGATGGATGATTCCCAAGACTCCAAACAGGAAAGCAGGGTCAACTCTCCTCCTCTCTTCTCAGTCCCTGCAATCTATACGGTGATTCTACTGTGCTCACCCAGACAGGCTGAGACCACACGTGCAGGGTACCTTACCCCGTATCAGGCACCCATGCACCGGTGTTTAACTTTGTCACTCTTCTCATCGATTCTCCTCTCTTCTCATTTGGAAAAAACTGGCTCTGACAGATTCTCAGTCTTACACTTCAAAATTCTACATCTTAAGTTTTTCGGGGTTTTGAATTTTGAGATAGAAAAAAACTTTGGTGTTATACCTACTGGCTCTACCATGAGTTTTAAAATTCTGCTATGGAACACAAAAGCTGAATATTGACCCATCCCTTCCCTGAAACTGTTGTAAGGGCTGGCTGCCCTGCCATCTGATATAAATGGATGGATTACAGGACAGAGGGAAATACCAGGAACAAAACACAAAATAAATTAAAGATTTCAGTGCAGAAAAGAAAAACTGGAACAGAAAGAACATTGGTTGACATCAAATATTACTTCCCCCACACTGGTCAGGTACCTTCTCCTCCCTTCTTTACCTGGCTAATTTCTATAAACCCTTTAGTTCTCCTCTGAGATGTCACCTCCTTTGTAAAGCTTTCTCCTGCTCTACCTACTCCTACCCCAACCTCCCAAACAGGTGAAATGCTCACCCTCTAAGTCCACAGGCAGAATTCTAAGATGACCCCTAATGACCCTGTCCCATGTATGATCCCCTACCTTGTGAACACGATAGGATGTCACCACAATGAAATATTAGGTTACATGGCAAAGGGATGGCCAAAGTGATGAGGTCACAAAGTAGTTGGCTTTGAATTAATCAGAAGAGAGGTTATCCACATGGGTCTGACCTAATCACATGAGCCCTTTAAAAGCAGAGTTTTCTCTGGCTGGTTGTGGAAGAGGACACAAGAAATCTGAGGTATGACGGCGTTTTGATGTGCCATTGCTGGCTTGAAGATGGAGGAAGGCTATGTGGAAAAATCCCAGAGAAGCCCCTTGGAGATAGAAGAGAATCACAGCTGACAGCCAGCAAAACAATAGAAACCTCAGTCTTACAATGTGGAGGAGATGAATTCTGCCAACAACCAGTATCCTGGAGGAGAACCCCGAGCCCTGGGTAAGATGCAGCCTAACTGACAGCTTGACTTCAGGCCAGTGACCATGCAAAAGAATACAGTGATGATGTGCCCACACTTCTAACCTAAAAAACTGTGAGATAATAAATTTGTGTTGTTTTAAGTTGCTAAGTCTGTACTAATCGGTTCCATAGTAATACAACCTAATACAGAGTGAAAGGCAATCATGACATAGTTTGGTAACAAGGTTAACATTTGAGGGCTTATTTGCTTTTGCGGGGTTGGTTTAGTTGTTAAAGTTCAGTTCCTACTGCCTTGTTTCACTTTCTCTATAATTCAGTAAATACAACATTACTATGCACCCATCAGATTCTGGGTATTGAAGACACAAAAGTGAAAAAGCCTCAGTCCTTGCTCTTAAGTAGATCATAAACTAGCTGGAAGGCGGAGGTGTATATATCTTAGGAGAAGGTAAGAGATAGAATGGGGGAACGAAAAGTGCTTTGGGAACAGAGGGGAAGGAGCCAAAAAGCCAACATTATAGCCTGCCTTACTTTTGAAGTCCTAAAGATCACAGTTTTATGGTCATCTGTAGGTATAGTAACAAGACAATGAGATATGCAAAATCTAAATATGCAAAAATTCCAAATCCTAATTATAGCAAGTCAGTGGCATAAATCTGTGTGAATGTTTCCTCTAGGTCCTTGGCCAAGGGCCTGGCTGCCCATATGCAGGGTGAGACTCAACAAAGCCTGACAGAGAATAGCAATTACGGATTTAAAAGTAGAACAAAGATACTAGAGGTTCCATAATTCGGGAGACACTGGTGCTCTGGCCCAGTCAGACTGGAGAGACTCAGCACCCCATTCACTAAGATTCAACAAAGATCCAGGAGGTAGGACCAGATCCTACAGGAGGATTTAATCCAGATCTGCACTGGCCAATATAGTAGCCACTAACAACATACAGCAATTTAGGTTTCAATTTTAACTAATTAAAATTTAATTTCATTTAAAATTAATTTTGTTAGTTGCATTTGCCACATTCCAAATACTCAATAGAAAAATGTGGCTAGTGCCGACCACACTGGATAGAAGAGACATAGAACATTCGCATCACCACAGAAAGGTTTATTGGCTAGCCTTAGTCTAAAAATCTGAAAACCAAGCCTCAAAAGATCAAGGAAAGACACTCTACAGCTGACTATCTCAACACGCTTTACAGGAAGGCAACATAATCCAGACTCCTTACAATGTATTATCCACAATATATAGAATTCTAGACATACAAAAAAATGTGGACCATAATCAAGAAAAAAAATCTATAAATGGAAACAAACCCTAAGATGATACAGATGTTGGAATTGTCAGACACTGGCTTTCAAATAGCTATTATAAACATCTTCAGGACTTGAAGAAAATATGGTCTTAATAAGTAGATGGAGATTCTTAGCAGAAAAATGGAAATCATAAAAAAGAATAAAAATAAATTCTGGAATTCTAAATTATAATATCTGAAGTGAAATATTCATTGAGTGTGCTAAACAACGGATTGGAAATAACTATAGAATGGATCAGTAAATTTGAAGACAGATTCTTAGAAATTAACCCAATCTGAAAACTAGAGGGGGGAAGAAAACCTAATCATAAAATGTGTCAGTATTCATGCTTCCTGTCTTTTCCTAAGATTCATCATTAATTATTCCTTGCTAAACTTGTCAAGTTTTCAATATGCAAACCAGACAATCTGCCAAGTGTCTTTTCATACGTCCAAATGCTCCATCACTTCACTGCCAACTTTTAATGACTAGAAAGCTGATTTGCTGAACAAAGTGAAATCTCGGCCAATTTAACTACTTTTAGTTTCACATTATCAGTCCATTCCACAGTCACACTTAAAGATGATGTCAGATGTTTCATTAAATTTGGAACCCTTCTAAAGCTTATCAAGGTCTGATGTTGACGTGGTTCATGGGTCATTCTGAAATTTACAAGATGGGAGCTGACGCATTTTCAACAAGCTGGACTTCTTAATGTGTTTAAATGAAACTATTGGTGGGTAGGAGTTCCAGAAAAACGTTCCTTTATTCAACAAGCATTCATTGAATATATATTCTACGCTGGAAATTATGCTGGGGATATAGAGATGAACTAGATATGATCCTTTATTATTATACTGAGTTAAGTCTCTAATTTACAGAACCACTAAATACGAAGTCCTAATATTTGGCCCCTGTTCATCTTTCAACATTGAAAAAGGAGGTGAGCTGCAAAAAGTGCCACCAATGAATAGACTGATACAAATTTCATTAGGAAGAAAGATCTAGACCGAGAAGGGACCTCCTCGTTGATTACAGGTGAAAGAGGGCTGGACCTGTGACATGAGCACACCTGAGTTCTAATGTGCTTCTAGGTTACTTTTTGCACATGATTAGAGGTGAGGTAAAAGAGCACTAATTGGGTTTACTAGGAGGACCCAGAGATTCTAGGGTGGTTAACTCAGTTGATTCCTAATTAACCCAAATAATTCAGTGTTTCTCTGCTTAGTTATCTTTGCAGATGCTAATTTTTTATTTTCTCTGGAGAAACTGGACATAAAAGGAGAGTATTATTATCAGTAAACCATTTATACATTAATGAAAAATTTCAATAAT
The DNA here is from genome assembly GCF_040802235.1 of Manis javanica. Classification (NCBI taxonomy): domain Eukaryota; kingdom Metazoa; phylum Chordata; class Mammalia; order Pholidota; family Manidae; genus Manis; species Manis javanica. The sequence continues at coordinate 112,742,189 of NC_133161.1, forward strand.
AAGTTTGTATAACACAACTAACATAAAAATATCAGCAGCTATATATGTAAATGGTTTAAAAGTATTTCATTAAAGCCTATTGTAGTCCATTGCATCTCAGTGATGGAAAATATTTTACTTTATTTTACTTCAACTATGTAGTAATTTCTCTGGGACCCTAGAGACATAATACTTGAATGCTTCTATTTCTGAAGTCAAAAATTGTCACATTATATAAACATCTCATCATCAGAATCCACCCCACACTTATTTACCCAGTAAGCCTTTAGGACTTTTCATTAAAAGACATGCACACAACCCCTACCCACCACTTCTAAGCCAGCCACCATCACCAGAACCTGCTATACTACTGAATAATCCAAACACCACTAACTTGAAGCCTGGCCTCTCTTTGACATCTCGGCTAGTGGTCACTCCTCTTGCAACCTGGGCAGCCCCTGATTAAGGGAAGAGCCAGAAAGGTAGGTGCCCAGCATGATCAGTCTATATGGAATGCTAAAGCATCAGGGAATAAACAGGAATTGTGGTACCAGTTTCTACACATGACTATAACACAGGCAACATGGGGTCCAGCTCACATAAAATAAGGAAGCACACTCAAGTGAAATTTCAAGAGGTATTCCTGGCTGGTGCTGACCTTGCTATGTTCACTGTTTCCATAAGGTATGTCTATACATTTCATAAGGCAACTACATTTATCTGAAGCTGGCAGTCCCAGTAAAATTGTGTAATGCCTTTTGCTGCAAATGAGTGATTCATGAGTATCTATATTGTAAACCTTGTAATATGACTCCAAAGAAGTATTCTGGTTCAGAAAATTCCAAAAGAAAAATGAAAATAAAGTAGGAATAACTAATAATTGGAAAACACTTAACCTACATATAAGCCAGGATAAAAACTTTCAAAATATTTTGAATAAGACTTAGCAAGGTTTTCTATGTAAATTCTATCCTTAGTGAGTCTGTTACTAAACCTGCCCAATCATGAGTGCTGTAAAAACCTAGAAATGAAAGATACTCCAAGTTAAAATGTTAGGTTACATTTGGTGCAATGTATATAATTTTGGAAGTAAAGGAAGAAGTTTAAACACTTTGTTAGCTACATATAATTTTACCCCATCCTTTATAAAAATGTTGAACAAGCATTTTCAAAATACTGACTTAAAGGACTGTCGAGCCATTAGCCTGCTGTTGGCATCCACATGTACAGGTCCACACCATGTCCTGGCTTATTCCCCTACTCACTTAAGGTCATGACAAATTGAGAGAAAAATGCAGAAGTCAGGCAGACGAAAGTAAAAACTCTTGACTTTTTATTTGTAACTGATAAAGCTGTTTGGAGAATATGACTGAATTCTGGACCAAGTGGTCTGTCTCATATATTAGCACTGAATTAATCCTATGTACTCAGTCACCAGCAGAAATGGACACACACAGACCTCATTAAACAGCAAAAGGCTTTTAACACTAAACTCACCTCCTAACCAGAGGAAAGCAGAGAGCGCTTTCAGTAGGAGAACCCAAAGGACAGAGAGAGGAGGAAAACGCCCAGTTACTTCTCCCAAACTCCTCAGTCAGAATTTTGTTCTGCTACCTTAAGGGGCAGTGAGATCTGAAAGTAGCCAGGATTATTAATCTACAAATCATACCACCTGGAAACACGAAGGGGCGGGAATATTCTTTGAACCTAATACTGATTGGAATTCCTTCCTTCCTTTCTTCTCTTTACCTTTAAATGAGTAGTCCTCAACTTTCGCCACTGGGTGAGCTTTAAAAATTCTGAAGCCTGGGTCCCACCCCACAAAGAGTCTGATGTAGAAAGTCTGGGAAGTGGCCTGGGTATTAGGATTTTTTTCCCCCAGGATATTCTAAAGAGCAGCCATAGTTGAGAACCACCACTTTCTTCCTGTGTTCAAACAGATGATTGGGGAGATCAGAAGTTTGCCCCATCTCCACGAGCTCAGGGTCCCAAGGCCAACAATGGCTCCTTTGCAGGTTCTGCTGGGCCGCTGGGGGGCACTTAGGCATTTTGCTCTCCAGGAGCTCTGAAAGGGGCTGACCCTGTTCATTAATCAATTAACTTCAAAGCTGAAAAATTCACGCTATTTCATTTCCCACCCCAAATTTGCCCAGCCATGAAATCTAATACAGCTCATTAGAGGTTCCACAATGCTATTAAATAACAACATACAAATACTGTATTCCATTAATACCAGTGGTAAATGTCCCAAGTTTGAGCATAAATCATCTTCAATTATAAATTTTCCAGGGAGAAATTAATGTTCAAAAATGAATCTTTTCACAAATTGAAGTCCAAAAATAAATTACCTTGCCTTTTGAAATTCAAAATCCAAAGAATTTTAAATTACATAATCATTATATTATAATTGAAAGGTTGAAGGCACTGGGGGGAGGGGTGAGCATGTCAGACACTGATGACCTGCCAAAGTCCCCAGCTGCTGCCTCCTTCCAACCTGAAAAATGTGCCTTGGGCTAGCCAATCCTCATGCTGCTGTAAATCTAAGCTCTGCCTCCCCCTACCTTCTTTAAAAACTCGCTGCCTCTTCTTTCACGTGACTTCCCAGCCTTTGATAGCCAGACCGCGGAACCTCGCCCCAGGGCATTCAAATAAATTACCTGGCCCTTTGTTGCCTCTCTTTGCCTGCTTATTTCGGCTAAAATTTATTTTACAATAATCTCTCTGAATTTTTAGTTTTGCTCTATCTCAGGTTGGTGGATTTGTGATGCCAGGTAGACTTTGGATTTTCGACCAGCTTTGCCTGGGCTCTTGTACACCATATGAGTTTAGTTTTCTCAGACCCTCCCAAGTTGAGTAAATAATAAAACTTGCATCTGTCTCACTTCTAAAGAATCAAAAGAGTTAATAGAGCATATAATAGCTCTAGTGTCCTATTAACAGAAATATAGACCCAAATTAGTTAATCCCTGCATTTCTTATTCCCAGATCTGAGTATGTAGTGGTACCACAGACCATAGCAAAGACTCAATGCTTTGAGCAGACGACAAAAATCTCTGTATTCAGGCCCATCAGGACAGCACATTGTCTCCGCCATTGTTAGGAGGTCTTCATTTGTGCCCTTCAACCCAATGGGGAAAAACTCCCATTGGGAGGCTAATTTTGACACTATTTAATATGTAGTACATACAGTTTTGTACTATTACTATACAGTTATATATTATGTATATTATACATACTATTACTAAATAGTATTTACTATTCCTGAGGGAAAATCTACCCTCCACTGTCTTTTTCTCAAACAATAGCATTCGAAACACTCCTGCAGGGAATAACTCTATTACTGCAGAGGTTAGGGATGGGCAATGACGACAGCAACAGTCAGCAGATCTTATTTGAGGTGCCCTTCTTTGCTTATCTACATAATTAAAAGCCTCTAAATTGTCATTTTTTTCTTTGAACACTGAGTTTGAGGATTTCTGGACAGGTAAAGGTAACCTACAAGGGAAGCATCCAGAGAAGCCATTAGTACCAGCCCAGGCTGAAAGGGTAAGAGGAGGAGCTGCAGCCTAGGAGAGGGAGATGCAGCCGCTGCCCAGCTGCAGCCTGTCCGGCTGGGATCCAAGGAATGAGAACCTCAGCCTCTCGCGGCTCCTGCTCTCTGGTCCCTGCCGGGCCTGCCACGCGGCGACACACCACCAGATCAGAGGGTCAGCAGCCTGAGCGACAGAGACCTGCGTCTAGAAGCTTGGAGCTGGGCCTGGAAGGAAGGACAATAGGTCTGGAAGTGTCAGTACAGGACCCCCAGCACTGCTTCTGTGTTCTCTGCAGCTGCTGTGCCCCCACTCCTCTCAGGAAGGCCCATTTCCATTTCAAATCTTCAAGCTGCTTCTTAGGGACCTCCCTTTCTGTTCTGACACAGGTAGTGCTACCCTGTTCTAGAATGTGCCTGTCTTCTGTCCTTCTACTCTTCCTTCTGGCTCTGACATGGGATGTTGGGAAACACTCCCTCAGATTTTTGTCTTGCACATTCTCCTGTAGGAAGAAATAAAATCAAAACAGTCTGGGTCTACCACAGTCACCCACTGTTCAAACAAAACATCCCACTTACAAAATCTCACTGAGTTGCAGCATCTCATTCAGCAGGGACATACTCTCCCACCAGGTCAACTTAGGCCTGGACTTCATCCATTATTATCTGCCTGCTCCCATTTAATATTCCCATTGCTTCTCTGTTTTTTCTTAGCATACTAATACCATACATTTCTTGGGTATGTTCTCAAGTTGTGATATCTGTGTCATTTTGAAGCCTTCTACATCATTCCTCATTCTTCAGTCATATCTCTCAACTCTCAAATTCCCCTTGAAATAGCTGTCCCAGTTTGCAAGGACGGCTGCCCATTGCTCTTACTATGTAGTCTGTGTTTGCAGCTCTAACAGAGTGTTTTTCAATAGTGTTCTGGCATCTTCTAAAGAGTCATTCCAATTTCCTCCCCTAGACATTGCTTTTCTTCCCTTAATTGGACCCTAGTCACTATTTCTGATTTTGTAACATCTAAAATATTTCCTCTTTTCTAAAGCCCTGTTTAAAAGCAATTAAACCTAGGCAATATCTCATTTCCCTTTCATAACTGCCTATCCTAGCTTTCAAATATCTAATTTTCAACTTCATGTTTTTTACTTTGGACTCTACATCACAACACATCTCCTGAAGAAATCTCTCCTTTACCACAATTTATTTCTACTTCCTTCCACTATTTTATTTTATTTTTCCCTTGTCCATGGTGTGATAGTAAAACTGAAATATTTGTTTCAAATTACTCTTGTTTCTCCTTATCTCCTGAGCTAAGTTGATTTCTAGCAACTGAGAATTCAAGGCTAAAAGTCTTTTTAGCCTTTGGATTTGAAATCATCTTATTGAGATAATTTCTATTTTTAGTTCTCTTTGATGGCACAGTTTCGGCATTTGTTTATTCTTAAGATCTGTTGGTATTTTATGGGTCTCAGAAATCTGAGGTCACAGTCAGAGTTTATATAACTAGCAAGCTCTGCCTACCCACCCAAGACCGTCTGATTTCAGCACTGGTGCGGTGCCGGTGTCCTCGCGCAGGCACTTCGCAAGGCTTCCCTGCTTCAGGACGTTCTCCAAAGCTTCAGAAAGCCACCCACCCCTGTGCGGGCACAGTCCCGAAGAGGGAACAGGCTGCTCTCCATCCAAGGGAACAGGATTCAGTAGATAAATAGCCAAGTTTCCCAGTCTGGAAGACGATCTTAGCATATTCCACTCAATTCCCAGAGCACACCATTGCCCAACAGTGGAAACTAGCTCCATGACACACCTGGATCTTTAATGAGAATCACAGAAAGAGCGGCAAAAAATTGTTACTGGTCCTCTACCTGTTTCAAGGTAAGTCTTCAGTGGGACTCAAAGTCTCTCTTGATGATTAAATCTTCTTTCAGCCTTTCCTGAAAAACTAACACAAGCTTTGACTTTGTCTAAGTTCAGCTGGGCATCCGCTGAGCCCATGCAGCCGCCCCCTCCTGCACAGCCCTGCCTCTGTCAGGCACGCCCACTATCCTCGCCTGTAGACAAAGCTGCCGTCATCTGCAGTGATCCACCGCATCATTCTCCCATTCGCTCACTTACTGAACTCAGGGCCCGCAGCCCCTTACAAGGCCAGGCCTATTGGAAGCCAACCACACAGCAAAACACAGGTCGGTGCAAACGGCCAGGGTGAGAAACCACATGGCCTACACTTATCAGTGCTTAACGGCCAGAGCCGCCAGCCCAGGATGTATCAATTACTATTTTGAGTCCCGAATTCTATACTTAATCTCCCTCACAAGGTCCCTGGATCATATACCAATGTTGGGGGTTGGGGAATCAACAAATTGTCGCCTATTTTTCTGTCAAATTCAGAACCAATTGAGAGATACACACAGGATCAGAGAGACACTAAAATGTTATCTTTATTACTGTTAAAGCTGTCAACAGCATGTGCTGGCTTAGGGCCAGGTGGGTTTCCCCACTAGTGTACCCTGGAATCAAACATAGCTCCTGGTCATAGCAGGGTCACTCGCAGAAGCAGAGCCATCAAGCTTACGTGTGATGGTGGTATGGCAGGCCAGGGGAAACCGGACCCCAGGCAGTATGTCGCCTCCCCTCCTCTCAGAAGGAGTGGGCAAGGGGCAGAAGGAGGCCAGGAGTGTCACTACATGTGACCTGTCCATGCGGAAATAGGCAGCGTGCTCTCGCCTGGACTCTTCCTCTGACCGCATTGCTTGTGTATGAACAAACGGTCACCACCAAGCCAAAGAGCTGTGGCGACTGGTGACATGAGCAAAGGTGGAAGTTTGTGGAACCCGGGACTGGTCCCATGGGCAAGGACTGTGGGAGGGGCACCATCAGACCGGCCCAGATTTCCAAGTGGTCTTCTGCCCGGGTACATGGCACTCTACCCCTTGCTGCTGACTCCACTCTCATGGCTGAGACAGCACCTGCTCCAACACATCAAGTCAGCCTCCTCCCTAGCACCTCCACAAGGGCTCCAGTCATCGCAGAAGGCTGCCCAAGTTAGGTGACATCAGACTTTCCCATCACAGTCATATAAGCCTGGAAGAAAAGACTACAAGTGGAAAAAAAAGTAATCAAAACACTTTGTCTCTGTTGAAAACAGTGAAGTCAGTCAACATTGAACCTGAATGTCAAGAGCAGCTCAAATTTACTGCCTTGTAGACATGGCCCTCATGTCCCTAGCACTAGTGAAAAGTCACTCTTTCATTATAGGAAACCAGGCCAGGGAAAGAAAACAGGGAAGTAGGGTTGTTTCCAACATCTGCCCCTCCCTCAGGCTGCAGGAATGCTTGATAAGCTAAGGGGCGTCTCTCTCCTGCTCAGACAGAAGCAAGAGAGTCCTCCCCCTCAACCTCTCAGGTTCAGGTAAGCCCAGGTAATTACCCATTGATATGGATGTGGACTACTCCTCTCCACCCCTTAGTAACACCTGTTCATATGTAGATGCACTAAAGCCTGGCGAGAGAATCTGGAACATTACAGTTTTACCCACAGAGGTGAACAGTTTCTCTGATCTCTTCCATCCAAGGCAATTTCTGGTATCTTCAAGTAACCATAAACCACAGAGGTTTGGTTAACCTCCACTCTGGGACAGTGTCCAAGCAGTCACTAACCCTGTGCAGTCCCAGTCTTCAAAGACAAGTGAGAAGGCTGATGAAGACGTCAGGATTCAGGGTCAAGACATGTGAAGATACTAGTGAGGGTCATGCAGGGGAAGGGTAGGTCATTCCTATTCACCCTTCTTAGGGTTGCGTCCCACCCAGTCCTGGCATGGCCAGACAGAATCATGTCCCAGAGTAGTGTGGGTCACCCCAGGAAATAGTAAAAAGCATCTGTACTTCCAACACAGACAGGAGAACATGGGATCTTTGGAAGTCAGATTTATGCATGATTCTTATTGCATTCCCTGTGGGGGATTTTTTTTCCATGAGAAATATAACTTACTTTGTAATCATTTAAAATAAGGATTACTTTAAAATGAAAGGATGTTTGATCCAGAGAACCTAGAAGTAAGCCTGTTCTTCCTCACCTCTTAGCTTTGTAACTGTGGAGCAATCATTTACCTTTCTACGCTCCAGTTTCCTCAATTTACAATAACTATTTTAATAATTACAGTCTTACCAACTTCACAGAGGTTTTGAGAGGCTCAAATAAGGTAATGAATATTTATCAAAAGTAACTAAAAATTACTTAGTTAAAAAAAAGATGACATGACTTTGGATAAACTGCTCATGTGCTGGAAGCCTCATCCATGGTTTGGTCTCTTGAGTGTAAGAAGGAAAGGGGAGTCGGCAACCTCATGGAGCACCAAGAGCACGGGCTCAGAAGCCAGGTAGATATGAGCATGAAATCCAGTTCTAGGCCTTACTGTCAGGATGACTTTGTGCAAATTACTTTACCTCTCTGAGCCTCAGTATCTTCATCTATATCATAGGAACAGTATTTATGTAGAGTGGCTGGAAAAGTTAAAATACATGCATGCTATTTGCCTAGCCCTTTGGAGGCAGCTATTATCAGTCCTTTCTGCAGGACCCAGTATTGGGATGTATTTCCAGTTATATAGCCATACATTCTTATATTGAAAGAGTATATTTTAATATACTCTGAAATTTGCCCTAAATCTTCTTGGCTTCAGCTAAGTCTTCTCCATCAAGCATGGGCTGGTCAAGGGAAAGGTGGCGTGCTCTCCATCCTTTCTGCCTGAACAGGCAGCTGGGAAAACAAAAGCCAAGTCCAACAGCAAGTGGGATATCAATCTATGTCACAAGATCCTGTTTTCTTGGTCCTAAGGACCTAAAACTGGGATGAGCTCAAGAGAATCCAGTTGTGCATAGGAGTCAGTTGTTATTTAGAAATCTACAGGTGGTAAAAGAGGCATAAAATGGTATCCGTGGTGGTTACAGTGGTAGTAGGCACCACAGGAAGACTGAGGTAGAATTGTTGGCAAAATTAGTGATGAGCACAGAGACAAAGCCTCCAGAAAGACCACCAAGAGACTGGTCCCAGCGGCAGAGGCATCTGGGACCGTGTTCCCTGAAGGCAAGCAGGAAGCACTCACCCGACCAGTAACATCAGGAAGCTCTGCTCTTCATCCTGCAGTTTCTAGAAACTAAGCCACCAGGGGCAGGAGCCAAGACCGCAGAAGCCACGTGCCGATCGAGTGGGGTTGATGAAAGAGTCTCAGGCTTTTTCAGGAAGGACATAGGGTTCATAGGACATAGGCTGACAACTGGAATGGGGCGGTAGAGAGAGCCAGGAAAGCTCACGCTCCCAATCACAAAGCCCCACCCTGTGAACTGTTTGAGCTGAGCATGGACCAGACTCCAGAGACAAAGACTTAGCCGACTACTAAATTTCTTTAGTGACAGAAATAGACATTTTTCCTCTGAAAACCTCCTCCTCCCACCCTCCCCCCATAAGAAGTTAGTTCAATAATTTGAATTATATACATAAAAGCATGGCTCAGCTGCAAAGTGTCATTCAAATGTAAGCTGGTTTTATTGCTGTTATTATGACTAATGGTACCAGAGGCCCCATCCCAGTGTACAAAGAACAAAGGGTTCTTAGAAGCACAGAATGCTTGGGAATCCATCCTTAGGAATAAAATGCCATTTACCATTTTGACTTTTCTCTGATCTTTAGAGACTTCATCATCTTCTCTGGTATTTCCATAAAGCCAAGAAACTGCACTCTTTTTAAGCTAATTGCCTGGAAAAAGCATTCCCACCTCTCTCATGCAGAACAGAAGCATGCTCCTGTCTAGCCAAGGCAGAGTCCTAAACATGAGCCACTCTGGACAGGATAAAGATGAATCCACCTCTATCATCATAACTGCTCTGGTTTTCCAGGCTGCAGTCTCTGTGCCCTAAGTTCCTGCATTTACTTTGGTTGGGCCCTCTTTCTGTGCACAGCTTACATGCCATGCATGTGATGGTCACCTGATAGCAGGCTCCCCAAATCTTACAGGCTCCTTCTAACTGGGCAGGTAAGTCGAATTTTCATAAAAGTGGTGTGGGTACCATTGTTCTCTGCTCTTTGAAGAGACAAATGATAAAAGACACATGCCTTTTAGTTGGGCCACTTATTTCTCTCATCGAATATGCAAAGAGCATTTGGGAATACAAAGATGGAGAAGACACAAATCTAACTTTAAATTTCCTGTCCATCTGGACTGAAGGCACTGTCATTTGTTTCTGAACAAATGTGTTTGATCTTTTAACTGGTCATATATTCCATAAGAATCATCACATCCCATCAGTGTCAAGAGTCCACCAGGGGGTGGACTGAGAATGGTCAAGATCATTTAAGTAGGATGCTAAAATCTGCACACAATGAAATCCACCTGGAGGCAGGGCAGACAGTTTCAGATAGTCAGTTAACACACATGGGAGGATGGAAGACACTCAAGGAATATGAAAATCACAGTCCATGAGCAAATGTTGATATTAAAGGCACAGAAACTGACAAGGAGGCCTGTGCTCTCTGCCTAAGTCAGCCTACTGCACCCCGCAAACCACCTTACCTACTCCTATTCATTCCTGTGAAACCAGTCTCAGCAACATTCCACCAGGAAGCTCACCCTCATTACCACCCCTTCCAGGTTAAGTCTGGTGTCCCTTCTCATTTTAATACCTGGGGCTTTTTATATATCACTGCATTCTACATATTGGTGTAATTATCTGCATACCTATCTTCTCCATCACACTGTGAAGTTCTTGAGGGCATGGATTTTTATCTTATTTATTATTTAGCACAGGGCCTTTTAGATTTAAAACACACAGGTTTGTGGTGTGAATGAATGAATGATGGAGCCTAATACATTGTTTTGAAAGCTGGGTGCTTGCCTCTTACAGGAATGCCTTCCATGCCTTACCCTTCAATTACAAAGAGACTTGCAAGGGAACACATGCAGTAAATATCACCCTCTCCTTCAGGTCAGGGGCAGAAGTCAGCAGAGCCCAGTAATGTCTTTCAGTGGCTCTCCCTCAGCTAGAAAGTCAAGCCATCCACAGTCTGCAAACTCTCCTTGTCCTTTGGAGGGACTGGGCTACGGGGCTCTTAATGAGATCAAGCTGGTCACACGGTTTCATCCTGTCAAAACACACTGAAAAATCTTTCTTGGGTGATTTATCATAGAAATACACATGGCAGGGAAGGGGCAGGGGAACTGCAGGAAGCAGAGAAAGCCACTCAGCCTGCAGCACTCGGCTGGCAGGATGCCCACGGCAGCCACAGCAGTTGGTGGACAAGGCTGCCCTGATGTGGGACAGATGGGCTCCTGTAAGAAAGCCAGGCCACCTCCCAAAAATTAATGATAGGTGCTGGGACAGTCTCTCTCCAAGAAGTGCATTAATACACGGCATCCACAGTCAGTACCTCCTGGCCAACACTTTTGGTAGGGTGAGGGGGGCCCGGTTAATTGGCAGCTGCTGGCAACACCTGACAAAGCAGTTAAAAATGGTTAAGCTAAGGTTTGTTCCCAAAAGTCAATAGCACCACCATCACTAATGTAAACCAGAGCATCCACAGTCAATGAAGGTTCCTGCTGGAGCGAGACTTGGGTAGGACATAATAACCAGAAATGTGAGGATATCTCCTGTATCCTTAGCATACCTGTAAATATTTTGACTCGTCTCTCTTGCACCTCCCAGATCCAGGGACTTATTGCCGGATAACCCTTGTTTTGTACAGATGACTGTTTTGTTTCCATGGTGGTATGTGTGCCAGGATACCACATTGACACCTTTTGTTAAAAGCAGCATTAACAAATGTAGGCTCAAATAGAAAGCCATTGCCATTTGTCAATGCTGCTTTGAAAGAGAGATGCCAGATTGCACTAGAGGCCCTTGAGGGTAGAGGCTCCATTGTCCCAAGGCTGAGAGGCTGCTCTTTGCCAGGCAGGATGCTGAAAACTAAGCACACAAAGATGAACTGCAAATGGCACCCTGCCCCAGGCCCTTAGAGTCAGTGGGTGAGAGAGAACAAAGACAGAGAGAGAAAATCAGCTGCAAGAAAGACCCCAGCACTGGAATGTGATACTTTGAAAGAGGGAAGCCTAGAGTGTTCTGGGACAGAGAGGGGAAGCCTTGGCAGGGCTAGCCTGGGAGCAACCTGTAAAAAAGAAATGATGCCTTAGGCTACAGGCCAACGCAGGGACTACAGACTACCCGAAAGACCCCTCCTCGGAAACTCATAGCAGGGAACCATTATTTTTACTAAACACTTGAGACTGGGCAGGCTTTTGTCTACTTCTTATTTCTTCACAACATTATCCTTCCCAATAGGTGGGATTCTGTGTAAAGCCACTGTGTGAGAAGTTTGAAAATCCACTGAAGTGAGGAGAGGAGCACAGGAAGCAAGCAGAGGTCAGAAGAGGTAGTTTTCAATTAATTGAGATAAGAACAATAGTGCCCATTGTGTGTGTGGGTTTTTTAAGGATTTATTTTTAATAATAATAAGCCAAACAAAGTGAATGTAGCTACAACCCAAAAAGCTATGGGCCTTGAGGTAGAGCAGTTGGCTTTTAGGGTTTAGGCAAACAAACAAACAAATCAAGTAAGTAATACAAAGAATTATCAAACAGCATTGAAATCTGTCATTCATGGCAGCATGGATGGGCCTCAAAAACATTACGCTATGTGAAATAGTCTGACAGAAAAACACTGTATGATTTCACTTATATGTGAATATAAAAAGAATCTAAAAAGAAAAAAGATCATATTCACAGGTGCCAGGGTTTCAGATTTCAACACATTTTTTAGGGGGATACAGTTGGACCAGTAACAAATGCCCACTAACGCTGCTCACTTTCCAGCCATTAACTATTTACCAAAAATCAGTTATTCATCTCCCAAAATTCATGTAGGGCAATGTTGCCAGCTCCCCGCTTCATCTTAATTTTTATCCTGAATGTTGCCTGCCTAACTCCCACAACAGTGGAGCAACTTGGCAATAAACAAAGAGGAAAATGTTCTTTTCTGACCTTTAGCTGAGAGATGTGTGAGCTCTCCACTGCTTCCTGTTCTAAAATGGAGCGTGTGTACTTACCCAAATGTGTTATGCTTGAACATAATAAATTTGAAATGACTCTATTGTGGTTTCTCTATTTGCACTTGATTTTTCTTCTTTCTATAGAAACTTGGCATTCTAGAACACTGCACATTCATTTTTGAACAAAATTTCCTTTTTTTTTTATTCAGCACCACATTTTTGGTAGATAAAAGGTGACTGAAATGTTAAAAGTAATATACAATTTGCTCTTAAATGACAGAGGAGTAATGGAGCAATGATATTTCATAAAGGGAAGACTAATTAGAGTGGGGACCAAACATAGCAGGACCCAATTTTAATCTTTCATGACAAAAAATGTCACTAACAGATCTGGGTGTTTTTGCTTGTTCTTAATAGTAGCTTGAAATAATGACAGTTGGGGAACTGTTACATTTGTACTAAAGTTGTCCCAAAGTGTGATTTATAGTCAGTCATCTTCCATTTGGCAAGCAGCTCAGAAGGAAGCTGAAGTAGTGAGAAGTCTGGCAGATATTGCCCTTGAGGTTAAGATATTAAACAAAAATGAAAACTAATCTATCTTCAGACAGAAGTGTAGTACTTAAAGTTGAATGTTTGAGAGACAATCTTGTAAAATGTTTTTCTTTAAAAATGATTTTATTAGAGCAATTAAAAATGCAGAAAATGGTGCCATCTTCCCATCACTGTGTAAGAGCTCTGTTCCGATCTCCCTTACTCTCTGGGCTTGATAAATCTATATTTGGCATCCCTGGTATATGCTTTGCTCATTACCTCTATATATAGATCTGTAGACAGAATATTCACAGTGAACATAGGTCACACTGTCTTCACAGGAGAATCGAACCTTAAAAGCTTGAAACTATAAAATTCCTTAAATAGTTCATAGAGTTGCCCTGGGAAGTGAAAAGTCAGAGGTAATCTTTGAGTCCCACAGTCATGCATTTATTTGTTTATCCATTCAGCAAATATTTGCTATCTATTACACGTAGACACTTTTCTCTATGCTGTGGGTTTAACAACAACAAGTCTCTCTCTCCTAAGATTTTAGAACAAGGGGAGAAACCTACAATTCTATTTTTGACAGTGTGGCAGACTGTACCATATTTACATAGTAAAAAGGTCCTTCTGATATAATACAAGTAGCTCCTGCAGAAGTAACAAGGCACACTAAGACATAATGTTGATCTCTGCAAAGGTAAGAGAGTCTTCATAGATGGGAAAAAAGGATCATGGGGTTTAAACCAGAGCATGACCTGCAAGGCAAAAACCAGGTATTGTCCCGACCCGCAGGACTATCAACAGGGGTCGACCACCTGGAGGAGAGAATGAAGGGGCAAGAGACACAAAGAACAGACAGCAAGACAGGATGTCTGATCAAGCTGACCAATTTTATTTTTCTAGGGCTCAATTTATATAGGTTGTGATGAAAATATATATAAAGAGGTGATTGGTCTTCAGTTGGCATCGGCGGGAACATGTAGAGAGGTGATTGGGCTTCAGGTGGTGCCAGCGGGAACCGAGGACCCAGAAGAGAAGCAGGAAGTTCGCCATCTTGTGGGTGGGGGCCCTTGGGAGGGAGGTTTAAGGGTGGGGCTTTCCCCTGGGGCAGCAGGTGTTCTTGAGAAGCAGGAGTTTGGCAGGGTTAGAAGGCCAGTGGAAAGAACAGAGGAGGAAACATTGCTTAGCAATCTGACTGCAAGATCTATATTGATTTGGCTAGGAGAGCAACTCTGCCTTACTGCAGAAATGATTGCTGTTGTCTTAAGACTTACATAACTAGTATTGCTTAAAAGTCCATAGGCTCGCTCCCAGCATCTCCCCCTTTCTTTATTAAAAATTAAGATGATTTTGGTTGAGCAGGCTAAGGGGCGGGGACAGGGGCCTGATCCTCAGTGGATATCTGGTGCGTGAAGAGGACTCTTAGTCTTACAGGCTCTGCTGAAGAGAAAGAGTTTCTCTATTAAGCACAAGGTGTCTTTTTCCTGAGGAGAGGAGGATGCAGGACACAAACCTCTATTCCAGCAGGTATGTCCCTCAAGGAACCCAGGGCAGGAGTTAGCCTTTCCTTTGCAGTGCTTTGCCTCGCATCCACCTTAGTACTCAACCAGCACTCAGAGACTCCTGGGAGGGTCGTGCTGGTGCTTACTTTTGCTGAGAAGAGATAGAGGGGGGGTGCTTCATCGTCGTCATCACTCTCACGAGCTAGTCTGTGATAGTGGACTTGGATAGGTTTGCCAACAAGGGTATCTATTTGTCTCTTTATAAGGCTCATCAAATGTTTAAGAGCCCAAGGGCCAAAAGACAAGAGCAATATCAATCCTATGAGGGGGCCTAGGAGAGAGGGCAAGAGAGTAGTAAGCCATGGGGAGGCTGAAAACCAATTTTTATATCAACTTTCATCTTGCTCTCTTTCTTTCTTTTTTCTAACCCTTCTCTAACTCTTTTCATACTATTGCTAACTACTCCTGTTTTATCAGCATAGAAGCAGCACTCTTCTTTCAGGGCAGCACAAAGCCCGCCTTGCTGCAGAAAGAGTAGGTCTAGCCCTCTGCGGTTTTGGAGAACTACTTCAGCGAGGGACGTGATTGAATCTGTCATGTCAGAGATTCCTTTCTGCAATTCTTGGATATCTTGATCTATAGTGGCACTGAGCTCATGATAGATATCTTGATCTATAGTGGCACTGAGCTCGTGATAGTGGGAGTTAGAAAGAAGCAGAGAAGATATGCCTGTGCCTGCACCTACAGTCCCTAGGCCAAGCAGAACAGCGATAGTAACAGCAGTAATGGGTTCTTGGTGGGAGTGTTTAGGGAGGGAAGGGTCTGAAGATTGTTCCCAGATATGGAAGAACTCATCAGGCTGGTAGTAAATGAGCCTGGGTATAACTTTTATGAGAACACAAAATCCATGCTCTTGTAAAATGGGATTGTAGGCACAGGGGGTGAGTCTGTCTAAGCAGGCCCACCAGGTGTCATTGGGGGGAATTATAAATTGGGGTCCCCGCCCAATGGAGAAGATTTCTCGACAGAGGTGGGTGTACTCATGAGGGATCTTTTGAAGAGTGTTAGTTATACAAGTCCCGTTACCAACTACTTGGGCTATGGTTAGACCTTCCCAACTAGCACGTTTCCAACGGCAGTTGTAGGTATCATTGGAGATGGAAAAGTTGCCAGGGATGGCGGCACCTTCATAAAAAGGGGGTGAAGAGTGGTAACATTACCAACATTTGGCGGTAAGCTCAGGAGTGGTGGAATTAAGACTAAGGAAGGTTTGATTTATAAGGGTGAGGACAAGGTCTTTAGAGCTCGCTAGGGCGGACACTGGCAGTGTAGGGGAGGGTTTAAGACTGCTAGTTGTGAAGCTATGGTTAGGCGAGAGGGCAGAAGGCTTCGGTGGGGGAGGGTGCTTCCCACCTAGGACTGTATTTGGGCCTATAGCAGCAGAAGGGGTGGCAGGGAACTCTTTAAGGAGTTTAATAGTAAAGGTGATGCCTTCATCATAATGTTCTTTATATAAACAAAGGCCCCAAGTGTATCCTTGTGCCCAATTTGAGGCTTTTTTCCCTTCGTCAGTTAGTGTGATAGAAAGAGGATTGCACCAACCTTTGGTAATATTTCTAGGGGAGCACTCGGGGAGTGCTTCAGGATATTTTTGCCCTTTAAAAGGGTGGTGGGTATAATTGGCTTTGGCAGTAATATAATCCCAGGAGGAGGAGGGTCTTCAGTAAGTATCTCCCGTGGTCTCACACCCCCATGATGCACAATAATAGTCTGTCTTGCCTCCACATTTATGAAGGAGGCTACGGGGCAAACATAAAAGGAGTATGACCTAAGAACTGACCGGCGCCCTGCATCAGAGCAACCAGGGGTGGTGAGACCTGCATGAGAGATAAGAGGTGCTTCACTCTGCTCAAAAAGATGTTCTACTCCCCAAGGGGCTCCTGCACCTAGGGCCAGCTTACAGAGATCAGGTTGTAAAATGCTTGGCCACCAGATGTCTGGCGAGGTTTGAGAGCTGGACCAAACAACATCTCCTCTTTCAGAAAGCACTATCCAGGTGTAGTTCTAGGGTAAGTGTTGGGATCTCGCGGGTTGCGGTGCTGGCTGATGGCTCAGAGCTGTGGTCATGATCAGGAGGATGAGGACTTTTGGTGACTGCATCTGCAATGGAAAAAGAATTTGTCTCAGGCGGAGATGGAAGCTCCAGTCTGAACTGTGGTAAGTTAATAGTTTTAACTAGCCTTTCAGGGAGCCATCAAGGCTCAGAGTTTTGTTGGTCATAAATGCAGACGGACCCTCGGCCCCAGATAATAACGGGGTTGGGACCTTTCCATGCGAAGGTCGGTAGATCTTTCCATTTTACTAACGCTTGAAGTTCATTGGTTTTAGGGTGCCATAACTGATCAGCAGCTAAGCATCCATGGGAGTCGAGCGTCAAGAAGTTAATGACAAACAAGGCATGGCTAAGTTGATTGTGGGAGCTGATGGTTGTATAGAGGAGGGGGTTGTTCTTGAGGCAGGAGAGTGTGTTTTTAAGAGTCTGATGAGCTCGCTCTACAATTCCTTGTCCTTGGGGTTTATATGGGATGCCTGTGATATGTTTTATTTGGAAGTCAGAACAGAAGCGCTGGAATTTAGCTCCTGTGTAACCTGGCCCATTGTCAGTTTTTATGATCTTTGGCTTGCCTAGCACTGTAGAACAGCGCAAGGTGTGGGTAATGACATCTTTAGAAGCCTCTCCAGTAAGGGGTGATGTAAAGATAAAACCACTAAAGGTATCTATAGTAACATGGAGGTACTTCATCTTCCTAAAGGGGATGAAATGAGTGACATCCATTTGCCAAATTTCATTCGGGATTAGTCCCCGAGGGTTCACTCCTAAATGAGGAACAGAAAGATGTGGAGGACATTGATTACATTTTTTGACAATTTCTCGGGCTTACTCTCTGGTAAATTTGAACATGAGTAGCAGAGTATTTGCTGAAAGGTGGTGGAGGGAGTGAGCATGCTGAGCTTGACTTAGGGGTGTACTGCTGAAGGCTAGTGCTATTAGGGGAAGGGTACAGGCGGCTTAATCAGCAAGGGCATTGCCTGCCGAAAGAGGGCCGGGGAGTCCTGTGTGAGCTCGCAAGTGGCCAATGAAAAAGGGGTTGGAGCGTCAGATCATGAGATATTGAAATTGTCTGAACAGATCAGCGACATTGGAGGAAGGCTTAATAAAGGGAGTGGTTTCTAGGAGAGGTACTGAGTGGGCTATGTAAGAGCTATTTGTATAGAGATTGAAAGGGGTATTAGAGAGCGATTGAAACACTTGGAGGACTGCGTAAAGTTCAACAAGTTGGGCGGATGAAAAGGGAGTGGGCAGGGAGACGGGGGTTTTATCTTGAATAACATATGCTGCCCGCCCTGTTGCTGAGCCGTCTGTGAAGACGAGGAGGGCCTCTCGCAAAGGAGAGGGGGAGGTAACTTTGGGAAAAACTAGGGGATGTAGTCTGCTAAACTGAATTAAAGGGTCAGTGGGATAATGATTATCTATGGTCCCAGCAAAGGAGGCACAAGCGATACCCCAGTCATCGTTGGTTTGTAGCAACCAATCTATCTGCTCTGTAGTATATGGAACAACAAGGATATCAGGATCTTTACCAAAATACTGTCTGCTTAGTTTTCTTCCTTTTATAATAACAGAGGCAGCTAGGGAAAAGTAGGGTGTTAGAACTTTCACAGGTTTGCTGGAGAGGTAGACCCAAAGAAGAGGCTTGCCTCGT
Organism: Manis javanica; assembly: GCF_040802235.1. NCBI lineage: Eukaryota > Metazoa > Chordata > Mammalia > Pholidota > Manidae > Manis > Manis javanica. The sequence continues at coordinate 112,760,533 of NC_133161.1, forward strand.
TGTTCAAGGGTCTTGGTAGACTGTCAAAAAACTCCTACTGGAGCATGGGTGGTGGCACAAATGATAAGATATAAAGGAGAGGAGTAGTCAATCTGAAAGGAGGTTTGTAGAGAGATAGCTTGATTTATCTGTTCTATAGCAGCAACTGCTAGGAGCATTAGGGTGCAGGGGGAGAGGGGATGCGAGTCGCCTGCTAGTAAATTGTTTAAGGGAGTTAAGCTTTCAGGGGGGAGTTTCAGGTATGACCTTAAAAGTAGGTTGCCTAGCAATTTTTGAAAGTCATGCAGCGTTTTAAGGGAAGAAATGTGGAGCTCTATTTTGGGTGTGAAAATTTGGTGAGCTTGGAGTCTATAGCCCAGGTAAGTATAGGGTTTCGAAAACTGAATTTTATTGGGAGCAATTTTCAAGTGGGAGGCTTCAAGGGTTTCTAGGAGGTGTTGGAAACAGGCAATGCCTTGAGCTTCATCGGGGGAAGCAATAAGTATGTCATCCATGTAATAAAGGAAGTAAATATGAGGCCATTGTCTCTTAACGGGGTCTAGAATTCGGGCTATGAATTTTTGGGCTAAGGTAGGGCTATTCACCATACCTTGGGGAAGAACACGCCATTGATACGTAGGCGTTGGTTTGTTAAAGTTGATCTGGGGAAGGCTAAAGGCAAAATGGATACAATCATCTGGGTGGAGGGGAATAGTAAAGAAGCAATCTTGCAGGTCTATAACAATCTTATAATAGTTTATGGGTATAGCAGCAGGGGATGAGAGGCCAGGCTGCAAGGTGCCCATAAGGACCATAACTTTATTAATGGCTCGAAGGTCTTGTAGGAGCCTCCATTTGCCTGATATTTTTGTGATGATGAAAATGGGGGTATTCCAAGGAGAATTGGAAGGCTCAATATGGCCTGCTGCCAGTTGCTCCTGCACAAGCTGCATGGCAGCATGTAATTTTTCTGCATTTAGGGGCCACTGATCAACCCAGACAGGCTCGGTAGCTTTCCATGTTATTTTATCAGCATGTTGCTGGGGTACAGGCATGATTGTGGCCTTTAGGAGAAAGGGGATCCTAGTCCCTTTCTCTGAGTATTTGATACGATGGTCACAGGAGTTTTAATGCCTTGTGCATTCTTTCCTAACCCTTGGCCAGGCAAGTAGCCTTGTGTCAGCATTTGCCTTGTTACTAACTCGTTTGTGCTACACATAATAATATTCATTTGAGAGAGAATGTCTCGTCCCCACAAATTGACTGGAAGCCTAGGAATTACAAAAGGAATAACTGTCCTGAATTCCCTTCTTGATCTGACCAATGAAGGGACTGGGAACTAACTTGAGGGTTTTGTGACTGTCTGATTCCCTGTAGGTGGGTGGTGGAGTTTGTAAGGGGCCAGGAAGGGGGCCACTGCTCTTTGGCAATAACAGTGGCATCTGCTCCTGAGTCTAGGAGGCCTTGAAAGGCTTTCCCATTTAAGGACAGAGTTAGCATGGGGCAGGCACACATAATTTGTTGAGTCCAATAGACATCTGTGGTGCCTATGTCACTCGTTTCACGGTGCTCTTTAAGGCACTTATTGGAGGAAGGGATAAGGGGTAGGAGAAGAAGTTGGGCAAGGGTATATTCTGCTGGAATATATAGAGGGCCCTTAAGAGTGGAGGCTAGGATCTGAATTTCTCCTTTGAAATCTGGATCAATTACTCCAGGGTGTATTTGAAGCCCTTTTAGGGAGGCTGAAGCACGTCCCAGAATTAAGCTGAAAGTGTTAGGGGGGAGGGGCCCTCGGATGCCCGTATGTAGAAGCTTTGTCCCTTCTTCGGGAGTCAATATTGTACTGGTGGTGGAACAGAGGTCCAATCCTGGGCTGTTTTTTGTGGCTCTCCAGAGGTCTGAAATTGATTTTGGGTTACTGTCGAGGGGATGAACCCAATTGCCCCGGGGTTCATCTTCTGCAAGGGGGCCGGCGGCTGCCCCCTGAAGGGGTTTCTCTGGTTCTTAAAAGGGAGGGGCAGACCTTGTATATCGGTTTTTGACCGGCATTATTTGGCCCAGTGATATCCTTTATGACATCTGGGACAAGGGGTGGAGTGGGGGATGGATTAACTGGTCTGGGGGTGTTGCAAGGATTATTAAAAGGGGGTGGATTGGGGTCAGGATTGGGAGGCCGAGGGACTCGGGGCTGTGGGCAGTCTTTGGCAAAATGGCCAGGCTGCTTGCAATTAAAGCAAGTTTTTTGTGTTGAGCCAATGCCTGCCCTCTGCAACGCAACTCCGATAACCAGTCCAATGGCATGACTAGTTCCGGTGCCTGTGCAGAGGCGCACGAAGTCTGACACTGACTCTTTGCGATGATGCCGAAGCAGGTCTTGACAGACCGGATTAGCATTCTCAAAAGCCAGCTGTTTAATAAAAGGGTTGTTGGGCTCTTGGATTCTGAACATGCTCTCAGCCGCCTCTGTAAGGCGGCTGATGAAAGAGCTGTAAGGCTCGTCTGCTTCCTGCCATACCTTAGTAAGAGCAGCAGTAGCGGCTCCTTTAGGGGGTAACTTTTTCCAAGCTCCGAGGCCAGCTTGTCTAACTTGAGCCAGGAGGCCTGTGGGAAAACATGCTTGGACTGCTAGAGTGTTATAAGGAGCTTCACCTAAAATTCTTTTTGCTGTCCAGTCTCGGGAACTGGGTCGGGTAAGATTTTTACTTTCGATTTCTTTAGCGAATTTGGCAAGCTCGGCTTTTCAAAGAACAAAGTCTCCCCTGTTTAAGGCTGTGCAAGCAAGCTGATGGAATTCATTTGGGTAAGCCAATCATTGGTGATAGATTCTAACAGAGCTAGAGTAAATGGGGCAGTAGGCCCATAATTGGAAACAGCTGACTTGAGCTTCTCTAGAGCTCGGATATGTAGGGGTGAAAAGGATGTTCTTTTTATAGGGGCTGGGTCTCAACACTGGAGGCCTGTCGCTAGGACACGGGCTCTTTCGGCTCCGTCTTCAGGGCTATTGTTTAGATGGTCATCTCCATCGTCATGCGTGAATCTCTCTGGGCTCTATCATCAAGAGTAGTACTCACGGGACCTTCTTCTCTCATATCAGGATCAGTGCCCTCTTCTTCAGGGTTATCGGGGTCAAATAACTTAGGGGAGGGGCTCCGGGGAATAGAAACCCCACTCCGTAGGGAGACAGGAAAAGTCAGGACAGGGTTGGGCGATTTTTTTGTTTTGTGAAAAAGTGATTTCGAGGGAGGGGGAGTACTTTTAGAGGAAGAATTTGGGGTGTGGGTTAAATGGGTTAGTTTGGAGAGCTCTTAATCTAGGTCGCGAATGGCTTGTAGGAGTTGGATTTGTTCTTTTCTATTTTTGACCATCTGCCTGAGGACTGAGAGGTCATTTGCAGCATGTAAACGCTCACAGGAGAGAGAGGAGAAGGCGGGAAACACTTGGTCAAGAGCAGGGGAGTGATAAGGTGGCGGGGGAATGAAGGGTGGTAAGGTTACTGCTTGTGGGTGAAGTGCAGAGGCAAGGGCGATGGTAGTGGCCTTAGGTGGCCAGTCAGGAATGTTATAACGTGCTGCCTCTTCTTCTAAAGTGGCTTCATCAGCGGGATCAAGGGGCTCAGAAGGACTTAAGTTGATGAGGCTAGGGTAAATATTTGGGGGACGGATAGCAGGGAGAGGATGGGAGTCAGCGGAGTTATTAGGGGAGGAAACATTTTCCGTCAGTGACGGGGAAAGAGACTCGACAGTCAGTAAGGGTGGGAGTCTGTCCGATATTTGAGAGCGGTTTGCAGCGGAATCTGAAGGATGTTCTTTGACAGAAGGGGAGGCTGGCCGAGAAGCCTCGGAGGGGGGACAAGAGCGGGATCTCATGGTTTTTTCTCCCTCAATGACAACTTTTTGTAAATCGGGCCACTCACAATGAATGTGCAAGATATCATTAATAAGGTTCCAATAGCTAAATGCTGACACAGGTACTTTTTCTGGACCAAAAACTCTGTAATAATCTTGAAGGCAATCGCCTACTCGTCGCCATTTCTTTTCACTAATGGTCCCTTCTTGAGGGAACCAGGGACACACATCTTCAATAAAGACTAAAAAACGTTTCAAATCTTTTTTCTTAACCCTTGTTCCTCGTGTCCTGAGGGACTCTTTGAGTCCGGCTATAAACAAATCTTGCAAAGATGCTTGCCCCATGACTTACCTTCTCAAATGCATTGCCGATTGAGTATATACAAGTCTGTCTCACGCTGGGTTCAGAACGTGGTGACTCTGGCGAGGGTCTCGTAGCTGCAGACACCTCCTTTCATGGGTGGGCCCACCCTCCTGGGGGCGACGTTCTCACCTCTCCGGTCTCTCAGGCCCCATGTTGGGCACCAGTTGTCCCGACCCGCAGGACTATCAACGGGGGTCAACGACCTGGAGGAGAGGATGAAGGGGCAAGAGACACAAAGAATGGACAGCAAGACAGGATGTCTGATCAAGCTGACCAATTTTATTTTTCTAGGGCTCAATTTATATAGGTTGTGACGAAAATATATGTAAAGAGGTGATTGGTCTTCAGTTGGCTCTGGCGGAAACGTGTAGAGAGGTGATTGGGCTTCAGGTGGTGCCGGCGGGAACCGAGGACCCGGAAGAGAAGCAGGAAGTTCGCCATCTTGTGGGTGGGGGCCCTTGGGAGGGAGGTTTAAGGGTGGGGCTTTCCCCTGGGGCAGCAGGTGTTCTTGAGAAGCAGGAGTTTGGCAGGGTTAGAAGGCCAGTGGAAAGAACAGAGGAGGAAACATTGCTTAGTAATCTGACTGCAAGATCTATATTGATTTGGCTAGGAGAGCAACTCTGCCTTACTGCAGAAATGATTGCTGTTGTCTTAAGACTTACATAACTAGTATTGCTTAAAAGTCCATAGGCTCACTCCCAGCAAGGTATAACTGGGAAGAAAGTGCCAAGACCAGGAGCCTGGAGTCTTGAGATCAGCAAAAAGAAAATGGGAGGTTATTTCTTTCCAGGGGTCCATGGGTCTGTGGGCTCTAAAGGTACCTGTAAGAGAATTCAAAGAATTCATGGACTTGGATGGTAAAAAATTACATCTTTATTTTCATACATCTCTAATTAAAATTTCCTATAATTACAAAATACAAGCAATAAACTACAGTAATTTGAAAAATGACTATGTCTTGACCTCCAAAAGAAATCATAGATATTTCATATTTGCAATATTGCATATAATTTGAAATGATGTTTATGACTGTTTTGCAATTATGGTAGCTACTAGGCAAGTCACTAGATCTTATTATATAATGCATAAATAAGGAAGCACATTTATTAATATATCACATATTTGTCTTCTGGTATTTTGATAACTGTAACCTCAGTTCATTAAGGCTGCTATAACAAATTACCATAGATGGGTGGCTTATAACAGACAAAAATTTATTTCTCACAGTTCTGAAGGCTAGGAAGTCCAAGATCAAGTGGCCAGCAGATCTGGTGTTTGGTGAAAATCTGCTTCCTGGTTCATAGACACCCAGCTTTTCACTGTGCCCTCACATGGCAGAAGCAGGCATGAGAGCTCTCTGGGATTTCCTTAATAAGGGCACTAATGCCATTCCTGAGGGCTGCACCCTCATGACTTTATCACCAGAGCTCACTTCCAAATATCCTCACATTGGCGGTTAGTTGTCAACACATTAATTTCAGGGCTGGGGGTGACATACACATTCAGCCTGTAACAATTATACTTCAATGTAATTGCGGTCATTCTTAATCCTATTCATTTTATGCACTCAAAAATATTCCAAGAAGAAAGATGCTCCACATCACTAGTCATCAGAGACATGCAAATTAAAACCACAATGAGATATCACCTCACACCAGTAAGGATGGCCACCATCCAAAAGACAAACAACAACAAATGTTGGCAAGACTGTGGAGAAAGGGGAACCCTCCTACACTACTGGTGGGAATGTAAATTAGTTCAACCATTGTGGAAAGCAGTATGTAGGTTCCTCAAAAAGCTCAAAATAGAAATACCATTTAACCCAGGAATTCCAATCCTAGGAATATATCCTAAGAATGCAGCAGCCCAGTTTGAAAAAGACAAATGCATCCCTATGTTTATCGCAGCACTATTTACAATAGCCAAGAAATGGAGGTAACCTAACTGTCCATCAGTAGATGAATGGATAAAGAAGATGTGGTACATATACACAATGGAATATTATTCTGTCGTAAGAAGAAAACAAATCCTACCATTTGCAACAACATGGATGGAGCTAGAGGGTATTATGCTCAGTGAAATAAGCCAGGCAGAGAAAGACAAGTACCAAATAATTTCACTCATATGTGGGGTTTAAGAACAAAGGAAAACTGAAGGAACAAAACAGCAGCAGAATCACAGAACCCAAGAATGAACTAACAGCTACCAAAGGGAAAGGGACTGGGGAGGATGGGTGGGAAGGGAGGGATAAGGGCAGGGAAAAAGAAAGAGGGCATTACAATTAGCATGTATAGTGCCTGGGGGGCACGGGGAGGGCTGTGCAACACAGAGAAGACAAGTAGTGATTTTACAGCATCTTACTATGCAGATGGACAGTGACTGTGAAGGGGTATGTGGTGGGGACTTGGTGAAGGCGGGAGCCTAATAAACATAATGTTCTTCATGTAATTGTAAATTAATGATACAAAAAAAAAAAACTGAAGGAACAAAACAGCAGCAGAATCACAGAACCCAAGAATGGACTAACAGTTACCAAAGGGAAATGGACTGGGGAGGATGGGTGGGAAGGGAGGGATAAGGGGGGGCAGGGAGAAAGGGGGCACTACTATACTATGATGAGCATGTATAATGTGGGGAGGGGCACAGGGAGGGCTGTGTAACACAAAGAAGACTATATATATATTCCAAGAAAAGTACATAGTCTTTGCTGGATTGCTAAAGGAGTCCAGACTTCTGAATTAATGAAAGAGTGAGCTGGAAAAATATTGTTTTCCAGGAAAGTGAGCCTATAAAGAAATCTATCTCCTTCTGCTATGGCTTCAATAGTAAAAAATAATATTACCATTGATGATAGCTACTCTGTAAGAATTTACAAGCCACAATCATAATTCCACTCACTCATGTGTACAGGCAGAGAAGCCTCTAGTCCAGAAAGTAGATAAAGTGTGTGCTGGTTGGTAATACTTTTAGGTGTACAGCAGAAACAAATGTCATTCTTTCTGAGTGAAGACATCCAAAACTAAGCATCCACGCTTTTCACAAACTATGTTTAAAAGATCATGAGCTCAAAATAAAAACTGTTAAGCAAATGAAGAAATAGGATACATGAACAAAAGTCAGAAGAGGAAGAAAAAAACAGAAACAGTTTTAGCCCAACCCACACCAAAGGACTTCAGACAGAATTAGCTGATTCAGAATATAAAATACTGTATATAATATGTTTAAAGAAAATTTTTAATGGAATCAAAGTAAACAAGAATAAAAGACTACAAACAATGAACAAGTTGTAAACAGAGCCAAATAAAATATTAGAAATAAAATATATAACCATTGAACTTTTAAATTTTATAATTGGGATATGGATACAGATTAAAGTCTAAAATTAGACTTGTGAATCTAATTAGATAGATGAAAAGATAACTAACATATTAGAAGGTACAATTAAAGAATTTGTCCATCAGGACAAATGATAGGGAGATTTTAAAAACTGAAAATATAAATTAACACTCAGAAGATAAAGTGAAAGAGCCCATCATAGCTCTCACTGATGTTTCAGAAATGGACTGATACAGAGAATGGAAGAGATCTAATATTTGAAGAGAGAATGGTTAAGATGTTCAGAATTTTGTGAAATACAGCAACTTTCAAGTTCAGAAAGCCTAATGAATTACAGTCAGAATAACAAAGACAGGAATATCAGAATGAAGTTGCTGGATATGAAAGACAAAAAGATCTTTTTTTTGAAAATTTTTTTGAGTGAATGAAAATTAAATTGATTTCAAACTTCTCAAGAACAACAATAAAAGCCAGAATATAATATAATGATCAAATTTTCAAGTGAAAAATAACTATAACTCTAGAATTATATACCCCTCAAGAACAAGGGTAAAATAAGGACATTTTTAGATAATCATAAAGTGTGATGGCTTACCACTAGCAGACTCTCAAAAAAGACCTAAATAATAGACTTCAAGAAGAAAGAAAATGATTCAAAAGATTTGCGATAAAGTAAACAATGGCAAGCAAAGAAATTAGTAAAAATTTAAACAAATCTGAAAAAAACTGAATGTATAAATAAGATAGTAATAACACTTGAATCATGAGTTTTCTTTTAAAGACAGAAATAAAATCCTGAATAACAACAACATGTAAACCCAGAGGGGAATGATCAGAGTTAACCACCATTGTATTATTCAGGAAGTTTAGACACTAATTTTATACTTTCAGTCTCCAATGAAGATAAATGCTACATATATTCCCAACAAGTACAGGGGGCAGAAACTGAACAAGAAAAAATTGATGTCAGAAATGAGACATAAAGAAACAAAATTCCAGGGACAAACAGCACAACATAAATTAAGTAGTAACAATGAGTTCAAATACATCAGTAATAATAATAAATGAAAATGAAATTCATAGTTAAAAGATTGTCAGGTTTTTAAAAAAAATCAGCTAAATGTTATTTCTAAAAAATAGTTATAAAACATACAAACATGGAAAAATTAAAAATATAAAGATGGAAAAACATACACTTGGCAACTACTAATCAAAGGAAAACCAGTAAATTCAGAAAATTAAATTTTCAGAAATAAAGCATATATAAAGAGAATCACTGCTTAATGAGAAAAACTTTCAATAAATAAGGGTCATATACAACCAATAAAATAAACTCAGAAAATATAAAATGAAAGTTAATTATATATCAAGAAGTATAGTTACTATCATGCCAAGAATTTTCAACATTCTTCTCTTAATTATTAATAGTCAAACAGACAAAAATTATCTTTAAAGCTTGATCTGATGGATACTTATAGGACCACTCATCCAACAATAAGAAATACATATTATCCTCACTATCTATCAAATATCTACAAAAATTGTTTCAATATTAGCCATAAAATGGAGCCATAAAATAAGTCTCAACAAATTTCAAATTATCCGTATCACACAGAGCATGTTCTCTGACTAGAATTAAATTAGAAGTCAATAACAAAATAATTTAAGACCCTTATGCTTGGAAATTAAAATATTTTTAAATAATGGATGAGTCAAAGAAGAAATAATGGAAATTAAAATATTCTTAAGATTAAATACTAATAATAATAATACATATCAAAACTTGTATAATGCTAAAATAATAATTTGAGGAAATCTATAGTCTTGCATGCTTCTAGGGGAAAATAAAGGATAAAATTTTTAAAGTTGAATGTCTCTTGGAAAAAACTTTAAAACAGTACAATTTTTCTAGATGAGACTTTTCTATTAGCTAATAAGCATACATTCTGGTGATTTCTGAAATATCTGATTGGGTCATCATGGAAATGTGCTTTTCAAAAAAATGTATTTCTGATAAATATTCATGTCTTTTAAGAAAAAAGACAATGGGAAAAGGCCCAAAGAAAGTATAGAGAAAGAAATAACAAATGTAAGAGCAGAAAGAAATAATAGAGAAAACAAAGATATAATAGAGAGTATCAACAAATCCAAAAGATATTTCTTTGAGAACACTGATAATATTAAACCTATGGTTAACCAACTGAGTAAAAAAGAGTGAAGTCACAAATATACAATAGAAAAATGAAAAGAGATCATGTTAGAGATAAAGCAGAAACTTAAAAGGAGAATATCTTCAACCAATTAGCTTTAAAACATATAAAATTGACAATTTCCTAGGATAAAGCAATTTTCCATAAGTGAATTATGGAAAATTAGAATGCCTGAACAGTTCCATAATCATTAAAGAAATTAAATTAGTAGTTAATGATCTTCCCACAAAGAAAGAAAAATAAATGGAATTTCAATCTTTCAAAAACTCATAGGAAATACAAACAAGGAATATTCCCCAGTTCACATACAGAATATGTAATCTTGCTACCAAAATCAGAAAAGTACAAGAAAAGGATAGGTTAATCTCCTGAACATATAAAAAATATAACAAAACTGAATCAACAACATATATAAAAAATAAACATTGTGATGGTTAATTTTATGTGTGAACTTGACTGGACTAAGGGATGCCAGACAGCTGGTAAAACACTATTTCCGGCTGTGTCTATGAGGGTGTTTCTGAAAAAGATTTGTGTTTGACTGAGTGGACTGAGTGAAGAAATCCTCCCTCACCAATGTCAGTGGGCACCACTGAAGGCCCAGATAGAACCAAAAGGGGAAGGAAGAACCAATTATCTCTTTTGAGCTGGACAGCCCTCTTTTCCTGCACTCTGAGTTCAGAGCTCCTGGTTCTTGGATCTTTAGACTCCAGGCTTCACAACATGGGCTGCCCTGGTTCTCAGGCCTTCATACCAGGACTGAATCACACCACCAATTCTCCTGGCTCTCCAGCTTGCAGACAGCAGGTCAGGGGACTTCTTGGCATCCAAAACCAGATGAGCAAACTAGTATAATAAATCTCCTCTTTTATCTCCCTATACATATCCTATTGGTTCTGTTTCTCTGGAAAACCTTGACTAGTACATGCATCATGACCAGTCTGAGTCTATTCTAGGAATGCAGGTTTGATTTAACACTTAATAATACAATTCATCACATTAAAAGATTAAAAGAGAACAATAACTTCATCATCTCAATAGAGAAAAATCATTCAAAGACATTCAATATGCATTCATGAGAATTCATTCAAAAGAAAAACTAGAAGAGAATGTCCCTAAATTGCTGATACCTACAAAAAAAACAAAGAAAACATTCTAAATGAAGAAACATTAGACATTCTATATAAAATCAGGAGCAACATGGATAAGCCCTAGTATCATCGTATTTCACCACAGCAAGAAAATGAAGATATTGTGATGACACAGAGTGTCAGAATGTCAAATCAAGTCACAAAAATCAGAGAACTTACTTAGTAACAAACTTTAATAATAATTCAAAGAATAAAGGTAATCACAAGAAGCAGGTGAATCAAGGAGAATATCGGTAAGTGTCATCACAGCAACCCACTTCTCCTCTGGCTGTACTACGGCAGAAAGCTCCCTGACTGCATCTGCGCTCTCAGCATGGGTGCTGGCGCCACCTACACCAGGGAAGGAAGTCCTACCGGGAAATATCTCCATGTTGTTCACCAGATATTACATAGCTGAGATGGATATTTTCCAGTGGTGCAGGCACCATAAGTCGAAAAAAACTGGTTTGTGTACCATAACCCACGTGGATCAGGCACATCCTGCTAAAGGAGTCCCCATATAAGGACTCCCCATTATGTTGACTGGGAGATTTGACCAAGTCATTTCACTCTTTTGATTTTTTTTCCTGTCTTCCTGAATAGGATGGGTTTATAGATAAGCAGCTAACCTCCCTTCCCCAGTTATAAAAGGTACAAGGACGGGGAGGATATTGTCCACATAAACTACATGAAGCTATTATGTTGGTTTTGTCAACTTCTCAAATACTACCTAGAACAGAGCCTAACACATAGCAGATAGTCAATAAATTGAATGAAAGAATTAATCATATGTAAAGAATGCTTTCTACAGAGAAAATCCAAAAGCAACTGCAGACCAATTATTAGAATTGACAAAGAGCTTAGTAAGGTAGGTTAATATAAAATTAATATTCAAAATTAATTGCATTCCTATATCCCTGCACCAAAAAGAAAAAGTAATTTTAAAATAATCTTTAGCAACAAGAGCAAAGTTACCTAAGAGCCAAAACAAAACAAAAAAATCTTTATGACAAAAATTATAAAACTTTATTGAAAGATATTTTAAAATGTCCAAATGGTGAGATATATGTTCATAGACAGGAAAATATAACATCATATCAGTTTTCTCAAATTGACCTATAGCTTCAATATAATTCTTATCAATATGCTAACATTTGTTTTATTTTTGTTTTATAGATGCTAATGACCTGAATCTAAAACCCTGTGAGAAACAAAAGTCCGAAACAGTCCTGAGAAAGGAGGAGGAGGGAATCTCACAGTATGAAATAACAAAACTTATTTTAAAGTATTGTTAACAGAGCCAGTGTGGCATTGGTGCAAGAAGAGACAAAAAGACCAAGTAGAAAGCTCAGAAAGAGCACCATTCATATACGGCAACAGTATATGAAAGAGGTGGCCTGAAAGTCAGGGAAAAGAGGAACTATTAAAAACTAGCACTGCTACAATTGGCTATCCAAATAGAAAAAAAATTAAACTTGATTCCTTCTTCCCTCCATACACAAAATGCAGTTTCAGTTAGATTACAAACCTAACCAAAATGCAAAACAGCAAAACTTTTAGCAGCAGAGAAGAATATCTCTATGAACTTAGACAAGACATAAAAATCACACAAAAAAGGATTGCTATATTTCGCTATGACAAATGTGACACTTATTAAGCAAAAGATACTACTGATCATAGATATATGAAAAAGTTGTCTACTTTGTCAGTAACCAGCAAAATACAAGTTTAACTGCAGTGAAAGGTAATTTTATATCATCAGAGTGCAAAAATTAAACTCTGATAGTACCGATTTTTGGTGATGATGTAAGACAATGGGATCCTCATATCCTGGTAGGTGGAAACATAAGTGAATCCAATCTCTTTGTAAAATAATTCTAACACTTCCTTTAAGTCTGGAAAGATTCTATGAACCGCAATTCCACTTTTAGATACATATCCTAGACACACTGGCACATGTGCACAGAGCAGCAATGTATATAAAGAGCAACTAAATGAAAACAACTCAAGTGTATATCACCAAGGAAATGGATAAATTGTAGCAAATTAATACTAAGGAATATTTAACAGCAGTGAAGTAAATGAACCACAGCTACATACATCGATGTGGATGAGTGTCAAAAACAAAATAGTGAGAGAAAGCAACTCACAGAAAAACATACAGTATGACACCACTAGCTGAATGTAAGATTTGATAAATGATAAATAAGTATGATACAAAGTGCTGTGGAAATTCTGGGGAAGAACTTCTGCCCATGGAAGGAAGATATTGTAGGTAAGTGACACGTGAATTGGACTTTGAACAATAGAATTTCTGAAGACAAGAGAGGATCAAGTATATGTAAATGCAGTGCAGGTTGAGAAACCAGTGTGAGCAATGCTGTGGAGGCTTTCCCAGCTCTTCAGACAACAATGTAACTGAAAATACAATGCAGGGAACAGGATATTGTAAGAGCAGAGATATGGCTAGACACAGGTTGGGGGAAGGGGTTCCAACAGTCCCTCATCTGCTACATTCAATCACACAAGAGAGAAAGTCCCATTGTTCATATCCTGAAAGGACCCCTGCCCTTTTCTTCCCTCGGATGGTGCCCTGTCCTGTGGGCCGCACCCTCTCGCCTCCTGCCCAGCCCGCGCTCTGCGTCTCTTCCCAACGCCAGGCCTATTCCCACCACCAAAATAACAGCAACTGATGCCACATTATGATGAGCAGCACCATTTCAAAATCAGTGAAGTATCACCAATAATCTGGGTAGAAAAAGCCTGCTTTGGCCCAGAACGCTCAGCAAACCCCTGAAACCCTGAATCCATGAAGGGGAAGGCCCTGGGTATGCCTGAAGGCCTGCCCTTGAGGCAGAGCGCTCGCTCGCATACCCGATTCGGGATACAGCTCCATGAACAGACACTGCTTTCCCCCTGTTCCCTTCCACTCATTCTGCAGGTACTTACTAGGCATTTAAAGCTCACAGGACGTGGGTCTTCATGGAGCCACGCAGCCAGCCTCAGCATGTTGCAGCTCCCTCATCCCGATGGCAGTTTTCAGTGGTAATAGCCAAGTGTTTAGACATGATCCAGAAGTGATTAGCTACTTATGTTTATTTTGCAGAACAGCCATTCGTGTTCACTCAAGCACTAACACTTTTTAACACCAAATGGAAACTATTAAAATACTCTTAACTGTGTTGGAAATAGTTTGCTGTTCAAACTAATATTTGAAATGTACACAAAAACATCATTAGCAGAATACCAACTTCTCCTTTTTTTTAATTACTTTCTCTTATCATTTTCACTTTAAACTAATGTTAATACATTTAAAAACAAGAACAGAAAAAGTATGTTTTGTGTAATATGCTGTGAAGGGGAGCTCTATATGTTACCAAGAAACTGAGGGGAGAAAGGACACTTATATTTCCTTGCTATCTCTATTTTTCATCTAGATTTTAATGCAAGCTGAACTCATCTGAGCATGAATATGGAGGTTGCTCTTTGTAAGAAAGATGATGTTATTGATCTATGATCAAAAGTAGTGATGATGAATTTTAACTGATGCAACCACATACTTTTAAAAGCTTCCCCTTGTTACCAAAGATAAACATGATGAGTCCTGACTCAAACAAGGCCCCACTTGACCCAGTGCCCAGAAATGGAGAAAGGAACTGAGACTCTAATCAATAAGTGAGACTTAGGGTGCCAGGTATTACCAACATATTACATCCCAGTGTTATGTAGCTGGTTGTGAGCCATATTCAGAGGCCAAGCTCAGAGCTCAGAAAACAGATGGAGCCAGTTAGGGTACCAAATTGAAGGTGGGAGAGCAAGAAGCAAAACTGGGGCACAAAACAAAGAACATTTTTGTTTTCTGTCCAGAGATTTACCAAGCACACTTTTATTTTATGGCTTGAAGGCTTGGAATTCTGATCATGAAACATCCTACTTTTCCCCTTGTAAAAAGAAGGATGCAAAGCTGAAATTTATCAGAAAAACAAGACTGACAATTCACAAAACAGTAAGCTGAATGAAATCAGCCAATATGGTATAGTGATAATGAAAACCCTTGGATCGTTAGCATGGTGCTCTAACATTTGAACTAACAGCCTTCTGTGGAACCTAATTCATCAGCAGTTATTAGTTATTCAAAAAATAAAGTTGCAAAGTGAGATGATGAGGGCTATTTTGTTTATAAGTGATGGAAACTCAACTGGAGATGCTGACGGCAAAAAAAGTATAACGAGGTGTCTCATGGAAATCAAACCAGAAATATCTGGACCTCAATAACAACTCAAGGCAAAAACAGAACACTTCTCATTCTCTAGTCTCTGCTCCCCCCTGCGCCCTGCTTCACTCTCTCTGGAGTGGGCTAGTGTGGAGGAAAGCACGGTCAACACCCTCCTGAAGTCACAGCTCCAGCCCTCAGGGACTGACTTGCTGCTCTCTCTGACCCCAATCACCAATCAAAAACATACAGAAAAGTACTTTGGTGGCCGAGATTCAGTCAGATTCCCTAACTTGAGCTAGTCAACTGCGCCCAGGATAGCAGGCTTCTAGGACTGGCCCTGCTTGACTCAGATTTCCAACCTTGTACCCAGTCAGTGGTGGTAAGAGCGATGATGCCACAGAAAAACTGTGGCTGTCCTGGCAGAAACCATAGAGATAGATTTGGGACTGCCATTCCCACAAGAAGCAAAGGCCGAGTACATCAGTGGTGAGTGTCTAAAAGCAAAGTAAATCAGTGTGTATTATGCACATAATTATTGAATTAATAGCACAGTCTTTTTTTAGGGTCAGAACAGAGAATCAGCTGTCCCCAACTATAAACACTGCATCCTTTATATAATCATATTTAAGAATTGTTGGGACCCCATCTCCCAGATGGAGATCTATATTCCCCAGTTTCTAAGTCACACCTTAGACTCCCAGGCAGGTGAGGGCACGCAGCTCATGGCACACGCCCTAAGCTTGCTCTGCTTGAGAGGCACAGTGACCAAGAAGGGAAAACCAGCTTTTCTGACAGATTTTCTTCCATTCCGACGCCCTGTGCACTTGCGCTGTGACGGTGAGCACACGGCGGGCCTTCTCTGAGCCAGTTTCCTCACCTGCCAAATGTGGAACATAATGCACACCCTGCAAGGGCATATAAAGGTTAGAGATGATGTACATAAGGAACACTATGCCTGAAAATGGTAGCTATTGTATTATTAATATTCTGAATGGTACCTCACGGCCTGTCAGAGTTGAAGCACACTTGGCTCTGGGAATGTCTTCAGGCCATGTTCCATCTCATCCTGACCTATTTCCTTGTGAAAGGCTCCTTTTTCTACCCTGCACCCCCGAAAGATACGGTTAATATAGATTCCAATTTGGCTGAACTCTGAAGAAAAAAGGATTGGGCAGAGAGGGGCAGTTTTTACATTGGCTTTCTCCATAGGTTTACTCACTTTATCTGAAATGATACCACAAAATCCAAAGATGATTATGTTTTATTTATCATAGTTTTAATAGTTTACATGTTTATAGTATTATATTCTATAACTAGATTTTTCTTTTTTCTTAATGTGCCAGGGTTATTTTTTTAATGAAATAAAAATGCCATTCAGGAAACCATGGTTGGCACCATCTCTGGAGAGAGGCACATTCAGAGAAGGGCGAAGCTCCCCGCGGAGCATTCGTCCCTCCCTTTCCAGAGGAGGAAACTGAGGTCAAGAGAGGCGAGGTGGCCTGTCTGAGTCCACCCAGTTCAAGTGTCAGGGGCACATCTGGAGCCTGTTCCCAGTCCAGCCCCTCTCTCCCACCCACTCTCTGGCAACTAGAGGAAGGAGGGCAGGACCTTCCTACAGCCCCAGAGGAGAACGGAGAGAGAAGGGCACACAGACGGGAGCAGAGGAGACGCTGCAGGCTGGCCCAGGCCCTGCGCTCCTCAAATGGAGCCTCCAGAGAAAGGGGAGAAAAGCAGGCCTCACCCTTCATGCTCTCTCCTGGCCACCTTTCCTGCCTAGATGTGAATGACTTAAGAATTATCCATTATTTTGTAATGTCTGAAGCTCCATTAGCATAAGTAATCAAAAAATAGCTTCATTACGGTTCCTCAAATAGCCACAGTAATAGGACAAGTAGTGCGGGCAACACGTGATGAAACAACTGACTCCCACGCTCCTGCCTCCATCTCCTGCTTGGATTCACCTCGCACTCCAGCCAAGTCCGAGCGCGCGGGAGCCTGTGCACCCCAGACTTTCCTGCCCCTGGGCTTGTGCTCTGCTGACCCTGCTGGCTAGATGTGCCCTTGGCTCTTCCGTGGCTCATTCATCCTTTAAAATGTAGCTCAGGTACCACCTCTTCCAGGAAGGTTTCCCTCATTCATCTTTGTGTTCTGGCCCATCACAGGCCTCAGAGAAAGAGCATTGAGCACCTAATGCTGAGTGGAATAGGATTCTTGCTCCGACCCAGTACCAGAGCTCCCTTTTTGCCAGCCCTAACCTGTTGCAGCCATTCCAACAGCATGTCCTCTAGCAATACTTAAGGTCATGTGAATCAGACCACATCTGTCACAGGCCACTGAAGCTGTGGCTAAAAACATTCTGCCTAAAAATGTCTGCCTAAAAACATTCCTGACAGAGAAGAAAGTTGGAATTAGGAAAGTATGGCAGCAGCAGGCAACACAGCCATACTTGGGGCAGGAAGCAGCTTAGACAACATGAACATGTGTATCCGACCTTGTTCAAAACCACTGCTTCTTCCCTCTCGTAGTTTTCAGCAGCCTGCCCCTCGGCCTAGGATTCCTCAGTTTGCAGTCATTCCTAGCAAAAAATGGAGGGCTTATGAAGGGGACTAGGCCAAGGTCCCAAGGCAACTTCCACAGCCAAGAGCATCACCCCTTTAAAGGACCTTCATGCCAAGTTATATTTGTGGCCTGCTTGTCCCTCCAGCAGACCTAGAGGACCAAGTGGAGGTCCTAGAAAGCAGGGGTTCTTCTCTAAGGTAGAACTCAGGGGGACACCACATGGCTTGGGGAAAGAATAGCAGGAGACACAGCCCGCCTTGTCCAGGTTAGGTGACCCTGGCCACAGCCTGTTTCTCAGCCACTCAGGAAGCCTCCATATCATACCAAGCACCATGCCTCACACGGACAGGACCTCCCCAGAACAAAACACAGGCCAAATCTCAAATCTGAATCTCTCTGACTCTGATTCTTATCTCTACAGCTTAACAAATCAACTTTGTTCGAGCTCATTCACTCTGGCTGGCTTCCAGTGTCACCAGTCGGAGACCGGGGGTCCCATGAAGCCAATCGCATCTGTGGTCTCTGGTCTTCTGCAGCCAACCGTGAGCCCCAGGGTGCCACCATGCATGATGACATTCCCATTCTGGTCGTGGGTGCCATGGGGCTCACCTTGTGCTTCATCGTAGGAACCAACGGGAATGCTCCTGCTAACGGCTCACAGCCTCGGCTTTTGGGAGCCTAGAAAAATAGGCAATCAGCGCACTTCTATTTGAAATTCCTCTCCTTCCCTTGGCGCTTACGTATTGCTGAAGAAGGGAAAGTGACACAGGAGAGGAGTGTGCACCCATTCCATCAGAAAAGAGTTTTCTACTGGTCCTTTCCTTTGCCAGTGGAGTTTAGATGGTTTTTTATACATTTAAGAAAAATAAAGGATACCATAGTTACAAAGTGGGGGAACAGAATACCTGGGTTCTACACTTGACTCAGCCACCAGCTCTCTCTCTGAACCAAGATAGTTTGTTAGACCCCTTTGGCCTGTTTCCTCATCAATAATTGAAGAGTTTTCAAATATTTTTCAAAGTTCCACCACCTGATACTTCGATAATTTATTCTTCTCTCAATTTACAAAATGACTGTAGTCATGGATAGCGATAAGAGTGGTCAGACAAAAAGAAAAATACAAGACTGAAAATAAAACATGGTTCAGGTCAAAGGCCAGCAGAGCCCAGCAGCTAAATGTTAAGACAGAGTTAGGGACCTGAAGTAAGGCAAGCAGTAGGGCATCGGGGAGCCCAAGGGCCCAAAGAACAGATCCAGAAGTTCAGGGAGAAGACACCATGGCCAGAGCAGGAGGGCATCAAGGAAATCCACAAGAAATCATATCTGAGAGACATGATGGGTTGGAATGTGACTAATGCAAGTCAGAAATTCCTGAGTCAAAAGCCAATGAGAAATCGGAAAGGTGGAAACGGTAAGAAAATCAAATCACTACAACTTCTCCTTTAAAACCCTGAGTCCTGTGTGTCGGGCCATGCGCATCACAGGCCCCCAGGGAAGCCATGGGAAATACCTGGCGAACCATGTCAGTTTCTCCTCCTGATGGGGTTCCCTGAATCTAAATAAATGAGAAAAAAAAATCCCTGCAACAGTCAGTTCAAAACCTGTGGGACCAAGAATGAGAGGTCTATAGCTGAGAGGCAGGCCTCCTGGGACTCACTCTGGATGCCTTCGGCTGCCATTTAAGCCCTTTTCAAAGTCCCAGGGCTGTGCCTTGGTAGGTGGGCCTTCTTATCTATTTCCCATACTTAAGACAGAGCTTTTTCCTCTGAATTTAGGGCTTGGAGGTAAAAGCTTATTCATTATTTCAACGAATATTCACTGCGTACCTACTGCAGGCCAAACACCATACCAGGAACTTCATATACAGGCCCACTGATTGCTACTTAAAAATGTAAATCTTTGGTGGACGATTTCTGATCCCATCTGGCTTCCTTGCTAGTCTTTCACTAAGGAGAACATTTTCCTAGGCCTTGGGCCCAACAAATAGAGTAGAAGAAAGAATTGGGTTCTTACCCAGCCCTGCTGATAACCTGCTTTGGGCTAAGGCCAAGTGACAGAAACATTCAAGCGCTCAGCATCCGCTTCTGCCCTGCAGACTTCATCCTTCCTCTTCTGCCTCTTTCACACGATACTGGGAGGAGTCAGTGAACTAATACCTATGAAATGACTTTGAAATATGGTCTCACTGGTGACAAGCCAGCACTCAGCAAAGATGGGGGTTTCATTGGAAGCAGGGCTTCTGATTCAACCCTGCTTCCTTACTCATTTCTGTGCCGATTAGCTGTCACTGTTCCTTCTCCTCAAACCCTGTGAATTTAAAAAGCCTGCGCGAGCTCATCTGGAATTCAGATACCAAGCCTCAAACAGACAAGGACAATCTGAAATAGGAGATACAGGAAGGTGGCAGGTGGTGCAGCTCTGTGAGAAACGAGCATCGCAGGAACAGCCCCCTTCTCCCAAAGATGTCTGATGCTTGTGGATGATTTGTGATGCTCTCACTGAAAAGCTCTCATCCCCGTGAACACATTTTGAAGATAGAAATAAATCTTACAATATAACAGGAGAGAAAATCAGTTAGGAAAAATGAAGAGGAGAAAATCCACCTAATTCTAGAATCCTTACACTAAATAAATGGATTCCAGAGGAGTAAGGCCGCATCCATATTTTTCTCTCACTCTTGCCATTTGCTAAGCAGCTGCAAGGGGTGAGATTGAAGAAAGTGACTGTCTGGCCAGTCCTACCACCCTTTCCATCTCAATAATTTAAGCCAGATGCCATCAGACAGAGACAATCTCCTTTGTTACCTTCTCACCTCAGGGACCCACTCACCCCATCCTTAGCATTTTGTACTAGGTCAGAATTTGCCTGTATAAGACAAACAACTAAGACCCTCACAGAACCAGTCACGACTATACACTCTGATACATGCGCATTCCTACACAAGAGTAGTCTGCCACCATACTCTTGGGGCATTTGTGATCTTTAAAATAAGGTAGCAACACACAGAAGTTTAATTTAACCTCCAGATCAAAATGAATTCTACTTCTCAGGCCATCAGACTCTCAGGAATAATGTCACACTCTAAGGCATATTGAAACCCTTAGCTGAAAATCATCACTGAACACTTTGCAGTAAAAATTCAACCAGTTTCAGGTAGAGGTGAATTATCGAATAAGGCAGAAATCAGCCAGGGGTATGAGATAAAGCCAGCAAAGTGAAGGGATGGAGACGAGAGACAGGGGAGGGGTTAGAAAGACACTTCATGGGGAAGAGCCCAAAGTCCATGCCCACCAGTGCACACTGACACACTGAAAAGTCCCCTTTACTCTTTTCTTGCTGAGATGTCCATAACCTGTTAACAGTGTTCCATTATCCAGAGGGTTCCAGAAGAATTACAAAAGCTTTCTTAAAAACAGGTCTCATTTTTAAAGGAAGGAAAGGTCGGTGTCCAAAGTCAGTGTTGCCATCCTCCCTATCTTCTCCCACACCTCATCTCCCAGCCCACACAGAGGAATCACATGAGTAGATAAGCTATATACTCTTTCCCAGTGCCCTTCTGATCCATTGTACGCCAGAGAAATGTTAGTCACAGCAGGGCTGGGAGAGATAATATGAGATCTCACAGTGGATCAGTAATTGAGTCAGAGAGGCAGAGAGCAATTGGCTGGGGAATGTCAGACACACTGGTGCATGAAGCAGGAAGCAAGCACCTTCAGCACCTGCAGGACTCAGGCTTTGGGGTGCAGTCTGGCCCTGGAGAGTTGCAGGGCTGTGTGTTCTATGTACCAAGAAGAAAAGGTGCTGAAACTTGGTATTTCCTCAAAATTTTCTCATGAAAGAGAGAGACAGCTGAGACTGGATGTGAGGAAGGAACCTGTTTAAGAAATGCATAATGACTTCAGGAAAATCAGGAACATTGCAGAGTCATATAAGAACATCCTGACACACTACAGTAGGCAAGCACATCAAACTCAAAATAATACTTGAAAAAGCCCAAAATAACTTGAATCTGAGACTACAAGTATCCTGTTAAAACTCCATCCTGACCCCTTTAAATTTCACATTCCAGTTCTCCAGCTTCCAAGACTAAAAGACAAGTCGAATTACCCAGCTTGACGCTTTTCCCTGTAGTGACCTGCAGCCTGTGAGCTCTTGCTGCATTTTAAACAAATGGAATGCATGGCTACAAAACTCCAAATCAGCTGTGTTTATTTCAGAAACTAGAAGGAGAACTTTTTATGTGAAAAGAGAAACCACAATTTCAGTCATACCCACCTTTTCCATGTGCCTCTACTAATATACTGGTAATATAAACAAGGACTCCAGTTGGCAATTAAATGTGTTATCTATAAGCCTGCAAGTCAAGAGGTCTTTTCAGTAAGGTATTATGAGAGACCAGTTGAAAGAATTTGAGACCCATCTCTAACATTAGTGAGTTTTGCATTTGAAAGTTATTTCCCCCACAGTCAGAAAATACTCTTTAACCAATCCAAGGATAAAGAAAAGATCTGGTCAGAATCAAGAGGGCTGAATGAGAAAAAAATATGATCCCAGGTGCTAGTTAGGACAGACATTAGACTCAATCTGGCTTATGGTAAAGGTTGTGTCAGTGAAGAAACTAAGCCCAAAAGTCCTCAATGCGGAGGGTAATGTAGAGTCAGACCGAGGTTTGAGTTTCCACATCGTGTTAATAGCAAAAGGCAGTAACTCCTGACCCCAGCCCAAAGCCCTCCAGTTCTTAGGCTCAAATGTAGCAGGTAGAGGTCAAGTGCCTGGAAGAAATAACATGGGCTCTGGACAATGTTCCAAACTCCAGGTCCATCTGGTGATAAATTGCTTCACTCTCGAAATCTGTTCCCTTCTTTTGCTGTCAGCATCAATGACTCTTTCTGAAGGGTAAGAATGGTAAACTAATGAGGTAAATATGTGTAAGTCCCTTAGCATAAGGTTTAGCACATGTTAGTTCTCACACACTTCCAAAACCAGTGTTTGGGACTGTATATAGGGCATACAGATAAAGCTGTTGATATTTAGTAGAAAAAGTACTGGGCTAAGAATTAGTGACCTGTTCTCAATGCCAGCTGGCTCTATAACTTTGGGCAAGTCACTGCACTTCCTGAGGCACATGAAAGATAAACTAGATAATCTCTGAGATGTCTTCTGGCAGTAGAGGAATTTAGATTCAAAGATGGGAATAGATGAAAGTGCTAGAAGAAAAGTATTGTATCTGAGGTCATGGAGAGATCTCAGCCTTGGAGTTTACCTGAATTGCTGGTCATCTCAGGATCAGAAGATTCTGGATCAAAAAGAATTATCTTGTATAATACTCAAAGGCATTTGGGGACAGGGTGGGAGGGAGAACAGGATGAAAAAGACAACCCTCCTCCTCTGAAATCATGGCTGCATATTTCTGATGAAAGAGACTCCTACCCAACTAAGACAAACTTGAAACTACTGCCCCACTTTCACCTCCCTGGCTAATTCAGGTCAGGCTCTGTAATAGAGCTCCAAGGTACTCCCCATATGCAAAAGGCCTGCAGTGTAGAAGTGTTGGAGAAGGAAGGTGAAAAGTGGCAGCTAAATTTGGAGGTATGTTGGTCTCCCATCCACTTTCAAAGTACACACACACACACACACACACACACACATACACACTTCTATTTTCCACACATCTGGGCAGGGATCCACAGCCCTGTTACTATTGATATGTGTCACTCCCCTCCATCAGCCAACCTAAGCACTGACTGAAGAAGCAGCCTCTTATTTAGGGTCAGTGAGAGGTCCGTGAACACCTCAGGCTGGGATGGGTCGCTAGGCCTAGTTGGGTTGAAGGGGTCACAGCCTGTTCTTCAAACTACCTGGGCCTAAAGAATAAACAACCTAGAAAGAAAACACATTTAATATCATGCCATAAAACCTGAGAGAGAAGTAATTTTCCCCCACAGGTTGTATCTTTCCACACATAAATGCACACAAACATCCAATTATTAACCAACGAAAATATCACACCGGAACTATTTCAGAACAGTATCTGAAAAGTAACAAAGTATCTTTAAAAATATTCCACAAGAGGACAGTTCTCACCAGTCATCCTTTATGACCCTCTGCCTCTCTGAAATAGCCCCAGTCTCCACAGCTATGCAGGTAGGTAGACAGTGCCAAGGTCAGCTCAGTCTCTCCCAAGGCCCAGGCCATCCCCTGCTGTACAGATATGACTGCCTTCACTTTCACCATCCTTCATACCCACTCTGCCCCTACTATGCTGCTGCCTGGCCAATTCCCACTCATCTTCAGATCTTAGTATAAATGTATCCTCCTCCAAGAAGCCTAGTGATTCCCCAGGATTGGCTGCGATTCCCTTTCTATGTACATCTTTATATTACACCCATAATAGCATTAGCTCGCTCTATTGCAGTTGTATGTCAACTTGTCTACCTTCTCCACTAAACTGTAGGTTCCTGGTGAACAGAAACTATATTTCTAGTATTTAATTCAGTGTTGGCCCGATAAATATTTGCTGAATGAATGAATGTGAACCAGATTAGTAGTTGTAATAAAAGTCTTCTCAGATACACTGAGCAATGAACCAGCAAACCCAGTAAAAGGAAAGCAGAAGTCCCTAGGTGTGAGAATTTGGTATTCCCCCGAGAGTTCACAATGAATTCGCTATGCAGTTGAGCCAACAAAAACTCTGCTGTTACCACCTAACTCTGCTTGGTCAAACAGTACCTGGATGAAGTTGTTTAAGCCTCCCTTCCCCCAGTAACCCAGCCACCTCTCCCATCCTCCCCATAACTGGTAGCTTATCTTAATTCTTACCATCAGAGATTCATTCCATTGTGTTAACTGCTCTAGCTCCAGAAATCACCTTTGAAGATGAGAAAAACATTAGGAATAATTTGTATACCGATGAACATAACTGAGATCTGTGCAGATCTTAATGGTATTGCTTGCCTCATTTGATCCTATGACAACACTGTGAAGGCTGAGAGGCAGCGTGGAAGGTTGAAAAAGCATGAGGACTTCGAGTCAGACCTGGATTGAAAGCCTCACTCCTTCTCCCAGGCAGGCTTCAATTGCCTCATATGAAAAAGAGGGATCATGATCTCTCTCTTTGCTCTATAAATGGAAACCAGTATAATTCAGGTGGCTATTAATTTAGGAATATTTAGAGCTGGATAAACAGCAAGACTCTGCATGGTTAAGTGCAAGACTCTGGCGCCAGACATCAGGCTAGAGACAGTCTTGGAGAATTGGTGAATAAAGGTGGTATCAAGACACAAATGAAACTGATAACAGATCTATAGGAATCAGAGTCAGGAACCCACAGAGGCCAACAAAAGAAATGGAAACAGCAGGAGGGGATTCAGGGTCATCCTACCCACCCAGAGCAGTGATGTACATATAGCCTATTAAGTTTCAATTCATCTTATAGTCACCCCTAATAACTAGTTTCATTTTGGCAATCAATAAATACTTCTTAGTCACAGTTGTGTGACAAATGATAATCAAGAGAATAGGTCTGGTGCCACTGGGGTTGCAGTAACTTCCTCCCAGACTTTGGCAGAAGACAGGAAAATATCCTAAGACAAGAGCTAATTAAACTCAACATAGGAGAGGTGGTGACAGTCATATGCAGAACTGGCCCACCCTAGGAAGCAGTTGTTCTAGGTGTATTCTAGAAAGGGGGGACAGAGCAAACAGGAGGAAGAGAAGTATCACACACACACACACACACACACACACACACACACACACACACACACACACATGAATTTACAAATCAAAAAGGCCCATTGAGTGTCCAGCATAATTAAAGAAAAGTGATTCATATGTACGCAGATTTTCATGACATTTCAGGGCCCTAGGACTGGAGAAAATATTCCATATATACTTAAGCTTCCCAAAGAAAAAATGGAGCACTGGTTTCAAAATCCTGCAGAAAAAAATACTTCCATCCAAGAATTCTATATTTATCAAACTAAGATCAAAATGTAGAATAAAGTAAAGGCATTTTCAGGGAAGGATGGCATAAGATTGAGGGGTGAGAGATAGTTACTTGCATAAACACTTGGATTTCATTCTCAGAGGTGAGAAACCACTACAAGATTCTGAGTGAATAATCTGATCTTTGTTCCATCTTATTGCCTATTTTATCTCATATTTTGTCAGTCTATATATCATATGGCTGCTGTTTACACAACTTTTTCCATTCGTTTACTCTCAACCTATTTGTATCTTTGAATCCACAGTGTGTCTCCTTTAGACAACATATAGTAAAAGCACACTTTTTAAATCCAGTCTGACAATCTTTTTCTTTTGATTGGATTGTTTAATACAGACACACTTAATATTACTATCGATATGGTTGGATTGTCAATTACCATTATGTTTTTGTTTTCTGTATGTCTCATAGCTGTTGTATATATGTTCCTCCTTTACTGTCTTTTGACATAAATGGATATTTCCTAGTGTACCGTTTAAATTCTTTGAATAATTTTTAACTTTTTTGTTGTTGTTATTTTCTTAGTGGTTGCTCTAGGGCTTACCATATGCATCTTAACCTATTAGAAACTACTTCAGATTTATACCAACTTAATTCTACTATCAAAACTTATCCTGTATTGCTTCATTCCCTCTTCCTTTTTCATGCTATTATTATTAAATGAATGCATATATGTTACAAACCCAATAATACATTGTTGTGATTACTGCTTGTTATAATATTATATCTTTTATGTAAGCTACAAGGAGAAATGAGAGCACAAATATATTTATAGTGTTTTTAATATATAAATCTTATTTACCAATTGTGGTTATCTTCATCTCTTCCTGTAGATTTGAGCACCATATGGTGTCATTTTCTCAGGCCAGTATAGTTTCATTCACACTCCTACCTTTGTGGTGTTATTGTCAAATATACTATTTTTCTATATGTTATAGGTCTAATAATATAATTTTATAGGTAGTTTTTATTTTAAATTAGTCAAAGAAAAAATAAATATGTAATGATACTGTCTTTTATCATTACCTAGAATTATTTTGTCAGAGCTCTATGTTTTTCATGTAATTTCAAATTACTGTCTGTAGTTACTTCCTTTCAGCCTGAAGGACTTCCTTAAGTTTTGCTTGTAAGGCAACCCTGTCAACAATAAATTCTCTCCATTTTTATTTATCTGAGACTATCTTTACTTCACCTTTAATTTTGAAAAATAGCTTTATCAGATGTAGAATTCTTGATTCATAGATTTTTCTTTCAAAAATTTGAATATATTATCACATTGCCTTCTGGCCTCCATTGATTCTCATGTGAAGTCAGCCGCTATCTTACTAAAATCTGTCATTTTTCTCTTGCAGCATTCAAGATTTCCTCTTTACCTTTGGCTTTCAACATTTGACTATTCTCTGAGTGTATATATCTTTGTGTTTATACTCCTGAGTTTGTTCAGTTACTTAGATGTGTATTTAGTGTTTTTCACTTAATTTGGAAAATTTTCAGCCATAATTTCTTTGGATATTTTTTACGCACCTTTCTCTCCTCTACTTCTGATACTATCATTACAAGTATATTGGTTCATTAGATTTATCACATTTGAGACTATTTTTCTTTACTCTTCTTGCTTTCTGTTTTTCAGATTCTATAATCTCTTTGATCTGTTTTCAAGTTCTCTGATTGTTTCCTTTGTCTACTCAAATCTACTCTTGAGTCTCTCTAGTGGATACTTCCTTTCAGTTATTATACTTTTCAACTCCAGAATTTACATTCAGTTCTTTTTCATAATTTCTTTGTTTATAATCTCTATATAACGAGTCATGTTCATCACACCTTCCTCTCAGTCTTTAAACATAGTTTCCTTTAGTTCTTTGCACATATTTATAATAGCTGCCTTGAAGTCTCTGTTGGCTAAGTCCATCATCTGGGCCCCCTCAAAGTTAGTTCCTATTGTCTGTTTTGTTTTGTTTTTCTGGTGTATGTATTACACCTTTCTGTTTCTTTGCATGTCTCATAACTTTTTTGTTGAAAATTGTATGTTTTAGATAGTGTATTGTAGCAACACTGTACTGATACCTTCCCCTCTTTGGGAAGTGTTTCAGAAGTAAATTTGTTTCATCATTTGTTTATTTTTTTAATGACTTGGTTGGACTAATTCTTAAAGCCTGATTCTCTGAAATGTCCCTGCTAAGTTTTTTTCCTTGATTT
Source organism: Manis javanica (assembly GCF_040802235.1). Taxonomy (NCBI): domain Eukaryota; kingdom Metazoa; phylum Chordata; class Mammalia; order Pholidota; family Manidae; genus Manis; species Manis javanica. The sequence goes on from NC_133161.1 coordinate 112,788,373, forward strand.
TTCTTTCCTCCTGGCTTCTAGGGGTCACCTTTGGGTCTGTGTGAACCACTTTTTGGTCAAAGGTTGTATATGAGTCCTTTAGCAAGTTAGATACACTGTAAAATGTATGTGTGACTTAAAGACTACTTTCATAGTTCATAAAGTTTATGGTTTTGTGCCATGTTCAGCCTGGGGCCAGTAGCTCAATTTCCATAACCATTCACTCCAGAAAGGATATGCATACACTTATCCATATGACCAGGGAAGAGTGTGATTTCATTTTAAAGCTAGGCTTCCTAGGAGTCATCCCTCAGTCAGAGCACCTTGTTGTTCAGCCATTGTTTGGCCAAAGGTGGTGTTTCCTTCGCTGAGCCTGTAAGGCTTCCATATTTTGCTGATGGATCTTTGTGTGGTTCAGGTCATGCTTTCAAGTCTGCCCCCACATTCTCCTTTGATTGCTCCTGAGTGGGACAAGCACATATCCACAGCCTTCTAGAACCCTAACGATCAGAGTGGCCCAGGAGGATTCTCCTTGGTAATCTCTTTCTCTACTAATAGTACCATGGAACTACCAGGCCCTCTTAATTGCACACTACCAAGATATTTATTATTTTCAACAAACCCTAAGCATGAACTTCTCTATATTCTGTTTCAAATAAGTAAGTCCCCTCAGGTAGAGTTGTGAGGCTCTCTGTCCTTAAAGCCTGCATCTTTCCCTGGGAAGAAACTTCACCAGTTTACCAGAGCTGGGAATAGCAACAGTCCTTCTTATACAAATGGAAGCTGGATCAGAGAAGAGAGCACCAATCCTCTTAGTTATACCTGCCTAGAATAATGCTTTCGTGACACAGGCTGGAAGTGTTGGAGACAGATCTGGGACACTGGCCTGTCCCTACTGGAATAGTACAGTAACCCTATGATCTGGGGAAAGAGCCCCCTCCTTCTTGGCTGCACCTACTCAAAGTGCAGTGCCCATAATAATGCTTTTGTCACACGGAGCTGGGGAAAAGGTTGGTCATAGGTTCTAATTCAAATAGCAGACTCTTTGTTCTTACCAAGATTTGGACTATTTTCTTGAATAAATATGTCTTGCCAATAGGTTTCAGCCCCAGGCAAGTTTGCTATGGATTCAATGTGATGAAAGAAATTGACAGCAAAACGTTCTTTGGGGTCAAAGGGTTTATTCCTTGGCTTGTTCTCCCGGCAATAGGTCGAGCACTAGCATCTCTGCCTCCACCCAGAGCACTGGGCCAAGTTCTCTATATATGCGTAATAATAGCTTATTGCCTGAAGGTGTGGAAGCAGTAGCCTAACAACAGACCAGTTACATCATCAGATGGTTTAAGTTCAGTGAGAATCCTGGCCATAGGAACCCCAACTTCCCCATACCCAAACCCTCCAGGATTCTCACCTTACAATCTACACACATTCAGTCTTCCACAATGGTCCCTGTGTGAGAAAGCTGGAGCACCGTAAACAGATTCCACAATAGCAACAGAGGATAACAACAACATGGAGATAATAAAAATTAAGATACAGCAAGATTTTGACACAGGTAACAAAAATTATAATAATCCTCAAGACAGAGGAGGTTCCTAATAACAAAAAATTATAATAATCCTCAATCCAGAGGAAGTTCCCAATCCTCAAAGACTTCAGGGGCAATAAGATAGACATTTTAATGACACCCACATAGGCAAATCTTGTCCATCAGGTACGATGCATGCAAAAGAGTGGTCCTGTGATAGGACTGTAGCAGGAAGGGGTTCCCTTCCAGGTCTAGTGTACCATACTTTACTCCTCTCCCTGTGGGGGTTACTGAAGTGCTATTGGACATGCACGCACTTGGCCATAATGATAAAACAAAACTCCCCAGTAAGATGTTCCTACCTTCTGGCCATTCAGGATATACTATTGTGACTTCGGGGGTCACTCTGCTGTTATTCCAGGAATACACAGGAGGCCAGCTTCCAGGCCTTGTCCCCAAGGTGCCAGGAGAGTCAGCCATCATTGGTCCATGTGTCAAAAGGTCCAAGGCCACATCCACTCAATGGAGTCTCTGCAGTTCAGTGCAGATGGTGCTAGCAGCAAGATGTTATTCTGGTGGCCAAACCTCTGCTTCAGTGATTCTTCCTTGGTTAGTACTTGCAGTTGTATAGGGGAGGCAGCCACATGTGTTAACATGTCTATGGGGCTCAGGGCTCCCTTTCGGGGTCTCTCATTCAAACACCATAGCACAGTCCATAAGAAGACTGACCATCCCCGCAGACTGGTATCTGACTTTAGTCCAGATTTATTGGTATCTGACTTCAGTCCGGATTTTAACAAACCATTCTACCTCTCTATCATGCCTGCTGAGGTAGGATTGTATGGCACATGAAACTTCCATTTGATTCCCAGCTGTCGCACCCATTCTTGCAGTGTATGTCCAGTTAAATGGGTGCCCTGATCACTCTCAATTACCTGTGGTCAGCCGTAGGCAGCAAACAGATGCTCCAGGTTTCTTTTGGTTGTCTGCTGGTCTGAACAATGGGTAAGAAAAGCAACCAGAAGTCCAGTAGCTGTGTCCACCCAAGTCATTGCATACCAATATCCTTCTGACACAGGTAGAGGCCCAATATAGTCTATCTGCCACCTGATGACGGGTATTGGCCCCTTAGCTATTGTCCCATGTTGCTGTGGAACTCAGTGTAAGTCCATTTTGAAGCACACAACACATTCCTGCAAGGCTCTACTAACTTCTTCAAAGGTCGAAGGCAAGCCCGATGGGCAACAGCCCACATTGTCTTTTGCCCTGCATGCAACAAATGCTGATATAACCATTGGGCTACATCAGAGGCAGGCTTTCCTTCTAACCAACGTATCTGGGCCAATTTATCTGCTTTCTTATTTCCTGGGGATGCCAATGGCAAATGTCCTGTCACATGGTATACTGTAATTATTTTAGTCTGACCACAGGCCCATAAGTCTTGCCACAATTCTTGCCCCCAAAGGGGTTGGTGACCAACCAGCCAGTGGGCATGGTACCAGGTTGGTAGCCACAGGGTCAAGCCCCAATAGACAGCCCAGCTGTCAGTGCAGACAACTATAGGGGAGGGCTCCTGGCTGATCATAAGCCACACAGCCTGCAACTCTGCCCACTGGCTGCTCTTCCCCTCACCATCTTCCATCCATATTGTCCCAGTCTTAGGATGGAAAGCTATGGCCCTCCATTTTGGGGGCTGCCCATGGCTGGAGCCATCTGTGTACCATGCACCTTTGGGTATAGGGGCTCTTCCCTCCCAATAGGGACTCTCTGCTACTAATGGTTCAAAAGCAAGTTCTTCAATACCGCATGTCACCAGGCCCAATAAGTGTTGGAGTTCTTCACTCAAGAGGCTACTAAGAGGGCACTATGCTGCTGTAGGTAAGTACCCCACTTGGCTAGTGTGAGTATTTGTGCCACACCACTCCTTAGCTTTTGGGTCCATTCTTGTACCCACCCCAAGATTGGATAGGTGGTTATTACCTTTATCGGAGCCATTCCAGTCATGGGTTCTGTAGCCAGCAAGGTGTAATACATGGCAGCCAGTTGTTTTTCTATCAAAGTGTATCATACCTCTGCTCCTTTCCAGAGTTGTGAACAGAATCCAATGGGCTGGTGAGTTCACTCAAGCCACTACCAGAGACCCCAGCCATAATCATCTTCAGTCACATGAATGTCCAGCTCACAGGGTTTTTATGAGTCTATCACACTTAAGGCCTGCATGGCCTTGACTGCCCATATTGCTGTACTAAGGCAGATGTATATGTCTCATCCCAGTCCCACCTGATGCCCTTTCGTACCAACCAGTATAAGGACTTCAGAATTTGTGTCAAGTATGGGATAAACACTCTCCAGTAGCCTAGAAGACCCAGAAGCTCTTGTAGCAATGCTACAGTTGCAGGGGTAGGAAAGACTTGGACTTTATAACTGCTACTCGTATAACTTTGATCTTACCCAACCAGACAACCCCCAAGAATTTGACAGACAAACAGGACCCTGAACCTTTGTACTGTTCACAGCCCATCCTTTCTCCTGTAAATGTTGCAGCAGTCTAGATGCTGCACCTTCTAGATCTGAAAGAGAATCGGACATGAGCATGACATCATCAATATAATGGTACAGCTGCACCATTGGCGGTTTCTCCCATGTAGCCAAGTCCTTGGCTACAAGTCCATGACAGATGGTGGGGCTGTGGAGGTATCCCTGTGGGAGGATGGTGAAAGTCCATTGCCATCCTTCCCATGTGAAGGCAAACTGTTCCTGACTTTCCTGCTCAATGTCAATGGAAAAGAAGGCATTAGCAATATCTACCACATAATGGTATGTTCCTAGTTCATGACTGAGGGTATCCATCAAGCCTGCAATAGAGGGGACAGTAGCAGGCATAGGAGGTATGACTTTATTCAGTTCTCTGTAATCCACAGTCATATGCCAGGAGCCATCCGGCTTTTTTACTGGCCACATTGGAGAATTGAAAGGACTATGGGTGGGCTTTATAATACCCACCTTTTCCAGCTCCTGGAGAGTTTCTCCAATCTCTTAATGCCCTCCAGGCAATTTGTATTGTTTGTTATTGGTCACCTGCCGAAGCACAAGGAAAGCTATGGGCAGGTGCCCAGCATATCCACTCAGAACTGCCTTCACCACATGTACTCTCACTCTGAACTGCAGGATATCAATCCCCAAAATATACTCAGGGATAGGAGATATATACACGGTATACTCTTTTGGGGGTAGATTCCCAAAGGGATTTGGGCTATTTCACTTTGATAGTCTTACCCCAGTATCCATCTGTGATAGTGGGGGTCCCAGGGAACCACTCAGCATTACCACATATCAGTGAACATTCAGCCCTTTGCCCACCAGAGCCAGGACATGTTGTATGCTCACTGGGGACCAAATGGATAGCTATTTCAACATGTGGCTTCCAGTCTCCCCCTGGTCTCTCAGGACAGATACTTTGACCTTCCCCTCACTCAAACCGTGTTCCCCAGTCACCTTCCTGTGTGAGCTCAAGTGAGGTTGGCTCACTCTCCAGCAGGGAGTCTTACAAACACACAGGCTCAACTTATGGCTCTGTCTCTGACCTCTGCCTCTTTGATCTTAATGGCTGAAACTGATGCTCTGGTTTCAGCTGTGGCCATAGCTCCAGTAAGATCCTATTGGACTTTCCATCTAATTTCCCATCCGATAAGGCCAGCCTGTCTTTTTCCTTGGTCAACAGTGAACCCTGCCAACTTTCACCAATTGTCTTGCCAATTGGTTTCAGCCCTGGGCAAGTTCGCTATGGATTCAATGAGACCAAAGAAATTGACAGCAAATGTTCTTTGGGGTGAAAGGGTTTATTACCCGGCTTGTTCTCCTGGAGGTAGGTCAAGCACTAGCATCTCTGCCTCCACCCAGAGCACTGGGCCGAGCTCTCTATGTAGCGCAATAATAGCTTATTGCCTGAAGGTGTGGAAGAGGTAGCCTAGCAACAGGCCAGTTACATCATCAGGTGGTTTAACATCAGTGAGGATCCTGGCCCAACTTCCCCACAAAATGTTTCTTTGTTTATTGTATGCTCTAAGAACAATTTCCAGAGACTTTAAATTGGTCTGTTTATATGTATATCTCATTAGTTAAATGACTATTTTGCTGAGGAAAGGATTCACCAAACTCCTCATACCACCATTTTAGAAGTCCCAGCCTACTTATGTTTTAAAACAATCTTTTCACTTCTATGTGGAGAACAGGAACAGAGTCAATGGAGTAAGCTCTATATTAAAAATATCTATCATTACTTATATATGCAATGCCTTTAATATAGCCTGATGCACAGCAGTATTCACAAATATTAGCTCCCTTTCTCAAGAACTAGGTCCTTTGTAGGGGGGACTGTCCCGTAGTAAAGAGATGCTCTGAGATGCCACCCAAGAAACTGTTGGTGCTTGCCAACTCCCCATTCTCAACCAAAATTTTCCAACTCCAGGACAGCCAGTGTGCCAGCGTCCTCAAACTAGCCTAGTCCTTCTGTTAAGACAGCCTTGAACTTTCTGACCTGAACTACACCCAGGTTCCCACCTCCCTTCCCACCCTGAGATTTTCCATCTTTTCAGACTTTTCAGTCTTAACACTCATTCTATTTGCATAAGCACTTACCAGTTCCAACTTAGGTTTTTCTGCCTCCCCCTTCTATGACTTTATACTGTAGGAGAGAGGATCTGTTACTGTAAATCCTATAAGCCTCATCTTACTTGCCCAGACTACCTGGTCCCCACCTCCACTCAGTCCAGCTACTTCTGGCTTCTCATTGGCTTTACTCTTCTCTTTCAGTTTCTACTAATCTCCGACTATTTTCCTGGGACACCTGACTTTCCTCTATTCCATGGTGTTTGCTTGCACTTGCTGCTGACACATACACCTGAGGTTTTCATTTGTTATTGATGACTTTCCTCTAGCTTCTCCACCTGATTTTGTCTCAGGGACTTCTTAATTAGCCTTCCATATCAGTACTCTCTCTCTTTTATCTGACTCTAGATTTCTCAGCTACCAGTTCCTGATACTCACCCCAAATCTCTATTATCCTTTTATCTTGTGTTTTTTATCTGGCCTTTTTGTCCTGCTTATCCTACATCTAGTGTGTTTGTCCCAGTTGCTTGCCCTGATGCCTACATTCCAAAGTCAAGAATATACCTCTGTATCTCTGTACTAGTATTGAGTTACTTACTGTGGGGAAAATGGAAGTTCCGATGGCCAGGATCCTCACCTGACCTTAAACTTCTTGATGATGTAATTGGCCTACTGCTAGGGTAATGTTTCCTCACCTGTTGGCAATGAGTTATTATTGACTGAGTCACTATAAAAAGAGCTCTGCCCAATGCTCTGGGCAAAGTCAGAGACAGATCATGGAATTGCAGACTGCTAGATACAGACCTGATCCTACTGTTAGACCCACTGCCATGAGAATGAAGCCAGGTGTAAATCCTTTTACCCCAAGAACACTGAGTTGTCATTTCTCAGGCTCACTGAATCTATAGTGAACTTGCCCAGGACTGAAACCTTTGATAAGAAGACACTTATACTCTACACATTGTACCTAGCATTAAGCACAGCATACAGAATAACCCAAAACAAAGAGATCATTAGGTCATAATGATTTTAAAACAAACACATCTGAAAAAGTATATAATCACACTGTAATAAAGAGAACTATTATGTAAAAGAGTGCAAGATCCATGAGGGCAAGGATTTCATTTATTACTGTATCCACAGCAGTTAAAACAGTGTTTGACACATAAGCTCTCAAATAGTTTAGAATGAGTGAGTGAATGAAAAGTTTAGTAGAGTTCAGCTGACCACAATTAGAAACAAAACATTTTTGCATTTATACCTCAATCATCAAGACTTCTTGTATATTAGTTACACACCTATGCTGTTACAGATTATTTCTAAGACATCATGTCTGTGATCTTAGCACCTTATGGTATGCATTCATTTGTTCTTTCTCCAGTGTCTGCTCCCATCTTAAAATTTAGTGGGGTTTTTTTTTTTCATTACTCATCATTCTAGATAAAGCCACTCCAACCCTAATTGTAGGCTCCTACTTAAAACATCGTGATTTTGTTTGCTTTTTGAACTTAAAGAAAAGATGGAAGGGTTTCTGATTGAGGATATGTTCTCTATAAATGGTGGTATAGTAAGAAGATGGCTGGGATATTGCTCAGATCTGAAATTTCATGTAAAGTACTTTTTAAGTCTAATTATTCTAATAGGCACAGGTCTACTGTTGTATATATATATACCTTCCCCTACAGCATGAGCACCTGTGTCAAATTCTGTTCTTTCTTCCTGATGTGGGCAGGAATCTACTTAGCATTTCTTAGAATTTGTGATGCTTTTGATCATTTTCATCCAAGTGTAAAGCTTAGCTAAAGAAGTGTAGAAAGTCTGAGAAAATGGCAGAGGAGATCACTCCCTGTAAAAACACCATTAGGGAGAAAGGTAATATATTGGAGCTAGTTTTACTTATTTTTAATTTCTGACCACAAGTGTAACTTCCATTTTCTCCACTAAAGATTAACAAAAATTGATTTCTTTTAGTCTGGTCTGGTGGGAGACCAGAGTGCACCTCTTTAATAGGTCATATTATCATAATTTAAATTAATGTTCTTCCATGGATTTAAATATGACCATTTTATCCCTTATGATCTTTGCAGTAACTTTTAAAAGGCTAAGATTTAGGATTTAGGAATCCCTCAGGAAAAGAGGTGCTAAATTAGATTAATTTTGTGTCATGCATCTGAGTGTCTGACATTCTTCAGTTTTATTTTAACCAAGATCAACAAGATTACAGATGCTACCACCACTCATCAGACACTTGGTCCTGGGATCTCTTCAGGGCCTTTAAAAAACTTTCCTTTATAAAAGTAAATGAAGATGACAACAATAATAATAAGTAATTTTCACTAACAATATGTTTCATATCACTGTAACATATCCCAATAGCTATAATACCATGGTAGTATAACTACATACATAAACACGTGGGAACCAGGGCAGGGCAGAGGACAGATAGTCTGAACACATGTCTCCCTCCGCCACCTCCCCATGTCCTCCTCCAATCTGTCTCTAATTTGCATCCATAACATACAGCTATAAGTAGACTTAATTCTGTATTTGAGTCTCCCTTAATAGGCTGCCCATGAATTGAAGGATACCAGTGGTGACCCTCTGTGGGGAAAATGAAAGTTCCAATGGCCAAGATCCTCACTTGACCCTAAACTACTCGATGCTGTAACTGGCCTGCTGCTAGGCTACAACCTCCACGCTTGTAGGCAATAAGCTATTACTGACTGAGTCACTATAAAGAGCTCTGCCGGGTGCTCTGGATGGATGCAGAGATGGAGGAGGATTACAGACCCGCAGACTGCTGGATGCAGGTGTAATTCTAGTGTCCAACCTATCACCAGGAGAATAAAGCCAGGTATAAACCCTTTTACCCCAACAGCGTTCCATTGTCACTTCTCAGTCTCACTGAAGCAATAATGAACTTGCCCGGGGCTGAAACCCTCAAGCAAGACACCCTCCTAGTTGGCTTTAAATGCATAGATCAAAAGGGTTGTACAGATTAAGTGAGTTGCGAAAGAAATGCATAGATCAAAAGACCTAGGAGGTCATGAATATGATCTTCCTGATAATCGAATCCATTATTTGGTTCCCCCACGTGGAGGACCCTGTGTACCAAACTCCTCCCAAGCACATCTAATTCATTAGGAGCATTAATTTAATAGCCAGTTGAACAATAACCAATCAGTACGACTTCCCAAAGGCCACAGTTAAAAAGTATATTACCAGACAACAGATTCCTTGGAACTTATGTAATCACCGGGATGACCTAAGCTAGGAACAAACTTAACCACCATGACCAGGGAGAGGACTGTGCTTAGACCCGGCTCCAGACAAGGAGTAGAAATGAAGTAGAAATCCCCAGAAGCACAGGAGGTGTACACCAGGGGGGGAAAGTGCTGAAGCCAGAACATAAATACATGCTTAGGCAGATTGCTCCTGACTGGCAGGAAACAAGATGGTGTCTAGGTGAAGATAACAAAGACAGGAAGAGAAGGAACCAAGCCAGACCGCGGAGATCTATGCCAGCCAGTCCGCAACTAGATACAGGAGTTGAAAGGGATTCCTTGTGGAATCAAATTTCCAATTAATTTCATCGAGATGCTTAAGAACCTGCCCTTTGAAAACTCTTCTGCTTGGTTTGTATTTCCTTCCTTTATTTCACTTTGTTTTTCTTCTATCTTTTCAAGTTTCTCAGACCCATTGGTCTCCTGAATACCCCTCAATATCCTAGGCTGGCTTTTCACTGAATAAATTGCACTTCCTGAAATCTAACATCTGAGATAAGGAACAGGCGGGCTTAGAGGGAGTATTCTATTGCACCATCTCGCTGTATTTCAGGTAATATAGAAACAGCTGAGGAAACTCCGTATTGCCTTCGATTTCATAAACAGGAACTAGCAACAACGCCAGCCAGGGGGCTGACTCCAGACATCAGCCAAATGCTCCTTCAGTGCCCTCATGAAAATGCAGCCTCAAGAACCAAAAGAAAGGGGAAGAAAAGGATTCTTGACAAAGAAAATTGCTCTTGAATATCAGCACTGAGTAATTCAGTAGTTTCCAGCATCCCAACCATTTGCACAAGAGAAGTTTTCTACAGAGCCCCCATTTATGAAAAAGATAAAAGCATAGTCGCAGTGGCCCTCAGAGACAGTTTAACAATTTGCCTCCCCTCATTCCCTTCTCCCCCACGTTCCTTTCTTTGCAACTGCTTCTGAGGCAGAACTGTAGAATCCAGAGCTATATAAAACATGATTAGAAAAATACTGGCTAAATCATACAGGCTTCAGAATCAAGAAATCCTAGTTCCAAAGTCCAGTTCTCCCATCATTCACCTGTATAAATTTGAGCAAATTAACCTAGGCTTCTATTCCTCATGTATAAATGCAGATAATAATAGCAGCATCAAAGGCTGTTTTGGAAATTACATAAGATAATACATGTAAAGTACTTGCATTGCCTGCCCTATAATAAGAATTCAATAAATGTCAGATATATTATTATTAAAATGACACATTCTATAAGAATCAAATTAGAGTCTTTTAATAGTAGAGACAAGGATGTGTAACTTGTCCTTAAGTTCTTCTAGAACATAGCTTCCCAAATTGTGTTCAGCAAAACATTATCTCCATGAAATATTTCATGAATTAAAGCCTTGTGTTCAAATCTATTGGGAAAAATGGTCTAATAAAGCCTCCTAGAAATTCACAACACACAGTAAAGGCCAAGTGTCTGGGTCAGAGGTCAGTGAGTCATCTGACAAAATTTTGCCTTAGAAAAATCACTCTTGCTGGATTGTGGAGGATGGAATGTAAGAGGCAGGAATAATGACAGGGACAGTAGCTAAGAAACCAGTGCAAGGGGACAAATTGTGGTGGCCTGAACCAAGGTAAAGAGAAGTGATTATATTCAAGAGAAAAGAGGGAGAGGGAAAGGAGATGAGAGTCAGCGAAGGAACCAGGTGTCTGGCCAAGGATCTGTTGTGTAGTCAGTGATGGGAATGGAACACAGAGCAGGACCAGACTGGGGAGAGACGATTTCATCTTGCACTGTTAAGCTTGAGATGTCTATTTTCCAGCTATTTCCCATTGCGAGTGACAGTAACCCCATTCAAAGTAACTAGAGTAAAAAGGATATGCATTAACTCTTAACATAAAAGAGGGGTGGCTTGGTCTTGGGCGCTGGAGTAATGTCTCTTGCCCACCCCGTGGCTGGACATTTTCCTTCAGCTTAGTAAGAGCCCTGTAACAGTCTGGTTCAGCAGGGATCTTTCTGACTTTAGAGAACCCTCTGAGATATGTGGGACTGTGCCTGCCATTGCTTTGTCCTGAGAAACCCACTCTGCAACCCCTGCTCGAATCCCCTTTCCCCCTGACTGAGCCACTCCTGTGGGCAAACCCCCAGCTGGGCTCTCAGCTAAGCCTGAGACCTGTCTGTGCCACAGAGGACTTGTGAAAGACTTAGAAAGACTCAGACTTCAAAGCTTCTCAGCATAACCATTCAGCAATACTGAATTCTCTTTAGGTTTGGTGACATCCCAGGTTGGGTGCACAAACTAAAAGATGGTCACCACAAACAATTCCAAATAAGAATAATGGGTGAGAGAACCCTGTAATACTCTCACTTCTCTAAAACTCCTATTTCTAGGCTGAACTTGGAGAAGAGGAAAATAGGGATATTATCTCTCATGCCTCTTTCCTACACCCTCACAAATGCCTGGATTAGAAGGGGTGATGCTTGCTCTAAATCAGTTCTTCTCAAATTTTAGTGTGCATCAGAATTGCCCAGGGCTTGCTTAAAAAATTAATTGCTGAGCGCTATTCTAGTGTTTCTGTTCAGTAACTCTGAGATGGGACCAGGGAACAGAATTTGCATTGCTAGCAAGTTCCCAGGTGATGCTGACATGGCTGGTCTGGAGACCACACACTGAGATCCAGGACTGGCTGTCATTCTTTCCCTCAAGTCTTGTGGCTAAACCTTATTGCCTTACCTTTAAAATTTTCCATTCTTTCCTGGAGGAACTGGAGCCACTGCCAGAAGGTGTCTGCTCTTTTCATTTTCCTTCCAGGGCTCTTGTTTTCCTGGAAGCTGCTAGGGATGCTCACGGAATTCCCACCACCCCTGCTTTTTTCTGTGACAGTGTCACCCCAAGCTATGGAACCAGCTCTCTTATAAAGAATGATCATAAAGACAGCAATAATACCTAATGACACTTATTGATCAATTCCCACGTTTTAGGCGTGCACCTGGTACATTCTCAAGGTATCGGAGGAGGTCATGGAGGAACATGACTACTGGTTGACCTACAAGCTGGCCTGGGAAATCAGAGGCCCCTCACCTCCTCCCAGCCTTGGAATGTATGTTCTGCCCACCATTCCCACAGTGGGAGCCACTTCAGAGACACAGCCTTGAGAGAGTAAAGTGTTGTTCAGACCATCTGGACTGACTATGCAAATGACCCCTGTGAATAAAGGGAAGGTTCCTATGGCCAGGATTCTCACCTGGCCCTGGCTGGCTAGCTCACTGCACATGTGTGGGCAATGAGTCATTATTGACTCTATATAAAGAGCCCTGCCCAGTGCTCTGGGAGATAGGGTGTCAGGGCTGCAAGGCTGCAGGAGAGCAGAGGCTGGAGTGGTGGCAGAGCTGAAGACAGAGACTGAGACAGCTGTCGGGGCAGAGAGGCCCAGAGGCAGAGACTGGCTTGCTGCATGCGACTCCCTTTGAGTAGATGGGATTCTAGTGACTGACCTGCCACCACCATGGGAATAAAGTTGAGTATAACCCTTTCACACCAAGAACACTCTACTGTCATTTCTTTGGTCACATTGAATCCATAGTGAACTTGCCCAGGGCTGAAGCCCATTGGCAAGGCACCGCTGTTAAGGTTTTTGTATTAACGTTTGAGGTTCTGGCAGGGGATGTGGAGACCTACTCATTTTACTGCAGCTGAGGCCAAACCTTGTGCATTCCTTTACTTATTAACCCACCACCTGCCAACATGGAGTGGTCTGCCTTTTTCTTTGGTCTCTCCTTGCCCTCCAGGGCCAGTTTCAGATTTTCCCCAGGGAACTCTCAAGATTGTAAAACAACAGTTACCCTCACAACAACCCATGAGGTCAGAATGCCCTTAACTCCAATTTAAAAAGATAATGAAACTGAAAGTCAGGTTAAATTGTTTAACATCACACAGCTAAGTAAGCAGAGTGGGTGCAGGGAAAATCAAAGAGCCTATGGCTAGTGTCTTGCCAGTGGGCTGAAGCCCTGAGCAAGTTCACTATGGATTCAGTGAGACTGAGGAATGACAATGGAACATTCTTGGGGTGAAAGGGTTTATTACTCTGCTTGTTCTCCCAGCGATAGGTCAGGCACTAGGATTATGTCTGCATCCAGCAGTCTGCAGGTCTGTAATTCTCCATCTCTGCCTCTGCCCAGAGCACTGGGTGGAGCTCTTTATATAGGACTCAGTCAGTAACAGCTTATTACCTATGGGTGTGGAAGCAGTAGCCTAGCAGCAAGCCAGTTACAGCATCAAGTAGGTTAGGCTCAGATGAGGATCCTGGCCATTGGAACCTTCACTTTGTCCACAGCCAGGCTCACCTGACCCTAATTACTTGGTGATGTAATCAGCCTACTACTAGGCTACTTCTTCCACACCCATTGGCAATGAGCCATTATTGTCTGTACTACCATATAAAGAGCTGCACCCTGTGCTCTGTGGGGAGATAGAGATAGATGGTGAATGCTCCAGAGGTAGACGTGATTCCAGCTCTTGACCTGCCACTGTGGGAATAAAGTTCAGTAAATCCTTTCACCCCTAACATTCCATTATTGTTATTCAGTCTCACTGAATCCAGAGTGAACTGAGCAGACCTCCTCAAGGGACAACTGGGTTTAGAATCCAGGCAGTTTGAGGACAGAGCCTGCACTCCCTAACCCTCTGCTGCACTGTGTAACCCAGGCCCTTCTCACACCCTAGCTTCTACAGCCTTCTTCTTGCCTAACTCAGGTCTCCTAATTTGTACCTGCAGGCTTCAAAGAGTCTAGACCCAACCCTCATCTCAGGCAAAAGGATAAAAGGATTTGAGTGGCTTTGTACATATGCTTAGGACCAAGATACCCTTCCCTGTGGCCCTAACCTTGACTATGTACCCCAAATGCATAGTTAAGCTCCTCATTTGGTCCCTGGATCTGAGTGCCTGTATAGTTTACTATTACTATTATACACTCCTTCACTCCTTCATTGCACAAATATTTCTGATTGAAATATACTATTTATCAATCATGATATATACTATATATCAATCATGAAGAACAGAATGCAACCAGTTAACAAATATGTTATTATGCCCATTTTACAGAGGGGAAAATAGAACTTGTGTTGTCAAATCATTTGTCTGCTGGTCCTACAATCCAATTCAATTCTTACATTAAGTATCAGTTAACACAGGACTAAGGACTCAGTTAAGGACTCAATCCCACAAGATACTAAGTCTTAATGGGGTTCCCAGTACCTGCACTTTTGTCCAGCCGTTTTAAATTGAGAAGTTCCCATAGTTCATCCTCAAGTATGGAAATTCACTAAAACTAACTCACAGAACTCAGGAAAGCTCCATATTTATCATTATAGTTTTATTGTAAAGGATACAATTGAGAAACAGCCGAATGTTAAAGTCACATAGAGCAGGATATGGGGAGAGGGGGTAAAAGAGGTGCGTGCAGAGCTTCCACGACCTCTCAGGGTGCACCACCTGCCAGCAGGCCCATGTGAGCATAAACCTGGAAGCTCCCTAAACTCTGTCATTCAAGAGTTCTTATTAAGGCATCCTTACCTAGGCATGATGATTAAGTCTTTGGCCGTTGGTGACTGAACTTTAACCTCCGGGTTTCTTCCCCTCCCCAGAGATTCAGGGCGGACTGAAAGTTCCTGCTTTCAGCCCCTCCCGTGAGACTATCTCCAGGACCACCCTGAGCCATCTCATTAGCATAAATTTAGATACAGTAGACAAGGATGATTTATGAATAACCAGACATACTTATCACTCAAATTCCAAGGGTTTCTGAAGCTCTGTGCCAGGAACTGGGCGCAAAGAATATATATAGATATGGTGAAAGACAGAGTTGTTGTTTTTTAATTATACCACAGCCTCTCCAGGAACCACAGCCAGGGACTGAAACACTGCCACCTCCATCAGACTTTCCGTAGGGGAGCCACCTGCCTGGTTTTCTGTGAATGCTTTTTGGCTCCATATTACTGTATTCTGTACACCTGTCAGGGCAGCCTGTCTGCTTTCCTAGAAACTCTCTCCTGTGAGGTTCTGCCTCCTGGAATAGTCACATGAAACTGTGGCCATCCTCTCCTTTCCAGCCTGCCTCACTCCAGGGATCTCGTCTTCTTCCAGAACCAGCCCCATCCCAAATCTATGCCTACAGGAATTAACTGTGTATTGTTCTGCCAAATACCAGTGTGACCTAGAAGTCATTTGATTTTTGCCAGTCATGGACATGGCAGGCCACAGGCTTTGGCACTGAAGAAGTTAAAGAACTGGGTCAGTATGAATCACAGCAAGAAAAGTCCATAGAGTATTAGATTTAGAGAATATTACTCTCCAGCATTATTAGAACACCTCTCTGGCCACACTAGCTAGGCCTGTTTCAGTGCTTCCATTATAAATCCTATTTCCAAGGGTTTATGACTTGCTGTAAAAATTCAATCAAAGCTGAAAAGCAACATAGTGAGTTTGCAGTCCAGGAAGCAGTATGATTCAAGAAAGGATCAAAAGTGGAGAAGAAATAAATAGAAAGAGAAAAAGGAAACAGAGTGTTTTAAAAGAGGACAGAGCAATGCCCTGCTTTTCTGCCCTTATGTTACTTCAAGATGATTTTGTTTTTAAATTTGAATTTTCACAGGTTATTAACTTCCATGTGCAAAGAGGCCTATGAGGACACTGAAACCAAATACATTTAGCTACATGATGCATTTTCCAGTTGGAAAAGCTGTGACAGCAGCATGTATTAAACTTTGCTATGTGGGAGTCCTCTAGGGAGCAGTACCCCACTTTGGGGACTGCATTCAGGTAAACTCTTGGGGGACACACACACTGAATTTTTACTGGTTCAGTAAAAGGCAGGGAGGGTACAGGAGATGCTCAGTAAACTTCCATACTCTCTGAAGAGGTAAAGGCAAATTATGATCCAATTGCTCGTTTCCTGAAAACAAAGCAATTATCTATGTCTCTCTCTGTTACCCCTCAAAGCATATTTTGAAGCAGGCACCCAAGACTTCCACACATCTGGGACTGTTTATCCAGTTATAATTTCATTACAAAGTGGCCCAAGAGAGACCCAGCACTTTTGCCAGCATTATCCCAACCCACTACCCAAGGAGAAGGCACTTGTATTAGTTCAAAAATACCACTTCCCACACCATGGAAGTGCATGCTTGGAATGCATGACAATTCTCCAAAGTCCACCCTGCCAAGTTTGAAGATGGGTCTTTGCCCTCAGTTTCCAATAAAGAAATTTTAGGGCAGCTCAGGGGAGCGAGGAGAAGACAACAATCAGTCTTGGGTCCAGACTTTCCTCATAGAAGAGAGTCCAAGGATGGCAATCTAGTTGGAAGGAGAAAATAGGAATTAGTCTGGCTTTAATTACATAGTGAGAGATCCTACCACTGCTTAGATTGTTGGATTATTTGGGGGATCTTTAAAAGAGAACTAGTGAAAATTATGTAGAGACACTAATGCCCGGCCAATTCTTATTGTCACTGCAAAAGTGAATTCTGCACTTAGGGAGGTCATCTGTCTGAAACTCATGGTTTGAGCTCAAGTAGGAGAGTTGAGTAAATGGAATTAGGAATGGAATTTGTAAGCATCACTGCTATGCTAGACAGCATGCCAGTCATCCTTTATATATCACACGCTATAAAAACCCTATGATATTGATATGCAGTATCTATGCCCCCTTAAACAATGAGGAAATTAAAACTAATTAACTCACTTAAGGTTAAATCACAAGCAAAGTGGCAGAGGTGAGATTGATTGCAAAGTCCTTGATCTTTCCACATTAGCTCCAAGCAATATTTCAATGGCTAAGTTACAGAATGGAAATGAATTTGAGATGGTCCAGAAATTTCAAGCATGGTTATCTGGGGTAGACTGGGGAGAGGTCTGGTAATCATCTGTACGAAGAAAGGTAGGATTTAATTATGCTAATTCCTCAAATCTAGAAAAAATAAGTTTAAATTCAGAAAATCAAAAGTACCTGGGATTTTTTTTAAAGCATCTAATCATCTTTCTAATTTTATATATGAACAGTCTTCCTGTGAACTCTGAAAGATAG
Organism: Manis javanica; assembly: GCF_040802235.1. NCBI lineage: Eukaryota > Metazoa > Chordata > Mammalia > Pholidota > Manidae > Manis > Manis javanica. The sequence goes on from NC_133161.1 coordinate 112,805,825, forward strand.
GGCTTCCCCTTCTAAAGGTAGAATTGGTAATTAGCTCTTGTCTCTCAGCTCCCAGCCCACCCTGCTCTCATCTGCTTTGTGGTGCTGGGGCTGGGAGCCTGCAAACTGTATTTCTGCTGCACCAGCCAGTGCTGTTAGGCTCTGCCAACAAGAGTACTAGAAGGAGACTGGAAGTATGCAGGAGGGGAGAAAGTCTATCTACTTTTTTTTTGCTTTCAGTCATTAGTATAAGTTTCAAATGTTTCCCCCACTCTCAGGAACTAGCTTTATTGCATCTCTTCAGAGACATTAGCACCAGCCAGCTGTCTGGGGCCTCTTCTCCCAGATTCCATATTCTAATTGCCCCAACTTCTTGCCCCTATTGCCCAAGCTGTAGAGGTAACAGCTTCTTCTTGAAGCTGTTATGCTACCTCAGTGTTCTCTTTTGCCTTTAACTGTTTAAATACCTGTTCATTAAATCCTTTTATTAAATTTTCTATTTTAAAATAACTGATGTGGTTCATTTTACTGAATGGGCCCTAACTGATAAGTCCTCTGAAGGAAGCTTCCTTAACTTCTTTCTGAAGTTCATTTCTCCTTGCTGGCTGAAAATTATTTTCTATACTGTGTCATATTAAAAATTAACCTAAATCATTTTGTAGTATGTACTTATATACAGAGAGAGTGAATCATTATTTTCTGTATCTAAAATGAATACAATGTTATATATCAATTACACCTCAATAAAAAAATTGACCCATTCTGATGGGAAAAGATATTTCATGCAACTAATAGTGAGAAAAAAACAGGAGTTGCTGTACTTGTATCAGACAAAATAGACTTCAAAACAAAGAAAGTAACAAGAGACAAAGAAGAACATTGCATAATGATAAAGGGGTCAGTCCAACAAGAGAATATAACCATTATAAATATATATGCACCCAACACAGGAGCACCAGCATATATGAAACAAATACTAACAGAATTAAAGGGGGAAATAGAATGCAATGCATTCATTTTAGGAGGCTTCAACACACCACTCACTCCAAAGGACAGATCAACCATGCAGAAAATAAGTAAGGACACAGAGGCACTGAACAATATATTAGAACAGATGGACCTAACAGACATCTACAGAACTCTACACCCAAAAGCAGCAGAATACACATTCTTCTCAAGTGCACATGGAACACTTTCAAGAATGGATCACATTCTAGGCCACAAAAAGAGCCTCAGTAAATTCAAAAAGATTGAAATTGTACCAACCAGTTTCTCAGACCACAAAGTTATGAAACCAGAAATCAATTACACAAAGAAAAAGAAAGCACACAAACACATGGAGGCTTAATAACATGCTCCTAAATAATCAATGGAAAAATGAACAAATAAAAACAGAGGTCAAGCAATATATGGAGACAAATGACAACAATAATTCAACACTGCAACATCTGTGGGACACAGCAAAGTCCATGCTAAGAGTGAAATATATTGCAATACAGGCAATTAATGAAACTAGAGAAAGAAGAACAAAACAGGTCCAAAGTCAGTAGAAGGAGGGACATAATAAAGATCTCTACTTGAAAATCTTCCATGTGCACATAATAAAGATTAGAGCAGAAATAAATAAAATTGAGAAGAATAAAACAATAGAAAATCACTGAAGGCCAGAGCTGGTTCTTTGAGAAAATAAACAAAATAGATAAACCCCTAGCCAGACTTATCAAGAAAAAAAGAGAGTCTACATACATAAAGAGAATCAGAAATAAGAATAGAAAAATCACTATGGACACCAAAGAAGTACAAAGAATTATGAGAGAATACTATGAAAAATTATATGCTAACAAATTGGATAACCTACAAGAAATGGACAAATATCTAGAAAAATATGACATTTCAAGGCTGACCCAGGAAGAAACAGAAAATCTGAACAGACCAATTACCAGCAAGGAAATTGAACTGGTAATCAAAAAACTACGTAGGAACAAAACTCCTGGACCAGATTGGTTCCCTGATGAATTTTATCAAACATTTAGTGAATACCTAATACTCATCCTCCTTCAAGTTTTCAAAAAAGTAGAAGAGGAGGGAACACTCCCAAACTCATTCTATGAGGCCAGCATCACTCTAATACCACAACCAGGAAAAAAAAATTACAGACCAATATCCCTGATGAACATAGATGCAAAAATACTCAACAAAATATTAGCAAATCAAATTTAAAAATACATCAAAAAGATCATCTATCATGATCAAGAAGGATTTATTCCAGGGATACAAGGATGGTACAATATTCAAAAATCCGTCAATATCATTCACTTCAACAAAAAGGACAAAACGACATGATCATCTCCATAGATGCTGAAAAAGCATTTGACAAAACTCAACATTCATTCATGATAAAAACTCTCAATAAAATGGATATAGAAGGTGAGAAATTGGGGGTCAACAGAGGTGAGGCTTAGAACCTCACCCCCCCTGTTTTGAGAGAAATCTTCTGCATCTTTGGATGTTTTGTTGCTCTTGTCTAGCTTGGATGATTACTTAGTCTATAGGCACAGACCTGATCATCTACACTTGCCTTCTTACAGCACTAACTTATGCTTTCTATGTTTATCTTGCATCTACCTACCACTTCAGCATTTTATTTAAAAAAAATAAGGGAGAAATGTGGGATTCACATATAAATCAAGTATAAAAATCAAATGAATAATCATATCTGACTTGATTGTTTATAGTTCATGATGCATGATCAAAACCGAAAGTTTCTGTGATATGACTGCCCTTGCACTGTTCACCATGTAAGAACTTATTCACTATGTAAGAACTTATTCACCATGTAAGAACTTGTTTGTTATGCTTCAGAAGATTGGAGACTGTTGAGAGTTAGGCTTGGGGTTGATTAATGATTGTGCATTGAGTCCCCTATACAGAATTTTATTGTTGTAAACAACCATTTGCTCAATAAATATGAGAGGTGCCCTCTCAAAAATAAAAAAATAAAAATAAAATGGGTATAGAGGGCAAGTACTTCAACATAATAAAGGCCATATATGACAAACCCACAGCCAACATCATACTTAACAGGGAGAAGCTGAAAGCTTTTCCTTCAAGATCGGGAATAAGGATGCTCACTCTCCCCACTTTATTCAACATAGATCTGGAGGTCCTAGCCACAGCAATCAGACAACACAAAGAAATAAAAGGCATCCAGATTAGAAAGGAAGACATTAAACTATCACTGTTTGCAGATGACATACTGTACATAAAAAACCCTAAAGAATTCACTCCAAAACTACTAGATCAAATATCTGAATTCAGCAAAGTTGCAGGACACAAAATTAATACACAGAAATTTGTTGCATTCCGATACATTTAACAATGAATTATCAGAAAGAGAAATCAGGAAAACAATTGCATTCACAATTGCATCAAAAAGAATAAAATACCTAGGACTAAACCTAACCAAGGAAGTGAAAGACCTATACTCTGAAACTACAAGACACTCATGAGAGAAATTAAAGAAGATACCAGGAAATGGAAACACATCCCATGCTCATGGATAGGAAGAATTAAAATTGCCAAAATGGCCATCTGGCATAAAGCAATCTACAGATTCAATGCAATTTCTATCAAAATACCAAGAGAATTCTTCAACAAACTAGAGCAAATACTTCTAAAATTCATATGGAACCACAGAAGACCCGGAATAGCCAAAGCAATCCTGAGAGGGAAGAATAAAGCTGGGGGATTACATTCCCCAACTTCAAGCTCTACTACAAAGCTGCAGTACTCAAGACAATTTGGTACTGATACAAGAACAGACCAATAGACCAATGGAACAGACTAGAGAGCCCAGACATAAACCCATGAATATATGGCCAATTAATATATGATGAAGGAGCCATGGACATACAATGGGGAAATGACAGCCTCTTCAAAACTGGTTTTTGCAAAACTGGACAGCTACATGCAAGAGAATGAAACTGGATTATTGTCTAACCACACACACACAAGTAAACTTGAAATGGGTCAAAGACCTGAATACAGCAAAGGACACCATCAGCAGTACAAAAAGGCATCTACAGTATGGGAGAATATATTTGTAAATGACATATCCAATAAGGGGTAACACCCAAAATATATAAAGACATTACATGCCTCAACACCCAAAAAGCAAAGAACCCTATTGAAAAATGGGCAGAGGATATGAACAGACAATTCTCCAAAGAAGAAATTCAGATGGCCAACAGGCACATGAAAATACACTCCACATCAGTAATTATCGGGGAAATGCAAATTAAAACCACAATGAGGTATCACCTCCCACCAGTAGGGATGGCCAACATCAAAAAGACTAGGAACAACAAATGCTGGAGATGATGTGGAGATAGGGGAGCCCTCCTACACTGCTGGTGGGAATGTAAACTAGTTCAACAATTGTGGAAAGCAATATGGAAGTTCCTCAAAAAACTAAAAATAGAAATACGATTTGACCCGGAAACTCCATTCCCAGGAATTTACCCAAAGAAAACAACTTCTCAGATTCAAAAAGACATATGTACCCCTATGTTTACCATAGCACTATTTACAATAGCCAAGATATGGAAGCAACCTAAATGTCCATCAGTAGATGAATGAATAAAGAAGAGGTGGCACATATACACAATGGAATACTATTCAGCCATAAGGGTATTATAATCAGTGAAATAAGTCAGGCAGAGAAAGACAAATACCAAATGATTTCCCTCATTTGTGGAGTATAACAATGAAGCAAAACTGAAGGAAGAAAATAGCAGCAGACTCACAGACTACAAAAAGTGACCAGTTGTTACCAAAGGGGAGGGGAGGGGGAGTGCAAGTGGGGTAGGAGAGAGAAGGGGATTGTGGGGTATTATGATTGGTGAACATAGTGTGTGGGGTCATGCAGAAGACAGTGTAGCTCAGAGAAGACAAATAGTGACTCTGTGGCATCTTACCAAACTGATGGACAGTGACTGTAGTGGGGTATGGTGGGGGGACTCAATAATAAGCGTGAATGTAATAACCACATTGTTTTTCTTGTGATACCTTCATAAGAGTGTATATCAATGATACCTTAATAAAACAATTAACCCATTCTGTCTCCATCACCAACTTATTATGTGACTTTAGGGATGGAGACTTAACTTTCCTAAGGCTCAATTTTTTCATGTCTAATGCTGGGTTATTAATATCTACTGAGTAGGGTTATCATCAGGACTGAATGAAATAATCTATGTGCGAGCATCAAGCACAATAGCTGGTGTATATAGATGCTTGTGATGAACATATATGTGTCTGCTGAGCATCCCTATATTTGAAAAATCACCTCCCCAATTCATAGTAATCCTAGTCCATCCCTATTTTTTGGAAAGATAATCCTTCAACTCAAGGTGAACGCATACTTAAACACATCAAAGTAATCCATCTCCTGGGCCACAGAGAGTCCAAGAGTGGACCTCTGTTCCAAGTCAGGCCAATTTAGCTTCACTGTCCCTGGGATTAAGAGATAATTATGCTATTTCTTGCTCTGATGCCTAAAATGTAAAATTATGTAAACCCAAGAATCTAGGAGGCATCTTTCCTACCATCTTCGTGATAAACTCTCCCTGGATTGTCTGAGACTTTGTTGGTTTTAAATCTGAAAGTCCTGTATTCCAGAAATTCCCCAGTCCCAGGCAAATGGAGATGATTGGTTACCCCACCATGGTGAAACCCTGCAAGAGAAAGCAGCCTCTACAAAAGGAAGCAGGCATTTCTCCAAAGAAGATAAGCAAATGGCCAACAGCACATGGAAAACTATTCAGCATCATTAATCATTAGGGAAATGCAAATCAAAAACACAGTGAGATGCCACTAGTGAGATGTAAAAATATATGGACCCTTGCATATGGCTAGTGGGAAGGAAAAATGGCTCAGCCACTGTAGAAAACAGTTTGATGGTTTCTCAAAAAGCTAAACACAGAATTGACATATGATCCTGCAATTCCATTCCTACCCAAAAGAATTAAAAACAGGTATTCAAACAAGTGCATGTACACACATTTTTATAGCAGCACTATTCGCAATAGCCAGAAGGTTGGAAGCAGCCCAAATGTCCATGAATGGATGAACAAACAAACTGTAGTTGATACATGCAATGGAATATTATTCAGCCATAAAGATGAATGAATACTGATACATCCTACAATATGGATGAATCTCCAAAACATGACTGAATGTCTCCAAGACATTGCTTGAAAAGGCCTTTTTGACTGGTATCTGAACCAGAACAGCACATAATATTTTAGAAAATTCCTTGGCAGAAGTCAAAGTTATGAAATACAGAACTCCCCATCCTTATCAACCAGAAATAGCTGATGCGCACCACCAGAGAAATTCTGCCTTCCATCCAGTGGCACATGAATGCTGACCAAGTTGTCTAAAAATGAATCCTCTTGTACATCAGACCTTCTCACTCCTTCCTTGTAATCACCCTGATGTTTCTTATATTATTAGCAAATAGATCAGTTTGTTAATTTTCTACAAGAGATTGGATTTTATTAGCCATCCTTACCTTCCACAGCTAGTTTAATCACACAGACACTGGCATGGGGTTTGGGGTGACTTACACTCCACTGAATGGGTAGAGTCCTCAGATGGGCTACTGTAAGAGAAAACTGGAAAAATGCTGACAATGGCAACAGTCTACAGTACAGGCCAAACATAAAGAGTCCCTTACTGTGTGATGGATAGCCCTAGGCAAGTTTTTCAACCTCTGGCCTTGAGATTTTCATCTATAAAACAAAGTGGTTGGAATTGATTTCCAAGATCTTTTTCAGCACAAAAATTTTGCATTCCACACACCAAAATGAGATTGGATGTTAATTGGTTGCATTCATTATAAAGAAACATGCTAGAAACCATTATTCCCATTTTACAGTTGTGTAAATCTAAGCAGCAGCTCAAGGTGTAAAAGCCCAAAATAAAAGCAAGAAATGAAAGCATCAGCCAGAGAGTATTCTATTTGTGCATTTATTTAGTCAGACCATACTTACCAGGGCTACTTTTGTGGGATGCTCCAGAATGCTAATTCTAGAAACTCCTTATTAGAGACATAAAACCTAGAAGAGCATCACAGAACCCCTTGGTTAGTACACATCAGTTACTGGAATAATAAAACAAATACCATGCAACAAAAAACTGTACTGATCAAAATAAATAATAAATCATATCAAGTCATATTATGTATTCCTATATAATAAGTAGAATCCTACATTTATAAGATACTTTTCTTGGGCCAGAATTCAACTACCTCCCAAGCTAGAGGATTTCATATAAGCCAGTTCATTTGACAGTCAACACCCTATGGAAGTAACAGAAGAATACAGAAGGAAAAGCAGTGTATTTTATATGTATTCGTTTCTGACAGAATGGAGCTAAACATGAAATATTAAGGTGACACCACTTGGCATGTCAATCAATAATGGATGCTAAGACATTACTGGAAATTTAATGAGATAGAAAAAGTGTATTTTACAAGAACTCTTTTCAAGATGCTTGTTTTGTTTACATGGTAGGATGAAATATTTTTTAAAATGACTTGAGGTTGGATGGGCCTCCCACCCACCCAATAACATGTTCAAGTAACACATGATGGCACATTCATGCATGGTCTTCAAACCTGATTGGGTTAATACAGGGTTTTCTCTTATCTCAATTGGCTAAGCAACTTTGGGGCTTGTATGAATCACTTTGAGCTGTAACCTACATATTTTCTCCATCTGCAATTTCATCCTTTGCCCATGAGATGTCCTTGGCCTCTGATGAATAATTCTTTAAGAATTATCAGATTGATAGGACTTCAAATTATTAGCATGTTCCTGGGATGCTCCCATGTTTTAGCCCAGCATTCTCCCAACCTTGGGTCTGGAAGAAGCAGGTATACAAGAATGAAATCATGGGGGCGTGGCCAAGATGACAGCATGAGTAGAGCAAGGGAAATCTCCTCCAAAAACTATATATATTTTTGAAAATACAACAAATACAACTATTCCTTATAGAGAGACCAGAAGACACAGGACAACAGCCATACTACACCTACACCTGCGAGAACTCAGCGCCTCACAAAGGGGGTAAGATACAATCTGTGGTGGCCCAGTGGGACCCGAGCACCCCTTACCCCAGCTCCCCGGCAGGAGGAGAGGAGTCAGAACAGGGAGGGAGAGGGAGCCCAGGACTGCTAAACACCCAGCCCTAGCCATCCACACCAGAGCACAGACACACAGTGCGTGGAGTGCTGGGTACTAGGGAAACAGGACAGTAAAACCTGCGAGTGTGTCCCCACAGCCAGCTCTCCTGGGCCAAAAGAAAAATGAGTGCTTTATGAAAGTCTTAAAGGGACAAGGACCCCACAGCTGGACGTAAACACTCTGGCACAATCAGCCTGGTAACTGGGAATCCCGGGGAATTCCAGGCACCCCAACCCCCTGGGTGGCAGCACAGCTCATAGGCCCCTCATGGTGATAAACAGCCTCCCACCTGTTCCCCCTCTTGTACGACTCCGCCATAGCGGCAGAGGCCACACCCACAGCAACTGGGCAGAGCTTCTTCCACAGCAGCCGGGCAAGAACCAGACACCCCTTCTGCACGCAGCTGCCCAGCACAAGCCGCTAGGGGTTGCTGTTCTCCCAGGAGAGGAAGGCCACAAACTAGCAAGAAGGGACATTCTCCCAGCCAAAACATGCACCAGCTTCCCGCAACTACCTCTATTGACATGAAAAGGCAGAAGAATTTGATCGAGACCAGACTAATAGAGACAACTGCTGAGTAGGAGATAGAACTAACCAATCTCCCCCTTAAAAAGAATTCAAAATAAACGTCATAATCATGCTGATGGAACTTCGGAGAAATATGCAAGAGCTAACGGATAACGTCTGGAAGGAGATTTCAGAAATGAAACAAACTCTAGAAGGACTTAAGAGCAGACTGGATGAGGTGCAAGAGGCTGTTAATGGAATAGAAACCAGAGAACAGAACTGCACAGAAGCTGACACAGAGAGAGATAAAAGGATCTCCAGTAATGAAACAATATTAAGAGAACTGTGTCACCAATCCAAATGGAACAATATCCACATTATAGGGGTACCAGAAAAAGAAGAGAGAGAAAAAGGGATAAAAAGTGTATTTAAAGAAATAATTACTGAAAACTTCCCCAAATTAGGGGAAGAAATAATTGCTGAGACCACAGAAGTACACAGAACTCCCAACAGAAGAAGGGACCCAAGGAGGACAACAGCAAGACACATAATAATTAAAATGGCAAAGATCAAGGACAAGGACAGAGTTTTAAAGGCAGCTAGAGAGAGGAAAAAGGTCACCTACAAAGGAAAACCCATCAGGCTATCATCAGACTTCTCAACAGAAACCTTACAGGCCAGAAGAGAATGGCATTATATTTTTAATGCAATGAAACAGAAGGGCCTTGAACCAAGGATACTGTATCCAGAACGATTATCATTTAAATATGAAGGAGGGATTAAACAATTCCCAGACAAGCAAAACTTGAGGGAATTTGCCTCCCACAAACCACCTCAACAGGGTATTCTAGAGGGACTATTCTAGATGGGAGCACTTCTAAGACTAAACAGATGTCACCAGAGAAAATAAAATCACAGCAAAGAAAGCAGACCAACCAAATACTAACTAAAGGCAAAAAATAAAATCAACTACCCACAAAAGCAGTTAAAGGAAACACAGAAGAACAAGAATAAAACAACCAACATATAAAGAATGGAGGAGCAGGAATAAGAAGGGAGAGAAATAAAGAATCACCAGACAGTGTTTATAACAGCTCAATAAGTGAGTTAAGTTAGACAGTAAGATACTAAAGAAGCTGCCCTTGAACCTTTGGTAACCACAAACCTAAAGCCTGCAATGGCAGTAAGTACATATCTTTCAATAATCACCCTAAATGTGAATGGAACTGAATGCACCAATCAAAAGACACAGAGTAATAGAATGGATAAAAGCAAGACCCATCTATATGCTGCTTATAAGAGACTCACCTCAAACCCAAAGACATGCACAGACTAAAAGTCAAGGGATGGAAAAAGACGTTCCATGCAAACAACAGGGAGAAAAAAGCAGGTGTTACAGTACCAGTATCAGACAAAATAGACTTCAAAACAAAGAAAGTAACAAGAAATAAAGAAGGACATTACATAATGATAAAGGGCTCAGTCCAACAAGAGGATATAACCATTATAAACATATATGCACCCAACACAGGAGTACCAGCATATGTGAAACAAATACTAACAGAACTAAAAGAGGAAATAGAATGCAATGCATTCATTTTAGGAGACTTCAACATGCCACTCACTCCAAAGGATAGATCCACCAGACAGAAAATAAGTAAGCACACAGAGGTACTGAACAACACACTAGAACAGATGGACCTAATAGATATCTATAGAACTCTACATCCAAAAGCAACAGGATACACATTCTTCTCAAGTGCACATGGAAAATTCTCCAGAATAGACCACATACTAGGCCACAAAAAGAGCCTCACTAAATTCAAAAAGATTGAAATCCTACCAACCAACTTTTCAGAACACAAAGGTATAAAACTAGAAATAAATTGTACAAAGAAAGCAAAAAGGCTCACAAACACATGTAGGCTTATCAACATGCTCCAAAATAATCAAGGGATCAGCAACCAAATTAAAATAGAGATCAAGCAATATATGGAAACAAAGGACAACAACAACCCAAAGCCCCAACTTCTGTGGGATGCAGTGAAAGCAGTCTTAAGAGGAAAGCATATAGCAATCCAGGCATACTTGAAGAAGGAAGAACAATCCCAAGTGAATAGTCTAATGTCACAATTATCGAAATTGGAAAAAGAAGAACAAATGAGGCCTAAAGTCAGCAGAAGGAGGGACAAAATAAAGATCTGAGAAGAAATAAATAAAACTTAGAAGAATAAAACAATAGAAAAAAATCAATGAAACTAAGATTTCTTTGAGAAAATAAACAAAATAGATAAACCTCTAGCCGGATGTATTAGGAGAAAAAGAGAATCAACACACATCAACAGAATCAGAAACAAGAAAGGAAAAATCACAACGGACCCCGCAGAAATACAAAGAATTATTAGAGAATACTATGAAAACCTATATGCTAACAAGTTGGAAAACCTAGAAGAAATGGACAACTTCCTAGAAAAATACAACCTTCCAGGACTGACCAAGGAAGAAATACAAAAATTAAACAAACCAATTACAAGCAAAGAAATTGAAGCGGTAATCAAAAAACTACCCAAGAACAAAACCCACGGGCCAGATGGATTTACCTCGGAATTTTATCAGACATACAGAGAAGACATAGTACCCATTCTCCTTAAAGTTTCCCAAAAAATAGAAGAGGAGGGAATACTCCCAAACTCATTCTATGAAGCCACATCACCCTAATACCAAAACCAGGCAAAGACCCCACCAAAAAAGAAAATTACAGACCAATATCCCTGATGAATGTACATGCAAAAATACTCAACAAAATATTAGAAAACCGAATTCAAAAATATATCAAAAGGATCATACACCATGATCAAGTGGGATTCATCCCAGGAATGCAAGGATGGTACTACATTTGAAAATCCATCAACATCATCCACCACATAAACAAAAAGAAAGATAAAAACCACATGATCACCTCCATAGATGCCGAAAAAGCATTCAGCAAAATTCAACATCCATTCATGATAAAAACTCTCAACAAAATGGGCATAGAGGACAAGTACCTCAACATAATAAAGGCCATATATGATGAACCCACAGCTAATATGATACTCAACAGCGAGATATTGAAAGCTTTCCCCTGAGATCGGGAACAAGACAGGTATGCCTACTCTCCCCACTGTTATTGTACTGGAGGTCCTAACCATGGAAATTAGACAAAACAGAGAAATAAAAGGCATCCAGATTGGTAAAGAAGTTAAACTGTCACTATTTGCAGATGACATGGTATTGTGCACAAAAACCCTAAGGACTCCATTCCAAAACTACAAGAACTGATATTGGAATACAGCAAAGTTGCAGGATATAAAATTAACATACAGAAATCTGTGGCTTTCCGATACACTAACAATGAACCAATAGAAAGAGAAATCAGTAAAACAATTCCATACACAATTGCATCAAAAAGAATAAAATACCTAGGAATAAACCTAAGGAAGTGAAAGACCTATACCCTGAAAACTATACGAAACTCTGAAGAATAATTAAAGAGGACACTAACAAATGGAAACTCACCCCATGCTCTTGGCTAGGAAGAATTAATATAATCAAAATGGCCATCCTGCCCAAAGCAATAAACAGATTTGATGCAATCCCTAGCAAATTACCAACAACATTCTTCAACAAACTGGAAAAAATAGTTCAAAAATTCATATGGAAACACCAAAGACCCCGAACAGCTAAAACAATCCTGAGAAGGAAGAATAACTCTGCCCTCCGAAAGGAAGGGGTGTGAATTTGTAGCCGAAAGTAGAGACTGTTAAAGGGACTGAGGTGTTGAACAGGAAACCCAGCTTTGCTGCCGTTCCTCTGCTGTCCTGCTCGGCTTTCAGGCCGAGAAGTGAGGCTGGAGGAATCTGCACAGCATCACGGAAAGCAGCTCTCGTGCCTCATTCGCCTGGGGCACGGAGGGAATGTATGGGATCAACGTGGCCTCACCCACATTTCTAGTGACCCCATCTCCCGCCCTCCTGTGGCTAATCTTGTCCTGGGGGCTCAGTCCACTCTTCTTTTTATTCCTCACTAATTATCCAGTTGCATCAGGATAAATTTTTTCCTGTGCAAATGTAGATGCCCTCTCAGGTTTTCAGAGCTTAAATACTACAGGCTCTTTGACTATGACCTTTCCACTTCAGAAGGATTTCATTAATTTGCAACTCAGCAATGGTCTCCAGGTCCTGTATTGCAATTAAGAGCATCAGCTGTGTAATGTAATAGCTCTTTGGTGTTCCCGGAACTTCAATGTTGAAATGGGAGTTCATTTAACTTGCAGGAAACAAAGGCTCCACAGCCGCAATGTCAACAAATAATGAGTAAGGAAGGTCCCTGGCTCACTGAGAACCAAAACCCAATGTGAGATTTTTTTTTTTAAAGCAGCAACTGACAGTCATGAAATAGGTAAATTACTTTATACTGTAAAATGATGCACATGTACTAGTGAATCTGAAGGGAGGGGAAAACAGAGATTATAAGTAATGCATTATGTAGATGCATTTTAGAATATGAAGAGCAGAAATTGTTACTATGACATGTACTCCAAACCAGTCTTTGCCATTGAATAAAGTAATTAGCATTCATTAATTTCTGCAAGGATTATGATAATGTGCTTGTGATCAGGCTCCTAAATACTTGCAGCCACAATTATAAGGACGGATTTGTCATCCCAAATAAGCAGATAATCCTCCAGTTTAATGAGCCTCTCTTCTTCTCTCTTGTAGAGATCAAAATGCATTGTGGGAACCTCAAGAAAATGATGCTCCAAACACCATTTGTTGCTTCTAGGGTTATTCACTGTGATTAAACTTTTAAAACACTTTTTCCATCTGATCCTTTACTTCTCTTCCCTTGAACTTCTTACTCACAGACTTCTTTCAAGCATGCCTGTAATATCAATAGAGATCTCAGTGTTTGTTTTCCTCCTCATCTTCTTTGGTTTGATTAACAGTGTCAACAGCCTGCCACAACACCCCAAGCAAGTGGACTCCATGGCTGGGCAGCAGAAAGAGCAAAGGACTTCGTAACAGTCACTGTTTGAATTCCTATTCTCCCAATTATTATGGGTAAGTTAATTCATCTCTCTCAGCCACAGCTCCCTCACCTGTAAAATGGGGGTAGGGTGGTTTGAATGATACAGTGCACATAAAATGTGGGTGCTCAACAGTGGGCACACCAGGTTTTCTAATCCCTCTGTCTGCACCTTGACTGTTGCTGCACTAGGGCTCTTGGCAGTGGAAGAGCATTGCCAGTGACTTCGGCTTCAGTTGGCACCTGATTCATTTGAACTCTTACTCTTTGGAGTCTGTACTCTCTGTTTTGTGTCTTGACTTGAGTGCTTCTACAAAAGTCTGACTTTTCCTGTGCGAATCAAGTTTCTAGGCAGTGTGGATTAGGTCTTATAACTGTTTAATTCTTTTAAAACACTAACATCCCATCAGCAAATTCAGCCATGAATATATTTTTTATATATACAGTATTTCCTTTTTTATTTAAATGGCGAACAATTGTATTATTTAAGTTATTGATTCTCCTGTTTTATTAGAAACCAAGCAACTATCTTAGTAAGATAGATATTAATTCTTTCTCAGTAAAGATGTGAAATGTTAGGCAATACCCAGGGTGTGGACAACTCTACTCCAATCTGATTGCTTCTAGCTGTCCCCAGAAGTGATGAATCATCTGCGTGATTGACATGCTCTTGCCACTAGTAGGAAGAGGGAAAAAGAGGTGGAACTTCTCTTTAAGGACACACCCACAAACTTGCACATGTCACTCACCTTCATGCTTTATTGAACAAAACTTGATAAGTGGCCAAACTTAGCTGCAAGGGAAGCTGAGAAATATGCCATCTAGCTGCTGGAGGGAGAAGAAGGGGGTGGATATATGCCTAACTAAGCCTGGAAGATTCTGTTACAAAGAGAAAGAAAGTAACAGTGGACCCTGGGGGCAATTAGCAATCTTTGCCACAGTTGTCTTATTTGAAATCAAAGGATTTCATATAAAGTTCTAGATTACTGAGTTCTTGCTTAAAAACAGAAAGATCTGACAACACAGGGATCCAATGTAACAATAATTAGATGGCTCTGAATAGCAACTGCTCCTTTTAGAGAGCACATGCAATATCTGTTTTGTCTCAGTCTCCACCAAGCCCTTATATACATTTCATACTTAGTCTCTTCATTCACATCATTTGCCTAGCCCCTATTGCCATTTGACTTTGAACTTACTGCATCTGATGAATCATCAATTGTGTACCCAGTGCATATAAAGCACTTTTCCTACATTTCTCATTTTATCCTGACAGCAACTTTGCAGTGTATCTTTCTTTACTCTATGGTATAATTGAGTAAATTAAGGCTCAGAGAGGTTGAATGACCTGCTAAGTTTATCTGGAAAGTGACAGAATTAAAAACAATATATAACCAAGGAAGTGAAAGACCTATACCCTGAAAACTATAAGACACTCTTAAGAGAAATTAAAGAGGACGATAACAAATGGAAACTCATCCCATGCTCATGGCTAAGAAGAATTAATATTGTCAAAATGGCCATCCTACCCGAAGTAATATACAGATTTGATGCAATCCCTATCAAATTACCAACAGCATTCTGCAATGAACTGGAACAAATAGTTCAAAAATTCATATGGAAACACCAAAGACCCCGAATAACCAAAGCCATCCTGAGAAGGAAGAATATAGTGGGGGGGGATCTCGCTCCCTAACTTCAAGCTCTACTACAAAGCCACAGTAATCAAGACAATTTGGTACTGGCACAAGAACATAGCCACAGACCAGTGGAACAGAATAGAGACTCCAGACATTAACCCAAACATATATGGTCAATTAATATTTGATAAAGGAGCCATGGACATACAATGGGGAAATGACAGTCTCTTCAACAGATGGTGCTGGAAAAACTGGACAGCTACGTGTAAGAGAATGAAACTGAATCACCGTCTAACCCCATACACAAAAGTAAATTTGAAATGGATCAAAGACCTGAATGTAAGTCATGAAACCATAAAACTCTTAGAAAAAAAATAGGCAAAAATCTCTTGGACATAAACATGAGTGACTTCTTCATGAACATATCGCCCTGGGCAAGGGAAACAAAAGCAAAAATGAACAAGTGGGACTATATCAAGCTGAAAAGCTTCTGTACAGCAAAGGACACCATCAACAGAACAAAAAGGTACCCTACAGTATGGGAGAATATATTCATAAATGACAGATCCGATAAGGCTTGACATCCAAAATATAGAAAGAGCTCACACACCTCAACAAACAAAAAGCAAATAATCCAATTAAAAAATGGGCAGAGGAGCTGAATCGACAGTTCTCCAAAGAAGAAATTCAGATGGCCAACAGACACATGAAAAGATGCTCCATATCGCTTGTCATCAGAGAAATGCAAATTAAAACCACAATGAGACATCACCTCACACCAGTAAGGATCGCCACCATCCAAAAGACAAACAACAACAAATGTTGGCGAGCTTGTGGAGAAACGGGAACCCTCCTATACTGCTGGTGAGAATGTAAATTAGTTCAACCATTGTGGAAAGCAGTATGTAGGTTCCTCAAAAAGCTCAAATTAGAAATACCATTTGACCCAGGAATTCCACTTTTAGGAATTTACCCTAAGAATGCAGCAGCCCAGTTTGAAAAAGACAGATGCACCCCTATGTTTATCACAGCACTATTTACAATAGCCAAGAAATGGAAGCCACCTAAGTGTCCATCAGTAGATGAATGGATAAAGAAGATGTGGTACATATACACAATGGAATATTATTCTGTCGTAAGAAGAAAACAAATCCTACCATTTGCAACAACATGGATGGAGCTAGAGGGTATTATGCTCAGTGAAATAAGCCAGGCGGAGAAAGACAAGTACCAAATGATTTCACTCATATGTGGAGTATAAGAACAAAGAAAAACTGAAGGAACAAAGCAGCAGCAGAATCACAGAACCCACGAATGATCTAACAGTTACCAAAGGGAAAGGGACTAAGGAGGATGGGTGGGAAGGGAGGGATAAGGGTGGGGAAGAAGAGAGGGGCTATTATGATTAGCATGTATAATGTGAGGGGGTATCGGGAAGGCTGTACAACACAGAGAAGACAAGTAGTGATTCTACAGCATCTTAGTATGCTGTGGACAGTGACTGTAGTGGGGATTTTGGGTGGGACTTGGTGAAGGGGGTGCCTAGTAACCATAATGTTCTTCATGTAATTGTGGATTAATGATAACAAACAAACAAAAAAAAAACAATATAAACCCAAACCCTTTTGTGTCTGACTCATATGTCCATGCTGGGCAGCAGGTAATAAGAGATGCCCAAAAAGAGATTAAGCTTGTTTCAATTTACCATTTTCTGTGGAAAAACAGTTTTATTCTTTCTTGCCCATGGCATCTTGAATATCAACTCCCTTGACAAAGCAACAACTCTATTAGGTAATTCAAGTCATTACAGGAATACACCTTAGGACCATTATACAGAGTGACCATGAGCCAGCTTGAAGCAGAAGATATGAGGGAAGTTCTCAGCCCCCGGAAAGGCCCTGCAGGTTCCAGCAAGAGTCCCATAGAGCTGCCTTCCCCAGTAGTCCCCAAACATACCCTTCACTGCCCAGTGAGGTCCTCCCCTCTCCAAAGTCTCCGCCTGCTCGTCTCACCCTCTAGCCACTCCCCTCTGACCCTTCAGGGCTCAGGCCAAACCCAGCCTCTTCGTGAGGTCATCCCCAGCTCCCTCTCCTACCTCAAAGGGCCTTACATTCTCACATTTCATTCCTCCTGTCTCCCAAGATAGAGAGCAAGCCTGACCTCAGCACTCAGTGCCCAGCACAGAACAAATGCTCAAGAAATACATAGCTACTGATTAATGTCATCACATTGGATGCTTTCCTGTGTCCCACCTAAAATAAAATTAAATTTAAAAAAGTCTAAATTTTTGGTTGAGTGCTTTCTGTTCCCTAAGTTGCCATTTCTCCTTTTCCTCTGATAACCTCACAGTCACCATGGGCTAGGAAGCAGGGCAAAAGGAGTGAACGAGCATTTGCTTATGAACCACAGGATTGGATCTTTGGCCTTGGTTCTCTTCTAATTCATTCATTCATCCCGCCACAGTCCTGGGCACATGTACTGTGTGCCAGGCCTTGAGATGGACACAGAGAAGCACGAGCTGGGGTTCCACACTGCAGAATGCGTCATCCCAGTGGGAGAAGGACACAGAGAAAACAGTCACGTTACAGGGCCAAGAGGGCCTGTTAGAGGCTCGAGTACAGGGAAGGAGCCCCAAACCAAGCCATGTGAAAGAGACACCATTCCTCTGCGCCTGGGTTTTCTTACACATCGAAACAGAAGTATCTGTTCTACCTTTGCCAGGCTTTAGGCAATCAAATGAAGCAAAGTATTGGATTCATAAGATGTCTTTATGGAAATTTTCAGTTTTGTTCTCCCACCAGTCTTGACAACCTTCATTAATCTTTGTAGTTCTTACCCATTTACCAAAAAAACACTGACTCAGAGCTACATCAGAATTAGAGATAAAGTTAATTAAAATCCAGATTTCTTAAATGTTCTTTTTCAGCAATTGCTCACTGTTGAACTTGAAAGATCACTTTGAGTGATAAATGCAAGCTAAAACTCATTGGCAATGAATTTAAAACGTGTGTACAGAGGATTTTCATTTACTTTTAGACATAAAGTTTGTGAAAAGAGCACTTAGTCTGGGAGATGGGAGACCAGACATCAGTGATGTCCCCAGCCACTGCTGGTGACGTCTTGCAGGTTTCTGACCACCCTGGAGGAGAGCGGCACAGGAGAGCCAGGGGAGGTGCAGAAGGATGACTCCTGATTGATTTGCTTTTCTCTACATTGAGATAGTGGTGAGCATCTCTGGAGAGTCTTAGAAAAATAGGAATAGCTAACAGTGACCAAGCACTTTCTAAGTGCCACACAGTACTTCAAGTGCTTAACATGTATTTTATTTATTTTCTCATTTATTCCTCACAACATCCTCATGAAGTATGTTCTACTGTTAACCTCATTTTATAGAGGAGGAAACTAAAGATTAGGGAAAATGCTCTGCCAATGAACGTGTCCTTGTTCGAACGGTCCTCAACCCAAAACAGGGAGGGGAGAAGGAGAAGGAAATAATTCCCACTGATTTTCTCCCCACGTATGGACTAAGAAGAACACACTAAGGCAGAGACTGCCTGAGCAAATGCAGTAGAGACTTCCCCCACCCACCTCCTAAGCGTGCTGCACTCAGAGCGTGAAACCCCACGACGTGGCAAGGGGCGAGCGACCAGCATGGGTGGGACGCGTCGGGAGACGGAAAGCGCGGACTTGAGAGACAGGTTTCTGCCTCCTGCCACTCACAACTGATGGGGAAAAGGAAACACGTGGAGCTTTTCGGGGCCAAGTAAGTAGTATTGAAAACTGAAAACTAACAACGGTATTCACTCAGAAATCCAAAAGGACCATGATGAGTCAGTTCTAGGAGTTTAACAAGCCTTGGCCAAACGCTTCAAGAACTTTTCTAATTTAAAAATATATATAATTTAAATCAAACCTGTGTACAGCTACTTGTTCCGTGACTCACTCAAAGTATGCTTTGGGCAAATTTTATTTTACTTATTTTTCCCTTTAATAAGCTAAGAGTTCTAGCAGTTGGAGCTTGTCACAGATAGGGGCTTAATGGGGAAGGAAAATAATGAACAGTGCAGTAGTCAGAGGGGAGACACTTTAGTACCAAACCAGCCTGTTAGGAAGGCAGACCCAAAGATTCGGCAAAGTCATCGGGATGACGATCTGACCTGCTTTTTGTGTAATAAAAACAAGCTGTGAGCTGTGCAACACAGAGAAGACAAGTAGTGATTCTACAACATTTTGCTATGCTGATGGACAGTGACTGTAATGGGGTTTGTGGGGGGGACTTGGTGTAGGGGAGAGCCTAGTAAACATAATATTCTTCATGTAATTGTAGATTAATGATAACAAAAAAAGGGGGGATTACTCCCTGATAGGATAAAATTAACTGCAAATCAACGACTAATGCATGCTTTACATATCCTTAATTTTGATCTTTTAAAGGGTGTCGGATGATCAGCTATGGAAGTACATTTTTCTGATAATATTTCTTTCGCTTAAAAAAAAAGCAGTTCCTGTGTGGTGATCTCCAATAGGTTCCTCACAATGGTATAAAGGTCATATCAAAGTGTGGGCAAAGGGTTTGTTTGTGTTTATACAGAGGATCAAAGCCTAATTTGGCTACCCAGAAAACTAATTAAGATACGATATGAAGAAGAACTTCCAACATCAACATCCTCTGGAAGAGTCATTCCAGAACATGATCATCAAAAAACTTCAACAAAGATCCTGGCACTGTTGCAATTGTAGCTGCATTCATCCCACCATTAGACTTGCCATTGGAATGAAGAAGGAGATATCTAAGCTGGCCTGTGCATACAGTAAAACAACAAATTGGACTGGATCTATACTGTCAGAACTCAACCAAGAATTAGGAGAAGTGCAAGTTGCAGTGCTCCAAAATCGTGCGACTGTAGATTATCTACTGTTAAAAGAACATATGGGATGTGAACAGTTCCCAGGAAGGTGTTGTTTTAACTTGTCTGATTTTTCTCAAACTATTCAAATTCAGTTAGACAATATCCATCATATTATTGATAAGTTTTCACAAATGCCTAGGGTACCTAACTGGTTTTCTTGGTTTCACTGGATATGGCTGGTAATTGTAGGTCTGCTTTTGTTATGTATCTGTATTCCTATTCTGTTAATGTGTGTACGCAATTTAATTAGTAGTTTGTTAAAACCTATACATGCTTATGTTACTCTACAAGAAGTTATGTCAAAGAAATAATCAGTCTTCCCATGTTTTCTTCAGTCTGCTACTTCTATAGCTTTTCTTCTTCCTTCCTAATTACAGACCTTTAGTAGAATTCGTGCCTCATATCGAAAATTACCAAGTATCATAATTCTTTCAAGCGGTAAAGATACCTCAAGACAAATGCTGGGCATAGAAGCCACAGGGCATAAATCTGCAAAGAAGTAAAAAGCTAACCTTTTCAAAGAATATTGCTTCTCTCTCACTTATCAACTTTACATTTCCCTGTATGGCCCCGGAAGATGACTGGTTAGCCAGAGACAGGTAAGATTCTTCAAGGGAGGAACAACCTAAGACAGGCACAGTCACAGGGGGGCCATCAGGTGAGAAATTGGGGATCAACAGAGGTGAGGCTCAGAACCTCACCCTCCCTGTTTTGAGAGAAATCTTCTGCATCCGTGGATGTTTTGTAGCCCTTGTCTAGCTTGGATTAATACTTAGTCTACAGGCACACACCTGATCATCTACATTTGCCCTCTTACAGCACTAAATTATGTTTTCTACCTTTATCTTGCATCTACCTACCACTTCAGCATTTTATTAAAAATAATAATAATAATAATAATAAGGGAGAAATGTGGAATTCACATATAAATCAAGTATAAAAATCAAACGAATAATCATATCTGACTTGATTGTTTATAGTTCATGATGCGTGATCAAAACCGAAAGTTTCTGTGATATGACTGTCCTTGCACTGTTCACCATGTAAGAACTTATTCACTATGTAAGAACTTATTCACCATGTAAGAACTTGTTCGTTATGCTTCAGAAGATTGGAGACTGTTGAGAATTAGGCTTGGGGTTGATTAATGATTGTGCATTGAGTCACCTATACAGAATTTTATTGTTGTTAACAACCATTTGATCAATAAATAAATATGAGAGATGCCCTCTCAAAAAAAAAACAAGCCGTGAGGCATCTCCTGCTGGGACTGCAGAACTTCTGCTCAGACTGACCAGTCTGTGTGTCCATGACAACCCTGCCCTCCCAAGAGCAAGCCACTCACACTGACCCACATGACCACTCGGAGCCCCTCTGCAGCCTCGCGCCTCGAGAGGCATTGTGGCCTCTGGGCCTCTGGGCACTGAAGTCCAAATGGCTTGGTTGTTTGAAGAATGAGGAGAAAGGAGTATGGTCCTCCATTAGTTGAGACAAAGGAATAGGGTCTTGGAATGCTGGAAAATCCCAAGAAAAAAGGGACTGAATATGATGGACACAGATCCATCTTCCTCTGGAAATTCCTGCATTTGGAATGTGCCTAAGAAACATGCTCAAAAAGTCTGAGAGGGGAGTTCAAGCTCCATTTGGCAAAGGGATATAAATTAAAACCTTCCAGAGGCCCGCATTACATAAGCTTGGGGGACAAGCAAGGTCTAAAGAATCTTCTTTCAGTCAACAGACATTCACTGAACACATCTTAGACCGACTACTCTGAATTCAGAGGCCACTTCTTTTCTCCAGACATTTACAGACTACTGGGACAGAATCATGTAAATAAACTGTAATTAAATGTAATTAACACAATGGGTAGATACACAGAATCACAAGGAATAGAGAGAGGGGCTAACATGAACCAAGGTAAGAACCAGGGACAGGCAGGGAGCCCGAGGAGACCTCGCCCACTAATCTAAGTGACAGCTGGACTGGGTTGTACAGGATAAGCAGAAGTTTACCTGTGCTTGCATTCTCTGGTCATCTATAAGATACCTGAGATAGGGAACAGCTTTTGTTCGGAGCTATTATTTATAGCGACCAGCATTTTGTTGAAGACATTTACTGAGGGAAGGAAGGAAGGGGGGGAGGGGGCCTGCTTATCTCACAGGCACAGAGAGGGTGTATAACAGACATCCTCTGACTCCCACTCATGTTTTCTGGAATCTGCCCATCTTGGCCATAGGCACTGTATTAATCAGTATGTTACAATTCTACTGTTTGATCCTGGCCCTTGGACGTAACTGACTGGTCCACAAATGGGCCATTGACACAAAATGGACCAACCAGAGTACCTTCCTTGGAATTTGGGATTGAAACCCAGAAAGAAAGAGAACCTTTGCCTCTCTGGGCAGCTGAGTCTGCACTGGATAGACTTGGGAACTTAACCGAGGCCATGTCTTCCCCCTGTGAGCAGGCATCAAAGGCAGCCAGTCCACAAATAGCAAAAAATGGAGTGGGTGTGCAAAGAAAAGCAGAGATGAAAAAGGAGAATTGTAAGACAGAAAATACTACCTGAATTTCTACTGCCTGCCAGTTCCTAAGACCATTTTTGTTCCTGCTTTGGGATTCTTTGAGTCTCTCCATTTGTCTTTCCAGTACATTTTCTCTTTTTCATTAAGCCAGCTTTACTTGCTTTCTGATTTGTAACCAAAAGCATTTTATCCAATGACAGTGAGAGCTGGGGTAGGCGAATCCCAGAGGCTTAGCATGAACAAAGGCACTGAAGTCCAAATGGCTTGGTTGTTTGAAGAATGAGGAGAAAGGAGTATGGTCCTCCATTAGTTGAGACAAAGGAATAGAGTCTTGGAATGCTGGAAAATCCCAAGAAAAAAGGGACTGAATATGATGGACACAGATCCATCTTCCTCTGGAAATTCCTGCATTTGGAATGTGCCTAAGAAACATGCTCAAAAAGTCTGAGAGGGGAGTTCAAGCTCCATTTGGCAAAGGGATATAAATTAAAACCTTCCAGAGGCCCGCATTACATAAGCTTGGGGGACAAGCAAGGTCTAAAATTTTGGAAAGGGTCTGAAGGAACAGAGAATGGATATTAACACTAAAGAGAGACTGATATACCAAACTAGGACAAACAGACAACTAGTCCATTTAAAATGAGATACAATGATCACAGACCCAGGAATATACAAAGTCCATCTGTGTAAGACATTCCATATTACCTGACCATAAGATTCCTGTGGATACTTATTAGAATTTACCTACACACACCACCCACTCATTCTCCATACAAATATTAATTTCCCACCATGCTCTCCTGGACCTTGTCAAACACATTGGAAGTCATTTAAGTAGCTCCTGATACATTTTCAGCCCTTCTGATGCTAGGCAGAATCTTATGGCCCAAGGTACAGGAAAACAAATATCCTACTGTCCTCCCACTCTTTCATACTATAGCAACACAGTGTGGCTCCACTTCCTAGAACGTCCAACTCTGTATATCACACACTAAACAGAGATATAGGGTAGAGTTTATTAGCATTACAAAATGAGCCTCCTCTTTGCAAAGGATTGGGCTTCAGGGATCCTTTAACGTGCCTGCTACTGCAGTGCAAGAAAACATGATGTGATTTTCCCAAACAGCACTTACACATACCCTCCTGGAATACAATTATTTTATGTGATGGGTTTGACCTATATTGAACTTAAGTCTTTGGCAAGAGTAATTCTAAATCACAGCTATGGAAAGTTTTTTAAGGAAGTCAAAGGAATGGAAGTTGCTTTTTGGAGCATCAAC
Source organism: Manis javanica (assembly GCF_040802235.1). NCBI lineage: Eukaryota > Metazoa > Chordata > Mammalia > Pholidota > Manidae > Manis > Manis javanica. Next base: position 112,829,982 of record NC_133161.1, read on the forward strand.
ATATGAGAACATATAAACCAAGCAAGTCCCTCTTGGTTTTAATAATTCACTGCCTGGTGTTATCTCTGCCCATGTGATCAAAGGCCGGGGCACTGGGTGTACATGCAACAATGTCCCAGGCACATAAATAAACCACCTTCTGCTCTCAGTCCAGGAGGTAGTTACTGATCTGGGCTGTGATCTTTTCCTACCTGACTTTCTGAGGATTTCTAAAACAGCTCACCTTAGGGGAATTAGAGATTCAAGTACTTTTCTTTTGTCCTCTGACCTATAAATGAAATCACCAACACTTTGCAAAAGATGAATTCTGACAGAAGCAGCATCAGCATTTACTGTGATGGCCAGACAACTGCCCAGGTATCTTAACCTGCAAGCTAAGAGACAAAAGGAAAAACTGAGAGTCCCCTGGTCACCAAGGTGATCTTGCTCCATCGAGAATCAGGCTCCAAACTACTGTTCTGGATCTTGATCAGCCAAAAACTAAGCCATGTGATCTCTGTAGATCACATGGGAAGGAGAGATGTGCTGGTACAGAAGTTCTCCCTCTCCATACACACAGTTGCCCATTTTGGATCCCTGACTAAAAATGTAGATTTAAGTCCTAGCTGCTACTAGCTATGCAACCTTGGAAAAAGCCCATACTCTTTCAGTGTTTCCGTTAGTCAGGTACCAATGATTAGCCACCTAGCAGACATTTCTAACCCTCTTCCCTCTGAGTATCTACAACTACAGGGACTATGAATGCTGAATTCTCACTTTCCTAGCCTTTCCTGCAGTCAGGGTCCTATGAGGTATTTAGGGAAATTGGCTGGGGGAATTCTGGATAAGAGTTTCATCCTTCAAAAGCAGAGACAATCTGATAAAGGACTATTATTCAAAATACACAAAGAACTCTTAAAAGTCAACAGTAAGAAAACAACCTAATTTAAAAATGGTCTAAAGACCTTAACAGACACCTCATCAAAGAAGATACACAGATGGTAAATAGACATATGAAAAGATGCTCCTTATCATATGCCATCTGGGAAATTCAAATTAAAACAACGAGATACTACTACATAGTTATCAGACTGGCCAAAATCTGGAACCCTGATAATACCAAATGCTGACGAGCATGCAGAGCAGCAGGGGCTCTCACTCACTGCTGATTAGTATACAAAATAGTACAGCCACTTTGAAAAACAGCTTGGCAGTTTCTTATAAAACTAAACATACTCTTACCATATGATCCAGCAATCACACTCCTTTCAACTCGAAGGAGTTGAAAACTTATGTCCATACAACAGCTTGCACCCGATATTTATTAGCATCCTTATTCATAATTGTCAAAACTTAGAAACCAATATGTCCTACAGTAGGTGGATGGATAAACAAACTGGTACATCCTGGCAATGGAATGTTGTTCAGCACTACAAAGAGCTATCAAGCCATGAAAAGACATGGAGAAACTTCAAATGCATATGACTAAGCAAAAGAAGCCAATCTGAAAAGGCTGCATACTGTGTGATTTCAAGTATATGACACTCTGGAAAAGGCAAAGCTATGGAGACAGTAGAAAGATCAGTAGTCACCAGGGGTTGTGGGGCAGGGGAGGGATAAATAGGCAAAGCACAGAGAGTTTTAGGGCAGTGAAAATATTCTGTATGATATGTAATGATAGATACTTGTCATTATACATTTGTTCAAATCCACAGAATATACACCAAGAGTGAATGACAATGTACACTATGGACTTTGGGTGATTATGATGTGTCAGTGTAGGTTTGTCAACAGCAGCAAATGAGCCACTCTGGTGAGTGATACTGATAATGTGGGAGGCCGTGCACGTGTGGATCAAGGGTATATAGGAAATCTCTTTCCCTTCATTTTGCTGTGAACCTGAAACTGCTCTAAAAGATAAAGTTCTAACTTAAAAAAAAAAGAAAAAAACAGAGACACAAGAGGAGAACCCTGTCTCACGACCCCAGACACCCTCTTGATTCCTCTTTACACTCTTTCATGAAAATGTGAGACTTGGAACTGAAACAGACATCGTGCAACCTTAAGGGCAGACATAGTCATGCGCAGATATGGCAGAGAGGGCCGGCTGGAGGAGCCTGCACCGTTAGGGGTATCAGCGAACCAATGAGCCAACCTAGACTATACCTTCCTCCAGCCTTCCTGTCAGGTAAACAATATGTGTCCTGACGATGTAAGACCTAGCGGGGAAGTTTTCTGTTACTTACAGACAAAAGCATCCAGGGGGTACATATATCTTCAAAATATGACAGTCAAACTGAAGGCTACATTCTTTCTACCTGTAAAATTTCTAAGGTAATTTTTATGTCCATCCTTAGCACCCTCAAATTCCCTTCCACTGGCTGGCTTACCCACAAAGAGTAAGCATAGCCACATACTTGCTCTTATATAATAATATAATAATGCTATTATTATGGAAGTTGCTTATCTAATAAGGATTTGCACAAAATGAAAAACTAACACAAGTGGCATTGCTTCTCCAGTTGGAAGGCGGAGCCTCAGGCCCGCCAACAGCAGAGAGCGATTCTGGCAGAGCAGTGGGTCCGCCCTTGCACTGAGCCTCCCACGCACTGACACGTGGTAGGATCCACTGATAAAACGACGGGGAGACTTTGGAGACTGGACTCCGGCGTTAACAAAATGAGTGTACACCTATTGGGATATGATTTGAAAACTATTGGTAAAAGGTTTCTAATGCCAAATAACTCACCTTTTCCAGGAATTTCCACCAAATTTTAAGCATTTCTGTTGCCAGAATCTTCTTGAAACAAACTGATAAAAATAACACAGAAGCTGAGAACTTTCAAGCCTAGAGGAGATGGAAGGCAGAGCAGGTGGGTTTTTGAAAATCCTTAAGGACAGTAAAAAGGCCATAGACTTAGAGATATGAGGTTATGTTTGAGTCTTTGTTCTACCTGTTTATCTTGAAAAAGTCATCCGAGCCACCTAATAATTATTTATGAAATGCCTTCCCTGACTTTTTTTTCTTCATAGCTATCATGAGAAGGCAATAAGATCGTGTGTGCAGAAGTCTTTGCAGAGTGTGAGGTGCTGCCCAAGGATGAGAGGCCATCATTATTAACTCAGAGGGATAACCTGGGGTGGGGGCAGGGCACCAAGAACCAGCAGTAAAACAACCCGTACTTAGTAAGTCAGTCTCGGGCCGGCCTTACCCGGATTGGCCTCTCTGTGTGTCCAGCAGTCCTGCGTGTACAGGGGTTAATCCCGGACCCCGACCTAGCTGGCCATCTAAGAGTGACCTTAACCACTGTAGGTGTTGGAAACACTCCTGTTCAGGGCTGCTTCCTCCGCTGGGTAGTCTGAGCTGTTTCCAAAGGCATTCAGGCTCCCCTAGGGACACTATTCTCTCATTTTCCTGTAGGCCTGTAAAGGAGGCTGAACTGTGCAGCCAGGGAATAGAGAGAGAGGAGTACAGTGCAGATCAGTAAACACTGGCTAGAAGTTCAACTATAAACCAGCAATGTACCACTAGGCTAGTCACCTATCCCCTCAGAGCCTCAGTTTCCACATCTGTGGTATGGGCCAATTATACCTGTTCTGCTTGCCTCCCAGGAAAGCATGAATTACAGTGAGATCAGGGAGGAAAGGTGGCTAGAATACTGGAAAGTGATGCATAAATGCAAGAGGTCTTTGAGGGAGGGGCAGGTGTGCTTATGGAGGTGGGCTTGGAGTCAGACACGCTCAGGCAGTGTCCTAGCTCTGTCATCTCTGGCTGTATGGTTTGACCAAATCACTCAGCCTCTTCAAACTTTGAGTCATTATCTTTAAAATAGGGCCCCTAACATCTACTATATAGCCTGTTTTAGTGATCAAATTCATGTCACTCACTAATCTATTCCTTAATGTCAGTAGTAGAATTATTTGTTGCTATTATCTTTATTATTATTACTTTTAATTTCCTAGTCAGATAATAAAAGTGAAACCCACAGAGGTCCCCAGCTCATGCTGCCTCCCAACCTTACCTGAGAATTCATCCCCAAAAGTCTCACAGCCTTGGAAGGCTCCATCCAGATGTGAGATGTGCGCATGAGTCTAAAGCCATGGAGTCTAAAGACTGGTGTCCAGAAGCCCCTTCCTGACCAACACGGCCCTGGCAGGTCCCTTGCTGAGGGAGGTTTTACAGCAGATCTCTGTGCTCTGATGCAGAACGCAATCTGCCTGAGTTCAACATTGCTCCTGCCTAGCTCCCTGCCCTGGAACATCCACACAGTGGTGCCAAGCAGCCCAGCAGAGGCGCCTAGGGAAGCTCATCCAGGCCAAGCTTCACCCCTGCTGGCTCCACAGTCCCCAAGGGGAACCTGGCATCTCCCTCCTGAGGTCTCAGCCCAGCAACTGGTCAGGGACCAGCACTTCAGCCCCACCCGTACCTGCTGCCCTCTTCCACATCCCTTCTGACCAAAGAGACCGCAGATTTCTTGCTTTCTGCCAGTTGTTATTCCAACACAGTGGGGAAATGGCTGAGTCCAGCCTTACCTGGAAACCCACAGTCCCAGGTGAATGTCTTATCTTCGAATTTAACACATCATAATTTTTTCATGTGATTACTTATTTTGTCATGTGTTTCTCCCACTACATGGTAAACTTCTAGAATACAGGAGTCCTTTAATATTCACTTCTATTTTTCTAGGCACCAGCACTTACCCACAAAAATTTCTATTTTTGCTGCCCTAAAAACTATTGAATTGCCAGATCCTGAAATGCATGACCAACCTTTTTTGGTCAATATAAACAGTGTCAGGCAAACTGCCCCCACACTTTCAGACATGCTTTACCCTCCCACTACCTCTCTTCACTCACCCAGCCAGGGGCCCCACTACAGAGAACTAGAGTTAAAAAGCAAGAAAGCAGGCAAAGAAGGCCTCAGAGAAGCCGCCCTTCCCACTGCATTCTTGCCAATATTTAAAGCTCCATGCACCTGCCTGCAAAACTAGCCTAGAACAAACCAGCTCCCCCCTCACACCCTCCTCTGAGCTCCAAGGACTGTGAGAGACCAAGGCCCGTGATGAGGCACGGACTCCAGCCCCAACGAGGCCCCAGAAAGCTGACCGGCCTTGAACATTCCCGCAGTGAGAGGCTCTTCTCCACAACCATTCTCCCAAGCCCCCACCACTCTTCTGAAGCCCTTAGGAGATGACCTCAGAGCTCACCAAGAAAAGAGAAGCTACTCTCTCAAATTCTTGCCAACTTACTGACCTTCCTTCCTGTATCTACATCCCTTCTTTCCTCCTTCCCTGCAGTTTTCCCTTCCCTTCCTCCGACCAGAACAACCAGTCCACAGAGACCGGGGCCCCTCACTCAGAGACTCAGGGTCTCTCCTCTCCGTGCCATCCCTGAACTTTCAGCCTCTTATTCTCTAATGGGTCCTTCCCAATGGTCTGTAACTTCATCAAGTTTCCTTCATCCTTAAAAAACTAATAACAGCAAGCACAAACCAACAAACTCCTCATTCACCTTGGCATTTACCCAGATGATTCGAAAACTTACAACCACACAAAAACCTGTACATGCATGTTTATAGCTTCTTTATTTATAATTACCCAAAGTGGAAGCACCTTGAGTGAGTAACTGGACAAACAGTCTCATCCAGACAATGGAACAGTGCTCAGAGCTAACGGGAAAGGAGCTATCGAGCCATAGAAGAACACAGAGGAAACTTAAATGCCTGTGATTAAGTGAAAGAAACTAATCTGGAAAAGCTACCTACTGAATGATTCCAAATATATGACATTCTGGAAAAGGCAAAGCTATGGAGGTGGTAAAAAGATCAGTGACTGCCAGGGACTGGGGGGAAAGGGGGATGAATAAGTGGAACATGGAGGATTTTTAATGCAGTGAAATTACTCTGTATGACACCGCAATGGTGGATACACATCGTTAGACATCTGTCTGAACCCATAGGATGTACACCATCAATGGCGAACACTAGTGTGAACTATGGGCTTCGGGTGATTTAGATGTGTCTAGGCTGGTTCATCGGATGTAACAAATGCACCACTCCAGTGGGGAGTTAATCATGGGGGTGCTGTGTGTGTGTAGCAGCAGGGTCCAGTATGGGAGATCTCTGCCTTCCCCTTAATTTTGCTGGGAATCTAAAATTCCTCTAACCCCTATTGAAACTATTTTAAAAATCCTCATTCAGTTGCAGTTACCAGATAAGCAGGCATTAAAATAATTATGAAACCAACATGATATGTAATGAAGAAATAGAAAATTAGAGGGGCTGAGACAACACAAAGAGAATATTCTTACATGAAGACTTCCAATAGCCTGCATCCTTTGACAGTTATCACTCAATGTAAGGGAACTGGTAATAAACTACCATTGACCTTAGGCCCCTCTGAATTCCTTAGTCTGAGCCAGTATCTTAAGTCTGATTCCTTTTTGTCCCTACCAAGAGTGAGTTTCTGACCCTACAAAGTAGACAACCAGATTCTGGAACTGGTCATATAATATGGATTTAATAGAGTCTCTTGACCAAGCCTTACTGGCTGCATTGACAGAACCAACGTCCTCCAGTCCTTCTGTGAAGCACAGACCGACAGCTGCCGCACACTGACCACTGTGGTTAAGCTGATGGCAGTCTCAGTAACACACGCTTCTCCCGCTGAACTGTACGATTATGTTTTGCAGAAAACCTAAACAGTTTTCCTATTATGATTATGTAATTTAATTCAATATTACTTACATATTATATAAGCATATGTGTATAGACATACTTTTACATACTTGTACATTATAAACTGTTTAAATACGAATATGAAAGGAAAGAGATTAGCTTCTAAAATGATGTCAAATGCTTTTGAAAGATTTCATAAAGCTAAGCTATTAAAAATTGCTGATGAATGGGGTATGGATGAGAAATTTTTTAAAGGTTGAGGTGGGGGGATTATAAAAATCTAGAAGTGTTCTGCACATAGATTGCCTCCAACTGTTAAATTCTCATTCCATTTTATAGAAAGTGAAACTAGGCGACTCAGACAATGCACTGTGGGTATGCTGACAGAAGAAAGATGGCGCTCCACTCCAGAATGAAGAACCCCATACTCAAAGGCTTTGGTTTTATGTCAAACATCAGCAAATAAATGCACATTATATTAAGTTAAAAAAAAATGTCTAGGGAACTCATGAATCATGTTTTATGCTGTTTACTTTAAATCAGCTTTTTCAATTAACTCACCAACTGCCAGTCCTGGTCATGTAGGATTTTTATGTCTAATATGAGGCCAGATCCTGCCCAGGCTCAGGTAATACAACCCCCTTCCTCAAATTCCCACAGCTAGGCCAAGAGAGTTCTTATGAGAACCAGACCTTGAATTATGCCATCACAACTAGGCCATATCAATTATGACATGAAATAGATGTTTAATAAATGATTCTTGGAAGAATGGGTTAATGAATAAACAGAGTAAAGATTTGGATGTTCTTCCAAAGTCCATCTCATCTAGTCCTGCATCATAAGCCTAAACTAGTTCATTTAAATGTTAGTGTTTTCTTTGCAAAAACCCACATGAGAAGAAAAGAGTTGGAACTCATCGTCAGTTTATGGATACAATGACCTGCCTCTCATCTTGTTTATTCTGTCATCTGCTCCAAAATGTAAGCTTCTTCCTGCTTGTCTATTCCAAAAGACATGTACATTCCTTATTGCTAAATCTACTTGGTTTTCTCAGATTCTACCAAGTTACTCATTCAACAAATACTCATTAGGTGCCAAAAGTGTGCCAGGTACTCTGCTAGGTATTTGGGTATATGGCACAGAACAAGACAGGCATAATCCCATCTTACAAAGACCTCCTGGCCACAAAGGCATAAAACATATAAGAAGGTTGTTCTAGATTCTGACTCAAGAACTCCATAGGTTAGGTCAGGTCTTAACGGTGAGGCAAATAAGCACCTAGGGTGCAAAATTTAAGGACATGTCTCTCTCAGGTTCTCACGCATGGCCTTGAGAGTTATGCCACCTTTAATCTCAAGCCCTGGGCACCTTGCTTGCCTAATCGATCTCCCCACTCCTCCATCTGACTATGTTTAGTTTTTCTTAGCTGTGCTTCCAGAATCTTCTTTCTTCAATTCATTCATGGCTCATCACAAATCTTGAGGCCTTTCTTGCCACATACATGTTAGGTATATTTTGACATAGTTTTCACCTGAGAATAGATCTTAATGGTTTGTTTAACCATAAATTTATCAACCTTACAACTCTTTGGTGAGATATAAATCACTGTGTTTCTTATTTTTCAACTAAGAAATTAGCAAGCAAACCTGAGAGTAATGAATTATTGTGTCTTACTCTGAGGTATACACAGGTTTCAGCAAATAAAAAGACCTATACTTGTGTTAGTATAAAGATGCTGGGGAAAATCTTCTGCTGAAAAAAAGATCTCCTGGGAGACAGGATAAAGCAGTGGTAAAGAGTTTAAAGACTAAGGAGTCTAAAATTCCATTTCAAATACTGACATTTGTTAGTTGGATTTGAAAACGAATATGATATAATCCCTGCCATCAAGCAGCAGACATCAAAGAGGGGTGACAAATAGGTGGTGACCACACAGCAAACAGGTGCAGGGGTGAAGACAGTCACTGGGAGCACCAGGGATGGGACTGGGCAGAGAGGACAACAAGGCAAAGGACAGGCGCCTGAGCAAAGGATTAAAATAAGAGGTTAGCCTGGGGTAGAAGAGCAAGAAGAGCAATATAGGCAGAGGGATGCAGAACTGTGCTCAGTTGTTAAATTTCCAAAAAACTGGTCATGAAGAGGATTAAAGATGGTGGCATGAGAGGCTTCCTCCTAAAACTGCATATAATATGAAAATATAATTAATACAACCAATCCTGAAAAAACAAAAGGAAAGAGGACTGAGCCAGACTGCATACATCTGGAGAAAAGAGCAGACCTCATGGAACAGGGTAACGTACCAAAGCTGTGACCTGGTGAGACCCAAGCCCTTCCCCCACCCCAGCTCACTGGCAGGAGGAAGAGAAACGGAGCAGGGAGGGAGTGGAGGCCTGGGACTGCTGAACACCTAACTCCGGAGATCTGCTCTGAGAGCACAAACCTACATTTCATGGTGTTTTCACAATACTCTCATGATTAGGGGATTGGAAAGCTAAGACAGGCAGAATTCCTGGAAAGACTGAGATTCCAGCTGCTTGCGGAAAGCAGGGATCCATATTTGGCTGCTCTGGGACAAAAGAAAGGAGGGCACTCTGAGAGAGACTTCCTAACAAGGAAGCCTTAGCAAGAGGGCTGTTAAAGGGTCAAGGATTGCCCAGAGCTTATTGCTCAGGAGGAAGGACAGGTAGACAAAATTGTCCGGGTGTACTCTGCCCAGCAGGTAGGGAGCTTTCACGATCTTCAGGTGCTCCAGCTTCCTGGCTGGCTACACAGCTCCAAGAACCCCCCTTCATGATAAGCAGCCTACTGTGCCTTTCTCCCGGCCAGCCCCACCTGGCTCACAAACTGGCAAACCCTACCCTGGTATTAGGCCAGCCAGAAGGAAGACCTGTCTACAGCAACTACAAATGCAAAGCATAGAGGCTTATACCTGTGTGCTTGGCCCACTGGTTCAGGCAGTGTGGACAGGCATAGCAGCCATGAAGCAGGAAACAGCTCTTTCCTCCCCCTAGGCACCAGTACCACTCCCCTGCGACCCCCAACATTGCTTCAGAGGCTGAGCAGCTCCAGAGAGCAGAGCTTCTGAACATTAGAGGGTGCCATACACAAAATTGAAACACTGAAGGAACCTGGTTCACAGTAAAATTAATACAACTGCTGAGAAAGATGACATGGACCTTATGAATCTTCCTGAAAGAGAGTTCAAAATAAAAATCATCAACATTCTAATGGAGGTACAGAAAGATATTCAAGAACTCAGGAATGAATTCTGGTTGGAGATCTAATCCTTGAAGAGCACAATGGAGGGAATTAAAAGCAGATTGGGTAAGGTGGAGGAGATAATAAATGAAATAGAAAGTAGAGAAGAGGAATACAAAGAAGCTGAGGCATAGAGAGAAGAAAGGATCTCTAAGAATGAAAGAATATTGAGAGAACGGTGTGACCAATCCAAACAGAACAATATTTTCATTATAGGGATACCAGAAGAAGAAGAAGGAGAAAAAGGGAAAGTGTCTTTGAGGAGGTAATTGCTTAAAACTTCCCCAATGTGGGGAAGGAGATAGTCTCTCAGGCCATAGGAGTGCACAGAACTCCCAACACAAGAGACCCAAGGAAGACAACACCAAGACATATAGTAATTAAAATGGCAAAGATCAAGGATAAGGACAGACTAATAAAAGCAGCCAGAGAGAAAATTAAGATCACATACAAAGGAAAGGCCATCAGGCTATCATCAGACTTCTCAGCAGAAACCTTATAGGCCAGAAGGGAGTGGCATGATGTATTTAATGCAATGAAACAGAAGGGCCTTAAACCAAGATTACTTTACTGGCAAGATTATCATTTAAATTTGAATGAGAGATTAAACAATTTCCAGAGTAGCAAAAGCTGAGAGAATTTACCTCCCACAAACAATCTCTACAGTGTATTTTGGAGAGACTACTATAGATGGAAGTGTTCCTAAGGTTTAATAGCTGTCACCAGAGAAAATAAAATGACAGTAAAGGAAGTAGAACAGCTAATTAATAAGCAAATGCAAAATTAAGTTAACTACCCCCAAAGTCAATCAAGGGATAGATAAAGAGTACAGAATATGATACCTAATATAGAAAGAATGGAGGAAGAAGAAAAAGGAACAGAAAAAGAAAAGAACCTTTAGATTGTGTTTGTAATAGCATATTAAGTGAGTTAAGTTAGACTCTAAGATAGTAAGGAAGTTAACCTTGAACTTTGGTAACCACGAATCTAAAGCTTGCAATGGCAACAAGTACATACCTATCAATAATCAGCTAAATGTAAATTGTCTGAATGCACCAATCAAAAGACACAGAGTCATTGAATGGATAAAAAAAACAAGACCCATCTATGTGCTGCCTACAGGAGACTCACTTTAAACCCAAAGACATACACAGACTAAAAGTGAAGGTATGGAAAAAGATATTTCATGCAACTAATAGAGAGAAAAAAGCAGGAGTAGCAGTACCTGTATCAGACAAAAATAGACTTCAAAACAAAGAAAGTCACAAGAGATAAAAAAGGACATTACATAATGAAAAAGTGGTCAATCCAACAAGAATATATAACCATTATAAATATCTATGTGCCCAACACAGGAGCACCTACATATGGGAAACAAATACTAATAGAATTAAAAGGGGAAATAGAATGCAGTGCATTCACTCTGGGAGTCTTCAACACTCCACTCACTCCAAAGGACAAGATCAACCAGACAGAAAATAAGTAAGGAGACAGAGGCACTGAGCAACACATTAGAACAGATGGACCTAACAGACATCTACAGAACTCTACACCCAAAAGCAGCAGAATACACATTCTTCTCAAGTGCACATGGAACACTTTCAAGAATGGATCATATACTAGGCCACAAAAAGAGCCTCAGTAAATTCAAAAAGATTGAAATTGTACTAATCAGTTTCTCAGACCACAAAGGTAGGAAACTAGAAATAAATTACGCAAAGAAAATGAAAAATCCCACAAACACATGGAGGCTTTACAACATGCTCCTAAATAACCAATGGATCAATGACCACATAAAAACAGAGATCAAGCAATATATGGAGACAATGACAACAATAATTCAACACTGAAAAATCTGTGGGATGCAGCAAAGGCCATGCTAAGAGGAAAGTATATTGCAATACAGGCCTACTTCAGGAAAGAAGAACAATCCCATATAATCAGCCTAAACTCACAATTAATCAAACAAGAAAAAGAAGAACAAGTGAGGCCCTAAGTCAGTAGAAGGAGGGACATAATAAAGAATAGAGCAGAAATAAATAAAATCGAGAAGACTAAAACAATAGAAAGAATCAATGAAAGCAAGAGCTGGTTCTTCAAGAAAATAAACAAAATAAATAACCCCCTAGCCACACTTATCAAGAAAAAAAAAGAATCTAATCACATAAACAGAATCAGAAATGAGAAAGGAAAAATCACTTCAGACACTACAGAAATACAAAGATTTATTAGAGAATACTATGAAAAGTTATATGCTAACAAACTGGATAACCTAGAAGAAATGAACAACTTTCTAGAAAAAACAACCTTCCAAGGCTGACCAAGGAAGAAACAGAAAATCTGAACAGACCAATTACCAGCAAGGAAATTGAACTGGTAATCAAAAAACTACCTAAGAACAAAACACCTGGACCAGATGGCTTCACCACTGAATTTTATCAAACATTTAGTGCAGACCTAATACACATCATCCTTAAAGTTTTCCAAAGAGAGAAGAAGAGGGAATACTTTCAAACTCATTCTATGAGGCCAGCATCACTCTAATACCCAAACCAGGCAGAGACACCATTAAAAAAAGAAAATTACAGACCAATATCCCTGAAGAACATAGATGCAAAAATACTCAACATAATATTAGCAAACCAAATTAAAAAATACATCAGAAAGATCATCCATCATGATGAAGTAGGGTTTATTCCAGGGATGCAAGGATGTTACGACATTCGAAAATCCATCAACATAATCCACCATGTCAACAAAAAGGACAAAAACCACATGATCTTCTCTTTAGATGCTGAAAAATCATTTGACACAATTCAACATCCATTCATGATAAAAACTCTCAACAAAATGGGTATAGAAGGCAAGTACCTCAACATAAAAAGGCCATATATGACAAATCCACAGCCAACATTATACATAACAGCGGAAGCTGAAAGCTTTTCCTTTAAGATCAGGAACAAGACAAGGATGCCCACTCTTGGCCACTTTTATTCAACATAGTGCTGGAGGTCCTAGCCATGGCAATCAGACAACACAAAGAAATAAAAGGCATCCAGATTGGCAAGGAAGAAGTTAAACTGTCCCTGTTTGCAGAAGACATGATATTGTACATAAAAAACCCTAAAGAATCAACTCCAAAACTCCTAACTCTAATCTCTGAATTCACCAAGGTGGCAGGATACAAAATTGATACACATAAATCTGTCACATTCCTATACACTAATGATGAGCTAGCAGAGAGGGAAATCAAGAAAACAATTCCATTCACAGTTGCATCAAAAAGAATAAAATACCTGGGAATAAACCTAACCAAGGAAGTGAAAGACCTATACCCTGGAAACTACAAGACACTGATGAGAGAAATTAAAGAGGACACTAACAAATGGAAACTCATCCCATGCTCATGGATAGGAAGAATTATTATTGTGAAAATGGCCATCCTGCCTAAAGCAATCTACAGATTCAATGCAATCCTTATCAAAATACCAACAGCATTCTAAAATTCATATGGAATGACAGAAGAACCCAAATAGCCAAAGTAATCCTATGAAGGAAGAATAAAGCTGAAGGGAGTATGCTCCCCAACTTCAAGCTCTATCACAAAGCCACAGGAATCAAGACAATATGGTACTGTCACAAGAACAGACCAATAGACCAATGGAACAGACTAGAGAAAAATCATATCTCATTCCCAGATATAAACCCAAACATATATGGTCAATTAATATATGATAAGGAAGCCATGACATACAATGGGGAAATGACAGCCTCTTCAACAGCTGGTGTTGGCAAAACTGGACAGTTACATGTAAGAGAATGAAACTGGATTATTATTTAACCCCATACACAAAAGTAAACTCAAAATGGATCAAAGACCTGAATGTAAGTCATGAAACCATAAAACTCTTAGAAGAAAACATAGGCAAAAATCTCCTGAATATAAACATGAGCAACTTCTTCCTGAATGCATTTCCTCAAGCAAGGGAAACAAAAGCAAAAATAAACACATTGGACTACATCAAACTAAAAAGTTTCTGTATGGCAAAGGACACCATCAACAAAACAAAAGGCATCCTACAGTATGGGAGAATATATTTGTAAATGACATATCCGACAAAGGGTTAATATCCAAAATATATAAAGAACTTACACACTTCAACATCCAAAAAGCAAATAACCCAATTAACAAATGGGCAGAGGATATGAAGAGACCGTTGTCCAAAGAAGAAATTCATATGGCCAACAGACACATGAAAAGATGCTCCACATCACTAATCATTAGGGAAACACAAATTAAAACCACAATGAGATATCACCTCACACCAGTAAGGATGGCCAGCATCAAAAAGACTAAGAACAACTAATGCTGGTGAGGATGCGGAGAAAGGGGAACCCTCCTACACTGCTGGTGAGAATGTAAGCTAGTTGTGGAAAGCAATATGGAGGTTCCTCAAAAAACTAAAAATAGAAATACCATTTGACCTGGGAATCCCACTTCTTGGAATTTGCCCAAAGAATACAACTTCTCAGATTCAAAAAGACATATGCACCCCTATGTTTATCTTTATCGCAGCACTACTTACAATAGCCAAGATATGGAAGCAACCTAAGTGTCCATCAGTAGATGAATGGATAAAGAAGAGGTGGTAAATATACACAATGGAATACTATTCAGCCATAAGAAAGAAACAAACCCTACCATTTGCAACAACATGGATGGAGCTGGAGGACATTATGCTCAGTGAAATAAGCCAGGCAGAGAAAGACAAAAGCCAAATGATTTCCCTCATTTGTGGAGTATAACAATGAAGCAAAACTAATGGAACAAAATAGCAGCAGACTCAGAGACTCCAAGAATAAACTAGTGGTTACCAAAGAGGAGGGGTGTGGAAGGGTGGGTCGGGAGGGAGGAAAAAGGGGATTGAGGGGTATTATGTTTGGCACACATGGTGTAGGGGTCACGGGAAGAACAGTGTAGCACAGAGAAGGCAAATAGTGGATCTATGGCATCTTACTACACTGATGGACAGTGACTGCATTGGGGTCTGGGTGGGGACTTGATAATATGGATAAATGTAGTAACCACATTGTTTTCATGTGAAAGCCTTCATAAGAGTGTATATCAATAATACCTTAATAAAACATTTTTAAAAATTCCAAAAGACTAAAAGCTTGCTTCAGTTAATGGGAATTTTATATAAAGATACACAAGGAAATAAGAGACAGGAAACCATCTCTGTGTCAAGACAGTCAAACCTCATTTGGAACATTCAAGAATCAACACAATTCTTAGTACTCAGTCATCCTGTGTTCACTTAGAAGTTGGCCCCTTATTCTAGCAGTCCATCACACTAATGATGAAGCCTCTCTCTTCCTCTCTGCATCTCCATGTATCTGTGTGTGTCTCCGTCTTTCTGTCTGTCTGCGGAAATGTCCACATCTCCAGCCGTGCTTTTTACTGCATTCCCTCTGATTTCTGTCCACTCATGGCATTTACTGCCACTAAGCTTCTGCCTACCACTTTCCTGTATGCCTTTGCACCTTCCCTTGTTTCTGCTCAGTGTATGTAAACTCACCAAGAGTGCAACTGTGCTGGCCAGCCCCCATCCAGTACAGAGTGCACACCTTGAGGCTACTCATACGTCGTGTCTGTGTGTCAGATGCCTGTTCCTGGCTGAGCTGTCTGTATAAAAAGCACTGGGGTGATTTAGATAAAGCACACTAACTTACACATAACTGGCTCTGTTCAGAAGCTTCCTGTCAGTGTCCTGGGCCAAGACACTGGGGTAGAGAAGCAGTTCTGCGTGGAATAGCAAGCAGCTTGACCGTGTTGGACAATACAGCTGGAAGAGGGAGGGTTTAGGGATAAGATTGGCCTGCGTCCTGGAGGGTTTTGTGCTTAGGTTTAGGATATAGCAGGGATGAATCTCAATCTACAAACTCAGATATGCAAGAATATCACATTTCTGCATGTACTTTAAATCAACTCAAATCCAATGCCCCTTCAAGATGGTGGCAGGAAATTCAACCTCAGTCAATGGAGAGGCTTGTCCCTGGGCTTGAGCAAAGGTTCCAAGGTCTTCTGCAGAACCAATGCATCAGGTAGGCTGCTCTTAGACTCTGGTCATTGGTCCACACAGGGAACTATGAAAACATCTGGTGTTTACCACTGCACACCTGAACTTCCTTTTTGCTACAGGCAGCCCTGATCCCTCATTACTCAGGGGATGAAAGAAGCCAAAAAAAGAGCCCAGCTTCCAAGTCCATAACTGCTGCTGTCTTGCACGGATGGGCAGGGTGGTAACATGGATACTCTCTTCCCAGAATGCCAGCTCAGACCACCTGCCCTTCCTGCCCCTCTGCCAGCTATGCGTGGTTACAGGATGGAACTGGGGTTTTTATAGGGCCTGTCTGTCCCATAAGACAATTCGTTTATTGAACAGGCCAGCTAAATGAAAATAATCACAGGATAACACATCTAAAAGTGGGGTGGGAGACGGCTGGGGAGACAGAAGGAAATACAAGCAATGCCGAGGCACAGGCCAGAAGAACATCACTTTTCTGAGGAAGGCTGCTTTGCTGTGGCTGAGGTGAGAATCCATCAGTGACAGAGAGGAGATGGGGACAAGAAAGAGTGGCTGGCTGGAGGTAGGCATACGGAGATCAGTGGGCAGCCGCGTCTCTGAGGATTGACTGGGCAGGGGAGGAGACACAGTATTTCAATGGGAGCTTAGACCACATCAGAAAATCAGCTCTCTGGCTGAAACAGATGCAGAAGAAAAACTGTATTTGAAATACATCTTCCTCTTCAGGAAGAGGGCATCATTTAGGACTACAGAGAAAAGCCTTGCAGAATAGGACAAGGAGTCACCATCTTGAGAGCCCCTTCTATGCTGGGAAGGCCTGACGGTGGGAGGGGGTCCGAAGATCTGGGCTCACCCGTCACCTGCTGTGTGATTCTCTGCAACAACCTCACACTCACTGAGCCTCAGTGTCTTTCCTGTGAAATGGGATAATACCTGCCTCACAGCTGCTGTCATTAGTATGGTCCTCTGCAAGCCCCCAGGCCAAGGCCACCCTCTACTGTATGATTCCAACTGTACATTCTGGGGCGGGCAAAGCTATCGAGACAGTAAGAAGATCAGTGACTCCAGGGGTTGGGGGAAGGGAGGTGGAATATAGAAGACTTTTAGGGCAATTAAACTACTCGGTATGACACCACAATGACAGATACACACCATTATGCATTTGCCCAAACCCACAGAATGTCCACCCCAGGAGTGAACTCCGGGGTGAACTGCGGGCTTGGATCAGGATGTGCCGGTGCAGGTCCATGAGCTGTGGCAGCTGTACCATTTGGGTGCAGGATGCTGACAGTGGAGGAGGTGCTGCGTGACGGAGGCCAGGGTATGTGGGAAATCTCTGCACCTTCCTCTCAATTACGCTGCGAACCTGAAACTGCTCTAACAGTAAAGTCTATTAATAAGTAAATAAAGACTATTCTTTAAAGAGGTCAAAGTTAGTACCATCCATGTCGTCGGAATGTCAGCATGCGAGGCTCTGGGTGCACGCATGCACGTCTGACTGCCCCAGGGCTCTCCCCTGAACACCCTGCTCCACCGCTGCCCAGCACTGAGCCTCATGCTGGGCCTTCCCAAGGTCACACGGCTCCTGGGCCAGCTCAGGTGGAAGGAGCCAGGCTCAGTCAGCCCCAGGGCTCCTGAGCTCAGGCCCCTGCTCCTTCTGCCCTGTCAGGTTTGCAGATGCCTTGGAGATGGCTTCTATCCACACCAGCGTGGCGCCCCCACGGTTCCTTCCTCTCCAGTGCTCAAGGGCTGCCAGGATCCAAAGTCCTTCCTTCTGCACACGTGTCCTCACCCCGTTTCCCAACCACTGCAGCTGACAATTTCCACAGAGACCACACAGGCCCCCCTCCTGTCCCCTCCACATGTGTTCCCAAATGTTGCCAGATGGGCCAGACTCCAGTGAACTCATTTCACACCAGGAGTTTCTGCCCTCGGCTCTCAGCACCATCATTCCATTACAAATTCCCCTACTGAAAAACAGCAACAGTAGCATCGCTATTGAACATTTATTATGCACTGGGCACCTTTTTATATTTTCTCATAGAATTCTCCACTATAACTTTTTGACTTAAACTAGAAGTCAGAAACTAGTATCCCCATTTTTCAATTGAGAAAATTGAGGCTCAGGGTGTGAATTCCCGGTTAGTATTTAGAGGCCTCAGGACTCAAAACAGGGCAGTCTGACCCCAGAGCACACACTGAGTTCCATCCTCAAAGTTCCTCTACTTGAAGTGTTTTTCTTCTCACTCTACTTTGCTCCCAACCGTTTGGCAAAAGGGTTTCTCCTCAAGCCCAGACATAGGAAAGAGGCCCTCGAGTTTCCCATCCTCCATTCTGGGTCACTTGCCCTCTTTCCCTCCATATAACATCCAGACCATCCCCTTATACCCGTCCTCTGCACTTCATCACAGCCTCCCTTCCGTTATGCCGCCTCCTGTCATCACGTGCAGGGCTTCTGACACGCCTACTGATGATCCCTTTAACCCTTCAGCCCCTCAGTTCCCTGCAAGGCCAGTGCCCTCCCTCTGCTCCAGCACAGAAACTGCAGGGATGTAGGAATTCATAGGCCCGATCGTTCTGCCAACAGCTGCAAAGCACCGCACCACATCTACACCCTCCAACCCTCTGCATTCCGGTCCATTCCCCCACCTTGCAGACTCTTGGGCTCTCCGTTTCCTCACCCGCATCAGCGCCCCAGTGCGTGACCACCCCAGGCCGCAGTCGCCCGCACTGCAGGACCCCCGCTCGCCATCCAAATGCAGCCCGTCCAGAGCCAAGCCATCCCCTTTCCCAAGACTTTCTCCAAAAACTATTGGCAATCCGAAAAGTAGGGCTAGAGTAAGAAAACAACCTCTTTCAGTGTAAAATCAAATACAAGCCACTGATCCCAGAAGGTCCTTTTGTCTGTGGAAAACCCCTCATTCAGCTCTCAGCCCTCTCCCTGCGAGGGACAGCCACTCCCCCTGTTCCCCTTGCCTCCATCCCAAATGTTCCCCCTTACTTTCTATAGATAGTTTTATTTTTACTGGGAAGATTATAATGATTTAATTTGATTTCATTCCCTCAGCTTTCCCATCCTCTTCTTAAAATATCTCTAGAACTTCCTTCACTCTCATGTCTGAGAAGTGTCTGCTTTTTGCCAAGACGAACACCTGCCCTCGATTCCACTCACTCTCACCTCCTCCAGCACCTCCTTTTATCTCTGGTCTGATCTTTCCCTCCAACCCCCAGTCTTTCCCTGAACCCCCCCACACACACCCCCACCCCACGGGCTCCTTGGACATGTGCACGGACAGTATGGTCCCCAGTGCTGACTGAGTGCTTCCGGCAGGGCCGTGCGTGTGCTCAGGCATCACTGCTGTGCATGCTGAAGCGGGCAGTGCACTTGACACTGGAGAGACAAGGAGAAGGGGCAGCCCAAATTCCAGGGTGAGAAACCAGTAAATGAAGAGTGGGATGAGTTCTAGTTAAGGAGTAAGTGCAGGATTATGTAGGGTGACAGATAAAAGGCTTCTCCTCTAGATGGGGATGTTCCCAGAAGGGGTGAGCTTGGCCTGTGTCCATTAGGAATACGTTCTGCAGCAATCAAAGAAAACTGATCAATAACTTCAACAGATACAGTTCATCTCTCATGCTCAGTTGGAAGCCCGGGAGGGGCAAATCCTTGGTTAGCATGACAGCTCAACAATGTCCTCAAGGACCCAGGCTCTTTCCAGCCTTCCCCTCTTCATCCTTCACCGTCATGCTCGCACCTCACAGGGCAAGTCAACTGCTGTGTCTCCAGGCTCTTCTCTACTTTCCCAGCAGGAAAAATGAATAAGAATGAAGGGACAAAGACCCCTGAACAAACTTGGCCTTTTTATTTGGGAATCAGTGCTCTCTGCAAGGACTTCTGCCAAAACCTCATTTTTCAGAACTGTATAGCTAGTTCAGGACCAAGGCACCCTAGCTGCAAGGAAGATGAGGACGTTAGATGGCTTAGTAGGACAGAAAAAATAAATAGGCTTGGCAGAGTTGGGAAGCAGAGAAGAGAGAGCAATCAAAGCAGAGGGCATCACATATATGAGGTGAGAGAGTAAGGGCTGGGAACTGTCAAGCAGTGTAGAAGGGGTAAAGCCAAGAGAATTAGAAAGGGCTGCGGGAGCTGAGGTGGAAGAGGTGGGTAGGTCTGGGACATGCAGCACGTTGGTACCAAGAAATGGATTGGGCTTTGTCTTAAAGACCCTTGTAATAGTGATGATCAGATTTATATTTCAGAAAGATCATTCTTCACGCAGAGTGGAATGGACTTTAGGAGTACAAGATTGGAGGAAGAGAAATGTTCCAAGATGGCAACCAAACCTGGAAGCATCAGAGGATATACCTCCTCTGAAAGGATTCTCTTCAGCACCCTATCCAACACAGCGGCTGAGCCACACCGTCCTGCAGCAGTTCCCACCTTCTTGCCCTCACCTGTATCCAGCGCTACAAGACTGGGAAGCACGTTTTCCAGACTCCCTTGCCATTAAGTTCCAAGGTTATATCCTAATCCAGTTCCTCACCTCTTCCTTCCCAGATTATGGCAGGCATTCCCCTGATGGCCTCATGGTTTCAAATCATCTTCTAATCCAACCTTCACACCACTTAAGGGTAAACATCACCTCATAACAATCACTTCAGTGGTAAACATCGCTCACCAACTAAAGATGCAAAAATAGCTCAGCTGAACTGCACAGCAATGGAACAAGTGCCCTGCAAAGTAGATGGTTCTCCCCATTACTACTGATACCACTTATTAGCATTTATCCTGTCACCTCTCATTACTTGTTATATTTCCATTTGTGTGTGTCTCATTTTGTAAACTGTCATTTCCATAAGAGAAAGCTGAAGATGGAGGAATTCTTTTCTTTTTCTACTGAGTCATGCCATTCTCAGTTCCTTCTAGGCTAGAAAAATAAAAGGCAAAAGATAAACCAAGAAGTATTTGCAGCTTATATGGCAGCTATGGGTCTTACACATATTACACATAGTTTTTATAAATCCAAAAGAAAATAGATGAACAGATAATAAAAATGGTCAATGTACATGAAAAATGGCAAAGTAAACAGAAGTGGCCAATATACATAGTTTTTAAAACTACTTAACCTTACTAGTATCAAAAAATGCAAATTAAACTACACATCGTTTTTAATACATGCATTGGGCAAAGATGAAACAAAGTGACAATAGCTAATATTTATTGGGTATTTGCTATGATCCACGTTCTCTTCTACGTACTTTACATTAATTCATACATTTAATCTTCACAAGCAGCCTGTGAAGAAGTTACTATAATGATCCCCAACATTTTAAAGATAAGAAAATAAGACACAGAAGGGTTAAGTAACTTACCCAGAGTCATACAACTAGACAGTAAAGAAAGAATTTTAATTCAAATACTTAGGCTTCAAAGCCATGTCTATTTTACTCTTTTGTCTCCTCTAGAAGACTAAACATTTTTTTTATTTAAGTTTCATTGAAATACAGTCTTACAATGGTTTCACATACACAACACAGTGGTTCAACATTCACCCATATTATCAAGCCCTCACCCCCTCCATTGAGGTCACTGTCTGTCAACGTACTGAGATGTTACAGTCATTTACTGTCTTCTTAATGCTGTAATACCATCCCAGTGACCTACCTATATTGTGATTGCAAATTATAGTGCCGTTTAATCCTTTTCTCCCTCCCCACCTACCCTCCCCAACACCTCCCCTTCAGTAACCACTAGTCCCTTCTCAGTGTAGAAGACTAAACATTTATTTGACGTTTTCTGTTTGCCAAGTAAAGTGTTAAATGCTGCACATGGATTATCTTACATGTCTCTTACAAAAGCCCTTAAAAAGATGTTTATTTCTTTTTTCCCACTTATAAATGAGCAAGCAGAATAAGTCCCACTAAACTGAGACTAAGCAAAACTAAAAAACTTGGCCAAATTGATAACTAGTTATTGATACAACTAGGTTTGTTTCCACAACAGCCTATACCCAGTGTTAGCAAGACTTTGAGAAAGCAAGCACTTTCATGTACTGGTGGGAACATTAAATGGTATAACCATTGTGGGAGGCAGTTTGGCAAACGGCATTAACTTTTGCAGTTTACCATTGGCTAATAATATTTTTTCAAGTATATTATTTCCTTTAGAAATCACTGTGTACAAAGATTCTTCTATAAAGACATTTAATAAGCATGATTTATAATTTGGGCTAGAGAAATAGCTAATGGTGTGTCCTTATAAAGGAACACAATTGCAGCCATGAAAAATGGTGCCATAGTAGAATATTTCTGTGAATTGAAAAATAATGTTATTATGTTGCATTGGGGAAAAGGTAGATCACCAAACAGCAAGTACCATATGATATCATTTTTAAGAAAATGTATAATATAAATAGAATTGACTAACTAGACAGCAGGTAGATGGCTGGCTTGTTCACTATATTTAGCTAGATATTTAGGTACATAGAGTTACTAGACAGATAGCTACAGCTAGCTTTTTTTAATGTTAAGAAAAAGTTTAAAGTGGTTGCTTCCATAGAGGAGGATTTCAGGTGATTTTTGCTTCTTTGTACTTCTCTGCATATTTCCAATTTTCTGTTTTTCCACTTGCAATAGGGGAAAAATGCCAATTTTTTTATGTGGTTCTACAAAATAAACTAAAGATGTCTCAGGGCTCCTATAAAGTAATATTTCTATGTGAGGTTCATAGACAAGAGCAGAGATTATAATGCTGGGGCAGACAGAAGACAAGAACGGAGGTTAATATTCCCACAGGCCATTCACAGAAAAGTTTTGTCCTTCCTCACAAGCCCAGGAAAGAAATTCTCTAGATTCTAGATCCCTCCTCATCAGGGGAATCTAGGCAATTCTCTCCTGCCAGAAAATGTTGGGTTTTCATTTGATGGTGTTTCCCATAAACACTCCACCTCCAGGCCTACTGTACTTTCTTGTCTGATGAACCAGGTGACTGGGTTAGAACTGTGTGCTTGCTGATCAAGAAACCAAATGGAGAAACCATGTAAAAAGGAGTTTACTAACAAGGTAAAAGTGGCTCTCACAAGTACAGGACAGAGACCACAGGCAGCTTCTGCTCAAACACCTGCTTCATTCTGTGTCTTCATACACTCTTTTCCTGCTTCCAGTAGAACATGACCCCAAGTTCACAGCCTCAGCATCAGCCCCACAGACTGGGGAAGAGCCAGTCGGTGCGGTTCAGCTCAGGCATCTGTCCTTGTCACCACAGCTTGAGCTGTGGGTTTCAAGGTACACCTGTGGGACCACCCTGTGACCCTGTGGCCAGAGGGTGTGGTTCCCAGAAATTGGGAAGCTCCTAAGAGCAGAGCAGACCTCCCAAGAGGCACCCTCGCCAGCCACCCTGCCCTCTGCCGTGGCTCATCTGGGCTTAGGAGCCCACCAGTCACCACAGTTGCTTGTATTTCAGGTTGGTGGGTCCTGCCCGCCAATTCAACAGGCAGAGACAAAATTTAGTCTCTCTTCTTTTATATCTTCCTCAACACAACACCTCGGAGGCTTTGAATCCCTATTGTTTGACTGCCTGAAAGAATTGTCAGCCTTTAATACAAGCTAATAATGTGGTTTAAACACCTTAAAACTATCTTTCAAGTGATGAAGCCAAACAAACAATTATTCTCCAGAATCAGAAGTAAGGATGAGAGGTGGATTGTAAAATCTGTGTAGTTTAGAGAAATATTAAAGTTTACTGTGTGTATGGGTGTTGGGCAAACACACACCCAAGCATGTGGACATTTTCTCATCATTGGCCAAAGTGAGCAGATTAGACACTAGAAACCACTTCCATTTTAACAGAACACAGTTTTTCATGCTGGACGCCTATTAAAAGATATTTTGGCCTGTGAAATAAAGGAGAAATGTTTGCATAAGAATGCAAATAGAACAGAATTTAAATCACATCTCTTCAGGCCCACCTGATACCAAGCTCAAACTCACTAAGAGAATGCCATTTGGGAATCTTGATTTAATTGGATTTTCTAATCTTCCATATATTCTAATGAGCTGGGAGGAAAAAAAATCTTCAGTGTTTAGGATACAGCCTCTACAAGATGATCCTAGAGCTATCTTCTTTTGGGGTTGCTCTGTGTTGGGAAATTAGGGTGAGGAAGAATTTAGTGTGCATTTCTATCACCTGAGGGAATTTTCCAGCCATCAACCTTCAAGAGGTACCTGGCCAAGCCTTTTGTCCCAGTCTTCTGGAAGCCATGTGTTACAAAAGAAAGGTCCAGAGGCCCAAACCTCTCTCAGAGAACGCCCTGCAGTGGAATATGTTGCCCTTGATGATGATTTAACAAGGATCCACAATTCCAACAGCAGCCGGAGAGGTCAGTGGCCTCCAGACCCGGAGGCAGGACTCTGCTGAGCTGCACCCACCCAAACGGGCACATCCCTACCTCTCACCAGACCAGATGAACAGGGGTGCCCAGCAACTTAGCAGTACTGTCCAGGAAAACAAAGCTGGCACATCACTTACCACCTCTGACGGTGGGTATTAGTCTGATAAGGCTGCCATAGGAAGCACCCTAGACCTGTGGCTTAAACAGCAGAAATTTATATTCTTACAGTTCTGAGGCTGGACGTCGGAGAGCAAGGTGTCAGCAGAGCTGATCTCTTGTGAGGCCTCCCTTGTCGGCTTGTAAGTGCCTGTCTTCTCCCTCACCTGGTCTTCTGTGTGTGTGTGTCTGTCTGTCCAAATTTCCTCTTCTTAAAGGACACCATTCATACCAGATTAGCACCCACCCTCCTGACCTCACTGTACCTTAGTTATCTCTGCAAAGACCCTGTGTCCAAATACGGTCACCTTGTGAGGTACTGGGGGCTCGGACCTCGACATAAGAATTTGAGGGGACACAACTTAGCCCACAACACCATCCAAAGGAATGAGCTGAGAGTGCGCATACTTCCGCTAAACCTCGCTGGTCCCAGTGGAGGGTCAAACTAGGTGTGTCCCTATGTGTACAAACCGTAGACAGCCCGGGTCCCAGGACTGACACACCCAGACACTGGCTGTGAGGTCTCCTCTCTGGGCCACAGCTTCTCAGATGTGAAATGGGGATGATTGTAACAATACCTAAGTCCTATGGCATGGGATCACCATGACAGCTAAATGGGTTCACACATGTAAAGGGCTTAGAACAGCACCTGACACAAAATAAAGGCATATTAAATATGGTGACTATTATTATTAATTGAGCCCCCAGTCACCATGTTAATTGCTGGCCCTGCCTGGGTGGGGATCTGGTGAAGAGACCCAAATCATCACTGAAGGAACCCCTGAGGGGCACTAACTGAGGACACTCTTGAATCCATAGTGAGTCTGACCACAACCTATCAGCCACAATTTGAGAATACCCATCCACCTTCCACAAGCCTCAGCCAGTTCCTCCTTCTAACTGAGGCCCCTCAGTACTTAAGGCTTCTGCTTCTATTGAATTAATTTGCATCTGCTTGCAAATCCCTTGTACAGGTTGAACTGGCAGGCAATGAATTTTTCCTTTGTTTTTCTTGTTCTCACTGAAGACTACAAAGAAAAACTTAAACTAATCCTTGGAAGATCAAAGCCTTCAAGTGACTCTTCTTTTCCAAGCCTATTTAGCCTTTGCCTATAGCTAATCAGCTTGCTTGTCAAAGCAGACCCTAGATCTGCTGGAAATACATAACAGGGAGGAACATATAAAGATAAGCAACATTTTGCTCTGATACGCTGGGTGTTTATTGTGTGGCACCAGATGCAAAGGGCTCCTTCCCTTCCATCATAAAAGAGGAGTGACTTCACTTGACAACAACCTTTTCTGAGAGCTTACTAGGTCCTTATCACTGCCCAAGGGTGGGGAATAAGGAAAATGTAGCGATGGATAAGCAAGTCCCTCAAGGGTGCTCAGAGTACAGTGGGACAGACTGCTTCACAATCAACAATAAGAAGGTGCAGAGACAGATGGACAGTGACTGTGAAGGAGTATGTAGGGGGGACTTGGTGAAGGGGGGAACCTAGTAAACATAATGTTCTTTCTGTAATTGTAGATCAATGATACCAAAATAAAAAAAAAAAGAAGGTGCAGAGAGTTCTGGAAGAATGATAACCACACCTTTGGGAGCCAGAGGTGGTGGTGGGTGTGGCTGGTGATGGGGAAAGGCTGTACTGGAGACAGGCTCGATGAGCAGACAGGCAGCAAAGCAGGCATAAAGACCTTCACAACAGAATAAACAGGGTAAGCAGAAGGGACAGGAGTATGAAAATGCTGGAGGTGGTAAGGGAGTATCACTGGGGGCAGCACAGGGAGTGGTGGGAGAAGAGGCTGAAACCCACAGGCCATCAGGACTTACGGGGACAGGCCTCTCTGCACATGTGCACACAGACCAAGCCCACCTGCCTTCCTTACTGGATACCAGTGCCCATCTTCACTCCCATTAATGCTTATTTTCCTAGTCTTTGCCTGTAAACTGGGTGTTGAAAAGCCTAGAACATTTCCATCACTGTGAAAGCTCTATTGGACAATACTATCTTAGAGAATATTATTTAAGACAGCTGGTGCCTTTTGAATGGTTTCCATAAATTGCTCTGGAAAGTTAGAGATCAGAAGGGTGACAGTTATTTCATGTACAGTTATGTTTACCTTTGCCAATGAAGCACCTAAACATTCTGAAGGGGGACCTGATTTAGACCACGCTGTTTTCACATTTTCAGTCTCAAATACTTTTTGAGGGTTTCACGTACCCCTCAGTAACCACTATTAGTTAGAACCTAGCCATCTCTGGGTTGTTGATATCATTTTTATGCCCTTTGTGTAGGTGTACAAACCCATATATACATCTGACCTCTGAAGAAGATTTAAGTTCCTTACATGTGAGGATTTGTTCTTTTAATGCTTTATATCCCTAGTGCCAAGCCCAGTGCATTGCACATAGAATGTGCTCAAAAACACACATTGATTGGTCCACCTGGCTTCTCTGACTTAGTCCTGCTTCCTTTTGGAGCCATATGACTCCCAGGCCCAGACCTGCCCTTTATAGTTCATTTCTACTGAATTCCATGCAGTTCCCTCAAATGCTCCAGGTTTTATATGCTATCATTTAAAATTCAGACAGACAAGAATGATAAATCTTGCCCTTGATGATGGCCTTTCCCATACTTACCTCAGAGGTGGAGACAGGGCCTTAGGATGGTGAATTAGAAAAAGACACTTCACCTAGACAGATGAAAATGTATTTTTAAGGTGCTAGGTTTTAAACTGGGTGGTGGGTTCCTGGTGTTTAATTGATTCATATGTTTTATGACATATATGTGTTACATATTTATAGATAAACTATTGCAGGATGTAAAATAATCTAAAATGTTAAGAGTTTTATTGGTTTTTAGTGGAAAGTTAATTTTAATGATTTTATCTTTAACTTTTTACAAAATTTTTCCTCTTTCACTGCATTTCATAAATATTTCAGCAACCACTTTTATGCTTTCAAATAGGGAACAAAGGGTGCTACCTTGAAGTGTAATGAAAACGTGCTCATCCTTTTCCCACCTATGAGGAAACGGATATCACTCTCTGTCAGACCCTTGAGACATCTTTAAGAGGTTGCTTTTTCCCAACAGCCATTTGGTCACAGTGACCCTAAAGACAGCCAGCACAACATATGTGCTTAAAAGCACAGCTCTTAAAAGCTCACCATTGTTGCAGGGTGACACTTTCTTCCAAGGAAGCAGTGAAAGGTGGCACGGGTGGGCTGTGGAGCAGGTTGCTATTCTCAATTTGGTGACATTTAGTTGGTGCCTACTACGTGTCCATGTTGTGATGTGCGCTGAGAATGCAGTGAAAACTAAGACAAAAAACCCACAGCTGCTGATCTCCAAAAACTCACCTTCTCATATTGAGAGGCCAAAAAGTCAACAGAAGTGCAACAATGTCAAGGAAACACATGACTCAGGTGCAGGAAAGTTAACTTTAAGCTGTGTGGAGGGAGGTGGATGGTGAATTAGAGAAAGCTTCTGAAGGTGGGAAAACAGACATTTGGGAAGAGGAGACAGCATGTGCAGATATACGGTACAAATGTGCCAGTGCTAAGTGAATGCATTTAATTTCTTAACTGCCCCCAAACCTCATTAAAGTGAGAAAATCATATAGCCTGGGAATAAGAAGGGTACCAGCAGCACACCAGGAATTTTGAGAATTTCGTGAACGTGTGGGCCCTCGGCTGCTAGAACTGGGGAGGTACAGGTTATATTAAGAATTATTTAAAATTTTCTCTGTAAGACTTCACGCCCAATCATATTTGACTTTGATCAATATTAAAAATTATTTTACATCTCCTAAGCATTCTACAAACTAAAGAGAAAAACACTAGCTCAGAACTACTGGACAATAAAAGCCCACTAACCCAGAAGTTGGAAAGTTTTTAAATTAAGGGATAACAGAACCCAGGTCACTGGAAGTTCTCCGGAATCACAGCAGCAGCTTCCCCCATGGAAGGAGCAGGAGCTTCTCTGTAACCTTCCTTGCCCCAGTCCTCTTCTGTAGACATGATCATTCTGTCTCCATGAATCTTTTCAAATAATTAGAGAGCTGCCCCAGCCAGATAGAGGCACATGGTATCACTTCAACAACCCAGTCAAAAGAAGACTTTTATTTGTAGGCTGTGGGTGGATTAAGAACTCAGGAAGTCTGGGTTCCCAGCCTTTCTAGCAGAAGACAGCCAATTGCAAGTACTCGATGCGCCTTTCAGGTGGCTGATTCTCCTCTAGCTCCTTGTGGGTCTCTCCCATTGCCATTCTGCATAGCAGGCCCTGCTGCAGGGACCATAATTACATGTGATTTAAGTGCTGCCTAACTTGTACAATGCTAGAAAATGCCAATGCAAAATCAAGGGAGTTTGGTCAAGAGGAAAATCTATTTTGGAAAAGAAGAGGAGATAGGGAGCAGGTGGCACTGGGCCATCTGCTTCAGAAGGGATAATTAGGATTCTGGTTTTGCTGAGAGCATTGCTAGAAAAAGCATTTGCAAGGGTTGCTGAAAAGTAGCATCAGTTCCAAGAAGGAAGTCAGAAGAGAGAGCAAAGGTTGAGCAGGCCACACTCTCCAGATTAAGCCAGTACCAAGTCAACTTTGAAAATGAAAACTTTCCAAAAAGACCCAGCCTGAAGGAAACCCTGCAAATAAAAAGTAGCCATCAAAGTGGAAAGGATAACCCTGGCTCTGATATACTGTCTCTTTCATCCAGTGATATTATCCCATGCCTTTCATCTCCAGGCAGCAGAGGAGCATTCGAAGATTTACGGATCAAGTGTTTTGAAAATGTGAAGATTGTCTTCCTTTTCAATCTGTAGCCTCGATGTGGTCATTTGTTACTACCTCTTCTCCTGTGGAGACAAAGGGTTTGGGGCATGTAACAACTCGGGTGCAAATATCCGTGCAGACAAAGACAAGCTCTTAATGGTCTCAAGGAAAGAAGAGAGGGAGGAAAGGAGAGATGGAGGGAACAGAAAAAGTGCAGAGAAGAGGATGTTGCTGACCTCTAACTTTTAGAAAGGATTGATTTGTGAATAAGCAGCATTAATTTAGGTCAATAACGATGGGAGATGGTTTCTATAAAATTACCAATTCAAAGGTATTTGTGCCATGTGATTTTTAATAAATATCGCACACTTAGAATTTAAAGCTTAATAGTTTCTGAAATGTGAACTAAATCAGTTGATGTATCATAATGTTTTCCAGCATCTATTATAATCACTGTAATTACCTTCATCTGTCTATTAAAGGACAATTTCTACTTCATATCATTATCCATACACTGAAATAGTACAACACAACTTAGAAATTATATATAGACAAATGGAAATTCCCTACTAGAGTTTCAGTTTCTCATATGAAAAATCAGTGGTAGAGTCCAAGTTTGGTTAGAAGAGTTTAAACTTAATTCATAATCTGGCATGAAATGAAGTTTGATGGATGATACTGAAGAGAGAGAAACCTCATGAACTCAGACTTCATTCACGTGGACTTTGCCATGTTTATCTTAGTTACAGTCATAAAAACATAGTTTCCTAGAAAATTGTTATAAATTCAGTTATACCAAGAAGAAGCTCCTAATATGATCTTTAAGAGTCTTGAGAGTTTTAAAAGCAAGAACTTAAAAATGTCCTAAATGCTACTGTAGATTACATCCTGTCATAAGAGCCCTGCTTACCCTTTTTTAGAACTGAAAATAGTATTAGGCCTACTCCCATCTAATACAGGTGGAAAAATAAACTTTACTACTAAAATGTGATGTGTTTTCCCCTCTCCCCAACTTGAAAACACTCTTATTAAATTTACAGAGAAAGGATTAACTTAAAGAAAAATAGACAGTACTACCTTCTTGTACATAATAAACATACAGAATTTATTTTTTACATGTTAAGACAGAGTCTCATTGGCTCTCAATACTTCTACACTGTATCTCTTTTTAGAAAGGTGAAAAATGTGAAAGCTATCCCTTCTCCCCAAATTGGACTTCTTTGTGTCATTGGTTGGCTTAGAATCTACCTCTGTTCAATGCCGATGCATTGAGCTCTGGATAATTACTAAGATATTCTTCTAAATCACTTGGAACTCGGAGCAGAAATGCTCCTCAGTGCCTCTCCTATGTCTCCCTCTGACCCTTTATACACAAAAGCGGTCAATGTGCCCTTCTCTAGGTGCTAGGGCATGAAATGAATGTAGCCTTAAATCACCCTGGCTGATGAAATTGTAAATAATTCCAAGTCATCAATCATAAAATCTTAGCATCAGAAAGAAGAGCATTCAATTCAAAACCTTCATCTTGGAGCTGAGGAAAATAAGTCCTAGGCAGGTGAAGTGACTTTCCAAGGTCACGTATCCCTTCTTGACAGCATCGTTAAGCTATGCGGGGATTCACTAGGCCACATAATGGCCATTAGCCTGCTAGTACTTGTCATACTAGAACATAATGGCATTAATTTGTTTTTCTAGTTTGATTTTCGCATTAACTTATATGAGCTTTCTCCTTAATGATCTGTGGACCCATACACCTTTATTCTATGAATGGTAAAGTTTGTTAAGAAGGGAAATTCTCAATTCATTTCCCCACATTTTGGTATTGGCCAAAAATATGGAAAAAAAAAAAGTTTTGTATTCGTACAATGGCCCTCTCTTTACTTACCCCCTAGACCCTCCCTGCATGAGAAGGGCTTGTCTCTCTGGTCAGAGCCTGAAGCTCATAAGACCACATTACCAGATGATTGTGTTACCATGCCTTAAACAAGAATGATGCCATTCTTTCTTTTTTTTACTTCCTGCACCATGAGCAGTATAGGCTCAGCTTACTAGCTTTTTCATTCCCTAACACTCATTTGTTAGAAAGCAACAGCCTTATTTGCCACCTAGGAAAATGCCCATCCAAAATGCTCCTCTCTTTCCCCATTGGGCAGCCTGAGCTGGGCA
Organism: Manis javanica; assembly: GCF_040802235.1. Classification (NCBI taxonomy): domain Eukaryota; kingdom Metazoa; phylum Chordata; class Mammalia; order Pholidota; family Manidae; genus Manis; species Manis javanica. The sequence goes on from NC_133161.1 coordinate 112,861,465, forward strand.
GCTGACCTGGCCTTGAGCAAGACAGCAGAAACACACTTTGGGCTACACACTGGCAATACGTACCCATCTTATTAGTATCTATCTAGCTCTTTTTCTCCTGACATTAACTGACATGCTTTGGATTAACCTGTCCCTGACTGATTCACAATTCAAGATACACTCTTTAGGTTGGGGATGGAAGGTGAAAGTAAGCAGAAATTCAGAGGGAAGGAAGCAGAAGGTGGCATTTCAGCTGAAATATAAGGCATTCAGCCTTCCCAACTCAGTTCTCTCAGAGAAGCCCTGCATGGGGCGGGGAGTGGGCACAGAGGGAAATAGCAGCTGATTATCGGGTCTTTACCAAGCCACGTTACTACTATTAATGCTGGAATGTGTTTCCCAGGTGGTCCTTGTTCTTCATGTATCTAGATTCCCTGGAAGGAACTCCAAAAACAAGGGGAGTGAGTGGGGGGTTCAAGGAAACTCCTATGCCAAAACCACCAAACAAGTACCTACTCTATATCATCATAGAATAAAAAAGATCCAGGTCATCTCCTGGCAAGACCCTTGACCCAGCTCCTAAGGAAGACCATCTACAGGATGCCCCACACCCCAAGATCTCTGTTCAGTGTTTCCTGAAGCTGTTTATGAAATAATGAAAATAAATACCTATTTTCCCATTGGGTTCATTTCTGGTTCTTTCCTCCAGCAGAAACATTTGTCATTTTACCAGAACGAAAAAATGTTTGCTCATACCTGCTTTAAGAAAGACTACCTCCAGAGGGAAAGAGAACTATTTTACTAATGGTGAGACTACACTGAGAAGCTGACCTACAAGATCCTTAAGGTCCTACGAACAGTAATTGATATTCTAGTTGTAATTCAGTCTTTGCCTAATTTAACTGAAATTTACATATGTAAGTAATGCTATTTTTCTAGACAGAGAAACATAAACAGAAGTGATGTTTGTAAGGGTCAAAATAGGGTGCCTTGGCAGATTGTACCGGTGAAGGAGGGCCCCCGTAGGTCTGGACCGTGCTGGAAGCCACAGTCCTCAGGGGAAGGAGTAGTGACGGTCGGTGCAGTGAGGTGGAAGGGGCCCCACGGAGTCAGGAAACCCCAGGGATACTCTTACTGAGTTTTAATCAGCCATGAGACCAGACCCACACAACCTCTCTGAACATTTCATATGTGCCTCATCTATAAAATGAAGATGAATAATATGACTGCTGGGCCCCTTCCGGCTCCAGGACTCCATGTTGTTACTGAAATTCCCCCTCATCAGAGATAATGAGAGGATAATGCATATCTTTTTAACTGTGAAATGGACACCTAGAAGTGACCTAGCTTCCCCTCTATTTTTGAACAAACCAAACTCATTAAAAATAGTCTGAAAAGACTGAAATTCAATCCAGTAAAGTAATTGCTTCCTGTATCCAAATTCAAAATAGATTTTTCAGTCCATTATGAGTGGTTTTTAAGAAACCTTATGTTAACAATTTGGCCTTTTTCCTAAATATTCCTGATGACTCTTATTTGTGTTACATAAGAGCAATTAACAGTCCTCTCCATGGAAACCTGAGCAAAAACTTGGGGCCATAATAACCAAGGAGGCCATTTTCATCTCCAAGAGTATGAAAGACAAAAACCCAGGGGTTTGGGCAGAAGCTGGGAAATAGCAGAAATGCTGTGTTGTTAAGACTTCAGTTTCATTTTCAAGTACAGAATGTGCCCAGAAGCAAGACTCAACATAGCAACCTACTGCAAATGTCCTTAATTACTCCTTTCCCAGGCTCCTTTGAACATTAGCAAGCTGAAGGCTTCATCCATAAAACTGGCCAGAAATCTCTCCAAATCATTTTCTAATCATTTTCTTGAAAAGTATGCAGAAGTTACACTGTGATGTGACTCCCATAAATATTCAACAGCTTGAGGCTCTGACCTCTGAGATCCTCTAGGAACAATGGGATTTCAGAGGCAGAAATGAACTAAACTTTTGTTCCCCTCAAGACCTGACTTGCACGGTTCCCTCTGCTCTCTTGTTTTGTATGCGGAGACGGAGCACTAACGGCCTTCGGGGTTCTGGGACAGTCCAAGCATGAAGCAGTCTGCCTTACTGCCTCCACTGTTACAGACAGATTTGCCAGACTGTGTCCCAGTGTGCAGCCTGAAAAACTGGCTATCCTGAGGACAGGACCTGCTATGATTTGTCTTCTGTGCCTTTCATATGCTCTTTCTTACTCTCACTTCATTTATCCAGGCTGGTACTAATCAAACAACCTTGGTATTTCTTCAAATAAAATTTATAATGCACAGCACCCCAGGTTGGTTTTGATCAAAATATTCCTTCAAATACTAATCAGTAACACTCAAAAACAATAAGAATTAATTTTGTATCCAGGAATCAGTCTATTATTGGTATAAAAATAAACATCTCATGGAGACTTAAATAAATATCCTGTCTAGCAATGTCAACCATTTCAGTGTAGGGAGAGGGGAAGGAGACAGGGAAGTAGGGATGCAAGATTACACAGGGTCAGAGAGAACAGTGATGCAATTTATCTTGGACAAAAGAAATTTTTAAAACCCTTTTAAATTTTCATAAAACATCATCTTAGGAACAAGATCACCAATAGGGGAGAAAATCTTGACCAGGCTGTCCTAGTGTAATATTTGTCAGAGTCCTAGCAAGATACTGACCCTGAGGGAACCTAATGCTCTCCTCAGGCAGATGGAGTGTGCTGGATACCTGCAGAAAGATGCCTGAGTGCTGCCCATTCAGGCATCTTCCTGCCACAACCCCCTCTTCAGAGTCCAAAGAGGCAATCCTACAGCTGCAACTTTTCTACCCCATACTTGTGCAAATAGTCACTTGCCCTGTGAGAGGCTGGGCTGACTCGCTAATGATGTGGCGGAAGCCACTTGACCTCTCTTCAGGAGTTCCCTCCTTCCCAGCAGTCCCCACCAACCCAGCCCGTCCTGCAGTGCTCAGGGCAGACAGCAGGCAATCACCAGAAGGCAGGCCCGCCTCCTTTCCCGACCATCAAGGCATCACATTCACACTGCTGAGCAGCAAGGAGCAGCAGGCATAACAAGACAAAGAGATGGCTTCTCTTCCTCTAAATAAACATAGAAAAATGTTCTAGGACTCCTAATGAAGGTGCAATACACACACCAGGGTCCCCTTTATTTACCATGAAAAGCTTCGCATTATATAAGAATTATTTGGTGCCTGAACAGATATTTCAACTTCAAGGATCTTTGAAATGTAAGTTCATGGTAACACCAGAATAGCTGAGGAAGGTGCACTCTAGTCTGGGGCATGGAAGAAGGGGAACTTTCTAGGCCTTTCAGTTTTCAGAAACATTTTCAGTCCCAACCAACTTGATTATTTTAAAACTTAAAAGAGTCCTCTAGTGTGCCAATGTGGCCTACTCACATCTGGTATATCTAACTTGGTCTTTAGTTTTAAATCTGACCCCAAAATATCTTAAGGTTTTGGTGAAGCCACAATTACGAAGTCACTCATTTTGTATAATGGACAAAACTAAACCACCTGATGGTGGAGTTGGTCAAGTGGGTGCTGTGGAGTTGCAGTCCTGACCAGCATCAGCCTGGGCCTGCCATCCATGCTAGATCTGTGAGCCTTTGGCAGCCCATCCACTAGTTTTTCTTCTCTCTTTCTTCTTCCCTTTTGTACCTTTTATTTTTAAAGTTCCTATGCATAGATACACACTTACGATGCACCAGTGTATCATACCAGACATGTCGGTTTTTGTTTTTGTTCTGCTACCCTGCTCCCCTTCTCCCTGATGGCTCCACCCACCTCATGCCTCTTCCCCAAACAGAAATCTCCTGGAAACAGCCTAACATGCATCCTTTGCCCATATAATAATAAACACACATATATACTATAAACATATACCTATAGAAGAATATGGCATTGCTTGTTTTACAAAAATGGGATTATAAATACTTTTTTGTATCTTACTTTTCTCACTACAAACCACCTCATGGAAATCCCTCCAAGTCAGACAATGGAGATATAAATTTATTTTGTTTTGTTTTTGCTTTTACTTTTTAATGATTGCATAAGCTACCATGGTATGAATGAAATAAAATAATTGATGAAATCACTCCCCTCCTGAGTGAGAGTAGACACTTAGTGTTCCATGTGTGATCTGCATTAGTCAGGGTTCTCTAAAGAAACAGAACCAATAGGATGCATATACATATACAGAGTTCTTATAAGGAATTGACTTATGCAATTATGGAGGCTAATAATTCCAAATATCTGTAGTCAGCAAGCTGGGGGTCCAGGATATCCAATGGCTGCAGTCCGAGTTGGAAGGTCTGAGAATCAGGAGAGCCGGTGGTGTACACGCCAGTCCAAAAGCCAGCAGGCTCAAGACCCAAGAAGAGCCCATGTTGCAGTTGAAGTCTGAAGGCAGGAAAAGACTGATCCCCAGGTCAATGTTCAAGTTCCAGACAGGCAGGAGGAATTGCCCCTTACTCTCAGGAGGGCCAGTCCTTTTCTTCTATTTAAGTCTTCAGCTGATTGGATGAGGCCAACCCACACTGGGGAGAGCAATCTGCTCTACTCAGTCTCCTGATTCAGTGTTAATCTCATCCAAAAACATCCTCCCAGACAAACCCAGAATAACATTTGACCAAATATCTTGGAACTCTGTGGCCCAATCAAGTTGACACAAAAAGTTAGCCATTCAATCTCTTTACATACTTGTGTTTTGTTTGTTTTTTTAAGTAGGATAAAGTCCCAGCACTGGGATTACTGAATAGAATGTTGTAGTATTGACTGTAATGGTTTTAACAGTTTGTTTTCCACAAACACTATAAAAATTTGTATTTTGCCAGCATTGCATAAGAGGACTCTTTTCTGCATATTGCTACTAGCAATAGATGTTATTGTCCTTTAAAATTTGGTCCATTTTATACCTCCTTTAAAATTGGATACCCTGAACATGAGTGACTTTTAATATGTTCTCATAAAGCTTTGGCCATTTGGAGTTATTCTTCTGCCAACAGTCTCTGCATATCATTTGTCCATTTCTTTTTTTAATGGGTAGTTTGTCCCTTCTTGACATTTTGTAAGAATTGTTTGTATATTATTAGATATATGGCTATTTACCTTGTTTTTTCATTGAATTTTTTCCATGATTATTGTGTACTTGTTTTTGTTTCATTTTGTTTGGTGAGTTACTACTCTTGGCTAAGATCTCCCCTGCCACCAGATTATACAGGTGAAATCTCAATTTCTTTTTCAAGATTTGCATTATTGCATAAATATAAAAGTGATCCAATTTTACTTTCCTCCAGATGGGGAATCAGGAGTCCCAAAACTGTTTTATTATATCAGCCTTTTCCTGTTTGCTTTTAAGAATCCTTTGATAACCATTTCTATTTTATTTGTAATTTTTCCAGTTTTATTGAGTTGTAATTGACATGTGTAAGTTTAATTGTGAAATGATTACCACAAGTTTGGCCAACACTTGCCATCATATATGGAAACGATTATATATTATTTCCTTGTGATGGGAACTCTTAGGATTTACTCTCTTAACAACTTCTATATAACAATACACCATATAGCTGTGTTAACTATAGTCATCATGTCATAATGCCTTTTCTTATTGAATTAAAATGCCACCTATGGAAAAGATGAACTTTTTGCATAAAACAAGCTCCATTCTAGATGATCTAGTCTATTTCACTAATTTATTTATCTATCCCCATGCCAGTACAATACTGATATAATTTCATTGTCATAAAAGTGGGTGGTGATACCTGCTAAGGGAAATCTCTCCTTCATTTTTCTTTTACCAACTTTTCTTGACTTCACTAAAAAACTTAGTCTTCTATGTAAACTGTAAGATTATTTTGCCTAATTTCCAGGGCAAAAACTCTCTATTGGGAAACTGAGAGGAATTCCTAAAATCTGTATGTGAATTTTAAAGAAACTATGTTCTTGTACTAAACTTTTTTTCTTTGGAAAAAGGAAATCTTTCCAAATATTCAGAGGCTGTTGTGTGTCCCTCATTAAGGTTTTATCATTTTCTTCATAGGTTTTCAGTCTTTTTTAACATTCTTACTTATAAATATGTTATAATATTTAAAGTTATTATAAATGGCTTTTCTACGCCATTCTGACTGTTGCTTGTAGGAAAAAAAGACAAGTTTTGATATTTGTATAAGTATCTTATTCCAACTGCTTACAAATTAGCTTATTAACATGAGTAGTTTATTTTTTATACTGAAAGTAGAGCTTTTAAGTTTTAAAGGTTAAAAAGCACATCACCAATGAAAAGAAATTGTTTTATTATCAGTAATTTCTTTTTTGACTTATGTCACTCACTAGAAACTCTAACACAATATGGTATAATGATGTTTGGAATATTCCTTTTCAGTTTTTTATTTTAACAGAAGTAGATTTAGTATTTTGTCACTTGGGATAATATTTGTTGGTGGGGTTTGGTGAGTGTTCTTTATTGTATTTAGGTTGTTCACAACTATTTATAGCTTAGCTTTCTCTTAAAAGAATTTTTTAATGCATTTTCAAAATCTATTAATCTAATCATATGATTTTCTCTCTTAATATGCTGATTTAATGATTTATATTGATAGATATCCTATTTCCATCTATTCTTGCTCATCTAAAATAAATCTTTCCAGATCACAGTGTAGCATTCTTTTAAAACTTCACTAGACTCTATTTGCTGTTTTATTTTTTACACCAATGCTTATAAGTTACGTTCATTCATAGTTTAAAAATTTCCAATTATATGTTCTTTATTAGAGCTGAGTGTTAAAATTAGGTTAGCCTCATAAGGGAATTCAACTTTTTAATATTTTTCTATGACCTAGAAGAGTTTAAACAACATTGTAATTACCTTTCTTTGAACATTGCATCAATCTGGGTCCTGTTTAGGGGACTGTTTCCACTGGGGATTCTTCCATCAAGGCTTGGCCTCTTCTCTGCTCTTTACGCTGCTGGCCCCAGGTCTGTAGACTACTTCATCTTTCAGGATCTACAGAAGAGCAAGTTTCTTTGCTCAATACTGTTTCCTTTCCACTTCATCTTCTTCTGGATTAATTCATTTGCCATTTATTTTGAGTCCTTATCAAGTGTTTTGCTGAGATAGTGAATGTGAGTGAAATACTCTGGAGTATTACATATTACTTTTTTATTCTTGCTTTGACAAGTGAATGATATCTTGGCTGGGAATAGGATTCTTATGTATTTTCTGAAGATTTTGTTCTAATATCCTTTAACTTCTAATCGAGAAGTCTGATGTCTATCTTACTCTTACTCCCTTGTAAATTACTTGTCTGTCTTCCTGTCTAAAACTTACAGGATTATCTCTTTATTCTTAGTGTTCAGAAATTTTTCCAGAATATGTTGGGTCTCACTTTTCTCATTAGTCTGACCTACAACTTGGCTCATCCCTTCAATACACAGAGTCAGGTTCTTTCCAGGAAGTTTTCTTCTATTTTGTATTTAATTATTGCCTCTTCTTCAGCTGTCCCTTTTCATGCTTCTTGCAGGCTAGGCCTCTCATCCCATCTTCCCAGCCTCATTTTTCTTTTCTCTTGTGATTTTCACCTCCTTGTGATTTTGTTCTTTGCTCTTTGGTCTTCCAAGCCACCAACATGGGTCTCTACAGTGACTGTGACTGAACTGATTAATGAGGGGGGATTTTTTTCCATGAGAAATCCTTTTTTGTCTGGCACTTGAATCACATTAGGTTCTCTGACTGCATGTCTGCCTGTCACCTCCAGCAGCTCTATGTTGCTGAGGCTGTTCTGTTTGTCCTGACTCGCTCTCTCTCTACTGCTGGGATGTCTCACCTGCACGTCCTTTCCTTCTATTGGCTCAGTGGGGTCAGGACTAGTCGGAGGGAGATCGGAAGGCGTCCCATCATCCAAGGAACAGTACAAAAGCAGTTCCTGCTGAGCTGCGGGAGGAAAGCGCCCCAGACCCCACCAGACTCAGAAGCAAGAGGCCCCCAGGCCCCACCTCTGGCTTTCCCCTGGCCTTTGAGACACTGGTGGGTTGGGGGGGTGGTGAGAAGTGCCCACAGGGCCGATGCCATCCTCCTTCCTTGGGGAAACTGAGATATTTATGGCCAAACCCTCTGCGGAATCAACCACTTCTCCAGTCTCCACAGAATTCTCATGGTTTTCCAGAACTCTTGGCAAGCCTGTGTCCAGGTCTGATGTAAAATTCCTGTCAGAGTTCTCTGCTCCTGCACAGCCTCCAGCCCCAACTAAACCCAGTGCTCACTGGCTCCGGGTGCCAATTTGTCCCTAGTATGCAGACAAATTGGCATCGGGAGTGCGATGAAATTAACCTACTCACAGGTGAATAGAACACAAAAACCTAAAAAAGAAATACTTCACATGTCCTTCCACCTCCCCGCAGCCCAGATCCGACAAGAATAATCACATGAATGTCTGCAACACAGGCCGCAGAATAAAAAGAGGGGCGACCCAACCTCAGGGACACTTCAGGCGATCTGCTTCTGTGTTTGCAAGGCCTGCCCTGATTCTGAGAAGGCCCACAGCAGGTGGGTCAGTTCTTGTGTTTGCCGCTGTGTTCACTAAACACAGGAAGCTGGGCAGGGAGGTAGCTCTGAGGACAGGAGTTGCTGCCCCTTCCCTCCCTCCAGATCCCACCTGGTCCTCACTTAATTCAGCTACAAAGCCAAGAAGACTAAATATTACAAAGCAATAATCCTTACGTGGGCACTAAGTTAGGAAATGAAGAAAAATATCCCTGGCTCATGCCCTAATAAAGCAGAGCTATTGAAAAGGCTGAGAATTTATGTCAAGCTCCCCTCTTAGGAGCCAAATGACCCTTTAGCTTCGCTGTTCCCTTTTGATGGATAATTGAAGTATGTCTGTGCACCCTGAAGCTGCTCCTGAATGTCAGCCTTGCTCGCTTCAAATCACAGAATCCAAAGGTCCAAAGTATCAGCGGGCTGCGAGGAATAAGCGTGAAGGCCCCGGGGCCAGGCCCATGCACACCCGGACCAGAGCAGGGCAGAGACGGGAGGAGGAAGCTTCGGCCTGGGAGGCGCCCCTTTCCTCACACTAAGGTGGAGACCACCACGCCCGCCTCACGGGCTGCCTGAAAAGTAAAGCACGAGCTTCATAAAGAGCCATGGACAAAGCAAGGTGATGGGGCCGTTATTATTGTCACGTCATCCCGAAGAAGGTTGTGGCTTCATTTTCCAGGTCCATGCTTCTGCTCCATTCAAGCCTGGCAAGTTTCAGAAAACACATTTCTTCACACCTCCATCTATTTTTATAGTCCCCGTTAGCAACAAGAGGCATCAGAGTGATTAAGCCAGTGTTACTATTAACAGTCTCTCGTTACGACAGCACAAACAGAAGGAGCAGCTTATGGGTGTGTAGTTAACTGGATGCATTAATACACAAGTAATAAATCAATCCTAACTCCTTAAAAATAAGGCAAGGATAGAAGATCTCAACTGGTTCAAGCATTTAGGGAAGCTTAGCTTTTTGTTTTGCTAGGCTTGTTCTCAGCTTTTGTTTATTTCTTTGTTTTCCCTACTGAAGCCCTTCCCTCTAGTTCTTTTGGCAGAGGTATAAGATTGTTGGCGTGCTCAAGGATCAAAGGCTGTGTCAGCTTTGACTTTGTGCCCTCCCACCAATAACAGAAAAAGGAGTCATCTCCAAAAGGTAAAAAGCGGGTGAGGAATCTGAGTCACCACTAATCCAGTGAGCTGGCAGACCGTGGGGGTTCAGCGGGACGCTTCCTTCCAGGGTCACAGGTATTCAGCTTCTAATCATATTCCTCCATTTGATCTCTCCAACTAGTTGCTCAAATAATTTCTTCAACTTCTTTTAGCTTCAGTTTCTTGGACTTTTGAACCTGAGGATATTCCATAACTCACCAATAAGGACTACTCTGAGTAAAATAGTTCTTAAAAAATTCTATCCCAGGGTCTTGCAAGACCAAGTAGTCAGTAATTTAATATTTGTTTACGTTAACAAATCATCATTTGCTCCTACATTAAAAATCCCTACCTTTTCTTCAAAGAAAATAAAATATTGATGCAACCAAAACTGGGATTATAAATCTGAAGGCTGTGACTCGGATGAGTGATTCCCACACCCGGATGCTCATCAGAATTTTCTGATTAACTTAAAAAGGCAGGAACCTCAGCCCCAATGCATGAGAACCTCCTGGAGGAGGGGTCATGGCAAGAAGCTGTATCTAATACAAGTATCTCAGGTAATCTTAGTGAAGTTGTGTATGGGAACCACTAGTTTAGACAGTCAGGGCCCAAGAAAAGTTAGTTCCATTATAGCAAAAGCAAAAGCTAAAACAAATTCATCTTAATTTCACTACAAATTGTGTTTCTAAATTCCTTTTTAAAAAACCATTTTGAGAAAATGTTGTGTATGTGTAAAAATGTTATGAAATAAATATAAATACAGAAGGAAACAATATTCACAGAAGGAAAGCACCCATAGAAGCCAGCAAAGTTACACATTGCCATAAAAGAGCTTCATAAAATATAGACACAAGGAGTCCTCAGGGTTATTGCAAACTGTCTCCTGAAGATGTAGCACAGAAAAGCCTCCATCAGGCTACATAACCTCTTAAGAAAAGAGGGTGGTATATATGGGAGGTATGCGTGAATACAACCTTCCCCCATAAATACCCCTTAAGGCTAGTCCTTTCCTGTATTTGCTGCCCAGGGCTCAAAACACTGACTCCTCTTTTCCCCACACCTGCCTCACCCAGTGATGACCACATCCTGTCCATTCCTCCTTCTGGCCGTCTTTCTTTCTACAGTCTCTCTCCACATGACTTTAACTAGCCTAGGAGAGCCTTTCATTTTCCCACCCCAGCTATTCCATCGCCCTTGTCTGCCAGAGTCCTGACAAGAAAAGGCACAGAAATTCACAGACACGGAGGCTGGACAAGGCAGCCTAGATGTGTCAGGTAAGTACAAAGGCTTTGGGGACTGATTTGAGATCACACAGAGAGGTCTACATAGGGGTCCCCTTGAACCATTTTATTTGGCAAGCCATGAGAACAGAGGGTCACCATCCCTAAGGTCAAGGCCTTTGACCAGAGGCCCAAAAAATTCTCATCCCCGAAATACAGAAAATATACTATAGTTTAGTATAATATAATACAGAAGAACTGAGGCAGAGCAGGTATGGGTTTGAACTACATCACTGCTGTTTTATCTTAGACAAAATATTTAATCTCCCTGAATCTCAGTTTCTACATTTGAAAATGGGAAGAATAATGACATTCTCTATAGGGCTACTCTGAGAAGTAGAGATATTTACAAGTGCCTCACACAAGATATCTTGATAACTTCTAGCTAGTATTCTTATCATTACTGGATGTGTATGTGTATGTATGTCTATATGTGAGAAATAAACTGAAGGTACACATTCAAAAGAGGATGACGTCACCTTCAGTTTTGACTTTCAATATTTTACCAATTTCCATACAGCTAAAAAATCTCAGATTCTCCATGTTTTGCTTTGTTACACAGTCTGAATCTAATGCTATTTTGATAGCAGTAGAGCAAGGGAGACCAGTGGAAAGTAAATGAGATAAGTGGGGAAATAAATTTAAAAATTAATGATATTTGAAGCCTTATTACAACCAAATAACCATCAGTGGCCTTGGCCAAACAAGAAACAACACACATTCAAATATAAGACATCATCACGTTCACCTACACAGTCTACCTAGAATCAGAGCACCCATCTCACAGCATATAAGAAAATATAATCTTAAATAAACTGTATTACAGTAAATAAAGCTGGCAGCTATAAAACCATCCCCGAATCCCAGTGGTGTAATACAATAATAGTTTGTTTCTTTCTTACATCATTTCATGAGACAGGGACCATGTAGTAATGCAGGGATGCAGACTCCTTCCACATCGTAATTCTGCCCTCTTTTAAATCCTCAGAATCTTCTCCAGTCCACTATAAACAGGGGGAGAGAGAGGATCGTAAGTGGTGGGTCTTTATGGACCATCTCTTCCACTCACATTCCAGTAGCTTGAACTATTATGAAGTTCTCACCCCCACCAACCCACCCACCTACCTAAAAGCAATGGAAGCTGATAGAGTCCAACCATGGCCCTGCAAGAAGAGAGAACACACATGAACAACTATACACCAACAAACCAGACAACCTAGAAGAAATGGAAAAGTTCTTGAGAACATACCACTTAACAAGACTGAATCAAGAAGAAATAGAAAATCTGAGAAAGCCAATTACTAGTAAGGAGTTTGACTTAATAATTAAGTCTCCCAAAAAAGAAAATTCCAGGACCAGATGGTTTCACAGGTGAATTTTACCAAACATTTAAAGAACAATGAACACTAATCCTTCTCAAGCTTTTCCAAAAAAACTGAAGAGGAGGGAATACTCTCAAACTCACTTTATGAGGCCAGCATTATCCTGATGCCAAAACGAGAAAAGGACAGCACTAGAAAACTACAAACCAATATCCCTGATGAAGATAGATGCAAAAATTCTTGATGAAATATTAGCAAACTGAACTCAGCAGCGAATTAAAAGGATCATTCACTATTATCAAGTGGGATTTATGCCTAGGATGCAAGGATGGTCCAACATATGCAAATCAATTCATGTGATACATCCCACCAATAGAATGAAAAATTATATGATCATCTCAATAAATGCAGAAAAGCTTTTGACAAAATTCAACATCTGTTCATGATAAAAACTTTTCATGAATAAAGTATAGGATGAACAAATCTCAACATAATAGAGGCCATATATGACAAGTGCCCACAGCTAACATAATACTCAGTCATGAAAGTTGAAAGCTTTTCCTCTATATACAGGAACAAGACAAAGGTGCCTGCTCCCACTATCTCTAGTCAACATAATCTGGAAGTTCTACCTAGAGCAGTCAGCCAAGAGAAATAAATAAAAGGAATCAGAATTGGAAATGAAGAAATAAAATTGTCTCTATTTGCAGATGATATGGTTATATAAAGTCCTAAAGGCTTAACCAAAAATCTATTCAATCTAATCAATGAATTCAATAAAGATGTGGTATATAAAATTAACATATAAAAATCCATAACACTTCCATATACTAATGATGAATTTTCTGAAAAAAAAATCTATCCCATTTACAATAGCATAAAAAACAATATAATATTTAGGAATAAGTGTAACCAAGGAGATAAAAGATCTGTATACTGAAATTGCAAGACATTGATGGAAGAAATTGAAGAAGACACCAATAAATGGGAAAGCATCTGATTTTCATGAATTGGAAGAATTAATATTGTTAAAATGTCAAAACTACAAAAGCTATCTATAGATTCAATACAATCCCTATCAAGATTCCAATGGCATCCTTTACAAAAGTAGAAAAATACTCCTAAAACTTTATGGAAGCAAAATGGTCTCAAATAGCCAAAGAATCCCTAGGAAGAAGAATAAAGCAGGAGGCATCCCAATTTCAAGCTATATTATAAAACTATAATAATCAAAACACTATGGTACTGGCATAAAAACAGACCAAAAATCCCAGACAAACAGACTGATGGAATAGAATTGAGAGCCCAAAAGTAAACCCAAGCATATATGGTCAACTAATATTTGACACAGGAAGCCAAGAACACTCAGTGGAGAACAGACAGTCTCTTCAATAAATGATGCTGGGGTAATTGGATAATGACATGTAATTGGATTAATCTAGACCCATATCTTACACCACTCACAACAATTAATTTGAAATGATTAAAGACTTAAACATAAGACTAGAAACTGTAAAACTTCTGGGACAAAACATAAAAATAAAGCTCCTTGACATGGGCCTTGGTAATGACTTTTTAGATATGACACCTAAGAGCATAAGCAACAAAATAAAAATAAACAAGTGGAATTACATCAAACTAAAAAGCTTCTGCAAAAGAAACCATCAACAAAGTGAAAAGATAACCTATAATATAGAATGGGAAAAAATATTTGCAATTCATATGTCTGATAAAGGGTTAATATCCAAAATATATAAAGAACTCATACAACTCTGCAGAAAATAAACCCAATTTAAAAAATGGGCAAAAGACCTGAATAGACATTTTTCCAAAAATATATGAAAAGATGCTCAATGTGACTACTCATTAAGGAAATGAAAATTAAATCCACAATGAGGTATCACCTCATACTTCTTAGAATGGCTATCATCCAAAAAACAAGAGATACCAAATGCTGGCATAGATGTGGAGTATGGGAACCCTTGTGCACTGTTGGTGGGATTGTAAACTGGTACAGCTGCTATGGAAAGCAGTATGGAGGATCCTGAAAAAATTAAAAATAGAACTATGACATGATGATGCAATTCCACTTCCAGGAATATATCCAAAGGAAACAAAAACACTCAAAGAGATATCTACAACCCTTATTCATAGCAGCATTATTTTTAATAGTCAAGATATGGAAACAACCTAAGTGTCCTTGATGGATGAATTAATAAAGTTGTGGTATATGTATAAAATGGAATATTATTCAGTTGTGATAAATCAAGTTGTGGGGGTATAATGGAATAGTACTTAGTCATAAAAAATGAGTAAATCTTACCATGTGGGAGAACATGGATGAATCTTTCTTTGAAGGTATTATACTAAGTGAAATAAGTCAGACAGAGAAAGATAAATACTGTATGATCTCACTTATACATGGAATCAAAAAAAATTCATAGAAAAAGAGATGAGATATGGTTACTAGAGGCAGAATATAGGGGAAGGGGGAATTGGAGGAAGATGACCAAAAGGTGCAAATTTTCAGTTATACGATAAGAACTAGGGATGTAATGTACAACATGATATCTATCTACAGTTAACACTGCTATAGGATATATAGGATGGTAAGAGAGTTAATCCTAAGAGTTCTTATAAAAAGCGAAAATATTTTTATCTTGTTTTCTTTCTTTTCTATATATTATATTTCTATGAGATGAAGGATGTTAGCTGAACCTATTATGATAATTCAATACATGTATCATGTCTATGCCTTAAATTTATAGAGTGATGTATGACAACTATTTCTCAGTAAAACAGGAAAAATAATTTTTATTTCCATAATAAATCTGGATAAAAGATTAAATAAGTATGACATGAATAAAATATGCAAACTAAAATGAAGAAGAAGAGAGAACACAAATATGAGTAAGGCCCATCAGTCTCTGGGTTTTCTCAAAGCAAATACTATAGTCAGAGAATGTATTCACTGTGCATTGTTTCCAAAGACTTGGAAACTTATTGCTTTAAGGCTCTTTTCTCTTATTGATTTCAGGATCCACAAGTCCTAGTGTCATTACATGGAGCCCCCAGCCTTTCCTAAGCTGCTCTGGGCCCATCCTGCCCATCAGAAGTCACCCAGGTCCTACCAGTCAGGCCACTAGCACAACCAGCTGAGGACACTGAATATGCAAGCAAGATTCCTAAGGAGGCATAGATTCCAGGCTGGGTCAGAGCCTGGCAGCGAGAAGACTGAGGAAGAAGTGGGCAGCAGTCTGTCAGAGGCCCCGAGGGACAGCTACTGAGAGGCCCTCACAGCTGCCTCCCAGAGACACTAGGGTTCCTCTGCTGTCCTGGGATAAACAGCTAACATGACATTTTTTTCATATAATTCTCACAAAAACCTTCTGAGATAGGTTTTACTATTATTCCCATTCTACAGAGGAGGGAACTAAGGCTTGGTGTGGTTCAGTCACCTCAGCAAGGTCTCCCAGCTAATAGAGGCACAGCTGGAATTCAGTCAGGTCTGCCTCCAAACCCGAGAGCAGAGTCACTACAATACATCCCCTGCAGAACCTCTGATGGGAATTCTGGTGCTCTGTCTGTACTGAGCAGTGGGGCAAGCTGGCCCTCCTTAAGCAGGAAGCAATTGCTCCACTCTACCTAAGGTGCCTTTATCATGGTAGATGAAGGGCTCTGAGGGGGCTGCTGTCCAGGGACAATGCATTGGCTGCCACACCCTTCCAACTCCCTCCTTGCAGATCCACAAATGACATCCCCCCACCTAGTGGGCAGTAAGACCTGGTGACTGCTCCAGGAATACAAGGCCATCGCCCCCACAGACACCCTCTGTGGATTCAGTGTCTTCATGTTTGCACCGGCAGATCACCCTCCATTTGGGAGAACGGAGAGGGAAGGCACATAGAGAACCTTATTTGTCCCATTGCAGCCCCCATGTGATGCTTTATGTCAGTGTCCCCTGATTTTTTTTTTGTTGTTATCATTTATATTTACATGTAGAACTACATGAAGAATGTTCATTTACATGTAGTTCTACAATTACATGAAGAACATTATGTTTACTAGGCTCCCCCCTTCACCAAGTCTTCCCCCACACCCCATTATAGTCACTGTCCTTCAGCATAGTAAGATGCTGTAGAATCACTACTTGTCTTCTCTGTGTTGCACAGCCCTCCCCATTCCCCACCCCCCACATTATACATGCTAATCATAATATCTCCTTTCTTCTTCCCTGCCCTTATCCCTCCCTTCCCACCCATCCTCCTCAGTCCCTTTCCCTTTGGTAAACTGTTAGTCCATTCTTGGGTTCTGTGATTCTGCTGCTGTTTTGTTGCTTCAGTTTTTCTTTGTTCTTATACTCCACATATGAGTGAAATCATTTGGTACTTGTCTTTCTCCGCCTGGCTTATTTCACTGAGCATAATACCCTCTAGTTCCATCCATGTGTTGCTAATGGTAGGATTTGTTTTCTTCTTATGGCTGAATAATACTCCATTGTGCATATGTACCACATCTTCTCTATTCATTCATCTACTGATGGACACTTTGGTGGCTTCCATTTTTTGGCTATTGTAAATAGTGCTGCAATAAACATAGGGGTGCATATGTCTTTTTCAAACTAGGCTGCTGCATTCTTAGGGTAAATTCCTAAATGTGGAATTCCTGGTTCAAATGGTATTTCTATTTTGAGCTTTTTGAGGAACATCGATACTGCTTTCCACAATGGTTGAACTAATTTACATTCCCACCAGCAGTGTAGGAGGGTTCCCCTTTGTCCACAACCTCGCCAACATTTGTTGTTGTTTCTCTTTTGGATGGTGGCAATCCTTACTGGTGTGAGGTGATAGCTCATTGTGGTTTTAACTTGCACTTCTCTGATGACAAGCGATGTGGAGCATCTTTTCATGTGTCTGTTGGTCATCTGAATTTCTTCTTTGGAGAACTGTCTGTTCAGCTACTCTGCCCATTTTTTAATTGGATTATTTGCTTTTTGTTTGTTGAGGTGTGTGAGCTCTTTATATGTTTTGGATGTCAAGCCTTTATCAGATCTGTCATTTATGAATATATTCTCCCATACTGTAGGGTACCTTTTTGTTCTATTGATGGTGTCCTTTGCTGTACAGAAGCTTTTCAGCTTGATATAGTCCCAGTTGTTCATTTTTGCTTTTGTTTTCCTTGCCCAGGGAGATATGTTCATGAAGAAGTCACTCATGTTTATGTCCAAGAGATTTTTGCCTGTTTTTTTCTAGGAGTTTTATGATTTCATGACTTACATTCAGGTCTTTGATTCATTTCAAATTTATTTTTGTGTATGGGGTTAGACAGTGATCCAGTTTCATTCTCTTACATGTAGCTGTCCAGTTTTTCCAACACCATCTGTTGAAGAGACTGTCATTTCCCCATTGTATGTCCATGGCTCCTTTATCAAATATTAATTGACCATATATGTTTGTGTTAATGTCTGGAGTCTCTATTCTGTTCCACTGGTCTGTGGCTATGTTCTTGTGCCAGTACCAAACTGTCTTGATTACTGTGGCTTTGTAGTAGAGTTTGAAGTTGGGGAGTGAGATCCCCCCACTTTATTCTTCCTTCTCAGGATTGCTTTGGCTATTCGGGGTCTTTGGTGTTTCCATATGAATTTTTGAACTATTTGTTACAGTTCATTGAAGAATGTTGTTGGTAATTTGTTAGGGATTGCATCAAATCTGTATATTGCTTTGCAGTATCCCCTGATTTTAAAGTGATAAGGAGGAGAGAGAAAGGCACACAGCTAGCCAGGTCTTTACGAGAACTGGGGCAGCCCATTCATTCCAGGCTACAGAGATTATTCCTGCAACAACCAAGGAATGGAGCACCACCAGGCATATGCTTTTGGGGAGTGGGGTGGGGATGCATGCCCCATCCACAGGAAGCAGAGTTCCAAGCCCCCTGTGAGCAGGCACCTAGCCCATGCTGCAGGCATGGCACCCTGACAAATGCTTTGAGGTCAGAACAAAAGCAGATTTCTTTTTGTTTTTCTTAACAAGTGACCCCCAGAGGCAGGTCACAGTGTCCCCATCCACCCAGTCTAAGTTGAGTGGGTAAGTGCTTTGGCATGACCTTGTTAGGATCCCAACTGAACACACTCCATACACTTAGTACTTAATGCAGTGCTCAATGCAGACAGATGCTTAGAAATTACTTTTAAATGAGCATTTTACAGATGACCTGTCCTCTCTCTCTGCAAGCTCATGTTGAAATAAATAAGACAGCAATGACAGTAATACACAGCAGTCTTGTTACAGCGCTATTTGTTCTACTGAGGCTCCATCCTGGATCTTATCCAAAGGGATTTGGTTATTCAAATACCTAAAAGACACATTATAAGGTGGTTTCACCAAAAAACAGTGAGATACATCAATTTTTAAAAAAAGTCAATGCCCTGCTGTGCCACTGTCCCTCAGGACTTAGAAAGGGGTGCAGTGGAGAGTAGGCAGGTCATGTTTTGTAACCTTCTGGTGATTTAACAGTGTGTGGAGGAAGGACAAGAGAGAATACTACTTCCTCAGCTCGCTTCAGCAGCCTACTGTGGCTACATCAAGTCTCCAAAACATCCAGTTGTGATGGAAATATAAAGACTAGATGCCCATGCACACATACCTTGCACTGCTTTAATGCAGCAGGCACTCTGCTGTGCAACAAGGATAAGCAGGGGAAAAGACCAGCACGAACTTCCCCTGTGGAGTTCCCAGTAGGGGAGACTGGTAGGGAAGGCAGATGAGCAGGAGTAGCAGTTCAGCAGGGCGTTCTTGGAACACCCCACTTACCGCGTCAGATGTCACATACCAACAGGTGGTTTCATCTCCGATCCTCTCAGCCCAACTTTTGCCCCAGCAGCTTCCCAGAGCTGTCACCTGACAGTGACTTACCATGTCTGGGAATTTCTGTCCTGGAAACTTTCTGCAGCTGCCATATGGGATGCCAGCAAGATACCCTGGGCACTCAGCAGCCATAATCTGGAAGAGCAGGAGAGTTTATGCCTCATGGGGTACTGACAGTGGAAATCAAGAACCAGTCCCTCTTCAGTTTCTTGGGAAGACAATTGAGGTAGAGCCTATATGGCTTGTTATAGGTTAAATTGTATGTTCAAAAAAGATGTTGAGGTCCTAACCCCTAGAACCTGTGAATGTGACCTTATTTGGAAATAGGGTCTTTGCAGATGATTGTGCTCACATGAGATCATTAGGGTGGGCCCTAATCCAAAGTGACTTACGTATCCTTATAAAAAGGGGAAATTTGGACACAGAGCAGATGCACACAGGGGGAGAACACCAGGTGAACAGGAAGGCAGAGGCCCATTGAAGCTTCCACAGGCCAAGGGATGCCAAAGACCGCAGGAAACCATGGCCAGCTGGGAAGGGGCCTGTGGCAGATGCCTGTTCAGAGCCTCAGAAGGACCAACCCTACTGGCCTCTTGAACTGAGACATCCAGCCTCCAGAACTGTAAGACAACAAGTGTCTGTTGTTTAAGCCACCCATCTGTTGTATTTTGTTTTTGCAATGCTAGGAAACAAATATATAGTGCCTCAGAAATGTCCCAGTCAGATGGTGCCTCAGTTTCCCACAGTGAGGACCAGCTTGATAACCTATAGCCTTGTACTGACTTCATCTCAGTCCCTGCTGGAACTTTCCCTGCAACCTTCTCATAGTCCCCTAGATCCCAAATAAAGCCCTTGACCAAGCCCTGGTCTCAGACTCTGCTTTCTAATGGGAAACCCAGGCTAAGATCCCCACTCTTGGAAAAGTCAGCCATCATTCCTGGTGCCTGAATGACTACATGGAAGGGAGTGACTTTGGACTACTACATGAGTGAGAAATAAACTGATACGGTGTTCATCCTGTTGATATATGACATTTATTAGTCATAGCAGCTCAGCCCACCCTGAGCCAACGGGGTAAGCCTCCTAAGGGCCTGACACTGCTTTACATACCCACAGATACATCCCCTCTGGCACAGGGATGTCATCAAGCCCAGGGTGGCCTATTCAGGAGAAACGACAACGCCCTGGGGCAAGGCTTCCCCAGTGACTCTCCACAGCGCTCACCTCCGCTCCGCTGCAGACATCCTCACTCCCGCTACCTGGACGGAGTGCAGAGGCAGGGTCGTTCTTTTGGGGGCCCACTTTTTGCTTCCTGGGGAACTCAACCCCCTGCACAGCCTCCTCAGCTGTCCCTCCCTGCTCATCCATTCCTCCCTGAATAGAGGCTAGTGGGTTCGTCAGCTACAGCCACACAACTGCCCCAGCTACTTTCCTAAGGGAGTTTTTCCAGAAGAAAGAAGAGGTAATCCTGTATGAGCTAAAAAGTTGCCTTGTATACTAATGATATTACTGTGATTTTTATGTTTATACCTAACTCCTGGACAGGCTCCAAACTACTGGTGTCACCAAGAACCCATTACGAGGTGGTGGTTCCAGCAGTCTGTGCCTGGGGAAACCTTTTTTGCTTTGTATAGAGTAGGAATTGATTAAACATTTAAGAACTATTTTTCCACACTTACATCTAATATTCCCTAATCCCCTTTGTTTTTCAAGTATCCCAAGTATGGCAGTAAGAGAGCCAAATTCAGCAATTCTCTAAGGTACATTTTTGTGCCCACTCATAAGTGCTGTGGTCTGAGATGATCATGGGTGGAGAACTGGGGACACCCGTTCCCCCAGGCCTCGCCTCTGACCATGGACACAGTGCAGGGTCGCCCTCGCCCCTCTCCAGTCCGCCTTCCATGCACACTATAATCAAACAGCATCCGTCCGTCTGGCACTCAAGGATTTGGAAAGGGACAGAAAAAACAAAGCCAATCTCTTTCCACAAAGCTTCCCACCTGCAGAAGAGCTGTGATAACACTCCTATTTTTAGCACCGAATAATCACCCCAGGTGCTGGGTGACGAGGGGATGGAGGAGGGCTGGAATGGGCAGAAGCTCTGTCAGCACACACTCACTCTGCTCTCTGCTGCGGGCACCCCCAGACGCGCTTGCTGCTGGCTCTACTGAAGCATCTTGAAGCACGTGAGAGAAGCTGGGGGTGCAGAATGCTGAACACTACAACTTAACTCTGGGCAATTATTTGTTCAGGATAGGTGCATGCCCGCAAATATTTGGGCAAGGTTTGAATGGCATCAGCATGGAGGGCTGGAAGAGAGGTTAAGGTCAGCCTTATATTTTACTACAGGGGCATGGCGAGTGCTTTCAGCACTGTTTAGAGATGCGCCTCCAGGGAAAATAGGTCTGCCCCAGTTTCCAGCATCCTAGAAAGCTCCAAGTCTCTCTGATGACACTAGGAAAGCAAACTAGCAGAGAAAGTGGTGATTCAGTGGCTGGGAAAATATTGTTTAGCTCCCTCTGCATATTCAGACCAGATTCCAACTCACCGTAACTCAACTATGATAAACCAATCACAGCTGTAACTTATGAGCACCTCGTGTTTCCTGGGCCTTTCCCCACTTGCGAATGGAGCTCATTCCCATGTAAATTCGCGGGAGCAACACTGACCAAGGGGTTTCTCTTTTGGCTCCAAAGGTCAGAGATGTTTTCCAGTTGATCTCACCTGTGCCTTAGTTTTAATCACTTTGGGAAATATCACACACCTTCTGCTCTGAAGCTCTTGCCAATAAAAAATAAATTGTTATCTCCAGAAGTAATCCAGTGGCATATAATAAAATTACAGAATATATCTATTAGGGTGTTAACATACCAATGAACAATGCTCGCAAGTTCAGCAGGCCCAGTAAAACCGACCCAATGGCCTGAGGTGAGCATCTGATTGATTTATTTCCCTGACAAAGGGATCAATATGCAAAATGTTTTATGGCATTGATCATTAGGTACATCTTATTGGTTCTGCAAATCTTTATACATTTAGTAACGGGATCTTCTCTCTCAAAACTGTCACCAAGAGACTTTCTCTGCAGATGTGACATTTCAACATTAAGACCCATCTGCGGTCTATGGGGACCAAGGACAGTGAATCGAAAGCACCCCCGGTCTTGGGTGACAGGCACAAGACACAAGGGCCTTTATTATTTCAAAAGTATGACGATCTCAGGCAACGCTGTAAAAGCCCTGGGAAGCTGGAGACAGAATGAACTTTCGCTGTCAAGCCTGGGATCAGAGAGAAAGCATGTGGCTGCTTGTCCCCACCCCCACTCTCCCCAACACCCTGGTCCCTCGGGGTCTCCCAGTCTAAGGCGACAGGGCTCTCTCTGAGTCAGATAGGTGGCTGGCTGACAGGCAGGACAGAGGAACAGAGCTCAGACTGATAGCCAGAGGCTCCGCTAGGCCGGGCAGGACCCTGAGTGCCCCAGAGTCCTTTCAAGAGCCCATTGGGCTGAAAGGAAAAATAAATAGGTGAACTGAGGTCTGAGCCCTTACTGAAAAAAAAGAGCCACCAGATCACACGGGACCAAATCAGCCCTGTGGGAATGGCTCAGGAGGAAACTGCTGAGCACAAGCAGAGACTGTCATCAACTGGGAGTTAACATTCCCCATCAGGAGGCACCTCCTCCAGAGAAAGCAGCTGACCCCAGTGACCCCAGCGGGCTCCTTGTGTCTGTGCTGTGCGATCAGAGCATGGGGACTCGAGAGCAGCTTTCTGGTGTCTGTCCAGATGGTGACTCTTCCCCGAAGGTCAACCCTGCCACCCAAGAAGCACACTGGGGCCATCCTGATGTGAGTTGGTTGTGGACGCCGGGTAGGATAGGGAAACTAGGGCTCCAGGATAGGAATCAGGCCTTTCCTGTCCTGGGCTTTGCCCAGGGTATAAGCAGGTGGTGACTTGAACGGGGCTCCCCCAAAGGGGGTACGGCTTTAGAGTTATCGCAGGGAAATCCAAGCCCAGAAGAAGCAGGCCTCAAAGGAGGTGTCAAGCATTGCTACAGGGATAGTAATCTGGAAGGAGGACACTATAACTGGCAATTACTTATACTTGCCCTGGAATTTAAAAACTCACCTTTCCTCTCTGTCCCTACCCCCCAGCCAGTTGCTTGGACTCTGACATACAAGCCAATGATTCTCCAACACTGGTTGCCCCAGACAGTGTGTGTTGGTATATGTTTAACAACAGCTCTTTGGGGGACAGAAACTTAAGCACATATATAAGTCCTCACAATGATTATAAATTTTACAGCTCTAAAAGGTGCATAACAAGTGACAACTAATAATAACATTTAGGATACTCCCAAATGTCATTAAACTGATCGATTCTGATAGAATGCTCTCCCTGGCTTTTTTCAAAGTCTTCTATTTGATGGAAGAACTATTTGAGGCCCATCACCCATAAGGTGAACACTCAAACAAGAGAGTAGACAGGCAGAAATGTCAGGTGACACGACTTGTCAAGAAGCATTTTGAACACAAAATGGTATTCAAAAGTGGCTCCTGCCTCAGTCACTCCGCTCCTGTACATGTCATGCATAGCACCTGTGGGTACACAAACCCATCCATGCATGCACGCCTGCCATTGAGAACAGCCTCACCTTCTGTACCCAAAGCAGCAAATTCTTTAGCCATGATATTAAACATGGAGCTACATTGTGATCCAGCGGTTCCAGTCCTGGCTCTGTCCTCAGGAGAAATGGAACCATATGTCCACACTAAAACTTACGGATGAATGCTCCTAATGGCATTGTTCATGATTGCCAACAAATGGAAACAATACAAATGTTCATCAACTGATGAATGGATAAGCAAACTGTGGTATATCCATTCAATGGAATATTATTTGGCAATAAAACAGAAAGAAGTACTGATACTTGCTATGAACCTTGAAAACACTGTGCTAAATGAAAGAAGCCAGACACAAAAGGCCATATATTGTATAATTCCATTTATGTGAAATGTACAAATAGGCAAATTTATACAGACAGACAGCAAATTAATGGTTGCACAGGGCTGGGGAGGAAAGAGGGGAAAGGGGGCATAACTACTAGCAGAAATGAGGTTTCTTTCTGGGGAGATGAAAATGTCCAAATTTTGTGGTGATAGTTACATAACTTTGTGAACATACTAAAAAACCATTAAATTATTACTTTTACATTAATAATAAAAAATATATGGTATAGGAGTTATATGTCAATAAAGCTGTTTTTTAAAAAAATGTCCTGAGTATGAACATTTGCGTATGATTTCAATCTTGTGAATGTACTTCTGCTGCTAATGGCTTGGAGGTGAGCTTTACAAAATGCCATGGCCTCATTTTCTGATTGGATTCCCACAAATCCCCTGTGAGAGCAGAGGAGACAATGCTGATTTGCAGAAGGCTGGGGTTCAGTCTGTTAGGTGACTGCTTAGGGTCACACAGCCAGCTTGGCAGCAGAAGGTGGGAATAGGAAAATGTGCCTCCTGGTGCTCAGAGTTACCTGCTCCTCCTGCTGACACAGTTCAACAGAGTACAACCAAAGGGTAGCTGACACCCACAAGGGGGTCACCTAGCCAGACCTGGGGGGCAGGCCCCCAGAGGAAAGCCTCTGTGCGGCACAGGAGACTGGAGGGGCTGGAGGCCCGAGAGGTGATGAGATCAGGGCTCTACAGCTGGGCGTTAGGGACGTCTTGTTTCTCTATTTAGCATGTAAATACTAATACGGGGCATCTGTGAAGAGCAGGGCACTACACGGGCCCCAGAGATTCAGTGGAGAAAAGCTCCCTGCCATCAAGAGGAGTTTTAAGGTAGGGGAGCATAGGTGTGAAATAGACAATCCTGTTAACAACTAGAATTGTGGAGAGGGCTCCAAAGGAAGTATAACAGGTCCCCAGAGAGCATGTCCTGGGACCTGGCCTGCTCTGGACAAAAGCAAATGGGAAAGGGACGGTCTGCTATTTCGTCAGACCCTCTCGCTCCAGCCCCACGGACGCCTTCACCTTGCAAAGTCAAACCAGGTAACCCGTCAGTGCTCTTTGTCATTGTTCCTTCCAGTAGCATATGATACCCACTCCCCTACCTCAGAAGACACTTCTGCAAACACGTCCACCTTCCCCAGAAGCCCTTCAGAGAGGGGCTTATCCGATCAGGGAAGTGAGAGAGCCTGGCCCAGCTGGGCCCCTGGGCCCGGGCAGGTCCACAGGCTGCACCAGAGAGCCTATTGCCCACCTCTCGCACTGTGGACCCTGAGGTTTCCCTTGGACCTGCAGCCTCATTTTGCTCGGCACAGCCAGGGAGCACCTGCCTGGTCTGCCAAGATTCCCCCTGCTCTCAGCGTTCCAGTTTCTTCATCTGGGGCTGGGGGAATGTTCCGTTTATCTATTGATGAGTAACAGACAACTCCAAATCTTGGTGCCTTAAAACAGTCACC
The DNA here is from genome assembly GCF_040802235.1 of Manis javanica. Classification (NCBI taxonomy): domain Eukaryota; kingdom Metazoa; phylum Chordata; class Mammalia; order Pholidota; family Manidae; genus Manis; species Manis javanica. Next base: position 112,887,094 of record NC_133161.1, read on the forward strand.
TTATCATATGTCACAACTTTGTGGATTAGGAATTTGGGCAATTCTACTCCACGTGGCACTCGCTGGGGTTGTCATATCCGGCTGGTGGCCAGGCTCAGTTGAGGGCTCCCAGACAGCCCCACTCATACGCCGGACACCAGAGCAGGGATGGCTGGGGGGCAGGGCTCAGCAGGCACCTCTTCCCCTCCAGGATGAGTCAGGGCCTCATCCACGCTCCCTCCAGCAGGGCGGTGGGAGGTCTCACAGGCTGCTCGGGCTCTCAGAGGGAGTATTCCAGAGGCTGAAAGAAGGACAGCTAGGAAATGGGCCCAGGGTCACTTCCACCCAAAATCAATTGGTCACAGTAGTCAAAGATTCCACCCAGATTCAAGAATGGGGGCCACAATTCTCCTGGCAATGGAGGAGTGCCAGAGGTTTTGTGGCCATCTATCTACCAAGAGAGGTAAATCTGCTCTGATTGGGGGGAAGAGGCAAAAGCCCCATTTTGACCTTAACTCTACTTAGTTTCCTGGGGAGCCCTTACTTTGGAAAATAAAGGTGACATGTGAACCCCTATGTGTGGCTCAGTTCCTTTGTGTTCATATTCTACAAGCCAAAACGCTGGACAGTAGAAGGGATGACTGCCCCCCAAAGACCTAGGGAAGGCTGTGTTTAGAGAAGCCAAGATCCTAAGAAACCAGGGCAGGCTAATAGGGTGAGAACCCGAGAACACTTCAGTTTAGTCTCAGCTCTTTTCTGCTGCCAGCGTAAAACTCCAAGTTGGTGTGCTCAGCAGTTGCTATCCCGCAGCCAGTGGGTGGGATAGGCTGGGTCTAAGAAAGAGAGACTCTAAGTGATGCTTTTGGAGCTCTTTGCAGGCCCTTGCATTTGAAGTAGGCCTTGTGGGGCCTGGAGGTGTAATTCCTGGGATCCAACAGCTGTGGCCTCTCTGCTTGGAAACTTGCACTGCCTTTTCTGGAGCAAACAACCTCACAGCAGGCTTGGCGTGCATGCCCTTGGGACACTGCACCATCCAAATCACAGATGGTGCTGGGGTGGCAGAGCCCTACTCTGGCACCCACAGACCTGAATCTGAGTTGCACATGTGTGTTTCATCAACCTCAAGCCCAGTCTGTGCATGAGCCCTTCATCCCTCATCACCAAGGTCACGTACACAGCAGCTCATATGGAACACTGCGTGTTCAGTGCACAGATCCAGGACATGCCTGGCTAGAGCAAGGGGATTAAGTAGGCATCTTGTTCCCCATCCCAAACCCTAAGTGAATGATGAAATTGGCAACAGAAAAGGTGACAGCAGGCACCGCTCAAAATGTCCTTACCGCTCTATCAACTCTTCATCCTCAAAACACCCCTACAAGGCAGGGACCAGTAGTGCCCACACTTGTGTGTGAGCGGTCCGAGGCACGCGGCTACTCAGAGACTTGCCTGAGGTCACCCAGCAGTAAGTGATGGAGGGGGACCTGAAACCCAGAGCCCACGCACTCAGCGTGCTGTCTGCAGCCTGACCAACCTCAGCAGCACGGCTGTGGACTTAGCGGCCACACAGGCAGGGACAGGTGACAGGACATTGGCTTCTGCTTTCTCAGCCTCTGTGGCTTAGAGCCGTCGTAACAAATCGCTACAAACCAGGTGGCTTAAAGTAAGTAGAAATGTATTCTCTCACAGTTCTGGAGGCTGGAAGTCTAAAACCAAGGTGTCAGCAGCCAGAGCCGGCCCCTCGGGAGGCTTGTAAGGAGGATCCTTCTGTTCCCTTTCCAGGTCCTGGTGGTGGCTGGCAACCCCTGGCATCCCCTGGCCTGTAGGTCTGGCACTGCACCTCTGCCCCTGCCTTCAGGTGGCCTCTGGCTTGTGCGTCTGTCCTCTGTGCCTGTATCTGTGTCTCTTTCTCTTTTCTGGCACACAGTAATCACATTGCACTCAGGGCCCACTTTACTCAGAATGACCTCTTCTTCCCTAATCGTGTCTCTAAGACCCTATTTCCAAAATAAAGTCACATTCTGAGGCCCAGGATGAGCATGAATTGTTGGGAGTGATGCAAACCAGTGTACCTGGGGACAAAAACAGGTTGGTTCCACTACTAAGAAGAAAAAGAAATCTCGATTTGGACATGTCAGCTCTGCCTTCTCTCAAGTTAGAATGGATGCAATCAACTCAACCAGCTTAGCTGCAGTCTCTAAACTCATGTATTTTTTTAAGCCTTTGTTCGCTTTTTTTAGGAGAGCAAGGCAGAGGGTTTTATTTAGAGATAAAGCGAGAGTACAGAGCTCCTGGCTCAGGCCAGGAGGGCACAAGAGAGCCCCCTCTAAACTCTTTTTATTCATTTTCATCCATGGCAACATCTCTAGTGTTTCATTGGCTCCCTTGTGAGTTTTGCTTGCTAAGGAGACTCGGCATTTCCCAGCGGTGGGGCTGTCTCCTCAAGTCTGCCTCTCAGGGCATCTGGCACCTCTGCTCTGCACTCAGCTTTCCGAATGGTCTTTCTACAAGCATAGTCTGAATGGGCCATTTTCCAAGCGATGACATCTTTCTCAAACCCTCATCCCCCCAGGAGCTCAGCACGGCGTTCAGTCTCCTTGACAATGTAGAACAGCCCTGTGCTTACAAGTGTGGCTCCGGAGCCGAACCACCTCGGCCCAGAACTCTGGCCCTGCCACTCACAAGCTGAGGTGATAAGGGTGAAATGAAGCACTTGAGTGGCGTCTGGCACACAGGAAGAGTCTGCTAAGTATCAGCTACCATTACTGTTATCACTGCTCTGCAGCCGGGGTCCTGACGTGCATTGCACTCAAGTTTCTCACTACTGCCCAAACACTCTGGGATTTTTCAAACTCATGTTAGTCGCTTTTCTGGAATACTCTTTTCCTTCTTTTTTGACTTGAAAATTTCAATTTTTCTTTAAGGCTCACATCAAATTCACCCTCTCCCACCTGGCCAAGGCAAATTATTGTTTTCTCTTCTGTGCCTCCGCAGACCTTCCAGCCTTCAGTCTTCTACCTCTATCTAGTACTTGCCTCTCACATCTCCAAAAGCGTTCAGCACAGTGCCTGGCACGTTGGTCACTGCCAAAAACTATTTGTGAAACAGGTGTACAAAATACTGAACAGAGGACACGTCCTTTCATTGTTTCCCCCCCTCTTTCTCACCCCCAGGAGACTCACCACTGTCCTTCACTGACCTGCTCACAACCCCTCCAGGCAAGTTTATAAATAGGCAATGACAGCTGCAAGCAAATATATCCCAAGGGAGGGAATGCTCTGAAGACAAGGTCAGGCACATTGATTTTTTATACTTTCTGAAGTATCTGGCTGCTGTCATTTCAGCTTCCTCCAGATCTAACACGAAGCTTCTTCCTCAAGGCCAGTGAATACTCTGCCCACCTTTCAGCATCCTGCAGGGAAGTCCTCTCTCCTTGGGCGGCAGCCCTTCCCCAGAATAACTCCCGGCTGGTTCTGAAGCACTTTGTCTGTAACAGTCACACCGTGCCCAAAGAACCCAAATGCTTCAGCGGTTCACCCATTCAACACAGCCTAACAAGGCAGACAGACTTGGACCTGTCCCCAGGGGGGCAGTCGGGTGAGGAAGGCACTCTTACTGCAGAGTGGTGACATGTTCCGTAGGAATTCTGAATGCTCATGGGGCATGGAAATTACAGCACAGGCGTGTTCACTGGTCTGAGCAGACAGGCAAGTCCCTGTGAGGAAGCTTGTTCACTCAAAGGTCCTGAAAGATGAGGAGGAGTTTTCCAGAGGAAAAGCGGGAAGAAGGGTGCGGGAAGCAAGAGCACCCCACGCGCAAAGGCCCTGCGGGAGGAGAGAAGGCGCGCAGGGGCAGTGCAGCAGGGACAGTGTGGGTCCAGGCAAGGCTTGAAACCTCCGAACCCGGGAAAGCCTCCGATGGGCCGTGGGCAGGGAAGGAGGCGCTTCTATCTGGCGTCAGGAGGCCCCTCGGGCTGCGGAGAGGATCCCGGGTCAGGGGGGGCAAGATGGGTCAGCGGGCTGCTCAGGAGCCCACGGGGCCTCCTCACGATAACGTCAGATTCCTTGAATCCTCATACTCTTCCCTGGGCGTGAGGGGGAGGGGCGCGCTGGCACCGTGAGACTCAGGAGCCGAGGTGCTTGGCCCACCCGCACGGCGCCCACCCACGCACGGGGGCCGCCGTCCACGTGCCCGCAGGGCGCCCTGGATGGAAGACGCTCTCCGTGCCCAGCGCCCCCGCCCTCCGCCTGCCTGCGGCCTCGCTGCTCCTGTGATCCGCTCAGCGTGTGACTCCCAGGACCGGTCCGTCCGAACCCGCCGTGAGCGTCCTCCGCGGGAGCAGCACGCAGGCCGCTGTGCTCCACGTTCTCCTGCCGGGGGCGGCCATACCTCCGCCTCCGCCGCGCGAGCAGCGATGGCAGAGCCGCAGGACGGGAGGCCCCGGTTCCCGGCGGCGGGTGGCCCTGCCCACTGTCCGGGGGTGGGCACTGTGGGCATGAAAGACAAACTCCTTCCTTCCTTAAGTCACTGAATTCGGGGTCCTTTTTTGTGACAACAGCTCAGTTTTTGCACGCACGCTCACCCCGCCCTTCCACCCCCATCTCTGGCCCAGGAACTCTTCGTTTCTCCTGCTTTCTGCGCACCCCGTCCTTCTCCCAAACATGCACCAGGAAGCCTGTGACGGTCAGGAGACAGTTTGCTTTTTCTATTCTTTACTTTTTCAAAGAAAAAAATTATAAATGCTGAAGAAAACTAAAATACAGATAGGCAGGAAGAAAAGAAAAATGATTCATAATCTCACCAAACATGGAATTACTTAAGGCTCATTCTGTATCACTATATCTGTAACCTTTTAAAATGTAACAGTATCATAAATATCTTTTCATATCAAGAAATATATTTTACAATAGAACTTTTTTTAATGGGCATATAATAATATTCTTTTGAGTCTGCCATAATGTATTCATCTGTTCTTCAATTATTGAAAATGTATGTTGTTTTCAGGTGTTTTTATTCTTATTATAAACAAGGCTGAAATGAAGACCCGTCCATATCCTTTATTATTTCCTTGGCATAAATTGCTGAAAGTGAAGTTGCTGGGTAAAAGGAACACATAATTCACAGCTTTTGGTATGTATTGCCAACTTATCTTTGAGAAACAGCAAAACACATTTAGGGCAGGTTGGTCTAATTACTGCGGCACTGAGTATGCGAAAAAAATACTCTGCCCCGTGCTCCGCTCATTGCACTTGGAAATAGAACCCCTCCTCAGGAGGTGCCGAGCCTCCGGACTCGGGGCCCCTGGCAGCAAGTGCAGCTGGCTGACCCTGGTGCAGAACAAAGATTAGCAAAACAGGTAAAACGCATCATTTGTAATTTTTTTTAAAGCAGCTTGCTTCTTGAGGTTCTCTGAACAGGACTGATTTCCATTTTCTGAGAACTCAATAACCCTCTCCAACATAGAGAAAAAAGTTAAACCCAAATACACACTCCTTGGAGGTCTCTTCTCAGAGGTCTGCAAAGACGCAATGGCAGAGTAGAAGTAAGGTCTTAAACTATGCCAACAGCTTAACCCCCCAGCCTTCACACGTGTTTGCCTTGCGTGAAACAGCGAAACAATTTCGTCTGTTCTAAACACACACAGGGGACAGTGTCTGCTAGCTTTCGCTTCTCCCGAAGTTGCTCACGTAGTCAGAGACTTGCATGAAGACACTCTCTCCGGTATCCTGCGATGCTCGCGGGTCTCTTCATGTAAGGTATAATCCTGAAGATTTCTCTGTTTGTATTTGTTCCTTAAACAGTCAAAGTTACAATTATTCCGAAGCCCAGATATTACCGTTTTCATTAGGAGTCTGCTCTTAGATCGTCTCATCTTTCTTTTCTAACCTTCTTTCAATGCTGGACCACAGAATTCTAGTATTCCCTCCAAGTTCCTTCACCTCCCCTGAAGCCATCCTTAAGCCATCCACAGAAGCAGGTCTATGGTGGCCGTTATTTGAAAGGCTCGGAGGAAGGGCCACAACAAACTGTCAGCGTGGAATATGCTCACCTCCTTGGCCTCGTTTCCTCGCCTATGCATTGAAGGCGCCCGGGCCGTTGTCTGACCTGTGTGCCCACAGTTGTACCCCAGATACAAGCGCTGCAGTGAATCTCCAGTGAGAGTCAATTCCAGGAGATCTACAGAGTTGTCTCGGTAATGTTGAAAAGTACTTACTTTACTGAGCTGGAGGCAAAATCTATTGAAAAGAGATGGGCTTGTAGAGAAGACCCACCCAGATTATGGTGGGTCACAGAGGAACACAGATGTTACACTGGCGGCAGAAATTTGAATATTTTTAGATTAGAAGAAAAAAATGAAAGGGAAACTTTGGGACTTTAGACAAGATATGATACTGTAGGGGGAAAAGCACACAGTTGTTACATCTCTCTCCCTGTAGCCACGCACCTGGGGCTCCTCCTAAGCCCAGCTAGACGTGGCCTGCCGTGGCTGCGCGGGTCACTACGCCACCCAGGTCTGGCTCTGGCAGCCGCTCCCAGCTCCACTGCGGCAGTTCTGCGGTTCCTTGCCCAGACTCCCTTGAGAAAGGCTTTTGTTGACCCAGCTCGCTTATTTTCTCTCTCATGTCAGCCAACTCAGAGTTTGCCGGCCTTAGTCTGGGCCCCACCCCGAGTCTGGTCACCTGGGACTATGAAGCACCAGGTGGCAAGGGTCCGGAGGCTGAGCCTGCCACGCGGGCAGTACAGATCTCTTTGGATTAGGAGGTTCTGTGAGGGTGGTGGTTGTGATACCAGAACGACCTCCATCTATGGGTTAATATTCTAATAGGAAGGAGAGAAAAGGAAATTTGAACAATCTAGACAGCCCAGGCTGAAGCCTGAACCACCCCACACAAATTCTGCTTGTCAGGCATAGGAGGCACAGAAGGAGAAGGGGCAGATGGAGAAGGATTTTAATTTCTTCCTCAGTAAGAAATTCCGATCTTGAGTCTTTGATAAAGTATCCAGACTATTTCCACAATGAATTACCTATTCACCTTACTACCTGGGCCAGGAAAGAGGAGCAGGCTCCCCTCTGGGAACCTCCTCCCCTCACCGCACCTGTCCCTGCACTGTCTTCCAGAACATCTGCCGGCGTGCGCCTGGGAGGAGGGTGGCTTAGAGCACGACTCACCAGAAGAGCTGGCTGGCTGGCAGGGCTTGGATGAGGCGGCCCTGAGTCAGGGATTTTCATGTACCTGCAGGACATCCTCACAGGAGTGTGCGCTCCTGGGGAGGCAATTGAAATACCGTCCTCCCCTCCCTCCTCCCTTTGGTGCCCTTTTTGCCAGAGAGGCAGCTTCCACCTCCCTCCTGAGGGGCTGGGCTGGCCTACCCTTGCACTTACCATGGACTTCTGAGAGAATGAATTGGCTGCAAAGCACGAGTCAGTCAGAAACTGTGGTTCAGAGTCCTCCCTGGGCAGCCAGACTGCCAGCTTCATGGCTCAGCACACTGTGAGTGAGACCAAGCTGCAGGAAGTTCCGAGGTTCAAGGCACAGGCCAGCTGACCGTCTGGTGCTCATGAGCACCTCCAGGCCACCCTCCACCAGACGGTTATCGCAAACTGAGTATGGTCTGCACCGTTAGTAAGGAGAACATACCCTCTTTGCAGGGCCAGCGCTGCTCCCTCTCTACCATCGAAGCCTTGCGAGGTGAACCAAGGACTCCAGAGGAAGTCCTTTTCTCTCCAGAGGGCCACAGCTTGGTGCCCTGTGTGGGGACCGCCATCCCTGACGTGGGTACTCTGTGGGCTGCTCAGCCAGCCCCCAGACATGCAGCTGAGGCAGTGCAGCACTAGGGTGATGAGGCCCAGCTTTGGAATTGGATAAATCCAGTTCAAATCTTGGTTCTGTGTGATGTGGCAGCACATCACTGAACTTCTCCACCAGTGTCCTTATCTGTACAATGGGGAAAACAATCCCCTCCTGTCAGAACTGTTGCCTGGATTAAAGGAGATAATGGATGCAAATGGCTTAGCATAGTGCTCAGTGCTCAGTTAGGCTGAATCAGTAGCACTCTCATCATTCATGTGTTCAAGCTCACAAGCAGGCATTGGGCTCCGGGCTAGAACATGGAGAAATCAGACAAGTAAACAGCTACTTAGACTGCAGTACATATAAGCACTGGGTATTGTACAAGGTGGCGGCAACGAGCCAGAAAAGAAGGGGTGAAAAGAGGTGGAGGACACGGCTTTCTCGGCTGAGGGAGCAGCGTATTCAAAAGCACGCGGCGACAGGAGAGTCTTTTGTGTGCCGGCCTGCGAGGCTACACGCCCTGGCAGCTGTCTGATTCCACCGCAGCAAGCGCTTTGCTCTGTGAAGCTGAAGGCTGGCGAGGTGTCTGATTTCGAATATGAACACACATATAACACTATTAGGTTCAAATGCTTCCAAGCCGGTGCCTCACAGAGGAAGTATTTGCTGACAGTGAACATCTGTGGCCTAAAGGAATCCAGTGCTGATTATGGGACACAGTTTCAAATTTAATAACATTTTTACTTACTCATGGATGGATTTCTGTTAAGCCTCAGGGCCTTCAGAGCCAGGCTAATTGGCACACAGCAGAAACACACAGGTTTGTTTTTACTCAGAAAAGGAGATAATAAATAGATGAGGATGAAAATTCTAATTGGATAAAGGTAGTTTGGTAGTTTGACAGAGGGAAAAAATAAAAACCTTTATGAATTACCCAGTTTAACGGTTTATTGAGTGATGAATCACACTGGAGTACCCAGCCAGTCAGTCACTCAGGATAACTGACAGGCTAATGTTTCGGTGACTCATCTCTGCAGTGGCAGGGGCAAGACTAGAGGTGGAGAGACACTCTTTAATTCAATAAACTGTCTGTAAGAAATGCAAGGTTTTCAGTTGAGCATCTTTGGCTTCCCTGTGTAAATACTTCTACATTAAAGTCTAGCACATCTCTAATTAAAATCTAAATTGCATTCAAGACATTTACATCCAAAGAATGTCATTCTGTTCAGCAAAGACCTAGACCCCTGAATTTCCGGCAAATATCCAAAAGCCCTTTAACTGTTCCTTCCCCGACACACCACTTCCCATTTCAGCCTGGATGCCAGTAACCTTGCTATGAATGTAACTAGTCTCGTTTCTCCTCTTAGCAGATATAACTGACACTTCATAAAAAAGTAGGCAGAAATATTCAAATGATTTATCCCATCAGCAGCATAACAACATCTTAGAAATATACTGCATTTTCAGAGATGACTCTTACATGCCAGAGAAAGGGGGATAAGTGCACCATACATACAGCCAATTAAGTCTATGCATAGAATACTAACTGTGGGGCTCCACTGCCCATTCCACTGGTTCCCACCCTAGATGCACATTAAAACCACCTGGAAAAGATTAAAGGACACTAAGGAGATGGAGCAACTAAAATTACCCAGAATTGCAACTGATGAAATTTGAATAAGGTCTGTAGATTAGTGAATAGCATTATATCTTTGTTAATATGTGGCTTTAATAATGACATAGGGGTTATATAAGACATTGCCATTTGGGAAAGCTGGGAGAAGGACATACAGACTTCTTTACACTATTTTACATCTTTTTTGTAAGTCTGAAACTATTTCAAAAGAAGAAGTACCAAAAAGAAAGTAACCAGAAAAAAAATCCTCCAGGAAGCCTTTTAAAAGTACTGATGTCTGGGTCCTACCTCAGACCAATGAAATCAGATTTCTGGGTGTGAAGCCTGAATATCAGTATTTTTTAAAAGTCCCTCCAGTGAGTTCCATAGGCTTGAGAACCCCTGTTGGAGTACAATTGAGGGAAGGAGAACTGAGGCTGCTCCCCATTCCACCACCCACTCTAACTTCAGGCAGGCCATGTACTCCTGCTTCGCCCCCGTGGCTTTATCTGTACAATGGAGATACTGGGAGGTACCTGAGGATATCGATAGTGTAAAGGTAAAGTGCAGAGAGAAAAGCTTTACAGAATTTCAACATCTATGGAAACTCAAGGAGCCAGTGAGTCATTCCTCTTGGAGAGACGCATCAGCACTTAGGAGGCCAGGTGAGTTTGGGAACACAATGACGTGCTGACTTCGGGAGGGTGGCCACGTGAGCAATTCCCATATAACCAGGGCTTCCTCTCCTTCAGCCCTCTCAACCCACCCTTTCCCTGCGTCTCTAGAGACAGCTGCACGGGCCACGGGCCACAAACCATCAGGCCCCACTGCCTAGGCTCTTCCTTCTCTACCTCGGCTTTGACCTGAAGGATAGATGGTGCGACGTATTAAAAAGATCTATTAGCTCTGTTCCCCCTCATCAATAACAGTAGTTCTCAAACCAGTGTGCACTGGAATCAACCGAAGGGCTTGTGAAACACATCACAGGCATGCCCACAGCTGTGCTGCTCACAGTCAGCCAAGGGGCAGAAATAACCCACGTGTCCATCAACAGATAAACAAAATGTGGTTTTTCCATATGATGAAATATTATTCGGCCATAAGAAGGAATGAAGCACTGATGCCTGCTGCAACTTAGACGAACCTTGGAAACATTATCCTAAGGGAAAGAAGCCAGTCAGAAAGGCCCACAGACACGCTATAATTCCGTTTGTATGAATAGGCAGATCTATATAGACAGAAGGTAGACAGTGGTTTCAGGGCTGGGGGAATATGAGGTAATGGCTGAAGGGGATACGGTTTTTTTTTGAAGTCATGAAATGTTTTAAATTGAATGTGGTGATGGCTGCACAAATATACGAACACACTAAACCCCACTGAAGTATGTATATACTGTAAATGGGTGAATTGTATGGTATGTGAGTTATACCTTAATAAAACTGTTTATCTTAATAAGCCTTACTCATTAATCCTAATATTAATTATATAATAAAGATGTTTTTCCAAGTCTGACCATCCTTCATCATAGTCTGTTATTTGGAGTTAACATTCTTCCATTAAAAGTGCCTCATTGTATACACTGCCTCAAAATCCTTAATACTTTTTAATATGCACACCTGTTAGACCATGGTTTCACTTCTACAAACTTATGCTAAAGAAACTAACAGATTTAATCATAAGGGCATTCATCTTAATCATCATAAGATTTAATAAGGATGTTCATCTTAAATGTGTTCAAAAGCAAAAATTGAGAAACTACTTAAATGTCCAAGCATAAGGGATTAAATAAAATGTTCTGCACCTGTTATATGTCATTTAAAATAAGCTTTTCATTTAAAACAGACTTACAGAGTCACTGTGAAGCAGGTACTGAGTGTTTCCATATACCCTGCACCCAGCTCCCCTATTTTTAATATATTATTAGGGTATACTTCTCACAATTAATAACCAATACTGGTAAATTTTTATTAACTAAACTCCATGCTTTATTCAGATTTCCTTGACTTTGACCTAATATCCTATTTCTGTTCCAGGATCCCCTCCAGGACACCAAATTACATTTTCTTATCATGTCTCCCTAAGCTCCTCTTGGCTGGGGCTGTTTCTCAGGCATGTTGCAGAACGTCTCTTGACTTAGAATTGTCTAATGTTTTTCTTATTATTAGGTTGGGGTTATGCATTTTGGGAGGCAGATTACAGAGGTACTGTACCATTCTCACGTCATGTCAAGGGTTACACACTGTCACCGTGTCAGCGTTGACCTGATTACACACTATCACCGTGTCAGCGTTGACCTTTACCACCTGGCTGAAGTAGTGTGTGTCAGGTTTTTCCACTGTAAAGTTACTTTTTTTTTTGCTCTCTTTCCATATTGTCCTCTTTGGAAGGAAGTCCCTACGCAGAGCCCACACTTAAGGAGTAGGGAGTAAACATCCCACTTCCTTGCGGCCTGCCCACCTACATAAACCATTTGGAACTCTTCTGCACAGGAAATGTGCCTCTCCTCTCCCCTCCACCCAGGTACTCATTTGCTTACATCAGCGTGGACTCATGGATACTTACATATGTTGGATTATAATTCAGTGCGCCTTGGCTGTGTTGCTCTCTTTCCGTTTGGCCATTAGGAGCTTTCAGTCGGCTCCTGGACACTTTTGGCTTACCCCGACCTGGTGCGTTTTTTCTTTTCTTTCTGAGCATTTTCTTCTCAACACAACAAGATGCTCCAGGCTCACCTATGCACTTCCACCAGTCCTAGAATCAGCCATTTCTCCAGAGGGCCTTGGCTCCTGTTACTGGAGAATGGTGTCACAAACCAAGACCTGGGAGCTGGGCATGCTCAGGCTACTGGGGTGTGTCCAGTGGGATTTTAATACATCACTGAAAACTACAGATTGTTGTAAGGGGGTATTTAACGTCTGCCAAATACCAGTAAGCTTATGATACAGTATGATCTTATAGATTCTTTCATATATATGGAATACACTAAAATACTAACAGTGGTTGTCTCTGGACATTCAGTAATAGGTAATTCTTACTTTTTTCACTTTGCCTAACTACAATTTCAAAGCTTGTACAGCACCTCCTGCTATCTGACTTCAGGCTGATCATTCATACCTGCTATTCCTCAATGGCCTTACCTATAAAATGGAGATAATTGGCTGTACCTGAGGAAGTACAGATAGGCAATAGAGACAACTCTTGAGAAGTTACACTGTGAAGGAACATGTAGAAATGGAGCTGTGGCTTGAAAGGGACAGAGGTGTCAAACTTTTGTTTTTGTTTTTAAGATAGCAGACATTACAGAATGTATGTTCACTGATGGGAAAAACCCAGTAGGGAGGGGAAACTATAGTGGTAACACTATTAAAAGAGGGGACAGTGCAGAAGTGATATCCTCGAGAGGGCAGGGGAAGTGGGGTCCGAGGCCCACATGGGGGTTTGGCCTTAGGCAGGAGTGTGGACAGTCCCGCTGCAGTGGCAGGAGGAAAGGCAGAATACACGGGCACAACTGCAGAGAAGCAGATGGCTGCAGAGAGTTTAGAGAAGGTCTCGTTTAACTACTTTTATTTTTCAGTAAAACTGAAAATAAAGTCATCAGCCAAGAGTGAAAGGGAAAGGGTTTTGGAGGTTTAAGATGAGAGGAAAACATGTGAATTAGCTGTCAGGGAGAGTAGGAGAGGGGATAAACCTAGGAAATCAGTGAAGACCCACTAGAGGAAGGGCTCATGAATTTTCCAGAGACTGGTTCACATGGCTGGACAGTCTTCTCCATGTACTCCCGGTGGATAAAGTGCTTGGGAAATAGATCCTGCTCCTGTCAGAGGCCTTGAGGGCCTTCATCGAAACAGCCCTTTGTTCCCTGCCCCTTGCTTTCTTTCCTTACCTTGCTTTGTTTTTCTTTATGACATTTCTCCCTACCTGTTTTGTTAGCTGGCTTGCTGTCCATCCTCTCAGAACAGTGCGGGGCACACCAGTAGGTGCAGAAGGGACAAAGTCTGAGGGTCCCTCCTCCTCCCTCACAGAAAGATCCCACCTATTCACACCCTGCAGCTCTGAACCAAGTTCTTCTGTTAGCTTCTGACGCTTCTCCACCTTGCTCTGTCCTGGGAAACCACAGGTTACAGCCGTGGGCCGCATGCTTTCTGGCTCAGGTTGGGGCCAGTGAGGCCCACTGGTGAGAGTCGACAGGCAGCAGAGCGAGGTCGTTGCACTTGTCCTCTCGGCTGGTCCCCAGTCACCTCAGACCGGTTGAATATGTTGACTGAAGGTCAAAACTGGCTGTCTTTTCTTCCCCTCCCCCTTCAGGATGAGGACTGGTGACACCTCCATTACTAGCCTCAGGCAGACTCTTCTTTATGGCTTCCTTACACCCTGCCCCAGATTATGTAAATGACCCTTTTATTAAATCCCCTGTGAATGATCCTAATTTGTGTGTACCATCTGTTTCCTGCTGAGACTGTGACAGAATCCCTATCTGTGAATAATGATTTTAATAACTCTCTGAATCCCATTAGTGCCTTGCTACTTAAATGTGGCCAGGAGCCAGGAACCAGGGGCCAGGGGCGCACCATCACCTGAGAACTGCTAAGAAATGCAGACTCCCAAGCCCCACCTCAGACCTACCGATTCAGGGTTAGCACTTTTGAAAGACCCCCTGGCAATTCCTATGCATGTTAACATCTCAGCAGTGTGGTATTAGCATATTTGGATTTTTACTGAAGCTCTTTCAGGTACAAAAAACCCCAAAATTCACTTAGACTAGCTCAGGCAATGGGGTCTTACACTCAGGCAGCAAAACAGACAGACTTGCATAGAAACCTAAGAACAGGGTCCAGAGAAGGTGAAGCCTCTGAGACAGGACCTATAGGTCAGTGTGGATCAGAAGGGCACTTCGGCAAGGGTAGCCTGCAGGTTTTGCTGCTCTGTCCTGGCTTCCCTTCTCTCCTGGTGTTTGCCTCATGTTCCAAAACCAGATGGATCCCTAACCATTTACTCTTGTATCTTTTTGCCAGAGTTCGTGTTCATTTATAGTTTTGCCTAAATCGTAAGCTGAGCGTTTTGCCCATCATAAGCTCCCTAGTCTGTTTCATAACCTTATTTGCTGATTACTGAAATTTCAGTTTCTGTAAGAACATTATTTGTGAACTCTGTCCCTGTTAGGGTAAAGCTTTTTCTACCAGCTTCTCCCACAGGCTAATGGCTAGCCTGCGGGGTAGCTGCCAATTCCTGATTCAGCATGCACTGGGTAATGTGGTATAAAATCTGTCTGTCCTGGGCAGTCTGACCAGCAGAGGCTGTGGATGAAAATCACACTATGATTATACATCTTGAACGACATGAAGCAGCGTTTTCAAATCTTGGTTGCAGGCTATTTCCCCTTTACCTACACCGCCACCTCCCACACCCACTCTCCTCCTCACACTTCCCAGAAACATCTGCATCTCTGCCAGGTTCTGACAGTCATAGAGATGACTTTTTAAGTTCAGTGTATTTCAAATGTTGTATAACAAAATTAATTACATTTAATTAAACCTACCCATTTTTTATAGCCTCAAACAAATCTAAAATGCCATGCTAAGTTTATGAGATGGCAGTCCTCCAAAGGATTCTGCTGCTGAGGGGTATCTGCTATCAGACTTAAGCACTTTTAGGGATAATCTTACATGAGCAAGTCTGATGAATGGCTTCTCAGCCTCAGTATGGGGCAAGAATTAGTGTCTGGGTCCCAGGCCAAGTCACTACCTACACCCTCCCTCCTCTCAGCACTCAGCAACGGCTTTCCCACTCAGACAATAATCTTCCTTTTTCTGCCTGCTCTTTTCATGATATACTAAAATTATGAATTTGCTTCTGTCTTTCCCCTACTATATGGTAGCAGGGGAGGGAACTGTATTTCTCACAAATACAGAGCCTGGTATATGTTAGTTGCTGAATTTATTAACACTTATGGAATGAATGACTGCTCTTGGCTCATTGGTTATGTGTTTCTCTCACCTTTTTCTGTGTAAAACCCCCAAGTGTCAGTGGTTTTCTTGCATCCCAGAATTTAGAGGTGATTGTTGTGGCTATAGGTCTGTTTCATGTCTTCTTACCTTGTACCCAGACAGGAGGGTCATCTTTCTTGCCATGCTGGTCAAAATTAAGAAGGCAAGAGTGTAAGAGGGATGAGACAGCAATATACCCTAAGGCCTCTGCTCCTGACCATCTCGGTCACTACCACCACATTCCATGGGCTAACGTCCGTTCCGCGGCCAAGCCCAATATGAACAGGGCACATAATTCACACTTCCCAAAGGGAAGCAGGGGGCTGCATATTTGCTGAACGATGAGATAATACAATCTAATCTACCATGCACTGATACTGGAGTTTTCTATTAACACTATTCTGACATTTTAATTACTTTGCAAAATCAGCTAACTAAAATTCTCCTACAATGTATACATTAAGTCAGGATCCATTCAGTTCCAGGGACAAAATACAATTTAGAGCAGTCTTGGGGAAAAGAAACTTACTGCCCCATA
The DNA here is from genome assembly GCF_040802235.1 of Manis javanica. NCBI lineage: Eukaryota > Metazoa > Chordata > Mammalia > Pholidota > Manidae > Manis > Manis javanica. The sequence goes on from NC_133161.1 coordinate 112,903,000, forward strand.
TGGGGAAGGACAAGCAGAGCCAGCTGAAGCTCAGGGGCTCAGGCAGTGCGGCCAGGGCCCCTTCCAGCTCTCACTCCATGCACCCCATGCTGGTTTTGATTTCCCCAAATCTCAGAGGCAGCTTCTGCTTGGCCAGAGAAAATGGCTGAGGCCCCAGAGCCACAGCCTTTCATTTTACTAATTCCCTGTGGGTAAAGAATTTTTCTTTCATATTCCACATTTTACTGTCAAGTGAGGAGTCTAATGGTCCCTCCCCAAGTATCAAAGCCACTGCTGGGCCAGTCAGGCCAGCCAGAGTAAGGCCATGCACCCAAACTTCCCAAGGCAAAAGCACAACCACCACCAGAACAGTAACAAATTTAGTCCACCGAAACATGTATTTGTTACCTGGGTTTTCTATCAGCACTATTCTGACATTTTAACTAGTTTTCAAATATCAGCCAAGTAGAATTCCCTGCAATGTATATATTAGGATCCATTCAGTTCCTGGGACAGAATATAACTCCAACTTATTTATGAAACAAAGGCCTTGCTATATATTTATTCAATGTTTACATATACGCACGAGCAATAAAACTGCATTGATTCCTTATTTGGGTTAGAAAAAACAAAATCTAAAACTACAGAGTGAATTCAATAGCATACCTTTGGTTGACATACTCCTGCATCTTTCTGTCCTTTGAAAATATTCAGGGCTAAGAGATCCTGAATCATAAACTTTAATTTTAGTATCTTCCCAGGGTGTTATACCCTGAATTTCTTTCCCATCTATTTCCCATTATATCCATATCCATCTCTCTATATCCTTCATAGCAGAGGTGAAGAGCAAGGTGCTTCCACATACCTTTAAAAACTGTCTTACTTCATTACTGTCCATCCATTAATTCAATAAGCATTTACTGAAAACCTATCTTATGGCAGGTGCTTGTGTTTGGCTCTGGAGATCCATGGGATGGATAAAACACAGCCCTTTTAATCTCAAGAAACTTGTCACATAACAGGCTTAACAGATGTCTGCAACACTGCATGATAAGCACCATAACAGAAGAGACAGCTGGGAAGAAACACAGTCAGATCAGTACTATGAAAAGAATTCTGATCAGTGTGAAAGGCTGGGCTAGAGAAATGTGAGGCTGGAAGCACAGTGAGCAGTTAGGAGATCACTGCAGTAATCTCATTACGTCATGATTAAAATCTGAACTCTGACTAAAAGCAGACGCTGCGAAGACAGAGAAGAAACAGTCATGAAGAGGAATCAAAAGCACCAAAAAAATGAGGGGTGGGAAAAAGAGGAGGCTGATAAGTCAAAAAGTTTCTCATTTTGATGACTGGATGATGCTGGTGTGGCTTGTATGGATAGAAAATACAAGAGGAGAAACTTTTCGGAAACAAATATGACCATATCCTGTTGGGATACTTTCTTCCTTGGATTCATGAGGGATTTGCACCAGTTACTGAAAATTATTTGTGTTTGTGCATGGAATGCGAAGTAGGAAGGGGAGCAAATAAGGAGAGGGTGACAAATTCATGATAAAATCAGTTGTTTCATGCTAAGGCCGAGATTTTCTTCTCTGGGAAGAATCTGAAAGTTATTTGTAACAAAAAAGAGGCTCTGTCTTGTTCTACTTTCTACTCACCGTCAGGAGCTAGCTCTGGGTAGGGATCTGCGGTCCCTGCTGAACAAGGCACTCGCAGACCTACAGCCTATTAGGTGCACAAAGAGACTAGGCTTTAGATAAAGTTTTCAGGGTCAGGACCTCTACAGATTTTTATAAATGGCTACCAAATATGCAAGTGTTGGTTATATGATATCTTTAGGAAGGCTAATGTAAGGATGTGAAAAATTCACTGTTTTAGGAATTGTCTAAACATTTTAATCTTAAAATCCATCCCATGAGAGTGATCTCATATCACTGGACACAATGAAAACATTAATAGTTTATGTTATAGGAAATATGTTTATTATTGATAGTTACAATTCAAAAATATTCTTCCTCAGGGCTGCATCATACTGTGTCTCTTTAGAAATTTTAAATATATCAAGATCAGAAGCAATTTTAACAATAATAGAAACTTCTGTACAGTATGCAAGATGGGCATTTTTCACAATGAAACAAGGTCTCTAGAACTTGCAGGTAAAACAAAGGAAGCATTTCCAATGACAAGATGTAGGAACCCATGGATAAAATCTAACAGAGCACATGCTGGACAACGGGATCAGGAAATTTAATAATCCACTCTCACTGTGAGTTCCCTCTGGCATGGCACAGGCAGGTCCTATAAAAAGGGTTTAGAGATGTGACCGCTTCTGTCTGGAGAGTAAGTCCTTTGGGCATGGGACTCATGTTACCTAAGTGCTCCAAAGCCAATTGTCTCTTCAACTTCTCATCCGCACATCATGACCAGAAGCTTCAAGGAGAAGACAAGAGTATTTAACTCTGACTTCTGAGCAGATGCAACACCAGCTGTTCATCCTCCGCTAAGGACAGGCCTGTATCCAAAGGCTCTACGGTTTCCCACTTGGCCTTCTTTCTATTACGACTTGTGCGTCCCACGTCTTCCACTTCACTGTTGTTCCTTTTCCTCATTCCCTGCTTCTTCTTGGTATCACTGGTGGGAACAAATCCAATGATTTAGTTTATGAATAAATAATTAAATCCATTATTATGAAATCAAACAATTAAAATAGGACAATAACAGATAGTTGGTAAAGTGGTATTATTCCAGAGGGAAAGAAATTATAACATCAGGATTTCGGGTTTTTAAGTACTGGAGAGAGAGGGCCTGTTTGCACTGGGCACGTACAGAGCACTGCACACCCTTATCCAATCCTCACAACAATTCTAGGGAGCCACATATATAGTATCCATAATCTGAGGACACTGGCCCATAGCCTGGCTCCAGACTGGTTCCAATCTGTGCTTGTCATGCCACATCAAACCATCTCTACTTAAAGTTAGGTTATCCTTTGGGTAGCAGTCGGTAGGCTAACAGATAGCAGGATACTGCTTCTAATATTCATTGCATTAGTTACAATACATAGATCATGAATAAAACAGCACCTGAAATGTTAAATTATAAGTTACTTCAGATGTTACATAAATTTTTCATTTAAAATCTGTATCTAACACCCATATATAGTCTTAAGAAAACGTAGACATTTTATAGTATGCTGCACATACCTGAGGCATAAACCATAATAATAAAGCTAACTTCTAAAAGTACAGAAAGTCACCTAATATATTAAAAAAGAAGAAAGAGCAAATTATCTTCAAAGCATCTGAGACACCATCATGTTCAAAGATGACCCAATTATTGGACACAAGATTAAAACAAAATTTAAAAAGCCATGCTAAATGCAATGGCAGTAGCAAGCATATATTAAGGATTACTAAGGATCTGGCACTGTTTTACATGCTTTATACTGATTACATCACTTACTTCATGAAATCCTTGGTGTGGAGAGCATTAGCCTCATTCTAACATGAGGTTAAGAGAGGTTAAATGACTAAATCCAGATTAGACACATGGGATTCAAACCCAGATCTGAATGACTCTAAACTGACCCAAAGCCAGGCTACTGGAAGCAATCTGAGTTGACACCCTTCACGCCCTTCAGTCAACATTTGGATGACATTAACGAAGAACAAGCTGTGGGAAGAGCTGTGGCACCAAATTAGCTGTTTGGCACCAACACAGTGAGACTTTGGCCCATCAACTAACATTTCTAAACCTCAGTTTCCTTATCTGTAAAGATAAAGATTATATAATTTACTTAGCAGAACTGCTGTAAGAGTAACTTCTATAAATGCAAGAACACAGTAGCACTCATTATTTGTTAGTTTCCTTTCTGCTTGTAAATTAGTTCCTTTCAAATAAATTCTTACACTGATGTTATATAATAAACAGAAAAAGTCATCATAGAAATATATTATATTTCATGCATATGATGTGTGTTAAAAGAGAACAAACTGCTCACATTCCAATGGACTCTATTACTAGTTAAAATAAATCTGGGTGTCAAAGTGAATGTACCTAATCAATATCTCCATTTATGACCAGCTCGAAGTGAAACTGTAATTTCCCCATTTAGCACCTTGAAATACCCAGTGCTCTGACTCAGCAGCCATTCTCTCCCACAATTAGAGGAAATACAAACTAGACAACACTATGAGGTTATTTAAAGCCACAAATAACTGCATTTTAAAAGGTTGCCTGGAGAGATGGACATGGAAGAGTTCACTATGATGGGAATTCAGTCAGCAAAGATAGTAATTCTTAGTGGAAAATGCCCTTTAAAAAAAGTATTGAGTGCTAATCTGCTTGAGTGTGGCCAGTGCCATGCCAATTCCACTGGGCTAGACTGTCATGATATGTGGTACAAGGTAATGATTTTGGCCCTGCCTCTACTTCAATCAAGTGCATCTCAGAACAACTCATCAGAAAAGGAGTGATTAGTGGGCTTTACTAATGCATCTTTGTTAACGTACTCTGCACATTATATTCCCTACAGGAAATAGCTAGTTCAGATAATAAAAGGGACATGGGAAATTTATGTAACCCAAATATCTTCACCATAAGCAGCTTTGCTGCTTTGGGGACCATTTCAAATTCTAGAAAAATATTTAGTTCTACTTTCCATAGCAAATAAGGGGTAGTATGCATTAACAAGTTAATTATACAACATTAACATATTTTATAGGTAATTCACTCAAAATGGGGATAATCTAATAAATCTAGAAAACATTTAGTAAGCAGAGAGCAAAATATGGTCACAATCTGGTCTCTAAAGAAAAGGCCTCTTCCAAATGGTGTGCCATTACAGCGCGATGTCAGCAACATGGCCGAATAAGCATCCCTTATTCATGTTCCCTCCAACACAATCTGGAATTCATCAAGGACAAAACTGCCTTTGTGAGAAATGTGGGATCCAGTACTCTATGCCAAAAAACCTGGAAGGATTCTTGCCTAACCATGTGTCAGGCAAAAGGCATACAAACCTCAGTCCTGGTGGTGAACCCTGCCAATGGCTCATGACCTGGCTTCATCAAAAAGCTTGCCCATGAACTGCTGGAGACGCCTCACACTTGGTTCCCAATTGGTCCATGGGGACGACCCCCCAGCACTCTGTGTGCCTTAGTCACACCCTGTGTCCTGCTCCCTGTGCATGTTCCCAACTACAGTGGTGAGAGCAAGCTTTAGCAGATGGCCTAGTGGGCTCAACCTGGATCTGCAGGTCAGGGGGAAGCCACAAACTTCAGCTAGTGCCACCCTTGTAAAAGCAAAAGGGAGGCTGTCAGCTTTCACCCTAGTGTATTGCAGGATCAAGAGAAGGCATACAAGCTGAAGAGTTCTGCCACAAGAGGGATCAAGTTTGGAATGGAATAAAAATGGCAGAGTAGGAAGGCAAGGAAGAAACCTTCTTCCACAAATACACCAAGGAAGCAATAAGAGCAAATACAACGAAACCTGAAAATGACCCAAAGACTGCAGAACAGACTACCTACACATGGTGAAAAAAAGAAGACCACACAGAGAAGGGTAAAGTGTTAGAGCATGATCGAGTGGGACCCAAGCCCTTCATCCACCCCAGCACATAGGCAGGAGGAAGACGAATGAAGCCGGAACGGGAAAGACACCCAGGAACTCTGCACACCTGACCCTGCAGATCTGCTCTGGGAGTATGACTCCACACTGCACTGGGTTCTGGAGATTAGTGGGGCTGGACATCAGGGACAGCTGGAACACCCTGGGAGGCTGAGACTCCAGCCATTTGTGGAGAACAGGCATGCTCTCCTGGTCCCACTGAAACACAAATCACAGGTGGCAATTTGAAAGACTTGCCAGCAGTGGGAGGAGTGCTAGAGGGGCGAGGGTTGGATGAGTTCTCTCCACAGGAGAAATTGCAGGTGGACATACCTCCCCAGCCCTCTTTCAGCCCAGCAGGTCAGGCACTCTTGAGAACCCCAGACACTCCAACCCCCTGACTGGTGACTCAGCCCCAAGGGACTTTCCTCGGTTGCCAGCACACCAGCCACCTCGGCCTAGCAGTGCCAGACTTTGCTGCCTGACAGGCAGAGGGAGGCTCTCCCAACTATGTTGGCTCTCGCAGCCCAACCCAGCAGGCGCCTGCAGGAGCCAGCTCCTAGCCCTCCTTCCTTCCCCACAGGTGGACAAGCTAGTGCTACACGCCTTGCCACCACCAGGGGGAGCCCACATAACTTGCTGCTGCAGCTGTGCACCATGTCCCACCCTGTCCCAGAGCCACACAACCACCCTACCCTTGCTTCAGGACATCCCCACCATTTCTGCAGGTAAGGCAGAGGATGGCCCTGCCAACAATGATCCCACTGCTGGCTGAGGCAAACTACCAGCCACAGAGGGCTGAGACCACTTGCAGACAGTAAGGCAGCCTTGCCCATTGCCCACCAACAGCAACTGGAGCTCCACAGCAACAGAGAACCAGGCACTGGGCAGTGAAGACACTTGAGCTTATGGGCACCAAGGAACTCCTTCTTCATAAAGCCATTACTGTTTAGACCAGGAAGCATAGCAAATCCATTTAATACAAAGGAAGAAACACAGAAACACTGACAAAATGAGGAGGCAGAGGAATTTGTTCCAAACAAAACTACAGGATAAGACACTAGAAAGAGAGCTAAATGAAACAAAGATCATCTATCTTCTTGATAAAGATTTCAAAATATAAGCCATAAACATGCTCATGGATTTACAGAAAAATATTCAAGATCTCAGGGAGGATTTCAACAAAGAGAAAGAAAATCTGAAAAGGAAACTCAGAGCCAAAGAATACAGTATCTGAAATGAAACATACAATGGAGGGATTTAGAAGTAGATTATATCATGTAGAGGAGAAGGAAATGAAATGGAAATTGGAGAAAGGAAAACGAACAAGCTGAGGAACAAGAGAAAAAAGTATCTCAAGGAATGAAAGAATTGTAAGAGAGCTATGTGACCAATCTAAATGAAACAAAATTAGCATAATTAGGAGTACCAGAAGGAGAAGAGAAAAAACAAAGGGACAGAAAGACTCTTTAAGGAAATAATTGTTGAAAACTTACCCAATCTGAGAATGAATTAGACACTCAGGTCATGGAAGCCCAAGAGCCCCTAACAAAAGGAACCCCAGGAAGACAACACCAAGACATATAATAATTCAAATGACAAATATTAAGGATAAGGACAGACTACTGAAATCAGCCAGAGAGAGGAAAAAAGATTACTTGTAAGGGAAACCCCATCAGGCTATTAGCAGACTTCTCAGCAGAAATTTTACAGGCCAGAAGGGAGTGGCATAAAATATTTATTGTATTGACACAGAAGGACCAATAATCGTCTACTCAGCAAGACTATCATTCAAATTTGAAACATATTAAGCAACTCCCCGATAAACAAAGACTCAGAGAATTTATAACCAGTAAACCAGCATTACAGGATATGTTAAGGAGCTGCTATAGATGGAAATGTTCCTAAGCCTAATGGTTTTCACCAGTGAAAATAAACCCACAGTCAAGGTAGTAGACCAGTTAATTACCAAGCAAGTACAAAATTAAAACAAAACAAAATCGGTAAAGCCAACTATACACAAAATTGGTCAAGGGATACACAAAAAGTGCCGATTATGACACTACATGAATTGTGGAGGAGAAAAAAGAATAAGTAGTTTTAGATTGTTTTTTAAACAGCAATTATCAACACCATATAGACTGTTACATAGTCAGGAAGCTATTCTTGAACCTTATGATAACCAAACCTAAAGCCTATAATAGATACAAAAAAATTAAAGAAAGAGGAATATAATTGCAACACTAAAGAAAACCATCAAATAACAAGAGAAGAGTACAAGACAGGAAGAAAGCAACAGAGAGCAACTATAAATACAACCAGAAAACAACAAAATGGCAGTAAGTACACATCTATCAATAATTACTTTAAATGAAATGGACTGAATATACCACTCAAAAGACACAGAAGGGCAGAATGAATAAAGAAACAAAACCCATCTATATGCTGTCTACTAACAAATACTAACATAATTACAGGAGGAAATAAATTGCAACACGTTCATTTTAGAAGACTTTAACACACCACTCACATCAATAGAAATATCAATTGGATAGAAAATAAATAAGGAAACAGAGCAACTGAAAAATACATTAGATCAGATGGACTTAACAAACAGATATCTAGAGAACATTCCACCCAAAAGCAGCAAGATACACATTTTTCTCAAGTGTCTCCAGAATAGATCATAGACTAGGCTACAAAAAGAAGCCTCAGTAAATTCAGAAGGATTAAATCATACCAAACAACTTAAAAGATCATAAAGGTATGGAACTAGAAATAAATTATACAAGGAAAATAAAAAGGCCTACAAACACATGAAGGCTAAATAACATGCTTCTAAATAATCAATGGATCAATAAACAAATTAAAACAGAAATCAAGCAATATATGGAGGAAAAAAACAAAAATTCAACAGTCCAAAATTTGTGGGATGCTGCAAAGGTGGTAATAAGAGGGAAGTACAAAGCGATATAGGCATACCTCAAGAAACAAGAACAATCCCAAATAAACAGTCTAAACTCACAATTAAAGAAACTAGAAAAAGAACAAATGAAACCCAAAGTAAGTAAAGGGAGGGAAATAAAAAAAGATCAGAGCAGAAATAATAATATAGAGAAGAATAAAACAATAGAAAAATTAATAAAACAATAGAAAATTGATGAAATCAAGAGCTGTTTGAAAAAATAAACAAAACAGATAAACCCCTAGCCAGACTTACCAAGAAAAAAAAAAAGTAGAAAAACAAAATCAGAAATGAAGAGGGAATAATCACAACAGATACCACAAAAATACAAAGATTAGAGAATGCTATGAAAAATTATATGGCCAATAAATTGACAACCTAGAAGAAATGGACAACTTTCTAGAAAAATACAACCTTCCAAGACTGACCCAGGAAGAAACAGAAAATCTGAACAGACCAGTTATCAGCACTGACATTGAATTGGTAATCAAAAAACTCCCAATAAACAAAGTCTAGGACCAAATAGCTTCACAGCCAAATTCTACCAAACATTTAAAGAGCTAATACCCATCCTTCTTAAAGTATTCCAGAAAGTAGAAGAGGAAGGAATACTTTCAAACTCATTCTATGAGGACAGCATTACTGTAATGCCAAAAACAGACTAAGAATCTACAAAAAAAATTACATTAAATACCAGTATCCCTGATGAACACAGATGCAAAAATCCTCAACAAAATATTAAGAAACTGAATTCAAAAATACATCAAAAGGATCATCCATCATGACCAAGTGGCATTTATTTCAGGATGCAAGGATGGTACAATATTCATATATCAATCAATATCATATACATTACAAAAAGAAGGCTAAAAACCACATGATCATCTCAATAGCTGCTGAAAAAGCATTTGGCAAAATTGAACATCCATTCATGATTACAACTCTCAACAAAATGCATACAGAAGGTACAAACCTCAATATAATAAAGGTTATATACATGATGAACCCACAGCTAACATAATATTAATGGTGAAAAGCTGAAAGCTTTTCCTCTAAGATCAGGAACAAAACAAGGATGTACACTCTCACCAGTTTTATTCAACATAGTACTGAAGGCCCTAGCCACAACAATCAGACAACACAAGAGATAAAAGGCATCCAAATTGGTAAGAAAGAAGTTCAACTGTCACTATTTACAGATGACATGATAATATACCTAGAAAACACTAAAGACTCTACCAAAATACTATTAGCACTAATAATTGGATTCACCAAGTTGTAGGTTACAAAGTTAACACATAGAAATCTGTTGCATTCCTATATACTAACAACATACTAACAGAAAGAGAAGTCAGGAAAACAATTCCATTTATAACTGCATCAAAAAGAATAAAATACCTAGGAATAAACCTAACCAAGGAAGTGAAAGAGCTGTACTGACATGTGACACTCATGAGAGAAAGACATTGATAAAATGAAATCTATCCTGTGTTCATGGGTAGGAAGAATTAATATTGTCAAAATGGCATCCTGCCCAAAGCAATTTACAGCTTCAATGCAATCCCTATCAAAGTACCAATGGCATTTTCAATGAACTAGAGCAAATAATCCTAAAATATACATGGAATCACAAAAGACCCCAAATAGCTAAACCAATCTAGAGAAAGACTGGGAGTATTCACCCCAACTTGAAGCCAGACTACAAAGTTACAGTAATCAAAACAATACAGTACTGGCACAAGAACAGACCCATCCATCAATGGAACAGAATAGAGAGCCCAGATATAAACCCACATGCATATGGTCAGTTAATATACAATAAAGGAACCATGAATATACAATGGGGAAAAGAGCCCCTTCAAACTGATGTTGGGAAAACTGGACAGCTACATACAAGAGAATGAAACTGGACTACTGTTTAACTCCATACACAAATGTAAACTCGAAATAGATCAAAGGCATGAAACCATAAAATTCTTAGAAGAATACACAGGCAAAAATCTGGAACATAAATATGAGCAATTTTTTCCTGGACACATCTCAGGTAAGGGAAACAAAATAAAAGCTGAACCAGTGGGACTATATCAAACTAAAAAGCTTCTGTACAGCAAAGAACACCACCAGCAGAACAAAAAGGCAACCTACAGTATGGAAAAATATATTAATAAATGATTTATCTGATAAGGGGTTAACATTCCAAGTATTTAAAGAACTCACATACCTCAACAACAACAACAAACTAACCTGATTAAAAAATGGGCAGAGGACCTAAACAGACATTTTTTCAAAGAAGAAATACAGATGGCCAATAGGCACATGAAAAGAGGCTCCACATCACTAATCATCAGGGAAATGGAAATCAAAACCACAATATATATAGATATCACCTCACACCAGTTAGAATGGCCACTATTCAACAGACAAAAAAATAACAATTGTTGGTGAGGATGTAGAGAAAAGGGAAGGGAACCCTCCTACACTACTGGTGGGAATATAAATTAGTTCAACCATTGTGGAAAGGAAGATGGAGGTTTCTCAAAAAAGTAAAAGCAGAAATACCATTTGACCCAGTAATTCCACTTTCAAGAATTTATCTGAAGAAAACAAAATCCCTGACTTAAAAGACATAAGCACCCCTATGTTTATCACAGCACTATGTACAATAGCCCAGATATGGAACCTAAGTTCCCATCAAAAGATGAATGGATAAAGATGATGTGGTACATATACACAATGGACTACATTGCTCAGTCATAAAAATCAAAAGAAATCCTGCCATTTGCAGGGTGGATCTAGACCGTATTATGCTCATAAAATGGCAGGTGGAGAAAAACAAATACCATATGATTTAACTTTTTTGTGGAATATCAAAACAAAGGAAAACAAAATGAAAAGCAGCAGACTTATAGAAACTGAGAAGTGACTAGTGGTTACCATGGGGAAGGGATTGGGGAGTGTGGATGGGAGGTAGAGGGGGATAAAGGGGCATAAAAATTCTCAAGTATAATATGTTGGTCACAGGGATAATAGTACAGCACTGAGAATACAGTCAGTGATTCTATAACATCTTTTTATGTTGATAGATAGTAACCACACTGGGGGAGGGAAGAGGATTTAATAATATGGTTAACTGTTGAACCATTGTGCTGTATACCTGAAACCAATATAAGATTGTATATCAATGATACTTCAATAAAAATTAAAAACTTAAAGAAAAAAGAGGAAGCAAGAAGCATGGAGCTTGTATATCCATAGTAGAAAGCCTTAGGAAGTCTCTGAATCCCTAGTGGGGCCGACAGAAGGTATTTCTCTCCTGAAGTCAGTCAGTAAAGATTGAAGGTTACTGCTACTGCAGATGTGAAGACACCAACACAAAATTTCAAGAAACATGAAAAAAATCAAGGAAATTTGACACCAAGGGATCACAACAATCTTCTAGTAACCAATGCCCAAAACATGAAAATCTGCCATTTATCAGATAAATAACTTAAAATAGCTTTTTTAGGGAAGCTCAATGAGATACAAGAAAACAAAGAAAATTCAAAAAAATCAGAAAAACAGTGTATGAACAAAATAAGAATAATAAAGATATAGGTATCATAAAAGAGAACCAAACAGGAATTCCACAGCTGAAGAATACAAAAAATATAATAATAATCTCAAAAGAGAAGATCAACAGCAGAATGGATCAAGCAGAAGAAAGAATATTTGAGTTAGAAGAATGGAAGTTTAAAATTATTCAGAGGAGAACAAAGGAAATGAATGAAAAGGAGTGAAGAAAGCCTACGTGATCTATGGCATAGCCTCAAAAGAAACAATTTGTGAATTACTGGAACCCCAGAAGGAAAGAGAGGAGGAAGGGAGCAGAAAACTTAAAGAAACCATATCTGAGAATATCTCAAATGTTGAAGAGATTTGTACATGTAGGCTCATAGGTCCCCAAACTCAGATTGATCTTCTCCAAGACTGTCAAAAACCAAAGACAAAGACAGAACCTTAAGAGTGGCAAGAAAAAAGAAGCTTATAACTCATAAGGGAATTCCCATAAGGCTACCATCAAACTTCTCATCAGGAATTTTACAGACCAAGAGAGAATGAAATGATATACTCAAAGTGCTGAGAGAAAATGTGCCAACCAGGAATACTCTATCTGGCAAAGTTGTCCTTCAGAAATGAAAGCAACATAAAGACTATCTCAGACAAACACCAGCTAAGGTTGTCCATCAACACTAGATATGCCTTAAAAAGAATGCTGAAAGGAGTCAAGTTGAAATGAAAGGATGCTAATTAGTACGTGAAACATATGAAAGTATCTAATACACTGGTAAAGGTAAGTATATAGTTAAGAATATACTAGTATTGTAATATGGTGGTGTGCTCACCACTTAACTCTAGCATATAAGTTAATTAAAGGACAAGAGTAGTAAAAATAACTGTAGCTACAATATTAATGAATACACAATATAAAAAAGGTAAACTGTAACATCAGAAATGAAAGAAGAGGGGAGTGAAAGGGTGGAGTTTTTGAATGTGATTTAAATTATTAGTGTAGTATAGACTGCTATATCTGTAAGATGTTTCATGCAAACTTGAATGAAGCCACAAAGTAAAAACTTACAACAGAATGGCAAAAAATAAAGAAAAGGGAATAAAAGCACAGCACTATAGAAAATCAATTCACAAAGAAAGGGAACACAAAAGAAAGAAAGGAATAAGGGAACAACAAAAGAGCCAGAAAACATAGCATTCAGTAAGTCCTTACCTAGCAATAATTATTCTAAATGTAAATGGATTAAATTCTCCAATCAAAAGGCACAGAGTGGTTGGGTGGATAAGACCCAACTACATGCTGCTTGTAAGAAACTCACTTCATCTTTAAGGACACACAGTCTCAAAATGGAGGGTTGGAAAAAAATATTCCATGCAAGTGGAAACCAAAAGAACTGGGGTAATGAGCTTTCTATCGCTTTAAGCCTAAACAGTAACGAAAGACATTTTTCCAAAGATGACATACAAATGGCCAACAGGAGCACACAAAAGGGTTCAAATTCACTAATCATCAGGGAAATGCAAATCAAAACCACCAATTAGGTAATGAGATATCACTTCACACCTGTTAAGACTGTTGTCATCAAAAAGACAAGTGATAAAAAGTGTTAGTAAGGATGTAAAGGAAACCTCTGTGCACTGTTGGTGGGAATGTAAATTAGTATAGGCACTATGGAAAAACAGTATGGAGGTTCCTAAAAATATTAAAAATAGAATTACAAGAGGATCTGGCAATCTCAGTTCTGAGCCTATATCCAAAGGAAACAAAACCAGGATCTTAAACAGATGTCTGTATTCTCATACACAAACACACAGGTGCATGTGCACATGCACTGGAATATTTTTCAGCCATGAGAAAAGATATCCTGCAATTTGTAACAAAACGGACAGATTTGAAGCTATTATGTTAAATAAGGAACAGAAAGATAATATTATATAATACCACTTATTTGTGGAATCTAAAAAAGCCAAACTCAGAAACAGAGCCTAGAATGTTGGTTAACAGGGGCTGGAAGAAAAGGGAGCTGTTGGCCAAAGGGTACAAACTTCCAGTTATAAAATAAATAAATTCTGGGAATCTAATGTACATGGTGATTATAGTTACTAATAGTATAGTTTACTATATACTTGAAAGCTGCTAAGATAGAAAATGGGAAATATAACACCATTCACCACCACCCCAAGAAAAGGGTAATTATATGACCCCATGGAGGTGTTAGCTAAAGCCAGGGGGCTAATCATTTCATAATTTGTAAGTGTATCAAATCAACATGTGGCACACTTACACAATGTTTTGTCAATTTTATCTCAGTAAAGCTGGGAAGAAATTGTACTACGGCACTAGAAACTTCTATTTTATTTATATTCTGATGAATTAAGTAGAAGGGCTCTAACTTCATCTAGCTTATGTTCACAAGAGCTTACTTGATACAATTAATAACTGGGACTTCTTTATGACTGACTAACAGTTTAATATGTAACAGTTGTAGTTTCTCCATTCTTAAATTATTTTCTCCAAGCGCTGGGAGGGTATCTTGCACCTTTTAATCAAGAGTTCTATTAGGTGCCCCTGGCAGCACACCACTGACACCGTTCACCCAACAGATGGCGGAACATTCTGAAGATAGTAGGTCTGCTGAAATACTGGAAACACAGTACTGGGTGGGTAACGGCGGTACACCTGAGACCCCGGCATGGCATAAGCATGCTCCTCTGAGCTAAAGGAGGTAAGGAGGCTCACAACATGAAGGACAGCTAGGTAGTGGCCTACAAAACAGGGCTGAGGGTTCTGAGCCTGAGCTCTGCATTTTATTTGTATGTACTTCTGTGGGGCTGAAAGTGCCAAAATCTCTCCACATTCTTCAAATTTTTGAGGTGTCATAAAGGACCATATTAATGCTCAACATTAAGAAAGTAAAACATATTGGTTAATAAAACTCAACTTAAAAAGCAAAAGCACGGCTGTAAGCACTAAAAAACCCACTGCTATAAAAATACAACCAAAGCAAAAGAATTCAGAGCCACTTATCTTTCAGTAAAAGTTAATAAAAATATTTAATTAGTAATGTCTGGTGTGTCGTTTCAAGAACTATTCATACAAAACACAAAGAAAAATAACATGTTGTAATGTATAATCTGAACAGTAACAGGGAAATGTTACTTCAATGACTTTGAAATTTCAGTGAAATGGTTATAACAAAAACTTGTCACAATACCCAAAGTAAACGTTTGAGCCAATTTACTCATTGCTAGTAATTAAAAAAAACAGGATTTAATATTGGAATGTGAATTCAAGTTTAACATCTTAATATATTAATAGAGTTTTAAACAGAATAATGCTTTTAAATTTTACGCATCCAATCCTCAAAACTCTCCCACAAATAGATTTTGCAATAGGTGTGATTTCCTAGTTTTAACATTTTAATTTTTTCAGGGACTTGCAGCTACCTAGTCACCCAGAATAAGAGTGTTTGTGGTACATTTATGAGAAGCAAAAGAGTGAGGAACACCTAGAGTCCACACAGGAGGGGCAGCTCCGTCTGGTTCCCCTTTCACGCTCGCTCGCCCCCCTCGTCATGGGCCTCACTTGAGATCAGAGACACTTGTTGTGTTTCCGCCGTGCTCCTCTGTGGACACAGCGTGGCGCCTCCCTCACGTCAAGAACCAACTTCAGCTCCTCACTTCCCATGAAAGGTACCCAAACTCCCTATTAAAAGTGATTTCCTTCCTCTAAATTCCTAACCTGTAATTGTTATTAGTCATTTTGTGCCTAACATTGCTACTTCTTATTACTGAAGCGATTTTCCCCTTTGCGCATCTTAACTCCCAATTAGAATGTAAACTCCTGGGGAGGAATGTAAATTACTATAACCTTTCTGGAGGGCAATTTGGCAGCACCTTTCAAAAGTCTTTCAAGTTATGTACACCCAGCAATTTCTCTTTTGAGAATTTATGCCAAGGAGATAATTATGGACGTGTATGAAGATTTAGTTACAAGATATTCAAGGCAAAGCTATTTGTAATTTCAGAAAGTTGGAAACCCAAGGTCCAATCATAAGGAATTAATTTGTTAAATAAGTTATAAAGTTAAAAAGGAAATACTATTACAGCTTTAAAAACAATGCTGCAGAAATTTCCTGATTGACATTGAAAACAGTTACAAAAACAATACAGAATGAGAGTCCATCTTGGTCTTAAAAAAACTGCATGAATGTTTACATAGAAAAAGATTTGGAAGATTTTTTTTAGATATTCTTTTTGCTGGTATATTGCTTCTGATTTGTCTTTAACAAGCTTGTATTACTTTTTGCTATTAAAAAAAACACTTAAAGTTGAAGGGAAAAGTAGTCCTAGGCAAAGAATAATTATAACTATTCTTTGTGATTCCACAAATGTCATAAGCATAGAGAATAGGTGTGCTATATAAGCTTCAACCTGTGTCCCTGGATGCATAAAAACATGGGCAAAGATGAGATTTTTGTTTGGATAGATGTGCCATAGGTTATTTTCAGTACTTAACAACACCTGAAAGTGGGCCGGACCCAGCCTCAGTTCTGGTATTTCTTTGCTTTTGGCTGAAATTATACTAACTGAGCTTTGTAAAACTTAACAATTTCAGAAGCTTGAATGGATTGGAAATTATGTCTTTGTTAATAAAACAAATGTGAAACTAACTTTTTGTTAACTTACTGACAGACAAAAATCTTTCAAATCATAGGAACCATTAGAGTTGAAAGTAGAAGTTCTCTGTGATGAAGAAAATGTTGGAAGTCATTGTTCTAGACTTGAGACTGTGCTCCGTGGGCCATATGGAGAAATCTGAGGGGACTGCAGATAGTTTTAACTTTTCAGTTATATATGTATTAGGCTTCTAAGTAAGCCATTCAATAATGGTTTCCCATGCTCACTTACCCTAAGAAAAAGAAAAGTTAAAAAACCAGTCTTGTTAAATCTAGGTTCTTGTTGAAACATCATACACTAAACCTTAATGTCTCCCATGTAAATTTCTCCATTCTCTTCACCCTACATATGCTTAAAGGAGGATTCTTAATAAAGCATACCTTGACTCTTGTAATTCTCCATAAATATTTCAGTGACTGCCTTGGTAGTATTATTTAGTATAATATTTAATGACTCTCATGATCTGGTATAGGCCTGCCTCTGTAATTCTATTTTGCATTACACCCTCTTTAATATACATCTGCTGTTTTTCTGGACTATTTTTTATTCCCTGAACATGCTCTGGGTTCTCAGCTTCTTTTGTTTCCATTTGTAATTCCCCCTTTCTGTTTTACAGCTATGTAAATCTTCTCTATCCTTCAAACCCCAAATGTCTTCTCCTCCTCAAAGATTCCATCTTCTATGATTCCAATTTATGCATTATTTGTGTCTCTCCCATGGCACTCATTCCGAATGACATTACAGTAATTTTATACAGAGCTCTTCCTATTCCTACTAAATTGTTAGCATTTTGAAGTCTGGGGCTGTTTGTTTTCATCTCTGAAGATGACCTGAATAAAGAAGTCATTCAATAAATATCCACTCATCTAAAGGGTAGAAATCATGCTCCTGTCTCCTGATCAATTTTCTGTTTTTAATAGCACAAGTTCTTGGTGATCTAAATTTTGGCTTTGCATATGCTTTTCAAAATTACATAAATGGGATGAGATGTACTGGTCAATAATCTGAATTTTAAGTGCTTAAAGATTAAATACTATCTCGCTAATAACATCATCTTAGTTTCCTCTTCCTTTGTACAATACTAAATGTAACTGTTCAGAGTCTATCCTTGAACCTATACTATTCTCACCTTACATAAAAGCATACCTCGGAGATATTGTGGGTTTGGTTACAGACCACCACAATAGAGTGAATATCACAATAAAGTGAGTCAAGTGAATTTTTTGGTTTCCCAGTGCATATAAAAAGTTATGTTTATACTATACTATAGTTTATTAAGTGTGCAATAGCATTATGTCTAAAAATCAATATGCATACCTTAATTAAAAATACTTCATTGTAGGGGGTGGGGGAAATCCCCCCCCCAACAAAATACTTCATTGTTAAAATATGTTAACCACATCTGAGCTTTTATCGAATCATAATCTGTTTGCTGGTAGAAGGTCTTGACTTTATGTTAATGGCTGCTGACTGATCAGGGTGGTGGTTGCCGAAGGTTGGGGTGACTGTGGCAATTTCTTAAAATAAGACAACAAACTTTGCCACATCAATTGATCCTTCCTTTCATAAATGATTTTTCTGTAGCGTGTGATGTTGTCTGATAGCATTTTACCCACAGCAGAACATCTTTCAAAGTTGGAATCAGTCTTCTCAAACCCTGCTGTTGTTTTATCAACTTAGTTTATGTAATGTTCTAAATCCTTTGTTGTCATTTCAACATTCTTCACAACATCTTTACCAGGGTAGATTCCAGGTCAAGAAACTATTTTCTTTGTTAATCCACAGGAAGCAACTCCTCACTTATTAAAGTTTTATCATGAGATTGCAGAGTTCAGTCACATCTTCAGGCCCATTTCTAATTCTAATTCTCTTGCTATTTACACCACATCTGCAGTTACTTCCTCCTGAAGTCTTGAACCCCTCAAAGTCATCCATGGGGTTGGAATCAACTTCTTCAAAACTCTTGTTCATGTTGATATTTTGATCTCTTCCCATGAATCACAAATGTTCTTAATGTCATCTAGAATGGTTCCCTTACAGAAGGTTTTCAATTTACCCATATCCATCAGAGGAATAACCATTTATGGCAGCTACAGCCTTACAAAATATATTTCTTAAATAATAAGACTTGAAAGTTGAAATGACTTCTTGATCCATGGCCTGCAGACTGGATGTTGTTAGCAGGCATGAAAACAACATTAATCTCACTGCACATCTCCATCAAAGCTCTTGGGTGACCAGATGTACTTTCAATGAGCAGTAATATTTAGAAAGTAATTTTTTTTCCCCCTGAGGAGTATGCCTCAACAGTGGGCTTAAAATATTCAATGACCTGTGTTGTAAACAGATATGCTGTCATCCAGGCCTTGCCTTTCCACATATAGAGCAAGGGCAGAGTAGATTTAGTATAATTCTTAAGAGCTCTAGGATTTTCAGAATGGTCAATGAACACTGGCTCCAAATTAAAGCCACCAGCTGCAATAACTTCTAAAGAAAGTTAGCCTGTCCTTTGAAGCTTTGAAGCCTGGCATCGACTTCTCCTCTGTAGCTAGGGAAGTCCTAGATGTCATTTTCTTCCAATAGAAGGTTGCTTTGTCTACATTGAAAATCTGTCATTTAGTATAGCCACCTTCATTAATTATTTTAGCAGACTTCTATATAACCTGATGCAGCTTCTACATCAGCACTTGCTGCTTCCCCTTGCACTTTTATATTAAGGAGATGGCTTCTTTCCTTAAACCTCATGAACCAACCTCTGCTAGCTTCAAACTTTTCTTCTGCAGTTTCCTCACCTCCCTCAGCCTTAATAGAGCTGAAGAGAGTAATTACGATCTTGCTCTGGATTAGGCTTTGGCTTAAGGGAATGTTGTGGCTGGTTTGATCTTCTATACAGATGACTAAAACTTTCTCCATATCAGCAATTTATTTTCTTATTTGTCTTCACGCTCATCATGTGAGTAGCATTTTTCATTTCCTTCAAAACTTTTCCTTTGCATTCATAACTTGGCTAACTGGCGCAAGAGTACTCGTTTTCAGCCTATTTCAGTTTTTGACATGCCTTCCTCACTAAGCTTAAGCATTTCTACCTTTTGATTTCAAGTGAGAGAGATGCAATTCTACCTTTCACTTGAACACTTAGGAGTCATTGTAGGATTACTAATTGGCCTAATTTCAATATTGTTATGTCTCAGGGAACAGGGAGGCCTGAGGAGGAGAGAGATCGGGGAAGAGCCAGACAGTGGAGAAGTCAGAGTACACACAGCATTTATCAATTAAGATCACCCTCTTATATGGGCACAGTTCATGGGGTCCCAAAACAATTATAACAGTAACATCAAAAATCACTGATCAGAGGCCACCCTAACAAATATAATTATAATTTAAAAGTTTGAAATATGGCAATAATTGCCAAATGTGACAGACACAGAGACACAAAGTGAGCAAATGTTGGAAAAATGGTGCCAATAGACTTGCTCAATGCAGGGCTGCCACAAACCTTCAATTTGTAAAAAATGCAATGTCTGTAAAGTGCAATAAAATGAGGTATGCCTATTCTCATTCTGAGTATCCTCATGCAGTTCAGTATTTCTACTATTTTCCACAATGCTAATGAGTTTAAAATATGCATCTTTAGCCTAGAGCTCTTTGATCACCAGATAGGCATATTCTACTTACATTTTCAAATGTACCTCAAACTCAACATGCCTCTAACTACTATGTTTTCCTCAAATCTATTATTCTTCCTCCTATATTTCCATTCTGAGTGAACAGAACATCCCTATAAAAAGCCTGGAAGTCATCCTTTTACTACCTCTCTTTCACATCCTTCATTTAATTGATCATTACTTCACTCATCTCTCTCAAATACATCTAAGTTTTCCCAGTGCCCCTGATACTATCTTAATTTAGGCTCAGTTATCAGTTCCTCTCCCACACCTAACTCAGCTCTAGGACACCTTCTCAGGCCATCCCCATCTGGATTAAGTGACTGCTTAGGTGCCACTATGCATTCCTCCATCACACCAGTTGAAATGTTTTACTGAGATTGTCTATTTATCTGTTTTCCCCACCAAATCTCAACTTCTCTAAGGACAAGGACTTTGTGTATAAGGGCCACACTGCTCTAGTATCCAGGCTCAATAAATGTTTCCTAAATGATGAAAAAATTCACTGGGCTGAGCTTCTATACTGCTAAATATCTGACTGCCACACTCTATATCATATAGAGTCAGAAAGAATTATCCCTAATTAAAACTGTATTCCTACCTTCTTGCAAGCCAATATAAATTTAAACAGTGTATCATTAATTCCAAAGAAATCCACCTGATGAAGCCACAGGGAAAATTAAAACATTAATGGCAGAAAGAAAAGAATGCTTGAAAGGACCCAATAACCTCAAACTAAGAACAAGAAATGAGGCAATACTGTAATATTACAGAAAGAGCATAACTTAGCATTTCAATTCAACAAAAAAGATTAATTTTTATCTTCTTTGCAACAATACCTGTAACTTCTCTAGAATGTATATATCTTATAAAGAACATCTTCTTTTCTCCCCAGCATGTTTAATGTTGAAATGGTTATTTTTAAAAAACAGTTAATTAATACTACTCAGTATTATTAAATGTGGCTTTACAAAAATCCTGGTATGGAGGACAGCAAGGGGATTTGAAATCAGATCTGCTTTGAATGTTATCAACTGCCTAAAACTTGGGAGAATGCCTTAATTTCATGGAGTATCAATTTCTTAATCTGTAAAATATGACTAATATGTACTTCATGGAAAGTGATAAGTGATATATGCATAAATGATATATGCATAGTAAATGCATTATAAGTGTTAATTATAGCTTCTTCAACTCCTCACAATGGGAAGTCTCTTTTCTTTTAATGTTAATTGCATTATATTGGGCTTTATCATGTAAGGTGAAAGTCTTTTACCATGTTGTGTTTCAAAAGTTTTTAAGTCTCTTGTTAAGGTACAAAACAGTTTTTCATTGAAAAAGTGGCATAAAAGATGAATTGAGGGCTAATATCTGAAATCCATTGAACAATTAGGCTATTGAACCAGATCAATCCAAGACTGGAACTATAAAACCCAACCATTCTAGCCCAAGTTTTGGTTGCTAAGCTCATATCCTAATGATAAGGAACCACAAATGGAAAGAATTTCTGGGATGCTGCAATAGTCAGAAAGGAATATGGGGAGGATCAGGGCCTTGGAGGGATAAGAATGTAGGACAGAAGATCTAGGAGCAGAGACATTTCTGGGTGTCTGGTAGGTGATGGTTCCCAGCAGCAACAGTCTTTAATGCTTTTATTAAGATTAAGTCTATTAATATTAGTCTGACTGCAAACAAGAAACCTTAGCTTTGAAAGCTGGGAAGACAGTTCTCAAAGGGCAGCCCCATTCATAAGGAAGGCCTCTGTTAAGTTAGAATTTCATGTTTGATGGAATAGGGTCTCACCCCATACATAACCAAAATCTTAAAAACAAACTATGTGATTGCCAAGGTCTACTATGTTTTAAAAGTTAAAAACAGCTTTCTTTAAACTATAACAATTCTTACAGAATGGTTAAAATTTAAGACACTGACAATACCAAATGCTAGCAAGGACATAGAGCAACAGGAACTCTCTTCATTGCTGGTGGGAATGCAAAATATAGCAACTCTGACAGACAGTTTATCAGTTTCCTACAAAACTAAATATGTTCTTACCATGTGATCCTGCAATTACACCCAAAGAAGTTGAAAACTCATGTCCATATAAAAACCTCCATGTGAATGTTTATAGCAGTTTTATTCATAATTGCCACAATTCAGAATCAACTAAGATTCATTTTAACAAATGAATATTAAAATAAACCATAACATATAAACCGTAGCACATCCATACAGTGGAGTATCATTCAGTGATAAAAAGAAATAAGCTATAAGGTCATGAAAAGACATTGGAGGCACTTTGACAGCATATTTATAAGTGAAAGAAGCCAACCTGAAAAGGCTAGGTACTAAATGATTCCAACTAAATCACATTCTAGAAGAGGCAACACAGTGGACATAGCAAAACACCAGTGGTTGCCAGGGACTGGGTAGCAGGGGAGAGAAAAGGGTGGGAAGGATAAGGAGGCAGAGATGGACAGATGCAGCACAGGGGATTTTAGGGTACTGAAACTATTCTTTATGACCTGCAATGGTAGATACATGCCATTATACTTGTCAAAACTCATAGAATATATAACATAAGTAAAGAGTCCTGAGGTAAAGCATGGACTTTGGGTGGTAACAATGTGTCAATGTAGGTTCCTCCATGTTAACAAATGGCAACAAAATGTTAACAGGAAAGGCTGAAGTGGGAAGCAGCAGGGGGTATGTTAACTCTACTATTTATTAAATTTTTCCTATAAAAACTAAAATTGCTAAAAAAAAAAGTCAATAAAAAATTCGCCCAAAGAACAGATATAACTTAAATTATTAGCATAAAACTACATTAGAATTTTCTCCTCTTATCCCCAAAGAACAATATACAGTGCTTTAATTTACAACCTGAATTAACTTTCCTGTCTTCAATTGGGGTACTCAGACCAACTCAGCTTCACTCTCCTCATAAGCTTCATGCTGGCATATGCCTTTCTACTCAGTCACTGCTGTTGTGGACTAGAATTCTTATTTTCACCACCTCCCAAGAAACGAACTAGCATCATAGGATAGACACATGGTTGAAGGATGATGGGATGAACAGCCCAGCAGGAATATACAGAAATGTGTAGTCAGGATTATGTTATTAGGGTAAATATTTAAATTTTAGTAACTGTCCAGGTAATTCATGGCAAGGATGTTAGAATGAATCAGTCCTTATTTACCTAAACAAAAGACTTTCAATGATTCTTCAGCTCTTTCACCTTGAAAGGGTTTTTCCTAAACCACCTCATAAACAGTGAACTCTCCCAATTCCTGTCTCAACAGTCATCACTCTCAAGGCCCTTATCACCACCTCTTTTCTTTCCTTTACTTCTTTATGGTCTGTCTCCCTCACTGTAGTACAAGCTTTAGGAGGAGTGGGAACTAGTTTCTCTTCCCTGTTGCTCAATACCAAGCACATAGTAAATTTTCAGTCTACTGAATGCCTGAGCAATATGAATGTCAGAAGAAGAGAACACAGAGATAAGGGCATTTCCCACACTCCAACTTGGTTCTATGTACTCCATTCACATGTTGAATAGAATACGTAACATTATTTTCACTATATTATTCACCATTTTAATCTAGTCTGTAGGATGTTTTTGCAGACTAGTTTGAATATAGGATGGCCATGTTATGTATCTGGGGTTTAATGAATGACTTTGATGGAGAAAGTAGATATCCCAGAGGATACTCAATTCTACCTTGTAAATGTATATACTCATTTAAAAACTAGCAGTTTTGCTTTTAGTAATTAAAGTGATTACCATGTATTAATGACCCAATTACGCATCATACTCTCCTTTCTTTTTATCCTCATTAGATCTTCAGAATAACCTTTTTGCAAGATAAGAATTTTCTTTTTTTGACTGATGAAGAAAACTGAGGATCAGAGAGATTAAGTAACTTGCCCATGGCTCACAACTTGAAAAAAGAAAAGTAAGATTTTAAACTCAGGTCTGTCTGACTCCAAAAGCCAGTTTTCCAACAGGGCCGACTTGCCTGCCTTTCTTCTAATACAGACTTAATTTCATAAAACTCCTACTTCTTCCCATGTTGCAAAAGTTATTATAATGTAGTACACAGATCAATATCCCAAACCATATTCAGTGGTGCATGTGGACAATGTATTCAGCCTCCTGGTTCATAGAAACTCATGAAATTCTTATCCTACACCTCCTAGAGCAACGTTTTGGGTAACACAGATGCTTCTGAGAACATCCTGCCTGGAGCAGATATAGTTTAAACTCCCATGTACTGATACAGAAAGGCAAAAGGAATGGTACTGATTCACTGATGCAATATTTTTTCCATATAGAGGAATTATTGAGTCTTATATCACTTGACTTTTAAATTCTCTGTCCCTTAGGAAGCTTTAGCCACCAGACTTACAGATATGTGAAGGGATGGGACGAATGGTACATTACAAAAAGAAGAATGCAATTGGTATGTGCCATGAATAGGAAGACTACTCATTGTTAAATAGCATATTTTAAATAAATGATGTGTGAATTAACTCCAATAGAAAGAGATCAGAACATCCTCTGTAACCTGGAAACCATATTCCCTGGGCTGCAAGGATCCTGCATTCAAAAGCACTATTTCAAGTCTCAAGAACGTTCCAAGTACTGTCTGATATGACTGCGGCACCAGGGAAGAAAAAATTCTGCTGGGAAAACCTGCCAGCTTCTTCCCTGATATATGCAGAGCTTTACAGAAACACAATGTAGTGGAGTGTGCACTAAACATCCAAAGATGCCAGGGCAAGCAGTCCCAATAATTTATAAAATGGCAACCAAAACCACTGCGGATTCCGTAAGACTGACACTAGAAAACAAACTGCAGACAGAAAGCAGCACGATGGCTCATGCTAGAGTTCTTAACTTCTGTAGTGGCTGCATTTATTCATGTGAAATTAGTGGTGTGTGTGTGTGTGTGTGTGTGTGTGTGTGTGTGTGTGTGTGTGTGTGTGTGTGTGTGTGTGTTATATCACAAAATAGAGGATCAGCATCATGGTACAAGCCTATTTCCAAAAGTTAACAAGAGCCAGGACAAGGTGCTACTTGAAGAAAGCACCCTCCCTTTCCTACAGTGTCTATGTAGCTTTTCAACATCTTGCTTTTTTCTCACTCTCTTTTTTAGAATGCAAAAGAAAGAAATTAGGTGAAACAGAGGACTGATCTAGCTGCAAGCAAACTTAGACTGAGGTAAAGAAGAGTGAATATTCATATTTACACAGAAACCCTTGGGTGTCCTTTTACATTATTGCCAAATCATGGGTAGAAAGCTACCAAGAGTTCAGTACCTGACTGTCCAGTTTGTGTCCTCATTTGTATAAAACTCTTCTTGCATTCTTATCAATAAATGTAGCCTAGACTTTTTCCTAAAGAATTTTAAGCTTATAATACATGAGCTTGGGGCCATTAAAATTTTTTTCTGATATCTTTAACTATCCTTAGATATTGGCACACTGGTATTCAAAAAAGGGGACAACTTATCATAATTTTTAATTTACAACGCCATGACAATGGTCCTAATGAAGATTAATTACTGCAGTACATTCCACAAAATCTGCCAGCCTCCATCTGATGGTGAAGGCTACCACATATAGAAATGGAATTGAAAATGTATCACATCCTTAATCTCTTTTCTAGCTGGCACTAAAACGGATATGTAAAACAATTTAGTAAAGAAAGGACTGGCTCAGAGTTCATTACAAACATAACTGCAAGAGCAGAAGATATCCTCTTATATCAGAATTCTAATAATCAGAAAAGGTTGGGGATGGTGAGAAGGAAATAAAAGGCAGAGGACTATAATCACACTACTGATCTATATACATACATTTCCTCCTAAAAAACACATATGTCATTTGAAATTGGCAAGGTTTTGGGTCCCTCAATCTCTACTTCTTTAGTTCACAAACCCATTTGAGAATGTGATGAAAATTCATAACCCCTTTTTCCATATAAATGCATAGGAGTATCTATGCTGCATATATACCCATGCCATCATTTTGCAATATAATATCAAGATGTTCAAGATTCCCCTAAAGCTCATCAATATAGTACACATTAAGAATCTTTGTTCTACAGCAATTTAGAAGACATACATAATTATTTTTCTCCTATATTAAAAACTTTTTAAAGACCCATACAAGTTGGGTTTACGTATTTTTATATATTTTTATTGCTACTAATCTGTATATAAGACATGCTGTGTTCCCCAGAAGCACATCAGCTTTTCTCCTCAAACTATTTTCACTGGTGAGTTTTCAGTATTCAAGATAATCACCTACCCAAGCAGGTCCCCAATGTTCCAGCTATTTGAAAAAATTAAGTTTTAAAATGTAGTCTTATTTTTCCTTAGTCCTTCAAATAATTTCAAGAGACAGAAAAACAATCTTCAACAAAGGTGCCCATTAAAGAATTACTTATGAGAGAAGAGTTCAAGATGGCTGCATAGGAAGGTCCCGAGCTCACCTCCTCCCACAACTACATAGTTTCCTCTGAAAAAGACCTGAAAACAGGATGAACAGAGCTTCCACAACAAAGGATAAATGGGTAGCATTGAAATAGGAGAGGCAGCGACATGGCATCACCAAAAAAGTACAAGGCCACAGGCACTACTGCCTGGGAGAGAGCCACAATCAGGAGGGATCTTAAAAATACAGAACTTTTTTTCCAGAGAAGTGAGAGGTCTGTGCTCTCTATCAGGCACCAGAACCTCTAGGACCCTGGACAGCGACCATGAGCCCTGAAAACATGTCACTTAGAAAATTAACGGGATTATGTCCAGGAAAAGCCACAGAACTGTTGAGAACAGAAAGCCTGTTTTCAAAAGGCTGTATAAGAGACTCACTCACAATCCAGTGCAAATCTACCAGTTTGAAAAGTTCCTAGACTACATGCGAAGGAGACCCACTTACTAATGTTGAAGCATTTGCTGGAGAGGCACAAACTTGTTGGGGCCCTTTCCAGGATGGAGACACTGGCAGGTGCCATTTAAAACTCTTCCTCTAGCCTGTTAGGGCCAGAAGGTGCACCCCACTGAGAACCCCACCTGCCCCACACCACAGCAGGTAGGCATGCACAGCATACTCCTTGAGCATCTGGCACAAGTGGCCGGGGGTGGGGTGGGACACAGCATCTGAGCCCCACAGGACATCTTCTACACAAAGCCACAGCTTAAAGGCTGGGAAAAATAGCTCACTTGCCTAATACATAGAAACACAGACTCAGGCAAAATGAGGAGACAGAAGAATATGTACCAAACAAAAGAATAAAATAAAACCTCAGAAAAAAGACCTTAATGAAACAGAGATAAGAAATCTATCTGATAAAGTGTTCAAATAATGATCACAAAAATGCTTACCAAATTCTGAAGAAAAATGCATCAACACAGTGAGAACTTCAGCAGAGGTAGAAAATATGTTATCAAACAGAAATTATAGAGCTCAAGAATATAATAACTGAACTGAAAAATATACTAGCTGGGTTCAACAGCAGCTGGATAATGAATAGCTCAATGAGCTGGAAGATAAACAATGGAACTCACCCCAGACGGAGCAGCAAAAAAGAAAAAAGAAGTTAAAAAAGTGAAAGTACCTTTTAAGAGACCTTTGAGCCAATACCAAGTGGAGTAACATTCACATTTTAAGGGGCCCAGAAGAAAAAGGAGGAGAGAAAGGGTCAGAAAGCTTATATGAATAAATAAAGGCTGAAAATTTCCTGACTATGGTTAACTAAACAGACATTCAGGTCCAGGATGCAGAGCTCCAAATACGATAAATCCAAAGAGATCCACACCAAGACATGTCATGATTAAAATGTCAGAAGTTAAAGATAAAGAGAGAATCTTAAAAGCAGCAAGAGAAAAACAATTTGTTATATAAAAGGGAAATGCTATGAGAAAATTCTTCAGCAGAAACTTCATAAGCCAGAATGAAGTGGCATGACACTTAAATTGCTGAAAAGAAAAAAACTTCCAACAAAGAATACTCTATCTGGTAAGGTTACCATTCAGAATTTAAGGGGAGAGTAAGAGTTTTCCAGATAAGCAAAAACTAAAGGAATGCACCACCACTAAATCAGTCTTACAATGAATGTTAAAGGGACTTTTTTTGGCTTTAAAGAACAGAGAACTACAAAAACAGCCAGAAACAATTAATGAAATGACAGTACTTACATATCAATAATTACTTTAAATGGAAATGGACTAAATTCTCCAATCAAAAGACTGAGTGGCTGAACGGATTAAGAAAAAAAAAAGTCCAACTGTATGATGCCTACAAGAGACTCTCTTCAGAAGGAAGGTCACACACAGAGAGTGAAGGTATGGAGAAGCACATTCCATGCAAATGGAAATGAAAAGAAAGGCAGTGCGGCTATACTCATACCAGACAAAATGTTAAAGACAAGACTGTACTAAAAGAAAAAGAAGGGCATTACCTAATGATAAAGGGGTCAATACAGCAAGAAGATACAGCACTTTAAAAAATATATATATATATATGCACCCAACACAGAAGCCCCACATATATAAAGCAAATATTAATGAACTTAAATGGAGACATTGAGAGCAATACAATAATAGTTGGGGACTTCAACACACCATTTACATTAACAGATCATCCAGACAGAAAATCATTAAGGAAACATCAGTTTTAAATGATACATTAGACCAGATGTAATTAATAGATATATACAGAACATTCCATCCAAAAACAGGATAAACATTCTTCTCTAGCGCACATGGAACATTCTCCAAGATATACCACATGTTTGGCTATAAACAAGTCTCAGTAAGTTCAAGAAGTCCCAAATCATGTCAAGCATCTTTTCCAACCATGATGGTATGAAACTAAAATCACTTAAAGAAGAAAACTGGAAAACCACACAAACATGCAGATTAAACAACATGCTACTGAACAACCAATGACTCATCCAAGAAACCAAAGGAGAGAGAAAAACTACCTAGAGACAAATTTAAACAGAAATACAACACGCCAAAATCTACGAGCTGTAGCAAACATTGTTCTAAGAGGGAAGTTCATAGCAATACAGGCCTACATCAGGAAAAAAGAAAAATCTCAAATTAATAATCTAACATTATACACTTACAGGAACTAGAAAAAATACAAATGAAGCCTGAAGTTAGTGGACATAAATAATAAGGATAAGAGCAGAAATAAATGAAATAGAGACTAAAAAATTTCAGAAAAGATCAATGAAATTAAGGGTTGGTTCTTTGAAAATATAAACAAAATTGACCAACCTTTAGCTAGACTAACCAAGATAAAAAGAGGGTTCACATAAATAATACCAGAAATGAAGGAGAACTTACAACTGATACCAAAGAAATACAAGAGATCAGAAGAAACAACTACAATTATATACCAACAAATTGGATAACTAGAAGAAATGGATATATCACTACAAACATACAATCTTCCAAGACCGAATCATGAAGAAACAGAAAAGCTGAATAGAGCAATTTCTAGTAAGGAGATTTAATCAGTAATCAAAAACCTCAAAACAAAGAAAATCCCAGGATTAGGTGGTTTCACTGGTGAATTCTGCCGAACACTCACATATTCAATACCTATTCTTCTCAAACTCTTCCAAAATATTGACTACAAGGGAACATTTCCAAACTCGTTTCATGAGGACAATATTACAGATATCAAAACCAGATAAGACCATCATAAAAAAAGAAAATTATAGACCAATATTTTTGATGAACAGAGATGCAAAAATCCTCAACAAAATATTAGCAAAGTGAATTAAAAAACATACTAAAAGGATAATACACCATGATCAAGTAGGATTTATTTCAGGGATGCAAGGATGGCTCAACATCTGCAAATTAATCAATGTGACTAACCACATTAACAAAGCAAAGCATAAAAATTGTATTATTAGCTTGGCCCCCATGGTATCCCAAGCCATCTATCCACCCTCTTAAAGATCCTAGCACTTCTGAAACATGACAACCTCTTTTAACTGTCACTGAGTGACAGTTATTCAGTGGAAAGCTAAATGACAGAGGAGTAGAGAGCATAGGGCAAAAATTGAGATTGCAAGTAAGGTCAAGCTGGGAGCTTACTAAACCCCAAATTTCTCAAAATGTCTTCCCCGTACCAATGCTCACTCCAGAAAATACCTTACTTCCTTGATGGGTAGCAACCTTTCCTCCAAAAGTTCCAAGACAAATAATACTGCTTTTCCCTATACCCACTTCAACAATCTGCCTTGGAAGTTTCTCCATTCATGCAATCCATCACACAGGATATTCTTTCTGTTTTCTTTTTAGGGCAGAGGCAAAAGGGTGAAAGACAGAAGGAACACAATTTCAAGAAAGTCAAGTAAGTTAACTCCTCTTGTCACCACAATTCATGTTCAGTTCTAGCAAAAGCTCTATGAAATCTGAAGTTCATGGATGGTTGTATTTCACAAATAAGAAAAGATGATTGAGATTTTCTCTTAAAAACTGCTAGGTATATTGGAATCAGGGATAAATCTAATGAAATTAAGAAGAGTAAAAGCAAAGAATGGCAGGCACACAATAAAGTCAATTTATCATTAAGCTGAGCTGACTTCTTTCTACATCTGCCACCCACAACTACATTCACCAATGAATAGGACTTCAAATAAGTGGAAACTGTAGTCAGCAGCATTTTTCTTTTAACAATCACCTAGACTGTAAGAAAAAAAAACCCTTTAAAAAAAAATCATCTGCTAGACTCAGCATCAGTAATTCTAGTAAAATTTATATAAAGTATATAATGTACCCTATCCATTTCCAAACAAAAACAGTACAGAAAGAAATGAAAACATTTCTTGGAATTTTCCTTCCCCAGAAATACAACTTTGACTCATACATATTTCTTTTCCAGGTGAAAATCTTTCCATATATTACAAAACTGACTGTAAAGTTTTGGAAGAGTAGTTGCTGGGCAAAAATTTACTGAAATGTCATAACATTAGGAGAAACCACAGAGATTAAAGTGGTTCATCTCCTTCACATAAGAAATCATTTTTAAAGGTAGACAAATTCACTCAAAAAACAAAACTAAGGACTCAGAGATTCAAGATGGCAGCGTGAGAGGTGAGACAAAGAATTCCTCCCAAAACCACATTTACAGTATGAAAATACAGTCAATACAACTAGCCCTAAAACAGCAACAGGAAAGAAGGCTGCACCAGACTGCATAAAGACTTCATGAACAGAGCAGACCTCACGAAACACAGTAGCGTACAAAAGCCTTGATCCAACGGGACCCAAGCCCTTCCACCACCTCAGCTCACCAGCGGGAAGAAGAGAAATGGAGTGGGGAAGGGGTGGAAGCCTAGGCTGCTGAAAGCCCAGCCCTGGAGGTCTGCTTTGGAGCACAAATCTACATTGTGTGGTGCTCTAGAGGTTGGTGGGGTTGGGGAGCTGGGACAGGCGAAGTGCTTGAGAGAATGAGATTCCAGCCATTTGTGGAGGAGGGGATCCACACCCGGCTGCTCTGGGACAAGGGAAAGGCAGGCGGTCTGAGAAGCTTCCTAATCAGCTAGAAGGCTGCTGCAGGGGCAGGGTTTGCATGGAGATTGCTTTGCAGGAGAAGGGATATGTGGACAAGGTTGTCTGGGTGCACTCTGCCCAGCAGGTTGGTAATTAGAGGAACTTCAGGAGCTCTATCCCCCCAGCTGCCTACTCAGCTCCAAGGCTCCCCACTGTGACATGCAGCCTCCTACGCCTTCCTCCTGACCTCCTGGCACCTGTTCGCAAACCAGCAATCACTGCACTGGCATCAGGCCGGCCAGAGGGAGTTCCTGCCTACAACACCGAGAGATGCTGAGCACAGAGGCTTACACCTGTGTGCTCGGCCCACTGGCTCTGATACTGGAGACAGGCACTGTAGCCCAGAATCAGGAAATAGCTTTTTCCTCCCCACAGGCACCAGCGCCGCTCCCCTATGACCCCCAACCTCACTGTAGGGGCTGAACAGCTCCAGAGACTAGAACTTCTGGGCACTAGAGGGCACCACATAGAATTATGAAACATCAAAGGAACCTGCTTCAGACTAAAATCTCACAAACCCCAGAAAAAAGGCCAAATGAAACTGAACTCACCAATCTTCCTGAAAGAGAGTTTGGGAAAAAAATCATAAACATGATCATGGAAGTACAGAAAAATATTCAAGAACTCAGGGATGAATTTAAGACAGAGATTCAATCATTAAGAAATTCCATATCTGAAATGAAACATACAATGGAGGGGTTTAAAATTAGCAGATTAGATGAAGCAGAAGAAATGGTATATGGAATAAAAATTAGAGAAGAGGAATACATAGAAGCAGAGGCATAGAGAGAAAAAAGGATCTCTAAAAATGAAAGAATATTGAAAGAACTGTGAGACCGATAAAACAGAACAATATTCGCATTATAAGAGTACCAGAAAAAGAGAGAGTAAAAGGGATAGAAAGTGTTATTGAGGAGGTAATTGCTGAAAACTTCCCTAATCTGGGGAAGGATATAGTCCCTCAAGCCATGGAAGAACACACATCTCCCAACACAAGGAACCCAAGGAAGACAACACCAAGACATATGATAATTAAAATGGCAAAGATCAAGGATGAAGACAGACTTATAAAAGCAGCTAGAGAGAGAAAAAAGATCACATACAAAGGAAAACCCATCTGGCTATCCTCAGATCTCTCAACAGAAACCTTACAGGCCAGACTGCCAGTTTGCGAGCAGGCGCCGAAAGGCCAGGAGGAAGGCAAAACAGGCTGCACATCATATATTTAATGTAATGAAACAGAAGGACCTCGAACCAAGAATACTCGACCCAGCAAGGTTAACACTTAAATTTGAAGGATGGATTACACAGTTTTCATATAAACAAAAGTGGAGAGAATTCACCTCCCACAAACCACCTCTACAGTGCATTTTGGAGGGACTGCTATAGATGGAAGTATTCCTAAGGCTAAATAGCTGTCACCAGGGGAAATAAAACCACAGCAAAGTAGAACAATTAATTACTAAGCAGATGCAAAATCAAATCAACTATCCCCAAAATCAATCAATGGATACACAAAAAGTAAAGAATATGATACCTAACATATAAAGAATGGAGGAGGAAGAAAATGGAGGAAATAAAAGAACCTTTAGTTTGTGTTTGTAATATGATACTGAGTTAAATTACA
Organism: Manis javanica; assembly: GCF_040802235.1. Taxonomy (NCBI): domain Eukaryota; kingdom Metazoa; phylum Chordata; class Mammalia; order Pholidota; family Manidae; genus Manis; species Manis javanica. The sequence goes on from NC_133161.1 coordinate 112,936,658, forward strand.
CTGTTAAATAGTAAGGGAATTACCTGTGAACCCCTGGTAATGACAAATCTAAAGCTTGCAATGACAATAAGTACATACCTATCGATAATCACCGTAAATGTAAATTGTCTTAATGCAACAATCAAAAGACACAGAATCACTGAATGGATAAAAAAACAAGACCCATCTATATGTTGCCTACAAGAGACTCACTTCAAACCAAAAGACATACACAAGGGATGGAAAAGATATTTCATGCAACTAATAGGGAGAAAAATGCAGGAGTTGCAGTACTTGTACCAGACGAATTAGACTTCAAAACAAATTCACAAGAGACAAAGAAGGACATTACATAATAATAAAGGGGTCAGTCCAACAAGAGGATATAACTATTATAAATATCTATGCATCCAACACAGGATCAGCTACATATGTGAAACAAATACTAACAGAATTGGATGGAGAAATAGAATGCAATGCATTCATTTTAGGAGACTTCAACATACCAGTCACTCCAAAGGACAGATCAACCAGGCAGAAAATAAGAAAGGAGACAAAGGCACAGAACAACACATAAGAACAGATGGACCTAATGGACATCTACAGAACACTCTAACCAAAAGCAGCAGGATACACATTCTTCTCAAGTGCACATGGAACATTTTCAAGAATAGATCATATTCGAGGACAGAAAAAGAGCCTCAGTAAATTCAAAAAAATTGAAATTGAACCAACCAGCTTCACAGATCGCAAAGGTATGAAACTAGAAATAAATTACACAAATAAAATGAAAAAGCCCACAAACACATGGAAGCTTAATAACATGCTCCTAAACAATCAATGGATCAATGACCAAGTAAAAACAGAGATCAAGCAATAAATGGAGACAAATGACAACAATAATTCAACACCGCAACATCTGTGGGACACAGTGAAGGCCGTGCTGTCAGGAAAGAACAATCCCATATGAACAGTCTAAACTCATAATTAACAAAACTAGAAAAGGAAGAACAAATGAGGCCCAAAGTCAGTAGAAGGAGGGACATAATAAAGATTACAGCAGTAATAAATAAGATCAAGAAGAATAAAACAATGGAAAGAATCAATGAAAGCAGGAGCTGGTTCTTTGAGAAAATAAACAAAATAGATACACCCCTAGCCAGACTTATCAAGGAAAAAAGAGAGTCTACACACATAAATAGAATCAGAAATGAGAAAGGAAAAATCACTACAGATACCACAGAAATACAAAGAATTATTAGTGAATACTATGAAAAATTATATGGTAACAAACTGGATAACCTAGAAGAATGGACAACTTTCTAGAAAAATACAACCTTCCAAGGCTGACCCAGGAAGAAACAAAATCTGAATAGACCAATTCCAGCAACGAAATTGAACTGGTAAGCAAAAAGCTACCTAAGAACAAAACCCCTGGAACAGATGGTTTCACTGCTGAATTTTATCAAATGCTTAGTGAAGACCTAATACCCATCTTCATTAAAGTTTTCCAAAAAGTAGAAGAGGAGGGAATACTCCTAAACTCATTCTATAAGGCCAACATTACTCTAATACCAAAACGAGGCAAAGACACCATAAAAATAGAAAATTACAGACCAATATCCCTAATGAACATAGATGCAAAACTACTCAACAAAATATTAGCAAACTGAATTCAAAAATACATAAAAAAGATCATCCATCATGATCAAGTAGGATTCATCCCAGGGATGCAAGGATGGTAAAATATTAAAAAATTCATCAACATCATTCACCACATCAACAAAAAGAAGGACAAAAACCAAATGATTATCTCCAAAGATGCTGAAAAAGCATTTAACAAAATTCAACATACATTCATGATAAAAACTCTCAACAAAATGGGTATAGAGGGCAAGTACCTCAACATAATAAAGGCCATATATGACAAACCCACAGGGAAAATCATACTTAACAGTGAGAAGTTGAAAGCCCTTCCTTTAGGATCGGAAACAAGACAAGGATTCCCACTCTCCCCACTTTTATTCAACATAGTTCTGGAGGTCTAGCCACAGCAAACAGACAACACAAAGAAATAAAAGGCATCCAGACTGGTAAGGAAGAAGTCAAACTGTCCCTGTTTGCAGATGACATGATATTATACATAAAATACCCTAAAGAATCCACTCCAAAACTACTAGATCTAATATCTGAATTCAGCAAAGTTGTGGGATACAAAATTAATACACAGAAATCTGTTGCTTTCCTATACACTAACAATGAACTAGCAGAAAGAGAAATCAGGAAAAAAATTCCATTCACAATTGCATCAAAAAGAATAAAATACCTAGGAATAAACCTAACCAAGGAAGTGAAAGACCTATACTCTGAAAACTACAAGACACTCATGATAGAAATTAAAGAAGATACCAATAAATAGAAACACATCCTGTGCTCATGAATAGGAAGAATTAATATTGTCATAATGCCATCCTGCCTAAAGCAATCTACAGATTCAATGCAATCCCTATCAAAATACCAACACATTCTTCAATAAACTAGAGAAAATAGTTCTAAAATTCGTATTGAACCACAAATGACCCTGAAAAGCCACAGCAATCCTGAGAAGGAAGAATAAAGCAGGGTGATTATGCTTCCTGACTTCAAGCTCCACTACAAAGTCACAGTAATCAGGACAATTTGGCCCTGGCACAAGAACAGACCCACAGACCAGTTGAACAAAACAGAGAGCCCAGATATAACCCAAGTATATATGGTCAATAAACATACGATAAAGGAGCCATGGACATACAATGGGGAAATGACAGCCTCTTCAACAGCTGGTGTTGGCAAAACTGGACAGCTGCATGCAAGGGAATGAAACTGGATCACTGTCTAACACCATACACAAAAGTAAACTCAAAACAGATCAAAGACCTGAATGTAGGTTATGAAACCATAAAATTCTTAGAAAAAAACATAGGCAAAAATCTCTTGGATATAAACATGAGCAACTTCTTCATGAACATATCTCCCTAGGCAAGGGAAACAAAAGCAACAATGAATGAGTGGAACTATATCAAACTAAAATGCTTCTGAACAGCAAAGGGCACCATCAGAACAAAAAAGACATCCTACAGTATGGGAGAATACATTAGAAATGACATCCAATAAGGGGTTGACATCCAAATTATATAAAGAGCTCACACACCTCAACAAACAAAAAGCAAATAATCCAACTAAAAATTGGGCAGTGGAGCTGAACAGACAGTTCTCCAAAGAAGAAATTCAGATGGCCAACAGACACATGAAAAGATGCTCCACATTGCTAGTCATCAGAGAAATGCAAATTAAAACCACAATGAGACATCACCTCACACTAGTTAGGATCACCACCATCCAAAAGACAAACAACAAATGTTGGTGAGGATGTGGAGAAAGGGGATCCCTCCTACACTGCTGGTGGGAATGTACATTAGTTCAACCATTGTGGAAAGCAGTATGGAGGTTCCTCGAAAAACTCAAAATAGAAACACCGTTTGACCCAGGAATTCCACTCCTAGGAATTTACCCTAAGAATGCAGGAGCCTAGTTTGAAAAAGACATATGCATCCCTATGTTTATTGCAGCACTATTTACAATAGCCAAGAAATGGAAACAACCTATGTGTCTATCAGTGGATGAAGGGATAAAGAAGATGTGGTACATATACACAATGGAATATTATTCAGCCATAAGAAGAAAACAAATCCTACCATTTGCAACAACATGGATGGAGCTAGAGGGTATTATGCTCAGTAAAATAAGCCAGGTGGAGAAAGACAAGTATCAAATGATTTCAGTCATCTGTGGAGTATAGGAATAAAGAAAAAACTGAAGGAATAAAACAGTAGCAGACTCACAGAACCCAAGAATGGACTAAGAGTTACCAAAGGGAAAGGGACTGGGGAGGACAGGTGGGAAGGCAGGGATAAGGAGGATAAAGGGGCATTACATTTAGCACATATAATGTGGGTGGGTGGGGGACATGGGGGAGGCAGTGTAACACAGAGAAGACAAGTAGTGACTCTATAGCAACTTACTATGCTGACAGACAGTGACTGTAATGGGGTATGTGGTGGAGACTTGATAACAGGGGGAGTCTAGTAACCATAATGTTGTTCATGTAATTGTACATTAATGATACGAAAACAAAAAACAAAAAAAAACAAAACTAAGATGGAAAAGAGTTTAAAAATAAAACAAAAACCCCAAACAAATGAAAAAACAAAAATCCCTGATCAGTCTTTTGATTCAGAACTGTATCAGACTAGGCAAAAACAAAAACAAAAACAAAAGCTAATTATGTTAGGTGTGTAATAGTTTACTCTGTAGGGAAAGTTATCAATCCATACAGAAATTCTGAAGTCCAAATTATGCCAATAGTCTCCGTACAAATTATAGATTTAACTGGTCTTATGCCACCTAGACTACCAAACACCGCCTCTCCCCCTGCACCTATAACAGTTCTTTATAAACCAACCTGCCTTAGCCAGAGATTGTGGTTTGTGGAGAAAAGATTGATATAAAGCAGGAGTCTTACCACAACCTTTTTCTTTCCATTTTTCATTTGAAAAAGGTTAAGATTATAAATATTAAAAACTTAATTTGACTGGATAATGAATATCTGGAACACCCAGCTGCTTCTTTTTCATTTTATTCAATACATTGCAAATTTTCACATCATTAGCAATTCATATTAAGATAGCCATAAACCAAACATGATGAATGCTACTAGATATACAAAAATTAATCTTATATTACACGCTCAGAACTACATTTCTCAGCTTGTGAGGCATAGCTAAAAGAAAAGAATTTTATTGAAAGAAGAGTTTAATTGGAATATGGTTAAAGACATTCCTGTCTCACTTCAAAGGCCACAGTCTTCAGAAGGGCAATTTACCCTTCACCCTGCTCAGTTAAGATGAATTTACTGCAGGCTTAGCTTAGAAGTCATCCCCTTCGGAAGCTCTTCCTGATTTCCCAAGACCGACCAGGTCAGGGCAGTTCCATCACTTACATGCCCTTCATGTTAATTCCCTACCTACCCCTCTCCTCACTGCTTCCCTTCCTGAGGGCACAAATCACAGCATTCATGCATTACATTGTTGTGTAATTTCCTGCTTAGCTCTCTGTAATCTCCAGTGAACTAAAACCCTGTGAAAGTATGAAGGCTATTTCTCTTGCCTAATGTTTTATCTTCTGTATACTCATGCCTTGCACATAATAGCTACCAAAAAATTCATAGCTGAAAGAATGGATGAAAGACATATTACAAGCTAGAGACTACAGATCAAGTGGATTTTTTTAACTCTTAAATAAGAATGTGATTTAAATAATGCAGAAGGTTCTTACTCCAGTTTTTAGCATGACATACAGAAGCTTGTTGAAATATTTTCATTGTAAAAGCAGTATAAACACATTATATGGACTATGTGGCAGATATCGATATGGAAAATCACTTACAAGCACCAAGACAATTGCAATATTTGAGGTCTTTTTGGCTCAAAATGTATAAAAGTCTACATCAAAACTTGCTGGACACACAAATAATGCTTCTGTGTAGTTCCTAACAGACCAATGAATTCCACATTCCAGACCAATGATGCCACAAAGTCCACAGCAACAAAGAGCTAGGTGTGCTATCAAATTGTCTCTATTTTAATAAGAAATCCTAACATCTTGTCTTAATTCTGCCTATGCTAATTCCACAGTTTCGAAGGAGGAGCCAAAAGGGAGAGCCACAGGATAAAACAGCCTAGACTAACTTACAAACTGGGTGAAGATGAGGGATGAAATTATGGAGCATCAAAGCAAGTTCTCCCTTCGATACCCATTTTCAAAAATAGCACAAAAAATCTTAGAGCCTCTGATGGTGTCTGGCCATCTGCTGCTTACTAACTGGCTGACATCCTTCTGTACTATGGATAGATTACATTCTCCCCCTATTTCACAGCTCTTTTTCTTAGGATAAATGAAGATATTAATGGCAGCATGCTTAAAATTTAAAAGGAATTCAATGATCATCTTATTTTCATTGCCCCTGGGATCATATTATAAGCAAGAGATCTCATTTTGTCACGCTAACTTAAGAAGTTGAGTCTTGCACACCAGAATCCCTATGGCATCTCAGCATTAGAGATGATAATTCTGATCGTTCTACAGAAGGGTAAAGATTGTTGAAATCTACAGCAGCTGTGCAAGGAGCTAAGGAAGAAGACGGATACACACTCTTTAAAGCCCTATCTGATTTCCCTGAGGAGAAACCACTGACCCCAGATGCTCTCAGTCTCCACAGCATCTGGCTCACCTCTGCCTGCTTTCCACGGCTAAGGGCAGGGAGAGACGTGTTATTCATACTGAATATTTATGGGTGTCACCAAAGTGAAGGAAATAGTAATAACCAGAAGAAACTTTTAAAAGAAACTAATTCATGCTAGTTAGTTTGGGACTAACAGCCATTTTACAATTGGTGTTATCTAGTCCCATATGAGTAAATTCCTATCTGAAAATGCAAAGTTAATACTGAAAGAACAACCTACTTGGAAAGCAAAAATGACCAAGAGGCAGGAACACTAGCTGTTCCTACAGTTACTGAATGAAGACTAGAAAGAGTACAAGCAACACCTGTGAACATGCTGGAGGACCCTATAAAGCTAAAAGCACAAAATCTTAGCATCTAACCATGTTTATGAGAGGAAAAGAAGAAAGGTGTAGTCAAGCTAGAACAATACAGGAAGTCTGTATTGGTGCTATTGTTATAAACAGCAGTAGCAGTAATAATTACTGCTATCAAAATTCTAGTGTATATTGGTTTACTTGTGAATTAGTTGTCTTACCCAGAACAATTTTGGTTTTAGTTTACATGTATCTTTATTCATTGCCCTTGAGGTAATTTTAAGAGCAAAGAGAAAAAAGGGAGAAAAAAAGAACTAAGACTGTAAATGGAAATTTCACATGCAGACTACTATTTGTAACTTACCCTAAATCCTGCCTTTGAGTCCAGGAATGGCAAATAGATTTTATCTTATATACGAATCCCAATTCACAGAGAGAGGCTAAATTGAGAAGGACTGCTGGGGTTCAACAGAAAGGAATATAAACAAAGCACATCCTGGATGAGGGATGGGAAATTATGTACTTGCCATCCTGGGTCTAGTCCAGTGATTCTCAGCTGTGGGAGATTTTGCTCCCCATGGGATATCTGACAATGCGGAAGATATTGCTGGTTGTCCCAACTAGGGAGGTGCTAGTGGTAGAAGTCAGGTATGAAGTTAAACAGTCTGCAGTCACTACCAACCCCTCAAAACAAAGAATTATCAGGGCCAGATGTCAATAATGCCAAAGTTGGGAAACTACAGTCTAGTCTAATCTATCCTATAGGTTAGTTCATGGATCAGATCTTCAACAAAATGACATTAAATTTGTCTTCAGGCAGTTTTCCTGAGCTACCTCTCCTAATGCTAGAGTAATTCTGTATAACTTGATTGGAGTATCAGAACTAGGGATGCAATTTAATTTAGGCAGATCACACTGATCTATCCTTAACTTATACAATGATCACAGACAAATTATTTTATCCCTTCAAACCTTGTTTCTTCAACTGTAAGAAGAGAGAGTTGGACTAGATAATCATTGTGTTTATAGACAAAGACAAAACTGCTAGGAAGCCCTTAAATGTGCTAAAGGAATAATACTCGTTGATATTCCCTTCAAAAGATAATTTTTCATCAGTCTAAGAAAAGTTTACCAATTCCTTTCAATCTCCACAAATACAGAGTAACTAGCTGTGTCTAAAACTGATACTATTTTAATTTTCATGTAATACATAAATATTTTCCATCTGAACCCTTTTCTTTAGTTAACACACCTTGTCATCTCAAGATATCCTCTCTTCTTGTCCATCCATCACCATTACAACCATCTGAACTTGGCTCTTCAACCATCTACTCTGTCATCTCTAGTAACATTTAAACTATTAGAACTAGTTACATAGCTGCTTCTAGTTATACTTCTCTTTTTTACTATATAAATCTCTCATCAATCAATGAATTCAAATATTTTAGGATCTTCTCTGTTCCTATGACACTAACACCGGGATAAAAGTAGAGGCTGGAGCTGGAAGTGTTGGTTCAAAGTAACAGAGTTTCTAGCTACAAATCATTTACAGGCTAATTAAGAGCATGAAGCACGTGAAGCTATTACAGAATAAATCATATTAACTAGGTGGTGGCAGGGAAATAACACTACAAGGGTAAGAAATGCCAGAAGAATGAAATGAAATGTTTGCTATACATAGATTAAGAATGACCCAGAAACTATCATGAACAATGTTAGGAAAAAAATCACTGTGAATCACATACAGATGGAATGCTGGCATCTTGCCAATGATTTCAAAGGTTGGTTCTATGTTTGAAAAGTGTCTTAGGTGGAAGTGTAAATATGGCTAAATAACAAACTTTACGAACCAATTAATCTCCCTCCTGAAAATAAAAGTACACAGAAACATTTGAACATTTTAAAAAAGAGACAACAGTAACATCTTCTGTATTGACAGATAGTAACTGCATTTGCAGGGGTAAGGAATAAATAATGTGGATAAGTGTTGAACCACTGTGTTGTAGTGTTGTATACTTGAAACTAATATAAGATTGTGTAACAACTAAACTTTCATTTAAAAAAAAAAAAAGATAAGAGAGACAACAGGCCCAAAATGGAGTCACTTGTGCTAAGCTCCATGTCAGCAAACCAAAACATGATACCTAATTGCAGTTTTAGCCTCTCCCAGGAATGTAACTGGTAAACTAACCCACCTGGTAGGCACTATCCTTCCCCCATAGGAAGGTGACCTTGCCCGAAACAATCTACTCTTTGGTAGAAACCTCCTTTCTCTGCCCCCTTCTGACTATAAAAGTCTTTCATTTTGTGAATATTCTTCAGAAAGCTCCTTTCTGTCTGCTGGATTGATGCTGCCTGATTCATGAATCATGGTATAAAGCCAGAAAGATCTTTAAAATTTACTCTGTTGAATTTTGGTTTTTTTAACATAGGTTAATGATATAAAGTTACCAATGTTAAGTTAGAGCACATCTATCAAGATGGAGATCCCATAAATCACTCTGAAAAAAGGACATTTATATAAGAACATAAGGGGCAGCAAACCTAACCATAATGATAGTTCATCAAGGTCTCAACACGTATACCAAGGAACTTTCTGAAACAAAGTTGCATTTTACACTTAAAGGTCAATTTCCGAAGATTACGAATATGCCCTGGACCTAAATTATTTAACCCTTAAAGTATACATTTATAAATTTCTCTAACTCCTAATCAAGTTATTTTCACCTGTAGTGCCTCTTGTAGTAGTAAAGCTAAAATGTCCACTATATAGTTCTGCAAGTACCAGAAAGTCCTAGAAAGCTATTACATCTACTACCTAGTTGTACAATAGCAAACATCTCAAGTTTCTGGCCTCATTTAACTGCATTTTGGATATTATTTTCGCAATTACAAAATAACTCTATGTTTCAATGGCACAAGATTAAAATGAAGAATAACTCTGAAATGATCTCCCTACAGCATCTTCTCCCGAAGGGATAATCTTTTAGAGATCTTTTCTAATGTTGCTCTTACTTAAAACCAGATTATAGCTCTCTGTGACCTATTTCTCCAACTCCAAATTCCCTGGAGTAGCACTTAGGGGTTTCCATCAAGTTGCCTATTCCCTTCAACCATAATCCCTTCATCTGTCATTAGTGCCTCCTTTCTGCCAAATAAATTTACTGGTTTAGAAAATAAACTTATTGGTTTAGAATATCCATGAAATTCAATGTCCTCAATTTTTAAGCCAATAGAATCTCAACGTAATCTAATACAGAGTACTCAGAAAACAAATGCTTATCAAGTCATACTATTATTTATCACATTTCATGTTTTGGCACAATAGCAAATAAACCCACATTACAAATCAACAGATTTTAAATTGAGAGAATTTTTTAAGGCTATTTATGTGTAAATTTTCCATTTTATGTATTTGCTACTTCATTTTATGTCAAAGAATGTGAAAGTGTAACTGCTCTTTTTTAAAATTCAGGGAGAATTTTTAAGAACATTCTCAATAGAGTCCTTGACTCAATTTACATTAAATCTACCTTAGTGTGTCAAATACTTAAGCATAAAGGATTCAGAAAGAAATAAGAAAAAAAAGAACAAAGAAAAAAAAAGCACTCTAATAACACTCTTCTGTTAACAGGGATTACAGAAGCAAAAAAGGAGCCCCTAAAAACGGGGGCAGGAGCGTAAGACATGTCTGTGCGTGTCTTTCGGATTAAAAGGAAAAGACTGAGGAATTTAATGTTATCAATGGTAAACACATACCTAGTTTTATTTTCCATATCTTCACTGTCTGAATCTTCAGAGCTCCTGTACTTATCAGGATCTGGAAGTGTGCTTGGATCAAACCCACCACCACCGTCGTCATCACTCCAATCCAGAAAGGCTTCCTCCTCATCTTTGGCCTAAGAAAACACAAGGGAAATTGCAGCTTAAGAGAACATCTGGTGAATAATCAAGTCTTATTTCTAGACCCACATAAATACCCCTCTAATTTAGATCCTCAAATTAGAACCCTTCTATTTTGATGAAAGCCTCTATGTGACTTTCAGAACTATAATCATTTGCAAAGAGGAAGAAAACCCACACCATTTCAAAGATAAAATTAAATTAAATATGATTCAGAAAGGAAATCACTATCAAGTCCCTTAAAAACGGGGCAAAACTGTCAGGTTTTATTACTTCCATGTACTTCAACTATAAAATAAATAAAGTATAAAGTTGTTTTAGTGTTCCTGTCTATACATACGTATATTTCAAAACTACCAAAAAATTAGGTGAAAATATAAAAGGCCAGAAGAGAAAATACAGAAACTCTTTTTATCTGATGATTTTGGTCATTTTATGACCACAATAATCTATGTCTTAAAAAAATAATCAGGTCTGTACCAGTTCATTAATAGTAAGGGGTCTTCTAAACTCAATTGTAAGTATCACGTCACAAAGAACAATGGAAAAAGGGGAGGAATACAGAAATAGGAAAAGCAGTAACACCTGGAAGAAACTGGGTTTCATGCAAGTAGACAGGTAGGTGGGCTTTTTTTGCTTTGTTTATGGTAGTTTATTTTTGTGAAAGAACAAAATAATGCAATGTTAAAATAAACTTACTACACATTTATGTAATGAATATCCCTTATAACAAATTTATTTCTAGCACATTTTATGTTTCTTATACACTAAATATGTAACAAAGCCAAACAAGTGTTGCCACACGTATTTAACAGATTATAAGTAGGACTAATAAACAAATTCGGGGTGAGTTTCTCTCAGTTACCATCTTTATAATTCTTCATACCAAGGGAAACAAACTTCAATGATTCTGTTTTCAAATGTTTAATGCTCTTTCCCTGAAAATGAATTAACAACTCAGAATAGCATAGCAATTGACTGTGCAGGCACTATAGAAGTCTTCTGACACTTTTTGAACAGCTCTCTTTTGATTGCCTCTAAGCAGAAGAAAAGGAGGAAGTAGTACAAAAAATAAGGATTAGTCACTACTGCAAAAGTCCCTTATTGCTTTCCTCGTAAAGCTCCCTGCCAAAAAATAAAGGTCTATAAACAAACATCGGAAGGGGGCTGTGCAGAAAGGTTGCCATTAGAAGCAGTGAGTAGCATGCTCAACAGCAGAATACATGGGCTACTTGAAAATAATTAAGAATATCAACAAAACAGAATGTCATCATATGTTCAAGAACACTATCTCCTGGGCTACAAGGTATTTTCAATTTTCCAGTCTGATGCTCTCAAAAGAATTTGCTGTCTGAAGGTGGACAGAGAAGACTCAAAACAGTTCAAGGTTTTTGGTCTCAGGGCAACTTTACACTTAAAAGTATGAAGGACTCCAAAAAGCTTTGTTAATGTGGATTATATCTGCTAACATTTACTATATTAGAAACTAAAACAAAGATTTTACTTAACTTACTGATTTAAAAGTAACAATAAAACTCACTACATATTAACATAAATAGCTTACTTTATGAAAAAAAGCCATAATTTCCAAAAAAAAGAACACTGCTTTACATTTTTTCAAGTTTCTTTAATGTCAAGCTTAAAAGAAGATAGCTGGATCTTCAAATCTGCTTCTGCAGTCAATCTGTTGTTCCAAAGTATACAAAGAAAATCCAGACTCTCAGAAATATAGTTGGTAAAGGGAAGAAAAATTTAATAGCCTTTCAGATAATTGTGGTTACTCTTCTTTGATATCACAACAAACTTGATGAGTGGCAGATTCTTAAAATATAGTTGCAATGTGGAATTTGAAGCTGTATCAATCAACTTTTTGTACTCTTATTACATTAAAATCTACTGGGTCTCCTTTGCACTTTGAATGGCTCTTTTACCAGTGAATGATTTCATGATATCATGCATCAGCTGTTCAAATAATACTGGTTCACTGAATTATGCAGGTCTTCCTTATGCAGATTCTCAAATGCTGACACACTTTAGTATACAATAATTTTAAAGACTACATTTGTTAATATAACATCACTGTTGTAGACATATCTTTCAAAGTATTGGGAAGCTATTGGTAGATACAAGTTTTCCAAAATTCTGATATTTTCTTAAAAGCTTGAATTTTATCATTGGAACCAGTATCTCCAGTATTTTCTTTTAAGTGTAAGTAACAAGCATCACTTTCTGTGGGTGCTTTCAAGATTCTTTCTACCATAGAGCAGTTTGACTATCGTGTGTCTAGGAATTGTTTTTGTGTTCATCTTTCTTAGGGCTCTGCAAGCTTCTTGGATCTATCAATGTTTTTCCCTAAATTTGGGACATTTTTGGTCATTATTTCTTCAAATATTTTTATGCCTAATTTTCATTTCTTCTTCCATGATTTTAGATTTTTATTCATTATTCTTCAACCTTTTTTTTATCTTTCTGCTCTGTAGACAGGGGCATTTCTACTGGGTCTTCAGGCTTGCTGTTCCATTCTTCTGACAGTTCCAAACTGCTTTTGAGCCCATTGCCAAAAAACTTCTTTTATAATACTGTTTTTTTCAACTCTAGGATTTCCAAATTTGTCTTTAATATAGTTTCCATTGCTCTACTGAGGTTACCTATCTACTTATTCATTCATACTAAATTTTCCTTTAATTCTTTGAACATATTTTAAATAACTGCTTTGAAGTCTTTGCTAAATTCAAATCTAGGCTAAGAGTTTCTACTAACTGCCTTTTTCTTGGGTGTAGATCATATTTTCCCTCTAACTGCATGCCTAATATTTTTGTTGGAAACTAGACACTGTGGCTAATACAGAAACATGAATGGCTCACCATTCTAGTGGTTTTCCTCCCTCTGAGGATCCCCCTTGCGTCTGGCTGCTCTGTTGGCTCTGAGATGTATTCTGACACTTCAGGCAGAATGCTTCAGTGAACTGTATTTTAATACCTAATACCATTCAATATGCTCTGTTAGCATTTATTAAATAAAGCAAGTAGCCTGCACAAAGTAATCACAATAAGAAATAAATTAGACAATGAGACTTAGTATAAATACCTACTCAATAGTCTAAGGCACATATTTGCCTATTTGAAGGAAGAAAATATTCAGAATGATGAAAATTTACTTTTAAATGGATAAAATATGATTTGTGTTTGTATAACTATTTTGTAATTGACAACATTCAAGTCTCGCTATTTGCTGACCTGTAGGATGGCTGCCCTGTTGATGTCATACCATTCTGCCTGTGCTGCATTACGCCCCTCAATGCATGACAATGACTAACGAATGTATGTTGGCAATCACTCTTTTCAGAAACACAATTTCAACCTACTAAAAGCATGAAGATGATGGAAAAAAGACATTTTATATTGACCTTTATTAACTTTTGGTTCATTCTTTTAATGATTTGAAATATGTAACTATAAAATACATACCTGTATCATGAAAAGCATTAATGTGTCTTTATTAATACTTTTATTAAAAATAAACAAAAACACTATCATCTACAACACAGCATAAATAAGTCACTAAGGAAAGAGGGTATTGCCATAATGAAAATATTCTGGAGAAAAGAGTTTGTCTTTCTGGCAAAGCCTAGTTTAAAAGTATGTTCTTTCTAGATGCATATAAGTGAGCAAAAAAATGGACATTCTAGCTGCTCTGTCTCTATCCTTGTGTTTTCATGAGTCATTTAAAAGGCACACCATGCTCATTTTTATCTCCTCCTGGGCTCATTTTCATTAGAGAGTGCACAATGCTCTGATACACCTGTCACCTCCCACCTGACTGCGACACCTCAGTGTGGGAGGACACCGCAGCTGTAACCTCTCTGCTGTTACGTTTTACCTTTACATAAAAAAACTCTACTTTTGCGTGAGAGTAATTAAAATTGTATTTTAGAGATGGTGCACCCAGGCAGCAAAGGGAAGGGTGGCTGGGGATACAAGATTTGAAGGTAGGATATCAGTTTAAAAACTACTAACCAAGGCGAGACAAGGGATTTAATGACAGAAGCAGCAATGGTGACGGAGACAGGAGTTAGGTATGAAGAAGGTAAGGAGGGCAAACCTACGAGACTCTGTGGACTATATGGGTACACAATATACTGCAGAGAATCAATATGCACAGAAGCATAATTGTATGTGTTAAATATGGTCTAAGAAAGCAGTTTAGTAAATATTGTGGAGATGCCTTACAAAGATGCCTTTATGACAAGTCTTTATTAAGGAGCTACTTACCATATGTAAGTAGCCATTACAGGTTCTGGGGGTACAGCAGTGGATAAGACAAAGTCACTCCACTGATGATAAAATGAACTATTCTAGGATAGTTATCCACATAAACAGTAAAATGAAAGCCAGATTCTGTTATTTCTGGGGAATAGCCAATCAAAAGTGAATTCACTCCATTCTCTGATAAATGCCTAACATCTGATAGAATGCAGTCTTCTAATTATGAATCCCCTAACATGGGCTGATTGATTATGGATCCTGACGTCACTGTGCCTCTCTCTCCCTTCAGGTATTTCCAGGTTGAAAGCTTCAACCACTCCTCCCTGATTAATCAGTCTCCCATCTCTCTCCATCCTCCCACCTCAAAACAAAACCAGAATGCCTCCTGTCACACCCATACTCCTCATTTAAGGCCTGTGAAATAAAAGAAGTAATTCACACACACACACTTCAGGGTCACCTCCATGAAGCAGCTGTTCCTAAAACACAGTTTCAGAACCTCTGAGGAAAACATATCACCTAAAATAAGAATGACTTCCTGAAATAGTTATTTGTAAGACTCAATTATAAATAGGGCAGATGAAAATATCCATAAAAGAAATGGGACCCAACCAGATTTTATTTTATTTTCAGTTTTGATGATGGGAAGGAAAACAGATGAGAAGTGACATTCTCCAACAACAAATTTACAAAGTGTTCTGACATACATTCTCTTAGTTGATCTTCAAACTCTGTAAGGTAGGGAAAAAAACAATTATTGGTCCCATTTCCAAAATAAAGAAACTATACTAAATAACTTAACGTAGGCCCCACAAAACCCCCTGTAACCATTCTTCCCCTCCTGATTACTCCAATTCTCTGTGGTAATTAGAATGTTGTTGTTTTATAAGCTTAAAATCTAATGTGTCTATTACCTGCTTACAACCCTTTAAGCCACACTTTCGTTCAGGTCCTAGCACCAGCCGAGATTTCTCACCTCAGAGTTTCTGCACCAGCTCTTTCTCTACTGGCATTCCCTTCTATTTCCTCTTGCCTAGTGGGTGGTGTTTTTTGACAAACACGATGTGTCCTTTCAACACCAATTCTCACCCAATGAGTGTCCCACATTTCCACGGGTAAAGGGCTGGTCCCACAGGACTGCACACACACTCCCAACACCACCTGCAAATGGAGTCCCCCAAACTACCTGCACTTCAGCCTGGCTGACCACACTTTCAGAGAAGTGCTTTACGTATGAGTACCATTTTATTTACTATGAAGGATACCACTTCAAAATAGCCAAAGGAAGAGATGTACAGAGCAAGGTATGGAGTGGAGATGGGGTGCACAGCTTCCATGCCCTCTCCAGGTGGGCCACCTTCCCAGCACATCAATGCATTCACCAACTTGGAAGTTCCCAAATTCTTGTTGTTCAAAGTTCTTATAACTTGATTTCCAGGCCTAACTTTCCCCAGGAGGTGAGGGGTGGGGCTACAAGTTCCCAGTCTCTTTAGTGACCCTTTCTGAGGCTATTTAGAAACCCCACCTTGAGTAACCTCACTAGCATAAACTCAAGTGAGCTAGCCTGGGGTTCCTCATGAATAAGGAAAGATGCTCCTACCACTCAGGAAATTCCAAGGGTTTTAGGAGTTCAGTGCCAGGAACTTGGGAAAAAGGCCAAATATATTTTTTATTATACCGCACCTAGTTAACTTCAAGTAATCAGGTCGCAGATTAAACATTTCTAAATATCACATCCTTAGTAAATTCTATAGGCATCGTCTCAGTGGTATACCTAGAGTGAATTCATTATCTGTGCAGTGTCTGTAATCCCTTCCTGGGCAATAAGTTCCATGAGAGTAGAGGCCATGTCCTCTAACTGCTGTTAAAATAAATTTCCAGGCCCAAGATGGAGCTGCTTCTGCCCAGTGTGCCACATCAGCTAACTGAAACTTAGGTATCTTTCCTGCCCCTGTACGTGCTACACTGAACCAGAAACACAGTCAATCCAGCCAGTCAAGCCCCCAAAAACCAAGCCAACTTTGGGCCTTTTCACCCCAAACAAGGTTTCATTTTCATTTTTGTTTTTGTTTTTGCTGTGGTTGTGAATGCTCTCACAAACGAAAATAAATAAAAGAAATAACAGCATAATGAAGTTTATTTATGCATAAGTTATGTCTATGTTGTCTGCCAAAGGAATTTTATTCAATATTCTAAAATTTTAAACTTCTCAAAAGACCCTGACTCATTCATTTTTGTACACTGTGATGGACTAAATATACTAAGTACTCAAGAAGTAATGATTAATAGTGAAGTCCACATCTGTAGAAATAACTACATTCTTTTTGTATGTGAAATCCTAGTGTCACAATTGAGATAGCACAAAATGTCTCAAGAAAGGTAACACACTTGAAGTTTTATTAAAAGAAAAAACAAAGTTGTAAAACTCTAGAACATCTCTGGGAAATGGAGAGCTGATGTGCAGGTAAAAGAAAGTAGATTATTTCCTTGTACTACCCAGAAAGGAAAGATCATCACTTAAGATCACAGTAAATTTTATTAGGCCAAAGATCTTCAAATGGTTATAAAATAAAAGGGAATGAGATTTAATTCCAAACCCTCCACGAAGGAGTAGAGGTGGAAGCCATATTTCATGCAATGGATGAAGGAGTAAATGGGCATGTTTGCTAGTCAGTCAATGATTAGTGAGAAAACCAATTCAAAGCTAAATACAGATTCTTGCATATTATATAGCATTCATAAATATGATCTTGAAGGATTGTATTTGAATCTTAATTATTTAATTCCACTAGGGATTTAAAAAAAGAAATCTTCCCATATTGTCTGAATTAAAAGCAGAATGTCAACCTTGACACCTCAAAATTTCAAGAGGGAAAAATTCTAAAATTCATGATAAACTATTTCTGATTCGGACAAAGAATGTAAAGATGATAAAATTTTAGAGAAAAATGGGATATTTAAAATACATTTTGTTCTCACTAATAAAACTTCAAAATCTCCTTCTGAGAAAGTACTGAGAAGATAATACTTCATAGTTTTCAAATTCAAATAAAATTTGGATTGTTATTAGTCAGCCTTCATCATTAGTGTATTGATTTTTGAGATCTACCCAAGCTATAAATCCCAGATACAAAGTTACTTAGAGAAAGAATTATTGAAACCATTGTTCTGAACTATAAGCACAAAAAATCTAATGATATTATTAAATATGCCTGTTGAAAGTGGGCATCTATCTACAGGCAAATGTGCAGAACAGTAAACACTGGAGCAGCTGACAGTGCTGGGAAATCACTGCCCCTGCACCATAATGTCAAATTTTAATAGTCTGACTCCTTTACTTTTTAGTGGTAGTGTTGTAATACTAAGTAAAATATTTTAGAGTATTTTCACTTTTTCTGTCTCCTAGAAATTTATTCCAAAAATATGAATGTTGGGCTTTGGCCTAATGCTGATTTACATACCTGGTTGTTTGGCATCTGGCCAAACTGTATATTTTGTGTACTTCTAATATGTACTGGCTTAACTGCACTAGAAAACCTCAACTGTGATCAACGGCTCTGGACTCTTAATTATGGAAATCCTGCTCAGAAACATCTCTGTCCTTCCTATCATCCAGTGATTATAAAATGGGCATAGATGAGTAAGAGGAAGGCAACACATTTTGGCTTTGGCCACAAAATAGAGGAATCTGAGAAGAAAGGGATAGCAGGATGGTGGGAATGATAAAAGAAACATCCAAGGAAACAAGGCAAAGGACACCTGTTTACAGACTTCCTTAATCTAGTTGAGCTTACCCAAATTCTACTCAGTACCCTCTATTGTTTTCACACTCCAAAACAATAGGAATATTTGATTGAAAGACTATAAAGAAACGATGTAAATAATACATGAAGTGAACGTAGTTAAGAATGGCATGCAAAGGGCTGGCACGTGAATATTCAAAGCCTCAAAGAGCAAGTCCCAAATTTAGAAGGATCTTCAAAATTTAGAATATTCATTCAACAACTGTTTACTGTACACTTACTATGTGCTGAGAACTGCTACAAAAGAAGAATGTAATCTGAAGTACTGCATGGCAGAAGAGGCTATGATTCAGCATTTTAACTGTCATTAAGACTTCAAGCAAAAGGAAATTTCTTTCTAAAGCTGCCATGCACAAAATTCATAGTTCTTCCTAAATTGCTTACGTGCTTACTTAAATACATGAATTATCTCACAAAGCTTACAAGATACTGACAGTGCTACAATTCCACAATACCCTATTATGCATCCATTAGTGATCATCTTTCTCATTCTCTTCTTTCCAGAGAAAAGTTATACTAAATAGGATATTAAATAAAATACCAATTACAAGTTTGGTTTGCCATTCTTCTCACAATGAACACTTTAATATGAGTCATAAGACCATGATTTGACTGTTCCACCTGAGGCTAGCTGTGTGTCCTTAGGCAGTTTACTAATTCAGGAACCTTCTGTTCCCTTGTCTTTTTTTTACACAATGCCTTCTACCATTTAATGTTGTTGTGAGTATTATATGAGAAAAGCACATGGAGAAGTCTACAATAATATTCACAATCATTAACAGAACTGTGCAAACTAGAAAAAGACATTCCAGGAGTTTGGTGGTATTACCCTTCTTAAGTACCCTTCTTTTTCCAAACATAATTCTAACACAGGCAGAAGTGCATACTAAGTTTAAATTTCCTCAGGAAGCAGTGTATTCATATTAGAAAAATATGAAGTATTATACACAAAAGAATATAACTGAAACTAAAATGATCAAGGTTTTAAAGGGTGGAAGTGTCAATGTTAGAATGAATGACAATACTTGGGGAGTAAGCTTAGTTCAAGTAAATAAAAGTAATACATTATAAACCAAATAGC
Organism: Manis javanica; assembly: GCF_040802235.1. Taxonomy (NCBI): domain Eukaryota; kingdom Metazoa; phylum Chordata; class Mammalia; order Pholidota; family Manidae; genus Manis; species Manis javanica. Next base: position 112,956,325 of record NC_133161.1, read on the forward strand.
AAATAGTTTGACAAATGGAATATTACTCAATGATTACAAGCACTAATATACATAACAAAATGGATGAATTGCAAATGCACCCTGCCCAGCGAAAAGAAGAAAGACCCCCAAGGGTGCATACTGATTCAATTTTTATGAAATTCTGGAAAAAGGAAATCTGTAGGGATAGAAAACAGATTAGTGATTGCCAGGAGCTGAGGCTGGCAGGGGGCAGCAAGAAAGGATTTGGGGGGAAGATGGAACTATTCTGTATCTTCGATGGTGGTGGATGCATGACTACGTATTTGTCAAAACCCACAGAAGCTAACACCAAAAATAGTGAATTTTACTATATGCCATGTTAAGAAAAAAGGACTCCCACAAAAGATTATTTAAGGACACTTAAAAATGTTCACAATGAATTCGACTATAAGACTATATTAATAAAAAAATAGAGAGGAAATCTTGGATGGTGGAATTAAAGGATTTTCCCCCCTTTCTACCAATCAAAAAGTGTCTTACAATGACTAAGTAGTATTTATGAAATCAAGATGAAATATTGTTTTTAGGAGGTCCTTAAAGAAGTCTATATGGACTCTGTAATACGATAATAGGCTGGGCTTTAGGAGGTCCTAACCTGGTGTTACCTTGGACGCCACAAAACCACTGGAACAATATTGAAATATTCCAGGTATATGAACACATGCACTTTGGAGAGGAGAAGAGCTTAAGTTTCAATGTCTATAAGCCACTACCACTCCCTACTCCCGCCCTGGTTCAAGGACTACTGTTTGGTTTAACTGCATTTCTTAGGGGGCCGAATCGATAATAAGAAAATAAGTCTCAAATAAGACAGTTCTGAGCTTTAAGGTCTACAAAATCCCTGAAAGCCTTGAACATGATTTAGGTTTCAGCTACTTAATGACATGTCAGTCTCTCTCTTAAAAATTGTTCCAGGCTGCTGAAAAGCAGAAAAACATGGAACAAAAGCCATAAAACTCAACATTTTTAAGGGTAAGAATTCATAACATTGTAACTCAAAAAACAGTCATACAATGAGTGGAATCATGTACACCTCTGTCACAAGGGAAAATTTTCAATCTTTGGCCAAAACTTTCATTTCTCAGGAAGAGAAGAAAAACCACATCAGAGCTCACTGAGCTCCATCTTAAGAGTAATAAAACACTGACAAGTTGGGCTTTGGTCATGTGCATGTTTAGTTTTACTACATTCTTCATGGTTTGTTCCACCAATTCATTATCACTTCTCCAAGTAGAAATTCAAGTTCAATCTTAACTTCTCTCAGTGAGCTTTTGCAAAACTACACTCTGCAGGGACTTATGTTTGGTGAAAATTAAATAGCAATTTAAAATCAGAAATGCATTGAATGAATTCAGGTTTTGACAAACGCATATGAATGAATCCAGCATAAGTAAAATCCATTAACCATGTGCATACAAAAAAGCAAAATTCTGAGTGGGGAAAACATTCCTACAAATGTAACAATTACAAACCCTGATGGCATATCTTCCAAGGAAATATGTGATTCTGATATCTCTGAATGAGATGTCATTGAATGAACATTTCCAACCAAAACCAATTTTTGCTTTTACCATTTTGTAGAGAGGGGCCTCAGTCACTTTTACTAAGACCTCCCTGCTGTGATAGTCAACCTCCTAATAAGAAAAATTTTCATATAATTGAAAATATATATCCACACAAAAACTTGCACATGTATGTTCATAGAAGTATTATTCAGAAGAGCCAAAAAGGTTTAAACAACCCAAATGCCCTACAAATGATAAATGGATAAATAAAATGTAGGATGCGAGACAATGGAATGTTACTCATCAGTGAAAGCACTGAAGTACGGTGTCCCCCCTTAGCCAGGTTTCACTTTCCTCAGTTTCAGGTCTGGAAGCAGATGATCCTTCTGACATACTATCAGAAGGTCAGTAGGATCCTAGCACTGTACCACAATGCCTGTGTTATTCACCTCATTTCATCTCATCACACAAGCATTTCATCATCTGAATTCAGAGCAATAAGATATTTTGAGAGAGAAAGTGACCACATTCACATAATCTATATTACAGCATATTGTTAGAATTGTTCTATTATTGTTGTTAATATCTTACTGTACCTCATTTATAAACTTTATCACAGGTATGTATGTATAGAAAAAAAAGTATGTAGAGGAAAAAACATAGCACATATTAGAATAAAAAAGGGGTTTAATATTATCTATGGTTTCTAGCATCCACTGGGGGATATCTTGAAACATATCCCCCAAGAATAAGGGGGGACTGCTGTATTTATGTCACAACATTATTAACCCTATTAATCTGGAAAAACTTTTAGAGCATGGACCAGATTTTTTTTTTATATCCCTCACAGTCCCTTATCATGTGTACCTTACACAAAATAAGCATTCAAAAAATATTTGTCGCATAAATATAATGCAGAAGCTAACTGTGGTTCTAGATCCCTGGACAAAGTGACACAACAAACATGTTTTTGGTTCTGAGTTAAGATTTATATTAAAGACATCCAGTGCTTTAAAGTTTAGCTTCCGTATTTGTATCTTATAGAATTTATTTCCAAGTTTAAAACCATAAGCAATATGTATGACCCTACATATACCTTTTCAGATACTTTACCTATTCAATTTTGTGAATATTCTGGGATTGTGTTGGAATGTATCTATAAATAAAGACTTCAGAAAACATCCCTCTGCTCTGAAAAAACTGAAAGCTCATAAACATATGTGGCAGTCTTAAATATTTTATTTGCTAATAAGCAACTACTTTACAAGGAATTTTTTTTGTGCTCTCTTTCAGCACAAATATCTGAAAAGCACAAATACAGTTATCCAAGGAAAGAAGTGGTACATTCTGCAGCAAAACCTATGTAATTTTGTGGGGTCAAAATGTCTACATTAGATAGCTATTACGTTAGTCAGGTAAGAAGTTTAGGATTACAAAATAATTCTCAGCATTGGTGCACATGTCCTTATATGATGCAAAATAGCCAACTATTATAGGAAAGGACTTCATTTTATTCTAATATTAAGTCTTTTTCAATTTGAATTTTATTTTGTGAAGTAATGACAATGGCAATAATGGTTATGAGTGCTTTTTAATATGCTTAATAGTAAAATAAAAAGATATGGTGACACTATGTATATCCCTCATTCTCTGTTTTGAAATGCAGAAGTTTGGGAGCTACTCTACTCAATATATTCTGAGATCTCTGTAATGGATTTTATAATCTAAGGGTGTCATAAATTTCAGCCCAAGATTACAAACAATGTTAACAGATGCCTCTTGGAAAAGTAAAAATAATTTGTAACCTAACATAGGGAAGTGAAAAAAAAGTTTCAGAATAACACTGCAGATTGACACAGACCAGTGCAACTGTGGGGATCATTAACTTAAGTTCTGAACTTTGTGTTCAAAGAACATTTGAGAATTTTGGTGGCTTGCTTAAAGATATTAAGTTTAAAAAAAAAAAACCCCACTGAAAATATTAACAATGATTATGACATAACTACTCCTACAGAGCCATGCCGCACTTTACTTATAAAAGTGGGAGGTGAGGCATTGGGTTTCATCCACAAAATACCCCTAATTATTTCACTACTGATTAGGTCATTCTTTGGCCCTGGGTCAGGTCTGAATGGCACAATCGCCATGACCGTATATTCCTATAAACTCATGAGGTGAAGTTCTTCATTTTTCCAACTAACGTGATTCACTTAGGCAGTTGGTGACTTCATCCTATGATTCTCATCCCTCACTTGTGGCAAGTAATAACTTTTTAATTCACATGACATAGACTAACTCTATTCAACTTTCTGCCATGTGCTGCTTTAACAGTATGCATATTACAGTTGAGGAAAAGTGACTTATGTGTAACTGTCATAATGGGACAGCACACCCCACAATGGCTCACACCCATGGAGAATATTAGGGCTATGATTCTCTCCAAGTCTACATTCCACTGCTCAGCCAAGACTGGCCACACACTCACCCAAAAGCATTGTATCTCTTTGTTATCCTTTAAAGAGAATGATGAATAATTCCCTGTACATTTAATTTTTTTCCTAGCACTAAAGGCTACTTACTGAGAACCTACTAGACAAATCATTAGGCATTACTAAAATCAGGTACTTAGAAATTACTGGTATCAGAGCATTATCACTCATCTTAGATTGTGTGTAATTATTAATTTCTATTTTTCTTCAATTATGAAATTTGGTTACTTTAGGTTTGTCATCAGCAATTGAGTTTGTTCATTATTTATACAGAGGTGATGCATATTTTGGGTACATAATTTCCTAAATAATTACACTGAGATATATACTTAGTTTTCCTGAATTTTCCTATATAGTAACATGTTATTGGTGAAATTCCATCTGTGAGAACCTGCATTATACTGAACTTGCCATCTCTATCAACACATGGTAATAAAATTGTTATGGCATTTTTAAGTTTATATGGCATACAAGTCATGCATAAGCTCATATTCTTCACTTATGAAGTATTTTCTATGCTATTATGAGTCCCTTAGTATTTCTATTCTGTATTTTACATTCTGTATGTTTACTGTAATATAATGCTATTGTTATATAGATTGTTACACCATAAAAAAAAACCTCTTGAAAACAAAAAATACTGTTGCCTTTACAGGTTGGACACTACATCAGAATTGCAAGCTACCTTAAAAGATTACTAAAGCATCTCAAACACATATTTGAATGCTTATATTTATTGCAGCATTACTCAAAATAGCCAAGAGGTGGAACAAACCTAAATGGCCATTGAGACACATGAATATATAAACAAAATGTGGTACATACAATGGAATATTACTCAGCCTTCAAGTGGAAGAAAATTTGGACACATGCTACAACATATATGAACCTTGAGGACATTATGCTGAGTGAAATTAGCCAGTCACAAAAGAACAAACAAGATATGGATTCACTTGTATGAGGGATCTAAAGCAAATTCTTAGAAAGTAGAATGTTGGTTGCAAGAGGCTGGGGGAAAGGAGGAAAAAGAAGAGTTGTTAACAGTTCAAAGGACATAATGTTTCAGTTTTGTAAAATGAAAAAGTTCTAGTGATCAGCTGCATAGTTATGTGTACACAGTTAAAATGCTGTTGTGTACACTTATAAATGGTTGAAATAGTGCATTTTGTGTTGTGAATTTTATCACAATTAAAAAAGGTTACTATGCTAATACTCTTACTTTACATATTACAAATAAGCACAATTGCTAACCTGTGGAGTTTAAGCAAACTTCCGAAGATCACAGAACAAGTTAGTGGCAGAACTAAACCTAGATTTTTAATATTTCAGTCTTTCAGTCAAGGCCAGACCAATGCCATTCTCATGAAAGGATTACATGCATAAAGTATTTGATAAGAATTAGGCACTCAATAAAACTGTCTTTCCTTCCCAACAGAAAGGCAACTAAGATAAGACATCAGGATGGACTTCTAATACTAAATGACTTAATATCAGTTATAGAACTGAGTATCAGTTATAGAACTGGTGTGATTTCAAACTAAAATGCAGTGACAATTTTGATAAAGACCAGGTATAATACTGCTTTATCAATAAACCCTGGACTCAGTTTTCCACCTTAGTATCAATCAGACAACTTACAACTCTAAAACATGTAAATGGGTTAGCATTTTAGGACACAGGTGACAGACGGCTAGACAGATACTGCCGTCCTTTAGCACTCATATGAACACAACAGCGGTGATATGCCTAGCACAATTCCCTCTTAAATGAGGCCCACAGAGGGAGAAGTTAAGACATGCATACGCAGAAAGAAAAAAATGTGAAGGATGACTGCTCTACAAATCACTAGCTCTGAAAACCATCAAGGTGCTGTTGAGCTCTTTAATTCTGGGTTCATCAGTATGTCTATTCAGTTGCTTTGCTTTTAAAACCACAGGTGTGGTCAGTATTCTTCAAAATACATAAACAACTAGCAAGAACTGGTCTATAACAATTCTTACCAATAGCTACTTTCTTATGCATATAATCTAAAATAGATAATATAATAACAAAGTAGATCTATTAAAATCCTTTTCAATTAACCTGCCTCTTAAAGTTCTGACTCACTTCCTCTGAATGATTAAATTTGGGTGACATGATGTATACAAACATTCTAGTACTACCCAGTAAATGGAGAATTGCTCCAAAGAGGAAGTACATATAATTCTCTTTTTGGCACAAATGGTTTATTACAAACCACTAGGAAGAAAACAACCTGGTATTCTGGGCAGCCCACTGATAACTTCTGGTTTATCTGAAAATGCTTTATTGAATTGTCTGAAAGCAAGACAGCCGGAATAGGAAGCATTGTGCATGTTCAGTGTCTGAGCATCTACTCTGTCAAAATGGTACTTGGATTTTTCCTCAGCTATTACCTCTCAATTAGCTGGAACTAATGGATTTTGAGTTGAAATTCTAATCTCTTGAAATATTTTGGGGGACAATTATAAAAGGCTAATGCTGTAACAATATTATTGAGCCTGTATTATTATTATTTTCATCTCATAAAGAGAATTCACACTAAGAGCATAAAAAGTGTGATAATTTTACAAGATGTAGTTTAAAATCAGTATTAATGTATTACCACAACATAGAAATATAATTTTTTTATGGTCTGAAAGCTAAATATAAGTCTAGCTGCTATGACATAATATGCAACAAAAAGAAAAATAGTGAATATACTTGATAAGAAATAATATTCAGATTTTGGAAAAAGATTACTTAAAAACAGACAATGAAGTTTGCTGACCTCACTGAATTTATATTCCCAAGGAGAACATACAAGACTTGAACATGATACAATGGGATTAAGAAAACAAGCAAAAAAATGCCTTGTGTACCAAGTGAAAACAAAAATCATCCACTCAATAAGGCATTTAATATTCTGTAAAAGTTTTCTAAAGAGTAGTATTACATTGGCTACAGAGGACTCTTACACCTTATAAAACAGAGCTAATTTTTTTGTGTTCAAGCATTTGTAAAACTGGAACCAGTATGCACTCTTTTTAATTACCCAGGTCAAAGCTCGCTTCTATTCATCAGAGTAGATATTTCAAATGTCATGGAACTGGAAGTACAAATTACCTAAAATTCCTTCATCTTATTTTAAATTGCCCAAAACAGTCATGATCTGAAATAGACCAGAGCATAAATGCCATCTACAAATCCAATATTCTTAAGAGTTTCTACATAGGGAGAAATTGCCACCAAAAAAAAAGGAAGAAAGGAAGCAAAGCGGAAATGATTTCTAAATTGCCCCCAAGTTACCTTAAAATTTCACAATAATTTAATTGAAAAGTCACACAGTTGTCCTTTACTGGAAATTTTAATTTTTTTAATGACAAAGTATTGTACAAAAAAGTATGCCTAAGTGAGCAAACTACCACTTTCTAAGATGTTCTGCATTTTGAATTCTATTAACTCTGTTATTTCCCCCATGACACTTTGGAAACAAAAGAATTAAGTTTTCATTTATAAAAATTAATAAAGTAGCTCTATGATAAGCCATGATTGTATTTTCTTAAATCTGCTCCACTATTCCTTTTAGGTTTCTATTTTCAAGTTTAGTTTAAATGAGTTACAAATTAAAATTAGAAAAATCATGATCTGTAGAACATAATTAATAAGCAATGGCTTATAATCCGGAAAAAAAAGATTGATAATGCCCATTTTAAATTATATAAATACATTTTTTAAAATTCTACTTAAGAATTTTCAATCTTAAGTGCATTTTAGAAGGACAAAAATCTCACTTAACTTCCTACATCTCTGTCATGTTCACCTAAAAGACAATAAGAATGAATTAAGACATCGCGTTCATTAGCTCCCAACTCTTACTCTTCCTCACTGTAAAGCTCAGCACCACCCTACTTACCTCCTCTGCTAAAACATGACATGTGCAGTCAAAATGTATTATCCTCATGCTCTCACTTACAAGCTCACCTTTTCTTCTTACCAAGAAATCAATTAACTAGTTCATGATTTTAGTATCCAAATTAGATTTCCAAAATATTCACTTGCACAGTGAAAAACCTTTAACTTCTGAAATTCTCTATTCTATCTCCATACAGTCATTAATAAGTAGGTTTGAATAGCGGTGCAATTAAGATAATCAATCTTCTATTCAGCAAGACAAAAGCAAAGAAAATGTTTTATTTACACAGGAGAAACTTATTTTAAAGAGATGAATACCTGGAAATCATAGCTATCTCATCCACTGCATAAATTTGCATGAAATTTCTTATCTTCTATTACTTTTTCTATTTAAAGAAAAATAGCTAATCTTACATATCAATCTCTTTAATATTTTATTTAGTAATCAATGCTTCCCTGCTAAGGGACTGACAAAAAGCAATTTCTGTACACATTCAGTATTGTGCTAAGATTAAATCACCTATCCACATATAATTACTTAGAGATAACATGTTGAGACTATAATCCCTACTGACCATATATTTGAAAGTTTCTTTTGTGCAGTTTTCCAAAAGAACAAAGTACGTAAATAAACTAACAGGAAAATGAAAAAAATGAACATTTTTGGTGTATCTTCTAAAGGTTAGGCAGTGTAAGTAGAAAGACAAATTATATAAATGTTAAAATTAATGATAAAAATGACACCATGTAGAACATAAATATTTATTTAATGAGCAGATGAATGAATGGATGAAAATGTTAGAATTTCACAGTTTACAGGTAAAGAAACATGATTAGTAAATTCTAGTTAGTGGGGGAGCTAGGACCCAAAACTTTGGGTTTTAATACAAAATTAACATGAAATTCTTTCCACAAAAGATAATTTAACTGAATATTTCTCACCTTCATCCATGATTAGAACTACCAAATCAATGATGTTAATATCTTCAAATCAATATAAACCCTAAACAATGCCTATACCAAGAATGTACCATACAAATCATGGACTCCCATGTGCACTCACCTTTTCCTTCCTTTCTTCAGCAAGCATTTATTGATCATCTACTACATGCAGTTTAGTGGATGAAAGATTTCTACCTAACAGAACTCCTACTAACTTTATTAGTGTGAATGCACACATACAAAAGGAATCTAAGAGGACAGTGAAGACGTTATAGAAGAGATACAAAAAAGTCTTGAGGATGAGTTAGAATTCACAGGGCAGAGGAAAGGTAGAGGGGCAGGAAAGAATGGGAGTGTTCAGACAGTGAAGGACAGGAATACAGTGGAAACTTGGGCTAAAAAAAAAGTATGCAACACCCTTTCTTGCATACTTTTTTCATAACCATGCTGATGGAGCTGCAGAGAAATATGCAAGAGCTAAAAGATAAAGTTGGGGGGGCGGAGCCAAGATGGCGGCGTGAGTAGAGCAGTGGAAATCTCCTCCCAAAAACACATAGAGCTATGAAAATATAACAAAGAAAAATCTTCCTAAAATAGAGACCACAGGACACAGGACAACATCCAGACCACATCCACACATGCAAGAACCCAGCGCCTTGTGAAGGGGAGTGCTTTTTGGAAATCTTAAAGGGGCAGGACAGGTCACTTAGACCAGAAGCAGGGAATCTGGGGATCTCTGGACACTCTAACCCCCTGGGCAGCAGGGAGCACAGAGGCCCCTTACGGAGATAAATAGTCTCCTGGCTGCTCCCCCTCCAACGGGGCTCCACCATTTTGGAGGAACAGCCCCAGCCAGGCGAAGCCCACAGCAACAGCGGAGATAAACCCCAAAGCAACTGGGCAGGAAGCAGAAGCCCTGTCTGCGCACAGCTGCCCAGCACAAGCCACTAGAGGTCGCTATTCTCCCAGGAAAAGGCTACAAACCAACAAGAAGGGAAGCTCTTCCAGCTGTCACTTATACCAGCTCTGCAAACTATCTCTATCACCATGAAAAGGCAAAACTACAGGCAGACAAAGATCACAGAGACAACACCTGAGAAGGAGACAGACCTAACTAGTCCTCCTGAAAAAGAATTCAAAATAAAAATCATGAACATGCTGACAGAGATGCAGAAAAAAATGCAAGAGCAATGGGATGAGATGCAGAGAAAAATGCAAGAGCAGTGGGATGAGATGCAGAGAAAAATGCAAGAGCAGTGGGATGAAGTCCGGAAGGAGATCACAGATGTCAGGAAAGAGATCACAGAAGTGAAACAATCCCTGGAAGGATTTATAAGCAGAATGGATAAGATGCAAGAGGCCATTGAAGGAATAGAAGCCAGAGAACAGGAACGTATAGAAGCTGACATAGAGAGAGATAAAAGGATCTCCAGGAATGAAACAACACTAAGAGAAATATGTGACCAATACAAAAGGAAAAACATTCGTATTATAGGGATACCAGAAGAGGAAGAAAGAGGAAAAGGGATAGAAAGTGTCTTTGAAGAAATAATTGCTGAAAACTTCCCCAAACTGGGGGAGGAAATAATCGAACAGACCATGGAATTATACAGAACCCCCAACAGAAAGGATCCAAGGAGGACAACACCAAGACACATAATAATTAAAATGGCAAGGATCAAGGACAAGGAAAGAGTTTTAAAGGCAGCTAGAGAGAAAAAGGTCACCTATAAAGGAAAACCAATCAGGGTAACATCAGACTTCTCAACAGAAACCCTACAGGCCAGAAGAGAATGGCATGATATACTTAATGCAATGAAACAGAAGGGCCTTGAACCAAGGATACTGTATCCAGCACGACTATCATTTAAATATGATGGTGGGATCAAACAATTCCCAGACAAGCAAAAGCTGAGGGAATTTGCTTCCCACAAACCACCTCTACAGGGCATCCTACAGGGACTGCTCTAGATGGGAGCACCCCTAAAAAGAGCACAGAACAAAACACACAACATATGAAGAATGGAGGAGGAGGAATAAGAAGGGAGAGAAGAATAGACTCTCCAGACAGTGTATATAACAGCTCAATAAGCGAGCTAAGTTAGGCAGTAAGATACTAAAGAAGCTAACCTTGAACCTTTGGTAACCACGAATCTAAAGCCTGCAATGGCAATAAGTACATATCTTTCAATAGTCACCCTAAATGTAAATGGACTTAATGCACCAATCAAAAGACATAGAGTAATAGAATGGATAAAAAAGCAAGACCCATCTATATGCTGCTTACAAGAAACTCACCTTAAACCCAAAGATAAGCATAGACTAAAAGTCAAGGGATGGAAAAACATATTTCAGGCAAACAACAGTGAGAAGAAAGCAGGGGTTGCAGTACTAATATCAGACAAAATAGACTTCAAAACAAAGAAAGTAACAAGAGATAAAGAAGGCCACTACATAATGATAAAGGGCTTAGTCCAACAAGAGGATATAACCATTCTAAATATATACGCACCCAATACAGGAGCACCAGCATATGTGAAGCAAATACTAACAGAACTAAAGAGGGAAATAGACTGCAATGCATTCATTGTAGGAGACTTCAACACACCACTCACCCCAAAGGATAGATCCACCGGGCAGAAAATAAGTAAAGACACACAGGCACTGAACAACACACTAGAACAGATGGACCTAATAGACATCTATAGAACTTTACATCCAAAAGCAACAGGATATACATTCTTCTCAAGTGCACATGGAACATTCTCCAGAATAGACCACATACTAGCTCACAAAAAGAGCCTCAGTAAATTCCACAATATTGAAATTCTACCAACCAATTTTTCAGACCACAAAGGTATGAAAGTAGAAATAAATTCTACAAAGAAAACAAAAAGGCTCACAAACACATGGAGGCTTAACAACATGCTACTAAATAATCAATGGATCAATGAACAAATCAAAATAGAGATCAAGGAATATATAGAAACAAATGACAACAACAACACTAAGCCCCAACTTCTGTGGGATGCAGCGAAAGCAGTCTTAAGAGGAAAGTATATAGCAATCCAGGCACACTTGAAGAAGGAAGAACAATCCCAAATGAATAGTCTAACATCACAATTATTAAAACTGGAAAAAGAAGAACAAATGAGGCCTAAAGTCAGCAGAAGGAGGGACATAATAAAGATCAGAGAAGAAATAAACAAAATTGAGAAGAATAAAACAATAGCAAAAATCAACGAAACCAAGAGCTGGTTCTTTGAGAAAATAAACAAAATAGATAAGCCTCTAGCCCAACTTATTAAGAGAAAAAGAGAGTCAACACAAATCAACATAATCAGAAATGAGAATGGAAAAATCACGACAGACTCCACAGAAATACAAAGAATTATTAAAGACTACTATGAAAACCTATATGCCAACAAGCTGGAAAACCTAGAAGAAATGGACAACTTCCTAGAAAAATACAACCTCCCAAGACTGACCAAGGAAGAAACACAAAAGTTAAACAAACCAATTACAAGCAAAGAAATTGAAACAGTAATCAAAAAACTACCCAAGAACAAAACCCCGGGGCCGGACGGATTTACCTCGGAATTTTATCAGACACACAGAGAAGACATAATACCCATTCTCCTTAAAGTGTTCCACAAAATAGAAGAAGAGGGAATACTCCCAAACTCATTCTATGAAGCCAACATCACCCTAATACCAAAACCAGGAAAAGACCCCACCAAAAAAGAAAATTACAGACCAATATCCCTGATGAATGTAGATGCAAAAATACTCAATAAAATATTAGCAAACAGAATTCAACAGTATATCAAAAGGATCATACACCATGACCAAGTGGGGTTCATCCCAGGGATGCAAGGATGGTACAACATTCGAAAATCCATCAACATCATCCACCATATCAACAAAAAGAAAGACAAAAACCACATGATCATCTCCGTAGATGCTGAAAAAGCATTTGACAAAATTCAATATCCATTCATGATAAAAACTCTCAGCAAAATGGGAATAGAGGGGAAGTACCTCAACATAATAAAGGCCATATATGATAAACCCACAGCCAGCATTATACTGAACAGCGAGAAGCTGAAAGCATTTCCACTGAGATCGGGAACCAGACAGGGATGCCCACTCTCCCCACTGTTATTTAACATAGTACTGGAGGTCCTAGCCACGGCAATCAGACAAAACAAAGAAATACAAGGAATCCAGATTGGTAAAGAAGAAGTTAAACTGTCACTATTTGCAGATGATATGATACTGTACATAAAAAACCCTAAAGACTCCACTCCAAAACTACTAGAACTGATATCGGAATACAGCAAAGTTGCAGGATACAAAATCAACACACAGAAATCTGTAGCTTTCCTATACACTAACAACGAATCAATAGAAAGAGAAATCAGGAAAAGAATTCCATTCACCGTTGCATCAAAAAGAATAAAATACCTAGGAATAAACCTAACCAAAGAAGTGAAAGACTTATACTCTGAAAACTACAAGTCACTCTTAAGAGAAATTAAAGGGGACACTAATAAATGGAAACTCATCCCATGCTCATGACTAGGAAGAATTAATATCGTCAAAATGGCCATCCTGCCGAAAGCAATATACAAATTTGATGCAATCCCTCTCAAATTACCAGCAACATTCTTCAATGAATTGGAACAAATAATTCAAAAATTCATATGGAAACACCAAAGACCCCGAATAGCCAAAGCAATCCTGAAAAAGAAGAATAAAGTAGGGGGGATCTCACTCCCCAACTTCAAGCTCTACTACAAAGCCATAGTAATCAAGACAATTTGGTACTGGCACAAGAACAGAGCCACAGACCAGTGGAACAGATTAGAGACCCCAGAAATTAACCCAAACATATATGGTCAATTAATATTTGATAAAGGAGCCATGGACATACAATGGCAAAATGACAGTCTCTTCAACAGATGGTGCTGGCAAAACTGGACAGCTACATGTAGGAGAATGAAACTGGACCATTGTCTAACCCCATATACAAAGGTAAACTCAAAATGGATCAAAGACCTGAATGTAAGTCACGAAACCATTAAACTCTTGGAAAAAAACATAGGCAAAAACCTCTTAGACATAAACATGAGTGATCTCTTCTTGAACATATCTCCCCGGGCAAGGAAAACAACAGCAAAAATGAGCAAGTGGGACTACATTAAGCTGAAAAGCTTCTGTACAGCGAAAGACACCATCAATAGAACAAAAAGGAACCCTACAGTATGGGAGAATATATTTGAAAATGACAGATCTGATAAAGGCTTGACGTCCAGAATATATAAAGAGCTCACACGCCTCAACAAACAAAAAACAAATAACCCAATTAAAAAATGGGCAGAGGAACTGAACAGACAGTTCTCCAAAAAAGAAATACAGATGGCCAAGAGACACATGAAAAGATGCTCCACATCGCTAATTATCAGAGAAATGCAAATTAAAACTACAATGAGGTATCACCTCACACCAGTAAGGATAGCTGCCATCCAAAAGACAAACAACAACAAATGTTGGCGAGGCTGTGGAGAAAAGGGAACCCTCCTACACTGCTGGTGGGAATGTAAATTAGTTCAACCATTGTGGAAAGCAGTATGGAGGTGCATCAAAATGCTCAAAACAGACCTACCATTTGACCCAGGAATTCCACTCCTAGGAATTTACCCTAAGAACGCAGCAATCAAGTTTGAGAAAGACAGATGCACTCCTATGTTTATCGCAGCACTATTTACAATAGCCAAGGATTGGAAGCAACCTAAATGTCCATCTGTAGATGAATGGATAAAGAAGATGTGGTACATATACACAATGGAATACTACTCAGCCATAAGAAGTGGAAAAATCCAACCATTTGCAGCAACATGGATGGAGCTGGAGAGTATTATGCTCAGTGAAATAAGCCAGGCGGAGAAAGAGAAATACCAAATGATTTCACTCATCTGAGGAGTATAGGAACAAAGGAAAAACTGAAGGAACAAAACAGCAGCAGAATTACAGAACCCAAAAATGGACTAACAGGTACCAAAGGGAAAGGAACTGGGGAGGATGGGTGGGCAGGGAGGGATAAGGGGGGGGAAGAAGAAGGGGAGTATTAAGATTAGCATGCATGGGGGGGAGGGAGAAAGGGGAGGGTGGGCTGCACAACACAGAGAGGACAAGTAGTGACTCTACCACATTTTGCTAAGCTGATGGACAGTAACCGTAATGTGGTTGTTAGGGGGGACCTGATATAGGGGAGAGCAT
The DNA here is from genome assembly GCF_040802235.1 of Manis javanica. NCBI lineage: Eukaryota > Metazoa > Chordata > Mammalia > Pholidota > Manidae > Manis > Manis javanica. The sequence continues at coordinate 112,971,476 of NC_133161.1, forward strand.
AGTAAACATAGTATTCTTCAGGTAAGTGTAGATTAAAAATTTAAAAAAAAAAAAGAAAGAAAGAAAGAAAAGGGGGATTACTCCTTAACAGGATAAAACTATTGGTAAATCAAAGATCAACGCATGCTTTAAATATCCTTAATGTTGATCACTTAAAGGGTGTCAGATGATCAGCTATAGAGGTACTCTTTTCTGATAATATTCCTTTCTCTTAATTAAAAAAAAAAAAAAAAAAGCAGTTACTGTGTGCTGACCTCCAATGAGTTCTGCACAGTGGTATAGAGGGCATGTCAAAGTGTGGGCAAAGGGTCTGTTTGTTTCTACGCAGAAGATCAAGGCCTAGCTTGGATACCCAGAAAATGAACTAAGATACGATATGAGGAGGAGCTTCCGGCATCAGCACTCTCTGGAGGACTCGTGCCGGGGGATGATCATCAAAAAGCCTCCACAGGGATCCGGACGATGCTGCGGTTGTGGCTGCATCCAGCCCACCGTCTCCTGGACTTGCCATAGGAATGAGGAGGGAGATGTCTAGGCTGGCATGTGTATACAGTGAGACAACGAATTTGACCGGATCTGTACTGTTGGAACTCAACCAGGAGTTGGGAGGAGTGCAAGTTGTAGCACCCCAAAATCTCATGACTATAGACTATCTATGGTTAAAAGAACATGTGGGATGTGAACAGATCCCAGAAATGGGCTGCTTTAATTTGTCTGATGGTTCAAGTACAGTTGGAAAATATCCATCATATCATAGATAAATTTTCACAAATGCCTAGGGTGCCTAAATGGTTTTCTTGGCTTCACTGGAGATGGCTGGTAATTATAGATTTGCTTTGTTTATGTCACCGTATTCCTATTATGTTAATATGTGTGTGCAAATTAGTTAGTAGTTTAAAACCTATACATACTTAAGGTACTATACAAGAAGATATGTCAAAGAAATAATCAATCCTCCCAAGTTTCCTTCATATGCTACATCTATAGCTTTTCTTCTTCCTTCCTAATTACAAACCTTAAATAGAATTCGTGCCTCATATCGAATTTACCGAGTATCATAATTCCTCCAGGTGGTAAAGATACCTCGAGACAAGTGCTGGGCATAGAAGCCACAGGGCATAAATCTGCAAAGAAGTAAAAAGCTAACCTTTGCAAACAATATGGCTTCTCTCTCACTTACCAACTTTACATTTCCCTGTATGGCCCCGGAAGATGACTGGTTAGCCAGAGATGGGTAAGATTCCTCAAGGGAGGAACAACCTAAGACAGGCACAGTCGCAGGGGGGCCATCAGGTGAGAATTTGGGGATCAACAGAGGTGAGGCTCAGAACCTCACCCCCCCTGCTTTGAGAGAAATCTTCTGCATCCGTGGATGTCTTGCTGCCCTTGTCTAGCCTGGATTAATACTTAGTCCATAGGCACACACCTGATCATCTGATCATCTACATTTGCCTTCTTACAGCACTAAACTATGTTTTCTACCTTTATCTTGCATCTACCTACCACTTCAGCATTTTATTAAAAATAAAAATAATAATAATAATAGGAGAAATGTGGGATCAACATATAAATCAAGTACAAAAATCAAATGAATATTCATATTTGACCTGATGGTTTATAGGTCATATTGCATGATCAAAACCGAAAGTTTCTGTGATGAATGCCCTTGTACTGTTCACCATGTAAGAATTTATTCACTCTGTAAGAATTCGTTCACCATGTAAGAACTTGTTCGTTATGCTTCAGAAGATTGGAGACTGACGAGAATTAGGCTTGAGATGGATTAATGATTGTACATTGAGCACTGACCCCCCTATACTGAATTTTATTGTTGTTAACAACCATTTGATCAATAAATATGAGAGATGCCCTCTCAAAAAAAAAAAAAAAAAAAAAAGATAAAGTTGGGAGGGAGAATACAGAAATAAAACAATCTCTGGAAGGACTTAAGAGCAGACTGGATGAGGTACAGCTTAGAAAGGCATTGAAGGCATGCTAAGTAAATGTGGAATAAATTCTATGAAGCCAAGGCTATTAACCTAGTAAAAATAAAGACTTCTTTATCATTTAAAAAGATTGTATAGATACCTCCATCTTCATCTACCCACCCCCAAATAATACTAACTACTTTTGTCATCTTTGAGATCACATAAAATGACAAAATTTACTATGGATTTAGAGACCCTTTTTTAAATGTGTATTTTTACTAATTCTAATAGCAATGACATACATTTTCCAGTTAGTAGTATGTATGTATGAGACAATTATTCAGTCTAGTCTTTTTAGTTACGTTTTTGAAGAAATGCTAGTTGCACAGCCTTTACAACAAGATGATGATACTAATGAAGAAAGATACTAACAGAGGAGCTTACAAATTTTTAAATGTCTTTAATGGCAAAGGATCTGGAACCAGATCTGTTTTGACTACTACAGAAAGCACAGACACTGCAGCATTTCCAGAAATACACACGCAGGCTTCCCACCCACCAAAGGTCTATATGGGGGCCATGCAGAAGCTACTGATAACACTTAAACAGATTATACACAGATGAAGTGTGAGACTCTCAACTTTGCTCTTTCCACAGGGGTTTTTATATCGTCCTGGGTGCTCTTCACATCTCTGCCCAGTGCCTTCTCCTCAAAATGTTCTGAAGACTTCTGATTCCATGCTTGCTGTTCACCAAATTCAAGTAACTACTCATACAATCCTGAGTGTAAATCACTACAACATTAGATGATTAGAAGGTCAATTATACAGATGAAGACTGCTTTAATGGATGGGTTTGGGGCCTACGGTAGGTTCAAATGACCACAGTGTGAAATATAAGGTCAGGAGTAATGACATTATGAGGGGGACTGATTCAGTATTGCATTTTGAGACAAGAAAATGCAGAAATCACAACACTTTCTGCAAAGTCTGCTTTTTCTTGGAAGAGTAGTTAAGCTATCTACAAAGCCATATATCTGAAAAGGTCCATGTTAAAGCCACACTTTGTACACACACAAGCATTAACTGGATACACAGACTTACTTACCTGCCGTCAATCATAATTTCATTCACTACACTATAATCTCAGTCCTGTGCTCCTCCTGCGATTCAGAAGGAAAGGAAAACATGCTCTCAGCAGCCAGAAAGAATGCTGGCTCACAGGCACCACTACAGGATGATGAGGTGAATGAAGGAAGCTACAGACAGACAAGTTTAGATACATAAAAAATCTCAAGGAGAAGCCAAGATGGCAGCATGAGTAGGGCAGTGGAAATCTCCTTCCAAAACCATACATATTTTTGAAAATACAACAAATACAACTATTCCCAAAAGAGAGACCAGAAGATACAGTACAACAGCCAGGCTACATCTACACCGGTGAGAACCCAGCACCTCACGATCGGGGTTAGATATAAGCTGCGGCCAGGCAGGACCGGAACGCGCCTCCCACCCCAGCTCCCTGGCAGGAGGAGAGGAGTTGGAGCGGGGAGGGAGAGGGAGCCCAGGACTGCTAAATACCCAACCCTAGTCTTCGGCACTGGGAGCGCAGACACACAGTGCATGGTGTGCTGGATATAAGGGAAACAGAACAGTAAAATCTGTGAGTTGGTCACCACAGCCAGCGCCCTGGGACAAAAGAAAAGCAAGAAAGAAAAGCGAGTGCTTTTTGAAAGTCTTAAAGAGACAGGGGCCTCACAGCTGGATGGAAGTGTCCTGGCACACTCAGCCCAGCAGGTGGGAAGCCCAGGGAACTCTGGGCACCCTAATGCTCTGGGAGGCAGTGCAGCTCTGAGGCCCTGCACGGCAATAAGTAGCTCCCATCCATTCCCCCTCCTGCATGGCCCACCATAGCAGAGGAGCAGCCTGAGAACAGCCACATCCACAGCAACCGCCCGGAGCCTCCTCCGCAACCACCTGGGCCAGACTCAGAGGCCTCATCAGCGTGCAGCTGCCCAGCACAAGGTGCTAGGGGGTGCCATTCTTGCAGGAGAGGAAGACAACGAGCAAGTGGGAAGGGACTTTGTTCTCCCAGCTGACACACACACCAACTGCCCACGACTACCTCTATCGCTATGAAAAGGCAGAAGAAATTGATCCAGACCAGAATCACACAGACAACCCACGAGAAGGAGCCTGGGGAGATAGACTTCACCAATCTTCCTGAAAAAGAATTCAAAATAAAGGTCATAACCATGCTGATGGACCTGCAGAGAAATATGCAAGAGCTAAAAGATAAAGTTGGGAGGGAGAATACAGAAATAAAACAATCTCTGGAAGGACTTAAGAGCAGAATGGATGAGGTGCAAGAGGCTGTTAATAGAATAGAAATCAGAGAACAGGAATGCAGAGAAGCTGACACAGAGAGACATAAAAGGATCTCCAGGAATGAAAGAATATTAAGAGAACTATGTGACCAATCCAAATGGAACAATATCCGCATTACAGGGTAACCAGAAGAAGAAGAGAGAGAAAAAAGAATAGAAAGTGTATTTGAAGTAATAATTGCTGAAAAATTCCCCAAACTGGGGGAGGAAATAGTCTCTCAGACCATGGAAGCACACAGAACTCCCAACACAAGGGACTCAAGGAGGACAACAACAAGATACATAATAATTAAAATGGCAAAGATCAAGTACAAGGACAGAGTATTAAAGGCAGCCAGAGAGAGAAAAAAGGTCACCTACAAAGGAAAACCCATCAGGCTATCATCAAACTTCTCAACAGTAACCTTACAGGCCAGAAGAGAATGGCATGATATATTTAATGCAATGAAACAGAAGGGCCTTGAATGAAGGATACTGTATCCAGCATGATTATCATTTAAATATGAAGGAGAGATTAAAAATTCCCAGACAGCAAAAGTTGAGGGAATTTGCCTCCCACAAACCAACTCTACAGGGTATTTTAGAGGGACTGCTCTAGATGGAAGGACTCCTAAAGCTAAATAGAGGTCACCAGGGAAAATAAAATCACAGCAAAGAAAGCAGACCAACCAAATACTAACTAAAGGAAAAAATAAAATCAACTATTCACAGAAGCAGTCAAGGGAAATACAAAAGAGTACAGAATACATGGCCTAACATATAAAGAACTGAGGAGGAGGAATAAGAAGGGAGAGAAGTAAAGAATCATCAGACTGTGTTTATAACAGCTCAATAAGCGAGTTAAGTTAGACAGTTACATAGTAAAGACGCTACCCTTGAATGTTTGGTAACCATGAATCTAAAGCCTGTATTGGCAATAAGTAGATATCTTTCAATAATCACACTAAATGTAAATGGACTGAATGCACCAATCAAAAGACACAGAGTAATAGAATGGATAAAACAGCAAGACCCAACCATATGCTGCATACAAGAGACTCACCTCAAACCCAAAGACAAACACAGACTAAAAGTCAAGGGATGGAAAAAGATATTTCATGCAAACAACAGGGAGAAAAGAGCAGGTGTTGCAGTACTAGTATAAGACAAACTAGACTTCAAAACAAAGAAAGTAACAAGAGATAAAGAAGGACATTACATAATTATAAAGGGGTCAGTTCAACAAGAGGATATAAAAATTATAAATATATGTGCACCCAATACAGGATCACGAGCATATGTGAAACAAATACTACCAGAATTAAAGGAGGAAATAGAATGCAATGCATTCATTTTAGGAGAATTCAACACAACACTGACTCCAAAGGACAGATCCACCAGACAGAAAACAACTAAGACACAGAGGCACTGAACAACACACTAGAACAGATGGACCTAACAGACATCTATAGAACTCTATACCCAAAAGCAGCAGGATACACATTCTTCTCAAGTGCACATGGAAAATTCTCCAGAATAGACCACATACTAGGCCACAAAAAAGAGCCTCAGTAAATTCAAAAAGATTGAAATCCTACCAACGAACTTTTCAGAACACAAAGGTATAAAACTAGAAATAAATTGTACAAAGAAAGCAAAAAAGGCTCACAAACACATGGAGGATTAACAATATGCTCCTAAATAATCAATGGATTGATGACCAAATTAAAATAGAGATCAAGCAATAGATGGGACAAATGACAACAACAACACAAAGCCCCAACTTCTGTGGAACACAATGAAAGCAGTGCTAAGAGGAAAGTATATAGCAATCCAGGCATATTGAAAGAAGGAAGAACAATCCCAAATGAATAGTCTAAAGTTACAATTATTGAAATTGAAAAAAAGAAGAACGAATGAGGCCTAATATCAGCAGAAGGAGGGACATTATGAAGATCAGAGAAGAAATAAATGAAAGTGAGAAGAATAAAACAATAGAAAAAAATCAATGAAACCAAGCTGGTTCTTTGAGAAAATAAACAAAATAAATAGCCCCTAGCCAGACTTATTAACAGAAAAAGAGAATCAACACATATCAACAGAATCAGAAAAGAGAAAGGAAAAATCACGACAGACCCCACATAAATACAAAGAATTATTAAGAGAATACTATGAAAACCTATATGCTAACAACTGGAAAACCTAGAAGAAATGGACAACTTCCTAGAAAAATACAACCTTTCAAGACTGACCAAGGAAGAAACAGAAAATCTAAACAGACCAATCACCAGCAATGAAATTGAAGCGGTAATCAAAAAACTAACCAAGAGCAAAACTCCAGGGCCAGATGGATTTACCGCAGTTTTATCAGACATACAGAGAAGACATAATACCCATTCTCCTTAAAGTTTTCCAAAAAAATAGAAGAAGAGGGAATACTTCCAGACTCATTCTATGAAGCCAGCATCACCCTAATACCGAAACCAGGCAAAGACCCCACTAAAAAAGAAAATTACAGACCAATATCCCTGATAAACATAGATGCAAAAATACTGAACAAAATATTGGCAAACTGAATTCAAAAATACATCAAGAGGATCATCCACCATGACCAAGTGGGATTCATCCCAGAGATGCAAGGATGGTACAACATTCAAAAATCCATTAAAATCATACACCACATAAACAAAAAGGACAAAAACCACATGGTCATCTCCACAGATGCTGAAACAGCATTCGATAAAACTCAACATCCATTCATGATAAAAACTCTCAACAAAATGGGCATAGAGGGCAAGTACCTCAACATAATAAAGACCATATACGATAAACCCACAGTCAACATCATACTTAACAGAGAGAAGCTGAAAGCTTTTTCTCTAAGATTGGGAACAAGACAGGGATGCCCACTCTCCCAACTGTTATTCAACATAGTACTGGAGGTCCTAGCCACAGCAATTAGACAAAACAAAGAAATACAAGGAATCCAGATTGATAAAGAAGAAGTCAAACTGTCACTATTTGCAGATGACATGAATACTGTACATAAAAAACCCTAAAGACTCCACTCCAAAACTACTAGAACTAATATCAGAATTTAGCAAAGTTGCAGGATACAAAATTAATACACAGAAATCTGTTGGTTTCCTCTGCACTAACAATGAACCAATAGAAAGAGAAATCAGGAAAACCATTCCACTCACAATTGCATCAGAAAGAATAAAATACCAGGAATAAACCTAACCAAGGAAGTGAAAGACCTATACCCTAAAAACTACAAGACACTCTTAAGAGAAATTAAAGAGGACACTAACAAATGGAAACTCACCCCATGCTCCTGGCTAGGAAGAATTAAGATTGTCAAAATGGCCATCCTGTCCAAAGCAATCTACAGATTCAGTGCAATCCCTATCAAACTACCAACAGCATTCTTAAACGAACTGGAACAAATGGTTCAAAAATTCATATGGAAACACCAAAGACCCAGAATAGCCAAAGCAATCCTGAGAAAGAATAATAAAGTGGGGGGGATCTCACTCCTCAACTTCAAGCTCTACTACAAAGCCATAGTAATCAAGACAATTTGGTACTGGCACAAGAACAGAGCCACAGACCAATGGAACAGATTAGAGACTCCAGACATTAACCCAAACATATATGGTCAATTAATATTTGATAAAGGAGCCATGGACATACAATGGGGAAATGACAGTCTCTTCAACAGATGGTGCTGGCAAAACTGGACAGCTACAAGTAAGAGAATGAAACTGGATCATTGTCTAACCCCAAAAACAAAAATAAATTCGAAATGGATCAAAGACCTGAATGTAAGTCATGAAAACATAAAACTCTTAGAAAAAAGCATAGGTAAAAATCTCTTGGACTTAAAAACATGAGCAACTTCTTCATGAACATATCTCCCTCGGCAAGGGAAACAAAAGCAAAAATGAACAACTGGGACTATATCAAGCTGAAAAGCTTCTGTACAGCGAAGGACACCATCAACAGAACAAAAAGGTATCCTACAGTATGGGAGAATATATTCGTAAAGGACAGATCCGATAAAGGCTTGACATCCAAAATATATAAAGAGATCACGCACCTCAACAAACGAAAAGCAAATAATCCAACTAAAAAATGGGTAGAGTAGCTGAACAGACAGTTCTCCAAAGAAGAATTTCAGATGGTCAACAGACGCATGAAAAGATACTCCACATTGCTAGTCATCAGATAAATACAAATTAAAGCCACAGTGAGATACCACCTCACACCAGAAAGGATCGCCACCATCCAAAAAGACAAACAACAACAAATGTTGGCGAGGTTGTAGACAAAGGGGAACCCTCCTACACTACTGGTGGGAATGTAAATTAGTTCAGACATTGTGGAAAGCAGTATGGAGGTTCCTCAAAAAGCTCAAAATAGAAATACCATTTGACCCAGGAATTCCACTTCTAGGAATTTACCCTAAGAATGCAGCAGCCCAGTTTGAAAAAGACAGATGCACCCCTATGTTTATCGCAGCACTATTTACAATAGCCAAGAAATGGAAGCAACCTAAGGTCCATCAATAGATGAATGGATAAAGAAGATGTGGTACATATACAGAATGGAATATTATTCAGCCATAAGAAGAAAACAAATCCTACCATTTGCAACAACATGGATGGAGCTAGAGGGTATTATGCTCAGTGAAATAAGCCAGGCAGGGAAAGACCAGTACCAAATTATTTCACTCATATGTGGAGTATAAGAACAAAAAAACAAAAACTGAAGGAACAAAACAGCAACAGAATCACAGAACCTAAGAATGGACTAATAGTTACCAAAGGGAAAGGGACTGGGGAGGATAGGTGGGAAGGGAGGGATAAGTGGGGGAAGGGGCATTAAGATTAACATGTATAATGTGGTGGGAGGCACAGGGAGGGATGTGCAACACAGAGAAGACAAGTAGTGATTCTACAGCATCTTACTACCCTGATGGACAGTGACTGTAATGGGGTTTGTGGGGGGGACTTGGTGAACGGAGAAGTCTAGTAAACATAATGTTCCTCATGTAATTGTAGATTAATTATACCAAAATAAAAAAAAAAATTTTCATCTCAAAGTACTTAGAATCTATTTGAGAAAGCTGGCCTAAAATGTAAGTCCTGACCATCACAAAAGATACGGAACAAACAGTTCACAGTATTGAACAGTGAGTAAAACTGCTGGAGGAGTCAAAGAAGAAGTTCCAAGAGGGCTGGAATACCCAGGGAAGACAGGAAGTGGATTTGAATGAACTTAGAATAATGGGCAGTACATGGAAAAATGGTACACACACACAGAAAGGCTACTGAACACAGCACAGTGGGGAAAAGTTTACACTAGAGCCAATGCATGTTGGAGAGAACAGAACAACTGACAGTGAGCAGTTCAGAGCTAAACCTTAACCTTCAGCAAGTATGACCTGTACATCTGCATTTTCTTCCTTAGTCTAATCTTCTGCTTTTTATTTCTGAATTTCCATGGTTCCTCCCTCATTTTTAAATACATTTTATCCATTATTTTATTGTTAAGTGCTCTCATGAGATCCACCAACTCTCTATGAAGTGGAACGCAGCATAATAAACAAGTAAATGAATTTGTGGTTGGATGGTAAGGGGAGGCCACTGTGGCTGACCCAGAATGCTGAAGAGCAGTTTAATAAATCAGGAGCCTATGCATGCATTCTTAAGCAGGAAAGTGGCATTAAAAAAAAAAGTGGTATTTGAAAAATTTACTCCAGCAGTAAGCACCATGCTAAATCAATTTAAAAAAAGCAGGAATTGGCAAGGGTGTTGCACCACTACAGGTACCAGTGCCTTCAAGTGACAGAGACACAAACCAAAGCAGCATCTCTGAAACAGGTGAGGGCACCTGCAGCACACTGTCTGCCCGCCCCACACGGGCTGCACTTGTCATTCCCAACGGGCCAGTAGGCGGAACGGAGAGTCTCTCTCTCAGCTGCAGTTTTCAGAGTGATATGAATTGACAGTTCCTGAACTGATGGCTTATTCATAGACTATTCTAAGCAGAATGTGGGTACCATACTGTCTGTATTCTTTCCTTATTCTTATAAATATTGATTACCTAAGATAGTTCTATCAAATTATATTTATCCTTGTAGAAGAAAGAGTAAATTTACCAAGTATTTAGAGCAGTGAAGTTCTCAAGGAGGGATTTTAACAAACACTGAAGATCTACCAGTGTGTTCTATAATATGTGATCTTATGTTGTTTCATATATTGTTATCTTTTTAAGGAGATTCAATAACTATAATCTCCTTTTTGTAAACCTCTGCTACAAAAGAAATAAAATTACTATTCTTAATTCTACTTAATTATTGAGAACTTCTATTTATTAAAGACTTGGTGTGTTACATATTAAATTTTCCCTATTATTCTCTAAGCGTCAGAAAGATCACTTGTATTTATGATGTGCCCATTCAAACCAAAGTTCTAAGAAGTAATACTTCCTCTTTCTCATGCTTTTCTTTCTTTTTCATTTTTGTATCTGCTGAAATTGTGAGTTTGCTTATGAATTCTGGTTTACTTGTTTCATAGCAACCATAAAAATACACAGTAAATTACTACTACTCTAACCAAATAACTTTTATAAGGTTCCTTTATCTATTGATATAATTCAACTTTTTCTAATATGGGCTACAGAATTTAGCATCTTTTCGATGGCCAAGTGTACTTAGGCTTAAATTTTATAAGATGAAAGTACTCCAAGGTCATAAATAATCAAAACCTCCATTATTCAAATACAACTAACTAAAAACTTCAATTAAATAAAAACTGGGGACAATGAAATTCTAGGTGAAAGAAGCAATGTGTGTTATGGGTCATACAGATTCAGCTACATCTCTGGTCATTTTGGCTTCTATGTGTTATGTAATCATCATAAAAGCTGAGGAAGATAACCTGGAAATAGAAGATACTGAATTATTAAGGAAGGGTAACATCTATAAAAATTCTGATATCTGTACAATCAATATAGTTTACAAAGCACATTTACTATGTTGACTCTTAATTCTCCAATGTATCTATTGGATATGCCTTAGTTCTGTTTTTAGACAAGACAACTAAGACTCAGAGATCTTAAATATCTTGGCCTATGGCCACAGTGCTGGTAAACAGCAGGATCTGGATTGGAATTGGGTTTAATAATGGCAAATTCTTTATTCTTATCACTAAATCACAGTATCCTGTGTTAAAGAAAACTAGATTTCAACCATAGAGAACAGGAAGAAAAATCTACTGGTTAGGCTTGAAAAATGTAAAAAAAAGAAAAAAAGTGGGGAGGAAGGGAGATTTGATAAATCTTGTCAGATATATCAACATTTATATCCCATTTCTAGTCTATTATCAGTACAGCATGTTCAACTTCCCTGGTAAAATGCTTTGGTTTAAGCAAATTTCACCCAATTAGTAAAGTAAACATGGATTTTTATTTGCAACATAACCCCTAGTCAAGAATAAAGATACAGCTGTAGTCTTCAGGAATCACTGTGTGGAACTATAACCACAAACAGGAAGCAAAATGGCATATAAACTTTACAACCAGAAGACAGGATATTTCACTTAGACTATCACTGGGTTTTTGTATAATAAAGAAAGGACTTGAATGGCCTCTTTGGCCTATATTAATTATAATTTAAGAGAATGGTGGCAATATATATTGAATATGTGTCAAGTATTTTAAGATAATTGAAGCCATGCATAGTGTTTGCAGATATGTTATCAATAAAATTGTTAGAATTAGTAGTAGTATTTGAATTTAATTTGATGGTCCCTACAGACAGGTAATTTTTACAGTTGAAGGCCTATAATATAAGTGGTTTGGTATCTGTATTTCATTCCAATCATTATCCTTCTGCTGAAAAGACTTATTTATGAAATGACTGACAGGGCTAGGGCTATTAAAATCCGTAAATCATCTAATCTTAAAAATAAGGCTTATAAGTATTAAAACACTGTCTCAAACAAAAGAATATCCAGTTCCTCTTATCAGAAGACCTATAAAAACCAAGAATAATTAATAACTAGAAAGGGGGGAAATATTTTAATATATTCCTAACCAGTATCTTTAGCAGACCAAGATTTTCAGGTTATTTCAGATGTGACTTTATTCTTTGCCCCTAGAAAATTCACTAGTGATCTGCTCAGAGCATAATAAACTTGCTGTATCACAAACAGTTTTTCTTAGGGAGAAAAAAAGTCAATGACAAAGACAAAACTGGAACAAAATAAAGAATAACCCTTTCCTAAGCAACTAATTTGCTACACAGAGACAAATATGAGGAGAAAAAAAAAAACCTCTAAGATTTTTTAAAGTGCTTTGACATTTTTCTATTTTGGAAATAAGTACTTAAAGATCAATTCCTTTTTTGATGATTAATAGCTTTGACTTTTGTATTTGGTAAAGCAATATGTTACATGATTCCTACATGGCCTATGTATATAGTATGGCAGTAAAGTATTCCATTCAAAAGCTTAAAATCACAGAAAAGAAATTAACTTTGTATTTCTGTATAAATATAAAAACTTGCTAATCTGTAGGTATTTCCAAAACTATAACATATGTACTTGGTAGTTATTCTCTTTCTAATGTTTATATGCAATATATCATTTTCTAAGAGTTACATACAGTAGTCCCTCCTTATCCCTGGTTTTGCCTTCCATAGTCTGTTACCCACAATCAACCTCACTCTGAAGCAGATGACACTCCTCTGATAGGAAGGTCCATAGTAGCTTCCTGCTACATCACAATGCCAACAGCAGTCACTCACTTCATCTCTTCATGGGCATTCATTTCACAGCATAATGTTAAGAACAGTACAATGAGATATTTTGAGAGAAAGAGAGACCATAATCACATAACTTTTATTACAGTATATTGTTGGAATTGTTCTATTTTATTATTGTTGTTGTTAATCTCTTAGTATGCCTAATTTAGAACTCAAACTTTATCATAGGTATGCATGTATAGTATGTATAGGATTCAGTACCACCTGTGGTTTCAGGCATCCACTGGGAGTCTTGGAACACATCCCCCATGGATAAAGGATACTGTACTCAAGAGAGGAAGAAAGGATAGTGATGAGGATGGCCCAGAAGACAAAATATGGCAATGTTTCACTGAGCTGAAACAGTGGTAATAAAAGGATTAACTTTCAAATGTCCAGGATAGCATGTGCATTTTCATCTAATGAGATTAGTATTATGTAGTTAATGGAATGTTTGCTAGAAATAACAATAACAGCAACAAAAATACAAGACACATATTCAAAGAAAGATTATCTTAAAAACTTGGTGATTAAACAAATGAAAAATGTTTGTCTGATCTGTCTTGAAAAACAACCTCTTAAATGCTACCCAGTGGTTTTGCTTTGCTTCATTCCAAATATAAAAAAGCTACTTTGTTCCTGGTGTCTGATACCCCACCTCATTGATATTTTTAGATGTCAAAGGAGGCAAAACAACATTATAAATAGTATTCAAGTGAGGATGGATTTTGCATGGCAAAATACAACAGACCTTTCAGAAGAACTCAGATTATAAAGGGGTAGAAAGAGACTTTTCATTTCCTGTTCACCAGAAACCTAGTAAATAAGATATGAATTTGTTGTCAATAATTTTTATATGATTTTTCAGAGGCTTCATTACTGTAACAGAAAGAAGATGGATAGAATGAGAGAAAGAAGGGGTGTCAAGGGAACCAGGAGAGAAGGAGGAGAAAAGAGGAGACAGGAAGGGAAGTGGAAGAAGAGATGGAGAAACAGTTTGGGGGAGAGACACAGAAAGGATGAACCATATGTGGATTTGAGGAAAGAACATTCTCAGAAGGGGAACCAGCAAAATACAAAGGCCCAAAGGTAGCAATCAGTTTTGTGATTCAAAACTCCTATGGTTTTGGTCTAGTCATCTGAGTGAATGATGATATCATAACTATGATGGAGAAGACTTGGAAAGGTGCAGATTTAAAAGAAAAAGGAACAGAGACTTGGAAATCAACACTTGAACTTCAAAGTCTTCCCAGTTTCTCATCTAACTGTAATGGATGGTGTTGGTTAAACTATTTCAAGGTAGAGTAGATCTCTAAGTTGCTAAGAAGAATATAGATTCTCTCTGTCATTGGGTGTGTTTTGAAAAGGACTCATCTACCACTCTACTTCTCTTTTTCCTTCATAGGGGAGAGAATAGAGCACCTTGCCCATAAATAAAATGAACTGACATTCTATCCTTCACATGACTTCCTCTTGTGCTTTCCCAAGAATGGAGACCATTTAAATTCTTATCATTCCCTTTGGTTTGTTGATCTTAGAAGTTATCAGTTTCCTTGCTCAGCATGAAAAAAAAAAGTGTGCTTAGCCATGATGAATTTGAAATGCATAAAAGCCATCCAAGTGCAAATATTAAGCAAGCAGTTAAATATATGAACCAGTAGCTCAGGAAAGAGGTGAAGGCTAAAAATATAAATTCAGCTTTATCAACAATGGAATATTTAAGGCACTGAGAATGGATAAAATCATCTGGGAGTAAGTGAAGACAGAAAATAAAGGAGGTCCAAGGACTGAGTCCAGAGGATTACAACTACAAGACCAGAAGTAGAAGATAAGTCAGTGAAAGAGATGGAAAGGTTTCCAGGGAAATTTTCATAACTTGATAATCTGAAAGCTTAGTAAGGAAAGGTTTCAAGAAAGAGTGAACCATTGGGTCAAGTGCTGAGAAGTCCAGTAAATGAGGACTGGAAATTGACCACTTGATAAAATGGAAGTTGCTGATGATTGTGAAGAACTGTTTTGGTTAAGCGGCAGTATAGCTCCTAGACAGCAAGGGAGCCTGAAGAGATGAGGGATGATGAAGTGGTAAGAGAGGTGCACAAAATTCTGTAGAGTTTTACAATCAAGAGAATCAATAAATGTGACAAAAAGAAGGAAGAATGTAGAATCTAGGAAGGAATCCTAACCACCACCACCACCATGATGAGAGATACAACATGTTTATATGCTAATGAAATGATCTGCTAAGAAGAAAGTGATCATATAGAAGAGACAGTGGAAAATTCAAGAGAAAAGTTCCTTAGTAGAAGGGAAGGGATGGGACCCAGCACCCCAGGAGAAAGGCAGGCCTTGGATTAGAGCTGGGACAATTTCATCATGGTCACAGATGGAAAAGCAGAGATACAAGAAATATTATATAGTATAAACAATCTTTTGGACTATTGCTATTTCTCAGTATTAATCTGAGAGATTAGTGATTTATTTTTTTCTCAAACTTTTAAAAGCAATCATCATAGGTATATGATCTGATGAAAATTGAAGCAGCCAGGAACAGGATTCTAGATCTGGTTCTGCCAGTTTGCAACCTAATAAATAATAAACACCAGGAAAACCTCCTTTCCCATCTGTACTATACCCAGTTGCCCAACCTACCTTATGGAATGTTGTGGATGCAAATACAAGCTATTTTAAAACTAGTTAGAAACAATAATAAGTGTCATAAATATACACAGTGTATGGTGTGGGCTGTAGAAAATTTACATTGGGATACTTAGCAACTGATATGGCCAGTATCTTGAGATTCTCGATGTTGTTTAACACAGATACTTCGGTATTAGAAATTCAGTCATGGACTGCTTATTTTGGGAAGCAGAGTATTGAAGTGGTCAATCATGAGTTTTAGAGGCAGTGGTGGAAGCAGGTAGATATTGGTTAAACTAGTTTCACCCACTATAAGGCAAATTATTTCTTCTCCACTAGACCACAGTTTCCTTAATTAAATGAGGTAGGGTGCTAACAAAACCTGCCTCATTAGGTTGTACATTCTGTTAGCAAGAAATGTTAACAATTGTGATTGTTACCTAAAATAATTTAGTTCAACCTCTTTCTAGTGAAGAAAGGTCACAAATTTAGAGGTCGGGATCTTCCCTAAGGTCACAATCATACGGACCCCTATCAGAGCTGCAACATGTATTTCTTCTGTGCTCATTCTTTTCGACTTTTAAATAAAGCAAGCCTTAATAAGGTGTGATTTGCATCTGCTACTACAGAGATGAAAAACTGCAAAATTATTTGTATCATGTTACTCCCCAAGTCTTTTGTATTCCCTGAACACAAAGAAGAAAACAGCATGTATCATATCTGGAATTTCATCTCATTATAGACTGAGCTGAAGGCAAAAAAGTAATAATTGTCCTGTGAGTCTCATAATTACAAATATTACAGAGAAAATAAATATTTGAAGTATGATCATTGTTCTTAAGAGACAGAGGTGAAAAAGATATCTTGACTTTCTTCGGTATTCCAACCGAACATGATTAGCAACCTCCTGAGCCACAACTCAAGTTTTAATAGAAATTAGTACAAAGTGTCCTTAAGCAAAGAGCATGTCAGAAAAAATGTGTGTGTGTATCCACTTATGCTCTTTCAAAAACAATGTTTAAAAATGTAAATGATAATAATTATTTTAAATGGTAAGGGCAACAAAGAGAAAAGAATACAGAGAAAGACATTATTGAATCACAGAATTTTAGATGTAAATGCAACACTTCAAAAATAAGAGAGGAAATACTAAAGACCCAGAGATTTTAAATGATTTATCCAAGGTCATGTAACTGGCCCAGAACAAACACGAGGCATGGTATCCTAATGTGAGCCTACTGTTCTGAATCCTTTTTGATTAGAAGTCTTTTGTACAGTATTTACTAAAACACATTTTCTGTAATTTTCTAAAGTACTAAGAGAAATAGAAACCAGTTGAGACACAAGCAACTTAAAAATGTGACCTCCCATCCATCAATGAAAAGAAACAAATTTTATACCAAGCTACTAATGGCTTAAGAGCATGTTTCAAATTGCCTTTTTACCCACACAATTGAGGATTAACTACTTACATTGATAGGATGTCACCATGAAATTATGAGGTTTTAAAATGTGTCCCTTCACAAAGTAGAATCAGATACAAGCCTTCTTCAGTCAAACAGAGAAAAGTTCTGGAATTAGGCAAATCCAACTTCAAATCCCAACTCTTGTAGCTATATAAGTTCAGTTAAATGATTTCATCTCTCTGAAGCTATTTCCTGTTCTGTCAAATGGACATAGTAGGATGTCATACATTTGGAGAAAGAATTAAATGAGATGGTCTGTAGGGAGCCCTGGCCCATACAGTATACTCACATTTTAGGTTCCTTTCTCTCCCTCTTCCCTCACCATACTTAAAATGGGAAAGGATATTTGTAAAGCAAGGTTTTTACAGACCAGGTAGGTCTTCAGGGTCTGAAATGTTGAGAAATTGAGTAGTCCTCAGACAGGAAAATGGTAGAGGGGAAAACCACAAAAAGACGTGAAAATAACCCATGAGGGATGCAGCTAGATTTCTAAATATGAGCTTTAATTTTAATTGTAAGCCAAAGGAAAAATGAAGATTCTTAGATAACAGACTAACAGTGATATAGCAGCATTATGGCAGCATTAATTTTACAGAACTATGCAAGACTGGTGAAGAGGGTGTCACGGGGTTTCCATGAGTTGCACAATTCCAAAGGCATCATTAGCATTATGATGCATGTGAATTACACCCCTGGGAAATCATTAAGAGTTTGGAGTCATTTAGAAAGTTTTTGTAACAGTATCGTTTGAAATCTAAAACTGTAGTGGATGGCAATTGGAAAGAAGAATGGAAAGGAAATGTCCAGTATCTTGAGAAAGGAAGCACTGGGTGGGTATGACAAATCCTTTGAGAGTAAAATTAATGAAAAATTATCTGCAACTGAAAGTAGCTCAGAGAATCCTTGTTTCTAATAGGCAAATGTTAAAAACAAGTGCTTACTGGTGATTCTAACCTTCTGTAATTATTGGTAAGACAGAGAGACTGTTTAAACTAATCAGAAAAATGATCCGGCCTAATAAGCAGAAACAAAAAGTTGCAGCAAAGAGCTAATTATTTATAGTTCTTCTAACCAGCAAAAACAACCTTTCCATCAAGGTTTATTCAGAAAGCAAACTCTGATTCTGTGATACGTGTTAAAATATCACAGAAGTATAGAATTTAAAGGGCTCTTAAGAAGGTATCTATTCAACCCTTTCATAGAAAAGATGTTGCCTAACCTCTTTCCTCAAAACTTTCAGACTCCACAGCTCTCATGGTAAGCCCTACCAAGGTGTCTAATCTAATCCTTCTCACAACAGCTGAGGCCCAAACAGTTCTGTCCTGTACTAAATGAAAATGGAATCTATCATGATCATCTGGAAAATATGCTTTTGATTGTTTTTAAATATTCTCAAAGTCTTTTTTTTCTCCTCTAAGCTAGGCACTTAATTAATTCCTTTAACCTTGTTTCTTATATTGTCAGACTCAGCATGATCATCACATTGAACTTACTCATCTTTAATTCACATCTAAGGCCTCCACACCACCAAACTGATCTACTGGAAAAAAAAAAAAACTTCCTCAAAGCCCATCTTCCTATAGAAAGCATTCGTTGAATCTAACAACCTCCCCATCTTGTATGAAGGGGGAAAAACTGCCATTAAGCTACCAGTTTGACTAAGTACAGTTTTCTACAGGATAAAAATACTGAATGCTTTTTGATGTTGTAAAATTTTGTGCTCACATACATCGAGAAATAGAGAGATTAAAGAATACTTTGAAAATGATTAAGGGAATTCTTAAATATTCAATCCATATGGCTTAGTTCAAAGAAAGCAAAAGGTACATAAGAGTCTATCTTAAGTATAGTGGTAGTGATAAAAAAAAATTTTGTCAAAGAAGAAAACAATGTAAAAATGCTTTAGGCTACAATAAGGAAAATTCAAAGTCAATATATTAGAAAAGACTCCAAAATAGCATGATAGAAGAAAGCTCTTCCCCCAAACATAGTTAGAAGTATCACTTGAGAATAGCTTTCAGTGCTTAAAGAATTTGGGGATTCTCCATGTGTCTGGAGTCTGGACCTGATGACGAGTGTTATTATCTTTCTAAAATACTAATCAGATTAAGTCATTTTACTGTTGAAACTTCCATCGGGGTCTTCAAAGAAACTTTATGTCTTTCATGGTTTACTTATTCCTTGAAATGTATTTGCCCTAATCCTCTTCCTGACTCAACAACAAACTTTTATTGTTTAGTTGTAGTAACTTTATATGAATTTCTTCACTTAATCCTCCAAACAGTGCTGTAAAATAGGTACTTCATTATCTTCATTTCAGAAATGGGGAAACTGTTGAAAGGGTTTCAATAACTTGCCCAAGAATTCAAACCCAAACAGTCTGACTCCAGAGCCAACCTTCTTTCCCATTCTGTTTACTGAATTCAATGAAGTAACTGAGCAGAAGTATTGCAACATTTATTCATTTAGGCCTCACCACTTTGACACTGACAGCTTAAAAAAAAAAAAAGTCTAGTTAAAATGAACTGCTGAGCTATCAGGTAAGGCTGGATTTTTTGTGACATTAGAAAGGTTTGATTTAGTAAACAGAGGAAATTATCAAGCAAGCACCTCCAAATACCTCAGAGTATCCTTTTTCTCCCCCCTAATTAAGGTTATCATTGATACACACTCTTGTGAAGGTTTCACATGAAAAACATTGTGTGGTTACTACATTCACCCATATTATCAAGTCCCCCCCAACATTCCATTGCAGTCACAGCCCATCAGTGTAGTAAGATGCCACAGAGTCACTCACTACTTGTCTTCTCTGAGCTACACTGTCTTCCCCATGATCCCCTCATACCATGTGTGCCAATCATAATGCCCTTCAATCCCCTTTTCCCTCCCTCCCTCCCTACCTACCCTCCCTCTCCCCTCACCTTTGGTAACCACTAGTCTATCCTTGGGTTCTGTGAGTCTGCTGCTGTTTTGTTCCTTCCATTTTTCTTTGTTGTTATCCTCCACAAATGAGTGAAATCATTTGGTACTTGTCTTTCTCCTCCTGGCTTATTTCACTGAGCACAAAACCCTCTAGCTCCTCTATCCATGTTGTTGCAAATGGTAGGATTTGTTTTCTTCTTATGGCTGAATAATGTTCCATTGTGTATATGTACCACATCTTCCTTATCCTTTCATCTACTGATGGACACTTAGGTTGCTTCCATTTCTTGGCTATTATAAATAGTGCTGTGATAAACAGGGGTGCACATGTCTTTTTGAATCTGGGATCTTGTTTTCTTTGGGTAAATTCCTAGGAGTGGAATTTCTGGGTTAAATGGTATCAAACTAAGAAGTTTCTTTATAGCAAAAGACACCATCAGTAGAACAAAAAGGCATCCTACAGTATGGGAGAATATATTCATAAACAACGTATCTGACAAGAGGGTAACATCCAAAATATATAAAGAGCTCATGTGCCTCAACACCCAAAAAGCAAATAACTCTATTAAAATATCACTAATTATCAGAGAAATGCAAATTAGAACCACAATGAGACATCGCGTCATACCAGTTAGGATGGCCAACATCAAAAAGACTAGGAACAACAAATGCTGGCAAGGATGCAGAGAAAGGGGAACCCTCCTACACTGCTGGTGGGAATGTAAGCTAGTTCAACCACTGTGGCAAGCAATATGGAGGTTTCTCAAAAAACTAAAAATAGAAATATCAGAGTATCTATTCTTGAAGTAACTATCATTCTAACAGAGTGCTCTTCTAGACAACATGTTGTTGTGTGCCTCCTCTGATTGCTCTCAAAGTAGAATCAACACAATTATGAGTTTCGAGTATCTTGGTAGGCCTTAGAAGCACCCCCATCCAAACTCTCATAGAGGGCGGGAGCCCTGATTCAGTAAGAATGGTGTCTCTGACAGTCTCATGACAGAGTTCATTCCACTTTCCAGCAGTCCTAATTGTCATGAAGTTCTTCCACAGGGCAACTTTTGTTCATCACATACAGCATTTTTTTGTTTCTTTTTCCTAAGCTGTCACGTGAGTTAATTGCCAAATGTGGCTGGAATTTTTTTTCTACTGCTGTGTATTCTCTATAATACTATACTATTACCTAAAGTAGTACCCCTTCTGATCAGCAATCTTGTAAATTAATAGAATGTGACCTCCTTAAGAGATTAGGCAACTACACCTACTGTGTGTAACTAATATGTCTAACAGAAATAGCCCCTTTGGAGTTCTATGAATGAAACACAACTGAGGTACTGTTTGATTCAGTTCAGTCCAACACCTAAGAAAAATAATAAAGTAATTTATTTGGGATTGGTACTGCATAATTTGTTTTGATAAAACTACAACATCTAAACTTTCTCATGAAGCAGCTTTGTATCATGGACAAAGTATTAAAGAGATGTCTGGTGGAAACAAAATGCAGACAGTGTAGATGTCAGAGGGCATTAAGCCTGAGTTCTCCTTGGCCAATCAGTCATTTAGCCTCTTTGGGAAGAGGTTTTATGAAAGAATTCAATATTCTTTGTAAGGGAAAAAAAGAAACAGATACAGACCACAAAAGAATTTGTCCTGAAAAGGAGGTATTCTCAGGTAAATGAAAGTTTTCTTGATTGGAACAATGCTCTGAGAAAAAGGCAACCACAGACTATGAGAAAAAACAGTCCTATAATGGTCCACTCCTATATAAAGGGGATGTTCAGCCAGTCAGGAGGATTAAAAAAACCTATCTCCCTGAACTATCACACATACAAAGTCTGGAAATCTAAAGCTAAGAATGGAAAAGAGGAAAGGAAATAGACTGCAGATCTTTTCCCACGGGGACTGAGACCACACGGTTATCCCTCACAAATATGATGCTATGCAGGGACACATTGTCAAGTTTTCCTCAAATTTGACCTTCAGATGGTTTAAGGCATCTATCTACCCACTAAGAGGAACACCACACATGGCTCAAAGTTCTGACAACAACAAAAAACAGCCACTTGGTCCAAGCTTGAATACCATAGTGATTACATTAACACAAGATGAGAAATCAAATCTCACAGTAGCCTCCCGCTGATTCATGAGAGGTGTGAAGAACTGCGCAAATACTCAGGACAGTTGAATATGGGACACACCCATGACGTTTACAAACATTTATGCATGGAATTCATTCTGGGCCTCCCAGCGGTGGCTCCTCATCTCAAATCACAGCTAGTTCATATTCAATGAAGGCAATTCCTAGTTTTCAGAGGCCTGTACAGTATGAGGGCAGATTCAATGAAGGCAATTCCTAGTTTTCAGAGGCCTGTACAGTATGAGGGCAGATGGGATGACAGAGTGAGAGAGAGAGTGGAAGGAGAATGAGAGAGAGAGAAAAAAGAGGACTCAGAGAAAACGGGAAGTTGATAGGAAAAATAAGCATATATGTTTTAAATAAACAACACATCTGTATTACCAGAAAACACTGAAGGGGAAGTGCAAATTAAACCACAGTGAGACATCACCTAATGCCAGTTGGGATAGACAACATCCAAAAGACAAGGAACAACAAATGCTAGCAAGGATGTGGAGAAAGGGGAACCCTCCTACATTGCTGGTGGGAATGTAAATTAGTCCAACCACTGTGGAAAATAATATAGAGATTCCTCAAAAAAACTAAAAACAGAATTGACCCAGGAATTTCACTCCTAGGAATTTACCTGAAGAAAACAGGATCACAGATTGAAAAAGACATATGCACCCCTTTGTTTATCGCAGCACTATTTACAATAGCCAAGAAATGGAAGCAACCTAAATGTCTATCAGTAGACGAATGGATAAAGAAGATTTGGTACAAAGACACAATGGAATATTATTCAGCCATAAGAAGAAAACAAATCCTACCATTTGCAACAACATGGATGGAGCTAGAGGGTATTATGCTCAGTGAAATAAGCCAGGAGAAGAAAGACAGGTACCAAATGATTTCACTCATCTGTGGAGTATAACAACAAAGAAAAAACTGAAGGAACAAAACAGCAGCAGACTCACAGAATCCAAGTTGGACTAGTGGTTACCAAAGGGAAAGGGTTTGGGGAGTGTGGGCATGAAGGGAGGGATAAAGAGATTAAGGGGCATTATGATTAGCACACATAATATAGGGGGGCACAGGGAACACAGTATAGCACAGAGAAGACAGGTAGTGACTCTATAGCATCTTACTACGCTGATGGACAGTGACTGCAATTGGGTGTGTGAGGGGGACTTGATAATAGGGAGGAATGTAGTAACCACAATGTTGCTCCTGTGAAACCTCCATAAGATTGTATTTCAGTGGTATCTTAATAAAAGAAAAAGAAAAAAGAAAACACTGAAGGAAAATATTGTCAAGTAATCCCACAAATTCAAACACACACACACCCCTTATCAGACACCACAGACTACCACATTTAGAAGCTCTTCTAAAAGAAACAGAATGATAATAGTGCCAGACATAACAAAAGTCAGTTGAGAAGCTAACACACTGAACCAAAATGGACTCATATTTTTGCTATCAAAACAACTTTGTCTCACAAACCAAAGCTGTCTAAACCTGTTGAAAATATTATCTCAAAGCATCCCTGGTTTCGTGCAACTCAAGTAGTTTTTATAGGCTACACCCCCATTCTTCTACTCACTATGCTAACTTATGTAAGTGCTAATTTTAAGGAAATGAGGTATATTTTCTTAAATATCTTATGCTTATACCAATTTGCTTTACTCTGAAAGAGCTGAACATAGTGAAAAAACTGCTTGCTTTACAGATATTAAAATAGAACACAACGATCTTAAAGGATATTCAAAGCAAATAATCACTTAATGGAAAATAAGTTATGTAAAATTAAGTCAACTGATTAAAATTTAGTCTTCAGTCTCTTCTATATATTTGTGATATATCTTGTTGATATAACACTGTACCAGTGTTTAGCATTCACAGGAACATGTGACAAGATGAGTTTTCAAGAACACGTTGTACAAAAGTAAGAATCAAGATAAACACAAAATAGTTAACTCAGGACAAATTCAGAATATTGCAATGGATGTTATTTTAGCGAATCACTACTATTAGTGCAATCATTTAACTTTCCTCATTTCTTGATACTTCACTGCCATTCCTTTATACATAAATAAGGGAAGACCCTTACCTACCATGAAAGCTTAGCTTTGTTTTTAACCCTCAGTACTGGTAAGGAAGATGGAGTTGGGATGTGGGCAAGTAGATGGATATAAAGGAAGGAAATCTGAAATTTATTCCAAATTCTAGAAAAGTGGAGGGAAAAGATTTTTCTCCTTTCACTATTAGGGTGAGTAGGAGAGTATGCTGGAAAGGGGAGAGATGAAACAAAATGTGGCATTACATTACAACTCATATTTTCTACTAGCCAGAGTTGATGTTTCCAGAGTCCCAAGCCTCCAGTAGAGCTCAGGGCATCCTTTCCCGTAGGTTAGAGGCATCTTTGAGTTATACCGAGGGCATATATATGGCCGGGTTTGCCACGGACAGCTGTCTGGATGTAATTGTTGACTGCACCCATTTTTACTCTCTAGTGTCCTGTTGCTGTGGTATCGTATAAGGTCACTCTAAGTAAAAATGGATATCGACCACAGTGAATAACATTTTCTATGGAAAAAACATGCTCCAGCTTACAACTGAACTTGGAGACATTAAATGTGTAATTAGAGATTGCTCATATATAATAATTCCTACTTGGGCCCAGTAACACTGCTTTCTAGTCCCCCAATACACACCCTTTATTTTATTTTGGTTTTGTTTAAGTGTTCCTTTGTGAAATGAATCTGAAATATTCCCAAAGTTATTGTGCTTTCCCATAAATAGCATGCTATAATTTTGATAGATCACTGTTTTGGAAGTGCCGCAGGGAAAAAAGTAAGTGCATTTCTCTTCCGTGAAGAGCTGCCGCGCACTACTTGCTGGGCTGGTCTGGGCCCAGGGGCCGCACCTGTCGCGTCCGCATCTCATGAGGAAGACAAGTTGCAACAAACCGGCACAGGAGAGACCCCATCGGGCAGAGCCATAAGGTCAGCCCTCGATAGCATGGATTTGATGGCACGAGGCTGCTGACACGTGAGCTTTTTCAACGAATATATTGGAAATTAAGTTGGAGGTTTGCGACAATTTGAAAAAATATTTTTTTTCTCTAGCTTACTTTATTTTAAGAATACAGTATATAATACATACAACATACAAAATATGTGCTGACTAGATTTTTTTCCACAGGAAAGTCCAGTGCCCCACCCCACCACTGCACTATTCAAGGGTCAACATACTAGGGAGAAAAATAAATCAGAGTAAGAGAATGCAGGGTGGGGGGAGGAGAAAGGAGTCAAGGAAAGAGGTAACGTAACTATATCGGGTGCGAACGACAAAGGACAAAACCAACTTAGTGTGTCTGAGAAATAATCAGGAGGGCCCGACGTCAAGTGAGGTAAGGGGAGGACAGCGGGAGACATGATCAGAGAGGAGCTGGGAGCTAGGTCCTCATGCAGGACTTTGCAGTTTCATTACATTAGGGAATGCCTTTGAGGGGGAAGTTTTGAGCAGAGGAGTGAAATAATGTGATATAATGAACCTTATTTTAAAGGTTCATTCCGGCTACTATATTAAGAATAAACTGGGGTGGGGTGCACGGGCAGGCAGGAAGGGTAAGAGAAGGGATACAACTAAACTAGTTAGAGGGCTTTTATGATTAATAATCCATGCAAGACATGATGGATGCTTGGATCAAAGTGTTAATAGTGGGGGTTGTCAAAAAGTGGTTGGATTCTGGATTTAAGAAAGTATTTTAAAGTAATTTTAGATTTACAGAAAATTTGCTAAGATAGTACAGAATTCCCAAATAACCCTCACTCAGATTTCCTCAGTTGTTAACATTTTATGGTATGTTTGTCACAACTAAGAAAACAATACTGGCATAATACTATTAACTAACCTCTAGACTTAATTTGAACTTCATCAATTTTTCTGGATCATTCTTAAGGTAAAACCAACTAATTAATTGATTTATTAATTAACTGTGACACAGTGGCAGAATGAGAATTCAAGGGTATCTCTGAGCTCCTGCCTGAGGCTACCAGACGAAGAAGGATGGGACTGCCATTTCCTGGGATGAGGAAGACCATGGGGAAAACAACTGGGAAAACAAAACTTGTCTGAATTTGGCTATGTTAAGTTTGAGATTCCTACTAAAAATCCAAGTGGAGATGTCTGAAAGGCAGTTGGTTATATGAGCATTGATCTCAAGGAAAGGAACATATTAGTTTAAGAGAGATTTTAAAAATAGAATTGCAAGAACTTGATGCATAATTGCATATGATGAGTATGTGGAGGAAGAGAAAAATGACTCCCAGATTTCTGCACAAGAAAAAAAATAAAACCTGTATGTGATGATAGAAAATTTTTTCATTTTTAGCCTTTTCTTAATTAATATCCACATTTTTACCATAATTCTCTATGGTGAAGCTAAAAAACTCAACTATCAACATTTCAGTAATAACCTTTAAAAAAGTTAGCACATTTTGCACAAAGTATTATTTTTAAAAGAACAGGATATATATCAAACATATCAAACTTGTCTTTGTAAATGAAACAAAAATGATTTTGGCAAAATTTTAGGAGTTCAGAAAGGTACAAAATTGAGATTTTAAAGTTTACTTGTATACAGATATATTTAATATTTGTTCATCTTTGATTTTCAGACTAATATTAATGATCTGCAGTCTGTTCAGAGTGAAGCTTTTAGCAAGAATTATTCTTTATAATGACTTTCAGAAAGGTTAAGAATTTTTTAAAAAGTAGGATGCTAATGAAAGTTTATCAATGAAAATATAGAACGATCTATAAGACGAGTTCCAACACATCTGTAACAATTCACACTTGACGAAAGACCTGCCGACACATCTTACTGCAAATGATATGCTTCTGAGGTTTATATATCAGTATTTTCAGATTTGAACATTAAACAATGAAAAAAGCTCCCACAATTCAGTTCCTTCCAAACAGAAAATGAGTGATGAAAACTATCATAGGTCATGACAGAGGATAATGGCAATTTTACATCCCGGCCTTGCTGGGTAAATGGGCTGGAATTTTACAACAGACCAAAAAGTCTCTTAAAAAGGAAAGAATCAGGATCAAGGGAAGATGGCAGTGTGAGTAGTTCAGTGGAAATCCCCTCCCAAAAACATACATATTTATGAAAATACAATAAATACAACTATTCCTAAAGAGACACCAGTGGATACAGTACAACAGCCAGGATACATCTACATCTGCGAGAACTCAACATCACACGAAGGGGGTAAGATACAAGCCGTGGCCAGGCAGGACCCAAACGCCCCCTAACCCCAGACCCAGTGGGAGGAAAGGAGTCGGAACGGGGAGGGAGTGAAAGCCCAGAACTGCTAAACAACCAGCTCTAGAAATCCACACCCGGAATGCAGACACAAGGTGCACAGGGTCCTAGATAATAGAGAAATGGAAAAAGCAAAACCTGCGGGACACCAGTGCCCCTGAGAAAAAAGAAAAGTGAGTGCTTTTTGCAAGTCTTAAAGAGACAGAGACCCCACAGCTGGATGAAGTCGTCCCAGCACACTTAGCCAACAGCTGGGAATCCTGGAGAACTTTAGGCGCCCTAATCCCCGGGCGGCAGCGCAGCTCTGAAGCCCCTCATGGAACTAAGAAGCCTGCCAGTCATTCCCCCAACTGGCATGGACCCCAACACACCGGCTCAGTAGTTGGAGAGTGGCAGCACGTGCCAGGGGCGGCGGTGCCTGAGGGGACAAGGAGCAGCCCGCATGCGCCGGTGGCACCACAAGGGACCAGGAGCGGATAGTGCAAGCCCGCCGCAGCAGCAACCAAGCAGCCCAGGAGCAGCCAGTGTGCACCGGTGGCAGCAGCGCCAGAGGGGCCCAGGAGAGGTCCACGCGAGCCCGCAGCAGTGGCAACCAAGAGGCCAGGGAGCAGCCCACATGCACCTGCAGCAGTGCCAGAGGGACCAGCCGCGCTCCCAGCGGCTGACCGGAATCCCAGCCTGACACACAGCCACCCGGGCCAGACCCAAAGGCTGCTGCTGGCACACAGCTGCCCAGCCGGAGCGCCACTATTGAGAAGAAGCACACCTGGCATGCCTGCCACTCCCCAAAGGGCTCTGCACTGCTCTGACGGAGACCCAGCCAACAGCAGCTTAGGGGACTAACCCATTGGCTGCTCCAGGAGTGCAGGTAACTGACACAGGCAGCGGAGAAGGGCAAGGCATCCAGCAAGCAGGAAAGGTCTTTCTTCTCCCAGCTGACACACCCGCAACCTGCCTACAGCCACCACTATCACCATGAAAAGGCAGAAAAATTTCTTCCAGTCCAAAATAGTCCAGGCAACCCCTGAGAGAGGATATGCAGAGGCAGACCTAAACAGTCTCCCTGAAAAAGAATTCAAAATAAAAATCATAAACATGCTGATGGAGCTGCAGAGAAATACACAAGAGCTAAGGGATGACATCCGGAGGGAGGTTACAGAAATGACACAATCTCTGGAAGGATTTATAGGCAGAATGGATAATATGCAAGAGGCCATTGATGGAATAGAAACCAGAGAACAGGAACACAGAGAAGCTGACATACAGACAGATAAAAGGATCTCCAGGAATGAAACAATATTAAAAGAACTGTGTGACCAATCCAAAAGGAACAATACCCGCATTATAGGGGTACCAGAAGATGAACAGAGAGAAAAAGGGACAGAAAGTGTCTTTGAAGAAGTAATTGCTGAAAACTTCCCCAAACTGGGAGAGGAAATAGTTGCTCAGACTACGGAAGCACACAGAACTCCCAACAGAGGGGACCCAAAGAGGACAACACCAAGACACATAATAATTAAAATGGCAAAGATCAAAAACAAGGACAGAGTATTAAAGGCAACCAGAAAGAGAAAAAAGGTCAACTACAAAAGAAAACCCATTAGGCTATCATCAGACTTCTCAACAGAAATTTACAGGTCCGAAGAGAATGGCATGATATATTTAATGCAATGAAACAGAAGGGCCTTGAACCAAGAATACTGCATTCAGCACAATTATCATTTAAATATGAAGGAGGGATTAAACAATTCCCAGACAAGCAAAAGTTGAGGGAATTTGCCTCCCACAAACCACCTCTACAGGGTATTTTAGAGGGACTGCTCTAGATGGGAGCACTCCTAAAAACAGCACAGAACAAAACACCCAACATATAAAGAATGGAGGAGGAGGAATAAGAAGGGAGAGAAATAAAGAAGAATCATCAGACTGTGTTTATAATAGCTCAATAAGAGAGTTAACTTAGACAGTAAGGTATTAAAAAAGGAAAAAGCTAACCTTGAACGTTTGGTAACCACGAATCTAAAGCCTGCAATGGCAGTAAATACATATCTTTCAATAATCACCCTAAATGTAAATGGACTGAATGCACCAATCAAAAGACACAGAGTAATAGAATGGATAAAAAAGCAAGACCCATTTATATGCTGCTTAAAAGAGACTCACCTCAAACCCAAAGACATGCACAGACTAAAAGTCAAGGGATGGAAAAACATATTTCATGCAAACAACAGGGAGAAAAAAAGCAGGTGTTGCAGTACTAGTATCAGACAAAATAGACGTCAAAACAAAGAAAGTAACCAGAGATAAAGAAGGACATTACATAATGATAAAGGGGTCAATCCAACAAGAGGATATAACCAATAATTACATATATGCACCCAATACAGGAGCACCAACATATGTGAAACAAATACTAACAGAATTAAAGGAGGAAATAGAAATGTAATGCATTTGTTTTGGGAGATTTTAACATACCACTCACTCCAAAGGACAGATCCACCACACAGAAAATAACTAAGGACACAGAGGCACTGAACAACACAGTAGAAAAGATGGACCCAATTGACATCTATAGAACTCTACATCCAAAAGCAACAGGATACACATTCTTCTCAAGTGCACATGGAACATTCTCCAGAATAGACCATATACTAGGCCACAAAAAGAGCCTCAGTAAATTCAAAAAGATTGAAATCCTACCAAACAACTTCTCAGATGACAAATGTATAAGACTAAAAATAAATTGTACAAAGAAAGTAAAAAGGCTCACAAACACATGGACGCTTAACAACATGCTCCTAAATAATCAATGGATCAATGACCAAATTGAAATGAAGATCCAGCAATATATGGAAACAAATGACAACAACACAAAGCCCCAACTTCTGTGGGACGCAGCAAAAGCAGTCTTAAGAGGAATGTATATAGCAATCCAGGCATATTTAAAGAAGGAAGAACCAACCCAAATGAATAGTCTAATGTCACAATTATTGAAATTGGAAAAAGAAGAACAAATGAGGCCTAAGGTCAGCAGACAGATGGACATAATAAAGATCAGAGAAGAAATAAATAAAATTGAGAAGAATAAAACAATAGCAAAAATCAATGAAACCAAGAGCTGGTTCTTTGAGAAAACAAACAAAATAGATAAGCCTCTAGCCAAACTTATTAAGAGAAAAAGAGAATCAACACAAATCAACAGAATCAGAAATGAGAACGGAAAAATCACGACAGACTTCACAGAAATACAAAGAATTTTTAAAGACTACTATGAAAACCTATATACTAACAAGCTGGAAAACCTAGGAGAAATGGACAACTTCCTAGAAAAATACAACCTTCCAAGACTGACCCAGAAAGAAACAGAAAATCTAAACAGAACAATTACCAGCAACAAAACTGAAGCGGTAATCAAAAAACTACCAAAGAACAAAAACCCCGGGCCAGATGGATTCACCTCGAAATTTTATCAGACATACAGAGAAGACATAATACCTATTCTCCTTAAAGTTTTCCAAAAAATAGAAGAGGAGGGAATACTACCAAACACATTCTATGAAGCCAACATCACCCTAATACCAAAACCAGGCAAAGACCTCACCAAAAAGGAAAACTACAGACAATATCCCTGATGAATGTAGATGCAAAAGTACTCAACAATATATTAGCAAATTGAATTAAAAAACACATCAAAAGGATCATACACCATGATCAAGTGGGATTCATCCCAGGGATGCAAGGATGGGACAACATTTGAAAATCTATCAACATCATTCACCACATCAACAAAAAGAGGGACAAAAAACACATGATCATCTCCATAGATGCTGAAAAAGCATTCGACAAAATTCAAGATACATTCATGATAAATACTCTCAACAAAATGGGCATAGAGGGCAAGTACCTCAACATAATACAGGCCATATATGATAACCCACAGCCAACATCATACTGAACAGCGAGACGCTGAAAGATTTTCCTCGGACATCGGGAACAAGATAAGGATGCCCACTCTCCCCACTGTCATTCAACATAGTACTGGAGGTCCTAGCCATGACAGTCAGACAAAACAAACAAATGCAAGGAATCCAGATTGATAAAGAAGACGTCAAACTGTCACTATTTGCAGATAACATGATATTGTACATAAAAAATCCTAAAGACTCCACTCCAAAACTACTGTAACTAATATCGGAATTCAGCAAAGTTGCAGGATATGAAATTAACACCCAGAAATCTGTGACGTTCCTAAACACTAACAATGAACTAATAGAAAGAAAAATCAGGAAAACAATTGCATTCACAATAGCATCAAAAAGAATAAAATACCTAGGAATAAAACTAACCAAGGAAGTGAAAGACATATACCCTGAAAACTATAAGAGAACACTCCTAAGAGAAATTAAAGAGGACACTCACAAATGGAAACTCATCCCATGCTCCTGGCTAGGAATAATTAATATCGTCAAAATGGCCATACTGCCCAAAGCAATATAGAGATTTGATGCAATCCCTATCAAATTACCAACAGCATTCTTCAATGAACTGGAACAAATAGTTCAAAAATTCATATGGAAACACCAAAGACCCCGAACAGCCAGAGCAATCCTGAGAAGGAAGAATAAAGTGAGGGGGATCTCACTCCCCAACTTCAAGCTCTACTACAAAGCCACAGTAATCAAGACAATTTGGTACTGGCACAAGAACAGAGCCACAGACCAATGGAACAGAATAGAGACTCCAAACATTAACCCAAACATATATGGTCAATTAATATACGATAAAGGAGCCATGGACATACAATGGGGAAATGACAGTCTCTTCAACAGATGATGCTGGCAAAACTGGACAGCTACATGTACGAGAATGAAACTGGATCACTGTCTAACCCCATAAACAAAAGTAAATTTGAAATGAAACCATAAAACTCTTAGGAAAAAACATAGGCAAAAATCTCATGGACATAAACATGAGTGACTTCTTCATGAACATATCTCCCCCAGGCAAGGGAAACAAAAGCAAAAATGAACAAGTGTAACTATATCAAGCTAAAAAGCTTCTGTACAGCAAAGGACACCATCAATAGAACAAAAAGGTATCCTATAGTATGGGAGAACATATTCATAAATGACAGATCCGATAAAGGATTGACATCCAAAATATATAAAGAGCTCACATGCCTCAACAAACAAAAAGCAAATAATTCAATTAAAAAATGGGCAGAGGAGCTGAATAGACAGTTTTCTAAAGAAGAAATCCAGATGGCCAACAGGCACATGAAAAGATGCTCCACATCGCTTGTCATCAGAGAAATGCAAATTAAAACCACAATGAGATATCACCTCACACCAGTAAGGGTCGCCATCATCGAAAAGACAAAGAAGAACAAATGTTGGCGAGCTTGTGGAGAAAGGGGAACCCTCCTACACTGCTGGTGGGAATGTAAACTAGTTCAACCATTGTGGAAAGCAGTATGTAGATCCCTCAGAATGCTCAGAATAGAAATACCATTTGACCCAGGAATTCCACTTCTAGGAATTTACCCTAAGAATGCAGCACTCCTGTTTGAAAAAGACAGATGCACCCCTATGTTTATCACTGCACTGTTTACAATAGCCAAGATATGGAAACAACCTAAATGTCCATCAGTAGATGAATGGATAAAGAAGATGTGGTACATATACACAATGGAATATTACACAGCCATAAGAAAAAAACAGATCCTACCATTCGCAACAACATGGATGGAGCTAGAGGGTATTATGCTCAGTGAAATAAGCCAAGTGAAGAAGGACAAGTACCAAATGATTTCCCTCATATGTGGAGTATAAGAAAAAAGGAAAACTGAAGGAACAAAACAGCAGCAGAATCACAGAACCCAAGAATGGACTAATAGTTACCAAAGGGAAAGGTACTGGGGAAGATGGGTGGGAAGGGAGGGATAAGGGCTTGGAAAAACAAAGAGGGCATTAGATTAGCATGTATAGTGCATGGGGGGCACAGGGAGGGTTATGCAACACAGAGAAGACAAGTAATGGTTTTACAGCATCTTACTACACAGATGGACAGTGACTGTGAGGGGGTATGTGGGGTGGACTTGGTTAAGGGGGGAACCTAGTAAACATAATGCTCTTTCTGTAATTGTAGATTAATGATACCAAAATTTAAAAAAAAACATTATCCAAAAACAAAAAAAAAATGGGCAGAGGAGCTGAATAGACAGTTCTCTAAAGAAGAAATTCAGATGGCCAACAGACACATGAAAAGATGCTCCACATCGCTTGTCATCAGAGAAATGCAAATTAAAACCACAATGAGATATCATCTCACACCAGTAAGGATCGCCACCATCCTAAAGACAAACAACAACAAATGTTGGCGAGGTTGTGGAGAAAGGGGTACCCTCCTACACTGTTGGTGGGAATGTAAATTAGTTCAACCATTGTGGAAAGTAGTACGGAGGTTCCTCAAAAAGCTCAAAATAGAAATACCATTTGACCCAGGAATTCCACTTCTAGGAATTTACCCTAAGAATGCAGCAGCCCAGTTTGAAAAAGACAGATGCACCCCTATGTTTATCGCAGCACTATTTACAATAGCCAAGAAACAGAAGCCACCTAAATGTCCATCAGTAAATGAATGGATAAAGAAGATGTGGTACATATACACAATGGAATATTATTCAGCCATAAGAAGAAAACATTTCCTAACATTCACAACAACATGGATGGAGCTAGAGGGTATTATGCTTAGTGAAATAAGCCATGCGAAGAAACACAAGTACCAAATGATTTCACTCATATGTGGAGTACAAGAGCAAAGAGAAACTGAAGGAACAAAACAGCAGCAGAATCACAGAGCCCAGAAATGGACTAACAGTTATCAAAGGGAAAGGGACTGGGGAGGATGGGTGGGAAGGGAGGGATAAGGCAAGAAAAAGAAAGGGAGCATTATAATTAGCATGTATAATGTGGAGGGGGTACAGGGCAGGCTCTACAACAGAGTAGTCAAGTAGTGATTTTACAGCAACTTGCTACGCTGATGGACAGTGACTGTGAAGGGGTATGTGGGGGGGACTTGGTGAAGGGAGGCACCTAGTAAACATAATGTTCTTCATGTAATTGTAGATTAATGATACCAAAATAAAATTAAAATAAAAAAAAGAAAGAATCAGAGTTCAGGATGCATGGATAAGGCTTCCATCATAAAAGCAAATTCTTCACACAATTATCTGAGTTTTCCTTTAATTCTAACCCATCTCTTCCATTTCCATCACTACTGTTACCTCTTACCCAGACTTCTGAAAAGGCCAGTTAGCTAAATTCTTCCTTCTACTCACTCATCTAGCAGTCAGAAAACCTGAGCTTAATTCCTAACTGTGGCTTTAAATTTGAAACAAGGATTTTCCATCTTTAAATCTCAGTTTCTTCATCTGAGAGAAAGCAATAAATATCTCCTCTTATCTACCTCTCAAGGTTATTACAAGGAAGAAGTTAAATAATGCATTTTAAAGTTATTTATAAACTGTAAAGGAGTTCTGTTGGAGTGTTATCATCATATTCCTGGCACAAAGACATAATCATGCTTATCACCCTGACACAAATTCTTCAAGGACTTTCTGTTGCCCATTAGACTGGAGACAAGTAACTTGGCCTGGCACTCAAGAATCTCTGCAACAAGACCACAGTGTATCCCCTCTGGCTTTACCTCCTCATAAAATAATCCACTTTTGAGTCACAGTAGACTAGTGTTTATCAGACTGCACATATTACCTCATTACCAAGTCAGGAAGTCATTGAGTAGACCATGACTATCATTTTCAAAAAAGGAAATAGAATATTCTAAGCATCTATATATTCTAAGGGTAAGTACTGTTTTGTGAAATTCGTCTTCCAGTGTTGTGTGCACACGTTATTGGGAAGTAATGTAAAATGTGTTTCTTACTCTAGGGTCCAGACAAAAATGTGGAAAACCCCAGAGTGAACTCCTCAGTCTTCTACAACCATACTGTCTGACCGTCAGCCATCTAACCATACTGAGCATGTTCCTTGCACCTGGATTGCCCTTCTACCTAGACTTTCCGGGTCTTCTTTCCATATCTGAAAAATGGTGGTAACACAAATGCTGCTATGAACAGTAGATCAAAGTCTTTGTTTATTACATATTAAATGAGATGAGGTGCCAAAAGATTCCCTCTTCCCATTGTTCTCTGACCGCAAACCCATGCGACACAGTAAAGAAGCACTGTCATGAGATGTAAGCACTGGAGGCAAAAGAAAAATGAACTCAGTGGACAACAAGAATATTTGTAAAACTAGGAGTTTCCTATTACCTTGGACCCAAGCTCCTATTCATATTAAAAAAGGACTTAAGCCAAACTATGTATGGACCCACCTGAAGACAGCTAGCTTAATATTTCCTGATGTCTGAGGACAAAAATTACAATCAGTACTGTAACAGAGTGGTACCCTCTGGGACTTGTGAGATTCCTGAGGGCTCTGTCCCTATCTACTGTGCTTTTCAATCATGAGGTCTGTTTTATCATAGGTTTTTTATACATTTTCCTTGCTGTTAGTATCTCCATTCACTGATGAAAAGGGGGCTGGCCTTTAACAAACTACCTGTAGTAATTTGCTCTTTAACCTTCATAGCTTAATACGGCCCAAAATCATGTTTCTTAGAACTAGGAACAAAATGTAAACCAATGTGTAATGACTGTGGGCCTTCCTTGGAGGCAGAAGGCTCAGGGCCCAGATGCTGTGACTTGTACGATGAATGGTCAGAGGCCTTTTGTTCACTTCCTGCCTCTGACTATGGTAGTCAATTTTCAATAGGTGAGGTATAGTATCAGGCATGACACTAGATTTCAATTTTTGTAATTATTTGCTTACATTTATACTGAAACCAGCCAAGGTGAAGAATCAAATGAAGTTTGGCTTATTCTTCAAAGTTCTAACTCCAACTCAGACTACCCAATATTTGTCAAAGCAAAAATAATAAAATATGAGCTGCATATGTAAACACACATCCCTACTTCCCCTCACATCTCTTCACAGCTCTATCACACACACTATTAGTACATTCTACTATTTGCAGCCTCAAGTTGTACCACTCAACTCTGAGAAGCTCTACCAGCCAGGAAAAACCCTGCTGGTAATAACTTATGCCTTAATGCTTCCTTGCTTCTGTCTGATGCCAACTTGGTACATTCAACCCTACTTATTGCCAATATAGTATTTCTATGCCCCATTACAATTAAAGAATTTACAGGAACACTTTATGTTTATTTCTGTTTCAAGACCTGACTCAAATGGCTCCCTTCGTGGAATCCTCTCTTTTTTGAATCCTACAAGTCAAAAATAACCTCTCCAACTTCCAAATTGTTTGCATCTTGTATCACTTACACGAGCTGCTGCTACTATAATCATGTCATTATCTTGTCTCTTTCCCTCAATTTTCCTTCTAGAAAAGAAGTTAAATGTAAGATTGTGGACTCAGCCACTTACTGAATGTCAGTCCTTGGGCACATTTATTTAATTTCTTTACTCTCCAGGTCCCTCATCTATCAAATTGTGTGAGAATACCTCCATGTGAGTACTAACATGCACAATGCATGTTATGCAATAGTTTAATATTAGCTACTTAATATTGGCCCCGTTATGCATCCTTGTACTTTCTGAAGCCCTTAGTACCTACAGGAGCCAAGTTCATGCCCCACTCAGTCATCAGTCTTTCACAGTACAGTTCTTGAATACCTTAAATAAAACATTTCTTCCTCATTACTCACACTCACTGCCCTACCCCAGGCTGTCATTATTTAACATCTAAACTACTGAGATGGCCTCCTAGCTGAGTTTCCTGACTCTCCCAGCCCTCCAATCCAACCACACAATCCAAACAGCATCAATCCTGGTAAGGTCATAATGATATTCTAATTGCTGAGCCATGTTTGCTTCCACTTTTCATCCTATTACATCTCTCTAGCCTTTAGCCCTCTTGACCAGGTAATTCTTTAAGTTCTCTCTTCATACTTCCTAGGCCAATACATCAACTTCCCTTCCTTTCCTCCTATCGTTCTGACAATATCTTCTCAAAGGTCCTAACTCCTTTCATCTGCCTTCCCCTTAAATTTCATTGTTCCCCAGGATCTGTGACTGGCTCTCTCTCATTTACTCTCTGGAGTCAGACTCTCCAGACTGGAATACTGAATCACAACAGACAAGAAGTGTGCAACCTTTCTACACTAAAATTACTTCACCTATTAAGTGGAGACGATAATATTATAACCTATAACTTCAAGGGCTGAAGATTATACACTAAAATACATTTTTTAAACCCACAGAAATCACTTAGAGTCATAGCTCACACATAGAAAACACTATGTTTCATTTTTTTCCCCCTTTGACTTCAACCATTATATAGAGAAACAATTCACAAACTTCTCTATCATAGCATTCATTACACTGTAGTACTTACAATTTTTTCCATTAGATCTATAGCTCCTGAGAAGTAGGTTAAACCTATCTTGGAATTTTGAGGGCCAGCACATAGTAGGCATTCAAAAACATGTGGAGTAAATGAATTGAATCCTTCTAGGATCAGCCTACCTCTGCTCAAAACATTCACTGCATCCCCCACACTCTCCTGATTCAGCCCAAATCTTTAACCAGGCATTTGAGAGCTTCTAAAATGCAATCTTCTCCTAGCTCTCGTTATTCCTCTTGCATGCCAGTGAAGACTGACAGACCCTCCCAAATTATATGCTTGCCAAAAGCCCCAAGAATGCCAATCAAACCCTTTGTACTGGAAGGTTTATAGTTTCTTGCTGTATTTCTAACACTGGTGAAGATGCTATATAGAACAGACAACACACTTGGAAGTATTATGTGGGAAGGTTAGAAAGGATCTAACAATGACACAATACTTCATCAGTTCCTGAATTAAAAAAGGAATTCACAACTATAGGGTCTAAAGAGGCTATCCAGAATATCTAGTCCAGGACCCTTCAAGTAAGTTGAGCAGTTTGCTCAAGGGCACACTGTGATCTCTTGGCAGCACAGAAATCAGGCTTTTGGCCGTTTAGGTCCTCTAGGTCAGCACTGGTCCCACCTGACAAATGAGGGCCACTTTCTCCCACTGCGGCAACTCACAGGGCTCTCCTCCCAACACCGAGCTAAACCAAGATAGGATTTACATGTGTACATGCCATCGAGAAGGCAATTCTGGGTAACATACCTCCCATACCCGTACCCCCTTATATCCAAGTATTTGTTCAGAGGCTGTTCATAGGTTTCAGGGCAAGAACAAAAGGGGATCATTCTCTGATGCCAATCTGCAAGCAGACACACTGAGGGAGACCTAGAACTGGTTATGCCAGGTTATAAACTGACTCAAGAGACCTAGTGTGCATTTATCCACATATTTCTAGTACAGATTCTGCCATAGTGGCATAAACCAAACCAAAAATGGAAAAGGCTTAGCACCTCAGGGTTGTAAGCAAGTACTAAGTGCATATCTGGATTTAGACCACTGACTCCTAATGGTGTGCTGGTAGCACCCTAACTGTATACACAGATACTGCATGAATGCATGCAAATAAATCCCCTTCCCCAGAGATTTTACAGGAGGAGAGTAAAGATGGAGGGAGCTACTACATATGTGCATTCTGAGACATCTTCCAGCGACGTGAATTCAACACACACTCCAATCCTGACTTAACTACTAGTTTAGACCCTGGTTAATTCAGAAGAAGCCTGCGTAAAAAGGCAACATATAATAATAGTACTGATAACACTAGCTCACATTTTTTATAGTGATTCACAGCTCACTAAGCCCTTACACATTTCTCATCTTCACAAGAGACCTGTAAGGCTAACAATGCAGGCAACATTACTGCTGTCAGTCAGCAGAGGAGGAAACTGAAGCTCAGGGGGGAAGATGACAGCCCTAGATTCCAAAGCTCACTGTCGAGCACTGAATGAACCTGGGTCTTGTATTTCCAAATCTCTTGCAGTTTAGTAGGCCCCTAACAACCTGGCAGTTAATGATGAAAAGCTGACATTAAACGTGAAATCTATGATCTAACATTACTGATGAACTCCCAATGCAAACTGTAGTATCATTCTATCTTGATTTTCTATTTTACTTAGAGATGACCTAATATTTTTTCTTCCTTTTTCCACTTTCTGTTATCCTCAAAGGAACACCACAAAAATACCATGTACCAGCTGTACTGAGAAGGGCAAATATCTTAGGGTTGGATGGATGCCAGGAGGCAGTGATCAATTGCAGTCACATTTAGAATTTAAATGAGACTCCTGTTAAAAGCAATTCAATGAAGCTGAAGCCCTATAGCAATACACTTTCTAGTTTCCAAAGAAGGCTGCACTAATATAAATAAATGGATAAGCTTGAGAGTGCATATCATTTCTATCTGAAGGAAATGTGTCTGTAATAAGGGGGGAGAAATTGATGTACACAGCCTGAAAAATCAAGATGGGTAAAACAAAACAATTGGTCTTAATTCTAGCAGTGAACATATTACAGTCCAAAGACAGACAAGCAATATGACTCTTAATAAAGGAATTTTTGAATCATATGTACAGTATTTCTGTAACATTTTCAAAGCTTAACATTTGATTTGAAATTACAGAAGATTTACTCCCTCAAGTTAACATAAAATGAGGCTACATTAACAAAGGAAGTTACTTTGTCTTTAATAATACTATAAACTCTTACTACTGGACCAGGTAACATGACCAATGCTAAGTACCTGTCAAAGTGATATTTATTTATAGATGGTAAAAGTAAGGGAGTAAATACTTAATTCACATAAGATGCACATAGAGAAGTATTTGAATTAGCAGAGTCTATGGCAAGAATGAGGTAAATGAAATGAAAAAAGCCTACTCATGAGAAGATAATCACCTTTGATTGGATCCTTCAAGCTCTGAATATTTCTCAATTTCTGTGGTTGGTTATTATGAATACATTTCCATTTATAAAGCTACAATAGTTACAAATGGGGCCATTCATACTACTATCTCTTTCATCACCCTTGTGTTTCATATTCCAAATACAGCCCAGCATTCAATAGTTCTAAGGGTTATTTCAGATGGCATGAAAAACAGAGATCTGGACAACATTCCAAGGCCATGAAATAGCCTCAGAAATTTAGTGCACAAAAGGGAGAAAAATCTCTGGGGTAGGGAGGAGGTTAAAGGACTTTGCATGGCACAATGCTTACTGTGCCCACTTAGAAAATACACATATTTTTATTTTTAATTTGCATGGGAATGAAAACATTTTCTCATTTAGGAGAAAACTATAAGTTTTAGGAGGTAAAACATCATACTTCTGGCAACAAGGGGTTTTAAAAAGAAATGTGTAAGAAGTGTTAAAAGCCATAAAAAAGAAAGAAATCCTGCCATTTGTAACAACATGGATGGACCTGGAGGGTGTTACGCTAAATGAAATAAACCAGGTGGAAAAAGACAAATATTATAAGACTTCATTTATTTGTGTAATCTAAAAATAAAACAAAACAAAATGAGCAAAAGAGCAATAGACTAATAGACACTGAGACACTGAGAAGTGACTGGTGTTTACCATGGGGGAGGGATTTGGGTGGGTGGAGAGGTTGAGGCAGCTAAAGGGGCACAAAGATTCTCAATCACAATATAAGCTGGTCACAGGGATGGTAGTACAGCATGGAGAACATAGCCAGGGATTCTGTAACATCTTCCTGTGTTGACAATAACTGCACTAGTCGGGTGATGATTCAGTAATATGGGTAACTGCTGAACCAGTGTGTAGTATACTTGAAATTAATACAAGATTATGTATCAACTATGCTTCAATTAAAAAAAAGAAATGTGTATTTGAGAAATATAAATTAATAATTTTCTCTCATAGCTTTCATAAAACTTAGATGACTCAAGGAACTAATACTTATACAGTTAAAAGAGGTATCCATAATACCCTCTATACTCCTAACTCTACAAATTAAAACATCTGGCCTAAAGCACATAATAGTGATCTAATCTTCTAATTCATTTTTTAAAAATAAACTTTCTAATTGAAGTATGACATATATTCAGGAAAGTGCACAAATCATAAGTATATAGCTTGATAAATTTCAGAGAACACCCCCATTGCCTACCACCAAAATAAGAAATCAGAACACTCCCAAGTTCTACAGAAGACCCCTCCCCTCATGCTGATTCCCAATGTCAGACCCTTTTATCCCCAAAGGTGACCCCACTATCCTGACTCTAATCCCAAACACATATTGCTTTAAAAAAAGACAAATTTCCCATTTACATCAATCCAGACAGAATATTATTAAGGAAACACTGGCCTTGAATGACACATTAGACACCAGATAGATGTAACTAATATACACAAAACATTCCTTTCAAAAACAGAATAACACACATTCTTCCCAAGTGCACATGGAACAGTCTCCAGGACAGATCAGATGTTAGGCCATAAAACAAGTCTCAATAAACTTAAGAAAACTGAAATTATATGAAGCATCTTTTCCAACCACAACAGTATGAAACTAGAAATTAATTACAAGAAGAAAACTGGAAAAAAACACAAACACATGAAGACTAAACAACATGCTACTAAACAATCAATGGACCAACAAAGAAATCAAAGAGGAAATCAAAAAATACCTTCAGCCAAATGAAAATGAAAACACAATGTTCCAAAATCTATGGGATGTAGCAAAAGCAGCTCTAAGAGGGAAACATCATGATAAAGGACCACCTCAAGAAACAAGAAATCTCAATTCAACCTTCCACCTGAAGGAACCAGGAAAAAAAGCAAGTAAAGTCCTAAGTTGATATAAAAAAGGAAATAATACAGAGCAGAGCAGAAATAAATGAAATAGAAATGAAAAAAAAAAAACTAATAAAAAGATCAATGAAATAAAGAGCTAGTTGTGTGAAAAGATAAACAATTAATTGATAAAACTTTTCACAAGACTTACCAAGAACAAGAGAGAGGGCCCAAATAAATAAAATCAAATAAGTTACAATTGATACCACAGAAATTAAAAGGATCATAGAAAAGACTACTACAAAGAATTATACACGAACACAGTGGACACCTAGAAAAAAACAGACAAATTCTAGAAACATGTAATCTTCCAAGATTGAATCAGGAAGAAATAGAAAATCTGAACAGACCCACTACTAATAATGAAATTGAATCAGTAAGCAAAAAACGCCCAAAAAACAAAAGTCCAGACCCAAATGGCTTCACATGTGAATTCTACCAAATGTTTAAAGATGACCTAATACCTTTCCTTCTCACACTATTGCAAACAAAATGAAGAGGAACACTTCCAAGTTCATACTAAGAGGCCAGCATTACTCTGACACCTAAACCAAAGAAAGATACCACAAAAACAAAGCTACAGCCCAGTATCACTGATGAACACAGAAGTAAAAATCCTCAGCAAAATATTAGCAAACCAAATTCAACAATACATTAAAGGTATCATATACCACAGTCAAGTGGGATTTATTCCAGGGGTGCAAGGACGGTTTAACATCCACAGATCAGTCAATGTTATACGCCACATTAATAAAACAATGGATTAAAAACAGATCATCTCAATAGATGCAGAAAAATCTTTTGATAAAATTCAACATCCAGTTATAACAAAAACTCTCAAAAAAGTGGGTATAAGAGAGAACATTTCTCAACATAATAAAGGCCATATATAACAAGCTACAGATAACATCATACTCAACAGTGAGAAGTTGAAAGTGTTTCCTCTGAGCTCAGGATCAAGATAAGGATGCCCACTCTCACCACTTTTATTTAAAATAATATTGGAAGTCCTTGTCCCAGCAATTAGACAAGATATAAAAGGCACCCAAATTAGAAAGGAAGAAGTAAAACTGTCATTATTCACAGATGACATGATGGCATATACAGAGAACCCAAAAACCACCACTCAAAAACTATTGCTAATCACAGCATTATTTACAATATCCTTGATATGGAAGCAACCTCAGTGTCCATTGATAGATGAATGGATAAAGAAGAAGTGGTATGTGTATACACACACATACACATACACACAGACCCACATGATGGAATATTACTCAGCCATAAAAAGAATGAAATCTTGCTACTTACGACAACATGGATGGAGCTAGAGGGTATTATGCTAAGTGAAATAAGTCATAGACAAATACCATACGATTTCATTTATATGTGGAATCTGAAAGACAAAGCACATAACTGAAACAGAAACAAACTCATAGAT
This sequence comes from Manis javanica, assembly GCF_040802235.1. Taxonomy (NCBI): domain Eukaryota; kingdom Metazoa; phylum Chordata; class Mammalia; order Pholidota; family Manidae; genus Manis; species Manis javanica. The sequence continues at coordinate 113,015,348 of NC_133161.1, forward strand.
ACAGAGAACAAACTGATGGTTGCCAGGAGGGAGGGGTGTTGGGGGATGGACAAAATAAGTGAAGGGGATTAAGAGGTACAATCTTTCAGTTATAAAATAGATAAAATATAGGAATATAATGTACAGCACAAAAATATAATGAATGACACTGTAACAACTTTGGTGACAAGTGGTTAACTGGATTATTGTGGTACTTATTTCATAATGTATGTAAATACTAAATCATGACATTGTACACCTGAAACTAATACAGTATGTCAATTATTCTTCAATTTTAAAAACCCTATATAATGGAATGCTATTTCATATCTCACTTCTTTTGTTCCCTATGTCTGAAAGTTGTCACGTGTAGCAATAATTCTTTCTTAACTATGTAAAATTCCATTATATCCACATCCACAATTTATCTGCTCTACAGTCTGGGTTATTTCCAGGATTTTATGATTATAAATAATGGTGCCATATGAACATCTTCCTAGACAAGTATGCATTTCTTTTGGGTATATACTTAAGAGAGGAAGCATAGGACTCAGGGGAGGCATACATTTGACTTAGCAGACACTGCCAAAGATTTTTCCCAAGTAGTTGTACTATTAATAAAGAAATATAAAGCTTAGGGAATTACAGCGATTTTGCACCTAAATATACAGTGACTTAGGAAAAGAAACAGATAAATCTAGGCCTCCTAATTTAACACTACTCCCTTCTGAACATTGCAGATAATGCTCAAGAGAAGTAGGGTGAGAATATTTATTAATATAAAATCTGAAGGAAAGAAAATAGAGAAAGTCCTACATAATACCAAAATACCTCTGCATATTAGGTCCTGAGACAGAAACCTGAGTTTTTTTAACCAATTAATTAGATATATGACCTTAACCAAGTCACTTACCTAGCTTCTTTGTAGTAAAGCTTTTTCAATTGCCAGATGTCTACAATGCTTCCACTTAGTAAAGTGGAATACTACTTAATTAAGCAAGTAGGATATACTTGAAGAAAGTGCTCTGAAGAAAACACTATGTAATGTTACAGAAAATCTACACCAACAGTCTATAAACAACAAATTCTGGAGTTCTCATCAAGTAAAGAAATCTTTGAATCCTATAATGTGTAACAATCATAAAGTTTTAATAAGCAAAGGAAAAAATATTCCCACACAAAACATTGAGGACACTGGGCTACATCTTTACCCAAAGAAAGAAAATACAGCAATATAAAGCTAAATACAGCTTTATAGATAGCTACAAAACATTTTATATATAATTCTTTAGAGAATTAAAAAAAAGATGTCAGTGAGAAAAACAAATTCTTCTCAATGATATTTTGGCACATTTGATTACCTCCAGGAACAAATTCTTCCAGCCACTAACTTCTCTCTTTAGAACACTGCCTTTTGGTGCTCTCCAACAAAAGTGTTTGTGCTTAGGAGAGAGGCAGTAAGGCTTGGCCACTCTAAAGCTCACAAACAACAGAGCAGTGAGGAAAAGCTCACCCTCCAAGACTGCTTTCCTTACTCACAAAAATGTATTTGACCAAGTAGTAGTGGATACACCACAAATACTTAAAAATTAGGCATCAGCTTTATTCTCTCAGCCATCTCCAAAATCAGGAATGGTCTTTAGGAATTAGTACAAAGTATATCCATTCTTCTTTTTCCTATCTTCCACTTCTTTTTAGTTCCTGTTATTTCCCTTTCCATTAACTTCTTCCTCCTTTAAGACTGAGGACATAGCCATCACAATAAGAAATAGAGGCTGCTTCTTCCTCCCTGCCCTCCCTGCTATTGATTGTTCTAGATTTTGACTAAGTGTCATGAGTACAGATACTGTTTACAAACCATATGGCAGTGATCTCCATACTTTCTGGTAAAGAACAACATTTTACACCAAACTATTAAGATGGCAAGTGTACATTTGATGTATGGCACTTAAGACAAAAAGGTACTATGAATGTAGCAATACAAATTCACATTCTGACAATCTTAATAGCCTTTACATACTTTTAAACAATGATTAAAATATGTGCACGATATAATTTTTCCTCCTTATAGCCAAAGTTGGGTGCTTATGAGAATTTCAAAAATTCTCTAGTAAGAACATGGAGTACCCAAACACATTCTACTCTTGTAGTAGTGTGAGAATCAATAAAATCAAGTTTTATGGTTATTCTCTAGACCTGTCCATATCTGGCATAAATGAAAGGACTGAGTTGTGAAACAAATCTTAAGAAGATAGGAGAAGGACCTATATGTACTTTTTCTACCAGTATACTTAAAATTCTTGTATACTACATCAGAAATTATGATGGCACAATCTCCCAACAGACAGTAACAACTTCATTAACAGCCAATCTCATCATGCAGACCATTAATGAATGGTAATAAATATATAAATATGGGTCAAAGATTCTAAGTATCATTCTCCACAGTCACGATGGAGACACACATACACATATGCTCATAGTTTCTACAAATTAGAATGTGTATTAACCATTATAAATCACACACTCAACTATACAATTACCAACCGATAACAATGATTCAAATAAAGGTAATTTGTTTTGTTACTTTAAGAGTAACAAATTTGTTTACTTTAAGAGTAAATATACTTGCATTCTACTGATGCATTCAAGAAATATTTATGAGCATTTACTATGTGCCATCTTTGCAAAACCTCAGAAGCTGCTCTCAAGAAGTTTGCAATCTAATAATGAGAGAGACAACCACAAAGTATGACAAAATAATGTATAAAAAGTATAATGGAGCAGAGAGGAAGAAATGTTTAAATTTGCCTAAAGGAGGTAGGAAAAACTTCAAAAAGGAAATAGTCCTAGGAGGAAGAAGCAATGAAGGAGAGGACCTCCTAAGCAGAGGGAAAGCTTGTACAAAGTATTGTGCAAAAAGGCTTGTGTGGAAAAAAATACAGGAGAATACAGTAATGTTTAACTGATCTCTAGGGGCTGGAAATGATGGTAAATTATTTCATAATATTTCATTCATAAGAAAAAACTTGATTACTGAGATTATGGTGAGGTTTTATGAAAGTAACAGGAAATCAACAATTTTCTATCTGCCAGTGGTTATTCAAGTAACTGTTCAGTTTCTTAATATGCCTACTATAAAAATGGAATTGTGGATAAGGAGAGCAATTTCAGGAGAAAAGCATGTCTACCTGCAAATTTTGTTTCAGCTCTTAAGACTCTCAAATGTGAATACTTGTGACTGCCTTGGAAATAAGCTGATAGTATGACCTAATGCGTGAGCGTCAAGGATTTAACATCCTGTAAAGTAAATTTGGGTTTGGGCTCTGCCGTATCCCAGCTATGTTATTTTGGGGAAGTCCTAAGCCTCAATTTCCTCATCTACAAAATGAAGATGATAATACCAGTTACCTCACAGTGCTGTTTATGAGGATTAAAGCAGTAATACATGTAAAGTCTTTAATCACAGTATTTGTAACATACTAGGCAGTCAATGAATGATAGTAGCTATTAATATTATTATATTAGTATTTCACTGGCCTTGAAAATTATAGCCCCAACTAATGTTGCTGTTACAATGCCTATTTATTCTACAGAAAAAAAAGGATACTCTTTACAAAGCTTTTGGTAAATTTAACAATGATGCTACTGAAACTTTCAATATTGCTTGGGTTACAATTGTAAATGAGTGTTGAGACTATGACTGAGAGTAGTTTAACTTTGTTGTATTTCTTTATGTGACACTTTAAGAGAAGCAAATCTAATAAAAACTCTACACTACATTCAGTGCTCTTGGTATTTCCTATGTTGTTCTATGGGGGGTTTCAGGTAGAATGAAAAGTCCTGCTACCTGGAAGGATTCTCTATTAATCAAGGGCCTTCACTTCCTCCTATGCTGCGTAACTGTTAGGCAGAAAAACAGATATGAGCAGGTAGAGGGAGAATAAGGCCAGTGGAGACCACTAAATGGGGCTCAAGAGTTAAGCAGATAGAACAGAAAGCCAGAAAGAACTCACAGAGTTAAGGAGTTAATCAATTAAAGTTCCAAGGCCGGGAGCACTCAGGAAGTCCAGATATTCCCCAGATAAAGCAAAGTATCCAAGCGCAGTCTATGTCTTCATTGTACCGATCAGATCACGCCATTGTAAAATCTACTTAGCCTGCAAAAAGGCCCAGCTTATTCTTTAACTTAACCTATATGTGATTTTTCCTCTTCTTCCATCCCCTTATCAAGTAACTTTGTAACCAGGGCAGGAGACAGACCTCTGAAGTGTAAATAAACCTATGTGGACAAAGAAAGCTGATATCCAACCAACATAGTTACTTAAATAACCCTACTCTTAAAATGAAACTTCAAAGGAATTATAAATACCTGCATACATCATGCCTTATGCTGACTCCCACCCACAAAGCCCAAAAAAATCCCAGACCCGAAACCCTTAGGGGCACCTCTTCTCTCAGTTTGCCCTCACTACCCTTTCTTTGAGTGTGTACCTTTTTGCCTTAAATAAAAACTTCTCACTGCTCAACTTACTACATTTTGTCTCTGTGCTCTTCCAGTGATAAGTGTCTTTGTTACTTTGCTATTTCATTCTGTACTCCAGGTTTAAACACAAGTCTTCACTCTGTCTCTGTCCTACTTCAGATAAGTAGGGAGGGGCTGCTGAGAGCTATTTGGGCTTGCAAGTTCCAGTCACCTGGGTGACCCAGACAGAACTGCAGCTGTACAGTCGTGCTCTCTGGTAGCCTGCCTGAAAATCTCCTTCCTTTGCCTTTGGGAATTTCTCAGAACATAATCTCACTCCATCTAGTGCTCTGTGGCTCCCTCAAATCCTGTGGTGGTAGGGACTCAGTTCCCACACCATGCAGATTCAAGCAGACACTGGATGCCAGGAGACCCTGGCTTTAGGAGTTGGCAAGGGATGTGCACAATGCCAAGCAGGCATCCAATGAGCTTCCCTTTCCTCTCTCTGTTCTTCCTTGCTCTGCTGCTACCTGCAAGGCAGCTGCTCTCGCTTAATGAATTCCTTCCTCACCTTGTAGTCTGACCTCCATGCGTCTCCAAACCAAATTCCTCCCCAACATAATGGTTTGGAAAATAAGAGTTTTCTCTTTAAAACTTTATACTCAGTGGGGAGGTAGGAACGGAGAGTAATTGTTTAATGGGTACAGAGTTTCATTCCAGGATGGGAGGGTCTAAAAATAAGTACTGGTGGTGGTTGCACAGCAATGTGGATATAATTAATGCCAAATGGTACAATTAAAGATGGTTGAAGTAGGGAATTTTATTTTTTGTTTATAGTTTTTAATTTTATTTATAGTTTGCCACATCAAAAAATATTTTTAAAGAATTTTTAAGTCTGTATTCTGCATCCTTTTTACCATTCATTCACCCACTCAGTCATTCACTCAAATATTTAAGTACATATTATGAAGTAAGAACAAGACGCAGAGCTAGGCAGGGAAGATAGACGCACACCCAAATAAGTGTTATAAGCTATCAGATGCTTTATACAGGAGACAAGCAGAGTTATAAAAGCGGAAGCCCAAAATACCAGAGAGGGTCTGGAAACTCTTCATGAAGAAGAACACCCATAAGCTGAATCTTAGAAGAACAGCACATATTTCCCATGTGGAATAATCATGACCAGCACTTTTCTTCTCCCAGTTAACTTTAAATCTCCAGAGAAGGACAATTTTCTGACAAGGGAACACTAAAAGCAGTTCTTAAATCATTCAAGACAGTTAAAAGTTCAAACTTAGTGATCTGCTTCTGCATTATCACATGAGGAAGGGAGGAGGAAGGGAGGGAGGGAAGGAGTGAAATACAGATGGAGATGGAAAGACAGAAAATCACTATATTCATCTCCAAACCAACACTAAAATCACAAAAGCTAAACCTACTTGGGTTTTCACTACTCACTTAGGTAGATATTATAGAGAAAAAAGCACATCATCTTAAAGTCTCAATGGTTTATTTAAGAAGTAGGACAGAATAATGGGTCTTATTATAGCACTAAAACAAAGTATTATTTGAGCAGTTCCTTTAGAGAAACCGGATGACTCATTTAGGACACCATTAAATAAATGATTATATTAGGGTAGCAAATGGTGCCCTGGAAGAGTTCAGTCCCATAAATAGGGATAGCTATTTACTTTCAGGGAGCACCTTTGTGTTCCTTGGGAACTGGGACTATAAACAAACTTATATTTCCATTATCTTGTTTTTAATTTTATCAAAAGCTATTTTTGGTTTAAAATAAACTGATCCTCTAGAGCCCTTGAAACCCTAACTATATTAAGAACAAAGAAACAGACCGGCAAAATTTCACTGTTATGAATGCCAAAAAAGAAAAAAATGGGGGGGGTTGGTTTGCAGGATTTTAAGAAACACACTGAATGAGGAGAAATTTCCCCCCAAAATAAAGAATCTTAATTTGGTGTCAGTTAATAAAACACTACCACAAAGGAATAAATGCAAAGGCTTAAAACTAGAAAAGTTAGCTTTACCAACACTTACTAATGTTAATTTGTAGCTCCATAAGGAGAGAGAAGCTGTTAGCAGATAAGCCTACATTAAGATGTGAAGGAAAAATGTTACCCACAAATGTTGAGAAAGGCTGAGAACCCATACTAGGAACTGCGTTGAGTATAAGTCATACTTTCTGTTACATGTCTTGGTTCAGATCATGATTACATGAGACCACAAAAATGTAAACATGATTAAAACTATACTACATACACCCTTCATTTTCTACATAGTAAGATGTAATACAGAGCAGTCTGGAAAAGGAAATAACAGACACAGGCTTTCTAAGTCTCAGTCAGTCCCCAGTTCTCTCCTTACTGGATATTCTCGCTTTTAGTAATTTTCTATGATTTGTTTTCCATGTACAATAGATCAGGTTTGTTTTTTAAGGGAAAAGTAAGGTAAAAAAATAAAAGAGGTAAAAAGTAACATACAGAAACAGCAATGGGCAATAACACTAGCAGGAAATGAAGACTCAGGGAACCCAAGTACACAAGCCAGTTCAGCCACCAAAGGAGCTAGTGATGAAGGATGAGTCATTTACTTGCTTTTAGCCTTCGTTTATTTGGGTACTTTTACAAAACATACATTACTTATGTATGCATTAAAGTTGAACCATTACTTAAAACAAAAACTTCTCTGGAAATGCAATATGCATAGAGAAAACGAAAGAGCTGCTTTAACTGAAGCCAAAAATGGGAGCCTAGAGTCCTGCCCAAATAACACGCTCATCTCCTTAGTGGGTGAGAAGAGGGGCTGGGTCAAAGGAACTGGAGAACCCCGAGGCCACTCGATGTACTACTTAAAGCTACTGGCGTAGATGAGTGGAGGCTCAGTTAAATTTCATGGACCAGGACAAAGTTCAAAACAGATTTAAGTACTGACATAGGGTTTTTTACTATACATTGATTTCAAAAATCATCATCATCATTTCATATGTGAAAGAACATTCCAGAGACAAAAAATGGAAAGAACATTCTATCTAAATGAATAATCTTAGCTTTGTTTTATGAAAACAACTGGTGGCCAGAGAAAAAGACACTATAGTAGATTAGGATAGAACTCCAGACAACCTCTCAGGTCTATTAATGTTTTAAAATTACACAATTTCTATTTCGGAAAAAATTAACTGAGACTACTTTAGGTATATAAAAAAACTGTTTCCTAAGACTGCCATTTAGTCAGTAAATAAAGTACTCTAGGTAGGGTCACTGAAGTAAAAGAGCAGTAAAACCCAGACAGAGAAAAATCAAGTTAAAATTTACAACTATTAAACTTCAACATCAAAACTAAAATTTTTAATATAATTTTCCCCATACCTATAAAACAAGAACTATAATCACCATCTGTAATCTATTCAAAGCAATGTTTAACTTCCCAACCTTTAAGTGCCCCACAGCTCTTTCCCACTTTCTGCTCCTTCATACTCAGTGTTGAGTTTTATCAACCTCATCACACTTCCTTGTGAAAGCAGCACAGCACCTCAGATATTTCAGGGGATCTGTTTCCTCAAGTTTCAGCACTGCTGTTCCTTTACATTTCTGCAAAATCCTCTGAAAGAGGTTGCCACAAGCACTTGCGGGCATCAAAGTAACATGAGGATACCTAGCTGAATAAAGAGATAAAGCTGTATTTCCAGGATAATGTAGCCTCCCTGAACCTGAAAAACAACATAGTCTATTGATCATGATACAACTATTTTTTCAAATCTGTTTAAAATTTCTGTTATAATAATATACAACATCCCATTACCTAAAGTAAAACTCCACTATGCAGATCAAAAGTCTCTCTGCTAAAGAAAGGTTTGATACCAAGGACCTGTACCTCCCAAAGCACTGAACACTGGACGCCCAGAAAACATTCTCTAAGAACTTCACCTGAGCATTTCCCTCCTTCTCCTGGCACTGCATATAACATTCTCTAAGCAGATCTTAGATCTATCTTTTACACAAAGTTGTATCACATTCCTGAGAGGCCCAGTCCAACCATATTTTACCATACTTAGATTTTAAAGCAATTTTTCTGGGAATACTTTCTGTATCAGAGAAGAGATAATCACTGATCATCATTTATTACAAAAGTAAAAACTCACATTATCATTAAGACTTCTCTTTTCTGGGAAATAAAGAAAATTCTCTTAACTTTTACTCAAACACTTTTTTCCAATTTTTAAAAACATTCTGTGTGTCCTGTATGCTCCCCATGTAACACTGTACTTGCTGATGGACGCATAAAACAAGGTACAAAGACAACTACATGAGTCTCCCTTTCTCACACTTTCAGTTTCTAGGCACTGATTGCTTAAAATAGCCATAAATGGGTAGGATTATACTTCCTTGTATTATAGTATAGGTTTGCAAATACGACTTTCTTTCCACGGAGGCATCTTTTGGATATTTTGTAAGTCCAGTGATTGAAAGATATTCTAGGTTGAAGCTGACTAAAGGGCCTTTCAGAAGGCAGTCTCAAGTCACATTATATGTACTCCATTAAAGACAGGAAAAAGTTTATTCTAGAACTAAGTCGTATCCATTATTTAAGGAAGAAACACACAGACAACAGGCAAACCTGGCAATTCCCATCATATATTTCTTCTTAGACAACACAGACTCTGAGCCATCACCCCTTAACAGAGTCCCTCCAAATTCATCTTCTGGGTCTGTTTCCACAAGGGCACCTGAAAAGCCTTAAGAGCCTTTGTCCCGTCACTTTCATTTAAAAAGAAGCTAGGTGCAAAAGGTGGGTCTAAGCTAATTCCTTGGGCCCCAGCAGTCAGTGTGAATCTGTCACTGCTGCCAGTCCTCAGTGTCTTGAGGAATGCTTGAGCCCTGGCTGCAAGCCATCCACTCATCCCTCTGCTCATGTCACTCTTACAAGAGGGCTGCCATCACTGGGCACTCGGACAAGGTTGTGAGATGGAGGCAGCTCAGCCACTTGGAGCAATGCAACACTGAAACCCTGCCTCTGTCTATCAAAGCTCCTGGCTGGGCAGCAAAGCCATGTTGACTTCAGAGCCTCTTCCATTTGCTCCCAGTACAATCCTTACTGGTTATATGGAAACGAGATGTCCTCTTGACAAGAAAATCCTCCTCCTCTCTTAGATGCCAGGAAGCAAACACAGCAAACATGGAAGGGGGTGGAGTGTGGAAGGGTGGGTTTGGCTCAGGTTCACTTTGGATATCTGCCTCGATGGAAAATACCTAACTCTTGACAACCTTTATTGCTTTTTATTTCCTAGCTGACACAGTATCAAAACCAAACATGTACACCAATTTATAGGGAAATAAAACAAGAGGCATGAGTCAGGCTCAATGATAAGAGCAATTTCTTAAGGCTTACAGCACAATGATAGATAAAGCACATAGTATCAACAAATAGAAAAAATTAAACCATACTAAGTAATATACACCAATATCCATGAATATACACAGAAGAAATACAGTAACAGGTCTTTTTTGGCTCCAGATTATCTTTCATTTATAATCTTATATACAGAAATGAGAGTTTCTTAGTAATATAAAATAGGTTTATTTTAATCTAAACATTGAGTATTCATAAATATCAAATGATTTCATTAAAGATTTTCTTCTTAAATTTATATTTTTCCCACTAAAGCCCCTAAGATCTTATTTTTGATGCCATGGCAGCTTTTGTCTGAATTTTAAAAGCATATGCAGAATACACCACCTGATTTAGCAGTCAGGTAGTACACGTTAGCTCTCATTTTGGGGCACCTTTGAAGAAAGAGTGGTATTTAATACTGAATATAAGCAGTCTTTTCATCTTACCCTGTAGAGTAATTGCCTCCCACTTCAGAACTATAGAATGAGTTATCACCTCTGACTTGCTCTAAGTGCTACGGCCGGCATGGAGAAAAATGACAAAGAATATTATGGGCTTACTCGAGGGATTCAGATCTTCACTAACTGCCAGCACAGCTTAGTCAGGCACAGCACAATGAGACACAGCATGAGAAATGACATACATTACTGGGTACTGGTTCTAGGAAATCATTGCTACGAAATGTCCTGAGAATGCAGAAGCTGAATCTTTCTCAGGGTCAAACACAGCATATAAAAATTACAGCTGCACATGGATGGTGTTTACAAACACACTTATATATTTAATTGAAATTATGCATATGGACTTGCTGAAAACTTTTGTTTATAGAATACAGTAAAGGTGGGAGATACAGAGTGCTTTCCCCTAGATTCTAGCAGCTGCACTGAAGCAGCCAGTGCTTTCACAGTTATCCATTATCAAGTTGGGTGCAGATAGGCTGACTACCTAAAGACTATACAGTTTATCCTGTAAGGGCTGACCATGGAGCCAACCATCTCCTATGTTTAACAGGCACAAAATATAATGGAAAAAGTTGGCAGGAGTAGTAGAGCAATGGCCAATAAACAAATTATCTTAGCATTTTTCATCCTGCATCACAGAGGAAAGAAATGAGTATGAGAAATCAAATGACAGACGCACATGGACTTAAATCCAATTTGCATGTCATGATGTATACATAAATAAAAAATGCAAAAGGAAAAGAAGAGTATTTAAATTTCATTCCACGTTACTAACATGTTTCTCATTAAAATATAAACCTTACCTTTGCTTCTTTCTTACTGGCTTCTCTTCTGGCTTCCCTTTCTTTCAGTCTTCTCTCCTACAGGAAGAGGGAAATTAGCAACATATAAATATCTACTGGGTGTAAACCAGACCACACATTCATAAAAGTTTTCTTTTTTAGAGCCAACTGATACATGACATTCATTTTTCAATACCTATATACTGAGTATCCACTATGGGATTAGCGTTAAGTATTTATAATCATTAAGTATGTGTCAAATAGATCTTGAATTAAATCCCAGTTCTACCACTTACTAGCTTGTAACTTGGGGCAACTCAATTATATTCTCTAACTCCCATCTTCGCAGCTAAACATGGAGATAACAGGAGCACACATTTCATGAAATTGGTACAAGAATTACATAAACTAGCATACATAAGTGCTTAGCACAATGTCTGACACGGACTGGTACACAATCTATGTTGGCTATTCGAATAAAAAGAAGGAAAAAAAAGCAATAATGACTATTTCCCTTTTTCTCTGTCTAAAAGCAGAATTTATAAAGATATGAAATCCTCATCCTTAGGGTTCTTAGAAAAGTGGCAATACTTTCTCAAACAAAAAACAATGGAAGATCATTCTTATAAACCATGTTATTTCATTAAATTGATATGTAATTTCTCCACTAGTTTTCCAATCATCATAGAATAGGCAGAAAAATGTAACACTAACATTTTTTAAAATAAGGAGAACAAATATATAAATATTAAAATTCAAAACAAAATGATCCAGCTAAAGTTGAATATTGTTTTAAGTAATAAATCTTTTCACTTCACAAGTGTTAAAGTAAAAGGTTATTCTCAATACAAAGTTCACAGCTTCCAATTTGTATTTTATAAATTTTATAATTCTATAAATGCAATGTAAAAAAGTGAATTCACAGCAAATAATTTTCTTTTCATGACATATTATGAAACAGCAACCTTCATTCACTATTAAACATCCATTAACATGAGAATTAACAACTTCTCTAATCTGGGCACTCTAACATTACCACTGTGCTTTATAGATACATCACCTTCTCCAGATTTAAAAGCCAATTCTAACATACACTCTGAAGACAGACCTGAGGCTGCTCTGTTTCTTATGGCATTGAGAAGGACAGGCAATTGCTACTATCCACCTTATCCAGAGGCTTCTTTATGGCAAAGTGACAACATAAATGTTGAGCGTCTCAAAGTAATTAAATACTAATTAATGCAAAGTGGAGAGGAGTCCACAGAGCTTTTAGATTGTTTCTATAGCTTCAGCTTACACAGTAGGGAAGAGAAATTTTAAGTAAAACAAAAATTCAAATTCAAATGGCAACTGTGAATATGTTCCCCAGCCCCCTGAATAGTGAATAATGTTTCTTTTTTGTGATTATTATTCATTCTATAACCCAGTTTGGGAGCAAATGGGTATCACCTTCACTTGCAAATAAAACATTCACCTAAAAGGGCAGGTAGAACTTAATGTGCAATTTACACAGAGGAACACTGTCATTTCTAGAAGTTTCAGGACCAAAATCAGAGGGAAAGGAAAGATAAAAAAAAAAATATATCAGAACTTGACTTGTTCATTGCCAAAGAGCTTAGTAAGTGACAAAGCTGACCTAAACCTGGGTGTTCGTGTGCCAAGCCTAGTGCATTTTTCCAATACGTTCTAATAAAAATTGAAATGTCAAGTTTGACTTTAATAACATAAGAAAATAATACTCAGTATTATTTTAATAAACTGCCAATTAATGCAATCGTTATCACACTCTATCCGTGAATTAGTTCTCTAATGACTTTATGAGTTTCGATCTGTCACTAAAGTAAACTAATCTCAATGTTTCCTAAATTTGTGGCAGAGAAAAAAGTTAATGGATGGCAGTTTCTAAACTTCTGCACCCAAATTTTTCATAGAGTTGGTGCCAATTACTGATTTACCATGAGCACTAACAGACAACAAATAAATGGAAGCAGCAAAATAATATTAAAGACAAGAATTTAAAATAACTGATCATAATTATGCTTAGTTTGAGAGCTGGCTTTAGTGTGTGGATGCATGTTTTGTAATTCTCACTTTTCTCCTTCAAACTCATACACACACACACGTAATTTAACTCTGTTTCCTACAAAAAGTAGTTTTCATGTTTTGAAACTTTAAAGATAAAACTGAGTAGAAAAGTATTTTATGTTATTATGCAAAGACCACAGTGACTTTCAAGTGTTGTGCTGCTTAAACTATAGCTAAATAAAACACCAAATAACTAGAGTAATAAAATTGAACTTTTATAAAATTGTATCTGTCCATTAGCACATTAATAGTATTGTTCTCATATACTAACATAGTAGCTCTGAATTATTAAGTATCAGGAGTGTGCTAGGCATTTCACACATATTTTTAAAAATGTATGTAACAAAAATTTTAAGGTATTATTTTTCCCATTTTATAGATAAAAAATATTGAAGAGCAAAGTGATTAATAATATGGGCCTGATGTCACACAGCCAGTAAGAGAGGGACACAAAACTAAAACTCGACCCATGGAGCCAAGGTCCTCACTCCCCCAGCCCCAGCTCACTTCACACCCCTCCTTCCTCAGTGACGAAGTTGTTAGCTTTGTAGGTGTATACATAATGTGCTTCTTTATCTGTGTATTTTAGGCAAATGTTGCATTTACTTTTATTATTAATAACGGTTTGCTACCCCATGGGTCTTTTCATACTGATAGCCTCTTTTTTTTTTCAGATAGCATTTTAAGAATGCTAATTAATTTTTACCAGTCTCCTGTACAGGGAAGGAAAAAAAACAGATAATTAACCACACATAACAATCACATGAATTTTTGGTATAATTATTGAGGAACTGGCCTTCTCCTAACACATCAGAGTGTCTGAAAATGGAACTCAAAGTTCCAAATAACCTTGATATGCTCACATCAGAAAAACCCTGATAGGTATACAAATAAACATAATCTCTATTCTAGGGCTTTTCATCAAACCATTTTAATCAAAGCAGAAAAAAAGCATATATCCACAATTTTCCACTATTACTGAACTACAAGTATTAACTCATTATATACGATGAAGGGTACTTTAAATTTCAAATTTAAATTGGATATCAGAATTCACATGAGAATGCAAATGGGATAGTTTTCTTCTTAATATTTTTGCATCAAGTCTCAGATGGATGAGGGATCTTGAAAACCTTTAAAATAGGAAGTGAACATGACCAGGACATGAAACCGAAGTTCAATAAAAAAAAATTTAAAACTTTCAATACTGAATGAAACAAAAGCAAAATTAGAAAACTTTTCTCTCTTATCTTAAAAAGCTATCTGAAAAGAGGCAAGAGTAAACATTAAATAATGGAGAAGAAGAACAGGAAACAGAATTGTGGTAATCCAAAATTTAGGAGAAGTTATAGAGAACAATGTACATTTTTTTTTCCTTTCCTAAAAAAAGAAAAAAAATTTTTTTAAAGAAGAGTATGTGTATCATAGGTGGTATATGTGACAAGACTTAAAGATAAAAGACTGGACTATTCCTTTAAGATCAGGAAGACAAGATTGCCCACTCTCCCCACTGTTGTTCAACATAGTTCTGGAGGTCCTAGCCATGGCAATCAGACAACATAAAGAAATAAAAGGCATCCAGATCAGTAAAGAAGAAGTTAAACTGTCCCTGTTTGCAGATGACATGATATCGTACACAAAAAACCCTAAGAATCTACTCTAAAACTATTAGAACAAATAACTAAATTCAGCAAAGTTGCAGGATGCAAAATTAATACACAGAAATCTGTGGCATTCCTATACACTAATGATGAACCAGCAGAAAGAGAAATCAGGAAAACAATTCCATTCACAATTGCATCAAAAAGAATAAAATACTTAGGAATAAACCTAACCAAGGAAGTGAAAGACCTATACCCCGAAAACTACAAGACACTCTTAAGAGAAATTAAAGAGGACAGTAATAAATGGAAATTCATCCCATGCTCATGGCTAGGAAGAATTAGTATTGTTAAAATGGCCATCCTGCCTAAAGCAATCTACAGATTCAATGCAATCCTTATCAAATTACCAAGAGCATTCTTCAACGAACTGGAACAAATAGGTCAAAAATTCATATAGAAACATCAAAGACCCCGAATAGCCAAAGCAATCCTGAGAAGGAAGAATAAAGTGGGGGGCATCTCACTCCCCAACTTCAAGCTCTACTACAAAGCCACAGTAATCAAGACAATTTGGTACTGGCACAAGATTAGACCCACAGACTAGTAGAACAGAATAGAGAGTCCAGATATAATCTCAAGCAAATATGGTCAATTAATATATGATAAAGGAGCCATAGATATAGAACGGGGAAATGATAGTCTCTTCAACAGCTGGTGTTGGCAAAACTGGACAGCTACATGTAAGAGAATGAAACTGGATTGTCTGACCCCATACACAAAAGTAAACTCAAAATGGATGAAAGATCTGAATACAAGTCATGAAACCATAAAACTCTTAGAGAAAAATATAGGCAAAAATCTCTTGGACATAAACATGAGCAACTTCTTTATGAACATATCTCCCCAGGCAAGGGAAACAAAAGCAAAAATGAACAAGTGGGACTGTATCAAGCTGAAAAGCGAAAAGTTTCTGTACAGCAAAGGACACCATCAATAGAACAAAAGGACATCCTACAGTATGGGAGAATATATTCATAAATGACATATCTGATAAGGGGTTGACATCCAAATTACATAAAGAGCTCACACACCTCAACAAACAAAAAGCAAATAATCCAATTAAAAAATGGACAGAGTAGCTGAACAGACAGTTCTCCAAAGAAGAATTTCATATGGCCAACAGACACATGAAAAGATGCTCTATATTGCTAATCATCAGAGAAATGCAAATTAAAACCAGAATGAGGTTATCACCTCACACCAGTTAAGATGGCCAACATCCAAAAGACAAACAACAACAAATGTTGGCGAGGATGTGCAGAAAGGGGAACCCTCCTACACTGCTGGTGGGAATGTAAATTAGTTCAACCATTGTGGAAAGCAGTATGGAGGTTCCTCAGAATGCTCAAAATAGAAATACCATTTGACCCAGGAATTCCACTTCTAGGAATTTACCCTAGGAATGCAGCAGCCCAGATTGAAAAAGACATATGCACCCCTATGTTTATTGCAGCACTATTTACAATAGTCAAGAAATGGAAGCAACCTAAGTGTCCATCAGTAGATGAATGGATAAAGAAGATGTGGTACATATACACAATGAAATATTATTTAGCCATAAGAAGAAAACAAATCCTACCATTTGCAACAACATGGATGGAGCTAGAGGGTATTATGCTCAGTGAAATAAGCCAGGCAGAGAAAGACAAGTATCAAATGATTTCACTCATCTGTGGAGTATAAGAACAAAGAAAAAACTGAAGGAACAAAACAGCAACAGAATCACAGAACCCAAGAATGGACCAACAGTTACCAAGGGGAAAGGGACTGGGGAGGATGGGTGGGAAGGGAGGGATAAGGGGGGAAATGGGGCATTACGATTAGCACACATAATGTGGTAAGGGGGGATGGACACAGGAAAAGCAGTATATACAGAGAAGACAAGTAATTATTCTATAGCATCTTACTATGCTGATGGACAGTGACTGTAATGGGGTATGTGGGGGGGGGACTTGATAATGGGGGGAGTTAAGTAACCAAAATGTTGTTCAAGTAATTGTACATTAATGATATCAAAATTAAAAAATTAAAAAAAAGGTAAAAGACTGGAGCACAATAAGTTGAGGAGAAAATATAATTAAACTTTATCAGATTCTATAATTGAGGTCCCCCTTAATTTTATGTGGTTCAAATGCTTTAAAAATCCTTTATTTCCCCATTTCATTTTCAAATATAGATTGATACTAAAGGCTATTTTATGCCATACAAGAAAGCAAAATTGTATCTTTAGTTCTGCCATGCTACAAATGATTAAGTATAAGAAGAGCATGAAATTCAGTAATAAAAATCAAATTCACAAGGGACCGGAAAACAGAAAAATCAAATTTCAAGGTACAAAACACTCCCTTTACAGATGTTATTATATTCCATCTCACACACTATAGGGCCCTTAGCTTCCACAAAAGGAAGTACCATGAAATATGAATTTAAGCACCCACCAGGACTATGCATTTAAACCATTTTCACTCTAATGCCATTCTGAGAATCTGTACATTTGAAAATATAACTCATCTTCCTTCAGGAGGTAGTAAAAGCATAACCTGTTTGAATGAAATCCAGGCAACTTGGTAAAGAATCAAGTTCCCAGTTGTCACATAGAGAAGAAAGGCACATCTATCCCTATTTCAATATTACAGGAATATCTTTTTCAGGGAAGAAAACTGGCTCAACTCCAGTGAGTCAAAGAATGATGACAGGATTTTCAGCCCTGAAAATGTCCCCTGCCCTCCAAGGACAAAGTCTCAGTAAACCTAAATTCCTTTCAGGAACTCAGAGCATATAACAAGGTTCTCTGATCTGTTGCCTATTCTACAGTTTCATTTGAATGACATAAAAAATTGGTCTTCCATATATAAATCTGTAACAACTAACAACAAGGATATGAAGACAGAGAAAAACAAATTTACATGGAAATACTGATTCAGTAATTCATTGCTTCAAATATTTTCTGAGCTCCTCTGTTCCAGTCTGCAAGGCAGGCTCTGGGTATACACAACAGGCAAAACCGACACCGCTCAGCTTCCCCTGGTCTTTGTAGTCTCAAAGGAACACCATATGACATTAAAAAAAAAAAATCCCACAAAACAAATAACTTAATAAAAATACAGATACTGAACAGTTAAAGACTTGCCTCACAATTGTAAGAGCTATGCAATTTTCAGTATTTGTCTCATTTTGGACTCTACATATGAAGAGGGACCCAAGTACTAAGAATATTCAACTTAATATCACAAAATACTACAAGCTCATGAGAATAAGAACACAAATTTCTAAAGTAGGCATCTCCAAATTATAGGCAAAGGTTCCATAGTAACAGGCTGGAGCCTTTTTAAAAAATAATAAACCTGGTTGTCGTAGGACGAGGAACTGACTGACCCCAGAAGTGGGGTAAGGTTGTACAAGAGGAAGATCTCTTTTCTGCACTGCAAATAAGCTGCATTCATAAGGTCCGCTTTAGAATTAAGCACCAGATGCTTACTCCCTTGCCCCCATGATGACTTTTCTGACACTAGTAAAATTTCATAAGGCCATCTGAGCCAGACCAGTCTCTGACAATGCCTTAGACTCTTGAGCAATCACAGGTACTTAAAAATCGATTCTGGCACTAGTAACTATATAGCTATGAAATAAATGTTCAGGGAAAGGCAAAATTAGTATGTGATCCTAAACTAAACAAGTAACCACAATACTTATTTTATTCCTGAATTTATCTGAGACCAATGACCTTGCTCTGGAGATACAATTGATTTGCCATTCTTTCATAATTTTCTACTCCTGTCATCATCCTCCACCTTTTTATTCATTACTTCAGAGTTACCCTGTTGCAAGAGAACGCCTGGTGGTTTAAGATAGGTAAGAACACAGCTGAATAGTTAAAAACAAAGTCTAAAGAGTGACAAAGACCTTGGTAAGAGTCCCAGTGCTACTACTTGAAAGCTGTGGGGCCTTGAACAATTTATTTGACCCTTTTAAGTCTTAGTTTTATTATCTAGAAAATGAGGTTTGAGTCATTTCAGAAGTTGACTGTTAGCAATAATGCAGTAATATATATACAGCATTTAGTACAGGGCCCAGTTAACTAACTGTGACTTGTTACTGCTAATGTTCTTGTTATTACTATTCCTAAGATATCTGATCACTGTTTCCCTCCTTCTTTACTATCACATAAATTTATGTTTAAAATTCCTGGACTCCATGCCAACTCAATTTCTGTGTCAGTAACAACTAAACAAAATAGATTTTCAAAAAAGCCCCTTTAATCCTTTCCTAACCTTCATGCTAACAAGCAGAACCCAGAACAGTGCTGTACCATCTTAGCCAGCAGCCCAGGGCCACATCTCAGCGTGGCTGTTACCCAAACATACATTTCAAAATGGTAAAGCACTCAAAGCAAATTTCAAGGGGATGTAAGAGAACTTCACAATGAATTGCTTCTTTCCACTCTTAGCTGTTATAGCAAAGATTATCAGCCTAAATGTGAGTAATCTTTCAGAGCTAAAAATGATGACACATATCACAGAGCAGATTTCACTCCATTTAAGAACCCTTCAATGATGTGATCCATGGCCCACCTTTCACAGTTCTAAGTGAATTATTGAAAAAAACATTGTTTCCATGCAGAAGTAGTGCCTTTGCCTTTATAATTCACTAACTTAACTAATGGTCATATGTGAAAAGCATAGCTTCTACTGTAATTTTACTTCTGATGAATGGTTTCAAAAGATTCAGCAGAGAAAAAAGTAAGAGGCT
The DNA here is from genome assembly GCF_040802235.1 of Manis javanica. Lineage (NCBI taxonomy): Eukaryota > Metazoa > Chordata > Mammalia > Pholidota > Manidae > Manis > Manis javanica. Next base: position 113,034,939 of record NC_133161.1, read on the forward strand.
TATTTTATGTATAGCTACTTACAAGTTGCCAGGGAAAGCTGGAGACCAGAATGGTCTCAGGAGAAAATGCTTAACAGTTACAATGAAAACTCATGAAGACTGACCAAAGCAGTGACACAAGGACCTCTCAAGTCCAGAGTAAGCAGCTTACAAGTTCTGGGAAACAGGCAGCTATACTCTGCTCTGGGGATGATTTTTTGTTGTTGTTGTTTGGGGTTTTGTTATTGTTTTCGCTATAAACTAGTTAACAATCTTATTGTTCACGTTCTTAAATCTTTACAAGACATTTACTTGAGTCACAGTGGAAATTACACAGCTTTCATAATTTGGTAGAAGGACAGGGACAACAACATGGAGGCAAGACAGGTGGCAAAAATTGCATAACAGCCCAACATTACAGAGACTGAGCACATACCCAAAACTATACTATGAGACCATTAATTTTAAACAGCAGGAGCAAATAACTATGTTCAAACAGAAACACTAAGACCAAACTCACTTATATATTACATGGATTATCCCTTTAATTAAACATATAATCATGAAATATTTTAAACATGCTAAAAGAACATTCCTGAGCTTATGACAACTTCAAAACTTACTACACTTTCTTAAATACGTGTCAAATAACAAATGTTAACAGATTTTATGGAGTTTTCTTTCCAATGTAAAACTCCTTCCAACATGAGCAAGATATAAAATGGCGGTGTGAGAGCTGAGACAGAGAATTCTTCCAAAACCACATATAATAAGAAAATACAGTTAATACAACTAATTCTAAAAGAACAACAGGAAAGAAGGCTGCGCCAGACTGCATAAACCTAGAGAAAAGAGCAGACCACATGAAACAGGGTAACATACCAAAGCCTTGATCCAGCAGGGCCTAAACCTTCCAAAACCCGAGCTCACCAGAGGGAGGAAGAGAAACAGAGCAGGAAGGGAGTGGAAGCCTAGGACTACTGAACACTCAGCACTACAGATCTGCTTTGGGAGCACAAACCTACACTGCATCGTGCTCTGGAGATTAGTGGGTTTGGAAAGCTAAGAAAGGCAGAGTACTTGGAGAGACTCAGATTCCAGCCATTTGTGGAGGACAGGGATCCACATCGGGCTGCTCTGGACAAAGGAGAGGGGGGTGTTCTGAGAGGCTTACTAGCAACGAGAGGACTGCAGAAGGGGAGGAAATTGCATGGAGCCTGCTCTGCGGGAGAAGGGATAGGAGGACAAGGTTGGCTGGATGCGCTCTGCCCAGCAGGTTGGGAACTTTCAGGAGCATCAGGTGCTCCATCGCTCCTGGTAGGCTACTCAGACCCCCACTGTGATACGTAGTCTGCTCGCCTTCCTCCTGGCCTACCAGCACTGGCTCATAAACTGGCAGTCCCTGCCCTGGCATCAGGCCAGCCAGAGGAAGGCCCCACCTATGGCAGCTACAAACACAAAGCACAGAGGCTTACTGCTGGGCCCACTAGTTCTGGCAGTGCAAACAGGCACTGTAGTCAGGAAGCAGAAACAGCTCTTTCCTCCCCCGCAGGCACCAGCACAGCTCCTTGTGACCCCCGACATCACTGCAGGGAATGAGCAGCTCCAGACACAAGAACTTCTGGGCACTAGAGGACACCACATACAAATATGAAATGTCAAAGGAAACTGGTTCAGATGAAGATCTCACAATCCCCAGAAAAAGGCCCATATGAAACTGAACTCACCAATCTTCCCGAAAGAGACTTCAAAATAAAAATCATTAACATTCTCATGGAGGTATATAAAAATATTCCAGAACTAAGGGATGAATTTAGGATGGAGACTCAATCACTAAGAAATTCCATATCTTAAAAGAAACATACAATGGAGGGATTTAAAAGCAGATCAGATATAGTAGAAGAGACAATAAATGGAATAGAAATTAGAGAAGAGGAATACAAAGAAAGTGAGGCACAGAGAAAAAAAAGGATCTCTAGGAAAGAAAGAATATTGAGACAATACTGTGACAAATCCAAACATAACAATATTCACAATATAGGGGTATCAGAAGAAGAAGAGAGAGAAAAGGAATAGAAAGTGTCTTTGAGGAGGTAATTGCTGAAAACTTCCTCAGTCTGGGGAAGGAGATAGTTTCTCAGGCCATGAGGTGCACAGATCACACAACACAAGGGACTCAAGGAAGACAACACCAAGACATAATAATTAAAATGGCAAAGATCAAAGATAAGGACAGACTTTTAAAAGCAGCTAGAGAGAGAAAACAGATTACACACAAAGGAAAACCCATCAAGCTATCATCAGATTTCTCAACAGAAACCTTACATGCCAGAAGGGAGTGGCATGATATATTAAATGCAACAAAACAGAAGGGCCTTGAACCAAGAATTCTCTAGATGACAAGATTCTCATTTAAATTTGAAGGTGCGATTAAACAATCTTCAGATGAGCAAAAGCTGAGAGAATGTACCTCCCACAAACCACCTCTACAGTGTATTTTGGAGGGACTGCTATGAATGGAAGTGTTCCTAAGGCTAAATACCTGTCACCAGGGGAAATAAAACCACAGTAAAGAAAGTAGAATTAATTACTAAGCAGAAGCAAAATCAGATCAACTACCCCCAAAGTCAATCAAGGGATACACAAAGAGTACAGAATATTATACCTAATATGCAAAGAGTGGAGGAGGAAGAAAAAGGAGGAAAAAAAAAAAAAGAACCTTTAGACTGTGTTTGTAATAGCATACTAAGTGAGTTAAATAAGACTGTTAGATAGTAATGGAATTACCACTGAACTTCTGGTAACCACAAATCTAAATTCTGCAGTGGCAATAACTAAACACCTATTGATAATCACCCTAAATGTATATGGACTGAATGCACCAATCAAAAGACATAGAGCCACTGAATGGATAAAAAATACAAGACCCATCTATATGCTGCCTACAAGAGACTCACTTTAAACCCAAAGATATACACAGACTGAAAGTAAAGGGATGGAAAAAGATATTTCATGCAACTAATAGAGAGAAAAAAGCAGAAGTTGCAGTACTTGTATCAGACAAAATAGACTTCAAAACAAAGAAAGTCACAAGAGATAAAGAAGGACATTACATAATGATAAAGGGGTCAGTCCAACAAGAGGATATAAGCATTATAAATATCTCTGCACCCAACACAGGAGCACCGACATATGTGAAACAAATACAAACAGAATTAAAAGGGGAAATAGAATGCAATATAATCATTTTAGGAGACTTCAACACACCACTACTCCAAAGGACAGATCAACCAGACAGAAAATAAGTAAGGAGACAGAGGCACTGACACACTAGAATAGTAGGACCTAACGGACATCTACAGAACACTCAACCCAAAAGCAGCACAACACACATTCTTCTCAAGTGCATATGGAACATTTTCAAAAATAGATAATATACTAGGCAACAAAAAGAGCCTCAGTAAATTCTAAAAGATTGAAATTGCACCAACCTGCTTCTCAGACCACAAAGGTATTAAACTAGAAATAAATTACAGAAAGAATTACCTACAAAAAAACTCCTGGACCAGATGGCTTCACTACTGAATTTTATCAAACATTTACTGAAGACCTAATATCCATCCTCCTTAAAGTTTTCCAGAAAATAGAAGAGGAGGAAATACTCCCAAACTCATTCTACAAGGCCAACATCACTCTAATACCAAAACCAGGCAAAGACACCATAAAAAAAGAAAATTACAGACCAATATCCCTGATGAACATAGATGCAAAAATACTCAACAAAATATTAGCAAACCGAATTCAAAAATACATCAAAAAGATCATCTATCATGATCAAGTGGGATTCATCCCAGGGATGCAAGGAGGGTACAGAATTTGAAAATCCATCAACATTATCCACCACGTCAACAAAAAGAAGGACAAAACCACACATCATCTCAACAGATGCTGAAAAAGCAATCCACAAAATTCAACATCCTTTCATGATAAAAACTCTCAACAAAATGGGTATAGAGGGCAAGTACCTCAACATAATAAAGGCCATATATGACAACACCATAGCCAACATCATACTGAACAGCAAGAAGCTGAAAGCTTTTCCTTTAAGATCAGGAACAAGATAAGATTCCCATTCCCCCCACTTTTATTCAACATAGTGCTGGAGGTCCTAGCCACAGCAATCAGACAACACAAAGAAATAAAAGGCATCCAGGTAGGCAAGGAAGAAATTAAACTGTTCCTGTGTGCAGATGAGATGGTATTGTACATAAAAAAACCAAAAGAACCACTCCAAAACTACTAGATCTAGTATTTGAGTTCAACAATGTTACCGCATACAAAATTAATACACAGAAATTTGTTGCATTTCTATACACTAATGATGAACTATCAGAAATCAGAAAAACAATTCCATTCACAACTTCATCAAAAAAAATTAAATACCTAGGAAAAAACCTAACCAAGAAAGTGAAAGGCCTATACCCTGAAAACTACAAGACACTCATGAGAGAAATTAAAGAAGATAGCAATAAATGGAAACACATTCTGTGCTCATGAATAAGAAGAATTAATATTGTCAAAATGGACATTCTGCCTAAAGCAATCTACAGATTTAATGCAATCCCTATCAAAATGCTTACAGCATTCTTCAACAAACTAGAGCAAATAGTTCTAAAATTCATATTGAAACACAAAGACCCTGAATAGTCAAAGCAATCCTGAGAAGGAAGAATAAAGTGTAGGGGATTATGCTCCCTGACTTCAAGCTCTACTACAAAGCCACAGTAATCAAGACAATTTGGTACTGGCACAAGCACAGACTCATAGATCAATGGAATAGAATAGAGAGCCCAGATATAAACCCAAGCATAAATGGTCAACTAATATAAAATAAAGGAGCCATAGCTATACAATTGGGAAATGACAGCCTCTTCAACAGCTGGTGTTGGCAAAACTGGACAGCTACATGCAAGAGAATGAAACTGGATTATTGTCTAACCCCATACACAAAAGTAAACTCAAAATGGATCAAAGTCCTGAATGTAAATAATCAAACCATAAAACTCTTCGAAGAAAACAAAGGCAAAAATCTCTTGAGAATAAACATGAGTAACTTTTTCCTGAATGCATCTCCTCAAGCAAGGGAAACAAAATGAAAAATGAAGAAATGGGTCAATATTATGCTAAAAAGCTTCTGTACAGCAAAGGACACCATTAGAAGAACAAAAAAGCAACCTACAGTATAGGAGAATATATTTGTAAATGACATATCCAACAAGGGGTTAATATCTAAAATACATAAAGAACTCACATGCCTCAACAACCAGAAAGCAAATAATCCAATTAAAAAACGGGCAGAAGATCTGAACAGACACTTCTCCAAAGAAGAAACTCAGATAGCCTACAGGCACATGAAAAAATGCTCCACATTGGTAATTATCAGGGAAATGCAAATTAAAACCATGAGATATCACCTCACACCAGTTAGGAGGGGGAACATAGAAAAGACTGGTAACAACAAATGGTTGCAACAATTCGGAGAAAGGTGAAACCTCCTACACTGCTGGTGGGAATGTAAACTAGTTCAACCATTGTGGAAAGCAATATGGAGGTTCCTCAAAAAACTAAATATAGTATTACCATTTGACACAGAAATTCCACTCCTAGGAATTTACTCAAGGAAAACAACTTCTCAGATTCAAAAAGACATATGCACCCCTATGTTTATCATAGCACTATTTACAGCAGCCAAGATATAAAAGCAACCTAAGTGTCCATCAGTAGATGAATGGATAAAGAAGATGTGGTACATATACACAATGGAATACTATTCAGCCAAAAGAAAGAAAATCCTACCATTTACAATGACATGGATGGAGCTAGAGGGTATTATACTCAGTGAAATAAGTCAGGCAGTGAAAGACAAATACCAAATGATTTCCCTCATTTGTGGAGTATAACATTGAAGCAAAACTGAAGGAACAAAATAGCAGAAGACTCACAGACTCAAAGAAGGGACTAGTGGTTATTCAAAGGGGAGGGGTGGGCGAGGGTGGGTGGGGAGGAAGGGAGAAGGGGATCGTCGGGTATCATGATTGGTACACATGGTGTGTGTGGGGTCACGGGGAAGACAGTGTAGCACAGACAAGACAAATAGGGACTCTGTGGCATCTTACTACACTGAATAACAGTGACTGCAATTAGGTATGGTGGGGGGACTGAATAGTAAGAGTGAATGTAATAACCACATTGTTTTTCTTGTGAAGCCTTCATAATAGTGTATATCAAAGATACCTTAATAAAAAAGAAAAAAAAACTCTTTCGACACATTCCTTATTCATAATTGTGTCAAATGTTTTTTTTACCTTTTTCCATCTTCATGAAACAAAGCATATTCCTATACCCTACCATACCCCAATGTTAGTATTTCAAGTATTCTTTAGGGACACATAATTCTTTTCAGTATGCTTTCAGAGAAATAACAAAATTATGAGAGACAGCTTCAAGGGAAGCATAATTGCATTTGCCCAAGGTAAAACCTTATGCTAGAAAAAACTAAGAATTTTCATAACAGTAGGTAATATATTCAATTAGGAAAGAAAATGATTTTAAAACCAATAATGTGTTCAAGTAAAGTAATTAAGATAAAATAATCTGTGCAGGATTAATAATGTATTTGGTTTTTAAAGTCAAATTTTAGTAACCATTGGAAAATAAGTGAAGAAGGAAGCCTTATCAAGCACAGAACCTGATTTTTCAGTAGGGAAAAACAGCAAATTAAAACTGCATTTTCGAACAGGAAAGGACAACTGTATTCCCATGTCTTACCCATACTCACAGAGCTGGACAACTGTATTCCCATGTCTTACCCATACCCACAGAGCCGGGGGTCTCTCTCATCACCCGGTGTTAACCCTCACTCCCACTCCCCATTTTTCAGGATACAAAGTGCAGACCAAACAGGTGCCTGCAATCCCAATCAACTGCCAGATCTGGGACTCAAATATAAGTACAGTTCAACACTCTTTCTTCCAAACATGATGCCAAATATTAAAATTTGCCATGTAAGAAAATATCCTGTATGTCTTCTAGAAATCCAGTCCATGGAAGCTTGGTGCTTAACTGATTTTATCTTCTATATTGTGTCTATGTATGCTATTGTAATAAACACTATAGTTGAGTCTTCAACCATGCAGGTTTGAAATACATAAAACATATAAAATATGTGTTAATCAACTCTTTACGAGTAAGGACTCTGGTGAACAGCAGGCTATTAGTAGTTCAGTTTTTGTGGAGTCAGAAGGTGTACGCAGACTTTCAGCTAGCTGCACAGGGAGGCGGCACCCCTAGACACCACCATTCAAGAATCAACTGTAATTTCAAAATGCTCACAAATACGAAGTTTTTTCTACTTTAATACACAAATACTTCCTATGTTAAATAATCATTTTGCTGATAAAAATACTAATAACCTAATCATGTCTATGCAAGGTAGCTTTTATATTGAATAGAAAGAAGACACGTTAGCTACTTCCTTGTGCTTTTTTCAGACTACATATTTTCAACTTCCAATATGGAAGGTATGCCACAGGCCACCTTGAGCAGAATATACTTTTCATATAAAATAAGAAGCTTTGACTTGTTTTAAAAGGTCTTATATTTATTTTAGTTACAGAGGCACTGACTTCAAAACCAGAAGTATATGTAAAGATCTGTCTCACAGCTATGTCAGCCCAAAACTGCTCTGTTGAACTTTGCTGTGAGATTATCACAGTGACAGTTTAAAAATCATATGCTACAAGAACATCAATTATTTAAAAGCTCAAAAATAAGTGAAAATGGAAAAGTACAGAATAATCTATACATAGTATACTACCTTTCATGTAACAAAGGAAAAAACAAGCATATGTATTTCTATTTATTTGTTTTTGCACAAAGAAACAGGAAGGATACATTAATAATTAGTAAGAAAAGTTACCTATACTGGTGGAGATATGAATAATAGGTATGGGCAGTAACAAGCCTTCTCAATATTAACTTTTTAATGATCTTGATTTTGGAACAATATGCTTATTCATTTCAAAAGTTTTAATGTAAAAAAAGAAAGGTGCAAAAACCTTTTGAGCAGTGGCAAGATGTCCACAGTTAACTACGATTTAATTATAATCTACTCAAGGAAAGAGGAACCCATGTATTTTAAGTATTCTGTCTCAGCAAGCAGAGGATGAGTTTAGCATGTAAACACTGTGTAATACATATTCAACTAGTCAATTTGAAATTAAGTTTCTAAAGGTTTCAGAAATAAGATTCCACAGCTTGGATTCCACAGTAAGGAATAACTTCCATACCTGGGCAAGTGGGGAGAATGGGGAGAAAGGGAAACAGAAGCCTTTATTTTATGTAAATTCTTCCTATTTCCTTTCCTGCTGGTTACAGTTTAAAAATAAAGGACATAATATTCTTGTGCTTAATCTTCCCCTGAATAAATACTTTAAGTATTTATGACAAGGCGCTGACACTTAATATTATTAAAAATTTTAATAAATTATTAACTCCAAATTCTGTGTAAAGTACTATACTAAAAGCAGCAGTGCAGGAAATGGTTAGTTCTCTCAATAACATAAATACCCAGCAGTTGCAACTAGTATATATCAGATCCATTTTTCACCATATTTCTGGAATGTTTTGGTCACCATTCATTTCCATCCCTGAAACTACCTTCAATATCTGCTATTTCTTATTCATCAAATGCTGCTGTGAATCTGCATCAAATTGTAAAGAAATGAGAATTGCTGCTCTATTAAAAAAAAAGTTTACTGGGCCATAAAATAGTTACAAGGTCAAACAGGAGTCAAAAACAACAAGAATCCTTCTCAGGTTACAGTTAATAATGTCCAAATCCAAAGGCTTAAAGTTTCTTAATATAGAACTTAATTATTATAGCAGCGATTTTCAGGTATGATACTGCGTTCCCCAGAAATCAGTCATTGTCTCAAGGCATGCTGCAGACACTTGTTCAAAAATGTAAATATTTTATTTCACTGACTCATTTATCTAGTGAAATGTAAACGTTTATGGGGATTAGTAGTGTGAAAGGACAGTAATATCAGGAGTGACCAGAATGAAGTAACCCACTTCAAGGATAAGAGAAGACTGCCAAGTTTAGACCAACAGAGAACATGTTTATAAAGAAGTTCTACCTCTTACAAATGTTTGATTTTCTTTTAATATAACAGGTATAATCATATATCCTTTATTAAGTAATTGCTCTGGAAAGAAAGTTAACTACTGCATTGAAGCTGGAAACAACACTCATGTCACTCCAGTGGGTGTGTGGCAAGATAAACTGCAGTACCTCCATACATGAACTACTGCTCAGTAACAGAATGAAGCACTGGATTCACCAACTTGGATGAATCTGCAGAGAAAAAAAGCCAACCCCAAAAGGCTACACACTATATATTTCCATTTATATAACATTCCTGAAATGGCAAAAAATTACAAAAACAGAGCACGTGAGATCTCTCTGTATTACTTCTTACAACCACATGTGTAACTATAATTATCTCAAAATAAAAACCTTAATTAAAAAGAATCACTAGTATTATTTGGGTTACCTCAACTACAAGCAGATTTAAGTAACATTCTAAGAAATTGGTAGTATACAAAGACTCCAAAAGCAGAACAAAAAAAAAAACGGAATAGATGAAATGATGAAATAGCCACAGAAAAACAAGTGTTAGAGAAAGCAATAAAGAAAGTAATTTGGTTATTAATGAGTATCAAATTACCTACATATCTAAATTAGATATATTTAGGGACATATAAATTTCACTTGGTATTAATTCAAGATGGAAAACTTACCCGATGCTTTGCCTTAATTTTCTTCCTATATTCTTCTTTGTCAAATTTGTCCTCTTCTTGAAGCCTTTCTTTTGCTTTATCTAAGTTGATACCACCAGTGTCGTCCTCTTCCTCAGTATCCTTTGAGACAAATTTCTGCATTTGTGGCCACTGCTGAACTAACTACAGACAGAAAAAATTAAGCATGGGGGGGGGGGGGGGCGGAGACAGGAATTATCAACAGAAAATCATTTCCCTTTATAAAAAGAATTGGAAATGGTGCAAAATAGGCACTCTCTACTTTACATCTGTTTTTCCTAAACTTTTTAACAAACTATAATTTAAGTTTGTGAGCAAGCCTGTGCACAGAACTTCTGAGCAAGCCACAGAAAAGACTACCTCATGTATCAGGATAAAGTAATGCTGCCATAATCCAATGAAATTAGGATTAAAGGAAAATTTCATAAAATAATTTGGAGGAAAAGGTAGTTGCCTCACCATCTCAGTGTTAAGTATGCTGCACTCCACCAAGCTGGCTCCACATGACCAGCACAGGGCAGCAAGCATCACCAAGGGGCAGCCACAGCAGCAGCCACAGCGCCTTACGTGCGCCTCCAACGTTCTCTCACTGTGTTGTTTTACTCTCCGGCTTTCTTACTAGAATTAGTCTCCTTGAAAGCAGTTGCCTATCTTATTCATATATCTTCAGAGACCAACACAGAATCTGACACATAACAGATCACATATCAGCCAGGACTATACATAAAAATTAAAATAACTAAAGGAGAAAAAGAGTGGATTTTACAGGCTTGCTCAAATCTACAAAATCAAATTTTGCCCATACCATTTATGGTTAGGAGCAAGGTAACACAGAAATCAGGGCACTGATCTGGGAGTCAAGGGGCCTGGCTTAGCATCTAGCTTTCACTAGCCCACTGCATAATCCTGAATAAATTACTTATCTCTAGGCATCTGTGTCCTTGTCTGCAAAATAAAAGGTTGGCTTGACTCAATACCTTCCAGGTTTAACACTGTAAAACTCAAAAGACAATTTATACAAAACCCATTCTCTTCTTTTATCTAAGAATTGGTTGCCGGAAGGATTTAAGTAGCTGCCACTGTTTTGAAAGACCACTAATTAATGTGCAGGCAAAATGAAGTTGTAGGCACACACATCTCAGGTATTAATGCCTCCCCTCACTTCTATTGCCCACACAGCCATTCTTCAAGAAGAGATGTTTACAGAGTCTCCACTTTGGGCAACAAAGGCGGGTCACAAATGTCACTGCAGAGCGGCCATGCTGGCAGGTCACTGCACTGATCAGTTGTAATGGTAAGAATGCCATCCAATGCCCTGACCCCTCACTTCTTTTTCATTCACAGTGAAAAATGTTCATTCCTCTGTCAGCTGAACAAATAGTAGCATATCTCTCAGAATTTTAGATCAGATGTTCTAGTGCAGCTCAGACATAGAGAGCTGCTATCAGCAATAAGTTTACATTGAAACATTTTATAGTTAAGAATTTACACTCATCTTGAAGATAATTGTTATAATCTGTGCAGTTAAACTTGGTAGCATAATAAGGAACCTCTTTATGCTAATAGCATTGATCTTATTTTACAACAAGCATCTCATGCAATACAACTATGTTCTAGTTTAACCTGCTTTACAGGGGCTGACCTCTTTTTAATAATTGCAGCAGAGGTTCACAACTCATCAATTGCATAGGCTTCCTCTGCAAAATCCAACAACTTTGAATTGTACTCTGTTTTGTTAGTTTTCCTAAGATTTATGCATCATTTTACTCCATATTATTAGTGCAAATCTGGGCTTCTGAAGCAAAGTTCCCTTCCTCAAAGTAACACCCAAATCTTTGTTAACTTCAAAATTTAAAGAAAACATATTCCATTGGCTATAGACTGCTTAGGCACATTTACGTATAATTTAATATTAATGATGATGAAATATCTGATGTGATACATGACAGCTGGAATAAAATGCTGTTATTCAGATATTAGAAAATGATTCATTCAAACTTTTTCTAGGGTTTATTATATGTTAGGCACTGTTCTAAGTGCTGGGGACAGGATAATGAGCAAAGCCAACAAATACCTTCCCTCATCTAGCTTCCCTCATTCCACTGGAGTGGAAAAAATGACAGAATAAACACAGAATATACAGTCACATAATAGCACCATGAGGAAAAAAAATGAGAGGGCAGGGCAAATGAGATTATGGTGGGCATGAGGTGCTGTGTGCTACATTAGAATGAAAAGGGAAACCTACAGGTAGGTGAGTATAAAGCCAAGACACAATACTCGGAAGACCCTGCTGTGACCATTAACTAGCCATTACTCCTGAGGTAAGATACTTGACTGTCTAGATCTTTTTCCTCTTTAAAAAGATTAATATTACGTTACAGAGTGACCTTTCATGAACAGCCTGTGAGTGGTTACCCCTTTTCTCAGTCTATGGGTATGAAATACACCAGGACCATGGTAATGGTAAGATGAAAACTGGGCACTGTATGTGAGATTACTTTAATCAGAGACTTATTTGAACAGCAGAGAATTCCCTCTTATTGGAAGCCCAGTAAGAAACATGCCAATACAGCATCTCAAATTGAGGACCTGCAAAGCAGAGACTTATCAGAGTCCAGGAAAACAGGCTGCAGCAAGCAGCTGTGTTACTATTCTTGCACTGTTCCTGTAGAACATGTTGATGGATATCATGACAAGAAAATCTAATCTATAAAATGGAATTTAGAAGTTCAAAACTAAGTCTGTATCATTATCAAGAAGTAGCTCATTTTATTGTCAGAAAGGCATTCTTGCCTACAGATGTGTAGTCGATGAAATGCCTATAGTAACAATGAAAGGAATTGCCTAGCATGCTTTAGAGAATCATCTTTTTTTCTCATTAATGAGTGGTAAGTCAACAGGAGAATCACACTCTTTATAATACTTGGAATGTACATCAGAAATGAAGCATTTAACCATCTTACCTCCCCTTCATCAGTAAAGGTTATTTTCTTATTCGCTTTAAAATTTCTCTTCATTACTTTTTTTGCTTCTGCAACCTTGGTCACTTTTTTCTTGACAATGGATTTAGAAGGTTCTTTCTTCTGTGTGAAAATACACAAAAAATAGACATGATTAGGTAAATGGCTGCTTTGTATTACCAATTTACCTCAGGCAATATATGTCCCAAAACCAAGTACATTTACTGCTCATTGGCTAATGAGAAGTGCCAAAAATATGGTCCAGAAATATAATTATTAAACTTATTAACTAATGACCCTGAAGGTTAAAGCACCAGAAACTACATGAAAATGTACAAGATAAAGCTACAATCCAGCTAAAAAAATCGAGCACATTTTTTAAATAGCTCTAATTTACGGTGCAAACTTAAAGCTTTATATGAGAAAAATGTTTGGCTGAAAAACAGAATGACTGCAATACACTGTGACTCAACATGCCCACCATTTCAGGGTAATCTAGTGTATATAAACACTGGAAAACATACTATAATAACTAAACTGTCTCCAAAGGTGAGACTGAGTGGAACTACTTCATGATACACTGATCAGCACCGACGTAATGTCCTAAAACAACTATGGCAAGGTAGAAACAGTACAGAGCAACTGCTTGTCTATACTCAGTGAATGCTGAGTGAACCGTCTAAGATGGGCAGTTGCAGAGAGCATGCCACAGCCTGCTCTGATGAGAGTGACAAGAAATAACTGACCTGTGAGAAGGATTTGGATCATTTCCCTCAAATGAGAGCCAAACTGCCATTGTAGTCCTTAGTAAACTAATCTAAGGCAGCCTTCATTAGATGAGTAGACAGGAGGAGTACAGTCTTTGGTGCAATAGTTAAGAAAATGATTTGGATTGAAGCTCTACCATTTACAAGCTGTGTAAGAGCAAGAGCTTTCCTTGTAAATTGAGAATAACAGTATCTATCTGATAGGGTTGTGGGAAGAGTTTAGTAACAAATGTAACACATACAAAGTATGTGTTCCATACGTCTCAAATACCACTACTATATATTGATTTCATGTTGCCTAAGAGATCAGGCTAACTGCACAGAAGTTTGATTTGCAAAATCCCAGACTTTGAGCTTTTCAGTTGATTTTTTTTTTAACTTGGCACCATAGGAAACCACTAGGGATAAAAAAGGAGGGCCTGATCTAGGAAACCAGAATTATCAGAAGCCTTGAGAAGATATACATTAGTTATAATTGTTACATTGTGGTAATATGCAGAAAAAGAATGGTTCATTTCACAAGTATTGCTGATATTACTGATACTGTGAATGATTATTGTATTGTAGTATTATTGACAACAAATACAAAAATGTTTAAATATAAAATACCGTACAATCAATAATACTAAAATAGAGGTTTGTAATAAGTTATCAGGAAATTACACTTTTAGATAATGATAATCATTATTATGAAAAGCAGCTAGCATATCTGCAATCTTATGATTTAAGTACAAGAAACTTATTCTGACACCAATGGCCTATTATGTGGGTATTACTAACACTGTTTTTGTGTTTCTTAGAACATGCAAACTATAATGCCTAATTATACTTTTTCTCAGACCACAAATGAATCCATACTTAAGAACCGACCAGGATTTTAAATCCATAAAATGTTTATGAAAATGACTGATCTCCTCTGAGGTAACTAATTCCTATTACATCAGAAAGACACATCAATATGCTATCATCACCATACCTACAGTTCACAAGATTCCTATGAAAAGAGATTGAGTTTGCTTTATAGATTTTTTCTTCCCATGGGACACCCCATTTCCTCCATCCTTCAGGGGTAAAAGAGTGTCCATGACTGCATGAATGTTACCATCTGGTGCCGCAACAAGTCCCTAAATTTCTTACCCATTCCTTACCTCTCCACTACTGTGTTCTAAGACACATGGCTATTATTCTCCCACAGGAAAGATTACAATATTCATTTCCTTATCTCACTTCCAAGAGCAATTGTGTAAGATGTGTGGTGGTAAAACTTCTAACATTGAAAGGGAATAAGGTAGCAGGAAGCTTATCAACCAAAATGAGCTGCCACCTACAGAAAACCTTATAAACACAGGGCATCTATAAGACCCCCACTTCCTTCTGCTCAGTCATTACTCCTACACCTCCTTTCTCCCTGCCCAAACACCTATCAAACAACACCACCTACGCAAGCACAAGGCTGGCAAGTATTTTACTGATGCACACTGGATCTTCTTGGTTTCATGGTTAGGCAAATTCTTAAGAATCCCAAGTTGGCTGATATTCTGTCATCAGACCTCAGCTAGTGATAGAATACTGATCAAACAGTATAAACTGAGAGGAGCATTATGATGTAAAAATAACAAACAGAAGTAAGTTATAATCACTTAAATAAAAACACAAAGGATAGTGGGGAACAAGAGCAAACCTTCTGGGGTGAGAGTAATGTTCTCTATCTCAACAGAACTTAAGAATTTCACAGGTGTATGCATCTGTCAAAACTAATCAAACGCTGCATGTAAGATTGGTGAATTTCACTGTATATAAATTTCTACCTCAAAAGAATCCTATAAAGAAACACTGAACTTTATTTAATACCAGGGAAGCTGACATATATGGGAGAAAAGTGTAATGGTGGGAACTTACTCTGAAATACACTAAATAAAAAGGATGATGGGTAGATAGATGGCAAATTACATGATAAAGGAAATATGGTCCAAGGTTAATTGTAGAATATGAGCAGTAGGTATTCTGGTGTCCAAAATCACAGTTTTCTCAACTTTAATGTGTGTTCGTAATATATGTAAATTTTACATAATAGTTATGTAAATACATGTAATTTTTTCTAATAAAACACAAAAGATTAGTCCCAGTAACAAGAGAAAAAGTCACAAAACAAAGACACCAAAAACTGTAGAATAAAGGTAAGTGGGAAACAATCCTGCAGAGTGGACACCTGGAGAGATGCGGGTCTACAACAAGAGCTGCAGGGAGATCCACGAAATCACTGAAATCATGTAACAACATTTGCCAGTATTTCCACCTTTGCATTTCATGGTTTATCATGGTTTCTAATAGGGATCTGTGATTTCCCCTTTAAAAAAGGTAAATTTTTCATTTATTTTAGGGAGGCCAATATGGCTGAGAAGACACAAGCTTGTATTTTTCCAAGAGGCTGGGGTTTTGCTCTGATAATCTCGAATTATTCTTCACACATTCAAATACGCACTGAGTGTCATCCAAACACAAGACATCCTGGTACATACTGGGGGCCCCGGCAACGAAAGAGAAAGGCGGACCCCCAACCCTCAGTGAGCCTGACTAACATAAGGGGGTCAAACACAAAACATTAAGCCTGTGGAAAATATCAACTATTTAATAACAAATGTATTAAGTGCTCTGAAAAAATACACAGGACGAATGAATCTAGGTGGCAGGGGGCCTCCCCTAGCTAGTTGAGAGTGAGGAGAGGAAGTTAAAGAAAACTTCCTTTGGCAGGAAAGATGTTTGAACACCAAATGCTGCTGCATTACTGGCACATGAGTGATGAACAAATACCGCCAGTGTGTCCACTGATGGCACATGTCTTACAAGAGATTAGTTCACTGTTATTCTTTTGAATATTAATTTTAGCAGGTAAGACCTGTGCATCTATTTATAAAGGATATTCAGTTAAAAACCTGCCATTTCTGTCTTCTTCAGCCACCTCAGTCTAACTCCAAATAAATAAGCACTGTTACTAGCTTTTTCTATATATTTCCAGATGCATTCTACCCACATTCAAGTTTATATGAAGAACACCAAGCTACTAAAAGTGCTATCCCAGCAATGAACTGCTTTGTAAATACACTCTCATATACATGTGCATTTATATATCTAGGATAAATTTCTAACTTAAAGCACTCAATGGAAGTATTCCTAAGGCTTAACAGCTGTCACAGGAGGTAAAAAAAAACACAGTAAAGAAAGTAGAACAGCTAACTACTAAGCAAATGCAAATTTAAATTAACTATCCCCAAAGTCAATCAAGGGACAGACAAAGAGTACAGAATATGATACTGAGTATAGAAAGAATGGACAAGGAAGAAAAAGGAGGGGGAAAAAAAATCTTTAGACTGTGTTTATAATACCATACTAAGTGAGTTAAGTTAGACTCTTAGATACTAAGGAACATAACCTTGAACCTTTGGTAACCACGAATCTAAAGCCTGCAATGGCAGTAAGTACATACCTATCCATAATCACCCTAAATGTAAATGGACTAAATGCACCAATCAAAAGACAAGAGTACTTAATTGATAAAAAACAAGACCAATATATATGCTGCCTACAAGAGACTCACTTTAAACACAAAGACATACACAGACTAAAAGTGAAGGGATGGAAAAAGATACTTCATGTACCTAACAGGGAGAAAAAAGCAGGAGTTCAGTACTTGTATCAGACAAAACAAGATTTCAAAACAAGGAAAGTCACAGAAGACAAAGAAGGACATTACATAATGATTAAGAGGTCATTCCAACATGAAGATATAACCATTATAAATATCTACACGCTCAACACATGAGCACCTACATATGTGAAACAAATACTAACAGAATTAAAAGGGGAAATAGAATGCAATGAATTCATTTTAGGAGACTTCAAGACACCACTCACTCCTAAGGACAGATCCACCAGACAGAAAATAAGTAAGGACACACAGGCACTGAACAACACACTAGAACACATGGACCAAATAGACATCTACGGACTCTACCCCCAAAAGCAGTAGGATATACATTCTTCTCAAGTGCACATGGAACATTTTCCATAATAGACCACATACTAGGCCACAAAAAGAGACTCAGTAAATTCAAAAAGACTGAAATTCTACCAACCAACTTCTCGGACCACAGAGATAAAGCTACAAATAAATTGTACAAAGAAAGCAAAAAGGCTTACGAACACATGGAGGCTTAACAATATGCTCCTAAATAATCAATGGATCAATGACTAAATTAAATTTAAATTAGAAATCAAGCAATATATGGAGACAAATGACAACAACAATACAAAGCCCCAACTTCTGTGGGATGCAGCGAAAGCAGTTCTAAGAGGAAAGTATATAGCAAACCAGGCATATTGAAAGAAAGAAGAACAATCCCAAATGAAAAGTCTAAAGTCACAATTACTGAAATTGGAAAAAGAAGAACAAATGAGGCCTAAGTCAGCAGAAGGAGGGACATAATAAAGATCAGAGAAGAAATAAATAAAATTGAGAAGAAGGAAACAATAGAAAAAAAATAAATGAAAGCAAGACCTGGTTCTTTGACAAAATAAACAAAATAGATAAGCCCCTAGCCAGACTTATTAACAGAAAAAGAGAATCAACACACATGAAAAGAATCAAAAAAGAGAAAGGAAAAATCATGACAGACCCCAGAGAAATACAAACAATTATTAGAGAATACTATGAAAACCTATATGTTAACAAGCTGGGAAACCTAAAAGAAATGGACAACTTCATAGAAAAATACAACCTTCCAAGACTGACAAAGGAAGAAACACAAAATCTAAACAAACCAATTACCAGCAAAGAAATTGAAGAGGTAATTAAAAAACTACCCAAGAACAAAACCCCTGGGCCAGATGGATTTACTCGGAATTCTATGAGACATACAGAGAAGATACAATACCCATTCTCCTTAAAGTTTTCCAAAAAATAGAGGAGGAGGGAATACTCCCAAACTCATTCTATGAAGCCAACATCTCTCTAATACCAAAACCAGGCAAAGACCCAACCAAAAAAGAAAATTACAGAACAATATCTCTAATGAACACAGATGCAAAAATACTCAACAAAATATTTGCAAACCGAATTGAAAAGTACATCAAAAGGATCATACACCATGACCAAGTGGGATTCATCTCAGGGATGCAAGGATGGTACAACATTCATAAATCCATCAACATCATCCACCATATAAACAAAAAAAAATGACAAAAATGACATAATCACCTCCAGAGATGCTGAAAAAGCATTAGACAAAATTCAACATCCATTCATGATAAAAACACTCAACAAAATAGGTATAGAGGGCAAGTACCTCAACATAATAAAGGCCATATATGATAAACCCACAGCCAACATCATACTGAACATGGAGAAGCTGAAAGCTTTTCCTCTAAGATCAGGAACAAGACAAGGATGCCCACTCTCCCCACTGTTATTCAACATAGTACTGGAGGTCTTAGCCACAGCAATTAGACAAAACAAAGAAATACAAGGAATCCAGATTGGTAAAGAAGAAATCAAACAGTCACTATTTGCAGATGACATGATATTGTACATAAAAATCCCTAAAGACTCCACTCCAAAACTACTAGAACTAATATCGGAATTCAGCAAACTTGCAGGATACAAAATTAACACACAGAAATCTGTGGCTTTCCTATATACTAACAATGAACTAACAAAAAGAGAAATCAGGAAAACAATTCCATTCACAACTGCATCAAAAAGAATAAAATACTTAGGAATAAACCTAACCAAGGAAGTGAAAGAACTATACCCTGAAAACTACATGACACTCTTAAGAGAAATTAAAGAGAACACTAACAAATGGAAACTTATCCCATGTTCCTGGCTAGGAAGAATTAATATTGTCAAAATGGCCATCCTGCCCAAAGCAATATACAGATTCAATGCAGTAGCTATCAAATTACCAACAGTATTCTTCAACAATGAACTGGAACAAATAGTTCTAAAATTCATATAGAACCACCAAAGACCCCAAATATCCAAAGCAATCCTGAGAAGGAAGAATAAAGTGGGGGGCATCTCACTCCCCACCTTCAAGCTCTACTACAAAGCCACAGTAATCAAGACAATTTGGTACTGGCACAAGAACAGACCCAAAGACCAGTGGAAGAGAATAGAGACTCCAAACATTAACCCAAACATGTATGGTCAATTAATATACAATAAAGGAGCCACGGACATACAATGGAGAAATGACAGCCTCTTCAACATCTGGTGTTGGCAAAACTGGACAGCTACAAGTAAGAGAATGAAACTGGATCATTGTCTAACCCCATACACAAAAGTAAATTCGAAATGGATCAAAGACCTGAATGTAAGTCATGAAACCATAAAACTCTTAGAAAAGAACATAGGCAAAAATCTCTTGGACATAAACATTAGTGACATCTTCATGAACATATCTATCTCCCTGGGCAAGGGAAACAAAAGCAAAAATGAACAAGTGGGACTATATCAAGCTGAAAAGCTTCTGTACAGCAAAGGACACCATCAATAGAACAAAAAGGCATCCTACAGTATGGGAGAACATATTCATAAATGACAGATCCAATAAAGGGTTGACATCCAAAATATATAAAGAGCTCATGCACCTCAACAAACAAAAAGCAAATAATCTAATTAAAAAATGGGCAGAGGAGCTGAACAGACAGTTCCCCAAAGAAGAAATTCAGATGGCCAACAGACACATGAAAAGATGCTCCACATTGCTAATCATCAGGAAAATGCAAATTAAAACCACAGTGAGATATCACCTCACACCAGTAAGGATTGCCACCATACAAAAGACAAACAACAACAAATGTTGGTGAGGTTGTGGAGAAATGGGAACCCTCCTACACTGCTGGTGAGAATGTAAATTAGTTCAACCATTGTGGAAAGCAGTATGGAGGTTCCTCAAAATGCTCAGAATAGAAATACCATTTGACCCAGGAATTCCACTTCTAGGAATTTACCCTAAGAATACAGCAGCCCAGTTTGAAAAAGATAGATGCACCCCTATGTTTATCACAGCACTATTTACAATAGCCAAGAAATGGAAGCAGCCTAAGTGTCCATCAGTAGATGAATGGATAAAGAAGATGTGGTATATATACACAATGGAATTATTCAGCCATAAGAAGGAAACAAATCCTACCATTTGCAACAACATGGATGGAGCTAGAGGGTATTACACTCAGTGAAATAAGCCAAGTGGAAAAAGATAAGTACCAAATGATTTCACTTATCTGTGGAATATAAGAACAAAGAAAAAATTGAAGGAACAGAACAGCAGCAGAATCACAGAACCCAAAAATGGACTAACAGTTACCAAAGGGAAAGGGAATTGGGAGGATGGGTGGGAAGGGAAGGACAAGTGGGAGGAAAATGAAAGGGGGCATTACAATTAGCATCCATAATGTGGGGGGAGGCACGGGGAGGGCTTTGCAACACAGAGAAGACAAGTAGTGATTCTATAGCATCTCACCACACTGATGGACAGTGACTGTAACGGGGTTTGTGGGGGGGGCTTGGTGAAAAGGGGTGTCTAGTAAACATAATGTTCCTCATGTAATTGTAGATCAATGATACCAAAATAAAAAAAAGTAGCTCATAAAAGAAGGTGAACTTAAAAAAAAAAGACATATGCACCCCTATGTTTATTGCAGCACTATTTATAATAGACATGATATGGAAGCAACCTAAGTGTTCATCAGTAGATGAATGGATAAAGATGATGTGGTACATATACACAATGGAATACTATCCAGCCATAAGAATAAAACAAATCCTACCATTTGCAACAACAGGGATGGAGCTAAAGGGTATTATGCTCAGTGAAGTAAGCCAGGTAGATAAAGACAAGGGCCAAATGATCTCCCTCATTTGTGGTGTATAACAACAAAGCAAAACTGAAGGAACAAAATAGCAGCAGAGTCAGAGACTCCAAGAACAGACTAGTGGTTACCAAAGGAGAGGGTTGTGCGAGGGCAGATGGGGAGAGAGGGAGAAGGGGATTGAGGTGTATTATGTTTAGTACACATGGTTTGGTGGTCACGGGGAAAACAGTGTAGCACAGAGAGGGCAAACAGTGTATCTGTGGCATCTTACTACAGTTATAGACAGTGACTGCATTGGAGTATGGATGGGGACTTGATAATGTGGGTAAATGTAGTAACCACATTGTTTTTTCATGTGAACCCTTCGTAAGAGTGTATACCAATAATACCTTCATAAAAAAATTTTTTTTTAATGTCCATGTTTATCAATCTCATTGTTCAAAGTTAAGGTAAACTACAAAAGAACATGCATAAATCTGGTCATGTTCATAAAACTGGGAATAAATGAATTCAAGAGAAAGATGACGGCCAGTGCAGTCTCTACCCAAGTTTCTGCAATAACCAATATTACATTAGCCTATTAAATAGACTATGCATTCACTCCTGTCTCCATTTTAATAAGCCCTAATTAGTCACCTGTTTTCTTGATGTGTTTCTTAATGGATTATAATCTTCACGAGGGTTAAGACTGTTTATATTACATTTGTATCCCCAGGGAAGCACAAGAGGCTGACATATAGGAAACATTCAATAAATATTTCTTGAAAAAAATTTGTGGATAAATTCTCACTTTGGTAAAGCATTATTTCATTTGCTGCTCATAACAAATGTGTCCAATCTTGTACCTGATAACTTTCTAAATTACAAAATCAAAGCTTAGGTAAATTCAGCAATTTGTTCCAGGTTGCATAATCTAAACCAAAATGTATTTTACTTTGTTGTTCACATTATACAATGCTTAGTTTTTTTTCAAACTGCCTTAAGTTATAGCATCATAATTTGACTCAATATTTGCCTTTTAAATTTATATCAACTTGAAAGAATGTTTGAAAATTGCTATACTGAGAAACAAGTGTCAACTTTTCAGTTCATGGCCCATTAAGAAAAGTTTCTTCAGGTTCTACTTTCTGATACAGTATTTGTGTTAATTTTTAAAATAATTATTTTCACATCCAAATTTAAATTTTCAATACTGAATATGCTGTTTCAAATTATAAGACCCCAACCCTACTTTCTTTCTGTCAAGAAGCACAGCTGTTACAGAATTTATTTGTACTATGTGTATGAGAATCTTGTCTCATTACTTGATACTGACACTTCATAAATTTTACCTAGAAGATTGTCTATAAAGACCCATTCTAGAAAGCCTTCTGAATTTTGTGTTTATACCAAACACAAAAATCACAAAGATTATAGCCTACATATCCTGTCAAAGTTCCTCATTTCTGAAGGCTAGAGTAGGCCTTCTGATTGCATAAGTGAGCGTCAACTGCTTTCTCTAATCCACCTGTACAATAAGGCCATGCACTACAATTTTCGTTTTAGTTTGTGAACTGCAATTCCAATGTATAAAGGGATGAAAATGGTTAATGAACACAACATATTAAGCAATGATGGCAATATTTTTTACAAAATATTCGTGATTCTTTTTTAAGTCATCTCAACAGGCCAAAATAAATGGGAAAACAAGACAATCGAGTATTGCTTGTCTCCTCCCCGCCACCTCCCAAAACCAAAACTACACAGATACGTAGTGATCTCACTTTGTCCAGACCCCCCTCCTCTGGTTATAGAAAGCAAGACACAACCATTCTACACAATGCTTTTTCACTGCTAGATTCTTCCATCAGAATTCCTCCTACCTGAATCCACAGGCTTAACCTGAAATACTTTCCAGAAGGCGCTTTTTAATGTAATAAACTTTCCTTAGAGAGTGTACCCACCACCTTCACTCAGCTACTGAAGGCTTTCAGATCTATCTCCCAAACAGTTTCTATTTCCCCTCTATTCCTTCTCTCATTTTTCAGATATAAGTTCCCCACCGAACCCCCATGCAAATGCCAGTGCTTTTTTCTTCTACATATTTGTTGTCTTTTGCTCATCAATTTCTTGTCAGAATTAACCAATTTTTCCTTAATTTAAAAAAGCCTCTTCACAGCATTTCAGTCTAACAATTCTTTAAATCAATGCTTCCACTTAGTCTAGATAAGATTTATATTTCTTTTCTCCACCCAAGACGTATTTTATTTTACTTATTTTCATAATTTAAACCTCATCTCCAATTGAGTTTCATGGCCAGCCAAATCTCTCACTGTCTTTGTCTTACTTCTTATCTTATATGGTTCCTTCTACCTTTTTGATCACTTATTCATACTGCTGGAATACATAAAAGATAATTTCACATTTTTCATTCATTACCTTAGGAAACTCCATTAGTTCACTGGAATTGTCTAAGCTGTTGACTATTTGGTTTTGCTGGCCATAAAAATATGTATTATTTGCTCCATACCATGCCCCATGCCCCTACAAAAAAAAAAAAAAAAGAAAGAAAGAAAAAAAATCCACCACTATAGATGTAAAATCTCAGATATTTCCTGTTCTTTAAAAAAATTATCAAACCAGTCATATTCTGCCTTAGGAATCCAATTTTTAACCTGTCACTTTTAATAAATATTTGTGTATCAGGAAGCAGGCAGCTGGAACCAGAACCTGATACATACTTCTTTGCTTCTCTTTTTGGACTTCAAAAAATGACAGCATGGATTTCATTTCTAACTTGTTACCCAAATTGGGTACATCAATTTCTGTTGTCTCCTATCCTACAAATTTTTTGATTCTTCTAGAACTTTAGTCTATTCTACAAGCAAATAAACTAAACAGTAGAATAAAAAGAAAAGCTGATTTGTGCCATGTGGCCATTTAGTTAACATGGTTAAGGGAGTTCATATAGGGAGGCAATAATGGTGGTAAATGAACTAAGTTTAAAACTGGGGCAGCATTTATTAAACTATTATAAACTACTAAAAAACTATTGTGCTATAAGCAATTATAAACAACAGGACACTAAGTTATGCTTCCCTTGAGGGAGCATCTGAGCCATCTACATCCTTACCACTTTTCTTCCAAGTGATAGCAGAGACTCAGCAAATTAATATACCAGTAACTAATTTAACCAGAATTTATTTGAACAAAATGAGATAGCATCAAAATAATATTCAGCAATATAAAATTAAGCTGTCTCCAGCACCTACAAATCTAACAAATTACTTGGCAGTCTGGTTTAGTGTGACCAAAAGAAGAGTTTCTGCAAATTCATTCACCATGAGAGCCTAACAAATGTTATATAACACTAGTTACTCAGGAAACCATGTTTAAAAAATCAGATGCAAACACACTCATACATCAACACTCTAAATTGCAGACACAGAATCTCTTACAACTTGAAGCCTTCACGAAGAACTGCAATTGAACACTAAGATATCAAACTGGACTTGGTACCTGGTTAGCCATTTTTGACAAGCTATTGTAAAATGTTTAGATGCTACTGCTGTCCTCCAAGCCCTCCAAGACAAAGTAATCACCACTACTGGTTATCTATGGTTCCAATTCTGGTATTATTAAAAGTTGACTGACATCAGTAAAGACAAGAAATACATGGGATGTATTTAACTAAAAGAGAAATAAATAAGCATCACAATCACGTCCAGTCCACGCCATGTTCACAACTACATGTACAATAATGTTTCAACATGTACAGTAAACTTTCAATACAAAGGTTATTAGCTAAGCAAAAAAATACCAAGTGAAAAGTCAAA
Organism: Manis javanica; assembly: GCF_040802235.1. NCBI lineage: Eukaryota > Metazoa > Chordata > Mammalia > Pholidota > Manidae > Manis > Manis javanica. Next base: position 113,060,220 of record NC_133161.1, read on the forward strand.
GGCCAGACTACCATATCACCTTTTAACAAAATGTGCCTGGATGATGTCTAATCATTTTAAATTTACAAAAGAGTGGAATGCAAAACCATATAATGGTGATTAAAAACATTGGCATTATTAAGTACGAAACTTGGAAAGATGAATGGACCCTCCAAGATCACCAAGATAAACACCATGTGCACATGCAGAGGTTAAAAGGATTTCAAGATCACACAGCCAGTACCAAATTTGAGGCCAAAACTCTAAATCCTCCAAAAATCTAGTCTGTGCTCTTACCTTGACACCACATATAACAACAGCATCTTAGAAACATCTGAGACACTATACTTTCCACTGACAACCATCACTTCTCTAAACAATATTCAGAGAACTCAAAATGGAAATCAAGAGCTAGCCGACAGCAAATGTTTTCTTTAAAATGCAAAGAATATTTTAAGGAATGAATTTAAAAACTGCTCTTTTCTGTTTTCATGGAAGCACTATAGACATGGTTCTAAATCTGTCCTCTAAAATTTTTATTTCTCAAAAGCACAGCATCTAAAAATAAGTATTTTGTCATTCAATGATCTACTACTTTGTCCTTCTTTTTTCCTGCCAAATTGCATGCTGAGCATGCAGGAATTAATATATGTTCCATCCGCCCTCCTTAGCACTTAATCATTAAAAAAGAAGCTTGACAGTCATTGGAAAATCAGATCATTACCTATTTTTCTCCCACCTTAAAATGAGTCCCTCCTATTTCATTAGGAAATATGTAACACTAAATGTAATATTTTGAGTTACAATTTACTAAAAACTTACTTAAACCACAATTTCCAAAGAATTTAAATGAAACATTTGCTACTCTCCAAACTCCATATGCTCATAGATAAGCACCTTTCTTTTTTTCTTAAATCACTCTTTCCTACTGTCCCATCCACGAACTAGAAAATGCAGGATCTATCAATATGTTTGAAATTCTCCCCCCAAGAGCAAACTTAGGTTAAATTGATTAAGATTAGACATTGACTATCTTTGTGTTTGGATGATATCTAATCATTTAAACATCTTTGAGATGTTTTACCTTTAAAACCTTTTCTCACTTTCTACCCTCAGTCTTTGGATGGTGTCTCCCGTGGTATTTCTTACACTCTACATCTATTTGTTAAGAGATTCTTCTACTTGTATTTAGTACTCTCAGACACTAAACTCCCTGAGGATGGACTTTGCTTACTTACCTTTAAGCCCCTAGAGGAAGCACCCACACTGAGCCTTAACAGATCAGTGACTCTGAAGCTGAGCCAAGCTTGGGTAAATTAAGACCAATTTTTGTTCAGAGCAAACATTCAAAGACTGAAATACAATCTTCTGTTACCTATTCTGACATCAACTTTCTTAAATAGAATAATAATAAACAAACATACAGCACTTCACATTTAATTAGAAATGTACTTGTTGAGAAAACAGACTCACTGTCCCTGGGCAATAAAGTGTAATGCAAGCAGTTGAACTGTCTGAAAATGACACGAGCTGTCACTCTGGGGCCTAGTCAACGAGCTAACGACACTCCACCATCCCCTTCTACCAGCAGGAGAGGCTGTGACCACGCTCAGCTTCACGCAGGCCCATGGCTTCTTCCCTTAGCAAGGCAGTTCCAACTTCCCATGGGCCTCAGGGCTCCACATGCCACAGAGATGAATTTCTCAGATGACTGTAGGTATCCCTACTATACTACCTGGTGCCTGAGTAGATGTGTGACTTTTCACTGTTAGAGTTGACAAACACTTTTTCTATAACAACAGAGAATAACAGGGGGCAGGATGCTTTCACTGGAATAAAAATCTAAGCTTTATATTGAGCAGATTGCCAAAATTCTGGCATCCCTGTGTGTGGAATAAGAACATGAGGGGACTGATGTCTACTTCTTGCTGATTCTGACTTTTCCCCATAAAATATCCCTTTCCCAATAAAGCCTATCCCTAAATCCATTAACATGATATTGTAGAATCTGTCTAAACTCCACTGCATGACATGTGCCAAAACAGATGGCTTTACCTGGCAAATCAAAAGTTCACTAAACTTTTCTTTAAGAAGTTTATAAAACAGTAGTTAATTAGTGATGCCATCTGCCAGACACCATAGTAGATGTTTTCTATTTTATTTATTCCTCACAACTACCCTTTTGAGGTACTGCATATTACAAGTAATGTAGCTGACAATAAAACTGTGTGTATAAAATGAAAGTTCCTGTGGCCAGGATTCTCACCTGGCCCTGGTTGGCCAGCTCACTACACACGTGTGGGCAATATGTTGCTATTGACTCTATATACAGAGCTCTGCCCAGTGCTCTGGGAGACACGGTGGCATGGCTACAAGGCTGCAGGAGAGCAGAGCAGAGGCTGGAGTGGTGGCAGCGCTGAGAACAGAGGCCCAGAGGATGGCTGTGCGGGCAGAGAAGCCCAGAGGCAGAGACCAGCTTGCTGCCTGCAGACTCGCTCCAAGTGGATGGGATTTTAGTGACTGACCTGCCATGGGAATAAAGTTGTGTGTAACCCTTTCACCCCAAGAACATTTTACTGTCATTTCTTTGGTCACACTGAATCCATAGAGAACTTGCCAGGGGCTGAAACCCATTGGCAAGACAAACAGGTTAAGCAATTAGTCAGCTAAAAGTGACAGAGGCAGACTTTAAACACAGATCCATCAAACTTCAAAGGAAGCTGGTGTTCTTCTTAGGACCCCACAATATCACTGACTAAAATGAGCTCATGTTTGTAGGAAGGTTTACTCTACTTCCCAAATGCTGGAGCCCATACCTCCCTCCTAGATAGATACATGTTTCCTACTTGAGCAAACCCTGTGATAGAGAATTCACTAAGTAAACAAAACACATACTGTATTAGGACTCCTGTTGCTGTCTTTCCTACACATTTTTTTAATAAATTACATCAACAGAAAATGAGGAAAATAAACCTAGCACTAAAAATAGATAAGATAGGTAGACAGATTCTGAACCAAATAAGCACTTAGTATTGGTCAAAATCCCAACCTAAATGCTTTTTCCAAGTACCAGTGTTACCCTTAAGAAGTCTATGCTCATACTGAAAACAAACTGTATTTTCTATGTCCACTCTAGGAAAAAAGATAATAGTAATTACAGATAGAAGTGAAATAAAGTTGGAGAAAAAAATCAGAAACATAGTAAGAGTTCTGTGACAAGAATCAGGGAAAACTACAGGACAAAGAGATAGTATGTATGGAAAAATTAGACAGGGGAAAGGACAGCCCTGCAGAGTGAGACAATTACAGTAATAAAAGGTGACAATCTGAAAACAAAATCACAAGAGCAAGGGAGAGGATAGGCTTTACAAAAACAAACTCCTCTCACGATTGGTGACGTGTTGCAAAAACACTGCACCATACAGTCATATTCTCTTTTTTTCCCAACAGACACCCAAACTATCAATTCTAAGTGAGGAAAACAAAATGATTAAACAGAAAACTTTGGGAATTTCTTAAGCAGGCACTGAGAGGATTCATAGTAATTGCCATCCATCCCCCGAAGATTTTTTCCATGACACCAACAGGGTATCTGACATATAAAACTAGAAGCGGCAAGACCAAAAGAAAAGCGTGTATTGGAAAATGACATGAATCAGTGGGACTTTTGCAGTCATTCCGAAGATAGTATACTTTCACTGACCAAGACTATTTAGAATATATTCTACACTGTATCTTCTCCAAATACTTTATTTAAGCCATATAATAATTTGAAGGATTCAGATGAGTCATTAATAAATGAAAGCATTAAATAACATAATGATGATGTTAATAAAATGTCCACATCAAATTAATTATGAATATATTCAACTGCGATCAAATTAAGTAAACAGGTTGAACTGATGCAAATTTTCTCTAATAAAGCATAATTAATTTTCAACCAGTGTATTAGGATTTCTGGAGTTAAAATATGAAAGTCACCAACAATTCGCCTCATTAATTATGAATCAAAGATGCTGGATGAGAAAACTTCCATAAGTAGACCACAAACTATCACAGAGTGACTTGACAAAAACAGTACTATAATCAGCTATTTATGAGCACCTACAGGAAGCCTCTTTCAACTAAAGGCATAGCATCTGGCTAATTTTCAACTTGCTTTGGAATAAGCTACCCATTTAAGGAATGATGAAGAAATCTCACACTGCTCTATCAAAAAAGAGCAGAGCTGTACCCTGACAATCATGTTAACATAAGCTCTACCTTCCTCAGAGAAGCATGCACACATGGGGGAAGGTGGATAGACAGACAGAGGCTAAGAAAGACGGATGTGTAAGTAAGTATCTTAGCAGTCAGTTTCCAGAGAGTTGCCTTCCCTGAACTTCATGCTGGCATCATCTTTCCAGTTACCTTAAAGGATGGGTATTAAACGTTGCCATATAAAATTTGTTTTATATACTATAGGACAGTTGTTGAAATGCAAGGGAAGGCTGTTTCTCTGGAATAGAATGTTCACTCCTATGGAGAAAGTGTTCTTTTCCTTTTGGCATTTAAGACCTCACAGCCAAATCCTGATCCATATTTAAGAACCATGTAAAACCTTGCATGCCCTGCATATTAAATATCCCACCAGTCATTTATATTCCATCTATATTTCGCATGGACATTTTATTAACATCATCATGTTAATAAATAAAACCTTGCATGCCCTGCATATTAAATGTTCCACCAGTCATTTATATTCTATCTATATTTCGCATGCCTGATGTTTTCTATTTTATTGCATTTAGAAGTATTTTTTAAGCTTCCTCAAATTCCTTGTGAGATTAGAAAGGCTAAAACATAATTAAAAGGAATAAAAGAAGCTCAGTCATTTATTCAACAAACACTGACTGGATATCAGTGGCAAGTACTGTCCTGGGCACTTAGGATGTAGTGGATCTTGCTTTCTGTAGCACACACACAAAGAATATGTCAAGGAGCTTAAGTGCCAGAAACAAAAGCAGAGTAAGGGGCTAGGAAGTGACTGGGTGGGATGGAGAAATTTTAGATAGTTAGAGAAGGCCTCTCTGAAGACGGGACACTTGAGCAAAGATCTAAATGACATGAAAGGGGAAATCCCTAATGATCCAATAAGAGTTTCAGGTAAAGGAAACAGTACGTGCCAAAGGCCTGCAAGTGGAAATGAGTTTGTTGTTCTAGAGAAACAAAAAATTTAAAGTGACTAGACAATAGTGAGCGAGGTAGAAAGAAAGTCAGAGAGACAGGAAGATGTGGGGTTATGTATGGCCTTTAAGAACACAGTAAGGAGTTGATTTTCCCATGAATGACAGAATACATACAAGTTTAGAGCAAGAAATATGACACGATCTGGGCTACTTGCCCTACCACCACTCTGCTGTGAGAACACTAGACTGTATAGGAGCAAGGGAGTAAAACAAAAAAAATCAACTAGATAATTAACCTATTGGTCTACATGAAAGATGACAGATGGTTTGAATCAGAATAAAAAGTGAAGAACATGATAGAATCTGAAAATATTTTGAAGGAAGAGTAACCGTACTTGCCAGAAGATCAGGTATAAGCAGTAAAAGAGGATTCAGGGATAACTCTAAGGTTCTTGAACTGAGTGGTGCTAAAAATCCAAAATACATTAAATCACTAGTTAAAAAGCATCTAAGGGAAACAGAAGGGATTCAGGACACATACTTGGATTCACCAACAAATATGGTATCTAGGTTTGTCTAGGGAACATGTAGAGGAGACAAGTTTCAGGTGGAGTCTCAGGATACTCCCTCATTTAAAGATGAGGAAAGGAGGAGGAACCAGCAAAGACAACCAAGAGAGAACCACCAGTTAAGGTAGGAGCAAACCCAGGACAGTGTGGAGTGTCAAATGCCATATGTAGGCATTCCAAAAAGGAACACCTTCCAAAGAGAAAATATTGCTGAGATGTTGACTAAGATGAGTCCTGATAGTTGATTCTTGAATGTGGCAAAACAGGAATTGCTGCTCATCTGAGCAAGAGAATTTTTAACAGAGTGGTGGGGATACAAATACAAGGTGAAGTAGTGAAAACAGTATATACAGGTTACTCTATCAAGGAATTCTCTTCCTGTTCCCCTGACTCTCAACAGTAAACATCCAAAATTCAATTTAATGTTACAGGAACTAGAGTTCAGCTACATGATTGATTGTTTTTTTTTAATATACTAGATTTAAATACCTACACACCAATTTTTGCATTTCCCTAAAAAAATTAAGGATTATAAACAAGGAATTATTGTTACATACATCATTGTATTTACTGGGGGAAAATCAGAAGAATCTAAAAGCATTAAAATAAGGGTCACATGAATAAAATGTTTTATATATCCATTCACACAATAGGACAATATAGCTATTAAATTATAGCATTATAGAAGGATATTTACTGATATGGAAGCTTTTCCCAGTATTTTTTTTAAAGGTTATAAATCAGAATACCATTATCTGCTCAGTAACTTTAAATGTGTTGGGAAAAAAAGAGTATATATGCACATATACAGAATGAAAAAAAAAAAAAGCCAAAGGTGCACAAACCAAAAGGTTAACAGTGGTTCTATCAAAGCACATGAAAGAATTACAGTTTATTTTATTTTTCATGCATTTCCTTATTTCTCCAGTTGTCAGAAGAATAAATGACTAGTAACAGAACTCCTACCTATTCTTCTAAAGAGCTCTAATGTCACTTCAGGTTTTCCCTGGCTCCCCTCTTCTTCCTCATCTCCGCAGGTTGATTGAGCTGCTCTCTTCCATGTGCCCAGGGACTGTAACTGTCAGCTGGTCTGAATCTGTAATTCAGCAGATTATTTAAGTGGCTCTAAACTCAGTAAACTGTGGACATCCAGTATCAGCTGGTTTCACTTATTCATACAAATTACTGCTGTACTGAAATTTTTTTTCCTAATGGATTATTAACTTTTAATTTATTAAAAAATCATTTCTCTTTTAAACTCATGTTTTCTTTTATTAAACTAATGTTTTTAACTGATTCAAAATCTATGAAAGGTTTTTTTGGTACTCTTTTAAGTACAAGGTTTAATGAATCAGAAAAATCTCTGATACTATGTTAGTATTTTTTACAAAGCATTTTACATTTTGATTATGTTGTCATATGGTAATTTGTGACTGTCTTGCCAATGGGTTTCAGCCCCAAGCAAGTTCACTACGGATTCAGTGAGGCTGAGAAGTGACAATGGAACAGTCTTGGGGTAAAAGGGTTTATTACCCAGCTTGTTCTCCCAGCAATAGGTCCAGCAGTAGAATCATGTCTGCATCCAATAGTCTGCAGGTCTGTAATCCTCCTTCATCTCTGCCTCTGCCCAGAGCCCTTTATATAGTGACTCAGTGAGTAATAGCTCTTTGCATGGGGGTGGAAGCAGTAGCCTAGCAGTAGGCCAGTTACATCATCAAGTAGTTTAGGTTCAGGTGAGGATCCTAGCCATAGGAACCTCAATTTTCCCCAAAATGATGCATGCAGAAAAGATAAAGACCATAGTGTGATGATGTGTCATCCTAAATTGCTAGAAACAAAAGCTAAGACTGCATTTCCAACACCTGGGGCTTATTAAGCTGTAAGAACATAAGATAATAGTCATTTAGAATCTAAGCAAAAACAAAATCAACATTTTATAAGTTTCATTAATTAAAAATGAAAATGACATGTTTAGAAATAAGGACTGATATTCAAAGGAAAGAGATACCCCCTTCTAGATTAGCCCTCAAAGAACAGTATTTATATTTTTAAAAAAAACAACTGAAAATTAGACAAGGCCATGTTTCCTTTACAATACGAAGACAAAGCCAACATTTCTTATTCTACGTCTACCCTGCCTGAGTAGCTATGGAGAAATATAACCTTTCTGGTATATATATTATTCTATACTTCCTGGTGAGCATTCAGAGAGAGACAATTTGTGCCAGGTGTCCAGAAGAGGAAAAGTAATCAAGTAGATTTTACCAAACTTGTGTAAAATGATCTAAAGAACATAAATTACAGCACTGAGGGACAGATTCCCTAATTAACAAAGAACTTCAAAAGTAGAAACATATTAAAAGGTTATTTTAAAGATAAATGCTAAATTCTAAAATTCTAAATAGACTGGAATTTAATTAATTGTCCAAGCATATTGTTTCATTTTAAACCCAGTTTGTCTCTAAGCAGATAAATAAAATTAAATTTTAAAGTAAAATATAACAACCTTACTCCTTTTAACCTTAACTTCATACTGTGATGGGGGGAATGACAAATCTGTTTACTACCATTCAGACTAAAGTTAATAAGGAAAAGAAAGTAATCTGAGCCCAAAAAAATCTTACTATTTAAAGAGTCATTTGATTGACGGTTCTAGTTTTACAACCATAAAAGCTATTAAGCCCATTTTACATAAGGACATACAGATCTTCTGAACATTCTAAACATTAAATGTCCATTACCCAGGAAACTTTTAGATCATTAATAGCACTCTTTCTTTTTTTCTTTTATTAAAGTATTATTGATATACACTCTTATGAAGGTTTCACACGAAAAAACAATGTGGTTACTACATTTACCCATATTATCAAGTCCCCACCCATACCCCAATGCAGTCACTGTCCATCAGTGCAGCAAGCACTCTTTCATATTAAAAATCTAACTCATCCAAAAATTACAGTAGGCTTCCATCCCATCTACATTGTCTACTATTTTAAACCACCTCCCAGAATCATGCAAAGGGAAACTCATAGTTTTACCTCATGATCACTCATAAAACTTCCTAACGTAAAATAAGTGATTTTGCTTCCTAAATGTAGTAGGATGGGCAGAAGATGGAAAAATAATATAAATGTTCTGTTATTCATGAAGTTAGTAGCTAGTTTGTTTAAATACTGTTGTATTAAAAAAAAAACACCAACATAAAAAATAACCTACAGATACCTTGAAGAAAACACTGGGCTAAAAAGGTGTCGATACAGGGATTGTTTTGTTAATTTTTCCTTGTTATTGGGCAGGGAAGGGAGTAGAGAATAACTCCAAAAGACCTGCACAAAGACTGAATTATATAAACTTATTGTGCAACCCGGGCTAGACTCAGCCAACCAGCATTCACAAGTGGGTTAAAGGGGTGCAAATATGCTACAGTTAAGTCTAACAAATTAACAAGATGAAAACTGACTCAAAAGACTTGCTTCATTAATGAGTCAGTATAACAGAGATTAAGCACACAAGTTTGGAACTACTTATTACTATGTCCAAATCCTAGCTCTACTATTTACTAGCTCAAGATTCTTTAATTCCCTATATTCAATTTCCTTATCTATAAAATAGAAAGAAAATATATTTTTGATAGGGCTATTTTAAGGATTAATTAGAAAATATAAGTACTTAGCAAACCACCTAGTACACTAAAGGATTCCTATCTTCTTCTTGCTACCACCACTACCAAGGCAGTGAACAAAGCAGAATGTGCCAGAGATGTAAGGGCAACAGAGACCATGAGAGAAAGGGAATGCATGCCAGAACCTTATCTTCACTCATCTAGTGTACTAACCTCAAAAGCTAAGAATCAGCTATTATCATACATGTGTCCTTCTACTTCTACTCTACTATCCTACTGAGACTGGCATCTAGCTGATGATCTATATGATCACTGAGATCTGTTACTCTTTCTAGTCCACCCTGTGTCCTGCCATCTTATTATACTCTCTCCCATCACTACTGCAGATCTGACCCATATTTTCCATGTTAGTTCCCTTGAGCAGAATGTCACCTACCACAAGTTTACACCAAAATAATACAGTCACAAGCTTGGAAAATTAACCTCTATTAACACTAATGAGTAGTATTCAAGGAAACAGAATAATTTGTGTCTAATGTTAGCTTAGATACATTGAGAAACAGGTAATTTTTGTTTGTTATAAACCCTGGCTTGTCCAGTACATGTAGCCAAAAGATAACTGCAAGTATTAAAAAAACTAACTAAAAGTGGTTTGAACTTCCTACCCATTATCTAATCTACGCATAACAGAAAATCATAAATTCCTTTTCATTCACTGCCAAGAATATAAATGGTGGTTTTAAATGTGTAATATTTGTAGACTTCCAATTCCAGCAACATGGTCAAACCTCCCCACCACAAATATCTAGAAACACTAGTTTATCAATAATTAAACATACTGCTAAACAACCTCCAGAGTCAGAAAAGGAAAAGGAAATTGGGTAGTCCTGAAGTGTGATATCAACCCAGAAACAAACCATAAATTATAGGGAATTGAGTATTATGCTCACATTGGGACAGAAGACATGCAGGAAATTAGAACAATTAGTCCTTTAAGAAACACTCAAAGGGAGAAGGATTAAACATGGCAGCGTGAGAGGAGACACAGAGGCTTCCTCCTAAAAATGGATACAACTAGAAAATTGAATTGGCACAACTAATCCCGAGAGACCAACAGGGAAGAGGACGCGTCAGACTGCACACACCTGGAGATAAGAGCAGAAATCAGCAAACAGGGTAACGTACCAGAGCCGTGGATCCGCGAGACCCCAGCTCATTGGCAGGAGGAAGACTAACGGAGCAGGTAGGGAGTGGAAGGCTTGGGACTGCTGAATACCTAGCTCCGGAGATCTGCGCTGGGAGCACAAACGTACATTTCATGGTGCTTTCATGAGACTCGCAGGACTACCGGGTTGGAAAGTTAATACAGGCAGAGTTCCTGGGAAGACTGGGATTCCGGCCGCTTGTGGAAAGCAGGGATCCATATCCAGCTGCTCTGAGACAAAAATTTATATCTGTGTGCCCGGCCCACTGGTCAGGCAGTGGAGACAGGCACAGGAGCCAAGAGGTGGGGAACAGCTCTTTCCTACACCCAGGAACCAGTATTGCTCCCCTGCGACCCCCAACATTGCTTCAGGGGCTGAGCAGCTCCAGAATAGAGCTTCTGGACACTAGAGGGCGCCATATACAAACATGAAACGCCAAAGGAACCTTGTCCAGAGTAAAATTGTTAATACAACTCCCAAGAAAGATTTAAATGATATGGACCTTGTGATTCTTCCCGAAAGGGAGTTCAAAATAAAAATCATCAACATCCTAATGGAGGTACGGAAAGACATCCAAGAACTCAGGAATGAATTCAGATCAGAGATCCAATCATTGAAGAGCACGATGGAGGGAATTAAAAGCAGGTTGGATATAGTGGAGGAAACAATAAATGAAATAGAAACTAGAGAAGAGGAATACAAAGAAGCTGAGGCACAGAGAGAAAAAAGGATCTCTAAGAATGAAAGAATATTGAGAGAACTGTGTGACCAATCCAAGCGGAACAATATTTGCATTATAGGTATACCAGAAGAAGAAGAGAGAGAGAAAGGGATAGAAAGTGTCTTTGAGGAGGTAGTTCCTGAAAACGTCCCCGAGCTGGGGAATGAGATACTCTCTCAGGCCATGGAGATCCACAGATCTCCCAACCCAAGGGACCCAAGGAAGACAACACCAAGACACGTAGTAATTAAAATGGGAAAGATCAAGGATAAGGACAGACTACTAAAAGCAGCCAGAGACAGAATAAGATCACATACAAAGGAAAGCCCATTAGGCTAACATCAGACTACTCAGCAGAAGCCTTACAGGCCAGAAGGGAGTGGCATGATGTATTTAATGCTATGAAGCAGAAGGGCCTGGAACCTTCTTTATCAAGCAAGATTATCATTTAACTTTGAATGAGGGATTAAACAATTTCCAGATAAGCAAAAGCTGAGAGAATTTACCTCCCACAAACCATCTCTACAGTCTATTTTGGAGGGACTGCTATAGATGGAAGTGTTCCGAAGGTTGAAAAGCTGTCACCAGAGGAAAATAAAACCACAGTAAAGAAAGTAGAACAGCTAATTATGAAGCAAATGGAAAATTAAATTAACTATCCTCAAAGTCAATAAAGGGATAGACAAAAAGTACAAAATTTGATACCTAATATATAAAGAATGAAGGAGGAGGAAAAAGGGGGAGAAATAGAAAAGCACCTTTAGAGTGTGTTGCTAACAACATACTAAGTGAGTTAAGTTAGACTCCGAGATAGTAAGGACGTTAACCTGGAACCTTTGGTAACCACGAATCTAAAGCCTGAAATGGCAATCAGTACATACCTATTGATAATCACCCTAAATGTCAATGGACTGAATGCACCCATCAAAAGACACAGAGTCACTGAATGGATAAAAAACAAGACCCATCTATATGCTGCTTACAAGAGACTCACCTCAAACCCAAAGACATGCACAGACTAAAAGTCAAGGGATGGAAAAAGATATTTCATGCAAACAATAGGGAGAAAAAAGCAGGTGTTGCAGTACTAGTATCAGACAAAATAGACTTCAAAACAAAGAAAGTAACAAGAGATAAAGAAGGACACTACATAATGATAAAACGCTCAGTCCAACAAGAGGATATAACCATTAGAAATGTATATGTACCCAAAACAGGAGCACCAGTATATGTGAAACAAATACTAATAGAACTAAAGGAGGAAATAGAATGGAATGCATTCATTTTAGGAGATTTCAACACACCATTCACTCCAAAGGAGAGATGCACGAGACAGAAAATAAGTAAGGACAAAGAGGCACTGAACAACACACTAGAACAGATGGACCTAATAGACATTTATAGAACTCTACATCCAAAAGCAACAGGATACACATTCTTCTCAATTGCACATGGATCATTCTCCAGAATGGACCACATACTAGGCCACAAAAAGAGCCTAAGTAAATTCAAAAAGACTGAAATTCTACCAACCAACTTTTTAAACCACAAAGGTATAAAACTAGAAACAAATTGTACAAAGAAAGCAAAAAGGCTCACAAACACATGGAGGCTTAACAACACGCTCCTAAATAGACATGGATCAACAATCAAATTAAAATGGAGATACAGAAATATATGGAAACAAATGAAAACAACAACACAAAGCCCCAATTTCTGTGGGATGCAGCAAAAGCAGTCTTAAGAGGAAAGTATATAGCAATCCAGGCATATTTAAAGAAGGAAGAACAAACCCAAATGAATAGTCTAACGTCACAATTATCAAAACTGGAAAAAGAAGAACAAATGAGGCCTAAAGTCAACAGAAGGAGGGACATAATAAAGATCAGAGAATAAATAAATTAAATTAAGAATAAAACAATACAAAAAAATCAATGAAACCAAGAGTTAGTCCTTTGAGAAAATAAACAAAATAGATAAGCCTCTAGCCAGATTTATTAAGAGAAAAAGAGAGTCAACACACATCAACAGAATCAGAAACAAGAAAGGAAACATAACGACGGACCCAAAAGAAATAAGAAGAATTATTAGAGACTACTATAAAAATCTATATGCTAAGAAGCTGGAAATCCTAGAAGAAATGGAAAACTTCCTAGAAAAATACAACCTTCCAAGACTGACAAAGGAAGAAACACAAAATCTAAACAAATCAATTACCAGCAACGAAATTGAATCAGTAATCAAAAAACTACCCAAGAACAAAACCCCTGGGCCCTAAGAATTTACTCGGAATTTTATCAGACATATAGAGAAGATATAATACCCATTCTCCTTAAAGTTTTCCAAAAAATAGAAGAGGAGGGAATACTCCCAAACTCATTCTATGAAGCCAACATGACCCTAATACCAAAACCAGGCAAAGACCCCACCAAAAAAGAAAATTACAGACCAATATCCCTGATGAATGTAGATGCAAAAATACTCAACAAAATATTAGCAAACTGAATTTAAAAATACATCAAAAGGATCATACACCATGACCAAGTAGGGTTCATACCAGAGATGCAAGGATGGTACAGCATTTGAAAATCCATCAACATCATCCACCACATAAACAAAAAAGAAAAAAAACCACATGATCATCTCCATACATGCTGAAAAAGCATTCGACAAAATTCAACATCCATTCATGATAAAAACTCTCAACAAAATGGGAATAGAGGGCAGGTACCTAAACATAATAAAGGCCATATATGAAAAACCTACAGCCAACATCATACTGAACAGTGAAAAGCTGAAAGCATTTCCTCTGAGGTCAGGAACAAGACAGGGATTTCCACTCTCCCCACTGTTATTCAACATAGGACTGGAGGTCCTAGCCACAGCAATTAGACAAAACAAAGAAATACAAGGAATCCAGATTGGTAAAGAAAAAGTTAAACTGTCACTATTTGCAGATGACCTGATATTGTACATAAAAAACCCTAAAGACTCTACCCCTAAAACTACTACAACTAATATTGGAATTCAGCAAACTTGCAGGATACAAAATTAACACACAGAAATCTGTGGCTTTCCTATACACTAACAATGAACTAATAAACAGATAAATCAGGAAAACAATCCCATTCACAATAGCACCAAGAAGAACAAAATACTTAGGAATAAACCTTACCAAGGAAGTGAAAGACCTATACCCTCAAAACTATAAAACACTCTTAAGAGAAATTAAAGAGGACACTAACAAATGAAAACTCATCCCATGCTCCTGGCTACAAAGAATTAATATTGTTAACATGGCCATCCTGCCCAAAGGAAACTACAGATTTGATGCAATCCCTATCAAATTACCAACAACATTCTTCAACAAACTACAACAAATAGTTCAAAAATTCATATGGAAACACCACACACTCCAAATAGCCAAAGCAATCCAGAGAAGGAAGAATGAAGTTGGGGGGATCTCACTCACCAACTTCAAGCTCTACTATAAAGCCACAGTAATCAAGACAGTTTGGTACTGGCACAAGAAAAGAGCCACAGACCAGTGGAACAGAACAGAGACCCCAGATATTAACCCAAACATTTATGGTCGATTAATATATGATAAAGAAGTCATGGACATACAATGGGGAAATGACAGTCTCTTCAACAGACGGTGCTGGCAAACCTGGACAGCTACATGTACGAGAATGAAACTGGATCACTGTCTAACCCCATACACAAAAGTAAATTCAAAATGGATCAAAGACCTGAATGTAAGTCATGAAACCATAAAACTCTCTGAAAAAAACCTAGGCAAAAATCTCTTGGACATAAACATGAGTGACCTCTTCATGAACATATCTCCCCGGCCAAGGGAAACAAAAGCAAAAATGAACAAGTGGGACTATATCAAGCTGAAAAGCTTCTGTACAGCAAAGGACACCATCAATAGATCAAAAGGGTACCCTACAGTATGGGAGAATATATTCATAAATGACAGATCTGGTAAAGGCTTGACATCCAAAATATATAAAGAGCTCACATGCTTCAACAAACAAAAAGCAAATAATCCAATTAAAAAATGGACAGAGGAGCTGAACAGCCAGTTCTCCAAAGAAGAAATTTAGATGGCCAACAGACACTTGAAAAGATGCTCCACATCGCTTGTCATCAGAGAAATGCAAATTAAAACCACAATGAGATATCACCTCACACCAGTAAGGATCGACACCATCCAAAAGACAAACAACAACAAATGTTGGCGAGGTTATGGAGAAAGGGGAACCCTCCTACACTGCTGGTGGGAATGTAAATTAGTTCAACCATTGTGTAAAGCAGTATGATCAAAATGCTCAAAATAGAAATACCATTTGACCCAGGAATTCCACTTCTAGGAATTTACCCTAAGAAGGCTGCAGCCCAGTTTGAAAAAGGCAGAGGCACCCCTATGTTTATCACGGTACTATTTACAATAGCCAAGAAATTGAAGCATCGTAAGTCTCCATCAGTAGATGAATGGATAAAGAAGATATGGTACATATACACAATGGAATATTATTCAGCCTTAAGAAGAAAACAGATCCTACCATTTGCAAAAACATGGATGGAGCTAGAGGGTATTATGCTTAGTGAAATAAGCCAGACGGAGAAAGACAAGTACCAAATGATTTCACTCATATGTGGAGTATAAGAACAAAGAAAAACTGAAGGAACAAAACAGCAGCAGAATCACAGAACCCAAGCATGGACTAACAGTTACCAAAGGGAAAGCGACTGGGGATGATGGGTTGGATGGGAGGTATAAAGGCGGGAAAAAAGAAAGGGGGCATTGTGATTAGCATGTACAGTGTTGTCGGGTGGTACGAGGAGGGCTGTAAAACACAGAGAAGACAGGTGGTGATTATACAGCATCTTACTACGCTGATGGACGGTGACTGTAGTGGGGTGTGAGGGGGGTCTTGATGAGGGGGGCAGCCTGGGAAACAGAGTGTTCTTCATGTATTGTAGATTACTGATAGCAAAAATTAAAAATTAAAAATAAGTTAATAAACAAATAAACAAATAAATAAATAAATGAAAATAATTGGAGGACTGTCATGCTGATTTCTCAAAGCTTGTGCTTTTGCTTCCTCACACCACCACGTTTTAAATTGTATACAATCAGAAGAGTCTAAACAAGTACAAGCCAATAAATCCCAATCGTGGTATCATCCTTTCCTGTTCTGCCAACCCCCTCAAGAGACCCACAACATATGGAGAATTAGTACCATATGAAGAAATAGCCTGTTTCAAGTCTTTTAATGTCTTGTAAGGAATAGGTGTATAAAGTGCTTTGATCCCTCCTTGTGGAAAGTCAGGATCCTCACCTGGCCCAAAAGGAGTTAAATTAACTGGTGCGACTAAGGGTGTCAGGTAAGCATCTATATCACCCTCCCTCCGAGCTTTGTGTATTCCTGCCGTGAAGGCAGACATAGCAGGAACAGAGACTGAGGATTTTTTATGATGAAAGGAAAGAACAAAACTCTCATCATCAGTCTCTAAAGAACAGGAAGAAGAGGACGAAGAGGAGTCAGATGGATATGGGGATGAAGATCACTTACTTGATTTCACCACATCAAAGAGTTCTCTCTCACACTCGTGCGTGTCTGACTTGGTTTCAGACAGTGGGGGAGTTTGCAAAGGCTGCCAAGTCAGAGTGATCAAATTACATAAAGACCAAACAGGCACAGGAATAACATTTCTGTCTGTGAGTCTTTTTAATGTCTCTTAATACATTATCCCAGTCAGCTTGTTTATGAGTTCCCTACGGTGACAACCAATAACAATATTTTTTAATATATTTGTGAAATTGAGCAAAGTCCTTTTCAGAAGTTTTCACTCCTGATGTTTTTAGGAGGGCATGGAGTAATTTTAAGTAATCCTCCAGTTTAGCTGCTTTAGTTTCATTTTGGCCCATTATAGCGTCCCTGACGTCTCGACCCTGTCCCTACATGCACTTTCTCGGGAGCCTTACCAGATCGACGATCTTCGGAGCTTCTTGGCTCTGCGTTTCAAAGGTCCCTGTTCGGGCACCACTTGTTGGTCCCCTTCCTGCTTCTGACCCACACATAAGGGAGGAGAAACGATGAGATATCAAAGACCTGAAAGGACCAGCCAGGGGACTCAAGGCATGACAGTGCAAGAGTGGTGCTGAGAGGGCACCTCTCACATTTATTGATCAAATGGTTGTTAACAACAATAAAATTCTGTATAGAGAACTTAATGCACAATCATTAATCAACTCCAACTCTCAACAGTCTCCAATCTTCTGAAGCATAACAAACAAGTTCTTGCATGGTGAACAAGTTCTTACATGGTGAACAATGCAAGGGCACTCATATCACAGAAACTGTTTCTGTTTTGATCACGAATCATGAACTATTAACAATCAAGTCAGATATGATTATTCATTTGATTTTTATACTTTATATGTGAATTCCCACACTAAGCCATCTAGGTAGCTATGCAGTAAAAATTAATCTTTTTACTAAACAGAAAAAAAAATTTTAAGTCAGTTGATTCCTTTGTTTAAAGAATCAATAAAATACAGTAATATTTATACTTTGCACATATTGCTTGTATAATATAGGTGTTTTCAATTACATGTATTAAGTTCCTAAAAATAAGGAAGATATGTCATTACATAATAGGAACCCCTCTGAAAGTGATATAGGGAAATTCTTCCATCAAGCCAACCAAAATCACACAGGTTCTTTACGGTATCCACTAAATCTAACAAAGAAAAATCTGGTTTTTATATGGGCAAAGATTAGGCTTTTACAAAACCAATCATTAAGTGCTCAGATACACAACATGATGGCTTTAGGAAAATTGCTATAAGGGTGTAAAGGTGAAGATCAACAGTTAAGGAAAAAATTCAAGCACTTCATAGAAAATGAAAAGTCCCATTATGAGAATCCATTGTGAACTGGAAGCAGTAAAGCATGAGACAGACAAGAAGTGATCAATCAGTACTTGCACCTGCTATTTTTTACACAAAAGGCTTCAGATTATCCCTTCAGCAATGAAATTAGTACTTGCCCCAGCCATCAAAGTTAACACGGCTGTCTCTTTTCTATGAGGCTTCTGTGAAGAACATAATATTAATATATACTACCTCAATGGAAGTTTCATTGCAACCTAAGCCTAAGGCTTTGCCTACATTTAGGTCCAAAGTCTGTATTTTTAAGAAAGTTCAACTGCAATATAAAACAAAGTTCTTTAAGTTAGTCCTACCTAAATAAGACCTAAGAGGATTTTTTAAATTATGTATCCATTAGAACAGAACATTAACTGAAGTGAACCTTGCTCAGAGCAAAATTACTCTGGCCTAGAGCCCCAATACATTCCTAGGGTTTTCTTCCTGGCCATATAATACATCTAATGAGACAATTAGATGACACAGAGATGCCCTTATTGCAAAGTGAAGCCACACCTATACATTCCTTTACAGAAAGGACCAAATAAATAATGGTAACACAATAAAACTCCAAGCGTAAAATCACAAGATCTTGGAGAGAGGGACAGGAGTGACTAAAGGAACTTAAAGGCCAACATCTTTATGATACTTCAAGCTACTCTTACCTGGCTGCCCAAACTACACTGAAGAATCTCAAAAGTGGGTGTCAGTCTAATAATCACAAATCCACATGTAAACAAAAGCTTGTGCCATGCAGTATGCCCAAAAACCTTTAATCTATTAAGCATTTCTTCATTTAGAGGTTTTAAATTACACAGGTAGTCTACATAAAATGGTCTCAAAGTATTCATCATCCCTATCCAACAAATGGTTTCCAATAATGCTCACTGGAAAAAAAGTAACTATGAAGCAATATGAACATTCCCATCATTGAAAAATTTCTCTTGGTGCTTTCTCTTTCTCCTTCCCACTGCAACTAAGCTTTAAAAAATTTTTTCCATCATTCAACCACTCAAACTAATTAAACCTCTTGTCCTCATCACTCCATTAAAGAGCCTTAGATATATATGGTCAACAGGATCTTTGCAACTGCAATTCTTTCCCTACTCAACTTATTCATGCTTGACACTATGCCTCAGTGGGGCATCCAATGGGTTTCCAAGAAATGGAACTTTCCTAAGTTACCCTTCCCCTTATCAATATGGTGACCTCGTCCCTGTTCCTCTCCCTCATGCCATTCCAAACCACCATCCCTCCGCTCATATTTCAGAAGATACTACTTCCAGCCTTCTCACACTACATCCTTTTCTTTTGGAAGATGGTATCCTTTTATATATTTGAGAGTCACACACACTCTCAAATCCCAAAACTCTCTTGGTTCCAAACCACAAGCCCAACTTGCTACCAGACATTTTCACCTAAATGCCTGAAAAGCATACCAATCTTACCAAAAAAAAATTTATCTTGAATTTTTCTGATCATTACCCAATTATCAAAGTCAGACACTGAAAGTCATTCTTTCCTCTCTCCCTTCACCCTTGCTACTTTTATGCAAATAATTGATTAAGCATGTACCACATGGGAAGCACTGTCCACACATCTAGCTGACTATTTTTCTCTCTCAAAACTTCCCCCCACTAACAACCCCACTACGAGAGTCTCCAATCAGTCCTAAGCAGCAATATCTCAAACCAGGTTTCTCTGCTTTTTTTTTTAGAAATTTGTCTTTTATTAATGACAAAAGCAAAAATGTAAACAATGACATTTGTCAGGTGAATATTGGACACCAAAATAATCTGTTCCTTTTTGGACAAAGGCAGATTTTCCTAGCTGAATAAAACACAACTGTGTAAAATTTAAACCTGGAAAAGAAAAAGTTTAATTGACTGAACGCTTGAAATTTAATCAAAAGCTCCCCATGCTGATGAACATAAAACTGTTTTGCCCGCTTCCTTCTTAGTGTCTTAGGGTGTAAAAATGCAGTTAGTACAACTGCTGTTCGTACTGATTGCACTTGATATATCAGCAAAAATTCTCTCCTCAGAATTAATATTTAAGATGGGAATTACTGAAAAGATTTAGTATAGATAATTTGACAGGTAGACACTGGGTGGATGTATTGGCTTTTTCCTTAACCCTGCCATAATGTCATCTTGACTATGCTTTCTTGCCTGAATATTGTGATCAGAATCAAGTATAAAAATGTCTTTTTAATCGCAGGGAAGTACATGTAATGGCTAAGACCACAGGTATCAGAGAGAGAGAGTACTGGGTTCACATCACACACTTCGGTTCCTTAATGCCATGGTAGCTCAGGAAACGATTTAACCTCACTGGGCGTGTGATTCCCTCAATGGTAATATAGGGAGAGTAAAACCCACCCTACTTGGTAAAATGATTATGAAGATTAAAGTAAACACTACATTCAAAATGCCTCGGACAAAGCACGGCACTTGGAATGTCGGGTGTAACTGTCATCTGTGAGAGGAGCAAAAGCAGTGCTTGTATCCATGGCACCCATTGTGTGAGGTGGTCATATGCCATGATTCCCGAGCCTGGCGCCACAGCATGAAGGGCAGTCAGGACTGCTGCCTCTCGCTGCAGAAGTGCCCAGAGAGGTTCAGGCTGCATCCTACTTTAAGATTCCTCTCCTGATGGGCAGGGCAGGGGCTTGGCACCATCACTGCGCAGAGAAGACACGCACTGGCTTCTCTCACATCGAGATTCACATGCGCTGCATTTCTCATGAACCTACGGGCCCTGAGGCACAGTCCCGGCAGCACAATGGCAAGAAAACCCGGCGCAGCTGGCAGTAGCGCACTCTGCCTTTCTTTTTGAATCTCTCTATTCTAGCCTTAATTCTATTGTCAGATGTAAACTGAATGACATCACATCTCTGCTAAGGTCTGCGTAATACTAAGCAATAAAACCCAACCTCTTCAACAGGGCTTGACCTAGCCTACCTTTTCCACTTCAATTGTTTCCACCACACTCTACATACAAATCTTTAACTCCCGGTCCTCAGGTCCAAAATGAAGGAGTCATTCTTGATTTTTGTTTTTCCCTCATCTCCTAAATCTGACTCATTCAAAATCCCATGAATACTACTGCAAAATCCATCTCCTTTCCATACACAAACACCCACTATCCCAGCCCAAGTCATTTCTTATCTGGACCGAGTACACCTATTTCTTCCTTTATTCCCAACAGGAGACAGGATAAACTAACTAAAATCATAGTACTAATCTGTTTTGAATCCATCAATAGATCCCCAAAACAGTTACATTAAAACATAAACTCCCTATCATCAGCCCACAATCCGTACGTAATTTGGACATTTGGTAACTCTCTAACCTCATCTTGCACCACTCTCCATTCATTCTGCTGATAGATCATGCCAATTGTTTTCCCTCCTTACAGTCTTTGCATACAGTCCTCCTCTGCCTAGAGTTCTCTTCCCCCACCTCTAAGATGCTAGCTACTTCCAATGTTCAGGTTGGATCCTTCCTAGTCTTTGGCCCTCAAATCAAATGTCCTCCCACTCAGACTGGAGGCTGCTGGCCACCCCCTCTAACGCAGACTCTCCACTACAATGTTTCTCTATATTACAGCTCCCTGCTTATTTCCCTCATGGCACTCCCTATACTCTAATTTGTCTTACTTACTTGTTTGTTTACTCTTTGTGTGTCTACCTCTACCATGGAGCTGCCCTGACCACTACTCCTAGTTTATTATTCATTTTCTAGCACTACAGCAAAGAGTCTGACACACAACAAAGCTCAACGTAGTTCAATAACTGAACAAATGCATGGGCTGCCTAGGCACCAGACAACCCAAATGTCAGAGTTCACCATGAACACTACATCGCCCATGTCTCTATTACAGTGTCAGAAGTACTTCCAGGGGAAAGATAGATCTGTTAAAGTCCCTTCCACCCCACTTGTTGCAGCTCTACTTAGAACGGTTCTTTTCTTTTTTAGGTATAAGTAGAATTGTTTTTAAAAGACTACAATTTAGTCCATAAGGTGACTTTCAAAGAAATCTACAAGTATCAAATTTTTCTTCTTTATTAAATTGGTATGTATATTTCCCCAAGAATAGAAGTACATTAGAAATGTGAATTTAATCCAGAAAGCTTTAAAACTAAAGCAGTTCTTATTGGCATCAACAGAGGATGCAGAGCAAGACATTATGGAATTTTATCTTTGATTTTAATCTATATCCAAAATTAAAGGTCACTGCTCTAAGTCATTAAATTCATGAAATCAACTCAGCAATGTAAAACAAGGCCTACTAGGTAAGTAAGAGGTAAGATAAGATGAAAAAATCCAATGGAAATAAGCTCATTACCTGTTTAAAGCATTGAATAAATTGAAGCAAAAGAAACCCAAATGTTACTATGAAACCTAAAAATGCAACACTGCTGCTCTCTGAGAATGTAAGTCTAAAAAAAAAATCTTCTATACATGCCTAACCTATTCTTTTAATAGACCTTTATTCAACTTAACAAGAAACTTTTCTTTGATGTCTGTATTGCTTGCTACTTTAAACAAAAGCATATAACTACATTAACAGTTTGATAACAATTCTGAAAATCTTAATGAATGAAAATATGGGGAGAAAGAAATTCCAGCCTCTACTGTGGAGTCTCAAACATTCGTGGATATGTCTTTGAAATACTAAGGAACAAACACCACAGTCTCACCAGAACAGAGACAAGCCTTCAGCACAGTGCCAGTCAGAATAATGGCTCACCTTCAACATTGTTTAATCTAGTGCGAGCATGAACAATATATATAAGCATTAAAATGTACCAGTTTTCATCACTTGAGGTTTACCTATTACCCATTTTTACATCTTGTCTGTGGCAAAAAGAAGAAAAAGGCAACCCCCCACCCCCACCCCACCTAGTGACCTCACCTCTCCCAGTGTTCATGCCTTTGTGTAATCCCCTCTCCTTCAGTGTAAGCAAGACCTGTGACTTGAATCCAAGCAATACAATATGGAAAAGGTAATGGGATATTATACCCATGATTACATTACATTACACAAGATTCCATCATACCACTAGACTGGAGCTAAAGACTCCCTTTGCAGGCTTTAATGATGCAAACAGCCATGCTGGAGTAGCTTACATGGCAAGAACTGTGTGTGGCCTCTGGGAACTAAGGGTGGTCCTCAGTGAACAGCCAAAAGGCTGGGGTCCTAAGTCATTCAGCTGACAAAGAAATTCTGCCAACAATTTGAAAGAGCTCGAAGGGAATCATTCCATTCAAGTCCCTAGATGAAAATGCAGATTCACCAACACCTTGGTGGAAGTCTTATGAGACCTTGAGCAGAGCACCCAGCTAATTAAGCTATGCCCAGACTTCAGAGCTACAGAAAACATGAGACAAATGTGTGTTGTTTTAAGCTGTGCAGTTTGTGGAAATCTGTTATGCAGCAATAGAAAATTAAAGCATTGCCTTAGAACTGCTCTCTGGTTTGATTTTATTTTTATTTCTTTGATGTCCTTGAACTAACACAATATACAATACCCTCAGTAAAGGCTTACTGAATTAACAGTGGGTCTACTCTTTTTTACATTTCAGGTCCATGATAAAACAGGCACACAAAAAAAAAAAACACAGAGAGAAGCTGGATATTGCCTTGGGAAGAGATACATCAGCAATGCCTTATTCTAAAAAGAATAAGAAAATACAGAAAATACCAAGGGAACATGATTATTTCATGGGATTCTCAGAGGTTCGCCAAAAAAAAAAAAAAAGCCCTGTTCAGAGGCAACGAACCAAAGATATTTCCAACACATGAGCATTTGCTTTATTTCTCACTTTCTATTACCTAGAGATTGCTTTGTAAACAATATTAAGAGTCAAAAACATTCTTCTGAAATTAGTATCTGAAATTTACTTACCTAAAATATAATTCGAATATAAAACTACTTATTAAGTATATTATACATGACCTCAAAAGATAACTGATTTACATAATATATGCCTCAGTAATATAAAAAGGAGAACAGCAATGATAAAGAAAATCAAAGATCCCTGAAGGCTCTAAAATACTGCTCCTGGGTACTATTATTCATCTGGGTGGAAATGACCCTGCATAACAGAGGTAGCAAGAAATTTACAATACCGAACAAAGTCTGATATATTGAAAGAATGCTGATGTCAAAGAATGATTTGTTTGAATAAGAAGAAAACAGAGAGGAAACTGAAATAAGCAGCCCGAAGTAAAAGGAAAAGTTGCTGGAGACAACACGTGTCTGTAATAAGAGTATTCGTTGTATGAATAAATTCAAATCTTGACTGTCTTTTCTGGCAACCATGTTTTTGCTTTTCCTGTTTGATTTATAAAAGTGATGGGTGCAGACATTTATTTTATAGGTCGCTTCTGCTGAAAGTATTTAGGAGTCATATCTATATCCAAGTCTGAGGGATTGAGAATTACATTTCTAGTCTGGAAAGATAAATTCATGAGAAAAGGATCCTGTGAGGGCACTTTCTCAAAAATTCACTTTGTTAGTAGGGGGTGGGGGACAGACTTTCACTGAAGTACACATATAAAAGTAAAAGTACATACATGTCCTTCCATGCCATGTAAGCAACTCACTCTAGAAATCTTAATTAACAAAAAAACTTATAAAATTCATAAAATTACAAAAGGAAAGCAACTTTTTCTAAGCATGACAGAACCAGGTTAAGAGAATGACATGTTTCTGAAGGGAAATAATATGCTGCTGTATCATAACAATAGATTTTGCAGAAGAAATCAGATGCTTCTTTCTGACACATAAACAAAAGAGAACTACTAAAAATCTGAAAAACTGCTTTAAGGAAGAAGAAAAAAGCACCTTTTGAATTACAGTATTACTGGATTTAGCCCATTGCTTAAATAAACTTGGATATACCAAGCTTACCCCCATACAGCTGAGTTTTCTGAAGAGAGCAGGGACGGGTTCCACTTATCAGCCATAATAGAGCACACTATACTCAACACGCACTGACTCTGTGTTTTGTTTTGTTTTTTAAACCTACTAAAAGAGTCCCACACTGAGAATTTCTGTATTTTTCTTTTTCAAACTTCCCATAGTCCCTTTTAATGGCTGTCATTAAATAATAAAATTTCAAAATCAGCATTCTAGTATTAATGATGAAAGAATGCTGACAGTTGACAGCATATATACTGGTTAATGGCACAGGCTCCGGAGTGAAAAGGACCTGGATTTGAATTACATCTGCTATTTACTGGTTGTGTGTTTTTATTTCAGAGTTTAGCACATTCAAATTTTTCATGAGGCAGAAGGTTTTTGGGGTTGATACATTATAAAGGAGTGAGAAGAACATGGAGAATATATTCAAGCAGGAGAAAGTGTGAGCTGATTTGACAATACCATA
The DNA here is from genome assembly GCF_040802235.1 of Manis javanica. Lineage (NCBI taxonomy): Eukaryota > Metazoa > Chordata > Mammalia > Pholidota > Manidae > Manis > Manis javanica. The sequence continues at coordinate 113,085,827 of NC_133161.1, forward strand.
TCAGACGCAGAAACTAACATCATGTCACACACAGGCTACAGATACTTGCATTTATACTTTCACTTGATTTTCACAACAGGCTTCAAGAGAAAACTGAGGCTGTAAGAGGTTAAGAACTTGCCCATGTTCAAAACACAGAACCTGGTGTATTCAGGATTCACAGGTCTGCCATCCAGTCCAGCAGATGCAGTTTCCTCTACACACACCAAGCTGTTTCCCATTCTGGAATGATTTAACATCTCACAAGTTCAGACACTTTGAAAACATGTTCTAAACACACTCAAAAAAGGCACTACTTCAAGCTTCAAGGAAAGGAGAAAGACAAGCCAACAGAACAAATGGAATCTTAAAGCAGTTTACAAAATAGTGAATGTGCTTTTCTCTTCATAGGTTAGGCAGCTAAAGAAAAGTAAAGATAATTTTTTTGTTTTATTCTAATGTTGTTAGAAACTTGGGTCTAGTTAAATATTTTCTTAACAAAATTGAAAAAAATCAGCACTCTGGCATTCCAAGTACCCACACTAACATTCCTAAGTACATCTTTATGATAACTCCAGTCATATGTTAAATGTACTAGGTAAGCCCATATTTACTAAATAGAGCTCCATCTCCTAGAGTGGATCTTTTTATAACAGAAATAATTTATCTATTTTGTTATAACCTCTTGTGAATTTCTTTGCATTCATCTCCACTGCAGCATGGGAGAGAGGCTTGGAGTGAGGTTAAAAGCAAGCCCTAAATGGGATAAAGCTACTAAAAGAGCAGAATCATCTAAAGCTTAACAAGAATGTTAAATCATAATGAAACTTAAATATTCATACATTACAGAGACAAACAATTTGATAAAAAGGTCAGGGGAGCTAAATTTGCCTTCCCAGAAACAAGAATTTTCTGCCTTTTTATTTTAACTTACTACGGAATTCTATATGACACAGTTACCAAAAGAATTAAACAACTTATGTCAACCTCCAAGATCTTCATCCACTATTACTGAGCCTAATTTAATTCAAGGCTCTACAGAAAAAACAAAAATAATCATTGTTCCAAAAAGCATACTGTCCACTGGGAGGTGAAGTGATAGAACACAAGTATTCATTCAACGAGAATACAAGGGATCCACAGTATAAAGGTTATGAGCAACAAGGCTAGGTCTGCCATCACAAAACAAAAAACATAAAAACAATATTTTTACTGAAAATCATTGAGCCAAAAGCTGGCTCTTTGGAAGGTCACTAAAATTGGTAATTTTTTTTCCGTGAAATCAGGAAAAACGAGTAAACAAAATTTACAATATCAGAAATGAGAGAGAACATCACTATATATCAGAGAGACATTAAAAGGCCAATAAGAGAATATTACTAAAAACTTTATGTCAACAAATTAAGTAACTTAAATGGGATGGAAAAATTTCTTGAAAGGTAAAATCTACTGAAGGTCATTGGAGAAAAAACAGATAACCTGATGTTTCCTATATTTACCAGAGAAAAAGAATTTGTAGTTTAAATATCTATCCACAAAGAAATTTCCCAGGCCCAGGTGGCTTCACTGGTGAATTGTACCAAATGTTTGAAAAATAAAGAATGCTACACAAATTTGTGCAAGAAGATGAGACTGCAGAAGTACTTTTTCTAAGAACTTTAAATCATCTGTAGCAGGGAAGACATTGGCTGAATTTCTCTCCCTTACTCCTTGCTAAAGAAAAAAAAAAATCCTGCTTTCTTCAGCTCTCAGTGGCTGTATGATTCAGGGAAGCGGGATTTATAATCCCCAGGGTGAATCTTGGTGTGACTCTATGCTGTCCTAACAAGCTGCATGATAGAATCATGTGGGAACTTTAAAAGCCCAATGCCTGAACTCCCTCTCTCCCCGCAACCCTAGCCCCCAGAGATTCTCATTTACTTGGTCTGGAGTTAGAGTGTCTTTAAATCATTAGGGGACAAGTCTGAGGACAAACTTCAACTCAATAGGAACTAAGGCTGTCAGAGGAAAAAGACAGATAGAACCTTGATCTTGAAAATGCTGCTGAATTAACTGACACTAGAACTCTCTTATATGCAAATTTCTCTTTATGTAATTAACAAATCTTCCTCATTCTTTAAGCTGCTTTGGCTTTTTCTGTTTCTTGAAAGGAAAAGTATCCTACATGTTTCACCTAGCCATACAGTTTTAAAGATAAAGTTCAGTCTTATAAAGAGGAAGCAGAAGTTCAGCCATTTTGCTGACAAAGAACAAGCCAATTTACAGGAGCCAGCAAAGAATGATGTCATTTTCTCATATATAAAAAAGACCTTTTCCCACAACTTATACAATGTATCTAATTTGGAATATTTGAACAGATAGGTATGTTTCTTCAATCACCTCCCCAAATGACTAGAGGTTCTTCTTTGAAACTGAATGATGGAGTATACAAAACAGTATTACCTTGCACATATATTTTTCAAGTACTTTAAGAGCTACTCCCCCAATATATCGGTATTAGCCCAAAACAAGGACATTCTCAAAAGCCAGAGACTACAGCTGACATTTCCTCCTTTGCTCTGCTCATCAATCCAAACTACCTACACACACTAAAAGCCATCAATCCTAGGCAGCTGGCAGTTACTCCTCACCTTTGGCTTTGGGTAGAAGAGTTAAGGTGTAAACTAATTCAAAGGCTTCTGGTTTCTTCTCTAAGAAAACACAATATGACAGCTGATGATAGCGCTGCAGGGCTAGAAGGCCACAATGGCTCCACGGAGACAAGGACAAGGACCAGGTGAGCACTCTCACCACGACACTGAGCCACCTGGTCAGGGACATAAAGATCAGGTTCCGCTTCTCCCTGCCCACCGCAGAATCTGAGATCATGGACTTTATCTTGTGAGGGTACCTCAAGGATGAGCTTTTGAAAATTAAGCCCATGCAAAAGCACACCTATGCCAGCCAGCAGACCAGGTTCAAGGAATGTGCAGCCTTCAGGTATTAAAAGGGACATGTCATTCTGGTTGTTAAGCACTCCAAGAGGTAGCCACTGACAGCCAAAGGGCCAAAATGCTGGCCAAGCTCTCCATCATCCCTGTGATGCAAGGATACTAAGGGAAAAAGATCAGCAAGCCCTACATGGTCCTTTGAAAGGTGTTTAGCCACTGTGGCTCTGTGCTGGAGACACTCATCGTCACCCTTAGGGAGCACTGGCAAAATCTAGGTCCCTGTGCCGAAGGAGCTGCCACTGATGGCTGATAATCAGGACAGCTACACCTAAGCCAGATGCTGCAATGCCACCCTGGGCAACTTCCCAAGGCCACCTTTGAGATCATCTCCAAGACCTATGGCTGTAGTACTCCCACCTCAGGCAAGAGACCATACTTCTTTATCAGGAATTCACTTGCCATCTCATAAAGACTGTAGGGAAGTTGGGGTTCCTATGGCCAGGATCCTCACTGAACTTAAACCACCTGATGATGTAACTGGCCTGTTACTAGCCTACCACTTCCACACCTTTAGGCAATAGGTCTGGAGTTAGAGTGTCTTTAAATCATTAGAGCTATTACTGCTCTATATAGAGAGCTCGGCCCAGTGCTCTGTGCAGAGACATAGGCACTACCACCAAGAGAACAAGCCTGGTAATAAACCCTTTCATCCCAAAGAATGTCTCACTGTCACTGAATCCACAGGGAACTTGCCTGGAGCTGAAACCCATTGGCAAGACAATTGGCGAAAGTCAGCAGGATTCACTGTTGACCAAGGAAAAAGACAGGCTGCCCTTATGAGACACGTGCTTCAGCAGACTGCCCCCTATGAATAGGGAGACTGTGTATTGTCCCCCAATGGGTATGTGATCTGAGGTGGCTTGCCTCCTAGAGGACTGTGACCCACCCCAGGACTGGAGGCAAGTGGAGGTGGTGACACCTGAGGCAGTAGGGGTGGCCCTTCGTATAGTAAGGAGGTCCTTTGAGAATCAGAGTGCCCGTGAGGCAGCAGGGACTGTGGGTTGGCTGCTTCTCACAGTACTAAAAAATGTCTACAGAAGAGAAGGACATGCTCCTGAAAAAGACCCAAGAAATGGCAGCACGAAAATGGTGAGCTGCAAACCTCTGTGTATTTCCTGAAGAAGGAAATGACACTTATACGAGAGGAAGCAGCACAAGAACGCTGGCAGCAAGGTGCCATTGAAGAGGTAAAATATTCCTTACAGACCCAGATGGCAGCACTGCCAGGTGTTCTGAAGGAGGAAGAGGCAATCAAGGAAAAAGACAAACTCCTGAGGGAAGCACAGGCGGAGGTGGCACAAGAACATCAGCTGCAAAGCATTGAGGTGAAGGTAAGAGAGCTTCTGAAGACTGAGCTGGCATTGCTGTGAGGCACAGTAGAAAAGGTAAATGTTGTAGCAGAGGAGGCACTCGGGGGATAGGAGAGAAAGGTGCCATCAGCCCCAGAAATGGAGGAACTGGGGAAGGATGAAGGGGTGGTGCAGGAGGCTCTGGCCCCTCCTATATTGAAAGCATGCACAGTGGTTGTAAAGAAAATAAAGACCCAGCAGCTGAAAGTTTTCCAAGGAGAGGAGCAGCCCCCTCCCCAGGTCGTGGAGCCCTCTACGCTCCGCCCCTATACTCAGGCTGAGCTGGTGGATTTGGGCTCCTGGTTTAGGCAGAAGCTCTCGGACTCAATATCAGCTTGGCTCCTGTGTCTGTGGGACTTAAGGATGGATGGAATTGTTCTGTCGGGATCAGAAATAGGAAAGCTCGATTCCCTGACAGTGCAGTATGCTTTGAGGCAGTGATTACAAAATGTACATCAGACCCCGGGGAGTCACTCCCTCCTTGATTGGCTTATGGCTGCGTGTCGTGCTGTGTGGCCCAATCCAGGTGATCTGCCATCCTCTCCTGTTAGATGGCAGATGTATGCTGAGCTCCAACAGGTGCTACAAAAGCTAGGCATAAGAAATGCCATCTACATTTATTAAAGGATAAAAAGAAATAACCTAAGAATAAGATGGGTTGGGAGAGGTTTTGGGAGATTTTGCGGGGGGACAGATTAAAAACAATGTAATAGGAGAGTGGAAAAGACAGCAGTGGGAAAAGTGAGGCAGAAATCTCCTTCCAAAACCAAAGATAATACAAAAAAACAGCAAATACAACTAATTCTAAAAGAATGACGAGAAAGATTGCCACAGCTGGCCTCCATCTGGAAAAAGAGCAGATCTCACAGAAAAGGATAAAGTAATAAAGTGGTGATTTGGGGGGACACAAGTTCTCCTTCCACCCCAGCTCACCAGTGGGAGGAAGAGAAACAAGAGTGGGTAGGGAGCAGAAGCCCAGGACTGCTAAATACCCAGCCTTTGAGATCTATTCCAGGAGCACAAACCCACATTGCATGATGCTCTGGAGATTAGAGGAGTAGGAAAGCAGACAGGCAAAATACTCAGAGAGACTGAGACTCCAGCTGCTTATGGAGAAGAGGTTCCCATAACTGGCTGCTCTGGGACAAAGGAAAGGTGGGAACTTTGAAAAACTTCCCAACAGTGAGAGGGCTGCTAAAGGGGCAAGGATTACACAGAGCTTGCTGCCCAAGAGAAAGAACAGGTGGACAAAATCTTCCCGGAACACTCAGCCCAGCAGGTTGGGAACTTTCAGGACATCCAGGAGCTCCATGTCCCTGGATGGCAAAGCAGCCCTGAGGTCCCCACCGTGAAAAGCAGCCTACCACTCCTGCTGCCCCCAACATTGGGCTAGACCAGCTGGAAGGCAGCCCTGCCTATGGCAGCTACAGGGGCAGAACATAGAGTCTGCTCCCTGCATGTGAACCTCACTGGCCCTGACAGTGGAGGCAGGCACCACGACTGGGGGGGCGGGAAAGAGCACTCTCCTTACAGCAGGCACAGGAATGGCTCACCTGTGACCCCCACCATCACTGCAGGTGCTGGGCAGCTTCGAATAGTAGAGCTTCTGGGCACTAGAGGGTGCTGCCTACACAAACCTATTATTTCTCATTATCCAGCAGGATTATGAAAAAGCAGAACCTTGTTTAATCCAAAATTGCTCAAACACCAGAAAGAGGGCTCACTGAAACTGAAATCACCAATCAGCCTGAAAAAAGAGTTCAAAATAAAGATCATAAACATGGTAATGGAGCTATAGAAAAATATTCAAGACTTAAGGGATGAAATCAAAAAAGAGATAGACACTTAGAAAAATAAAGTAGGTGAAATGAAACATACAATGGAGGGTTTTAAAGGCACACCTGAAGAGGTAGAGGAGATGGTAAATGGAATAGAAATTAGAGAACAGGAAAACAAACTGAGGCAGACAGAGAAACAAACATATCTAGGAATGAAAGAACACTAAGACAACTCTCTGAACAATCCAAACAAAACAATATTCACATTATAGGGATACCAGAAGAAGACAGAGAAAAGGGGATAGAAAGGGTATTTGAAGAAATGATTCCTGAAAACTTCCCCAAACTGGGGAAGGAAATAGTCTCTCAAGTCATGGAAGTACACAAATCTCCCAACACAAGGGAACTAAGGAGGATAACACCAAGACATACAATAATTAAAATGGAAAAATCAAGGATAAAGACAGAGTATTGAGTATTAAAAGCAGTCAGAGAGAGAAAAAGATCACATACAAAGGAAAACCAATGAGGCTATCTATCATCAGCTTACTCGGCAGAAACCTTACAGGCCAGAAGGGAGTGGCATGATACATTTAATGATATGAAACAGAGGGGCCTCAAACCCAGAATGCTTTACCCGGCAAGATTACCATTTAAATTTAAGCAAGGATTAAACACTTTCCAGATAAGCAAAAGCTAAGAGAATGTACCTCCCAAAAACCATCTCTACAGTGTATTTTGGAGGGACTGCTATAGATGGAAGTGTTCCTGAGACTAAATAACTGTCAACAGAGGAAATGAAACCACAGTAAAGAAAGTAGAACAATTAATTACTAACCAAATGCAAAACTAAATCAACTACTTACAAAGCCATTCAAAAGATACACAAAGAGCACAGAATATGACACCTAATATATAAAGAGTAGAGGAGGAAGAAAAAGAAGGGAGGCCAAAAAAAATAAACCTTTCAATTGTGTTTGAAATAGCATACTAAATTAGTTAAGTTAGACTGTTGGATAGTAAAGAAGCTACCCTTGAACCTTTGGTAACCACAAATCTAAGGCCTACTATGGCAATATGTACAGAGATACTGGCTATTCACCCTAAATGTAAATGGACTAAATGCACCAATCAAAACACACAAAGTTTGGTTAAAAATATAAGACCCATCTATAATGCTGCCTACAAGAGACTCACTCCAAAACCAAAGACACAGAGACTAAAAGTGAAGGGATGTCAAAAGATAATTTATGCAACTAATAGGGAGAAAAAAGCAGGAGTTGCAGTACTTGTATCAGACAAAATAGATTTCAAAACAAAGAAACAGGAGACAAAGAAGGTCATTACATAATGATAAAGGGGTCAGTCCAACAAGAGGATATAACCATTATAAATATCAAGGTACCCAAAATAGGGACACCTACATATGTGAAGCAAATACTAACAGAATTAAAGGATGTAACAGAATGTAATGCATTCATTTTGTGAGACTTCAACACACCACACACACCAAAGGACACATAACCAGATTGAAAATAAGTAAGGAGATAGAAGTACTGAACAACACATTAGAACAGAAGGACCTAACAGAATCTAGAGAACACTCCACTCAAAAGCAGCAGGATATGCATTCTTCTCAAGTGCACATGGAACATTTTATAGAATAGATCACATACTAGGCCACAAAAAGAACACCTGTGAATTCAAAAATACTGAAATTGTACCAACCAGTTTCTCAGACCACAAAGGTATGAAACTAGAGATAAATTGTGCAAAGAAAACAAAAAGGCCCACAAACAGATGGAGGCTTTACAACATACTCTGAAATAATCAATGGATCAATGACCAAATAAAAACAGAGATCAAGCAATATACTGAGACAAATGAAAACAACAGCTCAATGCCCCAACTTCTATGGGACACATAGAAGGCAGTTGTAAAAGGAAAGTAGCAATACAGGCCTATCTCAAGAAAGAACAACAATCTGAAATGAACAGTCTAAACTCACAATTAATGAAACTAAAAACAGAAGAGTAAATGAGACCCAAAGTCAGTACAAACAGGGACATAATAAAGATCAGAGAAGAAATAAACTGACAAGAATGAAACAATACAAAGAAATAATGAAACCAAGAGCTGGTTCTTTGAGAAAATAAACAAAATAGATAAACCCCTAGCCAGACTTATCAAGAAAAAATGGGAGTCTACACACATGAACAGAACCTGACATGCAAAAGTAAAAATTGCTACAGACCACAGAAATACAAAGAATTCTTAGGGAATACTGTGAAAAATTACATGCTAACAAACTGGATAATCCAGATGAAATGGAAAACTTTCTAGAAAAATACAACCTTCCAAGGCTAATCAAGGAAGAAACAGAAAATCTGAACAGACCAATTATCAGTAATGAAACTGAGTTAGAAATCAAAATACTACCCAAGAACAAAACACCTGAACCAGATGGCTTCACTGCTGAATTTAATCAAGCATTGAAAGAACACCCATTCTCCTTAAGTTCTCCAAAAAAGTAGAAGAGGGAATACTAAACTCATTCAAGCCAGCGTCACTCTAATACCGAAACCAGGCAAAGATACCACAAAAAAAAAAAATTGCAGACCAATATCCCTGATGAACGTAGATGCAAAAATAGTCAACAAAATATTAGCAAACTAATTCAAAAATACATCAAAAAGATCATATATTATGAACAAGTGGGATTTACCCCAGGGATGCAAGGATGGTACAATATTCAAAAATCCATCAACATCATACACCACATCAACAAAAAGAAGGACAAAAAAATACATATCTCAATAGATACTGAAAAACCATTTGACAAAATTCAACATTCATTCATGATAAAAACTCTCAACAAAATGGGTATAGAGGGCAAGTACCTCAACATAATAAAGGCCATATATGACAAACCCACAGCCAACATCAGACTTAACAGCAAAAAGCTGAAAGCTTTTCCTCTAAGATAGGACACAAGACAAGGATGCCCACTCTCCCCACCTTTACTCAACATAGTTCTGGAGATGCTAGCCATGGTAATCAGACAACACAAAGAAATAAAAGGCATCCAGATCAGTAAGGAAGAAGTTAAACTGTCACTGTTTGTAGATGACATGATATTGTACATAAAAAACCCTAAGAATCTGCTCCAAAACTATTAGAACAAATAATTAAATTCATCAAAGTTGCAGGATACAAAATCAATACACAGAAATTTGTTGCATTCCTACACACTAACAATGAAGAAGCAGAAAGAAAAATCAGGAAAACAATTACATTCACAATTGCATTAAAAAGAATAAAATACCTAGGAATAAACCTAACCAAGGAGGTGAAAGACCTATACCCTGAAAACTACAACCTTGAGAGAAATGAAAGAAGACACCAGTAAATGGAAATACATCCCATGCTCATGGATAGGAAGAATTAATATTGTCAAAATGGCCATCCTGCATAAGCAATCTACAGATTCAAAGCAACCCCTATCCAAATACTGACAGCATTCTTCAATGAACTACAATAAAGAGTTCTAAAATTCATATGGAACTACAAAAGACCCCATATAGACAAGGAAATTTGGGACGGAAGAAAAAAGCTATGGGGATTACACTCCCTAATTTCAAGTTCTAGTAATCAAGCCACAATAATCAAGACAATTTGATACTGGCACAAGAACAGACTTATAGATCAATGAAACAGAATGGAGAGCCCAGATATAAACCCAAGCACATATGGTCAATTAATATACAATAAAGGAACCTTGGATATACAATGGGGAAATGACAGCCTCTTCACAACAACCAGTGTTAAAAAACTAGACAGCTACATCTAAGAGAATGAAACTGGATTACTGTCTATCTCCATACACAAATGTAAATGCAAATGGATCAAGCACCTGAATGTAACTCATGAAACCATAAAACTCTTGGAAGAAAACATAGGCAAATGTCTCCTGAATATATACATCAGCAACTTTTTCTTGAACACATCTCCTTGGGCAAGGGAAACAAGAGCAAAAATGAACAATGAGACTACATCAAACAAAAAAGCTTCTGTACAGCAAAGGACACAATCAGTAGAGCAAAAAGGCATCCTACAGTATGGGAGAATATATTTGTAAATGACATATCCAACAAGGGGTTAACATCCAAAATACATAAAGAGTTCACACGCTCAACACCCAAAAAGCAAATAACCCAATTAAAAAATGGGCAGAGAATCCGAACAGACAACTCTCCAAAGAAGAAATTCAGATGGCCAAAAGGCACGTGAAAAGCTCCTCATTGCTAATTATCAGGAAAATGCAAATTAAAACCACCATGAGATATCCCCTCACACCAGTTAGGATGGCGAACATCCAAAAGACCAGGAACAACAAATGCTGGCAATGATGCAGAGAAACGGGAACCTTCCTACACTGTCAGTGGGAATGTAAATTAGTTCAGCCATTGTGGAAAGCAATATGGAGGTTCCTCAAAAAACTGAAAACAAATACCATTTGACCCACGAATTCCACTCCTAGGATTTTACCCTAAGAAAACAGGATCACAGATTCAAAAAGATATATGCACCCCTATGTTTACTGCAGTGCTATTTACAATAGCGAAGATATGTAGATGAATGGATAAAGAAGATGTGGTACCTATACATAGTGGAATATTATTCAGCCATAAGAAGAAAACAAATCCCACCGTTTGCAACAACATGGATGGAGATAGAGGGTATTATGCTCAGTGAAATAAGCCAGGCAGAGAAAGACACGTACTAAATTATTTCAGTCATTTGTGGAGTTTAAAAAGCAAAAACTGAAGGAACAGAACAGAAACAGACTCACAGACCCCAAGAAGGGACTAGCAGTCCTTCTTGGTGGGGAGGGAGGGAGGGGAGCAAAGGGAGGGAGAAAGGGATTAAGGGGTATTATGATTAGCACACATAATGTAGGGGGCCATGGGGAAGGCAGTATAGCACAGAGAAGACAAGTAGTGACGCTTTAGCATCTTACTACACTGATGGACAGTGACTATAATGGGGTGTGTTGGGGGGACTTGATAATAGGGGGGAATGTAGTAACCACAACGTTGCTCATGTGAAACCTTCGTAAGATTGTATATCAATTATACCTTAATTTAAAAAAAGGAAAAGAATAAAACATAACTTATTGGAATGTCAAATGGGAATTTCAGCCTCAGTGGTTGTGCTAAACAGTAATTAAATACAGGTGAAGACAGAAGATCTGAATTGGAAGATAAATCTAAGGAATTAAACAGAAGGTAGCAAAAATAAAAAGGGATAGAAAATATGAAAAGATTACAAAACATGGGCAACAAAATAAAAAGACAACATATATTGAACTGGAGTTGCAAAGGAGAAAACAATGACAAGAATTTTCCAGTATTGACAAAATAGACAAATCCTTGATACTGTATGAATCCTAATCAGGCAATCAGAACAAATCAGAAAGAAAAGTCATATTACTACAAAAAAAGGCAAATTGACTAGCACCAGCAATAGCACAAACTGGGAGACAGCAGGATAATATCTTTAGATTAACAAAGATAGCCATCGTACCCAACCAAATATTTAGATTAAACATTTTTAAAAGAGAAAGTATATACTACTAACATATCCTCACTGAAAGAACTACTGGCATTGTTAGAAGAAAGCTCAATCAAAAAGGAAAAAATGGGGCACAAGAAAGACTTAAACAAAGACATAAATGTGCAGGAATATTTTTTTCAATTATCACTGACACACAATCTTAAATTAATTTTTCATGTATATTTTTGAATAATAAATACTGATACCTAAGGAGGATGGTGACAACTAACATTAGAGGCATAAAAATACACGAAACTATAATACTAAACAGTGGATAGAATTAAAGCATTCCAAGGGTCTCATAGTATACAAGATGGCAGAGAAAATGGTTAATTTTAGATTTAGTTAAGTCAAGTATGCATTTATCACATGAAGGGTAACCAAAAAGTCTGAATAAGTTTAAGATAAGCAGATAGACATAATAAACTAAAATGTACTATGGTGTGACAACAAATAAATGTGGATACTGATATAGACCTTTTTGTGTTTTACAAACTCCCACTCTTCCTCAGAGTATTTCTCATACTGTATGTAACAAGTGTCCACTTGACTTATGACTTATGAGACAATGAAAGTGCCAGTTTTAACACATATAATATTAGAAAAGCTAGACTTTTTTCTCTCAACAGGAATACATAACAAAAAATCTAATGTTTTCTTCTTGTATCCCAATGGGTTATCCTGCTCTTCACTTTACAAAAAAAAAAATGTATGCCCGGGGTTCTACAGTAGGGACAGCTTCCCCAGATAAAATACTCCTTGACATCACAAACCATGACTAAACTACGGGAAGAAGGGTGAAGGGTGTTCCAAAGAGACATAACAGCATGTACAAAAGCCAAAGGTATAAAACAGCATGGAAAACTAAAAACAGTTTGAGATATGCTAGGACACAAATCTCATCTCCCTGGCATTCTCTCCTAAAAACCAATAGAAGACGCCCTCATCTCCACTGTAAGAGATAAAGCTTCTTCTGATACTAAGTCTAATCTTTTCCACCTTCCCCTCCTCCTAATAATCAATGTCTCATACTCACCATACACTATCAAGTCTCAGATTCCTGAATTGAAAAGTAGACAGGGTTTTATTGTTTGGCCCCAAAGGAATACGTAATCTGAGTTCCACATTATTGGATAGAATGAATTTGCATTACACACATGCACTTTCACACTGCTTTTTTATAGAATGTGCCTGTATAAAACAAGTAATCATGATACTGACTCTCAATAAGCAGGAAGACAGTTCCACAGATGAATTATTTACTGGCTACTGAAAGCACACAGAGATGCCAAGGACTACTAGTGATATATATGTGAGGTCCATATCACTTAGTGTCTCATATTGCTTTCTCTTTCACTCTCCAATATGCAAGTTAAAGTAGCTGGCACTCCAAAATGGAAGATGAACTTGCCCCAAAAACCACTTAAAAGACATCAGGCAATTAGAACAATGACTTAATAAAGAGTTCTCAAAGTAATTAAATTTTCCGTATCCTTGAAGTCATATTGAAACTTTTTTTCAACAAACAGCTCAAGTCCTAATTGTTGCACACCAGCCTAACAAACTAATTACTCTCCATCAACCTTTCACAATTACATTCAGTTGTTTACTCATGTATTCATTCATTCATTCAGTCAATCAGTCAGTCATTCAAATACCCAATGAGTATTAACTAAGTAACAGATACTGGTGCTTGATATCTTGTGATGAAAACAGATGTTACTGTCAATATGACACAGCACTTCCCCAGCTTATTACAACTGAATTTCAAGAACCATAAATTTCAAACTAACATTCTCTCATATTGTTTTATCACACATTACTGTAATTTTGCTCCAAAGCTAAATAATTTGGATGAGAAAAAATACACTCATGTCTAATAGCAATTAATATGATTAAAAAAATGAAAACTAGCTTGCAATAGTTTTCAAGCAAGTGTCCAAAGTCACATGGTATGTATAGACCTACTTTTACCCAGATTGATTAGGTACTTGAATGAAATAAAAAATTTTTTAGAGCCTACGTTCTTTTAATTTCTATTTTAATGGTCATGAAAATGAATTACAAATTAGGCATTACAAATGAAAACTGAAGACTATGTATTATCAGATAAATGGTACAAAATTAATTGTATAGTTATGTGTTAATTTACTACTTTGTGAGGAAGGCTGGTTCTGTGATTGCTCTAATTGCAGACAAAACACAGTTCTGCCCTCACAAGCTTATAAGCTACTGAAGGACAAAGAGGGTACAAAAATAACAAACAAAAGGAAAATACAATTAACTAGAAATGTAGAGGCCTATGGATTATTACATTGGGTAAAAAAAACAATTCAAAATCATTTTTAAAAGTAATGTAGCATCAATTAAATTTAAATAAGGCTTTGCTATGTTAGGAATACAACATGATTATCAATTTTGTAGACACCAATATACTAATGAGAAACTACATTTCCTTAAAACATGGTCAAATTCAACAATTTAAGATTCTTTACAGAACCACCTAAGCCAATCTTCCACTTCATTCAATACCTTCTCACTACACCAAGTAATATGCAAAGCCTATACTAGGCAATTAAATGATTGTTGAATTGCAGACTTAACAGAAAATCTCATTTATTTAGATGTAGATATGATGCTCACATGAAAAATAAGTGCATGAACAAATGTCATGGTTAGTAATAATACCATATTTTGCAATGCAGAAGTAAACTGACATGTATTAAGTACAGAATAACTCTTGAATTTAATAAGAGATTGTCAAATTTCTCAAACTCCAGTCAAAATATTTTATTTCCTCTCAGCAGCTGAAGTGAAACTATGGCTGAAAATATTTTTCTGGGCCAAATGTAAAGACAGAGCACCTAATTTACTTAAAAACAAGTAATACCTTGTTATCTAGTCCTAGGTAACATTTCTGAAAGAGGTGTAAGAAATTTTCTAAAACTATATAGTAATTTGAATATTGAAATTTTTTTATTCATATTCAGATATTATATTTAATTTTTATAGGTTTTAGAATTCAATGAAGGGACAATATGAGGATATAATATAAAACTCCTGGAGCTGCCTACTTTTTAAATTCAGCACCACTGCAGTTGCTTTGTTTGATACTTTGGTCGATTTTAAGCAAGTAATAGATTGTTATAGTCATTGCCTCAGAGTCAAGGTACAAAACCACTTTGAAGAACTAGCAAAATATTATAACTGTAGATTTCTCTGTCTTTCCAGTCTATGCAGAAATCTTGCAATCTTCAGTATAATTTTATTTAATTTAAAAGTCAATTAAAATCTTGTACAAAAGTTAGTATCTTGATAAAAACAAAGAAATGAAAACAAAATTTTAAATTATAATTCATGTAATTTGTTTTCATGTGCATGTCCTGTCTGGTAAAAGAATGTACTTTTAAAGAACATACTTTGTAAATTCTAAAGCTAATGGAAGGAATAGAGTTTTAACTACATGTTGCAATTTATAGCAGAATCACTATAGATATGACACAAATGATGTCATTTTATCTAAGCAATTATTCATTGTTCATGGTAAGTTTTCAAATTACAGATTTTTAAAGAGACAAAAAGTAATGTTAAAGAATGATTTCATGTCCCATTTCATTCCATCTCAAATTACATTTTTCATTTCTTATATTTATGGTGTCAAGGTAGCATTTGTTTTTGTTCTTTTCCTAAGCTTTGTTTTGTATTTATTGTTTCGCCCTTTGAATGACCTGCTAATTTGCAAACATAGTGAAATTGATCTGAGCTATAGTGAACTTTATCTTTTTAAACCAACTTCAAGATGCTATTTCTCATTCCTCCTGCAACAGAATTAATTCACAACCCCTGTAACATCTCTCTCTAGCTCTTCATCTTCTGTTCTACTTAGCTAAACCAAAAATCCCCTAGAAAGGGTAATAGTCTTTGGTGTTGTATTTGATTATTCCATAATAAAAGAGGCAAACTTCATTTTGCTGCTAATCTAAAATAGCATATATTGCTCTACAAAGGCAATTCTCAAACGTTTGAGTCTGGGGTTTTGAAATAGAAAGATTTTTCATCCAAAAACCTACCAAAAGTTTTAGATGTTTTGTCTTCAAAACAAAAATGGTCTATTTCCACAAATCCCATCATTTTCACTCTTCTCCTTTTAGGTTTAGCCAATAAAAATAATAAGACCTCTATATTTGGAAAGGTTAACACCTGTTAATTTGTATTTTCTACAAATTTGAAACCTGCTAAAACACAGGATATTCTCTCTTGAGTATCAGCTACTGCTACACAGTTTTAAACCGGAACTATTTAATGCAATTAGGTAGAGAGTGTTTACAGGGAGTAGAAACCTATACACACATTTTGAGCAGAATCAAGTATTTTCTCACCCACTTCTTCCTTTGATCTCCCTATTAAAATAGAACATACTATCCAATGATTCACAACTCAATTTACAAATTCAATTTTAAAAGTCCACTGTTCTTTCATCAAATGACGTTGGCTATATCAAAGCACAGCTACATTACACTTCAAAAATACAGTTTTCTTCTAGCCCATTTAAAAATGAAGCCAAATCAATTCAACATTGGAAAAAGCATGGTGCTTACTGATACAGTGAATCCTTAACATGTATATTCTCAAGTGTTAAGCATCCCCTAACATCTCTATGACCACAGATCTCTCACCTGGAGATCTGATTAGTCAGTCTAATTCGTGATTATTAACACATTGTTTCTGGCAATGGAATGGCTTACAGATTTTTTTTTTAATGTCTGTTACTATGGATTCTCCTTAAACCAAGGAGAGAGAGACTAAGTAAAAAAGCTCATATGAAGATGACCTTCAGAAAGGCCCATGAAATTAGACATCAGCGCCTCCCATTCCATTATTGGAGCTATCAGCTTCTCAGTACAACTGCTGCAGGGCAGTCTGGTCTGCAACCGATGGAACTGAAACCAGCAGAAGAACAGCCCAGGCCCTGCTCTGCATCTGTTAACTAAGCACCTGCTCTGCCGGGCCCAGTGATGTATGCCAGGGATGCCCACCCAGCTCCTGCTCTGCATGCACTATGGTGGAAGTCTGTTCCAGAATCAATGAGAACAAAGAGGCTGCAACAAGGGAAGAGAGAAGACTCACATGGAGCACAGTTGCTTTGTGACTAGAATTTATTTCTTTGAAGCATGGCACAGAAACTCAAAGAGACTCTAATGGGAATCAAATTATTCTATAGGAATAGGAAAAGAAAGAAAGGCAGCACAGCCAACTTTTGACATTATAAGGAATAACATTGTTCTAAAAAGAGAAAAAGGAAGGGAACATTCACGGTCAGCCAATTAGTGTTCACCATGGGGATGTGAAATAAAGACACTTAATGTATGAAATCCGGATAGAAATGTACATAATTTTTATACAGACATCAAAAAAACAAAAGTGAGACCACTGCTCTAGAAAGTACTTTGCTTTCCTCTAACTTTAATCAGGATCATTTACTTACCTTCAACAAGAGGTGTTTCATCCACACAATGAAGCCAGTATAAAGGTATTTTGAGAATATAGGGCCTTTAATTTGGTAATCAAGTTCCCCTTAGTCTACAAGAAAACCTCTAGTTGGCCAGTAAATTATATCCTTTCTAGGTTTTTAATCTTTGTTCCCTAGTGTTAAAGCCTCGGTTTCTAATCTACACTGATAATGACCAATTCCCATTATAACAGTGATCCCAGCAACAGAAAAGGATATATTATCGTATAATCCCTGGTTGGTTTGTGTGCTTGTTTTCACAAGCACAATATAAGTGAACCACAGTTTGCCTGACAGCACAATTCTCCTAAATGGGAAAGTAAGTCAAGGAGGAATAATTACCCATTCTATTAAGTTCTGTTACCTAAATAGGGACTGCTAATCTATTTCCGCCTCACTAGTACATATCTGTTTTATATATATTTTAGCATTACCAAGTGAACCAAACAGAACCATTAGGAATAAGAATACACCCAAGCATCAGAAATTTAGAGCAAGGAAAGAAACTAAGAGATCATCTTGTACAACCAACCCTCTCCTGTCTGTTATGAGAACAACAGAAATTAAGAGTCTAATTGAGAAAACTTAAATAGCAATTTGATCAAAGTCAATAACAAATAACTTATTAACTGAAACTGGTGTGCACACCATATTTAGAGTAGTACTACTTCAGAATAAAATAGATACTTCTTTGGGGTACCCTAGTTTCTTTATCTTGCTACCACAGAGGCTCTGAGAATATCTAACAAAAGCAGAACACACTACACATCTACAGAACTCCAAGGATTTAATCCATCTAGCAAAACTATTCAAAAAATTAAAAGAGCTAAATTTAAAGTGAGCAATCCACACTGGCTCCTAGTGTTCATTCCTTTTTCTTCCCTATGTTGGTCACACCTACTTAAGTTCTAGAATTTTAACCAAAAATTAATGCTAGCTTGCAAGTGTTTACTGCCAGGACCTACTTCACCTTAAAAAATAAGAAATCTTTGCACTACATACCATTCTTTTAACTTTCAGCACTTCTTTATAGATCTTCCAGTATTATTCAGTGACTCTATGAACGTATCTAAAATTCTCTTCAGAAGCCAAGCACATAATTCAATAATGCCAAAATTAAGTCTTGATTGTTTTAGGTAGAGGGATGCAGGGAGAAGTGAGTAACATTAAGGGGCCAGGAACATGAAAAGAAATCCAGGAATGGCTCATACCTAGATGACATCAAGTTCCTGGACATCATTCAAAAGGTTTAAATATTTAAGTTTACTTCAGTTCAGTTGAAACTGGTTGACAGCTTAATATATAACACGTATAGAAATCACTAAGAAAGGGAATTAACTGTCATTTTGACATATTTGAGCCTTTTTTAGTAGTAAGGTCATAAAGACTCTTTGTCCATTTGAATATCTTCTTGCAAGTATTATTGGAGAACTAAATGCTTTAAGACTTCATATCATTAAAGGCAATTCAATTGCCTTTCACTTCAATTCAATTCAATTCAATTGCTCCTTCAATTGAATACTTAAGTCATTACAATTTTTATTATGTACTGGATACACACGCAGTATTACCATAGCACCTAAGTTAGAATACAAGTCAACCAGGAAATGTTTTTAAATGCGCAAAAATTCCTTTCTGCAACTTGACTGAATACACCTAATATTTAAAATAAGATCAAGTTGTTCACTCTCTAACTGGAGCTTTGCTGTGTCCACCAGAAAGTGATTATGGCAGTTCAGGAGGGGTTTGGGACATGTTGTTAAAGAAAAGTTACCTCTCATTCATACGTGGTAGGCTGTAATATTAATGTTCTCAACATAAAGAGATTTGGTAAATGAATCAGATTTAGTAAATGAACCTTTATTCATGTACACTTACGGGATACCCAGAGCACTGCTGGCTATGACTCGCTCTTAATTCTTCATTCAAATACGTGCAGGCCTTCTTCTTTCTTTAATAATTTAACAAAATTAACAACAGCAGGGTCAATCCAAAAGCAGGATTACTACTCTAATCCAAGTGCCAAAATTAAGCCTAAGACATCCCAGGGAACAATAAATATCAATATTATTATTTCTTTATAAGAGCAGTAAGTCAAACTTTGATTTTTCATATTTTTCATATTTTTCATTATCACTACAGAAAACATTACTTAATGATTTATGACAAATAATACCTTATTTTCCATTCTTAGTAAAATCTGCCATGATAATATATTGTGGTTCCACATAATATATATTCAAATTTCCTGAAATATACAGCTTTCCATGCTAACAATAAACTTTGCTTCTTACTACAAGATACTCCCACTATCTGATGGTCCTTTCTTATTCTGTCCCCAAGTGGAAGAGGCCAAAAGATATGCAAGTTGGAACAGAAACAACACTACAGTTGCTGAAATGTCTCACAAAGAGAATACACCTGGATTCATACTTGGCCTTTTCTCTAAAACATTCACTGCCCTGATACAGTGGTCCATATGTTTTCTGAGCACCCCAACTAAAAAAGAAATTGTAATCAGTCATCTCTTGATCACTGAGGACAACAAAGTAACAGAGAAATTGCAATCTCACCAAGCCAGAAGTGAAATCATTCTACATCAAGGAAATTTTATATTAGAGAGGATTCAAAGTCCTTAAGGTCTTTACAAGTTAACACTAACAGCCATTTAGAAAAAAGTTCAGAACCAAAGAGAACCACATGTGTGAAATAAAAATCTCACTCCAGGTATTGCCATGCAAAATGAACTGTCTCATAGACCACTAGAAAGAAAGAGAGAGACAACATAGCTGCTCTAAACTACTATTGTCCAAAAGAAGAGAGAAAAACAGAAGTATCTGATAAAATGATTTTCATATGGAACCAAATGATGTCAGGCTTCATAGAACTACCCTGCTTTGAATATACAACAGAGCTAAGGAGTGATCCACTGGTTCATTCATTCTTCAAGGATGTTCACACTATTGCCACATTTGGAGAACAAGAGCAGAAAACCAACAAAGTCCTTGAAGATTCTATCACACTCCAAAATAAAAGCCATTTGAATTACATGTACCACAAAAATAATTAAAAATTAAAAATTAAAAAATGATGTGGAAACATTTAAAATTGAAATAAAAGCTATCTGAAGTAATCAGAATTTCAAAATTGTTTTCATTTTATATCTCATATTTGTGCCTTTTTCTACAGGTCTTGGTAAAAAGCCATTATACAAGTTAGGTTTTGTCATACTGCTAGAGCTCCAACAGCATGTAACTAAATTACTTTGTTTATTCAATCTATTCCAAGACTTTTCACATCATTTCAAAGAATCTTTAGGTGAATAGCCCTGCCAATCATAGAGAAAATAACCATCAAAATAATCCTTGAGAAAGAATAGACAGCAAAAGCTAAAAATCAAACTTGATACTTTTTCTATAATTGTAATAAACTTGATATATAATATTATATTGGTTTCAGATGTTTAACACAGTGACTCAATAATTATATACATTATGGATGCTTACCACAGTAAGTGTAGTTACCCCATTACCATACCAAGATATTACACTGTTACTGGTTAGAGTTTCTATGTTGTACAAATACTTTCTGAGAACAGAGAGAGAGGATTTTCCCATTCTTAAACTCTTTAGATATCTCTTAAACCTCTGCTCCAAGAAGTCATTCAACTGTGAGTTTTTGGGAGGTAGACAAGGTAGGTAAGCATCTTCCCTGGGAGGCCCTAAACCTTATGTTTTTAAAGGAACAATGCTATGTTACACTTAGTAAAATCATGACCTAAATGACAACACACATATAAATATGGAACATCAAAAGAAACTGGTACAAACTAAAATCCCACAAACACCAGAAAAAGGGCCAAATGAAACTGAACTCATCAATCTTCCTGAAAGAGATTTCAAAATAAAACTCATGAACAAGCTAATGGGGCACAGAAAAATATTTAAGAACTGGGTAGAATTCAGGACTGAGATTCAATCATTAAAGAATGCAATATCTGAAATGAAACATACAACTGAGGGATTTAAAAGCAGTTTAGATGTACTAGAGGAGATGGTAAATGGAACAGAAATTAGAGAAGAGGAATAAAAAGCTGAGGCACAGACAAAAAAAACGTCTAGGAATGAAAGAATACTGAGAGAACTGTGTGACCAATCCAAACGGAGTAATATTTGCATTATAGGGGTACCAGAAGAGGAAGGGATTAAAAAAGAATAGAAAATGTCTTTGAGGAGGTAATTTCTGAAAACTTTCCCAATCTGGGGAAGGAGATAATCTCCCAGGCCATGGAGGTGCACAGATCTCCCAACACAAGGGACCCAAGGAAGACAACAAACAGAAGACATACAATAATTAAAATAGCAGAGATCAAGGACAAGGACAGAGTATTAAAAGCAGCTAGAGAGAGAAAAAAGATCACATACAAAGGAAAACCCATCAGGCTATCATCAGACTTCTCAACAGAAACATACAGGCCAGAAGGTAGTGGCATGATATAGTTAATGCAATGAAAGAGAACGGCCTCGAAACAAGACTACTCTACCTGGCAAGATTATCATTAAAATTTGAAGCAAGGATTAAACAATTTCCAGATAAGCAAAAGCTGAATTTACCTCCCACACACCACCTCTACAGTGTATTTTGGAGGGACTGTTATAGATGGAAGTGTTTCAAAGGCTAAATAGCTGTCACCAGAAGAAATAAAACCACAGAAAAAGAAGCAGAACAATTAACTGCTAAGCAGACAGAAAATCAAATCAATGACCCCCAAAGTCAGTAACGGGATAGAAAAAGACTACAGAATATGATACCTAATATATAAAGAATGGAGGAGGAAAAAAAAAAAGAACCTTTAGACTGTGATTGTAATAGCATACTAAGTGACTTAAGTTGGACTGTTAGATAGTAAGGAAGTTACCCTTGAACCTCTGCTAACCAGGAATCCAAAGCCTACAATGTCAATGAGTACATACCTATCAATAATCACCCTAAATGTAAATGGTCTGATCTGAAT
Organism: Manis javanica; assembly: GCF_040802235.1. Classification (NCBI taxonomy): domain Eukaryota; kingdom Metazoa; phylum Chordata; class Mammalia; order Pholidota; family Manidae; genus Manis; species Manis javanica. Next base: position 113,108,062 of record NC_133161.1, read on the forward strand.
GTACCAATCAAAAGACACAGAGTCACTGAATGGATAAAAAAAACAAGACCTGTCTCTATGCCGCCTACAAGAGACTCATTTCAAATGCAAAGACATACACAGACTAAAAGTAAAAGGATGGAAAAAGATATTTCATGCAACTAATAGGGAGAAAAAAGCAGGAGGTGCAGTACCTGTATCAGACAAAATAGATTTCAAAACAAAGAAAGTAACAAGAGACAAAGAAGGACATTACATAATGATAAAGGGGTCAATCTAACACGAAGATATAACCATTATAAATATCTATGCACCCAGCACAGGAGCACCAACATATGTGAAACAAATACTAACATAATTAAAGGGGGAAATAGAAAGCAATGCATTCATTTTAGGAGACTTCAGCACACCCTCACTCCAAAGGACAGATCAACCAGACAGAAAATAAGTAAGGAGACAGAGGCACTGAACAACACATTAGAACAGATGGGTCTAACAGACATCTACAGAACTCTATACCCAAAAGCAGCAGGATATACATTCTTTTCAAGTGCACATGGAACATTTTCAAGAATAGATTATATGCTAGATCACTAAAAGAGCCTCAGTAAATTCAAAAAGATTGAAATTGTACCAACAGGCTTCTGAAACCACAAAGGTATGAAACTAGAAATAAATTACACAGTGAAAATGAAAAGCCGACAAACACATGCAGGCTTAAAAACATGCTCCAAAATAACCAAGAGATCAATTACCAAATAAAAACAGAGATTTACCAATATACGGAGACAAATGACAACAATTCAACACCAGAAAATCTGTGGAACACAGCATAGGCCCTGCTAAGAGGAAGTATATTTGAATACAAGTCTACCTCAAGAAAGAAGAACAATCCCATATGAACAATCTAAACTCACAATTAACAAAACTAGAAAAAGAAGAACAAATGAAGCCCAAAGTCAGTAAAAGGTGGGATATAATAAAGGTAAGAGCAGAAATAAATAAATCGAGAAGAATAAAACAACAGAAAGAATCAATGAAAGCAGGAGCTAGTTCTTTGAGAAAATTAACAAAATAGATCAATCACTAGCCAGACTTACCAAGAAAAAAAAAGTCTACACACATAAACAGAATCAGAAATGAGAAAGGAAAAATCACTACAGACACCACAGAAATACAAAGAACTATGAGAGAAAACTATGAAAAATTATATGCTAACAAACTGGATAACAGAAGAAATGAACAACTTTCTAGAAAAATACAATCTTCCAAGGCTGACCCAGGAACAAACAGAAAATCTGAATAGACCAATTACCAGCAGGGAAATTGAACTGGTAAGCAAAACACTATCTAAGAACAAAAGTCTTGGACCAGATGCTTCACCGCTGAATTTTATCAAACATTTAGTGAAGACCTAATACCCATCTTCCTTCATGTTTTCCAAGAAATAGAAGAGGGAATACTTCCAAACTCATTCTATGAGGTCAGCATCACTCTAAAACCAAAATGAGGCAAAGACACCACAAATAAGGAAAATTACAGACCAATATCCCTGATGAACATAGATGCAAAAACACTCAACAAAATATTAGTAAACCGAATTCAGAAATACATCAAAAAGATCATCCATCATGATCAAGTAGGATTTATTCCACTGATGCAAGGATGGTACAATATTCAAAAATATATCAACATCATCCACCACATCAACAAAGAGAGAGATAAAAAGCACATAATCATCTCCACAGATACTGAAAAGCATTCAACAAAATTCAACATTCATTTATGAAAAAAACTCTCAAGAAAATAGAGGGCACGTACCTCAACATTATAAAGGCCATATATGACAATGAGTCAATGAGTTTGGTCAAAACTAGGCATAACACAATCACAAGACTATGAAGAGAAACTCCTTCATTAAGGTTGACACCAAGGAAGACAGCTGCACTTTTCCATAGCTGTGGGGCTTTCTCAGCCACAGAATCTTGGCTATGTGGACCTAGGAACTTTGAAAAGTATGGAATTTATCATAATTCAACAAAGAGTGGCATGTGCACACATCTGTTTCCAAATCCCATAAACAGTCTTCAAGACTACAAAAATAGAGTTACCAGAAAATATTTTTAACTGGATTAATTACATAACATTATTGTTAACAGGTCTAGCTTATATACACAAATAGGTATACAAAAGATGGTGACCAAGTTTTTATAAAGCAAAGGATTTTGAGACGCAACATGAATTGTGGAAAGGAGAACAAACATTTCTTCCATAGACGTAGGAAAAGAGGAAGAAAATGGAGATAAAGGTGAATGCAAACAGGCTGATGCTCTGGTTTGGAGAATTCTTTGTAGGGTCAGATGGGAGAGTTCTGTAATTGGACTGGTAAAATTATGCCTGTGACAACCTACTGAAGCCATAGACCCACAGGCTCCAAAATGTCATCAGCTTCCCAACAGAGTTCCTTCCTCAGCAGCCTTCCCCCGTCTCCACAACGTGAGGAAACCCAACTTCACTGAGAGGTACAACAAAGATGCAGACTAGAATCTAATGCTCAGTGTTTTGCTGTATTTTTCCCAACTTTCAGAAAGTCGGGAAAGAAAATGTGTGTCAGGCTGCTTGACAAACTACAAGAAACATAATTCTACTTAATGACTTTATAATTTATTCTCCTTTAAATAAGACCAAGAGAATCTGAAAGTAAGATATAACTAGACGAAAGAACTGCGTTTTTTCCACTGTAGGATTAGTCAAAAAATCCCACTGGGCCATCAAGCAAGCACAAATAGATACTCTAAAAACCTAATGAGAATACAAGCTTTTTGGTTTTAAACAGGCTGCACTAACATGGACTTCCAAAAGTAGCCAACATGAAGTCTAGAGAAAATCATTTATAGCTCTAGCATATCTGCAGCTAACAAATCTGACGTAAGAGCAAAACTATAACAATATTACAGGAACAAAGTTAGCAGTGCAGTACTTTGTAAAACAAGAATTGGGTGAAGTCTACAATATCTTAAATCAACAGACAAATCCAACTATATGAAGCAACCTAAAAGCTAAACAGCTCAGTGAAGTGAGTAAATTAACTTGCATGAAAATACAGGGTAAATTTCAATTTATGTCAGATCTATTCAGTGGCCTTATTCTCAAAACAGCTATAAATTTGAATTTCATTATACTTACAATCAGATTAAAGCAGATGAAGAATGCAATTTGGTCCCAACAAGTTTGACATCCAGCTGTACAAGGTTTCACAGCACTGGTAAATTCTCTATGTAAGAATCACCCAGGCCCATGAACAATCTCAGGTTGTGAATTTCATTCAATCAGTGTATGAAAAATAAACATGTATTAACCAACAGACATCACATTCAATAAAGGTTACTGAACATTAACCTTCCTGTCTGTGGTTTGAACAGACATCTTTAAAGAAGAGAACTACAGCAGCACTAATGAGACCAGTATAGCCAGAGGCAAACAATGAAGGCAGAAGGTGTAAACTTCTAACAGAATAATCTTGGAATAGTTCCTTCTACCTTTTCCTTTATTTCAGAATTCAAAGAAAAATTCTGTAGTGAAAACAGCTGATATTTATGTGTTGAGCACCTGTCATACCATACACAATTCTCTTACTGAATTCTTAGAACAAGCCTTTGAGCAACTACTGTTATTAGCCCCATTTTCCAGAAAGGACATTAAAGGGAAGAAAAATAGTAATGCCCAAGTCACAAAATTGACAAACAGCTGAGGCAAGATTTGAATTCACAACTGATAACCATTCTAACATACTCACAAAAGATAAGCTTCTTCATGTAAACATCAAAAACAAATATCTAAGGAAAAATAAAATAACTATTTAAAATGTATCTGCAAGCTCAACTTGCTCAGGGTAGGCAAACTTTTTCTGTAAAAGACCAGATAATAAACATTTTAGGCTTTATGGCCCACATGGTCACTACCACAACTATTCAACTCTACTGTTGCAGCTAGAAAGAACTATAAACAAATGGGCACAGCCGTGTTCTAATAAAACTTTATTTACAAACACAGGACAGATTTATATCAGGGACCACAGTTTGCCAACCCCAGGCTAGTTCATAAGCAGATTTTTAAAGTTTCAGTATACTATATAACTCATGACTCCCATTAAATCAATTACAGAAAACAAAAATCTGTACTAAGCTATAAGAAGTAACATCAACAGCCCTCTTAAGGACAAGTGGTTTTATTTGCAGAAAGATTTTTATTTTTGCTGTTCAAATGCATTGTTTCAATGTTAAGAGCAGATTTCTCTTTGCAGCCTCTCATGGACACCTCTAGGTTTTTCTAAATCCTGAGGAAAGATAGCAGTTCTTGCCAAGAACAGGTTTTATAAATCCACAACAGTCTGCACCAGAGCTACTGCATGGCCTACATTCACCCCTGGCCCACATTTACTCGCCCTCACCAGCACCTTTTCTGTTAGGGTTGGGGTCGTGACATTCAGCCAACAAAATCACATTTCCTAGAACCGTGAAGGCAGGAAGCACTTCAGTTAGTGTATACAAATTATACAGATGTAAATGTATCAGTCTCAAAACTCAACCTTTCCTGATGCTGACTTTCTGGTTTTTACCTACTATCCTCCTGGCTGCCAGCCCAGTTAGGTACAGGGGACAGAGCAGTAAACAAGGTTTGCCCTCTGTCCTCATAGACCCCCCAGGCTAACCAAAAAATAAGAAAAGGAATCTATGACCCTTCTACTGCTCACCTTATTCTTACTCTCTCTCTCACCTATAGCTTAATGTACAATATGTCTTAAATTACTTTCCTTCCCTCATATTCCTAATGCTACCAGTCTAACCTGACTCTTAACCATCTATTATCTATTTAATTTCCAAATGTTTTTAATCACTTGCACCTTCTAGGAAATTTTAAATATGCACCCAATACACATTTTGACTTATATTTGTTTGACAATAGATGTGGGTATATATAAAATCAAATATATGTGGGTATATATAAAAACAATATGGGGGGAAGAGCCAAGATGGCAGCGTGAGTAGGACAGAGGAAATCTCCTCCCAAAACCATATATATTTTTGAAATACAACTATTCTTAAAAGAGAGACCAGAAGATACAGGACAACATCCAGGCTACATCTACACCTGTGAGAATCCAGCACCTCACGAAAGAGGTAAGATACAAGCCGCGGCCCTCACTCCAGCTCCCGGTGGGACCCAAGCGCCCCTCACCCCAGCTCCCAGGGGGAGGAGAGAAGTTGGAGCGGGGAGGGAGAGGGAGCCCAGGACTGCTAAACACTCAGCCCAAGCCATCCACACCGGGAGCGCAGTCACACAGTGCATGGAGTGCTGGATACTAGGGAAAGAGGACAGTAAGAACTGTGAGTGGGTTCCCACAGCCAGCGCCCCTGGGACAAAAGAAAAGCAAGTGCCCTTTGAAAGTATTAAAGGAACAGGGACCCCACAGCTGGATGGAAACATCCCGGCACAATCAGCCTAGCAGCTGGGAATCCCGGGGAACTCCGGGCGCCCTAACCCTCTGGGTGGAAGTGGAGCTTGGAGGCCCCTCAAGGCAATAAACAGCCTCCCATCCGCTCCCCCTCCAGGTGGCCCCACCATCATGGAGCAGCCTGAGAGTAGCCACAGCCATAGCAACCGCGAAGCTTACTCCCCAGCGGCCCGGGCAAGAATCAGAGACACCATCTGCATGCAACTGCCCAACACATGCCAATAGGGGTCACTGTTCTCCCAGGAGAGGAACACGAGCAGCAAGCAGGAAGGGATTTTGTTCTCCCAGCTGACGCACATGCCATCTGCCCATCACCATGAAAAGGCAGAAGAATTTGATTCAGACCAGAATCACACAGACATCCCCTGACAGGGAACCTGGGGAGACAGACCTAACCAATCTTCCTGAAAAAGAATTCAAAATAAAGTCATACCCATGCTGATGACTTGCAGAGAAATATGCAAGAGCTAAGGAGGGAGAATACAGAAATAAAACAATCTCTGGAAAGACTTAAAAGCAGAATGGACTAGATCCAAGAGGCCAGTGATGGAATAGAAATCAGAGAACAGGAACTCAGAAAAGATGACGCAGAGAGAGAAAAAAGGATTTCCAGGAACAAAAGAATACTACGAGAACTGTGTGACCAATAGAAATGGAAGAATATCCACATTATAGGGGCACCAGAAGAAGAAGAGAGAGAAAAAGGGATAGCAAATGTCTTTGAAGAAATAAGTGCTGAAAACTTCCCCAAACTGGGGGAGGAAATAGCCTCTTAGACCATGGAAGCACACAGAACTCCCAACACAAGGGACGCAAGGAAAACAACACCAAGACACATTATGATTAAAATGGAAAATATCAAGGACAAGGAAAGAGTATTAAAGGCAGCCACAGAGAGAAAAAAGGTCACCTACAAAGGAAAACCCATCAGGCTATAATCAAACTTCTCAACAGAAACCTTAAAGGCCAGAAGAGAATGGCATGATATATTTAATGCAATGAAACAGAAGAGCCTTGAACCAAGGATACTGTATCCAGCACGATTATCATTTAAATATGAAGGAGGGATTAAACAATTCCCAGACAAGCAAAAGTTGAGGGAATTTGCTCCCACAAACCACCTCAACACGGTATTCTAGAGGGATTGCTCTAGATGGAAGCACCTCTAACGCAAAACAGATGTCACCAGAGAAAATAAAATCACAGGAAAGAAAGCAGAACAACCAAAAACTAACTAAAGGCATAAAATAAAAAAAGCAGGACCCATCTATATGCAGCTTACAAGAGACTCACCTCAAACCCAAAGACATGCACAGACTAAAAATCAAGGGATGGAAAAAGATATTTCACACAAACAACAGGGAGAAAAAAGCAGGTGTTGCACTACTGGTATCAGACAAAATAGACCTCAAAACAAAGAAAGCCACAAGAGATAAAGAAGGACACTACATAACAATAAAGGGGTCAATCCAACAAGAGGATATAACCATTATAAATATATATGCACCCAATACAGGAGCACCAACATATGTGACACAAATACTAACAGAATTAAAGGAGGAAATGGAATGCGATGCATTTATTTTAGGAGACTTCAACACACCACTCACAGCAAAGGACATACCCACCAGACAGAAAATAAGTAAGGACACAGAGGCACTAGAACAGATGAACCTAATAGACATCTACAGAACTCTACATCCAAAATCAACTGGATACACATTCTTCTCAAGTGCACATGGAACATTTTCCAGAATAGACCACATACTAGGCCACAAAAAGAGACTCAGTAAATTCCAAAAGACTGAAATCCTACCAACCAACTTCTCAGACCACAAAGGTATAAAACTAGAAATAAACTGTACAAAGAAAGCAAAAAGGCTCACAAACACATGGAGACTTAACAACATGCTCCTAAATAACCAATGGATAAATGACTAAATCAAAACAGAGATCAAGCAATATATGGAGACAAATAACAACAATAACACAAAGCCCAACTTCTGTGGGATGCAGTGAAAGCAGTTTTAAGAAGAAAGTATATAGCAAGCCAGGCATATTTAAAGAAGGAAGAACAATCGCAAATGAATAGTCTAAAGACACAATTATCGAAATTGGAAAAAGAACAACAAATGAGGCCTAAAGTCAGCAGAAGGAGGGACATAATAAAGATCAGAGAAGAAATAAATAAAATTGAGAAGAATAAAACAATAGAAAAAAAATCAATGAAACCAAGAGCTGGTTCTTTGAAAAAATAAACAAAATAGATAGGCCCCTAGCCAGACTTATAAAAAAGAAAAAGAGACTCTACACACATCAACAGAATCAGAAATGAGAAAGGAAAAGTCACGACAGACCCCACAGAAATACAAAGAATTATTAGAGAATACTACAAAAATACTATATGCTAACAAGCTGGAAAACCTAGAAGAAATGGACAACTTCCTAGAAAAATACAACCTTCCAAGACTAACCAAGGAAGAAACAGAAAATCTAAACAAACCAATTACCAGCAACGAAATTGAAGCAGTAATCAAAATACTACCCAAGAACAAAACCCCTGGGCCCTAAGAATTTACTCAGAATTTTATCAGACATATAGAGAAGATATAATACCCATTCTCCTTAAAGTGTTCCAAAAAATAGAAGAGGAGGGAATACTCCCAAACTCATTCTATGAAGCCAACATCACCCTATACCAAAACCAGGCAAACACCCCACCAAAAAGAAAAATTACAGACCAATATCCCTGATGAACATAGATGCAAAAATACTCAACAAAATATTAGCAAACTGAATTCAAAAATACATCAAGAGGATCATACACCATGACCAAGTGGGATTCATCTCAGGGATGCAAGGATGGTACAACATTCGAAAATCCATCAACATCATCCACCACATCAAGAAAAAGAAGGACAAAAATCACATGATCATCTCCATAGATGCTGAAAAAGCATTTGACAAAATTCAACATCCATTCATGATAAAAACTCTCAGCAAAATGGGTACAGAGGTAAGTACCTCAATATATTGAAGGCCATATATGAGAAACCCCCAGCCAACATCATACAGCGAGAAGCTGAAAGCTTTTCCTCTATGATCAGGAACAAGACAGGAATTTCCACTCTTCCCACTGTTATTCAACGTAGGACTGGAGGTCCTAGCCACAGCAATCAGACAACATAAAGAAATACAAAGAATCCAGATCAGTAAAGAAGTAGTCAAACTGTCACTATTTGCAGGTAACATAATATTGTACATACAAAACCCCAAAGACTCGACTTCAAAACTACTAGAACTGATACCGGAATACAGCAAAGTTGCAGGATACAAACTTAGTACACAGAAATCTGATGCTTTCCTATACGCTAACAATGAACTAAAAGAAAGAGAAATCAGGAAAACAATTAGATTCACAACTGCATCAAAAAGAATAAAATACTTAGGAATAAACTTAACCAAGGAAGTGAAGGACCTATATCCCAAAAACTACAAGACATTCTTAAGAGAAATTAAAGAGGACACTAACAACTGGAAACTCATCCCATGCTCTTGGCTAGAAAGAATTAATATTGTCAAAATGGCCATCCTGCCTAAAGCAATCTATAGATTCAATGCAGTCCTATGAAATTACCAACAGCATTCTTCAACGAACTGGAACAAATAGTTCTAAAATTCATATGGAACCACCTAAGACCCCGACTAGCCAAAGCAACCCTGAGAAAGAAGAATAAAGCAGAAGGGATCTCGCTCCCCAACTTCAAGCTCTACTAAAAAGCCACAGTAATCAAGACAATTTGGTACTGGCACAAGAACAGAGCCACAGACCAGTGGAACAGAACAGACACTCCAGACATGAACCCAAACATATATGGCCAATTAATATATGATAAAGGAGCCATGGACATACAATGGGGAAATGACAGTCTCTTCAACAGATGGTGCTGGCAAAACTGGACAGCTATGTGTAAGAGAATAAAACTGGATCACTGTCTAACCCCATACATAAAAGTAAACTCCAAATGTATCAAAGACCTGAATGTAAGTCATGAAACCATAAAACTCCTAGAAAAAAACATAGGCAAAAATCTCATGGACATAAACATGAGCGACTTCTTCATGAACATATCTCCCCGGGCAAGGGAAACAAAGGCAAAAATGAACAAATGGGACTATATCAAGCTGAAAAGCTTCTGTACAGCAAAGGACACCATCAATAGAACAAAAAGGTATCCTACAGTATGGGAGAATATATTCATAAATGACAGATCCGATAAAGGATTGACATCCCAAAAATATAAAGAGCTCACACACCTCAACAAACAAAAAGCAAATAACCCAATTAAAAAATGGGCAGAGGAGCTGAATAGACAGTTTCTCTAAAGAAGAAATCCAGATGACCAACAGGCACATGAAAAGATGCTCCACATCGCTAATCATCAGAGAAATGCAAATTAAAACCACAATGAGGTATCACCTCACACCAGTAAGGATCGCCATCATCGAAAAGACAGACAACAACAAATGTTGGCAAGAGTGTGGAGAAAGGGGAACCCTCCTACACTGCTGGTGGAAATGTAAATTAGTTCAACCATTGTGGAAAGCAGTATGGAGGTTCCTCAGAATGCTCAAAATAGAAATACCATTTGACCCAGGAATTCCACTTCTAGGAATTTACCCTAAGAATGTAGCACTCCAGTTTGAAAAAGACAGAAGCACCCCTATGTTTATCACTGCACTATTTACAATAGCCAAGATATGGAAGCAACCTAAATGTCCATCAGTAGATGAATGGATAAAGAAGATGTGGTACATATACACAATGGAATATTACGCAGCCATAAGAAAAAAACAGATCCTACCATTCGCAATAACATGGATGGAGCTGGAGGGTATTATGCTCAGTGAAATAAGCCAAGCGGAGAAAGACAAGTACCAAATGATTTCACTCATATGTGGAGTATAAGAACTAAGGAAAACTGAAGGAACAAAACAGCAGCTGAATCACAGAACCCAAGAATGGACTAATGGTTACCAAAGGGAAAGGGACTGGGGAGGATGAGTGGGAAGGGAGGGATAAGGGCAGGGAAGAAGAAAGAGGGCCTTAAGATTAGCATGTATAATGTGGGAGGGGGGGTGGCCACGGGGAGGGCTGTGCAACACAGAGAAGATAAATAGTGATTTTACAGCATCTCACTACGTTTATGGACAGTGACTAATGGGGTATGTAGGGGGTAATTGGTGAAGGTGGGAGTCTAGTAAACATAATGTTCCTCATGTAATTGTAAATTAATGATATCAAAATTAAATTAAATTAAATTAAAAAATAAAAATAAAAAAACAATATGCATGGGTATATATAAAATCAAATATACAAGAAAAATATAAACATTAGATAAGTACATATGAGTTTTAATACTTCCTTCTTATAGCTCTATGATTAATCAAGCACTTTCTACTTATAAACTAATTATGACCACAGGTTCCACACTTGGCACTAATAAAGTAAGCCTTGAAAAATGAATGCTATATTCAAACTTTCTAACATATAAAAGCATTATGATAACATCAATAAGGGTATGAGTCATTCAACTGGACAACCCACCCAGTAAAGCATTCAGAAGTGGTCAGACTAAGGCTGGGCCTTTGAAGTCATACAGCTGCACTGGGAACAGTAAGTAAATCAGTGATATGATACATTTTAGCACAAACAGCTGCATCAAATCTGAACAAAAATGAGGCTGCTATATAGAGTCCATTACTTCACCACAACATAAATCAGCATCAAAACCAACTATCTTATAAACAAATTCTTTAATGAGTGAGAATAATTGTCAACACCGAATACAAAGGATGAATTGGGAAATTAATGTCTCGGATTGACTTTTTAAAGGGAAAAGGCAGCCCATAATAAATGTAACATATAAATAGGTTATTTACACATAAACACACACTATTCTGTATGCAGCATTTTAAATTCCTCAGGAATCAAGAAAAACCTAAGTTTTAATTCATTAAACCTATTAATACTCCAATAAAGCAAGTACCGTGTGGCTCAAGATACTAAATTAAAAATTAAGCTTACTCATTAATGTAAAAACTTTAGTAAAAATTTCCAAATTACAGAATACTTTTGCTTATTTCTCATGTGTTCAATACTTCCAATACTTAATGCTTTTCAATATCCAAATGAGAATACACATAGAAGCTTTGCATCTTCAATGCCTATGCTAGCTTCCTATTTTGTTCTGAATCAGGTATTTACAGTAATTGATCCATAGAGAATCCTTTGCATTCATGATATATAAAAAGTGTAAACAATGAAAATATGACAAAACAGGCAGAGATGGTTGGCTGTTTGGGAGTACTTTAACACTTATCAAAATATTTTTTGATTGTTTCATAAATCCTGTATTTATAAAGGCAATATATACAGGATACAGTGCCATTCCTTCTTTTTGTAATGTTTATCCAGGCTGGAGCGGATGACTCTATTTTGTAGATTTGTATACTTGTGAGCAAACTATATTTTAAGATGCCTGTTATTTTTCTTAATCTAAAAATAAGTACAAAAATTAAAGAAAACAGTGGTTCTATTTAAATAGTCTTTACCCAACCAAGGATAAACATTTAAGTAATTATGTAGGGTTTGTGCCTTATGGTTAAGAAATAAATTTTTAACGAGCTCTCCAGTCGTACTGTTAGTCCATCTGTAGAAAACAATTTAAAATACTTGGTTTGTATAAGTTATTGTGCATTATAAAGTTCCCCCTTCTGAAATAAAGAGAACTAATAGTATTTATTATCACTGGTATCACTGGTAATAGATATGAAACACATCTCTAACTTAACAATAAATAGCTATACATTTTCCAACATTATAGCTTGGCTAGTAATATTCAATTCAGCAAACATTGACTGAGTACCAATTTTGTGCCAGGACCCAAAAGAGAAAAACAGAACTTTTGTGACATTCACTTCCTAGAGTCTAGCATCAAAAAATAATACTTAATCACCTGGGGAATATTAAAATTAAAGTGCTTCTGCAAAATGGCAAAAACATTAGGTTACATTAGGTTTTGCAAAAACTTTGTTCCATAATTTTCTACCAATTCTATTTTTCAAGTACACATAACATGAACATGACAAATACAAAAACATTTCAAATAAATATCACAAGTTTTTTCCACAGTGATCCTTCCACGATAAATGACTACCACATGGTATGCGGTAATCCAATCTGGTTATTAGACCAGAACAAAATTGTTCCAACTGAGTCATGATATTCACATGCACTCAGAAGAAACATTCAGTAAGTACACCAAGTTGGATCCATAATATGATACAAGACAGGCAGCACTGGTTATCATACAACAGTACTAGATGGTCATGCTATCCAGTGGTGACATCTGTGAATTAGGCAAGGCTCTACATAAACTACTCAGCGGGCCACCTCTACTGAATTCAATCCCACAAGAAAGTGAAGAGCAGAAGAAATAGGTGCTAGAAACCAAAACACTGACATGCCACAGGAAGCATTAAGACACCCAGCTTGTTTTCTCTTTCTTGCACTGAGTACACATCAAAGGCAAGAAGCAATTCAGTAGGTTTAATCTCAGGTTAAACCTGCAGACCCTGCACAAATGTATTTTGAACACCTCCACATAAAAACGCACCACTGCAAGAGACTAGAAAAGTTGAGACTAGAAAAGAGACTAGAAAAGGTTGCCAGGTGCTGAGAGAGAGGGGAAATAGAGAATGGTTAGTTAAAAAGGATACAAACTTTCCTTATAAGATGAGTAAGGTCTGAGGATCTAAAGTATAACATGGTGACTACAGTTGATAACTCTGTACTGTATAATTGAAATTTGCTAAGAAAACAGAACTTAAATGTTCTTAGAAAAAAAACTAAAAAATAAAAAAATAATTGTGATGGATATTAATTAACTCAATGGAAAGAATTTTTTTACAGTATATACATATATCAAACCACCATGCTGTGTACCTTATATATTCTACAATTTTGTCATGTTATACCTCAATAAAGCTGAAGAAACACTAGTCACTGCAGCCGAACTGCCATAATCATCCTCAAAACAAAGTCACAAGGTCAGTCCCTTGTTCTGGTGACCCACTCTTCAGAATTCCAAAGAAAGACTTTGGAAGTCTTTCCTCTCCACCTACCCCATGACAAGAAAGCTCTAAAACAAAATCTATAAATTCACTAGAAACTTTCCTATATAATAAGGTTTCATACTATGGTGAAAATAGTTCTAATTAGCTTTCAAGTAAAATATTCCTAATATACATCCTGGCTCAGAAACATGTTTTCACTAGTTTCTTAATCTCTTTAAGCCTTTGTTAAGATGTAAAGGTCTCCTTAAATACATTTTAAAGTCCCATGAAGGAAAAGACCTTTTGTTTTGCTTTCTATTCCTAGCATTATGCTTTGCCCAAATGGATGCTCAAAAAATTATATATTCACCAGCTGCTACAAATGTCTCAATGTTTGTAAATAAATACATAAGTAAACCTATCACAAGCTATGTCTTTTAACATAAAATATTAAAGGGTCCTGGGGTATGGTAGATAAAGGATACCAACATAATCACCATAAATTATAATTAATAAAAGGGAATTTTTCCATTAGGTTAAGGTATTTCATCAAAGGAGACTATCCACAAGTTTAGAATCAGAGACTTAAAGAAATAGAGGAAGCCTGGAGAAATTGAGGTTTAGCACAGCAGTGAGCGAAGGTCAATATCCCGTAACTTGTTAGTAGAAAACCCAAGACTCAGTTCTCCTATTTTCTATTATCATGTTTGACAATGAACTTTAATAAAGTTAAAGTCAACTGTGTAACGACTGACTTTCAGCCTGAGGCATACTTCTTGGTCAGTCCTGAATGAAAAACAAACCAAGCTGGCAGCAGTGCTTAAGATCATTCACTGCTAAATACACTAAAACAAATGGTAACTTTGAGGTTAGCTTTCTGATTATTTCCCAAAGAACACAACAACGACACTCTCCAACAGCTAATTTTTGAAGTGGAATCTTTCAGTAACAGAATCTTACTACAGCTTCTTATTTCCAGCAACTACAACATTCAAAGCAAGAGCTGTATGTTGTACAGATTCTGCAATTATTTATTTTAGCTTTGACCATACAAGCCCAAGATAAAAATTATCCTTTACAGAGTACTTACAGGATTGCTCTTATTACCCACCAATAAATTCAATACACATTTCAGTAAGATATAGTTCTTGAGCGCCTGTTTTACCTAATTTTCTGACCAACAAAAACCAATCTAACAATAAATTATGAATGACTATTTTAATGATCTTTTACAAATAAGAGTTATTATACTTAAACATCTAGTTGAAATTCTGTATTTTTTAATCGTCATTAAATACTTAAGTTTCTTTCATGGAAATTCAATTTTACTAACAAAATTCTACATACAAAATGTGTATCAATGTGATTCTTTCATGGTAATTCAATTTTATTAACAAAATTCTACACACAAAATGTGATTCGACCAGTTTACTTACTTAATGTCTTACACATTCTATATATACTGAGATTTACAGAAAAAAATTTAAACAAGTGGCATCTCCAAGAAGCATGAAGGGATAAAGCCAAGCATTTAAAGAAAGCATTTACTAAGAAAATATATATGGTTTCTCTCAAGAATAACAAGAGGATCACTTCTCTGATCTATAAACATCAAGAGATCCTTTAATTGTGACTTGATAAAAGGCAACCTGTCAGTAAGCTAAAACTTGAGTCAAATGAATATGCAACCTCCCATTCCTTGCATAAAGATTCTCATCAATAACAGTATAAACACTGATTTGAAGGAATTATAATACCCTATAACAAATCTTTATTTCATAAATTGTGCACAATGATGGGGTTCTATTGCTATTAACCACTCCAGCCTTTAAAAATATCCACATGATTTTATGTCAGTTAAAGCTGGGGGAAAAATCTAGACATAGGTTTCAATAGCTCATATGTACCCATTCTGTGCTCCTCTTTATTTCTATCCCACTATTAAAAATGCATATCCATGTCAATAATAGAGCTGAGAATCCAAAACAGATAATGAGCAAGGACACTCACTATCTTCAGGCCCTCAACAGATTGAGTTTCCCAGTATTTGGGGTTTTCCTAGTTATCTTACTGATTTCTAATTTAATTCAGGTGTAATCAAACTACATACTCTGTATGAATTCAAGCCTTTTAAATACATTGAAGTTTATTTTATGACTTAGTATATGATGTATTAGGAATACGCCAGGTGAACTGGCAAACAATAAATATTCTGTAGTTGTTTGATTTATTGTTCTAAAATATCAATTAGACTGAAATGGTTAATAGTGTTGTGCAGATAGATCCTCAATGTCTTCATATGTCTATTGATTATTTTTCATCTAGTTGCCCTATCATTTGCTGAAAAGGAGACTTAACTGCCCCTAAATGAGGTGAAGCTCTCCTCTCCAGATCTCTCTACCTAAGGTCTCCTCTCATTCTGAGGGCCATATTCCCCTTGCCCCATTCCATTTCCTCAGACCAGAAAGACTGCACACTTTCTCTGACAGTTTTTTCCCCACTTTAGAGCAGCGCATCCTTGGAGGAAAGCTGCCACAACAGAAAATCCTCCACGGGCCAGTCCTTTCTTGCACATTTTGACTTCTCTCTAAAATCTGCTTACTTTTGTTCTCTCAAGTCCTCAAGTTTTATATTTTGTCCAAAATTTGTAATTCTTACCTTCAGGAGGACCAGTCTATTAGGCACTTACTATAACTACATCACAGAAGCCCTATGCAGACTTAATTTTTTTTCCCAATGTTACTTAGTAAGTGTGAGTGAGTGACTGTGGGGGGGCGGGATTCTGTCTAGAACCTAATAATGAACCCAGAACACCCAAAGGTCTTAGACCAGAATCCATGAAAAGTCTGACTGAACACATTCTATGAATCAATTAACTTTGGGGTCATAATATATTTAGCAAGAAGAAGATCATTAATAGTAATTATTAGATGTACATTTAATAAAGATAATTCTGATGGCTATTAGGATGGATTTAAGAAAGGAAATCAATTAAGGAGCTAATTTACCAATCCAAAGGAAAGAGGAGGGAGAGGATAATAGTAGGCATGAAGAGAATAGGGACTGAGCCAGAAAAATTAGAAGTATACAGGTAACTAAGTTCTCTGGAAATCAAAAGGAATGTCAGGAAAGAAGTCACAAATACTTTCCCTTCACAATCTACAGCCTGAAAAAATTACACCATTAACTCTCCATGTTTCTTATATTCACTGCTATTATCTCAGTCTATACTCCAGAAATGGGAAACAAATAATGATCATATAAAAATTCCTCTATTATATACTGAAAGTGGGCCTCACTATTCAATCACCACAGTCTGGCCCACTGAGCCAAACTGAATTTATTCTTTTTAATACAGAAATCCAGATTGCCACCATCAACTGATCAGTTAGGCATATATTAGAGTAATCTATCTGCTATTCCTGATTTATATTTTGATCAGACTGATACATTGAAAAGAATATATATAATCATACTAAAAAATATTTTAAGTATTTTTAGTTGGTATTTACACTACCAACTTAAATTCATATACTGAGCCTCTTCATAGCACAGTGCACCTATCCAAATTAACTATTACTCCCTTACATGTATCTTCACAACCTCACCCAGTCCTTTTTCACAATGTAACATGTACACTTCTATCTGCAAGCCTTTGTTTATGCTATCCTGTTTCTAAAAAGCCCTTACAATCACAATTCTTAGCTAAATTCCTTTCTTCAAGAATCAATTCAAGTCCTACTCTCACAGGTGCTGGCACCACCTCCCTCCCAAACATTTCTATGACACACCTGAGCGAACAGGTGTTGCTACTCATCATTTAATGTTTATGCTCTCTATAGTCAACGAACGACAGACAATGTGAGTATAAGCACTTCACTGGCCATCAGGGAAATGTAATTCAAATCCACAGTGATATGCCACTTCACATCCACTTACCAAAAGGACAGATGATACTGAGTGCTGGTGAAGACAAAAAGGACTGAAACCCTCCCACATTACTGGGAGAAATGCACAGTGATACAGCCACTCTCGGAACAGTCTGAAAGGTTCCCATAAACGAGTTACCGTATGACCCAGCAATTGTACTCCTAGGTACATACTCAACACAAATGAATACTTTGGTCTACACAAAGATTTGTACACAAATATCCATAGTAGCATCATTCATAATTACCAAAAGATGGAAACAACTCAAATGTCCATTAACTGATGAATGGATAAACAAAAGTGGTATATCTATATAAGGGAGTATTATTCAGACATAAAAAGGAATGAAGAATTGATACATGCAACAATATGGATGAAACTTTAAAACATGCTAAGTGAAAGAAGCCAGTCACAAAAGACCACATATGATTCCATTTATATGTAATGTCAATTTATATGAAATATGGTTCTATTTATATGAAAACTGTAGAGACAAAATAGTGGTTGCTTATGACTGAGGGAAATGGGAGATTGAGGGATAATAGCTAAAACGGGTGTCAGTTTCCTTTTGGAGGTGATAAAACATTCTTTAATTGCAGTGATGGCTGGAC
This sequence comes from Manis javanica, assembly GCF_040802235.1. Taxonomy (NCBI): domain Eukaryota; kingdom Metazoa; phylum Chordata; class Mammalia; order Pholidota; family Manidae; genus Manis; species Manis javanica. The sequence continues at coordinate 113,126,215 of NC_133161.1, forward strand.
AATAAATAACTACTGAATTGTATACTTTAAATGGATAAATTTGTATGATATTTGATTGAACGATATCTAACAAAGCTGTTATCAAGAGAGAAAGAATGGAGGGAGACATGTTAAAAGTCTTCCGCTGAGAAAGGAGTAACATGACACACTAGTTTTCAACACATCTATGCTGTGGCAGGCCTTCAAGGTTTCAAAGAGTTAAATATCTAAGTAATTTACTTTCTTCTTGCTGATAAAAATCATAACTATGAATGCTAATTATAATATTTAGTAACTAAGACTATTCAGAGAATTATAAAAAGGAACACTGATTTTTATAAGTCATATTAACATGGATCTGCATCAACTTTCTTTTACTTAATACTATTATCAGATTTATATTTAAACTTCAGTAAGGGGTCATAGTAGTCATCTTGGATAATATAAAAACATGGACAGAAATCATCCTTCACTTGCTCCATTCTCCACACTGTTTTCTGGGAACTCTTCTACTTTGCCAAAACTGATTGACCAAAACTACTGCCCCGCCTCTGCTCATGCCCCGCCTCTCCTCATGCCCTGCTGCCCTTTTCCTCTTTCTCCACCTATCAAACCCACATAACCTTCAATACTCATTAAGTCTCACCTACTCCAGAAGGATCTCCAAAACTCTAGCCCAAAGTTCTGGCCCAAATACAAAACATGTTATACTACAAGTACATATATTACATCATCTTTCTTACATTTCTACCTCATATTGTTATTTCACTTAATGTTTCCATATGAATATCCTATCTCCTAAACCATATAACTTTCCTGAGGGCTGACAGGTCTAAATGTTTCAGATTTGGTATAGTAACATGTCTGTATTAAGTGTAAAAGAAATACTCGATTACCTACAGGGAGGAAAATATACAGAGGATATTTAACCAACTGGCACAATCCCAAATGCTCCGGCTAACCCATTCTGCCTAAAGGCCCAGTGTTTTTATCCTTTCCCCAATAAACTCTAGGTCTGGACAGGATGAATTACTTCAATGAAAGCAGGAATAAAGGAGTCCCTGAAGTGGCTGTGGGCGTTTTTATGAAGATCTCAACAGAATAAGAAAGTAGCTGGTGTTCTAAGTAGTCCAGCAGGGTCTCTGAACATGGAAAACCAGAGACATAAAAATAGCCTCATTAATAATCATTTCTTGGCATCCACTAAGGCTTTACATTTCACACAATGCATGCAACTCAATACATGGACATTTTTGGAAAAATGCTTCCCAAATGCAATAAAACTACTTTTTCCTCAACTTCTGATCTGAGAAATTTCTAGAAAACTGCATACACATTCAACTTAATCATATTAATGCGAATATAATTAAGTATGAATTGTAGGTCTGAATTTGAAAAAGCTTATGCATCATTTTCTCCTTTATACTACTAAATACACTTTGGCAAAAACATGTAAGCCTAACACAAATGTGAACACACGGAACTGCCAAAACAATTCTTTCATTTGTGGGTTAAAATAACTAGTTAACTTTGACTATCATGCTTACTCTGTCTCAAAAGAGATAGCACAGTACTACCTAGTAATTTTTAGATTGTTTCTCCAAGCTTCTAAAATGCAGGGACAATAGGACCTGAGTAGCACATGCGTGGACGAGTATTTGTGCTGGCACTGAGAAACAGGAAGTGGCTTCCATTTGCCTCCACCGCTCCCAAGGTTAAGCCTTCAGCAGCAGAAGTACACAATCATAGGAAAGTCTTGCAAAGTCCTCTGGCAACAGTGATATATACACACACCCTTTATGTTAACTCTACTCAAAACTATACATGCATTTGGACATAAAACAAGCCATTAGTGGGATAGCATTAGGATCAAACTGAACTCTACAAGTAAACTCCCTATAAAATAAAATTACTTGTGGTTCAACATGAGACATTTCTCTAAAGAATTTTCTCAACCATCTTTAGAAGAAGGTGGGTAGCAAACATTTTACTTAATTTTTTTATATTTTTCTGGAGAATGCAGAGGACCACATCTAGAGAACAGGTCCTAGGGATCAAAGCAATCAATATGAAGAGAAAAGGATGATGGATGGATTCACTCAGGTTTAGGAATGATTTCACACAAGATATTTACTCTGTACCTAACCCAGCTTTCAACCCAACCAGTCAACAAATATTTTCTGCCCCTTTATGTTCCAGGTACATTTTTCAATCGAATGCTACAAGTCTCAAATTGAGGTAAGGAATCTGAATAAATAGATAAAAGGTAAACCAGATTTGCACTAAATACGTTCTACTCACTCATTTATCCATTCACTCATTTCATTAACCAAACAGCTACTGAGAACAGCTACAGTTTTCCTATAAACAGGAAAGCCTGAGAGAAACAAAGACATAAAAATGAATAATATACATACCCTGCCTTCATTCAAGGTGTACAGTGCAGCAAGAAAAACACAGAACATGACAGTGCTGAAAGCAGTGAGTACAGGTTGCTCTGGAAGCACACTTTGTGGAGTGTCTGACTTAGTCCCACCAGACGTAACTGCCTGCTATTCCCGGGACTTGTCAAACAAATGCAGCAGTCTCACATGGAGAATGTGTGTGTCTTTCGAATTCGCGTTGACCACTTAAAGGCAGATGAAAACAGTTCCGACTTCTTGCTGCTACCTAGCACTGGAAGATAATCATCATGGTTCTCTCCCATTTCCATACCCTCTCCTATCAGTTATTCCTCCAGATTACCTTTTCAAGGATATCAATAAGCATATACCCTTGGAAGATAAGGATGGCATATCCCTTGGAGGCAACAATCAGATTTGATCTTGACCAGGTTAAAAAAGATAGTGTCCTCCTTCTGAGCGAAGGTTGCACAGGTTTGCTAGCAGCCCTCTTAACAAGACTGGGATTTTTTAGCGCTGACACAAACCTAGTCTGTGGATGCCACCAACCTGGTGTCCTCATGGCCCCTGGGGAACTTGGGAGGCAAGGAGACCAATGAAAACTTGAAGCTCATGTAGCCTGCTGTACCTGAGTTGTCTAGCATCAGGTATTAGAATGTGGCAGGCTAACTTGGTACTCTACAAGTAGGGTAGAATCTCAGACTCTTCATAGTTCTTGAAACCAAGTAATAATTTTCTCTCTCTTCAGTAAATGAGTAAGAAAAGCCAAATGAAGCTGCAATTTCTGCCACAGAACAGAGTTAGGGAGGTGGGTTAGATATATTGTACCCTGTATCTAATCCTGTAACTATAAACCCATTGTAAATCTGGCGAGCTAAGCTGGTGTTAGTAGACAGGCTGGAAACTAATAGGCAGGCTCCAGAACACTTTTAGCATGTTCTTGGGGAATAAACTACCTCTTCCTTCCTTTTTGTGGAAGGAGAAGAGAGTATTATTTCTAAAAACACCCATTAAAAACTAATACTTCATTCAAGTTATTAAACTAAATGGCCCAGTAGCTGTTAAAGCACATTAGTAAGTATGCTTGAAATTGAGTCAACCTAAAAACCTTAATAGAAAATAGTTCAGAAGAAAATAAAGTGTACTGAAAGCCAGTTTTTCAGATTCCTTTTTTTAAAAAAAAAGTTCAGTCTCAGAAGATCTGAGTAGGACCGGTAGAGGTGGAAAGTCTAATATAATTTTTACCTGCTATTTTATTTGTAAAGTTCTACTTTATGAAAATGTCAGGAGGTAAGAAAAACAATCAAGATAGATCAAAAGATGCGAAGAAAACAAAACAATGCTGAACCAAACCACACGAAAGAACATTATTTAGCAAGTTCTTACTAAGTGCTTTTGAAATATGCAACCATTTTCTACATCAAACATTCTGAAATTAGTTTACCTTCCAAAATTAGGCTCACAGCAAGGAAGAAAGCATTCCACTGCTCTGCTGCCTCCCATGACGAAAACCAACAGATATGAAAATGGCAAAATTATTCTAATCATGATCACACAAAAGATGTAATAGGAATGTGCCATTTTAATTAGAAAACAAATTGAGGTAGGAATTATTATTTGGAAGGAGGCTCTATAATGATTGTCACTGAGAAATTAATTGATTTGTTTAGTCCACCACTGTGAGTGGTGGGGAGGGAACAAACCAACAGGAAGGAAAATCGCCTTATGAGAGATTACTTCTGCAGGTACGAGCTGCATCCCAGGACTAAATGCTCTCAGAAAGCTGCAATGTGTTCATTTCTATCTCATCCACACCTAATGCTTACTATTTTCTTTATATATTCCAGGGGCACTTATAGAGCCTAGTATACTATGGCACGTCTTTCTGGAGCTTAAAATTAATACACTGTAAGAATCACTACTGTGTTGGCTTTATTAGAACTGTAACAAAATATCACTCTGTTTTCAATCATTTATAATGCCAAATAAAAAGCAGCAGATTCTCTGCCCAACAGTATATCAGAACCGTCTGTCACCTCTATTCTACAGCCAGCAGGCAAGCTGAAAGAAAAGGAAAACAAACTAAAAACAGCAACAGCCTTCTGGGGAGGGAAAGGTCCAGAGACTGATGGTCTGCTACCTTCTTAATATAAAGATAAACTTTTTGTCCTATGGTAAAACAGTCCTGGCTTGAAAATAAAAAATTTAAAAATTCAGCTTTTTAAAACTTTATTGTAGATGTTTCTAATCATGGTTAAGAAGAGCTACATTACTGTTTTATTTTGATACTAGGCATGAAAGTGGCATGGGAGAGGCTCACCGAAAGGAAATGAGCAGCGTCTGCCACCTGAAAGATGCTGCAGAGAATGCAGCAAGAAAAAGGTTACCTGCTCTTTGGGAGATTCGTCTCCCTCACACTTCTCTGTATAGTATATGTGCCTAGCAAAAGCCTATTTATCTATTCTTCCTCTTAATCTTCCTTCCTTCAAGCAACCCTCAGATTCCAACTGTGAGACCTCTTACATGGCCAAATCCTTTCCATCAGCAATAACCAAAAAGGCACACAAGGGTTAAAAAGAAACTGTACAATTTTCTAAATGAAAACAGTATGCTCCACTCAGTAAACACTCATTACACACAAACACCCTACAAATTGTATTCTATTATGGCCATAAAAACAGAAGACTTGCCAACAGAGAAAAAAAAATTACAGAAGGAGGCTTTATGAGAAAAAGGTAAAAAGTAAAACAATCCAGCTTAGAGAGAAAGAGAGAAAGGAGGCAGCATAACAGATAGAAAAAGAAAAGAGCCAGGAAAAGAAAGAGGGATTCATTACACTTTTTTTATAATTTTTCTTTAACATGTCTTACATTATTGGTCTGTAATAAATCAGAAATTAAAACATTAGTCCTTCAAAAAACATAGCTTGAGGAGCATTGCTCTGAAGACTTAAAAGTTTTAAGCCATCATGAAAGTGGTGTGCTTATCTTGTATTATGAAAATAAACCTCATTGAAAATGTACTCGGGAAGCCCTTAAGGGGAAGCTCTAACACACTAACACTCAGACCCCAAAACAGAGGAAGCTTACTTTACATACCAGAGCAAGAGCCCCAGCAAGGGAAAGGTAGAATTTCTCCTAACCCAGCAACAGTCCAGCCAATGAGAAATCACCACACTCAGCCAATGAGAAGCTTTTGCCACCCAGAATTCTTCAAAACAGACCCTCCCAAATTCTTTCTTTCCTCCATAAAACTTGCTTTGTTCTCCAGACACGCCTATGGCTATTCATGAATACATTCATTATGCTGATAAAATAGCTGGCTTTTTTTTAGTGTCAGCATTATATAGTTTATTATACTTTTACTGAAAAAATAGGTCTTTCTTAATATACCAGCATGCCACTGAATTTCACCTATGTGCCACAATGTGATCAATTAACTTGCTAGCAAGAGCTCCCAGGAGGATTTGGATTCTCTTTCCATTCCCCCTACCCAGCCTAGTTCTCATGTTCAATTAATCAACCAGCAAATCACTCACATGCTCAGGTTACCAGTAAAGCTGGAGTACTTTTCTTTTTTTTATGTTCTTGAAATAAATGTATTTCAACAGAAACAATGAAGTAGTCATACAGAAGTAATAAGAACTTGAGGACTTTTATTGTTTTAAAATTTAGCATTCTTTTTGTTTCAAATTACATATGGGTAGACGGAGTACAACAATCTTTGCAAGCTTAAAAACCCTAAAGATCCTCTTTGGGCTTGCACCTAGTTAAAGGCAACATGGTGAAACACACTTAAGAAGGTCAGAATCATTGGTAAATAGGGGACCCGTTGAAAGGAAAGGAGCGACACATAGCAGCAATTCACCAGAGAGTTCCGCTTTATTAGGGAAAGGTGCTGGGTTATATAGGAAGGGGCATGAATTGATTGAGGTGTCACTTCTACGGGGCTGGTGGCTGTTGGCTAGGTGCTGGGATTGGGACAGGGGGCGAGAGGTGATTGGGCTTCAGGTGGCGCCGGCGGGAACTGAGGACCCCCCCGAAGAGAAACCGGAAGTTTGCCATCTTACTGCTGGGGACCCTTCATTCCCCCCCTTCTCCTCTATGGGTTTGTGGACGTTGCTTTCTCTCTGGCTGCTTCCTGCTGAACAGGGGCAGAGAAGGGAGTGAGGGCTTGAGGATTGGGAGGAAAGGGTTGATAGGACTCTCCGCAGTAAGGACGAGTAGATGTGGACTTCTTCAGGTTTGGAAATCAATGAAGGTTCCCTATAACTATAGGTTGAGGACCTGTTGATTCCAATGGTGCCAAGAGGATACGGGTGTCAGCAGCCAGGTGTCTGCGGCCATTGTTTCCAGGAACAGTTTTTAGTGAAGAGAGGGGTCCATCTCAGCGTGTGGTGAGGAGGTCACGTGAGGGTGAGGGATCTTCTGTGGCCAGAAGCTGGTAGTTCCTGAGTAAAAGCTGGTTGAAAGCTTGATTAGAGATTTTTCTGACTTGGGATTTGATGAACTTTATTATACAGGGTAAGAAGAGACAGTCGAGAAGAATGACTATTATGGGGCCTGCAATGGGCCAGAGCTAGGTGAGGAGGGGGTTTGTTAGTATTGAAGAGAATGGGTTGGAATTGGAAGCAAAGTGGAGGCTGGGGGCAAGGTCAGTGAGTTTGGTAATGTTAGTTTCTACAATGCCGGAATAGCAGCACTCTTCTCAGAGGAAGACGCAGGTGCCGCCCTTCTCAGCTGTAAGCAGATCTAGGGCCCGCCGGTTTTGAAGGGTGACTTTAGCTAGCAAAGTGACCTGTCTTTGGAGAGAGGCTAGGGAATCGGCAGTGGATGTCAGGGCTCCCTCAAGTTTGGCGTTGAGATCTCTAACTGCCTATAGAGAGTGACCCAAGGCTTCTCCCGAAAACCCTGACCCAATTGCTGAGGTGATCAAAGAGCTACTGACCATGATGGGAAGGAAAGCAGCTCTTTTTGTGCGCAAGGGCAAGGGAGGTTGGAGCTCAAGGAATTCTGCCATGCTGTAAAGTGTAAACTGTGGGATTAGGGTGACGAGAATGCAGGGTGTATCGGAGTTGAGAGGCACTGAGTTGAAAAGGCTGCCATTACACCAAAAGAAGTGTCCCGGTTGCGTAAAAGTCTTAGAGCTGGAGGTAGGGGTGTAGATAGAGAGGCAGTGAAGTGCGCTGGAGGGGGGTGGAGTTGGGCCTACACAGCGGTGGATGGTGAGATTATCTGTGTATTCTGGTTCCCATAGGGGTATGTCTGCCAGGGGGCAGAAGGGTTGTCCTTCTGCATGGAAGGAGTAGTTGGAAATATTAAGAGGCATGGCGGCCAGCAGTGGGCGCTGTAGTGATGCGCACAAGAAACTATTGGCTGTGTTAAGGGTGTGGTTGAGAAAGATGGTGGTGTCCTGAATGAGCTGTAATGAAGAGTAGGAGAAATGGGAAGAGGGGCAGGGATAAGAAGATGAAGAGGCGCCGTCAAGAGTTTGGATAATGACTTTTTCAGAATGTCTGATATCTGATGCAACTTGAGAGATCTGGGAATGAGAGGGAACATACTTTTGAGAGATATGAAGGGTACTGTGGGGGTCGAGGACCCTCCCCCATAGTAAACTGAGGCTGTGACTCTGGCAGCCCATCGAGAGTCCCAGGGATCTGGGATTGATAAGGAGAATGAGCCGTTGGGATATTTCATAAAACGGTTGGAAGAGTAATACTGTGGGTACTGGAAGTTACTCATGTAGTGAATTGCACAAGACCGGTAGGGACATCCCTGGTAGGTGTCTGGCTATCACCTGCAATAGGCTTGTTTTTGGTCATAGAGGAAGCAGAGGTAGGGAGAATAAGGGTAGATGCTAGTGAACACTTCGGTGGAGGGAGGAAAGTGGAGGTATAAAGGCTCAGAGCAGCTTTTCAGAGGGCAGTCTGGTGTGGCAATGAGGGCAGTAACTTTTGTTTGATGCTGTGTGTAAGTCTGTCTGACTTTGAATCGCCATACAAAGGAGGCTGGGGTGGCGGGGAAGACAATAGGAATGAGGAAAAAAAGCAAGAGAGCAGTAAAGGAGGAAAAAGTCATGATTCGGGTATGGATGGCAAAGGGGGTGAACGGGGTTTTAGAGGAAAGAGGACAGTAAGGTGAGGCGTCTGGAGGGAGGGAGGGAGAGTCTGTAAACTTTTGTAGGTTAAGAGATCTTTTAGGTGATGTGGGGACAGAATGGTAAGGGGCGCCCTGAATGTCAGTTTATGAGCTTCTTTCTGCAAGAGCTGTCTAGCGGATAATGCTTGTAGGCAGGGGGCTCATCCCCAAACTGTGGGGTCTAATTGCTTGGAGAGATAAGCTACTGGGGCAAAGGATGGGCCATAATATTGGCCTAGGACTCTTAGAGCTTGACTGGACCTCTCATGAATGTATAATGAGAAGGGCTTCGACAAATCAGGAAGATGGAGAGCTGGGGCTTCCACAAGGGCTTGACAGAGCTTAATGAAGGAGTGTCGGGGTGAGGAGGATAATGGTTTTTTAGGGGGGGCTCTTGCTGAGGTCATATAGGGGTCTTGCCAACAGGGAGCAGGGAGAAGTTAGGGATCTACGCTCTAAAATATCTAGCCAGGCTTAGAAAGGAAAGGATTTCTGTCTTGGTTTTGGGAATGGGCAGGTCAGAGAGGAGCTATCTTCTGTCTAAGGTAATGGACTTTCTTTGTTGAGAGAAGGAATCTGAGGTAAGTGACAGGAGGGGAAGAGATTTGAGCTTTGACGGGGGATACTCGGTAACTTCTGGAAGCTAGAAGGTTAAGTAGGGAGGCAGTGTCAAGTTGAGACTGTTCTCACAAGAGACTGCAGAGTAGAAGATTGTCCATGTATTATAATAAGGTGGACTTGGAGTGATCATGATGAAACTGTTTGAGGTCCTGAGCTAGGACCTGTCTAAAAATATGGGGACTATCTCAGAAGCTTTGTGGCAAAACTGTCCAAGTGAGTTGTTCAGAATGTCTTGTGTATGGGTCCGTCCAGGTGCAGGGGTTTAGAGGGATAGAAAAATGGGTCCTTGAGATCTAGGACTGAGAAGTGGGATGCTGAGGCAGGGATCTGCAATAAAAGACTGTATGGATTTGGAACTAAGGGATGGATAGGGACAAGGGCTATGTTGATGAGGCAAAGGTCTTGGACAAGGCGGAAAGATCTGTTGGTTTTTTTAACAGCTAATATGGGGGTATTAAATGGGGAGTGAGTGGGTCTGAGGTAATTTTTGTTTAAGAGATCTTGAATGATGGGTTGGAGGCCTATGAGGGCTGAAGTGGTTAGGGGGTATTGGGCCTGACAGATATACTGAGAGGGGTCACGTAATTTGAGAGGCAGGGGGACATAGGGCCACGGAGGGGCTTGTAATGTCCCAAACTTTGGGATTTACAGGGTGTATGAGGGCAGAACTGGAGCTTTCATTTGGTAGAGGGGAGTTGTTCGCTATGAGGGCCATCAGAAAGGGAGTACTGGGGACTGTGGGAGTGGATATAGTTATGGAAACATGGAGGAGGGAAAGGATGTCCCATCTTAGTAAAGGGATGGGACACTGGGGCATAACCAGGAAGGAGTGGGAGAAAGGTATGGGATTGTCTTGGATTGTGCATAAAGGGGGGTGGGGGGTTTAATGGGAAAATCTGTTTACCTCTTACCCTAACTATAGGAGTAATGGCAGGCATGGTAGGGCCCCGGTATTCTCGCAAAACTGAGAAGGTGGCTCCTGTGTCTGAGAGGAAGGAGATGGGGCGACCGTCTACTGTTAAAGTGACCCTGGGCTCCTGTTGATGGAAATGGTCAGGCGAGAAGCCCCCAGGCCCCATCAATCTTCTTCTGCCAGCCCCACTACTGCAGGCTTAGGATGGGGGTTGTTCGTCCAGCCTCCCCTTCGGGTGGTTGGGCAATCAGACCCTCAGTGGCCCTTTTTGTGGCATCTGGGGCATGGGGTGGTAGGAGATCTGGGGGAGGGGCACGCCCTTGACCAATGTCCCTCTTTTCCACACTTGAAACAAGCTCCTTGGGGGTCTTGTTTGTAGAGGGGCGCCCAGGTTGTGGTTTTATCAGCTGGGCCAACATTTGGAAATTGGCCTGATCAGCCTTTTGTTTATGGCATTCTTTCTCCTCCTCCCGCTTATGGAAGACTTTAAAGGCCACTGTTTGGATCTCAGTCTGTGGGGTAACGGGGCCCTGTTCTAACTTTTTGAGTTTAGCTTTAATGTCGGGGTAGCTTTGACCTAGGAAGTATGTCATAACGACCTGTCTTCCTTCAGGTGTTTCTGGGTCCAGGCTGGTATACTGTAATAGGGCTTGAGTGAGTCTAAGACCTCAGAGGGGATTTCGTCTCTCTTTTGAATTGTCTTGGAGCTTCTGATAATTGACTACTTTACAAGCTGCCTTTTTCAGACCTGCTATTAAGCAGGAGGCAAAAATATCTCGAGAGCGGAGACTCATGGCGGTGTTATAATCTCAGTGTGGGTCTTGTTCGGGGACAGCAGTGGGGCCAGGGGGATAGGTGGGGTCAGTCCTGTGGGTTTCGGTAGCCTGCGTTTGGGCGAAGTCTCAAACTTGTCTACTCTCTTCAGGGAGGGGAGTATTGGCCAGGAGCATGAAAATGTCATGATGTGTGAGGCTGTAAGACTGGAGGGTCTATTGAAACTCCCTGATGTATGTCATGGGATCAGTGGAAAAGGAACTTAGGCGTTTCTCTAGTTGGGCTAAATCTCTTAAGGAGAAAGGGACGTGAACGCGCACGATGCTTTCGGATCCTGCTACTTCCCGGAGGGGGGCGATAATTTTGGGAGGCTCTCGGGACTGAGTCTGAGGGGGACTGAAGGGTTCTGGCTCAGTCTGTGGGGGAGTGACGTGGTCTAGCCGTGCCTAGTCGAGCAGGTCCTGAAGTGCAGAAGGGGGGCAAAGAAAATAAAGAAAGATAGAATCGGACCCACATGTCGCCAGCTAGCAGCTCAGCTGCTTACTTCTGCCGCTCTAGTTGGGCTTGAACTCATGACTCTGAATTAAGAGTCCCATGCTCTACTAACTGAGCTGCAGCAGGGCTCTAGTTAATTGCTTATGGAATGCGTAAACAGAATGTTCTTTGTTCTCCATTCCTGCCACATCCACAAGTCGGGGAAGGGCATATTTAGAAGCAGGGGCGGTGTTTCTACACATTTTCAAGGTCTCCCTATTTTCAGAGTGAGGAGTCTTGGCAAGATATGTTTTTGTGGACAGATAACTTCTAAGGACTGCACCAGTTGTTCTCTAGCTTGTGCTTTCCCATGCTGCGTTCAGACATGGGGGAAGGTGCTTTCCCATTCTCCCTACAAACACGTGAGAAGACAAAGGCGGTCCCTAACAGGGGAGAAACAGGTGATGAGGGCAAAGACGGAGGAGGCCCCTGGGACCTAGTTAAAGGGGGGCTGAAAGGCTCAGGCTTAATCTGCAGGGAATGAAGGTGGAGGAGGTGAGATGGGGGAGAAGATGGTTGGGGAGGAAGGGAGAAGGGCTGTTGTAGGAGAAGAAGGGGAAGGGAGTGAACGGGAGGCTTCTGCGGGGGCGGCGGCTTGCAGGCTAGGAGAACTTGGTAGGGGGCGGGGAGAGGAGGAGGCGGAAAGCTTCCATACAGGGAATCTCCTTCCATTTTTTCAGGCGCTGGCAGTAGTTAAAAAAGATCGCGAGTGATGTTAGGATCAAGAGTTCCCCCTGCAGGCCATTGGTTGTTATTGTCTAGGGGGTATGTTGGCCAATTTTGGGAGCAATATTTATGGAGAAGTTTTGGTTTTATATCAGGCGTCAGGGAGGGGGTAGCCAGATGCTTAAGCAGGCGTTCAAGAGGTGAACTTTCAGGGAGGGATGAGGAGGCTCCCATGGCTAAAGGACAGAGAAGGAGACAAACAGGGGAAGACAAACGGAGATCCTCGGACTGGAGGCAGACCACAAGGAGACAAAGGGCATCCCCGATGATCCTTGGTGGTCTGCGGAAACTCGTATACAAGTCGGAATTTCTTGGGAAGTGTGGGTCGTCACCCAGACTTCCCTAGGAAGGCAGAGTGCCGGAGTCCCAAGGTACCTAGTGCTAGGCGTTTTCGGCGGACGGAGCAGAAGGAGGAGGGGGGGAAAAGGGAGCGTTCTCATCCACAAAGGAGTCACCTCGTTTATGGCTGTTGGAGGGGGGTGCCTGAGAGTCGGCCGCAGCCGTGAAGGCCTGAGGCGGGGATTTATGACTGTCGGAGGAGGGGCCTGAGCATCCGCCGCAGCCGTGAAGGCTTGAGGCGGGGATTTATGGCTGTTGGAGGAGGGGCCTGAGGGTCCGCCGCAGCCATGAAGGCCTGAGGCGGGGAGCGTTCCCTCCTCATCCCCAAGCGTCAGGGCCTTGCCGGACGATCACGGTCAATGGCACTGCGATAGCTCGGAGAAGAGTGGCTCACTCCGGGGGGAAAACTTACCTAAAGGCCAGAGAGGAGTGGTGAGTGTGATGAGTCAGCGCCGGAAAAAGAGGACGAGGGCAAGCTGCTGCTGGTGTCGGGGGGAAGACGGGGCCCAGTTGGGGTGTCCCGTCTCTCGGGTTTCGGCACCAATGAAAGGAAAGGAGTGACACATAGCAGCAATTCACCGGAGAGTTCCGCTTTATTAGGGAAAGGTGCTGGGTTATATAGGAAGGGGCATGAATTGATTGAGGTGTCACTTCTACGGGGCTGGTGGCTGTTGGCTAGGTGCTGGGATTGGGAGGGGGGAGAGAGGTGATTGGGCTTCAGGTGGCGCCGGTGGGAACTGAGGACCCCGAAGAGAAGCCGGAAGTTTGCCATCTTACTGCTGGGGACCCTTCACCCGTTATGGTGCCTCCCTCAGGAAAATGCTGAAGAAAACTGAAATAAGCCAGCACCCCAAGTATACGAGTTACTCCTTTTGTGGCAAAAAAGAGATGAAGAGATGAGCTTTTGGGATCTGGCACTGTGGTTCCTGCATGAGAAAAGTAGCTGGTGGTACCCGGACCTACAACACCACTTCTGCAGTCAGAGTAAAGGCAGCTATCAGAAGATTGAAGTAATTGAAAGACCAGTAGAAGTGCCACCATCATCTGAAGCATTGCTAGATAATAATTAATGGGTTAATTTATGTAAAAGAAAAAAAAGCTCTAAAGATCTTAATCTGTGCCTTACAGACTCCCAGGGAGGAGTCTCTGACCACTGTATTTGAAACTGCACCCCACCCCCTGGACACTGTCTCCCCTTAACCATGCTTCCATTTGTCCCACAGCACATGTATCTGATGTGTGTGTGTCTTCCCCCATGAGGACAGGGAATGTTAATGTTCAGTTCCTGGCCCTTAACAGGCATTCAGTAAATATTTGCTTCATGAGTAGATTTTTCTAAAAATCTTGTGAAGACTTCATTTAATGAGCCTCCATTTCATCTAAAATGCAAACTTTCACGTTAAGGAACAAAGCTTCACATGAAAGCAAAGTTCATCTAACTTTGCCCATCACTAGCAGATGGCACTAAGCTTCAGCTCCTGCCTTGGACTTAGAATGAACATGTGCCTTTCCAGCCGTGTTTCAAAAACATACACTGAAAAGAACAAAGCCAAAACATAAATATGTTTGGGCAAATTTAAAAGAGTTGAAACGATCATGAAAAGTTAAGTTTAATGCTCCTATTAAAAAACTTGAGGTAAATACACATATACTGACTGCTTGGATTCAAGAACAAAGAGCCAACAGCATTTTGGAAATTAACCTGTTCTTAAGCAGAGAACCTTCCATATTAGCCTAAATTCTCTTACAGTTACATGTGTTAGAGCTATAAATATCAACAAGCACTTGCTGAGGCTATGCAGAGTTCCCTATTTCTGATTATCCTATGAGTCAAATTCAAGAGCAACTTACATGACCCTCAAGAATAACCTGTCCTACTTCCCATTTCTTTCATTACTCCACTTAAGATAAACATACCCTGATAAATGAAGATTCTGAAGTTTAAGCTACAAAAGTAGGTCATCAGAAAATTCAGTATCCAGCAGATGCTATAAATATTGAGTATTATATAAAAGTAGGAAATGAAGGGAAACAAAGTAAAATATTTTTCTTACAATAATGATCCAGCATGTGAAGAAAAAAAAAATCAAGCTGTAAGATTTTTAGCTTTCCATTGTGAATTCACATCCTCAGGAAAACATCTGCATATAAACTCAGATAAGGAAGGAAGGAAAAATATATATATATTTATATAGCGACTCAGTAAGTACATCTAAGTTTCACGTCACACAGTAACTATTTCTTTTGAATTGGAATGAAACTTAAATTAAAACTAAAGAATTAAGTACCAGATGTAAGAAAGAGAAAAGGCATGTGTAAGACAATAGAACATATATACTAACTCTATTTGAACTATTAACCATTTAAGATCATCCCACCATTGCTCTGCTCCATGATACCAAAACTTGTGAGTACAGTAATCTTAGCTCCTGGGTTTTACTTTGATGAGGTATCCCTTCTATTTAATTCAACTCTGCATTACATATGACCCTTGCACAAAAAGGTTATGACAATCTCAATAATCAACAGGTACAGAAAAAACAATAATTAAAACATTCATGTAGGTATATTGTGAAACACCAAAAAGAAAAATACTAGCAATATAGACCATTGGAATCCAGAAGTCAATGGGATGAAGAAGAAAGGCTTCAAGGAAGAGGCAAGATCAGCACCGAATCTTGAACAACAGACAAGATGTGAAACACTGGAGTGGTAAAAATATTCTAGGAGTGGAATATGGAAATTCCATATTATGTAAATGGGAATTCACACTGGGAAGAAATGGGCTGGTAGTTTAACAGGGTAGGGGTTAGCTTACAAAGCCTTACTGAAAGATGAACTAAAGAGAAACATGGAAGGTCAACCACATGAAAAAAACACTAACTTGACAGAACTTTGCTGAAGATGACTCAGAGAAAGAACATCAGGGACCAATTATGAGGCTTATCCCAAGCCAAGTGTGAGGTGATTGGGCCTGGGGTATAGGAGTGGCAATACTAGTGGGAAGTAAAAAGGAAAACTAAAAGATACTGCTAAATGCAAAAATGACAGGAATCAAAAAAAAGCACAATCATATTGAGGCTCAGGTCAGATGGGCCTAGGTACAAATTCCAGTTCTACCACTTCACTAGTTGTGGAATATTCGGCAAGCAACAGAACCTTTCAAAGCCACTGTTCCTTCACCAATAAAATGGAGGATAACAGTGTACAAGTGTAGGGGTTTAAGTAAATGACATACAATATAAAGAGAGCATGACAGATTAAGAGGGTTGATGGATGTTCATCATTTCAATACTTCTTTTACAAGAACAGACCTACCTGCAAGAAATTTCTGGAAATAAGCTACAGTTCATTCGATTTTAAATCAAATAATCAACTAAACCAGCACTCTCCTAAAACCGTTCATCAGCATACCCAATCACTCCCCAAACAAGAGCATTATTTCCTCTAATGTCCATTTTTAAATATAGTCTTAAAAATATAAGCAATATCTATTACCTAATATCTTCTATATGGTATCTTCTGGAAATATACTGTACAGTATTAATATCCACAAGAATACTGCCAGTTAACTGGACAGAGAACTCCATCCAGAAAAATATTTCAATAATGAATTATACTTAATGCTTGCAAGTGAAATAAGTATCTACTGTTAATACCATATTAGGTCTACTTAATAAGCAATTGACTCATTTCTACAGGGTACTGTGTTTGCCTAATATGCCTAATACATCAAACTACAAACTCCATAAATATTTGGCCATAATGCCAACTGGACCTGTGCTATCACTGTAGGGTTTAGACTCTTCAGATCCATTCAGAACAGAGAATGTGAAAAATCCTCTATAAACTATGCTACAGTCCTAAAAGCACACTTGTCTCCTGGTATTGCACCTGAAGTAAATGAAATGCATCACTTTTTATTTCTGCAATGGATCTGGATTCAGAAAAAGGCCTTTTTTTTTCCCAGCAACTACCTAAGACACTGACTGGTCATGGCCCAGGCAAAGCTGTATCACCCACTTACCAGTAAGTTTCTCTTATACTTTATCAAGAAGAAATAAAAGCTAACATTAATTATGTTCCTTCTATGCACACACTCTGCGCTAGGTGCTTTCAATTTCTAAGCATCACAATAACTCTTTAATTGGCCCCATTTTACAAAGACAGATACTAGGCTCAGAAAGGCTAACTACTAAACATACCAGAAATAGCTTTCCATACTAAAGACATACTTCTTGTGGCCATGGTTTTGCTCATTCTGTAATTCTCTGTTTAGAAAGCTTTCCCCCCTTCCTCTATCTGTTCTTTAAGGTATAACTTCCCCTAGGACATCTTCTCAACTATGATGCCAATATTAGAGGCTTTAAAATATTTGGTTGCATGAATGAATAAATGACTAGAAAGCTGGGATTCTGTACTGAAATTCTGGTTTAATGATCTGCTTGATTAACTACGGTAGAAGCCACTAATATTCACTGAGTATCTACCAAGTCCCCTAACACCCAGTAGGCCCTCAGTAATTGCTGCTGGTAGGAAAGGGAAAAAGGAAAGATGGGAAGGGAGAGAAAAAGGAAGAGAGAAAACATTCAGAGACCAGAGGCAGAAAAATCCCAGCTCCCAAATACTGGGATCTTGATTTGGAAGAGAATACTAATAACAAAAATGTTAGCTACTCTGTGCTTTACCACCAGTGAGTTCTTGCAATACTAAGTAGTTTTGCGCAAAAATGTAAGACTCAATGTAAATGGAATATAGAATAAACTCTAAGGTACAAAGAACAATCTATGAGGACCATTCAAATCCTAATTAAAACTGACCTATGTGTGTTGTTAAGAAATCTTTAAAAGGACATTTGCTGAGCTAGAAATGGAAATCTACCTATCAGTCTCATTTTTAACAATATAAAATGTGAAAGACAAAGGCATATGCTTAGAGACATCATTCTCATTTGAGAAAATGTTTTAAAAAGATAAAACTGAAAATTATTTTAATGATATATTAATGTTCTTCTCTAACAGTGTTACCGTGGAGGTCAACTTTATAGACACCAAACAGCCAATAAAACTAATGAAAACCAAAGTCTCTTCCCTATGGTAGGAGGTCAACCAACCTTCTCTTACTGCTTTGGTGCCTGGTTACCCCAGCTGGGCTCTCTCCTACCCATTTCTTTTATTATTCCAGCACTCATGACTCCCTTGCCATTGCTAAAGAAACCTGTTTTTCTGTCAATGCCCTGATACTGTCAAACAGAAAAGGGCTGTGACAAGGCAGTCTTCCGGAAGACATTGCTTGCACCTGGCACTCAGTACCTGTCCTCTCCATTCATGCCAAAGTCTAATGAGGTAAACATATCAATTCTGTGTTCCAAGTGTCTGTACACAATGGGTAGCCCAAAATTATTTACAGTGCTGTCAATTACACTGACATTACCCATTTACAGAAAGTAAACTGCACAAAAATTACGATAGGCAACAGGACAGAGTAGAAAGAGAATGTGACTTGGTATCAGAGACAGGTTTGAGTACAAGCACCACACTGTGACTTTGAGAAAAGTCATTTAAAAGCCTTTGTGAAGTTTTAAATATCATCTGCCTTTCCTGTCATGAGAATAAAATGAGAACTTAAAAGGAAAGTAGTGTAAGATAAAACACCAAATAAATATTTTGCTGATGACAATGATATGATTACTAACAAATTCCATGTCATCCCCACTGGCCCCAAGCCTCAACTGAGACCAACAAATCCCCCTTTTCCAAGGAGGCAAGAAAAGAAAAAGATAATCAAGACAAAGAGAGCAGCCTGTAATATAAGCAATGAAGCCAGTTTTCTTGTGTATCTGCTGTGCTGTCCCTGAAGGCAATTCTGAAACAGAAGCAACAAAAGTATTTGAACAAAGCCAGCGATGTCTGAGAAGGTACTTAGTCTCCCAAGGGGAATACATTTATGTGTGTAACTGATAGTACTATTCCCCTTTTATGTATAGTTTGTTGGGTTCTTTTGCTTTATCAGGTCTATCCTTAAAAATAGGTAAAGGAAAAAAGCAACCTCCAGTGTGTGACGGCTGCAATTCAATACTAAAATATAAAATGCAAGAACAAAGGCTAAAATAGAAGGCCAACTGAGATTGTGGATGCAAAAACTACTCAAAACCAAATGCCTTGAAAACATGATAAAGAAGCAAAAGATAAGTTGAGTGCAAATAAGCATTGATTTTGAAAACTCAAAGGCAGATAACAGGTAACATTGACAAGACTGGGTGAAGCAAGAAAGGCAGTAAGCCTTTCTATATCTATTTCAGCTAAAGAACCAGTAATTTCAACTCCACTGTTTGTGTATAATGCTAAGGAATGTGCAGGACGAGAAAAACATTCATCAGCATTTCAAAATCATACCAGCTGCCTCAAAATGCTCCTCATATTTGACATATAAGGCATCATACTTCCAATTTATTATAGCAAAAAGTCATGCAGGTATTTAAAGATAGAACTTTGTATAGTAAGTATACTATGCAAAGAAATTCTTAATTCAAATTTTACTAATACTTTCATTAACTACCTAAACTAGAAAGCTTGGCCTTCGCAGGTATACTATTTAGAGTCAAATAAGTTATGTTCATGTCTATAGAAAGTTCAACAATATCTTTTGAATTGTTACAAGTCAATCAGGTAAATCTTACACAGTTTCAAAACACAGACTTCCAAGAATAAACCCTACATTATGTAAATTCTATGTAATTCACAGCAAATAAAACTATCAAAGTGAAAAGAATAAGAAAATCAGAAATTAACTCAATCATTCATGAAACATTTGTGAAAACTGCCACAGGAGTTAGACACCATGCCAGGGCCTCAACACATATTGGTCAGCTAGACATTAATTTCAAGGAATTGAGAATCCAGTAAGGAAGACAGGCAAATAAACAATTTCGTGTGACAGGAACTATAAAAAAATAATTTGAAGCCAGTGACAGTAACTAATGTTTAAGGACATCTTGGAAATCAACAGGGAAGAGACCAGTATCATGACAAGGAAAAACATAAGCAATATACACACACAGAAATTATACAACTGAAATAAATATTATGTTCAATAAAAGAATCAACGATAAACAGAAACTTTTTTTTTCCAAAACAGTAAAACATGTTAATATTCAGTCTTGGTATAATTAATTGGGCACGACATACAGTCAGTGGGACAATGACCAATATGACATCTCTGCAGGATGACTTGGGAAAATGTATCAATAGGTTTTAAATTGTGTCATGTTCCCAAAATCATTACAAGAAAACTATAAGCCAATATCCCTCCTGAACACAGAAGCAAAGAACCCTAACAAAGCATCAGCAAATGAAATCCTACAATAGAAAAAGGAAAACACATCATGACTAAGTAAAGTTTATCACAGAGACTTAGGGCTGGTCCAACATAGGAAATCAATGTATCAGCAGAAATACTGTATGTTCACCTTAACAGCTGCAGAAAAAGCATCTGACAAGACTCACCATCCATTTCTGATAACCTAAACTGGCAAGGGATAGATAGAATGGAACTTTCTCAATCTGATAAAGACATTTACAAAAAAAACCCTACAGCTAACATCAGATATAATGGTAAAAGACTGAATGCTTCCCCTCCCTGATGTCCACTCTCACCACTGCTACTTAATACCCATGTAACTGAGTAAAAATAATGAAATAAAAGGCAGATTATGAAGAAAGATGGTTTCAATTCTTCTTTCTAAACATCATGACTATCTACAGAGACAATCCCAGAGACTATCCAAAAAAAGGAAAGGAAGGAACAACGGAAAAGGAAGGAAGAGAAAGAAAGCAAAAGAGCTACTGGAACTAATCAGTTTAGAATGACTGGTATACAAAAAAATTGTATTTACTGACAACAAAGAATTGGAAATTGAGATTTTAAAAGTATCATTTGTAATAGCTTTGAAAACTATGAAACAGTAAAAGATGAATCAAACAAAATATGCAAGACATTCATGCTTCACATTATACAACAGTGCTAAAAGATACTAAAGAAGATCTAAATGGAAAGACATCATATTCATTAATCAGAAGACTCAATATTAAGATGTCAACTCTCCCCAAATAGATGTACAGAGTCAATGCAATCTCAATGAAGATACCAGCAGGTTTTTTGTACAAATTAACTAGCTGATTCAAAAACATACATGGAGATAAAATGGTCCAAAAATAGCCAAATCAATTTTTTTACTGTTAAGTTAAAAAACTCACACTACCTGATTTAAGATTTACTATAAAGCTAGACTAATCAAAATATATGTTACTGGTGAAAGGACAGCCAAAGGTACTGGTCCAACTGAACATCCACAAGAAAAACAAAACGAACTTCAACCCTTTCCTCACACCATACACAAAAATTAAGTTGAAATAAATCCTAGCCTTAAAGTTAAATGGCAAAACTATAAAATGTCTAGAATAAAACATGAGGAAAATCTTTGTGCCCTTGAGTTAAACACAGATTTACTAAATATGACACAAAATATATCAATTTAAAAAGTGGTAAGTCAAACTTCAAAAACCAGTTATTGGACAAGAACATGGATACTAAAGTCAGAATAGCTAGGTTCAAATTTCAATTTCACCAGAAACAAGCTATGCACCTCACTGTTTTATTGTCTCTGTGTCTCAGTTTACTTACCTGTATAATGATAATACCTACCTCATAGGGTTATTTAAGGACCAAATGAGGTATTTAGAAAATGCCTAATATATATTAAGTGCTCAGTAACTATGTCTGCTACCATTCTAAAAATTGTATCTAGTTGCTTAAAGAAACATGCAATTTTCATGTTCAAAACTTAGTACTTCCTACTGTCTTATAATTCTATTAAACACTGTATAAAAATAAGTTTGGCTTTTGTTTTCATTTAATTCTCTTTAAAGAAATGAGCAAGAATAAAGGCATACAAAATAGGAAGGAAAGTAGGGAAGGAGAGGAGAAACACATTCACCGTGTACCTACGAGTACCCTAGAAAACAGGTGCTTTATCTGAATTATGTCTTGTTCCTCCTACCAGGTGGCTACAGAAAAACAAAGGAGCTACATGAAACTTTTAATAAACTGTCATAAATGGCCTTTAAAAAGAAGTACTGGCTTTCTATTTCAGATACTGGCTTGGTGACCAAAAGCAAATGTCTCATTAAAAGTAAAATTCATGCTAGAGAAATTGAAAATGTTGTAAGGATGATTTTTAATAATTTAAATCAGAAAGTAGTATGTTAAGAATAACAATGAAGTATCCTCATGCCATAAACCATGGAACACCATCACCTTCCTTAATCTTATAATCATGAGTCTGGCTACTTTTAAAACATATATCAGAAAACCAATAAATGAGAAGATTAAATAAGGCTGTCAATCTCTTAAAGTTACCAAGGTTATGCAAAATGAGAATCCATAGTACCTATTCCATCTTTGAATATGGAGAAAGAGGGAGAGTTCACTGCAAAGAAAGTCATTCTACAAATCCCTCCTAGTTCTTACTTTCCCCTAGTACCCCAAAAAGGCAGCAAGCAGTGCATGGGAGTGGGAAGTAAGAGAAGACCCTCCACTGGAGGTAAACTTACCTGTAATGCTTGGTTCTCTTTAAGGTCCAACCCAAACACATTCTGCCGCTTCACCTTAAAGAAATCAGCATCAAGTCCATCTTCCTCCTCTTCCTCCTCCCCACCCAAGAACTGAATAGGAACTTCTTTGTACTGTGATTCACCGGCGCTAGGGACAGACTGAGGCTGAGACCCTCTTGCTTTTTCAAGTTTCTCTTCCGCTTCTTCTTCATCTTTCTCCTCTTCCTCTTTGTCACTAACACCATTGGCCAGGTTGTACTCTGCCCTTTCTGTGCTCTTCCCACCTCTCTGAAGGATGGACATTTTCTCACTGAAGTAGGCTCTAAACTGTTCCACTTCATCACTGGTGAGAGAGGGAGCTCTTGGCTCAATGACTTTATGAACTTGATGCACTACCAGTTCTTTGGTGGGTTGTTTCTGAATTTTCTGAAGAAATCTTACACGTGGTGCCACAGCAAGACCAAGAGACCTTAAACATGGGCAAATGAAAATGGTTATCTAAAAACACTGATGGTGTGTTTATAGGTATTATGAAGCAGTTTCTCAAGAGTTGGATTTTTAGAGCTTTTTTTCTTTAAGAAAATGTTCCTCTGAGATACAGCTCAGTCTTGACAGATTAGATGATCCACAATGCAAGCCAAAAAATACTTAATACCTATTAGACAACACTGGAGACATTATGTTTTTCATTAAGAGGTTACTATGGTATAAAATAAAGACCAAAACAAGACAAGAGTTCAAGTACTAGATCTGCCTATTTTGAATCTAACCCTCTTGGCCTCAACTTCCTCAGACATGGGGTAACAATACCTAGCTGGCCTATCTCACAGTTGTGAAGATCTGATGTAGTAAACTATGCGAAAATATTTTGTAAAATATGAATATTATAGCTGGAAAGGCATGGTCATAAAAGGACAAAATAGTTATCTGCAAAAAATAAACTCGAGCATCAATGTCCTCCCTTCTGTGACATATAATATGATGACAATCGCTTCCATAAAAAAGGATTCTTAAACCAGAGGCAAAAAAAAAAGAATAAAAAATATATTTTCTCCTTTAAGATTAAGATTCACTTTGTGATCAGCTGTTACCCAGCTTCTAAGTTCCCACTGATGGATTAGAAGTAAACTCTTAAAGAAAGGCCTGCTAACATTACTACATGGATTCACTGCCTTTATCCTAGTCACAGAAACTGAGGGATATAGTGGTAAAGCACAGATTTAGAAATAGGACTGTTCAGAAAGTGAAATCAGGAAAACAATTCCATTCACAATTACATCAAAAAGAATAAAATACCTAGAAATAAACCTAACCAAGGAAGTGAAAGACCTATACCCTGAAAACTATAAGACACTCTTAAGAGAAATTAAAGAGGACACTAATAAATGGAAATTCATCCCATGCTCTTGGCTAGGAAGAATCAGTATTGTCAAAATGGCCATCCTGCCTAAAGCAATCTACAGATTCAATGCAACCCCTATCAAAATACCTATAGTACTCTTCAATGAACAAGAGCACATAGTTCTAAAATTCACATGGAACCACAAAAGACCCCGAATAGCCAAAGCAATTCTGAGAAAGAAGAATAAAGCAGGGGGCATCTCGCTTCCCAACTTCAAGCTCTACTACAAAGCCACAGTAATCAAGACAATTTGATACTGGCACAAGAACAGAACCATAGACCAGTGGAACAGACTAGAGACTCCAGATATAGACCCAAGCATATATGGTCAATTAATATATGTTAAAGGAGCCATGGATATACAATGGGGAAATGACAGCCTCTTCAACAGCTGGTGTTAGACAGCTACATGTAAGAGAATGAAACTGGATCATTGTCTAACCCCAAACACAAAAGTAAACTCAAAAATCTTCTGCATCCGTGGATGTTTTGCTGCCCTTGCCTAGCTTAAATTAATACTTAGTCCATAGGCACACACCTGATCATCTACATTGCCCTCTTACAGCACTAAACTATGTTTTCTACCTTTATCTTGCATCTACCTACCACTTCAGCAGTTTATTAAAAATAAAAATAATAATAATAATAAAGGGAGAAATGTGGGATCAACATATAAATCAAGTATAAAAATCAAACAAATATTCATATTTGACCTGATTGTTTATAGTTCATAATGCGTGATGAAAACCGAAAGTTTCTGTGATGAATGCCCTTGTACTGTTCACCATGTAAGAATTTATTCACTATGTAAGAATTCGTTCACCATGTAAGAACTTGTTCATTATACTTCAGAAGATTGGAGACTGACGAGAATTAGGCTTGAGATGGATTAATGATTGTACATTGAGCATTGACCCCCTTATACAGAATTTTATTGTTAACAACCATTTGATCAATAAATATGAGAGGTGTCCTCTCAAAAAAAAAAAGTAAACTCAAAATGGATCAGAGATCTGAATGTAAGTCATGAAACCATAAAACTCTTAGAAAAAAATATAGGCAAAAATCTCTTGAACATAGACATGACCAACTTCTTCATGAACATACCTCCCTGGGCAAGGGAAACAAAAGCAAAAATGAACAAGTAGGACTATATCAAACTAAAAAGCTTCTGTACAGCAAAGGATACCATCAGTAGAACAAAGAGACATCCTACAGTATGGGAGAATATATTCAAAATGACAGATCCGATAAAGGGTTGACTTCCAAAATATATAGAGCTCACGCATCTTAACAAACAAAAAGCAAATAATCCAATTAAAAATGGAAAGAGGAGCTGAACAGACACTTCTCCAAAGAAGAAATTCAGATGGCCAACAGACACATGAAAAGATGCTCTATATTGCTAATCATCAGGGAAATGCAAATTAAAACCACAATGAGATATCACCTCACACCAGTTAGGATGGCCAACATCAAAAAGACAAAAAACAATAAATGTTGGCGAGGATGTGCAGAAAGGGGGAACCCTCCTACACTGCTGGTGGGAATGTAAACTAGTTCAAACACTGTGGAAAGCAGTATGGAGGGTCCTCAAAAAACTCAAAATAGAAATACCATTTGACCCAGGAATTCCACTCTTAAGAATTTACCCTAAGAATGCAGCAGCCCAGTTTGAAAAAGACATATGCACTCCTATGTTTATTGCAGCACTATTTACAATAGCCATAAATGGAAGCAACCTAAGTGTCCATCAGGAGATAAATGGATAAAGAAGATGTGGTACATATACACAATGGAGCATTATTCAGCCATAAGAAAGAAACAAATCCTACCATTTGCAACAACATGGATGGAGCTAGAGGGTATTATGCTCAGTGAAATAAGCCAGGCAGAGAAAGACAAGTATCAAATGAATTCACTCATCTGTGGGGTGTAACAACAAAGAAAAAACTGAAGGAACAAAACAGCAGCAGACACACAGAACCCAAGAATGGACTAACAGTTACCAAAGGGAAAGGGACTGGGGAGGATGGGTGGGAAGGGAGGGATAAGGGGGAAAATGGGCATTACAATTAGCACACATAATGTAGGGGGGTGGGGACATGGGGAAGGCAGTATATACAGAGAAGACAAGTAATGATTCTATAGCATCTTACTATGCTGATGGACAGTGACTGTATTGGGGTATGTGGAGGGGACATAATAGGGGGAGTCTAGTAACCATAATGTTGTTCAAGTGATTGTACATTAATGATATCAAAATAAAAAAAAAAGAAATAGGACTGTTGAGGTTCAAATCCTGACTCTGTCACCTACTAGCTGTGTGATCAAAGGACATTATTTACCATACCATAGTTCTCTCACTTGCAAAATGGCATGATAAGAGTTCCTACATCACAGAGCTGTTGTCTAAAAATAAAATGAGTTCATATATGCAACTTACTTAAAATAGTGCCAGCACACAGTCAGCCACTAGTGACCATTTGTTGTTACTACCGCTATGGGGGCTATAGGTTAGGATCACAAACTTGTATCCATTAGAGCATTTCTCTCAATGTATTACAAATACATTTATGTCTTTCTCAGTACTAAAACTCAGAGTCCCTTTAAGGTAGCAGTACATGCTATACAT
This sequence comes from Manis javanica, assembly GCF_040802235.1. Classification (NCBI taxonomy): domain Eukaryota; kingdom Metazoa; phylum Chordata; class Mammalia; order Pholidota; family Manidae; genus Manis; species Manis javanica. The sequence goes on from NC_133161.1 coordinate 113,152,291, forward strand.
CTATAATTTTAACATCTACCACAATGAACTATACTCATTAGACATTGAAAACATGTTTCTTTAGTAAAATAAGTTTTAAAACCATTATTATATCCTACAAACATAGCACTGCTTCAGGCACAAAAAGCTTCAAAGGAATTTATAGACCAAGGAAATTCTATATCCAAACATCAACAAAAATTAACTGAAAACATCAAATTAAACTGTACCCATAATTTAAGCTCAGAAGGTAACTTCTGCCATCCCTAAGCATCACTAAGAAAAAGCAAATGTCTTCAGCTGTAAGCAGATGAGGTTGACCAGCATCTGTGGCGACACAATGTTCCCTGAATATGGGCCTGCAGTGATAAGGACCTGTGCCTCTCCCATTAGCTAGCATCTCGGCTAAGTTAATCAGGAAACCAGAAGAAGCACAAAAATCAGCTAATAACCTAAACTACGAATCATACTCAGAAATGGGTAAAATTAGTAACTGGTACATAAACAGATGAGTGAACAAAACATATGTTTGCAGCAAGTGGTTTCCTTCCCATCTTACGTTAACAGAAAGTCCACAGCCTTACTCTAGTTTTCTACCAATCTACGTGGTTATCTAATTATCTGCCAATCAAATGTTATAACTGACAAATTACCTGTTATACTAAACTTATAATCTAACATGAAGAACTGAAAGCAGTGGCTCACCCAGCTACAAGTTTTTATCAGACTCAATTCAAAAATGTAAAGGCATTCCAATTCCTGGAGAGCAGGCCAAATACACAGACCTTGCCCTGAAAATATGCATTTCACCACAGACTGGGGAATTTCTTGGGGATAGTCAAAGTATGATTAACCTCAAGGGTGCTTCTATAGGATTTTGTCAATGTTCTTCCCATAGGTAGAACTGCACTGAAAAATAGGCACTTCTCCCTTCTTGCTGAAAAGGCTAGAAAAAATAAAAAGTCCACCAAATACTAAGCCAAAACACCACCAAGGGCTCCACTTTCATGTAATAGTGTCCCCAGTTACTACACATGGGCATTCTGCCACAGAAACTGAGGGCACAGAAGAAACACTAGACACAAAGAATATTCAGGCAATCAGCAGTAATGGGAACCAATTTAAAATAAGGGAAGACCTGACAAAGACCTGGCAACCAAAAAAAGAACTGTCTATGGTAATCCAGGTCAGAGTTCAGAGAACAAGATGACGACAGACATTTAACGATTTCAAACAACTGCCCCCATTTTCTTTAAGACCAAACTGTAAGAAATCACCAGTTTAGCTGTAACTAATTTACACTTACAAGCATGAAATTTTGTCCTAACAACAAAATGTAACACTCAACCAGTTTTGTACAGTTTACAGAATCTTTTTCTCTATAGACCTTTAACAAACCCTTTCAAGGTAAGGCAGAGTGGTTTAAACTAAGACTCTCAGAGAACCAAGTTTTAAACAAATTCCTTCTAACATCATGGATTCACAATTAAAGCTATAATAAGAATACTTACAGGGCATATTCAGGTATAGGTAACTTGCTCACATCAAATACTTCTTTATCCTTCATCAGATATACTGAACGTATGTAAGAGACAAAACACTGTAAAAATAAGAGGTTTAAATGTATGACATATAAAATCAGAAACGGAAAATGAGTTTAACCAAGATAAAATAAAATTAACCGAAGGGATAAATTCAACAGTAGTGAAAAATCTCAAAAATAGATGAACATTTCTCTAGTCAATAAAAAAACCTACCATTTTTAGAATGTCTTATTAGAGAAGACTTTAAATTTGGTTTCATCAAACCAATTCAACATAGAATATAACACTCTCAATAAGTTATTTGAGAAGCTAGTATCATTCATTTGTAATTCGGTATAATGGGAAAAAACATAAGAATCATCTGAGCTCCATATCTTACTAGCTGAGTTGTCTTGTCTGTCAGTTTCCTCATCTACAAAATAGAGATAATAGCACCTTCAGCATAATATGTTATGAGAATTAAATGAAAAAATACAATTAGAATGCCTGGGCATATCTTCTGGAATATCAGCACTAGTAGTTAATAATAATTACACTAATAGTCAAAGGATGTTTTCCAACAAAATAAAAGTTTACTGTAATTAAATTAAGCTTAATAAAATTACGGCAAGAAAAAGTTTATCCTTAAGCTTTTCCTTTTCTATTGTAATTCAAGTAATTCATTGTTAGAATTTCCAGTCATTCATCAGCAACCTGTAATATTTTTCTTCTGTGTTTAAAGAAAAGAGAAAAAAAAAACTATCTTTACACCAGAGCTGTACAAACCAAAAAGTAAAAATGGTCCTGATTCTTTGTCAGTCTATAAAATAAGCAGGCAACAAAGATGAAAAACATCTAAGCAAGCATTTTTATTTTTTATTGTAAAATTAATTTTTGAAAAGTACACTTAAATCCCATTCCTAAATTTCCTAAACTTCACATTTACTCTAACTTTATATTAATCCTTTCTTCAAGCCATTTACACTAAACTTGAAGCCATTTCCCCTGTCTCCATAGGCATGAAAAACAATGAACAGCTCCAATTCAAGGGTAATTTTTTCCCCTACAATCATCCACAAGAATCACCCCAGTTGCTTATCATTTTTGTTCTATCCAGATTATAATCAAAAGCTAGAAACTCATTTCTATGAAACAAGATAGCTGGCACCACAGTTAGCCATTCTGCTAAACCAGGCATGACACTCAATAAATCACATCATTTATTTCAATGAACTATTCTACAATCCTTGTTCTGGAAGGCTCATTTGTTATATGCATAAAACAGTGAAACAACATCCTTCCAGTGTTTCATATATCCTAATTCATAATTGAATAACCTCCTAGGTTTGCAGTAAGTCACAACATATCAGAATTCATGTACAGTATTTTTAAATGTGTATACTATTTCCAAAGCTTCTAAAAGAAAAGATTTAACTCCTGGAGTCTTAAAGTATGTCTGTTAGACAAAACATACACAAAAATGTTGACATGCCCAAAACTTTTAACAACAACAAAAAAATTTCAGGTGACATGAACTTATAGAAGTCCAATTTTGTATAGTTCATTATTTGGTTTTCTTATATCTTAGAATTAATTTCTCCTCAAGTATCACAGAAGCTCTGAATAAAGTCAGTCCTGGATTTGAATCTCAGGTCTGCCACCTAATAGCTACATAACCCTGGACAATTTTTAATTTTTTCAAGTTACTATTTACTCACCTATAAAACTGAGCCAATATTACCTACCTCAAAAGTTGCTGGGAAGCTTAAATAACACAATGTATACCAGACTGCCATGTAATAGAGTCATTTCATGTCTAAGTGCCTAACACATGGTAAGCATTAAAATAACAATGATGAAAGTTAAAAAATTTGAAGTGTAGCAATGATAATTTGATAAAATATAAGTTAATTTTTTTTAATGTAAGGCCTACTCTAAATAAAACTGCTGAGAACATTGTTTCAAAAACCATAACATAAAACCCTGACTATTGACTATTTTTCTGCTGGGGCTCCTCTACCTACTTAGGATGCCCTTTCTATATCTCCTCTTTATTTCCTTCCTCCCACTTCATCTACCTACTGAAACAGAATCCAACCTCTGCAGCCCTACACTCTAACTCATTATTGATGCACATGGGAGATGCAGATGTAGATACTGTATGTAAATTTTAGAATTGTGACATAAGTAAAAGCGGTAAAAAGGAAGAGCTCTGTAACAAGGACTCAAAAATCTGTCAACTCAAAGACTGGATAACTATAAGCATAGTGCAAAATAATTTCACATATTCCTTTTCTAAAGAATTTACTACTGGCTTTTTTTTCTCCCTGCTGCTTGAAGGTTCACAGCCATCATGTGTGTCATGTTTTCAGAATGACACAGTGACTAACCGGACCAGAAGTTCATGACCCAATGACTACTGCAGCGGAAACAGATGGTCATTGACGTCCTTCACCCTGGGAAGGCAACCGTACCTAAGACAGAAATTTGGGAAAAACTAGCCAAAATGTACAAGAACACACCAGATGTCATCTTTGCATTCTGATTCAGAACCCATTTTGGTGGTGACAAGACAACTGGCTTTGGCATGATTTATGATTTTTTGGATTATGCAAAGAAAAATAAACCCAAAGATAGACTTGCAATACAGGGACTGTATGAGAAGAAAAAAACCTCAAGAAAACAATGAAAGGAACGTAAGAACAGAATGAAGTCAGGGGGACTGCAAAGGCAAGTACTGGTGCTGGCAAAGAGAAATGAAGAGTCTAGAGGTGAGCTGGAGATTGGACAAAAGAAGGAGTAAAGATTCTGCAGTGACTTTATCTGTGGTAATTGTGCAAATTTTTCATGAGGATTAATAAACTAAAAAAAATTAAATTAAAACAAAAAGAATTGACTTCTGGGCTCTCTAAGATCTAAATAGTAAGTTTAACTAAAAGTAAAACTTCTTTCCTACGGGACCGGTGGGCGGGTGCCTGAGACCGGCACATGAGGACGAAGGAACTCGCCCATTGTTCCACTTTTTTTTTCCTATTTTTGGCGAGTGCTTTTTGGAAGCCTTAAAGGGACAGGGACCCCGGTGCTAGGGAGGCAGGGCAGCGGGACCGCTGAGCGGGTGCCTGGGACCGGCGCCTGAGGACAAAGAATATCGCGCATTTTTCCCTGCAGGACTGGTGGGCGGGTGCCTGAGACCGGCGCCTGAGGACGGAGGAAATCGCGCATTTTTCCCCTTTTTTTTTTTCTCTTTTTGACGAGTGCTTTTTGGAAGCCTTAAAGGGACAGGGACCCCGGTGCTAGGGAGGCAGGGCAGCGGGACCGCTAAGTGGGTGCATGGGACCGGCGCCTGAGGACAAAGAATATCCCGCGTTTTTCCCTGCGGGAACGGCAGGCAGGTGCCTGAGACCAGCGAATGATGACGGAGGAAATCGCGTGTTTTTCCCCTTTTTTATTTCTCTTTTTGGCGAGTGCTTTTTGGAAGCCTTCAAGGGACAGGGACCCTGGTGCTAGGGAGGCAGACCAGCAGGACCACTGAGTGGGTGCCTGGGACCGGCGCCTAAGGACAAAGAACATCGCGTGTTTCTCCCTGCGGGACCGGTGGGCAGGTGCCTGAGACTGACACCTGAAGACAGAGTAAATCGCGCATTTTTCCCCTTTTTTTTCTCTTTTTGGCGAGTGCTTTTTGGAAGCCTTAAAGGGACGGAGACCCCAGTGCTAGGGAGGCAGAGCAGCAGGACCGGTGAGCGGGTGCCTGGGACCGGCGCCTGACGACAAAAAAAAATTGCGTGTTTTTTCCCTTTTTTTTTTTTTTTTCCTGTTCCCTCTCTCATTGTTGCTGTTGTTGTTTTGGCTTGGAGAGTGCTTTTTTGAAGTCTTAAAGGGGCAGGACAGGACACTTAGACCAGAGGCAGGGAATCTGGGGATCTCTGGGCACTCTAACCCCCTGGGCAACAGGGAGCACAGAGGCCCCTTATGGAGATAAATAGCCTCCCGGCCGCTCCGCCTCCAACAGGGCTCCACCACTTTGGAGGAGCGGCCCCAGCCAGGCCACGCCCACAGCTAGAGCGGAGATAAACGCCATGGCAAACGGGCAGGTAGCAGAAGCCCTGTCTGCGCACAGCTGACAAGCATAAGCCACTAGAGGTCGCTATTCTCCCAGGAGAGGGAGGCCACAAACCAACATGAAGGGAAGCTCTTCCAGCAGTCACTCGTACCAGCTCTGCAAACTATTTCTATCACCATGAAAAGGCAAAACTACAGGCAGACAAAGATCATAGAGACAACACCTGGAGGGTGACAGACCTAACCAGTCCTCCTGAAAAAGAATTCAAAATAAAAATCATGAACATGCTGACAAGAGATGCAGAAAAAATGCAAGAGCAATGGGATGAGATGCAGAGAAAAATGCAAGAGCAATGGGATGAAGTCCGGAGGTAGATCACAGATGTCAGGAAGGAGATCACAGAAGTGAAACAATCCCTGGAAGGATTTATAAGCAGAATGGATAAGATGCAAGAATGGATAAGATGCAAGAGGCCATTGAAGGAATAGAAGCCAGAGAGCAGGAACGTATAGAAGCTGACATAGAGAGAGATAAAAGGATCTCCAGGAATGAAACAACACTAACAGAACTATGTGACCAATCAAAAAGGAATAATATTCGTATTATAGGGGTATCAGAAGAAAAAGAAAGAGGAAAAGGGATAGAAAGTCTCCTTGAAGAAAAAATTGCTGAAAACTTCCCCAAACTGGGGGAGGAAATAATCGAACAGACCATGGAATTACACAGAACCCTCAACAGAAAGGATCCAAGGAGGACAACACCAAGACACATAGTAATTAAAATGGCAAGGATCAAGGACAAGGAAAGAGTTTTAAAGGCAGCTAGAGAGAAAAAGGTCACCTATAAAGGAAAACCCATCAGGCTAACATCAGACTTCTCAACAGAAACCCTACAGGCCAGAAGAGAATGGCATGATATACTTAATGAAATGAAACAGAAGGGCCCTGAACCAAGGATACTGTATCCAGCACGACTATCATTTAAATATGATGGTGGGATTAAACAATTCCCAGACAAGCAAAAGCTGAGGGAATTTGCTTCCCATAAACCACCTCTACAGGGCATCCTACAGGGACTGCTCTAGATGGGAGCACTCCTAAAAAGAGCACAGAACAAAATACACAACATATGAAGAATGGAGGAGGAGGAATAAGAAGGGAGAGAAGAAAAGAATCTCCAGACAGTGTATATAACAGCTCAATAAGCGCACTAAGTTAGGCAGTAAGATACTAAAGAAGCTAACCTTGAACCTTTGGTAACCACGAATCTAAAGCCTGCAATGGCAATATCTCTCAATAGTCACCCTAAATGTAAATGGACTTAATGCACCAATAAAAAGACACAGAGTAATAGAATGGATAAAAAAGCAAGACCCATCTATATGCTGCTTACAAGAAACTCACCTTAAACCCAAAGACAAGCATAGACTAAAAGCCAAGGGATGGAAAAACATATTTCAGGCAAACAACAGTGAGAAGAAAGCAGGGGTTGCAGTACTAATATCAGACAAAATAGACTTCAAAACAAAGAAAGTAACAAGAGATAAAGAACGATACTACATAATGATAAAGGGCTCAGTCCAACAAGAGGATATAACCAGTCTAAATACATATGCACCCAATAGAGGAGCACCAGCATATGTGAAGCAAATACTAACAGAACTAAAGAGGGAAATACACTGCAATGCACTCATTTTAAGAGATTCAACACACCACTCACCCCAAAGGATAGATCCACCGGGCAGAAAATAAGTAAGGACACACAGGCACTGAACAACACACTAGAACAGATGGACCTAATAGACATTTATAGCACTCTACATCCAAAAGCAACAGGATATACATTCTTCTCAAGTACACATGGAACATTCTGCAGAATAGACCACATACTAGCTCACAAAAAGAGCCTCAGTAAATTCCAAAATATTGAAATTCTACCAACCAATTTTTCAGACCACAAAGGTATAAAAGTAGAAATAAATTCTACAAAGAAAACAAAAAGGCTCACAAACACATGGAGGCTTAACAACATGCTACTAAACAATCAATGGATCAGTGAACAAATCAAAATAGAGATCAAGGAATATATAGAAACAAATGACAACAACAACACTAAGCCCCAACTTCTGTGGGACGCAGCGAAAGCAGTCTTAAGAGGAAAGTATATAGCAATCCAGGCACACTTGAAGAAGGAAGAACAATCTCAAATGAATAGTCTAACATCACAATTATCAAAACTGGAAAAAGAAGAACAAATGAGGCCTAAACTAAGCAGAAGGAGGGACGTGATAAAGATCAGAGAGGAAATAAACAAAATTGAGAAGAATAATAGCAAAAATCAACGAAACCAAGAGCTGGTTCTTTGAGAAAATAAACAAAATAGATGAGCCTCTAGCCAAACTTATTAAGAGAAAAAGAGAATCAACACAAATCAACATAATCAGAAATGAGAATGGAAAAATCACGACAGACTCCACAGAAATACAAAGAATTATTAAAGACTACTATGAAAACCTATATGCCAACAAGCTGGAAAACCTAGAAGAAATGGACAACTTCCTAGAAAAATACAACCTCCCAAGACTGACCAAGGAAGAAACACAAAAGTTAAACAAACCAATTATGAGCAAAGAAATTGAAACGGTGATCAAAAAACTACTCCAAGAACAAAACCCCAGGCAAGACGGATTTACCTCGGAATTTTATCAGACACACAGAGAAGACATAATACCCATTCCCCTTAAAGTGTTTCAAAAAGTAGAAGAAGAGGGAATACTCCCAAACTCATTCTATGAAGCCAACATCACCCTAATACCAAAACCAGGCAAAGACCCCACCAAAAAAGAAAATTGCAGACCAATATCCCTGATGAATGTAGATGCAAAAATACTCAATAAAATATTAGCAAACAGAACTCAACAGTATATCAAAAGGATCATACACCATGACCAAGTGGGATTCATCCCAGGGATGCAAGGATGGTACAACATTCGAAAATCCATCAACATCATCCACCACATCAACAAAAAGAAAGACAAAAACCACATGATCATCTCCATAGATGCTGAAAAAGCATTTGACAAAATTCAACATCCATTCATGATAAAAACTCTCAGCAAAATGGGAATAGAGGGCAAGTACCTCAACATAATAAAGGCCATATATGATAAACCCACAGCCAGCATTATACTGAACAGCGAGAAGCTGAAAGCATTTCCTCTGAGATCAGGAACCAGACAGGGATGCCCACTCTCCCCACTGTTATTTAACATAGTACTGGAGGTCCTAGCCACGGCAATCAGACAAAACAAAGAAATACAAGGAATCCAGATTGGTAAAGAAGAAGTTAAACTGTCATGATTTGCAGATGACGTGATACTGTACATAAAAATCTTAAACACTCCACTCCAAAACTACTGGAACTAATATTGGAATTTAGCAAAGTTGCAGGATACAAAATTAACACACAGAAATCTGTAGCTTTCCTATACACTAACAATGAACTAATAGAAAGAGAAATCAGGAAAACAATTCCATTCACAATTGCATCAAGAAGAATAAAATACTTAGGAATAAACCTTAACAAGGAAGTGAAAGACCTATACCCTGAAAAGTATAAGACACTCTTGAGAGAAATTATAGAGGACACTAACAAATGGAAACTCATCCCATGCTCTTGGCTACGAAGAATTAATATCATCAAAATGGCCATCCTGCCCAAAGAAATATACTGATTTGAGGCAATCCCTATCAAATTACCAACAACATTCTTCAGCCAAGTAGAACAAATAGTTCCAAAATTGATATGGAAACACCAAAGACCCCGAATACCCAAAGCAATCCTGAGAAGGAAGAATAAAGTGTGGGGGATCTCGCTCCCCAACTTCAAGCTGTACTACAAAGCCACAGTAATCAAGACAATTTGGTACTGGCACAAGAACAGAGCCACAGACCAGTGGAACAGAATAGAGACCCCAGATATTAACCCAAACATATATGGTCAATTAATATTTGATAAAGGAGCCATGGACATACAATGGCAAAATGACAGCCTCTTCAACAGATGGTGCTGGCAAAACTGGACAGCTACATGTAGGAGAATGAAACTGAACCATTGTCTAACCCCATATACAAAGGTAAACTCAAAATGGATCAAAGACCTGAATGTAAGTCATGAAACCATTAAACTCTTGGAAAAAAACATAGGCAAAAACCTCTCAGACATAAACATGAGTGACCTCTTCTTGAACATATCTCCCCGGGCAAGGAAAACAACAGCAAAAATGAGCAAGTGGGACTACATTAAGCTGAAAAGCTTCTGTACAGCGAAAGACACCATCAATAGAACAAAAAGGAACCCTACAGTATGGGAGAATATATTTGAAAATGACAGATCCGATAAAGGCTTGACGTCCAGAATATATAAGGAGCTCACACACCTCAACAAACAAAAAACAAATAACCCAATTAAAAAATGGGCAGAGGAACTGAACAGACAGTTCTCTAAAAAGGAAATACAGATGGCCAAGAGACACATGAAAAGATGCTCCACATTGCTAATTATCAGAGAAATGCAAATTAAAACTACAATGAGGTGTCACCTCACACCAGTAAGGATAGCTGCCATCCAGAAGACAAACAACAAATGTTGGCGAGTCTGTGGAGAAAGGGGAACCCTCCTACACTGCTGGTGGGAATGTAAATTAGTTCAACCATTGTGGAAAGCAGTATGGAGGTTCATCAAAATGCTGAAAACAGACCTACCATTTGACCCAGGAATTCCACTCCTAGGAATTTACCCTAAGAACACAGCAATCAAATATGAGAAAGACAGATGCACCCTTATGTTTATCGCGGCACTATTTACAATAGCCAAGAATTGGAAGCAACCTAAATGTACATCGGTAGATGAATGGATAAACAAGATGTGGTACATATACACAATGGAATACTACTCAGCCATAAGAAGTGGAAAAATCCAACCATTTGCAGCAACATGGATGGAGCTGGAGAGTATTATGCTCAGGGAAATAAGCCAAGCAGAGAAAGCGAAATACCAAATGATTTCACTCATCTGAGGAGTATAAGAACAAAGGACAAACTGAAGGAACAAAACAGCAGTGGAATTACAGAACCCAAAAATGGACTAACAGGTACCAAAGGGAAAGGAACTGGGGAGGATGGGTGGGCAGGGAGGGATAAGGGGGGAGAAGAAGAAGGGAGGTATTAAGATTAGCATGCATGGGGGGGAGGGAGAAAGGGGAGGGTGGGCTGCACAACACAGAGAGGACAAGTAAGGATTCTACAACATTTTGCTAAGCTGATGGACAGTAACCATAATGTGGTTGTTAGGGGGGACCTGATATAGGGGAGAGCATAGTAAACATAGTACTCTTCATGTAAGTATAGATTAAAGATTAAAAAAAAAAGAAAGAAAGAAAGAAAAGGGGGATTACTCCTTGATAGGATAAAATTATTGGTAAATCAAAGATCAACGCATGCTTTAAATATCCTTAATGTTGATCACTTAAAGGGTGTCATATGATCAGCTATGGAAGTACTCTTTTCTGATAATATTCCTTTCTCTTAATAAAAAAAAAAAAAAAAAAAAAAAAAGCAGTTCCTGTGTGCTGACCTCCAATAAGTTCTGCACAGTGGTATAGAGGGCATGTCAAAGTGTGGGCAAAGGGTCTGTTTGTTTCTATGCAGAAGATCAAGGCCTAGCTTGGATACCCAGAAAATGAACTAAGATACGATATGAGGAGGAGCTTCCGGCATCAGCACTCTCTGGAGGACTTGTGCCAGGGGGATGATCATCAAAAAGCCTCCACAGGGATCTGGGCGATGCTGCGGTTGTGGCTGCATCCATGCCACCGTTTCCTGGACTTGCCATTGGAATGAGGAGGGAGATGTCTAGGCTGGCATGTGCATACAGTGAGACAACGAATTTGACCGGATCTGTACTGTTGGAACTCAACCAGAAGTTGGGAGGGGTGCAAGTTGTAGCACTCCAAAATCTTATGACTATAGACTATCTACGGTTTAAAGAACATATGGGATGTGAACAGATCCCAGAAATGGCCTGCTTTAATTTGTCTGATTTCTCTCAGACTGTTCAAGAACAGTTGGACAATATCTATCATATCATAGACAAATTTTCACAAATGCCTAGGGTGCCTAAATGGTTTTCTTGGCTTCACTGGAGATGGATGGTAATTATAGATTTGCTTTGTTTATGTCACCGTATTCCTATTATGTTAATATGTGTGTGCAAATTAGTTAGTAGTTTAAAACCTATACATATTTAAGGTACTCTACAAGAAGATATGTCAAAGAAATAATCAATCCTCCCATATTTTCTTCCACATGCTACCTCTATAGCTTTTCTTCTTCCTTCCTAATTACAACCCTTAAATAGAATTCGTGCCTCATATCGAAGTTACCGAGTATGATAATTCCTCCAGGTGGTAAAGATACCTTGAGACAAGTGCCGGGCATAGAATCCACAGGGCATAAATCTGCAAAGAAGTAAAAGGCTAACCTTTTCAAACAATATGGCTTCTCTCTCACTTACCAACTTTACATTTCCCTGTATGGCCCCGGAAGATGACTGGTTAGCCAGAGACGGGTAAGATTCCTCAAGGGAGGAACAACCTAAGACAGGCACAGTCGCAGGGGGGCCATCAGTTGAGAAATTGGGGACCAACAGAGGTGAGGCTCAGAACCTCACCCCCCCTGCTTTGAGAGAAATCTTCTGCATCTGTGGATGTTTTGCTGCCCTTGTCTAGCTTGGATTAATACTTAGTCTATAGGCACAGACCTGATCATCTACATTTGCCCTCTTACAGCACTAAACTATGTTTTCTACCTTAACTTGCATCTACCTACCACTTCAGCAGTTTATTAAAAATAAAAATAATAATAATAATAATAAAGGGAGAAATGTGGGATCAACATATAAATCAAGTATAAAAATCAAACGAATATTCATATTTGACCTAATTTTTTATAGTTCATAATGCGTGATCAAAACCAAAAGTTTCTGTGATCAATGCCCTTGTACTGTTCACCATATAAGAATTTATTCACTATGTAAGAATTCGTTCACCATGTAAGAACTTGTTCGTTATGCTTCAGAAGATTGGAGACTGACGAGAATTAGGCTTGAGATGGATTAATGATTGTACATTGAGCATTGACCCCCCTATACTGAATTTTATTGTTGTTAACAACCATTTGATCAATAAATATGAGAGGTGTCCTCTCAAAAAAAAAAAAAACTTCTTTTTATATTTGCTAATCAAGAAGACTACAAAGTCCAAAAAAGTAATCTGGAAACATTAAGTCATATTTACACATTAAAATCTCATTCTTAAAGACAAATTTGTAAGAGTCCTATAGTTTCTGGAAATTTAACATAATATAAGCTGTTAAACTCACAATCAAGAAAGTACAGTCCAGAGTTACAGTAACTTACTGAAGTAATCAAAAGTTAACTTTTTCAAGTATACTAGAAATCAGGCCACTGTGCACATGATTTTTAGGAGGATTTTCTCTATGTCTGACAGGATTATGGATAAGTAATACATATTTTGCCAGAGAACTATAAGAAATATGTAATTTTTTAGAAGTTAAATAAGCTAAACTTATCTGAAAATTATACTACTTTAATATCTGAAGCATAACTATGCAACTTAGAAGTAGAAGAAAGTGATAACAAGTTTAACTATATTATATGCTCCATTCCACCATTCCAAGGAAGTTATCCAATTCAAAAATGACTTACCCTTTGAGCTCTTTCTTTTAAATCTTGATCTTGAGCTAAAAACGATTCTAATTTTTTCTGGATATCTATAAGTTTTTCTGGATTGATTCTTTGTAACAAAGAGAGAAAGATTAAACAGATATTTCAATTTTAGAAACTGAAAACAGTATATAGAATTTTATTTTCCTCACTATCTTTAAATATGTAACATTACTTCTCATCTATGAACCAAATTAAACTACAATTACACTACACATAAATTTGACCTTCTTGTGTATTATGAATAATGCAGGAAAAACCACCCTCCAAATTATTTTCCTCCAAATAAAGCCAGGGTGTTTCAAGAGCCCCAGTACAAATGAGACACTGATTCTGATTAATTCTGCTGACTAAATATCTTCAGTGGCAAGACACAGCACAACCCTCTAGAATGGACAAGAACCCAAAAAAATAATTGCACCGAAGAGGCTTAATCCTTTCAACCATCAATTCTTGCTGAAGCTGACAAGTTCTGTTATTCATCTTATTTTTTCCACTAACATTCTTCTGGGGAAAAAAATGTTTGTTTTTTAACCAAAAATTGTAAAAAACAAGGTCACAAACTAGACCACTGAATATTAGAGGGAGGAAGGAATGAGGTGCATAGTCATTAAGCATAATTTCATGCGTTTGTTTTCCCAACAATAACACCCAGACACCAAGTATTTCTCACCTGATTTCTTTCACAGGCACTTTCTTCTGAAGAAGCAGCTGCACCATCCCTTTTTCTTCTGAGGGAAGCAAAATCAGTAAAGCTTCACCATCCTCTTTGTACCTAACCAAAAACAAAAAAATAAAATCTCTTCCACATCAATGCAATCTGCATTTTATATATTTTGACAGTTTGATGAATACGTAACACAGAAGCAAGTTCACCTAATTAGCAAATAATAGGAATACCATTTTTTACATTTCTTTGGCAACAGAAAACTAGGGCTCTGAACACATTTTTTCAAAATTTCATTACTAGTTATAATTACTAGTGACTTTCAGTCTATAACACAATAGGAGAGAGAGATCCTAAGGAAAAAAACAAAACAATAAGAATTTCTTAAATAGAGGTGAGTAAGGAGACAATTCCTCATTCAAGCCACTGTAGTGTTGTAATAAAATTAGTCATTTAAAATAAACATGGCACCTAATAGATTAAGGAACCCAAAACATCTTCCTGAGTATTTTACTTATTCCTGGAAATAACACTGTTAAAATGCATCAGCTATAAGAAATGGATCTCAGCTCAGGTGAAAAACTTGCCTCCAATCCATGGACTTGTCTCCCCTCACCTAGTGAAATCTTATTTTATGCTGCACCACCAGAAATCTCTACTACAGGCTGCCAGGTACCCATAGCTACTTAAGCTTCTGTGCTGCTTGCATACAGATTTCTCTGACACCTCGGTGTCAGCGATTACGTGCAACAGGTAAGACAAAATGGAAGTGGGTATTTGCAGAAATGTGTTAGGCACAAAAGAAAAGTAATCTCACCAAAGCACTCCCTTCAGGGTTCATGCTATAAAATGTGAGGAGCAAATTTTTATAGCTAACCAAAGAAATTTCTGAGAAACTTTGTGCCAGGCATAAACTGTGGAGAACGCAAAGAAATAGAGGATGAATATCCCCATCTTCCATGATCTAACAATCGAATTGACTAGAAAAGACAAACACAAAAAGCAAGAGATTCAAGAGACTATCCCCAAGGTGGTAAATTACTAAGTGTCAAAGTGACAATACAACCACAGCCAATAAATGCCAAGAGCTCAGAAGTGAAAAGAGATTGCTCAGGGTTAGCCAGAGAAAAACAGAAACCTGCCACAGCAGACAGAGTCTGAGGAGGGCCTTGGAAGTGGACAGAAAGAGAAAAGCTAAGGTATTCCAAAGCAGGAGAATGGCATGAACAAAGGAGTGGAAATCGGAAAATATAGGGCAAACTTAGAGAGAGAACAAGATAGGAGAAACAACTTAAGCCAGTGTACATAAGTGGACAGCAGGAAAGATTGGCAGAAAGATATATCAGCATCTGGTTTTGGAAGACCTTCAATGTCTGTGTACAGAGACTGTATACAATTGTATGTTAGCAGAGTTTTTTATTATTGAATACTGGAGGGAAAAACTTTGACTAATCATTTTACTGGACTATGAAGGCTGAAGGGCAATTTTTACCTCACCCACTGATTTTAAAACTCCACTCCTACATATAAGGTGAAACCCCATTGCAACACCTTTACAGAAATGTATATATGTATTCATATGTGTGTATATATATATATATGAATGTATGCCTATATATTTGTGTATACAGACACATAAACACGTAATAAATAGAATGTTACCAAAAGTGTTAAAACTTCTTTTTAATTCACAAATTTAAAAAATTTTAAGAGGCCACTATATGCAGCAATTGAAATAAAGCAATACAACATAGTTCTGGCTGTCACACAGCTTATAGACTATTAGGGAGAAACATTAAGACCATTAAGTAAACAATAAAGTGGTGTTAACAGTAGACAAACAGGAAGCCACAAGAACATAACAGAGAGTTCCACTGAATGTAGTCTAGAAGTCGGGAAAACTGAAGAAATGACATCTAAGAGTCGACACCTGAAGAACAATTAGGAATTAATCAAATATTAGAGAAGATTAAAGTTTTCTAGGGAAAAAGGCATCATTTGAGAGAATCCAGTGGATGCTTTTGTCTTTTGCTTTCTTGGTTTTCTAAATGCATGTGTATTAAACAGGGAGGAAAGAGTAAAATTGAACCTACTTACTCATTTTACAATATGTTTCATAACTGAAAAACTAGTACTAAATAGTTACTCATTGTATTTTCACACAAACTAATATGATTCCAATATTTCATCTTTATTTATGATAGAGAAATATGAATTTAAAGCATTCCCCCCTAAGCAGCGTTAGACTAAACCATCTGTGAAAGCAGAAAGTATTAATATTATGAAGTAGGGAGGTGACACTTGTGCAAACCAGTACCTGAAAGACATCACAACTTGTTTAGTTCCACAGTCTCACCAAGGGCAGGTTATGGGTCACACAGAACAGAGAGCAGTTAGTAACGGCCATTCCACAGCGCCCTTACCAAAATGCCCTCAAGGCAGCCAGGCTCTTGTGGTGGTTAGTTACCTCCAGAATTAAAAAGGCCTATTTTGTGTGACCCAAAGTGAAAGAGGGAGATCAATAGGTTAAAGGATAACCAACCCCTTTAACATTTTACCTCCAAGTTCAGAGATGGAAAGAGGAAATAAATACACAGGGCCAAAACTTGGGAAAAGGAACAAACAGAATCTCTAGGATATCATAAAAGCATCTGCTGAGGCTCTCAGATCTTCAAACTGACTCATAAGCAGGAATAAGAAGTTGATTCATCCACATCTATCTTATTTACCCATTCATGCAACCAAGGAGAATCTGGGAGAATAAGTCATAATTAAAATCACAAAGGGGTCATATATAAACCTGTCAAAACTATAGCTAAATGTGTGTGTATGCGTGTGTGTGTGTGTGTGTGTGTATACCCATGCACAAGGTTAAGAGAGACTGTAACACCAAAATTTAGAAGGAAAAAAAATCCCAAAAAAAAATGTCCAAAGTTGAATCCCACAAGGCAAACATCTATTAAAAAAGATCACACTGGCCATTTTACCCATTTACATCAGGAACATCTTTTCCCAGAAACAATGTAATATTATCCCCCACACACAACCCATTAATTTCCAGTAAACTTTATTTCAAAAATAAGAAATCTTTTAAGAAGGCATAAGCACATTTCACTTTCTTTTCTTTTTAATGCTTACAAAAACACCCATGAGTTATCTTTTAGATTTCAAAAGCAATATCCAAGGCCAAAGACTAAGTATATGCATAAAAAGAAATAAATGTTCTTCACAAGACCTAAATTTTAAGGCTTCATATATTCAGGCAAATTTTAAGTGACATTCTAGGCACCACATAAAAAGCCTGCATTTGAAGAACAAAAAAATTCCATTTTCACCATTAGTACTAATATCATGTTACATTCATACAGCCCATTAAAATTTAAGAAGAACTTCATTTTACAATAATTTGCTAATCTTATAAGCCAGTGACCAGTAGAAGAAGCAAATAAAGAAATTAAGTCCCTGAAAGGCCAAGAAGTTAGCCAAAAAAAGCCATCAGCAGATTGCCATTTATCAGAGACCTTAAATTTCCAATTCATTGCTTTTTTCAACTATACCACAATTCCCTCCAGGAAGAAGGATCCTCAATAGACTGATCATGATTGGCTCACTGATATCAGCACCTTACCTCCAGATTCTACAGCTCACTAGTATTTCTAGTTAAAATTGTAGGTCCAGGCCACTGGTTCTGGGATCCCACTGGTATCCACTGAAACAACCTTGAAAACAGACTATGGCCAGAGGAAGGAAAAAAATTATTGCCAATCAGGCAATAATTTGCTTTCTACCAATGAGCATTAATCCTCTCCTACTCCAACTCAGATTCCCCAACACATAAACTCCATTCTAACTGAGCCTTTAAGTCCCTTAAACTTTGCCCATTCATACCTACAACTATTGCTAAAACATGAGCTGGCGGTGTTCATAACTGCCTCGCCCTTCTCAGGTACCCCAGCCTGGATCTCCAGGTCACAAATCAGATTACAAGAGAGAATATTTAGAATAACTCCATTTTTGTAATTTAAAAAATTACACATACCAACATACATGAGAAAATGTTTCTGGTGATGAGATGTAATTTGCTTTGCCATTGTCTAGATTTGTATCATGAATAAGCATTACTTTTGTAGTAAGACACAAGTTAAAGAATAAAAAACTTCATATGCTTTTAAAATCTACATCTACATCTTTTGAATCATTTTTACTTCACTTAACACATCCCAGTACTATTAAAATCACTCTATTTCTTTCTCTTGATCATTAAATTTGAGGTTATATACGAATTCACCTTTCATAGCTAACATTGATCATTTGTACCTATAAGCTGCTCACTAAATATTCTGTGAGTGAGCAAACGGAAATAAACCACTAGAAGTTGCTAAGTAGATTAAAATACTGGGTTTGGATTCCAAAGGACTGATTTCAATGTATTAACTATATAACCTTGGATAATGAGTCATACTATCACTATATATTGCATTCTTATTTACAAATTATACAGTTTGAATGACATGAGCTCGGTCCCTCAGAACCTAAAATTGTACACCTTTGACTCTTAACATACTAGTCATTGTTCACAATACAAGTATGTTCCAGAGGCTGGAAATCGAGATAATTACTGGTCACACTCTACTAAACCACAGCACTGCTCTCATTTTTTCCCTCCACCTCCTATTCCCTATGCCTTCGCCTTACCTGTGGCAACAGTGCCAAAGCTCCGGTCACTATAGGAGAAGAGTACAGTCAGCCATGCAGAGGCAGACAGAAAACTAGGAATAAGAGTCCAACTATTCTGTTCCTCCTGTACAACATGGTACAAAGAAGACCTCATTCCAGAAAACGGGTAGCTCTGACTCACAGAATATTTAAAAAGTCTTGCAAGATTTGAAAAAGAAAAGACAGATTGGAAAATATTCTGAGAAAAATAAAGTCACATACAGCCTAACATCTTGGAAATATAAACAGGTATACCATGAGAGGCTCAACAGTCTGACAAATAAAGGTCACTATAAAATAACTGGGAAGAAATCAAGCTGGCTAACATTTAGTGTATGAAAAGCTTCTAGCAAAATGATTAAGAACAGGATTTATGGAGTTTATAGGGAAAGGGTAGAAATCACTAAGCTTTATCAACTCCATCCATAGAAAAGGAAAAAGAAAAAAAAGATTAAACTAAGTTTTAACAGACTAAGAACAAAAAAGAAAACCCACATAAAATCAGTACCTAAATACTATACTACCTAAATGATACCTTTAGGAAACTGAGAAATATAATTAATCCCATTTTACGGGAGAAGAAACTGAGGCTTAAAGAGATTAAGGATCAGTCCAAGAGTACATACACAGCTATCAGCGGACAGAACCAAATCCAAACCTAAGTTTCTTGACTTTTAAGGATAGTGTTTTGTCACCTATGAGATACCTATTTCTTATAGTCCAAATAGTAAAGGAAAATGCATATATACTTTCAGTCTATTTTCATGATCACAAATGGTAGCAAATTTAAATAAAGATATCTACCTTCCTTTTTCAAGTACCTGGCTTTGCATAGGAGCAGTGGCCACTAGACTTCATGAAATGAAATCAGCTGGTTTGGGGCACACCGGCAAGAACACAAGTTGTTGAGTCAGAAAGATCCGAGATCTCAGTTCTGACACTTCCTGAGTGATCTCCGACACATTTTACTCATAATCTCCGACACATTTTACTCATAATCTCCAAGAAGCAATTTCCTAATAAGATGGCCTCTCTCATAAAGCTGTTAACTAGAAGCTAAATGAGTTCATTCACTTGTTCACTCAGATATTTAGTTTAAGTGTTAGGAAGTAAATGGCTAAGCCACAATCAATTCATTCCCTATAGGAGTCCAGGGGAAGTGAGTAGGGGGTAGGGAAAAAGCTCCCCTCCCCATGACCCCATCCCCAAAAAAGTAATATAGTTAAAGTTCCTCATAAATATACTAAGGACAGGCCTCCTCAAAAACAAACATGGTATGTGCTAGGATGCCAGTTCTCATCTATGAGATGCTATTAATAGGATGTCCAAGCTTGTTTACAGTCTATGGATTCAAGAGGGAGGTCTCTGCAGTCAGCCTTGTAACTGAGTATTCCAACAGCTCATCTGTGGAAGTGGTAAGCTGCACGTATCACCTGGAAACTACGACAATAATGCAGCCCAGAAAACATGCTGAGGAGGCAAGAATGCACCTGTGGAGCTTTGAGGGAGGTCCCAGACCTCTCCTTCCTTTATCCTGGAAATTATTAGTAAAGCCTGATATAAGGTATGACAAGCAGCTTCTAAAATGTCTCCCAGTAGTCCAGCTCCTGGTAGTCACAGCCCTGTGTAGTCCTTCCTACACTGAATAGGGCTGATTTGTGTAACCACTAGAACTACAAATAAAATGGAGTGTGACTTCTGAATCTAGGTCATAAAGGACACTGCTGCTTCCCCCTTACTCCTGCTTCCCCTCTCATCTGTGCTTTGATGAAGGCTGCTGCCATGTTGCAAGAAGCCCTATGGAGAGGAGGACCACGTGGGAAGGACCCAAGAGACACCTCCGCCCAACAGCCAGCAAGGAAATGAATCCCGCTGACTAGCTGGCATGTGAGCTTGGAAAAGGGTCCGCCCCCATCTGAGCCTTAAAATACAATGCACCACCTTGATCACAACCCTGTGAAGACCCAGTGAGCAGCCAGAGGACCCAGATGGGTTCCTGACCCACAGAAACCATGAGATAATATATGGCTCTGGCTTCAAGCCACTAGGTTGTGGGGTAATTTGTTATACTGCAACAGACAATTCATGTTAGGTAAGATCTGAGTCATGAGTCTGATTTGAGAAACTAATTATGTTATCTCAAATATTTACTCTAAGCCAGACCCTGTTTGAGGCACTCAGAGTATATCAATTACGTAGACAAGCATCCTTGCCTTTATGGAGCTTACATTCTAGTGAAGACAAAGAGAAACAATAACTATAATGCTCTAATACATTTGAAGCTTTTAAGTGCTATGGAAAAGAAAACATAGAGCACGGTAAGAGGAGGGTTGGGATAAGGGAAGAAAGGCAGCCATGGGGATGCTTAAGGAAAAAGCATTCCAGCAAAAGAAACAGATTAATACAAAGGCCCTGATGCAAAAGACATGCTTGGCACGTAGGAGAAACCTAGACTAGTACTGAGCACTGGGAACAAAAGAATAACAGGAAACAGGGTCAGAGGATGACTCAATAGCATGAGCCAGTAGGTCACTGGCTTTTACTTTGAGTGAGCTGAGAAGCCATCAGAGGGAGATATGATCTGACTTGTGTTTAGAAGGATCATCTATCTGTCCACTGTGCTGAGAACAGACAGCAGGCTAGCAAGGGGGAAGTACTGGGAAACAAACTCCCAGTCAGCCCCCTTGTCTACATCTCTAGCTATGCTGGTCATGCTTCTCGATGCAAAATAAAGATTTGTTCTGCCCTGTTTTGAAAACTTTAAATTCTCTATACCAACAGGCAAAGGTAGAAGGCTATATAAGGAAGCACCAGCCTCTATCTAGGAGGAGCTGATGGAAGACTGACTCTTCATAAGATTAAGGTAAAGGAATGAAAAAGTAAGAATTTTTACTAGCAAAGATTGCTCCTATCTTATATACTAAGATAAAGTTAGCTTCAGTAAGTTGATGGTCATGGCAACTGCCTTTTTGTCTTTTATTATGTCAATTTACAAACAAGTTGAAGACATTATTTTAAACATTCCCTTCATTATTTCATGAAGTACCAGTATCTTCCACGAACCATAAATTCATCACAAGTTATCCCATTAGAAATGTTAACTACTTTCCATCTTCATATTTGCTATCGCTGATCTAAACTGTGCCTGTTGAGTGTGCAATGCAAAGAACTGGCCTCTGCTGTCCCCTAGTGGAACCCCATCTCACTATCTAAATCAGTAACAAAATCTGAGGTCCACAAATGCAGCCAGGCAAAAAGCTCAGCTGAAATACTGCTGGAATTACTTTACCAATACTCTGGAAAACAAAACAGTTTTTATGTAAATTATAAATATATGTATATATATTTTCCCATTTTTTATACAGTCGTTTATATATATATACAGTTATATACAAACTCCCATCTTCAACCAAGAGCTCCTACTCCTCAAACAAAAGCACTTAAATAGTTAGGAGTATCTGATGTGTACCCACTTTCTATTCCCAAATCTATTTTCAATTGAGCATCTTCATAAGAAATGGGAGAGCTTGGGTTTTAGGGCTTACAGTTTTGGTACTCATAGAACCATCGCTTTTATCATGGAATACAGCTTTATAAAACTTGCCTCACTTGTCTCTAAAGGAGATCATTTTGTTCAAAGGGGTGTGATGGTTTAAGAAAATGTAAGGAGATTTTCTCAACTGCTAAAGATCAAATGAATTTTAGACAGGTAAATAAATTCAAACAGAGTAAGCACTTCAAGATAACAAGTATCTTAATCACCTTTTATTTCCACTTAGTTAAAACACAGGAAGGAAAAAAAATCAGATCCCCCAAACCTTAGCTATTTTGCCACAAAGCAGTGAATTCATTTCTCTATATTATAGCTCACTTCCAAAAGCAAACACTATCTGGCAACCCATTTTAATTACAGCATATACACAGGATTTTAATTAGTTTCAGTTTCTAATTTGGTCTTTATTCAATTCCATTATCCAGTCTCATGGCCCACAAAACGTCCTAATTCTCTCTAAGACCATTAACGGCTGCTCTTAAACTGCAGTTTAGTTGTTTTTTATAAAGCTTCCAAAGAAAAAATAAGTATTACATATTCTAAACCTTTCCACCAGTTATATACCTAAAACAGTCAATTCAAAATATTTTTAATTGGTTACAAAGAGTCAAATAGGCTTATACTTTAAAAATTAATGACCACACTAAAAATTGCATTCCCATAGTTTTCCAAATTAGTATTCTCTCCTTTTAAACACAATCAGTTGTGATGTTTTTCTACCTCTTCATCTCTGGTCACTAAGACTCATTTGATGTTCACCATGGCATGTTCAAGTATGTAAGATTTTTTAACAGCTTCCCCAGGTAACCAAGAATCCTGAGTGTGGACCGTTTACTGATGCAATGAGAAGCCCAGGAATAATTTTTAAATACTGCTAAATGTATTCTATGAAGAGATGAGTTTGCCCTGTCTGAAATGAATTCAGTGCTTTGTGGCAAAATAGCTAAGGTTTGGGGAATCTGATTTTTCCTTTCCATGTTTTCGCTAAGTGAAAATAAAGGGTGATTCAGGCACTTGCTGCTTGAAATACTTACTCTGTTTCAATTTATTCATCAACACCAATGTCACATCTAAAAAGCCTGCACACCCCTGGTCCAATATGTTAGTAAGAGACTGTATCCAACTTCATCTATCTATCCCAAAAAATGCAAATGTGGGCATGGGTACATGTACAAATTCATACATAATATACATTTTCTGAGGAGAATTAAACAGCAGAGAACATTCATTCTATCAACCACTACTATTGACCTCTCTGAATCTCTCACTAGGAATAGTCTGAACATGTACCCAGCACATCAAAGACTACTGATGTACTACGCATCTTCCTATAAAATGGGAAACAAAGCTGTTCTACCCAGGTCTCCTTTACTTACATCCCATTCTCTCCTTTCATGCTGAAAGGAAATGCATTATTCAAGTGAGTACATTTTTATCACAGCCTATGTTTAAAGGCCCACAGGATAAATATAAATCAACTGAAGAATGTTTAAACATTTAAACATTTGATGAAAATTAGAAAACACATAGAAGAGCTCTGCTGCTTCTGTGGCTATAGCAGGACATAAAAAACCTTCACTTCAGCAAAGACAAGCAACGACAAAATTCACCAGATACAAACAACAACAAAAAATTTCCGTTAAAGCCATCCAAGAACTGTGGATACAAAGAAATTTAAAAGAACTATTCACCAAAGAGTCTTCCTAGGTAAGGAAAAGAAGGCCATTTGCGGAAAAGGATGCAGGGCAAGTGGAAACACAAGCCCTGCTGAAAAATGACAGTCCTTGCTTGGATGAGCATTTAAATCTTGGCTCTAAAGATCCTGCCATCCCTAGGATATCATCAGACAAAAGGTGTTGTCCTGAAAATCAGAAGAAACTGTTGGTCCACTTAGACCACCAGTGGTTATCTATTCCATCATTAAGAATCAATGTCTCACTGACATCCCATTACAAATACTCACTAGTCCAGTTCTGATGAGAAAGAAAATGGTAATAAAATGTAAGTCCAAAGAAATATTCCATTTGTGACTAAATCAAACCCTACTGTAATTATTATTTAGGCTGTTTCCAATTCTTAACCATTACAAATATCAGTCAGCGGAACATCTTTACTGTAAGTTTATCCATCTGTTTTCTTAAGACCAATTTCTGGCTGTGCAATTACTGAAACAAGAGGAGGAACTCTAAAGGTTTTGGTAAGTACTGCTAAATGTTATCCAGAAAGATGCTAACCCTTTACAATTCTATCATCATCACACATCTCCCACTTCATAGCAACCTCGAATGAGATGGTATAGTGTTATCCTTTTTATTCATCCAGATGCCCTCTATGCCATTTACTCCCAAATGACCATGATTTTGCTGTATTATTTTCCAGATAGTTTCCCCACAGCTCAGTAACAATAGCTTATTTGCATCAGGCAGAGAAGAGGGGTATAGGGACAAAGAAAAGGGAGTATTTAGGACAGGCCACCCACAAACCCTCTAATTCCCACACTAGAAAAAAAGAGAGAAATCTTAAACGCAAAACTACCTTGCCTCTTATTATAGCCTATACCACAAAAGGTAAGAGCACAGATCTAGACCAGAGGAATCAGACTGCCTGGGTTCAAATCCCAACTCTGTGGATCTTCAAACAAATTGTTTGACTCAATTTGTTGCTCAAAGACTCAATTTCCTTCTCTCAAAACAGAATAATAGTTCTACACTTTACTGATGGGTCATAGGATTCAGTGAGATGATATTCAGTGAGAAGCTCTGATGAAATGGTTAGTAAGGGAAGAAAAGACAAAAAAACAAAGAAGATTTTCATGGATTTTTCTCGGCCCTAATCATAAAGCATAATGACCAGTTGCTATCATCCTACACCACAGGAATGCCATACCAGCAGTCACTCACCTCAATTCCTCCATCCTTTGTCTGCACTTCAGGAAACATGTTTTTTCATTTAAAAAAGCACCAAAAACAAAGAAATGAGCTGGCACACCTACCTAGCAGTTCTACCTGCTCTGTGAATATATGTGTTGGCATCCTCTGGACAATCAAACTGAAGAACCCAATTCACAGCAGGGAAATCTGTACAGAAAGAATGTCAAGTTAGGAAATCAGCTGCAAGATCTGCCTTCTGCACTATTTTTGTTTTACAATATTGCTTGCCAGGACTTTCCATCACATTGAACTGATAGACAGAATCTGTGAACTCTATTAAAAATAAAATTGATTACATGAACCAAAAGATAATAAACACTTCTCTTGACAAAATGAACTAAAATTATGACAGTATTTAAATGTGAAGATTATTTCATATTGAACACAAAAGAGACATTGTTTTGCATCAAATAAAAAATACCCTCATATTTAGTAACATAAAAGAACTACTTCTCATGGGCTCCAACTATAAAACTGATTTTTAAATTTAGATGAAGGTTTACTTTTCCTGCTATTCCCATCTCCATTCAAATTAATATGTCTAAGTTCCCTCCCCCAATTTCCTAGCAATTGCTAGTCTCTATATATTTTTGGCTACAGAAGTTTCCATTCATTTCCAGAGATCCTGCTCGCAACACCTTAAGAGAACTACCTTTAGTCATTTAGGGATTTGCTGTGAGGATTTCAGATCAATTTCTATCAGAGAAAAGGACTAAGAACTTTAAAAAAAAAAAAAAAAAGGTTGGGAGTACCAGAAGAATGATAGAGGGATTACAAAAGGACATCTTTGGATAATGTCTAAGCTTCATTAATTAAGAAATAGCAGTATAAGAATATTACTTAGAAACATACAACTAAATACCAAAGGAAAAAAATAACAGATCTAAGTAGTTGCCCCTGAAGAGTAAGGAGTGTTAGAGCAGAGCCCACTGTCTCAAGCTCATTTTTACCAATATGTATGTGTTAGTCATTTTTTTTTAATTGAGAAAGGTTTAAAAAGATACTAGTGTAGCCTTAAAAAGTTTTTGTACATTACATAAGAGTAGAGCTTCAGAATACTCACTGCACAGTTTTGGAATAAAAAGACTGAAAGTTAAAAAGGATTGAATAAATTCATATTATAAAGACATCCTACAAAGTACACTGGATCTTGATCCACATTGCTAATTATCAGGGAAATGCAAATTAAAACCACAATGAGATATCACCTCACACCAGTTAGGATGGCCAACATCCAAAAGACTAGAAACAACAAATGCTGGTGAGGACGCGGAGAAAGGAGAACCCTCCTACACTGCTGGTGGGAATGTAAACTAGTTCATCCATTGTGGAAAGTAGTATGGAGGTTCCTCAAAAAACTCAAAATAGAAATGCCATTTGACCCAGGAACTCCACTCCCAGGAATTTACTCAAAGAAAATAACATCCCAGATTCAAAAAGACATATGCACCCCTATGTTTATCACAGCACTATTTACAATAGCCAAAACATGGAAGCAACCTAAGTGTCCATCAGTAGATAAATGGATAAAGAAGATGTGGTATGTATACACAATGGAATATTATTTAGCCATAAGAAGAAAACAGATCCTACCATTTGCAACAACATGAAGGGAGCTAGAGGGTATTATGCTCAGTGAAATAAGGTAGGCAGAGAAAAGACAAGTACCAAATGATTTCCCTCATTTCTGGAGTATAACAAAGCAAAACTGAAGGAACAAAAAACAGCAGCAGACTCAGACTCCAAGAAGGAACTAGTGGTTACCAAAGGGAAGGGGGTGGGAGTGTGGGTGGGGAGGGAGGGAGAACAGGATTAAGGGGCATTGTGATTAGCACATATAATGTAGGTGGGTCATGGGGAAGGCAGTATAGCACAGAGAAGACAAGTAGTGACTCTGCAGCATCTTACTATGCTGATGGACAGTGACTATAATGGGGTATGTCAGGGGGACCTGATAATACAGATGAATGTAGTAACTACAATATTGCTCATGTGAAACTGTCATTAGCTTGTATATCAATGATACCTTAATAAAAAAAATACACTGGATATTTATACAACAACATGGAAAGACTTCAAAAGTCATAGACTAATACGTATAATATTGTTTATGTATATTTTTTAAACACCCAATACTACCTATTGCTAATGAATACATTCGTGTAAACTTTTTAAAATATACTAGGACAGAGGTTCTTGACCTTTTTTCATGCCATAGTTGAAGCTTATGAACCCCTTCTCAGAAGGCTGTTAAATGCATGATGTAAAATATATAGGAGTTCAAAAAAAACAGTGACAAGTAAACATTTTTATTTAATTTTTTGACAAAGGAATATATAAGCTTGATTACTAACATAATAAGCAACAACCTAGTTGTGCGCCTATTAACCACCATAATATCAAAATAATACTGTGTAAACAACATCCAAGCAAAAACTGTAGTGTAAAATTATTTCAACCTAAAATTCTATTCCCAACCCAGCTATCATTCAAGAATGACAGATATACAATGACTCAAACTTTACTCCCATGCACCCTTTCTTAGGAAGCTGTTAGAGAATGAGCTTTATTAAAAAATAATAAAGAAAGAGGAAAGGTAGAAATCTGGAAAGAAAGGTCTCAGGATAACAAATGGGCATCAGACTTATGGAGCAACCAATCTAGAGCTGATGACAGAAAGCTGCAAGAAGAAGGTCTCAAGGGAATGAACTGTGTTTGAACTATTAGAAAACTAGGCATGTTACATCTGCTGAGACATTTGAGAACGGAACTGGGAACACAAAGTGAAATTTAACTCTGTTAAAGAAACACAAAAGAATGGAGACAATCTTAGTACACTCTTCACTTAGCAAACAATTACATACTCAAAACACTATAACTACAAAATGTTGATTTTATCAAAAGTCATGATATAGCAACACAGCCTAGAGCACTTTAAAAATATGCCTACTTGGCTCCAGTCACATGGGAATGAACTGGTATGATGTCTGAGATATGCTTTATAATACTCCAAAAGGGACAAAGAGACAGGAAGAAATAGGGATCTGCAAAAGGTAGTTGTTGAAGCTGGATAATATGTACATGAGGGTACAGTCTTTCTGTATATTTAAAAATCTGCCACAATAATTAACACACAGTGATTCAAGAATTCAAGTCACCACCTAGAATTCTTAACTTCTAGTTTTCCTAGTTATTTCTACACCCCATCCACACACTCACAAAGCTACCAGTTAAATAAGATTATCAAAGTGGCATTTTGAAAGTTTAAATAAAGTGTGATTTTAAAATAAAAATTAGAATTTTTGGTGAAAAGGCAAACTTCACTGGTTTTTGTTAAATAAGTTGGAATATTATTTATCAGGTTCCAAATTTTCAAGGAAACAGTAGATATTCTCTCATATCTTTGGACCTTTAATCCTCCTTTGATTATGTAGGCTCCTCTATATGTAATTATCATCATAATAAGAGCACAAAAGATGTAAATATTATAAAAATCACTAATGTATCCTTAATGCTAATCATCTCAGTTATCAATCTACCTGCTTTTCTCTTATAAGAAAAGAAAGCCCAATTATTTGAGTTCCCAAAATCCACCCATTTATAAGTGAATTATATTTCCCATGATCACAGAATATTTTCTCCTGACTTTTCTTACCCAGTCCCCTGGCTGCAATATCAGTAGCAAAGAGTACTGCAGCCCTCTTGCGGACAAACTCATTATAAACTTCCATTCTTCTCATCTGGTGCTGTCGACCATGCAGGGCAAGGATAGAAATACCAGGACGTAGCCGGCAGAACACTCGGTACAGATACTGAACCTAGACATTAACAGAAAAATGAGTTTGGTACTTCTGAATAGCAGTAGCAAAGTAAGTTTATGAGATGAACAGCAAATATGTATTACAGTTAATACAAAGCAGAGAAACAGAAATATAATCTAGAATTGTGATCTTCAAACATTATTTCCCTCACATTTCCTAAAATAACTTAGAAAAATAATTATGTTCCCCTGACATTTTTCCAAAGTTAACTGGTGGCAAAGAATGTAACTTCTGGTATATTGTAAATATTGTAAATATTGATATTCTAAAATAAATACTTAAAACCTCTTACAAATGTATCTAGTAGATCCTAAGTAGCAGAGCAATTTGATACTCACCACCAATTATTATTTAAAATATGCAAAAATCATGAATGTAAGATAAATTCTAGCCAAAATAAGCGGGCGAAGAGAGGCTACAAAGGGCCAGGTAGTTTATTTGAAATGAACGTAATTCCCGGGTGAAGTTCCCCAGTCTGGCTATCACAGGCCGGGGAAGTCATGTGCTCAGCAGGGCAGGCAGCAAGTTTTTAAAGAAGGCAGGGGGAGGGAGAGCAAAGGTATACAGTGGCACTAGGATTGGCTCGCCTAGGGTAGTGGGGGTTTCTCATTGGCCTTTAGCCAGGTACTGGAAAGTTACCACTAATCTTCTAGCTTGGGGGAAGGGCTCTAGTTAGGAATGTTATCCATCAGTCTCTGGAATGTTGTCAGACCGGAACCTATTGGTCTCTTCGCCTTATTTGGTGAGGCCTGAGCTTGTCCAGCAGGCTCACCTCTTCCCCTGGTGCCTCCAGCCTTACAATGAGGAAGGCTGTGTGTGTGTGTGTGTAGAGGGCCCCTAAATTTTGGTGAGGACCTAAAACTGCTCTAAGTCTTAAAAAAAAAATTAAACTGAAGAAATTCCTCTGTAACAGAAATTTTACATCATTTCTTTTCCTCCTTAAACTCTTATTTCAACTTCCTGACCCCACCAAATTTTCTTACTAGTTTCTTAATAAAAAGTTTTTATTGACTAACAAAACTCATGATTTCCTACAACAAAACTATGTATTAGCTTTAAGTTTTTAATTTCCTGTGGCCATAAGACTACATTAGAAAAATTTTTGTAGCTTTACTACTATTAGTATAGAATTGACCAAAATGACAATGTCAGAATTGATTAAGCTGTTAGATGTTAATGGCTCCATCAAGTCTTCCTTCAAATTTTGTTGAAATAACAGGAAACCACTTGAACTGCAAAAGGACTTGTTACCTTGTTATTAGGGTCATTCACTTTCTGGGCAGACATACCCTTGTGCCAGGAAGGTTCTCTGATCCTGAGACAATGAACCAGTAAGACTGGAGCTGGAT
Source organism: Manis javanica (assembly GCF_040802235.1). Lineage (NCBI taxonomy): Eukaryota > Metazoa > Chordata > Mammalia > Pholidota > Manidae > Manis > Manis javanica. Next base: position 113,182,692 of record NC_133161.1, read on the forward strand.
AGACTCATCGTGCCTTTCTTTTGTAAATTTCAAAAAGGGCTACCTTGACAAGGGGAGATGGGGAAGGCCAACCTGAAGACCACAGATGCACTCTCCAGCAAACAATCTCAGAAAAAGTACATATGGAAATTGGCAAGTATAACCTGAGTTCATGGAAACTTTCTGCAAACTGCACTCTTAAATCAAAAGTGACCTTGAATTCTTACTCTTGAAAAACTAGCTGAGGTGGAAGACACATGTAGAATGAAGTCATGTAGGTTCTAAGGAGTTTAAATTTAATTCTAAATTTACAGAAAAAAGTCATTGTAGGATTTGAAGCAAGGCAGTGACATATTCTAGTTTCCACTGTACAAACATTGCTCTGGCTATAATGTGGAATAACTATAGGAAAGAAAGTGAGGGAATGGAGAGACCAACCAGGAACAGGATAAAGTTAAGCATGCTTCAGACTAAATTCTGGCATGAGGGGTAACGAGAAGTGATAGAGCTAATGAGAGTTACCAATAGACTGAATATGGAAATGAAGATAGACAAGAATTAAGGATTCAGTCACTTAACTGAGATGGGGAAGAGGTGGAGGGGGCAGACCTCAGGGACAGGAAATCTTCAAGTGTTTTTCTTATGTTAAATTTGAGATGCCCTCTAGGCACTCAACTGGAAATATCTAGTAATCAAGTGGATACACAAGTCTGGGGCTCAGGAAAGAGGTGAGGGCTTGAGATGTAGATTTGGCAGTTGTAGAATACAAGTGGCATTTCAACACAAGAGACTACCTAGAAAGAGTGTGGATGGAGAAAGAGCAGAGCACAGAGATCTGAGGCACCCCAAACCACAGCGTCAGGCGGAGGAGAGCCCACAAGGAGGTGGACAGCAGTCTGAAAGCAAAGGAAAGTCAGGTTAGTGAGTGCAGAGTCACGGAAGTTCAAAGAAGTGTTTCAAGAAAGAAGGAATAGTTAACTGTATTAATGCTTCTCAGAGGTCAAACAAGAACTACTCTGACTGACCACTGCCTCTGGCAAGCTGTATTTCTTAATAAGGGCTGACTTACAAGAAGGCTGAGGAGAAATGAGGCAGTGACTCAGCTGGTAGAGATAAATCTCAAAGGAGCTGCCGTGCAAAACAGCAGACAAAAGGGGTAGTGATTAGAAAGCGACATGAGATTTGTTTTTTATTCTTACTATGCACAATATTCAAGAATGATAGGGAGAAAAGAAAATGCAGGAGAGGGAATATTTGCAGTAAAGAAGCCTTGGACAGGTAAGAGGAGAGGATCTGAAGTACAATCAAAGCAGCTGGTCACAGACACAAGCAAGAACCCTTCATCTACTGTGACAAGGGGGAAATCAGAGTATTATGAAGTAGAAACTTTAAACATAAACTCTTAAACTTATTCCCTTGTATGTAGATAACAAAAAATATCCTTTCTTTAGGAAATGTAAAGTTTTAAAAATCTAAGAGGTCCAAAAAAAGAAAAAAATCTGAAGTCATTCTTTATATAAAATGATAGGGTTCTGTGTTTTCCACCCAACAGCAGACCGACCACTACTTATCTTCCCCATAAGCTGTATGGAAACTCAACTACATATTTATTATGGTAAGCTATTCCAAAACCTATAAAACTAGAATCAATTTACAACATGCCAATAACTATATGTCATCAGGGAATGTGAAACATAATAGAGAAAAAGTGACACAAAAATCAACCATAGGACCTTTTCTTTATGTTAAGAGACCAAGTTTTCTTATACATCACTGAATCCCTTATTCATAGCACATGACTAGTTTTTAAGAAATGTTTATTAACTTAATAAAGATATAAACACTACAGGTGCATAGAGATGGAGCAATTGAAGGATCAGGAAATGTCAGCAGGTGTAACATTCAAGCTTAGCCTTAAAGGACATTAAATATTACCCCATAATTAGGGTGAAGGGATGCAGGAAGGGCATTCCAGAGACCAGCATGAACAAAGATATGGAAACATGGATGTAAATGGCATATTCATTTCAGTTTTCATGAAGAGTAGGTAGGTGTAAGATTATAAAGCCCTCTGGTTAATCTAGCCATTCAATTGTTCATTCTACCAGTATTTTATTAACAGCTATTATGTTCTAAGTTGTGTGCTAGGTGCTAACAATACTGAAGTAAAAACAGACCCAGTTTCTTCCCTTACTGAACTTGAAGTCTCACTGAAGGCTCCTTTAAAACAGACCAGGATTCTCATTATCTACAGATCCCTCACAACATCTAGTACTGTATTTATTAAAATAGAAAGGAAAGTGCTATTTGTCTAACTGAAATTTGGTATTTTAAAAGGGATGATTCAACATGAATAACTTAATAAAGATATATACTTGGTACCTCTTTACAACTGGAGAAAAATATAATACTTTTCTTCTTCAGGTGGCTTCTCAAAAAGGAATACAGGACACTTATTTTTTGTGGTAGCTCACAAACTATGTAGTTCTGTTCCAAAGTGGCAGGGGTGCTTATGGAAATAGGAGGAAAAATGTTAAAAATATGCCATGCTGGTAACTTTGAAATCCAGATGCAAAAAAAAGAAGAAAAAGAAAAATATTAACAGTGGTATCCTCTCAAATGAATTTCCCATACACACACACACACACACACACACACACACACACACACACACCCCAAAAGAGATTTCTCTACTGTCCTTTAGGAAATGAATTCAACACATGACTAAAATACATTTAAAAGCCCTTACAGATTATACATAAAAAATACAACAATGGTCACCTCTGAAAGGGTAGGGCCAAGGATTAACTGAAGGTGCATGGAGGACCTTGCTGGGTTGCTGGTAACACTCCACATCTTAATAGGGGCTTGGGTGATATACACATTTATCAACACTCAGCAATGTACTCTTAATTTGTTCATTTTGCTGTATGGAAAAATTAAATCAAGAAAAAAAACTCTACCCAAATATGAATTATAGGTCCTGATATGTACTGAAGTATTAAGGGGAAGTGTACAGTCTCTGCAATTTAGTTTTAAGACAGGTTGATATATAATTAGAGGGATGGATACCATTAGGTAACATCTAGGTGGCAGGTATAAAATGTTCACTATAATTTTATTTCAGTGGTGCTGCATGTTTGAAATCTCATATAATAAATTGTTGGAGAGACACACACATTTATTCTTTGAACTAATAAATATACTTTTAGGATTCTGCTCCAAAAAATACTAGTAAAACTACAAAGATTTATCCAGCAAGAAAAGGATGAAAATCAACACGTATGTCCACCAGTATGGAACTTGTGGAATGAACTGTGGTACATCCATACAATTAAGGATCATGCAACTATAAAAAAGGAATGAGGACTCTAACCATGGACTGCTGTAGAGGGACTGTTAGGATATATTGCTAGTAAAAGAAGCAAAGAGCAAAACAGTACACAGAACTGGTACCATTTACCAAGGTGGAGTTTTACAAATACATTTTACATATGCGTACAGTCACACACACAGATATCCCTGCATGTCTGTTTACAATTTATAAAAAAAAGTAAACCAAAAACTAAAAATTGGTTATAGGACAATATACAGACTTAAACTATATTTACAATCTATCTTAAATTGTACATTCAAAATATGCAGAATTAAATTGAATTTTTTTAAAAAGCAAAATAAAACAAGTGAGCCTAAAGATACATCAAGTTGATAGCCTAATGACAAAGGAATTTCAAAGGATTTTTTTTTTTAAACACATGCTGACTGGGATATCTAAGGAAAACGATGTAAAGGAAGATTGAACTTTTGTTAAGTAATCATATTGTTAGCAGTAACACTGGTATTATCCTGAAACTATTTTAGACATACCAATTAACACAAGTATAAGACATTAGGAATGAAGATGTTTATGTAAGAATTGTGTGTGTATGTGTGTGTCTGAGTATATAAACAAGTCAAGAGGCAGAGTAAATGACTGTAATCTTAAATTTGATATCTTAATATCAGCAAAGTTCATGTTTTCTCTTTAAAAAGAAAAACCCATGCACTTAAAAGCCTAAACACAATGACCATCCCTCTAGCACCTAGGCTATGGTGTTTAAATACAGTATCCTAAAATGATTTTATATGGGACAAAAACAGAAGATGAACCTAGAACAAGAAAGCAAGGAAGCCAAAGACTACTGGGATGTATGTATCTAAAGGATCCAGGTAACAACATGAAGAACCTCCTACTAGCTAAGTTTGGGATGATGCAAGACACTCTGAGTATTAAAAATATAGTAATAATTTCTAATGATTGAAGGACAAGACAGTATGTTTAAATGTATGAATTAATATCATCAAGTTATTAATTCATCATTAAATGTCACTAAGTCTGTTTGCTTTAATTAAAAACACTGCTTACCTTTGGAAAATGCTAGAGAACCAAGCATTTGGTTCTGATATAAGAACTGGTAAATAAAGAGAATGAAGCATGTGTTCTAGTATTCTGATCTTCTCTAAGAACTACACCTTAGAGAATCAAGTACTCGGTACAGGAAAACTTTGTGATATTAAAGTATTTCAGAATAACATAGTCAGAATATCACAATTTTGCAAAACCCAATGAAATAATGGATCTAGGCAATAATCATTGGCTGCTAAAATTGTAAGGTTAAAAAGTTATCATTCCTGCTCTAAAGGGGCTCTTGTATCAGATTAACCCTTTGGCAAAGAACATCAACTATAAAAATTGGAATAAATTAAAGCAAAAAAACAAAAAAAAAGCTGAAGGCATCAGAGAGCAACTAAGGCATCTAGGACTTGAGGTGCTAAAGGAGAAAATGGAAACATCCTGAGACAAGTCCATATTAATCTCTACTTTTCCCTCAAAGCATTTGATGTGCAAGATAGTTGAGAGATGAAGCAGCAGCCTTAGGCTTAAACAAGTCAGTTTAAGATCCTAGACAGAAGGAACCACAAAAAAACAATCTGAAATTCTTCATATAATTTCCTCATGACACATATGCCAGCTCCTAAACTCAGCATATACAAGCAAAATGAGTGAAAAGAAGCAAAAACCAAAAACTGTGGAGCTCAGAGCTGTGCAGAGATCCTGGCAGTCTCACAGTGCCACAAAGTTAAAATACCTGCATCTTTCAGTTCAGACCATCCAGAAGAGCTATGCCCCAAGACTAAGGGTAAAACAGAAATAGAACGGTATCTAAAAGGCAGACTAGCCCAGATCAAGGTAATCTGATCTTACCACATCTGCCTGTCCCCACCCCCGAAAAAGAAAAAAACAACTCAATCCTGCTTTTACCAAGAACCAAAGACAACAAAAAACTTTAAATCATGCATTACCTGCAAAAGAACAAGAGAGCTATCAGCTGACTGACACAGAAGTTGAGTACAACATAAAGACATCTTTAAAAAGTGAAGAGAGAAAAAATCCTGACAAGATAGCCTTTAAAAATAAAGATGAATAAGGAAGTTCTCAGAAATGTCAGAATTTTTCACTAGTAAACCTGACTAAAAGGAAATTCTTTTGAACACAAAAAAATACAAGAAATAAAAACACCAAATAAAAATTTGGGTAAATTTAAATAAATATTGTTTCAAAGAGTAGTAATAATTCCTTATGGGGCTTAAAATGTGTGAAATTAAAATACTTCACAATGAAGGCACAGTGGAAAGGAGTAAAGAGACTTAAATAAGAGTGTTAAATATAAATAAACTAAATCCTCTAGTTAGAAAGAAATCATCATACCTGATAAATAATAGAACTAAACAATACTTACAGAGACAAATCTAAAATCTAACAGAATACACAAAGTAGAAAGTAAAGGAATAGAGAGTCACCATACAACTGTTAACCAAAAGAAAGTCACTACAGACTAATATCAAACTAGGCTTTAAGACAAAAAATGTTAGTAAAGATAAAGAGGAACACTTCCTAATGATTAATGACTCAAATTAACAGGAAACATACTATCAGATTTGTGGGCACCTAAAAATATCTCAGAATATTCATCTAAAATTTGAAATGTTCCATAATTCACCACATAACTCAACTTACATTCACTAAAATGTAACAAATCACTATGGCTCCAAAGAACTATTTTCTCTTAAGGGAAAAAAAAAAATCATTAGAAGCAACATTTCACTACATACACCAATATAAAGAAAGCACACTGGTATTTTCTAAGTATAATCTGATAAACAACTTCAGAAAGATGTAAATTTTAATTTTTATGGTCTGTTACAACTTGAGAGTAGATAGTCTATAATATCTTAAAATATTCCTGATTATAAATTTCTCATGGTGTATTAACCAAATTGACAAGTTGCTAAAGGGAAATTCAATAATGACATTAGACAAAACTCACAAGAGCATCTGCTTTTTATACTGCTTTCAGTGAATTTAAGATTACAGAGTACTGCAGTCAGTATCACAAAACCCAAAGTTTTACCAATTAAGTTACTAAAGATCTGTCTTCTAAAATGTTTTCTGAAGGCCATTTTTATAAACGAAACTGTATTTCAAAAATTGTTTATGAAATAGTCTTTGTATTCCTTTTTCTAACTAACTCCATGCTCTACAGATAATAACCAACTATTATCTACAGAAACTGGAAATAGGTATAATATATACAATTAACATAAACTAAAAAGTTTTAGAGACCACCTAATAATTGAAAAATTAGTGTCTCTTTAAGATATTCACGAGTTTTGAAAATAGGTAGAAAGAAAATGGCAAAAAGAATCAAAAGACCCAGACAGTCCTTAGAATATCAAATTAATTGTACCTAGAATTTCAAAAGCTATCCCAACACAACTTTACAACAAAGACCAGTGTATACTCAACAGTAAGCTAGGGCAGAAACTATACCTCCAGTATCTCTTGCTATTCTACTCCTAAGTTCTTAATACCCAAAGCCAGTACTCAGATTTTCCAAAACTTATTTATTCATTATAATCATCCAGAAGTATGGAATCTGGTCTTTTCTCGGCTTAATTTAATCCTGGACATCTGTTGGCTGAACAAGGGTAAGGTGGGCCTGAATGCACACTTTCCCTGTATTTAAAGAATCTCTGAAAAGATAACCCATCATTTTTGTGATCTATTTCTTTTTAGACTATCGTTTCATAGCAAGAAATGAAAGTTTAGACAGAGATAATAGTAGGGTTGAATCCATTTTGAGATCTTCACAGATTCAACTTGTAATCACCGGAAAAAATTTCTCAAAGTCAAGTTTGTCCACAGCCTGCAATGATTCACACTAAACAAGAACATACTTCCAATTGTAATAATATTAAAGTACACCTTAAAACATTCCCCCAACCCATTTATACATTTTTCTCTCTAACACACACACACGCGCGCGCGTGTACACACCTTTTATTGTCACATAAACCCACATACCTTACTCCAGTTGTTAGTGAAACCAAAACAAAACAAGTTACTGGAACATTCTAAACAGAAATGTATTTTGCTGTACAGATAAAATGAGTTCCACTAGTCCTGTATAATACAGCTATAAAAGATGATTCTGTACCCAATTTTGGTAAGCAAAGGAAGCTATATTACCTCTACTACTCTGGAAAATCATGTCCATGAAGATATTAAAGGTTCTGAAAGCCTTGAAGAACACTGTTTTACTCCAATTCAACATTTGCTATTTACCTATGAATGCATTCCCCCATCCCACTCTACCCCCAATTTATGAGGCATAGTTGGTGAAGACCCATTAACATCTTATGGAAAAATATTTGTTCATCAGACCACATTTTGGAAAATATTGCAGTAGTATTCTCACATTTAAAAGTGCACTGAGAATTTAAATAATTTTATTAATGTATTTACTATGCTTTCCATATCTAATAACCCATAAAATAAAGTTTAATTTCTTAGAAAAGTAGTATTATTTTGAAATGTCAAATCCTATAAAAGGAACGAACATTGATTTTTGATTGAATCAAATATAGTTTCAAATAGTACATACCTGTATTTTGCTTTTTCATGAACCCAGACATACTCAGGTTTTTTCAAACTCAAGCATGCAAGGTCCTTTACAGATTTGGTTTGTGTAGCTGAGAAAAGCAAAGTCTGACGTTTCTTGGGAAGATTTTCAATAATAGCATTCATGGTATCAGCAAAGCCCATATCCAAGATTCTATCTGCTTCATCAAGAACTAAAAAGGGGAAATGCAATTTGAACTACAATATTTAAAATATACATTAGGCTAAGTGCAATGTCATATCCTGAACTGGACCCTATAACTGCAAAAGTGTATTAGTGGAAAACTGGTGAAATCCAAATAAAGTGGGATTTACATAATGTACCAATGTTAATTTCTCAGTTTTGACCAAGTTATCATAGTCATATAAGATATTACACTAGGAGAAACTTGGGGTAGTGGAGGTAGTGGCGGTACAGAGCAATTCTCTGTATTACCACTGCATTTGCTCTATGAATTTGGTTATATCAAAATAAAAAATTGATTTTAAAACTACAGATTAGGTAATAACCAAGTGGCTATATCTTAAAAGAAACATTTAGCTGTATCAAATAATGAAGTGTCTAATTTCATGTAAGAGTACTTACATTCTTCTATTTGATTTTAAGAAAGTCTAGTTGTACTCTCTAGGTTTAGAACCCATATACCAAGAAATTGTTCCAAGTTATTTCTCAGATTGCTTTTAATCATATTTATTCACTAAAACATTTCTATTACTAAAGTTTATGAGTGTTTTCTCCTCAGTTTGAGACTTTTTCATTAGAAATTCATTAGACTCACCTAACATTTGGAGATTGGTAGCATGAAAACATATTGTCTCATCCATGTGTTGAAGAAGACGACCCGGTGTACAGACAAGTATATTTATGTTATTGATCCTCTCAGCTTCGTGTTTCAGATCCTGAAAACAGTTGTTTCTTTTGATTACACAGACCCATCACTGAGCAGCCTGTGATCCAAAACTACACAAGGCATCTGCACATGGCATTTCATCACAGCAATGCAGATACCCTAGAAATAAGTATAATTTCTCCTTTCTATTTCTTTAACACATCCAAATTTCTAGTTCACATAAAAGTCCCTAGTGAAGACCTAAAGAGCTAAGAATTCTTCTAGATTCTTAATGGTACCAAGGATTTTGAGATCAATAAAAGTATCATATCAATGCTCTATATCTTTATTTTCTCTTACATCTGTCCAAAGAGACTTCAACTAGAATCTTCCTATTCAGGAACCAGGGGCACTGAACAGGCTCTCTAATACCACACACTGTACTTCATGGACTGAAAAAAATAGCTAAGCTCTCTGTGTTCTAGAATTTCTCTCTTCAAATCATGAACCACAGAATGTTAGTTGTTAAAAGTGGGTAACAGGTATAAGATTATCTGAGGGTTTGGGATGCTATTCTTTTCTGTGTGTATGTTTGCATATAAATTCAAGAGATTCTAGAAGAGACAGCATTCCATACCAGAAAGTAGAGCAGAAGTTTGAGCAGGTTCTATCATAACCTAAAATAAACATTCCTCAAAACTATCTTCTATTTCAGAAAGCTGGAGTAGCAATACTCAGACAAAATAGATTTTAAACAAAGCACAAAGAAGGTTATTACAGAATAAGGGGGTCAATCCAAGAAAAGGATTAACATTCATAAATATTTATGCACCCAACATAGGAGCAACTAAATATATAAAGCAAATAGTAACAGACATAAAGTTGACAGCATTAAACAACAGCAGGGGACTTTAATACCCCACTTACATCAGTGAAGATCATCCAGTCAGAAAAAAAAATCAGGAAACTTTGGACTTATACAGAAACTGAAGTCCCCAGAGGGACTTTAGATACATACAGAACATTTTGTCCAAAACTGCAGAGTACACCATCTTCAAGTATAGAACATTCTCCAGGGCAGGTCACATGTTAGGCCACAAAACAAATCTCAGCAAATTTAAGAAGACTGAAATCATATCAAGCACCTTTTCTGACCATAGCAATATGAAAGTAAAAGTAATTACAAGAAGAAAAATAGAAAAAACAAAAAAATGGAGATTAAACAACATGCTACTAAACAAGAGGATGAGGAAATCAAGATATTTTGAGACAAATGAAAACAGAAAACAACTTCCCAAAAATCTATTACACACAGCAAAAGCAGTTCTAAGAGGGAAGTTGGCAGTAAGACAGGCCTACCTCAAAAAGTAAGAAAAACTCCAAATAAACAATCTAACTTTACACCTAAAAGAACAAGAGCAAAGCCCAAACTTGGTAGAAATAAGGAAACAGCAGAGATCAGAATGAAAACAAACGAAACAGAGACTGAATAGTAAAATGCAATGAAACCAATAGCCAGTTCTTTAAAAAAGATAAACAAAAACACAAAAACAAAACAAACCTCTAGCCAGACTCATCAAGAGAAAAAGAGGGCTCAAATCAACAAAATCAGAAATGATAAAGACCTTACAACTGACAACACAGAAATACAAAGAATCAGAAGAGACTACTACAAACAATTATATGCCAACAAGTTAGAGAATCTAGAAAAACAGGTAAATTCCTAAAAACACACAATCTTCCAAGAATCACAAATAGAAAATCTGAAAAGACTGATTATAAGTAATGAAACTCCATCAGTAACTTTAAGTCTCCCAAAAAATGAAAATCCAGGAGCAGACAGGAAAATTCTACCAAACATTTAAAGAAAAGTTAATACCCATCCTTCTCAAATTATTCAAAAAAATTGAACAGGAAGTAATTCTTCCAAACTCATTTTATGAGGCCAACATTACCATGAAACCAAAACTAGACAAAGATACTACAAAAAAAAGAAAATTATAGGCCAATACCCCTGTGAACACAGATGAAAAAATCCTCAAAATATCAGCAAACCAAATTCAACAATACAGTAAAAGGATCATCCACCTTGATCAATCAGGATTTATTCCAGAGATGCAAGGATGGCTCAATATTCACACATCAATCAGCATGATATATTACATTAACAAAATAAGGATAAAATCATGTGATCATCTCAATAGATGGAGAAAAAGCATATGACAAAATTCAACATCCATTTATGATACACACTCTCACCAAAGCAGGTATAAGAGGACTTACATCTCAACATTTAATAAAGGCCATATGACAAGCCCACAGCTAACATCATAGTCAACAGTGAAAAGCTAAAAGGTTTTCCTTTAAGATCAATAACAAGACAAGGATGAGCACTCTTACTCCTTCTATTTAAGATAAGTACTAAAGTCCTAGCCACAGCAATTAGGCAAGAAAAAAGAAAAAAAAATATCCAAATTGTTAAAGAAGTAAAACTGTCATTATTTGTAGAAGACATTTCATATATATACATATATATATAAAACCCTAAAGACTTTATCCAAAAACTATTAGAATAAGTGAATTCAGTAAAATCACAGGATACAAAAATCAATATGCAGAAATGTTATATTTTATATATAATGAACAAAAACAGAAATTAACAATCCCATTTACAATTGCATCAAAAAGAATAAAATACCTAGGAATAAATGTAACCAAAAAGCAGAAAGACCTATTCTAAAAATTATAAAAACACTGATGAAAGAAATTGAAGATGACATAAATAAATGGAAAGATACTCCACACTCACAGATTGCAAGAATTGTTAAAATGCCATACTACCTAAAGCAATCTACAGATTCAATGCAATCCCTTTTTTCTTTTAATGGAACTGAAACAATCCTAAAATTTGTATGGAACCACAAAAGATCCCAAATAGCCAAATACATCTTAAGAGCAAAGCTGGAGGTATCAAGCTACCCCATTTCAAATAGTACTATAAAGCTATAGTAATCAAAACAGTATTAAACTGGAACAAAAACACATAAAGCAATAGTATAGAATAGAGAACCCAAAAATAAGCCCACAGATATATGGTCAATTAATCTATAAAAAGAGAGAAAAGAATATACAATGGGGAAGAGACGGTGTTGGAAAAACTGGGCAGCTACATGTGAAAGAAAAACTGGACCACTTTCTTGTGAAATATACAAAAATAAATTCAAAATGGATTAAAGACCTAAATGTGAAACCATAAAACTCCTACAAGAAAACATAGACAGTAAGCTCTTTGACATCAGTCCTAGTAAGATTTCTTCAGACCAGTCTTCCTAGGAAAGGACAGCAAAAGCTAAAACAAATGGGACTACATCAAACTAACAAGCCATTGCATGGTGAACAAAAACAACAAAATGAAAAGGCAACCTAGAAAATAGTAGAAGATAGTCACACATCATACATCTAATAAGGGGTTAATATCCAAAATATATAAAAAACTTACAAAAAATATCAAAAACACTAATTAATTAAAGAATGGGCAGAGGACTTGAATAAATATTTCTCCAAAGACACTAGAAGATGCTCAACATCACTAATCATCATGGAAATGCAAATCAAAATCACAATGAGATACCACTTCACACCTGTTAAAATAGCTATTATCAAGACAAGAAATAACAAGTGTTATTAAAGATGTAGAGAAAATCAAATTCTTGTGCACTGTTGGGGGAATGTAAATTGGTGCAGCCACTATGAAAATAGTACGGAGTTTCCTCAAAAAAATTAAAAATAGAACTACTATACAATTCAGCAATTCCACTTCTGTGTATTCACCCTAAGACAATGAAAATACCAGTTCAAAAAGATATGTACCCCAATGTTCATTCCAGCATTATTTACAATAGCCAAGATACTGAAGCAACCTCAGTATCCACTGAAAGATAAATGAATAAGGAAGATATGATGTGTATATAAACACAATGAATATTACTCATCCATAAAAAGAATGAAATCTTGTCACTTGCAACAACATGGATGGACTTAGAGGGTATTATGCTAAGTGAAATATTCACAGAGAAAGACAAACACAGCATAAACTCCCTGACATGTGGAATCTAAAAAACAAAAACTAAACAGAAATAAGACTCAAATACGAGAAACAAATTATTGGTTGCCAGAGGTGGGAGGGCCAGGTGGATGGCCAAAACAGGTGAAGGGGATTAAGGAGTATAAACTTCCAGTTATAAAATAAGTCATGGGAATTTAATGTGTTTTTTTTTAATTTCTAAAAAATAAAAATAAACTTAAAAAACTTTTTAAATATTCTATCTTCCTTTCTTCTGCTGCTGACTCAGCAATGTTCTGAATTACTCAACCTCTTAGATACTTTATTAATAGGAACTGGTTCACATACTGAAATGGTACCTTTCCCAATGTATATTAACAAATAGATTTATGAGTTGGTTGGAGAAAATTAATTTCAGAGAACCCAATCAACTCATATACCCTGACAACCAAATTCTACAGGACACTGACCACATCCCCTGTCTGGGGAGCCAACCTGCCTGTCTAGATGAAATCTCTACCTCTTCCCTGTCAACTGCTGTGGTGTTCCAACATAAGTTAGAGAAGTAAGAAAGGAAAGGACAAGGACAAATGGACAAACCTTTCCACCAATGATAAGACCAGCCGAAAAGTCGTGATTCTTTCCTACTTTTCGGAGAACCTCAAAGGTCTGATAGGCCAGTTCTCTTGTAGGTGATATAATCAAAACTCCCAGCCCATCATCTGAGGTCCACTGCAGACGATATAAGGCTTCCAGCACCTCAAAAAGGAGAGGATATCATGTTCAAGAATTCCTTTGAGAAGTTAGCTTTGATTCCAAGGTCAATCTTGCCCTACCAAATCAAAGGCACCTTCTAAGCAGAAGGCATACCAGTCACAAGTTTCATTAAATTAGAAAGAAAAAATTGTTTGCTTTGTTTTTCTTTTTCTTCCACCCACCAGAAGCTTCCTCCCCCAAATCATAAAGGGAAGGGAAAAGAAGACCCATGACAGCCTAACTGCTGCCAGAGCCATGCTATAAGGAGACTGGCAATCAATGAAAGGTATGTTCAGCTCACAGGTCATTAAAACAGGTTTCAGAAAAACATTTTGTCACCATTTTCTGAACATAAACCACATTAAAATAAACTTATCTGTGTAGCTGCTATAGTTACACAGTGATTGAATTTTCTGGTTGTAAAGAGACATCATTATGAAAAATTACGATATAAGAGAAAAATGGTTTTGCAATACTTGGAACAAAAAACTCAAATGTGATTTTTCTAAGCCAATTATTTTATGGGAATTAAGTCATGAGGCCAACAATGTAACTGAGATGTAAGTGAATTCCTAAGAAGATACATGAAACGATGTAGAAAGGACAGATATAAATGTCTGGAAAATTGTCAACAAATGACCCAATCTCTTTGAAGTGAGCATATTTCTGCTTTACCCTAAACAAGAGGCAAGCATAAATGCTATTGGCAGGTTTGCAAGTGTTAAGAGCAGAAACAGCCTTCCCCAGTGGTCCTACAGCAGAGCAAAAACATTCTGGCCTGCCATACTGAAATACTGCACATCCTTCAAAAATGTAGTGGCTTGTTCAAGGCACAATGACACATTTATTAAGTTGAGTGCCCACGATGTACAAGGCATTGTGTTAGGACCTGGGGAATATGGTGGAAAACAAGACAGATATAACACCTGTCTGATAAAGGTTGCATTCTAGCCGGGGAAATCCAGTATGAAACAACCCTTAATGTAATTATTTCTATCTAGGCACAAAATGTTTTAAAATCATGTAATACAGGAACTGATCTGATATTAGTAAACTACTTACTGGTACAAGGAAAGCCAAAGTCTTGCCAGATCCAGTTTTGGCAGCTCCAAGAACATCTTTACCTTGCAAAGCCAACCCAATGGTCTGCTTCTGTATCTCAGTCACCAAACGGTACTGGGCTTCTTGCAAACCTGGCCAGTAAGGAAGGGGAGGAAAATGACACTTTAGAAAACCCCTGTAGAACAGTATTATTATTTGAATTGTGCCCTTCTTAAAAATTCATATATTGAGTGAATCCCTAATTCAATACCTTAAAATCTGACTATATTTGGATATAGGACCTTTAACAAGGTAATTAGGTTAAAATGAGCTCTAATCCAGTCTGACTGGGATCCCTATAAAAAGGGAAAATCTGGGCACACAATGTGACACCAATGAGATAGTATATAAAAGAATAACCACACAAGGAAAGAACAGAAGGAAAGAACAAAAGGAACTTCTTTCCTTTTCCTGTGAGTCAAGGAAAGAGGCCAGGACCATTACAACTTCCATTAAGACTCTCAGAGGAAGCTAACTTAATCTTTGTACTTCCAGCCTCCAAAAGGATGAGAAACTAAATTTCTGTTCTTTCAGCCACCTAGTCTGTGATATTTTGTTCTGGGGGCACAAAACACCTAATACAAAAGATGTCACATTTTTGTTTATTCTCTTGCTTGTCTTAACATAATTAGATTTTGTTTTGATTATTCAGAGGCTATGGCATCTTCTTTTTGGCTTTTTCCTACTGTTGTTTAACCAGTCCAGGAAGGATGGCAATGTCAAATTGGTAAAATTCAAATAAGTTAATATAGTTTCCTGTTGTATAGGTTTTCATGTTATCAAGGTTATTTGCAAATTAAGATTTTCCAGGTTAAATTCTCTAAACCTTTATCCAATTATAAAAATCATCAAGGGGGATTCGCTTAAAGATGGCGACATGAGGTGAGACAGAAACCTCCTCCCGAAACCACATATAATATGAAAATATAGCAAATACAACTAATACTGAAAGAGTAACAGGAAAGGTGGCTGCGGCAGACTGACTGCACCCAGGGAACAGAGCAGACCTCATGGAAAAGGTAAAGTATAAAGATGTGATCTGGCAGGACCCAAGCCCTTCCCCCACACCATCTCACCAGTGGGAGGAAAAGAAATGGAGCAGGGAGGGGGTGGAGACCTAGGACTGCTGAACCCTCAGCCATGGAGATCTGCTCTGGGAGCACAAACCTATATTACATGGTACTCTGGAGATTGGTGGGGTTAGAAAGCTGAAATAGGCAGAATACTTGGAGACACAGAGATTCTGGCTACTTACAGAGAACAGGTACCCAGAACAGGCCACTCTGGGACAAAAGAAAAGTGAGTACTCTGACAGACTTCCTAACTGTGAGAGGGCTGCTAAAGAGGCAATAATTGCACAGAGCTTGCTACTCAGGAGAAAGGACAGGTGGACAAAATTGTCCAGGTACACTGCCCAGCAGGTTGGGAACTTTAAGGAACTTCAGGCGCTCCATCTCCCAGGCTGGCTACGCAGCTCCAAGGCCCACCACCATGATACACAGCCTGCCACTCCTTCCTCCCGCCCAGCATCAGCTCGCAAACCAGCTGCTACCGCCATTGCACTAGGCCAGCTAGAGGGCAGCCAAGCCTACAGCAGCAACAAATGCAAAGCAGAGAGGCTTCTCTCGGCACACTCAGCCTACTGGCCACGCAGGCACTACAGCCAGGAAGCAGGAAAGAGCTCTTTCCTCCCAACAGGCACCAGCACCACTCAGGTGCAACCCCCGCCATTGCTCCAGGGGCAGAGCAGCTCCAGAGAGTAGAGCATCGGGGAACTAGAGGGCACCACATACAAATATGAAATGTCAAAAGAACACACTTCAAGCCAAAATCCAAAAACGCTAGACAGAAGGCAAAGTGAAACTGAACTCACCAATCTTCCTGAAAGACATTTCAAAATAAAAACCATAAACATGCTCACAGAGCTACAGAAAAGTATTCAAGACCTCAGGGAGGAATTCAAGAATAAAATATGAACTTTGAAAAATATAGCACCTGAAATTAAACATACACTGGAGGGATTTAAAAGCAGATTAAATGAGGTAGAGAAGACAGTAAATGAAATAGAGAACAGGAATACAAAGGAGCTGAAGCACAGAGAGAAAAAAGGATCTCTAGGAATGAAAGAATATTGAGAGAACTGTGTGACCAATCCAAATGGAACAATATTTGCATTATAGGGGTACCAGAAGAAGAAGAATGTAAAAGGGATAGAAAATGTCTTTTAGGAGGTAACTACTGTAAACTTTCCCAATCTGGGGAAGGATCTAGCCTCTCAGGCCACGGAAGTACACAGAACTCTCAACACAAGTGACCCAAGGAAGACAACACCAAGACATATAATTAAAATGGCAAAGATCAAGGATAAGGACAGACTATTAAAAGCAGCCAGAGAGAAAAAAGATCGTATAAAATGTAAAACTCATCAGGCTATCATCAGACTTCTCAACAGAAACCTTACAGGCCAGAAGTGAGTGGCATAATATACTTAAAGCAATGAAAAAGAAGACCCTCTAACCGAGAATACTCTACCCAGCAAGATTATCGTTTAAATTTGATGCAAGGATTAAACAATTTCCACATTAACAAAACTTAAAAGAATTTACCTCCCACAAACTGTCTCTACAGTGTATTTTGGAGGGACTGTTATAGATGGAAGTGTTCCTAAGGCTAAATAGTTGTCATAAGAGAAAATAAAACCACAGTAAGAAAGTAGACCAATTAATTACTAAGGAAATGCAAAATTAAATCAACTACCCCAAAGTCAGTCAAGGGATAGACAAAGAGTACACAATATGATACCTATATAAAGAATGGAGGAAGAAAAAGGAAGGAAAAAAAAAAGAACCTTTAGATTGTGTTTGTAATAGTGTACTAAGTGAGTTTAGTTAGACTATTAGATAGTACAGAAGTTACCATTGAACCTGTGGTAACCATGAATCTAAAGATTGCAATGGCAGTAAGGACATATCCCTTGTTAATCACCCTAACTGTGAATGGTCTGAATGCACCAATCAAAACACAGACTCACTGAGGGGATAAAAAAACACAACCCGTCTGTATGCTGCCTATAAGAGACTCATTTCAAACCTAAAGACATACATAGACTCAAGGTGAAGGGATGGAAAAGTTATTTCATGCAACTAATAGGGAGAAAAAAGCAGGAGTTGTATTTGTATCAAACAAAATAGACTTCAAAACAAAGAAAGAAAGGAGACAAAGAAGGGCATTTCATGATGAAGGGGACAGTCCAACCATTATAAATACCTATGTGCCCAACACAGAAGCACCTACATATGTGAAACAAATACTGACAGAATTAAAAGGGGAAATAGAATGCAATGCATTCATTTTAGGAGACTTCAACACACCACTCACTCCACAGGACAGATCAACCAGACAGAAAATAAGTAAGGAGACAGGGGCACTGAACAACACATTAGAACAGATGGACCTAACGGACACCCACAGAATACTCAACCAAAAGCAACAGGATATACATTCTTCTCAAGTGTACATGGAACATTTTCAAGAATAGATCATATACTAGGCCACAAAAAGAGCCTCAGTAAATTCAGAAGGATTGAAATTGTACCAAACAGCTTCTCAGACCATAAAGGTATGATACTAGAAATAAATTACACAAAGAACCCAAAAAAGCACACAAATACATGGAAGTTCACAACATGCTCCTAAATAATCAATGGATCAATGACCAAATAAAAATAAAGATCAAGCAATATATGGAGAAAAATGACAACAATACCTTAACACCACAAAATCTGTGGGATGCAGCCAAGGCTGTGCTAAGAGGCAAGTATATTGCAATACAGGCATACCTCAAGAAAGAAGAACAATCCCATATGAACGGTCTAAGCTCACAATTAATGAAACTAGAATAAGAACAAATGAAGCCCAAAGTCAGAAGGAGAGATAATAAAGATTAGAGCAGAAATAAATAAAATTCAGAAGAATAAAACAATAGAAAGAATCAATGAAAGCAGGAGTTGGTTTTTTGAGAAAATTAACAAAATAGATAAACCCCTAGTCAGACTTAACAAGAAAAAAAGTGAGCCTACACACATAAACAGAATCAGAAATGAGAAAGGAAAATCACTACAGACACTATAGAAATACAAATCATTAGAGAACACAATGAAAAATTACATGCTAAAAAAATTGGATAACCTAGAAGAAATGGACAACTTTCTAGAAAAATACAACCTTCCAAGGCTGACCCAGGAAGAAACAGAAAATCTAAACAGACCAATTACCATCAATGAAATTGAACTGGCAATCAAAAAACTATCTGAGAACAAAACTCCTGGACCAGAGAGTTTCACTGCTGATTTTTATCAAACATTTAGTGAAGCCCTAATACCCATCCTCCTTAAAGTTTTCTAAAAAGTAGGAGAAAAGGGAAGACTTCCAAACTCATTCTAGGAGGCTAGCATCACTCTAATACCAAAACCAGGCAAAGTCACCACCACAAAAGAAAATTACAGACCAATATCCCTGATGAACATAAATGCAAAAATACTCAACAAAATATTAGCAAACCAAATTCAAAAATACATCAAAAAGATCATCTGTCATGATCAAGTAGGATTTATTCCAGGGATGCAAGGATGGTACAACATTTGAAAATCCATCAAAATCATCCACCACATCAACAAAAAGGACAAAAACCACATGATCATCTCCATAGATGCCAAAAAAGCATCTGACAAAATTAAACATCCATTCATGATAAAAACTCTCAACAAAATGGGTATAGAGAGCAAATACCTCAACATATTAAAACGCCATATATGACAAACCCATAGCCAACATCAGACTTAACAGCAAGAAGCTGAAAGCTTTTCCTCTAAGAAAGGGAACAAGACAGGGATGCCCACTCTCCCGACTTTTATTCGACATAGTTCTGGAGGTCCTGGCCACAGCAATCAGACAACACAAAGAAATACAAGGCAACCAGACTGTTAAGAAGAAATTTAAACTGTCATTGTTTGCAGATGATATGATATTGTAAATAAAAAACCCTAAGGAATCCACCACAAAATTACTAGAAATAATATTTGAATTTAGCAAAGTTGCAGGATACAAAATTAGTACACAGGAATCTGTTGCATTCCTATATACTAATGATGAACAAGTAGAAAGAGAAATCAAGAAAACAATTACATTCACAATTGAATCAAGAATAAAATACCTAGGAATAAACCTAACAAATGAGGTGAAAGACTTATACCCTGAAAACTACAAGACGCTCATGAGAGAAATTAAAAGACACCAAGAAATGGAAATACATCCTGTGCTCATGGATAGGAAGAATTAATATTGTCAAAATGGCCATCCTGCCTAATGCAATCTACAGATTCAATGCAATTCCTATCAAAATACCAACAGCATTCTTCAACAAACTAGAGAAAATCATTCTAAAATTCATATGGAGCCACAAAATACCCTGAATAGCCAAAGCAATCCTGAGAAGGAAGAATAAAGCTGGGGGATTAAGCTCCCTGACTTAAAGCTCTAATACACAGCCACAGTAATCAAGAAAATTTGGTACTGGCACAAGAACAGACCCATAGATCAACAAAACAGAATAGAGAGCACAGATATAATGCAAGTATATATGGTCAATTAATATATGATAAAGGAATCCTGGATATACAATGGGGAAATGACAGCCCCTTCAACAACTGGTGTTGGCAAAACAGGACAGCTACATGTAAGAGAATGAAACTGGATTATTGTCTCACTCCATACACAAAAGTAAACTCAAAATGGATCAAAGTCCTGAATATAAGTCTGAAACCATAAAACTCGTAGAAGAAAACATAGGCAAAAATTTCTGGAATATAAACATGAGCAACTTTTTTCTGAACACATCTGCTTGGGCAAGGGAAAGAAAAGCAAAAATGAACAAAGGAGACTACTTCAAGCTAAAAAGCTTCTGCACAGCAAAAGACACCATCAGTACAAGAAGAAGACATCCTACAGTATGGGAGAATATATCTGTAAACAACATATCCAACAATGGGTTAGCATTCAAAATATATAAAGAACTCTCACATCTCAACACTCAAAAAGTAAATAACCTGATTAAAAAATGGGCAGAGGCTACGAACAGACAATTCTCCAAAGAAGAAATTCAGATGGCCAACAGGCACATAAAAAGATGCTCCTCATCACTAATTATCAGGGAAATGCAAATTAAAACCACAATGAGATATCACCTCATACCAGCAAGGATGGCCAACACTGAAATGACTAAAAACAACAAATGCTTGCAACAATTCAGAGAAAGGTGAACCCTCCTACACTGCTGGTGGGAATGTAAATTAGTTTCACCATTGTAGAAAGCAATATGGAGGTTCCTCAAAAACTAAAAATAGAAATACCATTTGACTCAGGAATCCCACTCCTTCGAATTTACCCAAAGAAAACAAGTTCTCAGATTCAAAAAGATATTATGTACCCCTATGTTTATCACAGCATTATTTACAATAGCCAAGATATGGAAGCAACCTAAGTGTCCATCAGTAGATGAATGGATAAAGAAGAGGTGGTACATATATACAATGGAATATTATTCAGCCATGAGAAGAAAACAAATCCTACCACTTGCAACAACATGGATGGAGCTAGAGGGTACTTTGCTCAGTGAAATAAGCCAGGCACAGAAAGACAAGTACCAAATTATTTCCCTCATTTGTGGAGTATAACAACAAAGAAAAACTAAAGGAACAAAACAGCAGCAGACTCACAGACTCCAAGAAGGGACTGTGGTTTTCCAAAGGGGAGCGGTGTGGGAGGGTGGGTGGGGAGGGAAGGTGAGGGGGATTGAGGGGTATTATGATTGGTACATGTGGTGTGGGGGGTGGGGATCACGGGGAATACAGTGTACCACAGAGAGGACAACTAGTGACTCTGTGGCATCTTTACTAGGCTGATGGATAGTGACTTCAATAGGGTATGGGAGGGACTTGATAATATGGGTGCATATAGTAACCACAATATTTTTCATGTAAAACCTGCATAAGAGTGTATATCAGTGTTACCTTAATAAAAAAAGAAAATCATCAAGAAATCTACCAACATGTCCCAAGACCACCATATACTTACCTTTCAATGTTTTTTTAGACAAGGGGAAATCTGAGAATCTTGTAATTTCATTTACATTTATCTGGGAAAAAAAAAGAGACTGTGTCAGTTAACTCACAATAACATCCTATATAATCCACTTGTCTTATAATGAAACCTTTATTTTTTGTCTACATTGTGCTACTAGTTTGTCCCTGGTACTGCAGGATAGAACTCAATCATCACTTCTAATTAAAAATCATCATTCCTTCTGGAAGAATATATGCCTTAAGGAAGCTCTCATGAATCAAAAATATAGATCTGTAACAATTTCAGTTGGGGAAAAAAAAACCTCATTCACTCAAAATACACACACTTTCTAATTCTACCTTGACCATCCTTCACCTCTAAAATGTTGGAAGTACAGTATGTCATCACATCAATTTTGGAAAGAAAATTTTACATTCAGTCTATCCTTCAAGGAATATTAGTTTAAGAAATATGGGGCAAAATGACAATAAACCACAGAACCCAAGAGGAATAGTTCTATTTACACATTCTGGAGAATAGATTAATGTTAGTTGGAGAAATTATATCTTGTGAGCATAAACCTGTTAAAGTTTTAAACATAAATCAGCAGCATGTGAAATCCAACTTGACAACTACTCATTTGTGGGAATACTGAAGGAGGGGTATTATTTAACAACAACGAAGGGAAGTGTCTCTATCATGCTTGGAAGCCACAATAAGTAACATTTTGCCCTTTAACTTTACATTATGTTAGACTGTGTTAAATGTTGACTACTGATGTTCTCATTAGCATAAACCCAATTTTCTGAATTTCATTTCAGCTGCTCAAGAGAATTTTTTTATTACAGATGCTGAAAGCAGGAACTACTTTTCAGATCTGGGAATATGCTGCAAAAGTATTCATGATTCACAAAAGGAGAATGCTGCATTTGTAAGGTTCATTTATTTAAATTACACTCTAGGCAGTAAAGGAATGACAGCTTATATTTCATTTTACAGTCTACACATAATCTTTCCCAAGATTCATAATGTAGCCCAGACAGTATTATTCTCTGTTGTCACATGCTAAAAACACAAATATTAAAACATTAGAAAAAGAAAATTTTAGAGTACTATCCTATCCCAACAAGAAACTTCAATTAGTAAGTAAATTTCCCAAAGAATATATTAAAATAAATTGTGGCCCACACTTGCACTTGTAACGCCATCAGCTAAAAAAACTGTTTTCACAGAGAACAGAATGTTCACAGAAGCAGCTAGGCACACAACACACTAGTTAATCTCCAGAGATACAGCACAGGCAAAGTGGGCTATTCAAAAGAAACACTGCACATCTTCCTAAAGAGGCAAAATCCATTAGAATGGAACTGTTCCAGCACTCTTATCAACCAACAATTACAATGTAAAACTATACAACATATTCTTAGAAAAAAGTCAACAAAGAAAGAAGGAAATTTTTAATCCACTGATGATCTAGAACAGGGGTCAGCAAACTACTGGACCAGTGCAATTTGCTGACTGTTTTTGTAAATACAGTTCACTGGTACACAGCTACAAGCATTAATTTATTATCATCTCTGTAGTTGTGACACAGACGGTCTGTAACAGGCTTTGTGGGCCACACTATCTGGCCATTTTCAGAAAGTTTGCTGACCCTGTTCTAGAAGACTCTGAATTATATTCCAAGGAATACTTAGCAGCCACAGCAGATGACCACGGTTCCTCTATTTCCTTTTCACTTCGTCCCCTTTCTGTTCTTAGGGGTGAAAAAAATCACTCCTGTCTTCCCAAACCCTCTAAATTCTGTGTCATTCTTCTGAAAAAAAAAAAAAAAAACAGATGCTTCAGTGACAATTGGTGGAAAAGCTGGAAGGAGCACAGGGGAGAATAGGGTAGATATTACTTAACTACCCTTCTATACTTCAGCTCTCTCTTCTTACAACTGTTATTTCACACAAAAGCGAATAATGCTTTTACATCCTGAAAGCCAGAGAGAAGTATAAAAACTTCCTAGAATCTTCCACCTATTGCAATCAAGAAAATCAATCTGCCTCAAATGACACCAAATTCTGATTAGGGGAGAAAAAAAATCTGGATTAGATTGAGGAGTTCCTATACAGCACAGCTGATGATGATAAAAGTCTGAATGAATCCCAGGTGCAGAGAGTTTGAGTCATTCAGCAACAGTGAAAACAGTTGCTGAATTAAAACAAATAGATCAACACTCCTCAATAAGCTTCAAACCCCGACTCTTCCCAACAGCCCCTCCAACACATACCCTCTATGTATGAGGTAGAAAAAGCCACCAGTCCTTCAATGGCAGAGAAAACTGACTGATACCAGCAGTCCCTACTGAAAAAGCTATGCTTCCCTGGCATGCTCCCTGAAGCAGTACGAGTGCAGAGCCATTCCAGTAGGACAGGGGATTTTTTTAATGACATCTTATGGCTCAAGGACCCCTCATCAGCCAAAGCTCTCTTAGAACTGTACCACAGCTGAGGCTTTTCCTACTGGCTCCTCCTTCCATCCTCTCTGCATCCTCTCCTTATTTACGTTCCTTCTCCTTCACTTTCACAAACATTTCCACCAATAAATCTCCAATTCACTTAATCTTATGTGGCCATATGCCTCTCAGACGACCTAGACTAGACTATATCAACAGCCTCCTACCTGGTCTCTTACCCTCCAGACCCTTTACAGCTTGGATATATTCTTGAACTACCCTCAAAGACTCCCCACTGCTTCAAACTAGTCTCTAAAAATAGCCTCTCTCTAGTTTCCTACTGTTGCTGGAACAAATTACCACCAACAGTGGCTTACACCAATATAAATTCATTAAGTTACAGCTCTGGAAGTCAGAAGTGCAAAAGGTTCCCACTCAGCTAAAATCAAGGTGTTGTCAGGACCACCGTGGATAAAGTAAAGTTTCCTATGGCCAAGATCCTCACCTAAACCTAAACTACTTGCTGTTGTAACTGGCCTGCTGATAGGCTGCTGCTTCCACACCCATAGGCAATTAGCTATTATTGACTGAGTCACTATTTAAAGAGCTCTGCCGGATGCTGTGGGCAGGGGCAGGGGCAGGGGCAGGGGCAGGGGCAGGGGCAGATTACAGACCTACAGACATTAGATGCAGACATGATTCTAGTGCTCAACCTACCGCCAGAAGAACAAGGCAGGTAATAAACCCTTTTACTCCAAGAATGTTCCATTGTCATTCCTCTGTCTCATTGAATCCATAGTGAACTTGCCTAGGGCTGAAACCCATTGGCAAGACAATAGGCAACTTTGGCAGGATTCATTGTTGACCAAGGAAAATAACAGGCTGCCCTTATGGGAGGGGTGCTTCAGCAGGATGCCCCTATGAATGGGAAGTCAGTCAATGTCCCCCAATGGGTATGTGGTCTGAGGTGGCTTGCCTCTTGGAGGGCTGGGCCCCACCCCAGGATTGGATGCAGATGGAGGTGATACCTGAGGCAGCAGGGATAGCCTTGGTGTAGTAAGTCCTTGAAAAACACAGTGCCCGTGAGGCAGTGGGGACTGTGGGTTGGCTGCTTTGCACAGTATTTAAAAAGTCTACAGATGAAAAGAACATGCTCCTGAAAGAGACACAAGAAATGGCAGCACAAGAACACAAGCTGTGAACTGCTATGGATTCACTGAAGAATGAAATGGCCTTGATGCGAGAGGAGGCAGCACAGGAATGCTGGCTGCAAGGTGCCGTTGAAGAGGTAAAAAATTTGTTGGTGACCAAAAGCATGTCACTACAAAGAACTCTGAAGGAGGTAAAAGCCATGAAGGAAAAGGACAAACCCCTGCAAAAAAACACAAGAGGTAGTACGAGAACATGAGCTGCAAGGTCCAGTGAAGGAGGTAAAAGATTCCTTACAGTATGAGACAGCAGAACTGCCAGGTGCTCTGAAGGAGGAAAAGGCCATGGAGAAGGAGGATGTACTCCTGAGGGAAGCACAGGAAGAGGCAGCACAAGAACTCCAGCTGTGAGGCATTGAGGTGAAGGTAAGAACTGTTGAAGAATGAGCTAGCATTGCTGCGAGGCACTGTGGAAAAGGCAAGACCCCTCCTCTATTGAAAGCATGCCCAGTGGTGATAAAGAAAATAAAGACACAGCAACCAAGGATTCCTCCAGAAGAGGTGCATTCCCCTCCCCAGGTCGTGGAGCACTCTACGCTCAACCCCTATACTCAGGCTGAGCTGATGGATTTGGGCTCCCAGTTTAGGCAGAAGCCCTCAGAGTCAATATCAGCTTGGCTCCTGCATCTATGGGATTTACAGGTGGATGGAATTGTTCTGTCTCAATCAGAGATGGGAAAGCTGGCTTCCCTCACAGTTCAGACTGCCTTAAAGCTGCGATTACAAAGTGCACATCAGACCCCAGGGAATCACTCCCTCCTTGATTGGCTTATGGCTGCACTTCGTGCTGTGTGGCCGAATCACGGTGATTTACCATCCTCCGCTGCTAGATGGCAGACATATGCTGAGCTCCAAGTGTTACGGGAGCTAAGCATAAAAAATGCCATCTATAGTCCAGAGAATTATGGCCCAAATGAGGAACCTTTTACTGCACAGATGAGAAATGTTGTGCTTCAAATGGCTCTAGTGGCCATTCTTGCCCCTCATTTAGGGCAGCCCATAAGTGAGGTTACCCATACAGTAGAAGACTTAGGAGAGGCTAAGGAAATGAGAGCACAGAAAGAAATAAGGTCTGCTACTCATAAGAAGAATTTAAAGGTCCCCATGAAGGTTACGAGGACCCAGATGTGGGCTGATTTAATACGGGAAGGAGCAGACAGAAGGAAATTAGATAGGAAATCAAATAGAATCTTACTGGAGCTGTAGCAACAACTGAAACCAGAGCAGCAGTTCCAGCCATAAGAAACAAAGAGGAAGAGCCCAGAGACAGAGCCATAAGTCCGGCCTGTGTGTTTGCAAGACTTCCGGCTGGAGAGTAAGCCAACCCTACTTGAACCCACACAGGACCATTGTCTTGAATGAATCCTCCCTGGTAGACAAGATTTGCCTACACAGGTGTCATTAAAACATGTGTCTTCCCGCCCTTACGGTCTTTCTGGATTCAGCACACACCATAGCAAAAAAAGAAAACTGCTACTCACTGGGTGCATGGAGCTCCCTATCTGTACCACTACTAAGTGTGAGTCACGAACTCATCTGAATACACGAACTGGTCTTGAATACAGCTGAAATAACCACCTCAGGCTTGAGGATTATTATAATTTTTGTTACCTGTACCAAAATCTTGTTGTATCTTGATTTTTGTTATTATCTCTGTGTTATTGTTATCCTCTGTTGCTCTTGTGGAATTTGGTTACAATGCTCCAGCTTTCTCGCACAGGGACCATGGCGGAAGATTGAGCGCATGAAGATTCTGAGGTGAGAATCCTGGAGGGGTGGAGTGTGGATAAAATGAAGGTTCCTATGGCCATGATCCTCACCTGAACCTAAACTATTTGATTATGTAACTGGTCTACCGATAGGCTATGGCTTCCATACTCCTAGGCAATTAGCTATTGTTGACTGAGTCACTACATAAAGAGCTCTGCCCAATGCTCTTAGCGAAAGCAGAGATGGAGGAGGATTACAGACCTGCAGACTGTTGGATACAGACATAATTCTAATGCTCAACCTATCAAGAACAAGGTTAATAAGTCCTTTCACTCCAAGAACGTCCAATTGTCATTCCTCAGTCCCAATGAATCCATAGTGAACTAGCCAGTAGTTGAAACCCATTGGCAAGACAGCTGCATTTTTTCTGGTGACTCTAGGACAGAATCCATTTCCTTGCTTTTTCCAGCCTCAAGTGCTGCCCACATTCCTTGGCTTATAGCCCCCTACCATGTTCAAAGTCAGCCAGCAACCATCGGTCAAGTCTTTCATCATTCATAGGACTTTGACACTGACTCTACTTCCTCCCTTCTCTGCATGTAAGGGCCCGAGGGTGATAACATTAGGCCCACCTGGATAATCCAGGTCAATTACCCTATTTTATGATCAGCTGATTAACAACCTTAATTACCTGTGCCATGTAACTTATTCATAGGTTACCAGGATTAGGACCAAACACCTTTAAGAGATGAGTAGTCTACCTACAATCCACCTCCCACCCTCTCCTCCAAACTCATTGGAAGCCAATTCAGAAACACATACCACACTCCAAGGAGCATTCCTCCCCTCAAAGAACACCATGCATTTTTTATTTTTGCATTTCCTCATATTGCTCCTTCTGCCTACAATGTTCTTGCCAAGCTTTTCCATCTAGAGAACACATTAAAGAACTAGCTCCACTCATGGCCACCACACACCACTGGACACTTTGTGCCCTACACAAAGGCATCTGGCAAGCCTGAGGTATGGGAGCTGAAATCCAGCACACATTCAGCTCCACAAGCCTGCACTGAGAGCTGCAACTACCAGGAGGAAGGGTAGCATGCCCAGAGGAAACACTGTTTTTCTAATTCACCTGGCCAGAAAGAGCACTATGCAGGTCAATCTTTTTTTCCCTATCAAAACCATCTTCTAAATCTACAGCACTGTGTGTATTTACTACTTTAACATTTGTCAAAATCTATTAATCTTACCTCCCTAGGGACCCAGAGGGACATAGCACACTGTGTCGAAAACGGAAATTCCTATGGCCAGGATCCTCACCTAACCATAAACTACTTGATGATGCAATTGGCCTACTGCTAGGCTACAGCTTCCACACCCACAGGCAATAAGCTATTTTTGACTGAGTCACTATATAAAAAGCTCTGCCCAGTGCTGTGGGCAGAGGCAGAGACAGATGATTACAGATATGCAGACATAATTCTAGTGCTCGACCTACAACCGGGAGAACAAGCCAGGTAATAAACCCTTTTACCCAAAGAACGTTCCATTGTCATTCCTCCATTTCATGAATCCATGGTGAAGTTGCCCAGTGCTGAAACCCTCATCAAAACATGCTGTACTAAAACCTGTATGCATAAATGCTGTCAACTGAGGAGCCATCTGGAGAGGGTATGCACCTTAATTAACTAGAGAATAACAAATCTACTGTGACCATAGTATTATTACTAGCCCTGGCAATTGATTTCACACTGCATTTATATATTAACAAAATCTTAAGAAAATAGTTTTAAGATTAAAAAAA
Organism: Manis javanica; assembly: GCF_040802235.1. NCBI lineage: Eukaryota > Metazoa > Chordata > Mammalia > Pholidota > Manidae > Manis > Manis javanica. Next base: position 113,211,710 of record NC_133161.1, read on the forward strand.
TAAAGAGTACCAGAAAAAATTTTCACCAACTTGAAGACTGGTTTTTAAACATTTGTGTACTACAAAGCAGTGAAGTGTAATGCTCTGGCATCAGCCCTAGACTACATGAACTTTTTTACTTACTAGCAGTTTAACTTTGTGCAAGTTATCTAACTTTGCTGTCCCTTAATGTTTCCTCACCTGTACAATGGAAACTATCACACAGAGTTGTTTAGTGTAAGTATATGACAAGTCAACATCTACAAGATTGACTAATGGAATTATAATGAAAACAAGACCAAAAAGAATAGACCGATGTTACCAAACAGAAAAGGTCACTGTGCACCAAATACCAACTGAGCACCTATAACATGATAAGCACTATGCTACCAGACTCTGAGGAGAGCTAAGGTCAGTGTACCAATGGTCTCTGACTTTCAGAGGGTCAGGGTGCTGGGGAAGGTGGGGTTCCTATGGCCAGGATCCTCACTGAACTTAAACCACCTGATGATGTAACTGGCCTGCTGCTAGCCTACTGCTCACACACCTTAAGGCAGTAAGCTATTACCGCTCTATATAGAGAGCTCGGCCCAGTGCTCTGGGCAGGAACAGAGACGCTAGTGCTCTACCTGCTGCCAGAGAACAAGCTGGGTAATAAACCCTTTTCACCCCAAAGAATGTTTTGCTGTCAATTTCTTTGGTCACACTGAATCCACAGCAAACTTGCCCGAGGCTGAAACCCATTGGCAAGACAACTGGGAAAAGTCGGCAGGGTTTATTGTTGACCAAGGAAAAAGACAGGCTGCCCTTATAGGAGGGGTACTTCAGCGGGCTGCCCCTGTGAATGGGGAGACAGTGGATTTTCCCCCAATGGCTACGTGGTCTGAGGTGGCTTGCCTCCTAGAGGGCTGGGCCTCACCCCAGGACTGGAGGTAAGTGGAGGTGACACCTGAGGCAGTAGGGGTGGCCCTTGGTATAGTAAGCAGATCCTTTGAGAAGCAGAGAGCCCGTGAGGCAGCGGGGACTGTTGGGTGGCTGCTTCTCACAGTATTAAAAGGGTCTACGGAAGAGATCCAAGAAATGGCAGCACAAGAACACGAGCTGCAAACCTCAGTGGATTCCCAAAAGAAGGAAACGGCATTGATGCAAGAGGTGGCACGAGAATGCAGGCTGCAAACTTCTGTGGATTCCCTCAGGAGGGAAATGGCATTGATGCAAGAGGAGACAGCATGAGAACGCCGGCAGCAAGGTGACATTGGGGAGGTAAACAATTATTTACCAGAGGAGATGGCAGCACTGCCAGGTGTTCTGAAAGAGGAAGAGGCCATCAAGGAAAAGGACAAACCCCTGAGGGAAGCACAGGTGGAGGTACCCTGACAACCTCAGTTGCAAAGCATTGAGCTGAAGGTAAGACACCTTCTGAAGACTGAGCTAGCATTGCTGCAAGGAACAGTAGAAAAGGTAAAGATTATAGCAGAGGCAGCACTTGGGGGAGGGGAGAGAAAGATGCCATCAGCCCCAGAAATGGAGGAGCTGGGGAAGGATAAAGGGGTGGTGCCAGAGGCACTGGCGCCTCCTGTACTGAAAGCACGCCCAGTGGTTGTAAGGAAAATAAAGACCTAGCAGCTGAAAGTTCCCCCAGGAGAGGAGCAACCCCCTCCCCAGATCGTGCAGCACTCTGTGGTCTGCCCCTATACTCAGGCTGAGCTGGTGGACTTGGGCTCCCTGTTAAGGCAGAAGCCCTCAGAGTCAATATCAGCTTGGCTCCTGCTTATGTGGGACTTAGGAGTGGATGAAATTGTTCTGTCAGGATCAGAGTTGGAAAAGCTGGCTTTCCTGACAGTGCAGCCTGCCTTGAGGCAGCGATTACAAAATGCACATCAGACCCCAGGAAGTCACTCCCTCGACTGGCTTATGGCTGCACTTCGTGCTGTGTGGCCCAATCCGGGTGACCTGCCATCCTCTCCTGTTAGATGGCAGATGTATGCTGAGTTCCAACAGGTGCTATGAGAGCTAGGCATAAGAAATGCCATCTATAGTCCAGAGAATTATAACCCAAATGAAGAGATTTTCACTACTGGGATGAGAAATATTGTACTTCAAATGGCTCCTACATCCCTCTTTGGGTCTCTAGTGGCTATTCTTTCCTCTCCTTTAGGGCATGCCATAAGCGAGGTGACACATACAGCAGCAGACTTAGGTGAGGCTGAAGCTGAGGTTTGGCCACCAGAATAACATCTTGCTGCCAGCACCAACTGCACTGAACCCCAGAGACTCCATTGAGTGGACATTGCACCTTGCTGTGGATTCAGTGTGACCAAAGAAATTGCACCTTTCGACACATGGAGTAACGATGGCTGGCTCTCCTGGCACCTTGAGGACAAGGCCTGGAAGCTGGTCTCCTGTGTATTCCTGGAATAACAGCAGAGTGGTCACCAAAGGTCACAGTAGTATATCCTGAACGGCCAGAAGGTAAGAGCATCTTACCGGGGAGTTTTATCATTATGGCCAGTGCATGCACCTCCAGTAGCACTATATATAGACCCTTCAGTAATCCCCACGGGGAAAGGAGTAAAAGTATGGTATACTAGACCTGGAAGGGACCCCCTTCCTGCTGCAGTCCTATCACAGGATCACTGTCTTGTATGCATCCTACCTGATGGACAAGATTTGCCTATATTGGTGTCATTGAAACATGTGTCTTATCGCCCCTAAAGTCTTTGTTATTAGGAACCTCCTCTGGCTTGAGGATTACTATAATTTTTGTTACCTATAACAAAATCTTGCTGTATCTTAGTTTTTATTATCTCTAAGTTGTTGTTATCCTCTGCTGCTATTGTGGAATCTGGTTACAGTGCTCCAGCTTTCTCGCACAGTGTCTTGCCAATGGGTTTCAGCCCCGAGCAAGTTCACTATGGATTCAGTGTGACCAAAGAAATTGACAGCAAAATGTTCTTGGGTGAAAGGGTTATACCCAGGTTTATTTCCAAGTGGCAGGTCAGTCACTAGAATCCCATTAACTCAGAGCGAGTCTGTATGCAGCAAGCCAGTCTCTGTTTCTAGGCCCCTCTGTCCGCACAGCCGTCCTCTGGGCCTCTCTGCACAGTCGTCCCGCACAGCCATCCTCTGGGCCTCTGTCCTCGGTGCTGCCACCACTCCAACCTCTGCTCTGCTCTCCTGCAGCCTTGCAGCATTGCCAACATGTCATGCCCAGAGCACTGGGTGGAGCTTTTTATATAGTCAACAGCCATGTATTGCCCACAGGTGTGCAGTGAGCTAGTCAACTACAGCTAGGTGAGAATCCAGGCCACAGGAACTCTCATTTTATCCACACTCCACCCCTCCAGGATTCTCTCCTCTCAATCTATGTGCCCTTAGTCCTCTGCAATGGTCCCTGTGCAAGGAAGCTCGAACATTGTTCTCCAGCCTCTCCAGCAAAAAATCTTGCAGACACACAGGCCGGACTCGTGGCTTTGTCTCTGACCTCTGCCTCTTTGGTCTTAATGGCTGGAACTGCTGCTCTGGTTTCAGCTGTTGCCATAGCTCCAGTAAGATCCTATTTGGCTTCTCATCTAATTTCCTTCCATCTATTCCTGCCCATATCAAATCAACCCACATCTGGGTCCTTGTAACCCTCACGAGGCCCTTCAAATTCCTCCTGTGAGTAACAGGTCTTATTTCTTTCCAGGTTCTCGTTGCTTCAGCTACTGTACGTGTCACCTCGTATTTTGTAATCACTGCCTCAAGGCCGGCTGCACTGTCAGGGAAGACAGCTTTCCCATCTCTGAGCCCGACAGAACAATTCCATCCACCCCTAAGTCCCACAGTCCCCGGCTCAGCCTGAGTATAGGGGCAGACCATAGAGTGCTCCACGACCTGGGGAGGGGGCTGCTTCTCTCCTTGGGGAACTTTCAGCTGCTGGGTCTTTATTTTCTTTACAACCACTGGTACTGCTTTCAATACAGGAGGGGCCAGAGCCTCTGGCACCACCCCTTCATCCTTCCTCAGCACCTCCATCCTGGGGCTGATGGCACCTTTCTCTCCACTCCCCCAAGTGCCTCCTCTGCTACAGTGCCTCACAACAATGCCAGCTCAGTCTTCAGAAGGTCTCTTACCTTCAGCTCAATGCTTCACAGCTGATGTTCTTGTGCCACCATTTCTTGGGTCTCCTCTGTAGACTTTTTTAATACTGTGAGAAGCAGCCAACTAACAGTCCCCGCTGCCTCCCAGGCACTCTGCTTCTCAAAGGATCTACTTATTATACCAAAGGCCACCCCTACAGCCTCAGATGTCACCTCCACTTGCCTCCAGTCCTGGGGTCGGGGCCAGTCCTCTAGGAGGCAAGCCACCTCAAACCACACAGCCATTGGGGGACAATCCACTGTCTCCCCATTCACAGGGACAGTCCGCTGAAGCACCCGTCCCATAAGGGCAGCCTTTTTCCTTGGTCAACAATGAGTCCTGCCAACTACACCAATTGTCTTGCCAATGGGTTTCAGCCCCGGGCAAGTTCACTATGGATTCAGTGTGACCAAAGAAATTGATAGCAAAACGTTCTTGAAGTGAAAGGGTTATACCCAGATGTACTTCCAGGTGGCAGGTCAGTCACTAGAATCCCAATCACTCAGAGAGAGTCTGCAGGCAGCAAGCCAGTCTCTGCTTCTGGGCCCCTCTGTCTGCACAGCCATCCTCTGAGCCTCTCTGCAGTCATCCCGCACAGCCATCCTCTGGGCCTCTGTCCTCAGTGCTGCCACCACTCCAGCCCTGCTCTGCTCTCCTGCAGCCTTGCAGCCCTGCCACCATGTCATGCCCAGAGCACTGGGTGGAGCTCTTTATATATAGTCAACAGCCATGTATTGCCCACAGGTGTGCAGTGAGCTAGTCAATCAGGGCCAGGTAAGAATCCTGGCCACAGGAAGTCTCATTTTATCCATACACAGGGACCATTGCAGAAGATTGAGAGTGTGTAGACTGTAAAGTGAGAATACTGGAGGGGTGGAGTGTGAGGAAGTTGGGATTCCTATGGCCAGGATCCTCACTGAACTTAAACCACCTGATGATGTAACTGGCCTGTTGCTAGCCTACCACTTCCACACTTTTATGCAATAAGCTATTACTGCTCTATATAGAGAGCTCGGCCCAGTGCTCTGGGTCGAGGCAGAGATGCTAGTGCTCAACCTTCCGCCAGGAAAACAAGCCGGGTAATAAACCCTTTCACCCCAAAAAACGTTTTGCTGTCAATTTCTTTGGCCACATTGAATACATAGCAAACTTGCCTGGGGCTGACACTCATTGGCAGGACAGAGGGTCTTCTAGTGGATGAGTCAACAAATAAGATAAAGACGCCAGTCATCACAGCCTGGTGATAAATGATGTAATAAAGGTGTATACAAAATGCTACAGACATACAGCAGCCCTGAAGCCACCTGGGGAGGGCAGGAAGAAAAGTTTAAAAGTCTGCAGGGTGGGGTGCTATTCAAGAGTGCTTATTGCAAGCAGTGGAAAATCAAATACCAGGACAGGCGTCAAGGAGCACGGCCAATCCACCAAACTACAAGTTGTTAAATGCCTATCATATCCCACTTGGTTTATGTACATTACTTCATTTGCACCTTACAACACTCTGGGTAGTCACTAATCTCTGTTGAATGAAAGAAACAGATTCAGAAACATAAGAAACTTAGCTAGTCAATACCCAGGCTAAATGAGATTCAAGCCAGGTCTGCCAGACCACAAATAACTTACTCTTTCACTGGATTAGAACATGCTGACATGTTAAAGTGTTTGACAATTTTCCTAAAAGTAACTGTGAGCAAAGGATTTAAATCAGGAGTAAAATGATTGGCTTTTCATCCTGGAAAGAATCCTACCAGGAGCAATAAGGAGGATAGATTAAAAGGGCATAATGCTTAAGAGCCAAAACCAATCAGCCACCTGTTTTCATAACTGAAGTTTTGCTGGAACACAGTTACATCCATTTGTTTAAGTATTCCCATGGCAGCTCTTCTGTTACAATGGCAGAGTTGAGTACTTCCACCTTTCTGACCTGCAAAGCTGCAATCACTTACTATCCAGTCCTTACAGAAAAAGTTTGCTGACCCTGTTATAAGCAACAGCCACTACAGTAATCCAGCCAACAGATGATGGCACCTTAATGAAGGCATAGCAATAGTGACATAAAGAAGCATTTAAGAAATATAAGAAGCAGAACAGATAACCTCAGTGTGATTGACTAGATACAAGAGTGGTAAGAGAGAGGTCTCTAGGTTTCTAGCTTGGCAGTCTGCTTAGATGGAAGGGCTGAGATATAGTACACTAAGTAAGGGTTCCCAAATATGTCCATACCCTAAACCCCAGAACTGAGAATATTACCTTATATGATAAAAGTGACTTGGCAGGTGTGATTAAAAATCTTGAGATTATCCTCAATTATCTGGATAGACCCTAATGCAATCAGAAGTATCCTTATTTAAAAAGAGCAGAAGTAGATTTGACAGATTTCTGGAGAAAACACAATGTGTCCACGGGGCCAGAGACTGAAGTGATTGAGTCACAAGCCAAGTAATGAACACAGCCACCAGAAGCTAGAAGAGGCAAGAAACTCATTTCCCCCAGAGCATCCAGAGGAAGCATGACCCTGCTGAAACATCAGCCCCTGCTCCACTTCAGCCCAACCCAGCTGAGTTCAGACTTCTGGCCTCCAGAACTGTAACAGAAACATTTTTGTTGTTTTATGCCACAAAGTTGAGTTGCAGTAGGGAACAAATACACAGGATTGTGAATTTAGAAGAAAAGATAATGAACTCAGCTTTAGACTTGTGGCATTTAAAATGCCTATAATACATTTAGGTTAAGACATCCAGCACAGTCAGTAGAAAGGAGATGAAGTCATAAGTACTCAGGGTAGAAGACAAGGAGTCACTGGTATAAATGCATAAACCTTGGGATTAAACAGAGAGAAGAGAGTGACACAAAGCAAGGGCTGAGACTATACTAAGCAATTCTAGTCAGATGAAGAAGAGCTGAAAACACAATCCAATAATAATTTACTTACAGTGGCTTCTTAAGGTATATATAGCAGTAGTAGTAATAATATAACGTGTGTGTGTGTGTGTGTGTGTGTGTGTGTGTGTGTGTCTGTCTGTCTGTCTGTCTGTCTGTCTGTCTGTCTCAGGCATTACATGCATTCTTACTAACTGGCCACAACCGACAAGTTGGCCTTTTAAAGACAAGGGAACCAGGCAGAGTAACTTGCTCAAAGTCACTCCTCTGGCGAGCAAAAGCCAGGACCAAATCACCTTGACTCAAAAGCCCAAACAAACTCTAACCTCTATCTATCCTTAGTGTTGATCTCAGTGTATTTAAAGGAGATCTAAACCAGCATGACACATAAACTTTAATTCCACACATGTCCCACGTGTTAAATCCCTGGTTATACTGCACTACAGAGGTGTAATCACTAAAAGGCTGAGTGACATGGGCAAAGGCAAAAAGACACGAGATTTAGGGGGTAAAGGGGCTGTGACAGGCCCAAGGAGCCTGAGGTGGGAAAGAGGTCAAGAGTTCAAAATGATAACTACAGGGGTACTCATATGGGAACAACAGCTACAATGTGGGATGGTAAAAACCAGAAGTCCAGCTGTTTTAGGCCAATTCTTAGATGGGGACAGGAAGCAAGCAGTGAAAATGAGATGGGCACTGGTGGGAAGATGGGCACTGGAGGGAGGATGGATAACGCTGAGGAACAGCATAATGGGTAGAAGCAAAGGCTGTAGAATCAGAAAGACATGGGTCTGGGTTCCAACTCCACACCACCTACTAAGTGTGGGAGCTTAGGACAAGTTTCTTCTGGGAGCCTCAATGTTCTCATCTGTAAAATGGGAATTACACCCAAACCTCAGATAAATAACGTCAGGTACACGGTGAGAGGCTTAAATGTAGGCGTCCTTATTACCGTATTGTATTATGTTAATTTTTACAAGATTAATCTCCCTATTCTTAAGTACCACTGCAATCCATCATTTCATCAAGAACTGTGTGCTGAGCGGAAGAGCGGACTGTTCGGGCAAGAGAACTGGGCTGCTGGCGGCCGGCAGCCCACTTGTGGGGCCTCTCACCCCACTCCAGCCCAGCGCACTAACGACCTGCTTCCCAAGCAGGGTCCCCGGTGACACGTGGGCCCCCTCCGCTTCCGCAGCGCAGCGCCGCGGTGACACGGCCCCGCTGCCGCTCCCAGCCCCAACCGCCCTGCGCTGGCCTCACCTTCTCGTAGTTCTGCAGGAGGCGGCTGATAACCTCGCGCTCGACCTGCCACTCGGGCTTCTTCAGCTGCTTCCTCAACTGCTTCTTTTGGGTCTGTTTATGGCTGTGCTTCTTCTTCCAACGATTGAAGCTCCTCACCGGATCGGGCCGGGCTCCTGGACTCCAAGAGTCGGCAGTTTTGCCCATCGCGGCGGCGGAGCCCGCACAGATTGGGCCCAGACACAAGAGGATCGCAAGGCCAGGCGGAGGTACTGCACTGAGGAGACGCGGTACCAGCGTGGGGACAGACGACAACCGCGCCTGCGCGAAATCAGGAGCCCGCCCCCGAGCTTTTGAAACCTGAGCAAGCGCCGCAGACAGCAAGGAAAAACTGGGCGGTGATTGGCTACGTGGAATCCGCAGGGCGGAGCGGAGTAGTAGGGCAGCAGAGGCAGAGCGATCTGAGGATGAGGGCGAGGGTGAGCTGCACCTGGAGCATGCCGGCTCCTTAGATGGACGCATGCGCGCTAGTCCCTGTTACTATGGTTACATAATACATAATACCGGTTTAGCAAGGACACTTTCTCTCGGCCTGGGTTTACCTTGGCAAAGCCTGTGTTACACGCGCGCGCGCGCGCGCGCACACGCACGCACACAATCCACATCCACAATCTGTGAATTCTATGATCACTGCTTTGCATATTTCAGCCCAAGTAGAAAGATTTGTCCAAAAATCAAACAGCTAGTTAATAACTTCTGACTTCCTTCCTCTGCAGGGTACCTCCCTAGGGAATACAAATGACTATTCTGTATTCCTTGTCCTTCTGGGTTTTCTCTTTTTTCTGGCCCCTCAAGATTAGCTTCAGCAGAAAACAGGAGCAGACTCAAATTGAATTTGCTTTAAAATGCCCTTCGGAAGAGAATGTATTTGTACATGACATATCCGACAAGGGGTTAAAATCCAAAATATATAAAGAACTCACACGTCTCAACACTCAAAAAGCAAATAATCCAATTAACAAAAGGGCAGAGGATACCAAGAGACAGTTCTCCAAAGAAAAAATTCAAATGGCCGACAGACCCATGAAAAGATGCTCCACATCACTAATCATCAGAGAAATTCAAATTAAAACCACAGTGAGATATCACCTCACACCAGTTAGGATGGCCAGCATTGAAAAGACTAAGAACAACAAATGCTGGCGAGGATGCAGAGAAAGGGGAACCCTCCTACACTGCTGGTGGGAATGTAAGCTAGTTCAACCATTGTGGAAAGCAATATGGAGGTTCCTCAAAAAACTAAAAATAGAAATACCATTTGACCCGGGAATCCCACTCCTTGGAATTTACCCAAAGAATACAACTTCTCAGATTCAAAAAGATATATGCACCCCTATGTTTATCTTTATCGCAGCACTATTTACAATAGCCAAGATATGGAAGCAACCTAAGTGTCCATCAGTAGATGAATGGATAAAGAAGAGGTGGTAAATATACACAATGGAATACTATTCAGCCATAAGAAAGAAACAAATCCTACCATTTGCAACAACATGGATGGAGTTGGAGGACATTATGCTCAGTGAAATAAGCCAGGTGGAGAAAGACAAATGCCAAATGATTTCCTTCATTTGTGGAGTATAACAATGAAGCAAAACTGAAGGAAAAAATGGCAGCAGACTCAGAGACTCCAAAAATGAACTACTGGTTACCAAAACGGGGGGGTTGAGGGGGGGAGGAGTGTGGGAGGGCGAGTGGGGAGGGAGGGAGAAGGGGATTGAGGGGTATTATATTTAGTACACATGGTGTGAGGGGTCACGGGGAGGACAGTGTAGCACAGAGAAGGCACGTAGTGAATCTGAGGCACTGCACTGATGGACAGTGACTGCATTGGGGTCTGGGTGGGGACTTGATAATATGGGTAAATGTAGTAACCACATTGTTTTTTCATTTGAAACCTTCATAAGAGTGTATATCAATCATACCTTAATAAAAAAAATTTAATGCCCTTAGGAAGACAAAATAATAACTAAAAATAGACAAGAGAAAAGTCATTTGCAAATAGTTGGCCATTTAAGTGGGTTGGCTTTCAATGAATTCGTTTTTGAGCACATTTACCTGGAGCGTCTGTTACTGGCTGAGAATGCTGTTTTTCCGAGGACCAAATAGAGAACTGAACTAATGACATCACAACCCAGTCTTAATTGGCTGAAAGTACAATGCTTCATTTGCATAGGCTGTAACCAATCAGAGCTGAGGTCTATCTAAGTGTACTTTTGAATGTACAGGGGCCCTGAACTCTATCTGTCTGCGTTCCTCTATCACCTTCCTCATTTGCAAGTAGTTGGCCATTTAAGTGAGTTCGCTTTCAGTGAATTAGTTTTTGAGCACATTTACCTGACACATCCACAGGTAGATACTGGATGGAGATGAGGGCAAAGTGTAGCGGTGAGATAGGTAGAAAAAAATGGAGAGACCAGTCTAACTCCACATACCTATATCCTGACAAAAATGCCTTGAGACTAGGAGCACTGACCCTGTGAGGCTCCAATATGCCTTGTTTTTCCTGTTCACCTATTGTTCTAACAAGTTTTATAGAGGCTATGTCCTATGTTTAGAGACCCCTTGGTAAGATAATCAATGAACCAAAGCACAATGTGTGACCTTGCAATATACATTGTATATATGTAATACAATTGCGCATGTGCTAATTGAAATCCTCCCTATTAATGCTAAGTGACCTAATAACTAGTGAACAAATATTTTCCTTCCCCATAATAGAACCTAACCTGATTCTTCTCAGGGCTGACTTTCTCTTGAGCAGCCCACCTTGGTCTATCACGGTGTTTCTCTTTCCTCACTTCTCTAATAAAATGCACTGTTTGCTTACATACTCCTAAGCCTCCATGTTAAATTCTTGTAACACAGGAAGACAAGGGACTGAGGACCCTATTCTAGCTCCTGTAACAGCAGGGAAAACAAACAGATTATGCTCAAAGTTCACATGCAGGGTGTCTGGGCCCTCAAATACCCTTTCTAACCCCAAATAGCTAGATAACTATCCCAACTACAGGCTTATGCCCACAAAGAGAAGATAGTTTTAAGGAGAGGGTGGGTAAGGTGATGTGGAGAATCTGCAACACTCAGGGTTACTACACGTGGCAGAGAGTAAAGTGCAATAAGGGAGGTTGTATAGAAATATCTATACATACACAAAAAAATAAGAAATAGAAATACCCTATGATCCAGCAATTCTACTTTTGGATATATATACCCATATTCAAAACATCATGATTCACAATAGGCAAAAGGTGGAAGCAACCCATGTCCATCCACAGATGATGTAAACAGAATGTGGTACATGCACAAAATGGAATACTATTCAGCCTTAAAAAGGAAGGAAATCCTATCACATGCTACAACATGGATGAACCTTGAGGACATTATTCTAAGTGAAATAAACCAGTCACAAAAGAACAAATACTGTATGAACCCATTATTTGGGATACTTGGGGTAGTCAAAGTCAGGGACAGAAGTAGAATGGTGGTTGCCAGGGGCTGGAGTAAGGGAGAAATGGGGAGTTACTGTTTAATGAAAACAGTTTCAGTTTTGTAAGATGAAAAGAGTTTGGAGACTCACTGCACAACATTGTGAATGTACTTAATGCTATGAAATGGTTTAAGTGGTAAATTTTATGTGTATTTTACCCCAATTTTATTTTAATTACATTTAATTTTTCTTAAGTGAATGTATACAAAACAATGAGGCACTCAATTCTAACTTCCACTCTTCTCCTAAAGCTGAAGAAGCCAGGCAAATATACACCTCAGGCAAAAACTGGAAGATTCATCTCTGGGGAAACTGGTTGGCCCAAAAGAAAAACCTGGATATAATGGCATTTGGGCAGTCACCAAAGAAATGGCAAGTTACTACCTCCCCCTAGCTCTTCAGTGAAACCTCCCAGGTAGTAAGTCATTCCAGGCACTGTCGTTTCTCATCAGCCTTACTCAAATATGAAAGAATACCAAAGACCAGCAAACATTTGAGGAAATCCTTTGATTTAAAAATTGAAAACTAAAACTAATAAACCAATGTAGAGAGCAAAAGAAATCTTTTTTAAAAATTACTTTGTTAATATTTCTAGAAAGATAAGACATTGTATCCATGAAGAACAGAAACTGCTCAGAGAATGAAACAGAACTCTTCACAGAAGTCATTCTGTTTGTTACATAAATCAAAATTTTATCATAAAGTAATAGAAAATTCAAAGTTTAAGCACAATAAAAACTCCATATCACATTCCAAAGTCATTAAGATTTAATAATTTGTAATAAAAATTATTCACATTTTGATTGTATAAAATAACATCTTTTTGATGGTCTCAATGCTTATTTGCTCCAATACTTTGTTTTCTGCAGAAATGACCCCTAGACAGGATTTCAGTCATGACATTGTGGACATTAAGTAGTTTTTAACACATTTTACTCTTGAGACCCTAAATTCTCCACCACCAACCAATATTTATAAAGTTCCCAAAGAGCTAAAAAGGTTTTGGAAATGTGCCTGGTAACTACTACTACAAATATAGGCAAAAATTTAATTGGGAGAAGGGCTATGCTAAAATTTGGCGGGTAGAAGTGTAATATTAGTCCCTCATGCATTGATACCCTGTATAATACTACTCATCAGTAAGTTTCTATTGTACATTTTTGCATAGTTTTGGTTGTTCACCACCATAATTCTTCAAATTACATACATCTCTAAAACTGTGAAAAGACTAGTATATTCTTTCTGTACTTTAAAACATTTTTTAAAAGATCACCTTGTTTAAAAAAGCATAGAAGAAATGATATGCCAGTAGTGATGAGCACAACTGTCGTCCAGATGTTGGTTTGTAATTACCATTTTTTCCAACCAAATGAACCAGAGCTTTTTGGAGAAATAGCTAATTCCAGGCCAGAGGCAGAGAAAGTACAGAATGAGCCTGGAATATCTTGAGATGCCAGATAATAAAGTACTCAAATAATGGTGACAATAGAAAGTAAAGTTTTGTTCATTGACCTAGGTGGTAGGTAGAAGAATGTTTTCCTAAAAGTATTTCATTAGGCTCTGTACCTGTTTTATGTACTTTTCTATAGGTATGTTATATTTTCAATAAAAATGGTTTAAAATATAAAATTTTCACACCAAAAGAATTATGCCAAAAAACTACTGAGAAAACATAGGTGTTTTCAAAAGTTTTCTTTGGCTAACATTTTAACCTTTATCTAGAGAATTTATCTTTAAAAATATCAGCAATTGGCAGTCTTAACTAATATGTTCCAGTGGTTCAGGGAAACCACTATCTTAGAGAGGGACTGGATCAATAAATTCCTTGTGTTAAGTTTATCTTAAAGAATCATCTAGAGGGCTGACTGTGGATAGTGACATAATGTCTCTCATCAGAGAGAGACATCATGAGACCACAAGTCAAGCCTACACCCAATAACCCTCACCCCCTGCCACCCTTGCCCCATTCTTGAAAGCCTTAAAAGACAAAATCCTAAGCCCTTAAGTGTGCCTCCTCTCTGAGGTTGCCCTCACTCCTCTTTCTTCAAGTGTGTACTTTTTGCCTTAAATAAAAACTTCTCACTGCTCAAAAAAAAAAATCAGCAATTGAGGGTGGAGCCAAGATGGCGATGTAAATAGGGCAGCAGAAATCTCCTCCCAAAACTATATATATTTTTGAAAATACAACAAATACAACTATTCCTAAAAGAGAGACCAGAAGATACAGTACAACAGCCAGGCTACATCTACATCTGCAAGAACTCAGCACCTCATGAACGGGGTAAGATACAAGCCATGGCCTGGTGGGACCCGAGCCTGGTGGGAGGAGAGGAGTCAGAGCGGGGAGGGAGAGGGAGCCCAGGACTGCTAAATACCCAGCCCTAGTCATCCGCACCGGAAGCACAGACACACAGTTTGTGGTGTGCTGGATACTAGGGAAATGGGACAGTAAAACCTGTGAGCAAGTCCCCACAGCTGGTTCCCTGGGACAAAGAAAAGTGAGTGCTTTTTGAAAGTCTTAAAGGGACAGGGACCTTACAGCTGGACAGAAGTGTCCTAGCACACTCAGCCCAGCAGCTGGAAATCCCAGGGAACTCCAGGTGCCCTAAACCCCTGGACAGCACAGCTCTGAGACCCCTCACGGTGATAAACAGCCTCCTGCCCATTTCCCCCTCGGGTGCGGCCCCACCATAGCAGAGCAGCAGCCTGAGAACAGCCACACCAACTGCAGCAATGCAGAGCTTCCTCCACAGCAGCCTGGGCAACAATCAGAGACCCCGTCTGCACACAGCTGCCCAGCACAAGCTACAAGGGGTCACCATTATCCCAGGAGAGGAAGGCGAGGAGAAAGTGGAAAGGGACTTTGTTTTCCCAGCTGACACACATGCCAACTGCCCACAACTACCTCTATTGCCATGAAAAGGCAAAAGAATTTGATCCAAACCAGAATCATACAAACATCCTCCCCTAAGAGGGAACCTGGGGAGATAGACTTAACCAATCTTCCTGAAAAAGAATTCAAAATAAAGGTCATAACCATGCTGATGGACTTGCAGAGAAATATGCAAGAGCTAAGGAGGGAGAATAGAGAAATAAAGCAATCTCTGGAAGGACTTAAAAGCAGAGTGGATAAGGTGCAAGAGACCATTAATGGAATAGAAACCAGAGAATAGGAATGCAGAGAAGCTCATGTACAGAGAGATAAAAAGAACCTCCAGGAATGAAAGAATATAAAGAGAACTGTGTGACCAATCCAAATGGAACAATATCTGCATTATAGGGGTACCAAAAGAAGAAGAGAGAGAAAAAGGGATAGAAAGTGTATTTGAAGAAATAATTGCTGAAAACTTCCCCAAACTGGGGGAGGAAATAGTCCCTCAAATCACAGACGCACACAGAACTCCCAACAGAAGGGACACAAGGAGAACAACACCAGGACACATAATAATTAAAATGGCAAAGATCAAAGACAAGGGTAGAGTATTAAAGGCAGCCAGAGAGAGAAAAAACGTCACCTACAAAGGAAAACCTATCAGGCTATCATCAGACTTCTCAACAGAAACCTTACAGGCCAGAAGAGAATAACATGATATATTTAATTCAATGAAACAGAAGGGCCTTGAACCAAGAATACTATATCCAGCACAATTATCATTTAAATAGGAAGGAGGGATTAAACAATTCCCAGACAAGCAAAAGTTGAGGGAATTTGCCTCCCAAAAACCACCTCTGCAGGGTATTTTAGAGGGTCTGCTCTAGATGGAAGCACTCCTAAGGCCAAATAGATGTCACCAGAAAAAATAAAAACACAGTGAAGAAAGCAGAACAGTCAAATTCTAACTAAGGGCAAAAAATAAAATCAACTAAACACAAAAGCAATCAAAGAAAACACAAAAGAGCACAAAATAAAACACCTACCATGTAAAGAATGGAGGAGGAGGAGTAAGAAGGGAAAGAAATAAAGAATAATCAGACTGTGTTTATAATAGCTCAATAAGTGAGTTAAGTTAGACAGTAAGATAGTAAAGAAGCTAACCTTGAACCTTTGGTAACCACGAACCTAAAGCCTGCAATGGCAATAAGTACATATCTTTCAATAATCACCCTAAATGTAAATGG
Organism: Manis javanica; assembly: GCF_040802235.1. NCBI lineage: Eukaryota > Metazoa > Chordata > Mammalia > Pholidota > Manidae > Manis > Manis javanica. The sequence goes on from NC_133161.1 coordinate 113,227,599, forward strand.
ACTGAATGCACCAATCAAAAGACACAGAGTAATAGAATGGATAAAAAAGCAAGACCCACCTATATGCTGTTTACAAGAGACTCACCTCAAACCCAAGGACATGCACAGACTAAAAGTCATGTGATGGAAAAAGATATTTCATGCGAACAACAGGGAGAAAAGAGCAGGTGTTGCAGTAGTAGTATCAGAGAAAATAGACTCCAAAACAAAGAAAATAACAAGAGATAAAGAAGGACATTACATAATGATAAAGGGGTCAAACCTACAAGAGGATATAACCATTAAAAATATATATGCACCCAATACAGGAGCACCAATATATGTGAAACAAATACTAACAGAATTAAAGGAGGAAATGGAATGCAATGCATTTATTTTAGGAGACTTCAACACACCACTCACTCCAAAGGACAGATCCACCAAACAGAAAATAAGTAAGGACACAGAGGCACTGAACAACACACTAGAACAGATGGACCTAATAGACATCTATAGAACTCTACACCCAAAAGCAACAGGATATATATTCTTCTCAAGTGCACATGGAACATTCTCCAAAATAAACCACATACTAGGCCACAAAAAAAGCCTCAGTAAATTCAAAAAGATTGAAATTCTACCAAACAACTTCTCAGACCACAAAGGTATAAAACTAGAACTAAATTGTACAAAGAAAGCAAAAAGGCTCACAAACACATGGAGGCAAAAAATAAAATCAACTAAACACAAAAGCAATCAAAGGAAACACAAAAGAGCACAAAATAAAACACCTACCATGTAAAGAATGGAGGAGGAGGAGTAAGAAGGGAAAGAAATGGAGACTTAACAACATGCTCCTAAATAATCAATGGATTAACGGCCAAATCAAAATAGATATCAAGCAATATATGGAGGCAAATGACAAAAACAACACAAAGCCCAACTTCTGTGGGATGCAACAAAAGCAGTTTTAAGAGGAAAGTATATAGCAATCCAGGCATACTTAAAGAAGGAAGGACGATCCCAACTGAATAGTCTAACATCACAATTATCAAAATTGGAAGAAGAAGAACAAATGAGGCCTAAAGTAAGTAGAAGGAGGGACATAATAAAGATCAGAGAGGAAATAAATTAAATTGAGAAAAATAAAATAATAGAAAAAAATCAATGAAATTAAGAGCTGGTTCTTTGAGAAAATAAACAAAGTTGATAAGCCCCTAGCCAGACTTAATAAGAGAAAAAGAGAATCAACATGTCAACAGAATCAGAAGTGAGAAAGGAAAAATCATGATGGACCCCACAGAAATCAAAGAGTCATTAGAGAATACTACAAAAAACTATATGCTAACAAGCTGGAAAACCTAGAAGAAATGGACAACTTCCTAGAATATACAACCTTCCAAGACTGACCAAGAAAGAAACAGAAAATCCACAGACCAATTACCATCAACAAATTGAAGCGATAATCAAAAAACTACCCAAGAGCAAAACCCCTAGGCCAGATGGATTTGCCGTGGAATTTTATCAGACATACAGAGAAGACATAATACCCATTCTCCTTAAAGTTTTCCAAAAAATAGAAGAGGAGGGAATACTTCCAGACACATTCTATGAAGCCAGCATCACCCCAATACCAAAATCAGGCAAAGACCCCACCAAAAAAGAAAATTACAGACCAATATTCCTGATAAACAAACATGCAAAAATACTCAACAAAATATTAGCAAACTGAATTCAAAAATACATCATGAGGATCATATACCATGACCAAGTGGGATTCATCTCAGGGATGCAAGGATGGTGCAACATTCGAAAATCCCTCAACATCATCCACCATATCAACAAAAAGAAGGACAAAAAACACCTGATCATCTCCATAGATGCTGAAAAAGCATTTGACAAAATTCAACATCCATTCATGATAAAAACTCTCAACAAAATGGGCATAGAGGGCAAGTACCTCAACACAATAAGGCCATATATTAAAAACCCACAGCCAACATCATACTGAACAGCGAGAAGCTGAAAGCGTTTCTGCTAAGATCAGGAACAAGACAGGGATGCCTACTCTCCCCGCTGTTATTCAACATAGTACTGGAGGTCCTAGCCATGGCAATTAGACAAAACAATGAAATACAAGGAATCCAGATAGGTAAAGAAGAAGTTAAACTGTCACTTTTTGCAGATGACATGATGTCGTACATAAAAAATCCTAAAGACTCCACTCCAAAACTACTAGAACTAATATCGGAATTCAGCAAAGTTGCAGGATATGAAATTAACACACAGAAATCTGTGGCTTTCCTATACACTAACAATGAACTCATAGAAAGAGAAATCAAGAAAACAATTCCATTCACAATTGCATCAAAAAGAATAAAATACCTAGGAATAAACCTAACCAAGGAAGTGAAAGACCTATACCCTGAAAACTACAAGACACTCTTAAGAGAAATTACAGAGAACACTAACAAATGGAAACTCATCCCATGCTCTTGGCTAGGAGGAATTAATATTGTCAAAATGGCCATCCTGCCCAAAGCAATCTACAGATTCAATGCAGTCCCTATCAAATTACCAAAAGCATTCTTCAACGAACTGGAACAAATAGTTCTGAAATTAATATGGAACTACCAAAGACCCCAAATAGCTAAAGCAATCCTGAGAAGGAAGAATAAAGCAGGGCGGGGGTCTCACTCCCCAACTTCAAGCTCTACTACAAAGCCACAGTAATCAAGACAATTTGGTACTGGCACAAGAACAGAGCCATAGACCAGTGAAATAGAATAGAGGCTCAAGACACTAACCCAAACGTATATGGTCAATTAATATATGATAAAGGAGCCATGGACATACAGTGGAGAAATGACAGCCTCTTCAACAGCTGGTGTTGGCAAAATTGGACAGCTACATGTAAGAGAATGAAACTGGATCACTGTCTAACCCCATATACGAAAGTAAATTCAAAATGGATCAAAGACCTGAATGTAAGTCATGAAACCATAAAACTCTTACAAAAAAACATAGGCAAAAATCTCTTGGACATAAACATGAGCGACTTCTTCATGAACATATCTCCCCGGGCAAGGGAAACAAAAGCAAAAATGAACAAATAGGACTATGTCAAGCTGAAAAGCTTCTGTACAGCAAAGGACACCATCAATAAAACAAAAAGGCATCCTACAGTATGGGAGAATATATTCATAAATGACAGAACTGATAAAGGCTTGACATCCAAAATATATAAAGAGCTCACACATCTTAACAAACAAAAAGCAAATAATCCAATTAAAAATGGAAAGAGGAGCTGAACAGACAGTTCTCCAAAGAAGAAATTCAGATGGCCAACAGACACATGAGAAGATGCTCCACATTGCTAGTCATCAGAGAAATGCAAATTAAAACCACAATGAGTTATCACCTCACACCAGTAAGGGTCACCACCATCTAAAAGACAAACAACAATAAATGTTGGTGAGGCTGTGGAGAAAGGGGAACCCTCCTACACTGCTGGTGGGAATGTAAATTAGTTCAACCATTGTGGAAAGTAGTATGGAGGTTCCTCAAAAAGCTCAAAATAGAAATACCATTTGACCCAGGAATTCCACTTCTAGGAATTTACTCTAAGAATGCAGCAGCCCAGTTTGAAAAAGACAGATGCACTCCTATGTTTATCACAGCACTATTTACAATAGCCAAGAAAATGGAAGCAACCTAAGTGTCCATCAGTAGATGAATGGATAAAGAAGATGTGGTACATATACACAATTGGAATATTATTCAGCTATAAGAAGAAAACAAATCCTACCATTTGCAGCAACATGGATAGAGCTAGAGGGCATTATGCTCAGTGAAATAAGCCAGGTTGAGAAAGACAAGTACCAAATGATTTCACTCATATGTGGAGTATAAGAACAAAGAAAAACTGAAGGAACAAAACAGCAGCAGAATCACAGAACCCAAGAATGGACTAAGTTACCAAAGGGAAAGGGACTGGGGTGGGTGGGTGGGAAGGGAGCAAGAAGGGGGGAAGAAGAAAGGGGGCCTTATGATTAGCATGTATAATGTGGGTGTGGGGCACAGGGAGGGCTGTGCAACACAAAGACAAGTAGTGATTTTACAGCATCTCACTACACTGATGGACAGTGACTAAAGGGGTATGTTGGTGAAGGGGGGAGACTAGTAAACATAATGTTCCTCATGTAATTGTAGATTAATGATACCAAAAGAAAAAATAAAGTAACAAAGTGAAAGAAAACATTATTGTGTATTTAAAAAATGTAAATAAAACCGAAGAACTCCAAAAAATATATATATCAGCAATTCACAAAAGAGCATTGCTTTCTGTATCTAATCAGGTATAAGTGACAGGATGGCCTCAACCTGGATTTTCATATCATATATTTGATAAAGATTTCAAAATTAATATTGCAATACCCTTCCAGGTTTCAGTGAACTAAAAGGTAGATATATAGGTCTTGGATGTTATAATAATTTCAATAGAACCAAAATAAGATTTTTGCTGTATTTTTCACCAGTTTACACAATATACAACAAGGGATATGGAATGCTCTAGAATTACTTTTGAGAATCTTCCTGTTAAAAATCCATTGTCTTTCATTTACAAATTTGTGGCACTGTCATATTCTGACTTTCAAATGCTCAGTTCTATGTTCTGATGAAATTACTATATTTTTTCCCAGTATTCCCTATATTTTCTCCAGAAACATGTATTTGATTATGAAATATTTCATTTCCCTCTATAACAGCTTCTACTTTTTTGTGTCCTGATTCTATCAATTTTTTAAATAATTTTTCTTATGTCTAGTAATAATTATATAATAGGTTTGTATTTTATCTCAGAATTTATAAAAATTTGAACTGTATATATGAAAAAAAACCTGCTAAATTTTATTTTGTCTGACATTCCATAAGAACAAGAAAACAAGTGCTCTTATATAATTACCTAATGATTACCTTGAAATTGCTAAACTATTGTGATCTAATACATACTTTGGTGACCTTTTTTGCTTTTGGCTAGAAAAATGAGGTATTTTTTATTTCCTTTTTTTTAAATAAATGTAACAGTTTTACTAAGTTATGTTTTAGAGTTAACTGTTATGAATTGATGGGATTCAGGACAAGCTGCCCCAAAAAATACCCCTTTGGCATACTGATTATTTTGAATTAAAGTTACCTAAGAAACAGCCAACGCAAGGACATTCTGACAGTCCTTTGTCTCCCTGGAAGAAGGAAATAAATCTTACTTGTGAAAGGTCCCCTTACCATAAGGAAAGGAGATGCATTTACCACCAGAGAGAGGATTCAAAGCCAGGCTATAAAAACAAACCTTGTTATTTCTTTACTAATTTATTACCCCAAGCCCAAACTTCTTTGTCGTGTTAATTCTTCACAAATGTATTGTTTCCTTGTCTAAAAATATAAAAGCTGCCTGCTTTAGTCACTTCTTTGAGTTTCTTCTTTTCTGAGTTCTCAAAAATATGAATTAAATTTTTTTCTTGTTAATCTGTCTTACGTCAATTTAATGATTAGACCAGCCAAAGAACCTAGAGGGAATAAAGAAAAACTTTTCTGTCCCTAAGGGTCAGTTTTTTTCCCAGGCACACGAATGACCACATCAACAATAGTTTTCTGTTCAAGTTTTTCTGCTCTCTACAATGTAAGCTGCCTCTTTACATTGTTACTGAAATTAAATATTGGTTAATTTCAAGAGAATTCCACAAGATCTGAATAACTTGGCTTAAATAAGTTAAAAGGGACACATAGAGATGGCTTACAGACACATGAAAAGATGCTCCACATCACTAATCATCAGGGTGATGAAGCAAAACCACGGTGCGCTATCACTTCACAGCATTCAGAATGGCGACTATCCAAAAGACAAGAAATAACAGCAGTTGATGAGGAGGTGGAGAAAATGGAACCCTCCTACATTGTTGGTGGGAATGTAAATTGATGCACCCACTATTGAACACAGTACAGAAGTGTCTCAAAAAACAGAAAATAGAAATATTGTACCCAGTCATTCCACTTCTGGGAATTTACCTGAAGAAAACAAAATCACTGATTGGAGAAGATGTATGCACTCTTATGTTCATTGAAGCATTATTTACAATAGCCAAGATATGGAAGCAACCAAAGTGCCCATCAATAGATGAATGAATAAAGAAGATGTGGAACTTATAAACAATGAATATTACTCAGCCATAAAAAAGAATGAAATCTTGCAGTTTCTGACAAGATGAACAGACCTAAAGGGTTTTATGCCAAGTGAAATAAGTCAGACAAAGACAAATACCAAATTTCACTTATATGTGAAATCAAAAAACAAACCAAACAATGAAGAAATAGACTCACAGACACAGAGAACAGGCTGCCATAGGGGCTGGAGGGCAGGGGGGTAAAATAAGTGAAGGGGATAAAGAGGTAAATACCAACTACAAAATAAATTAGTAATGGAGATGAAAGTACAGCAGATAAAACATAGTAATATTGCAATATTTTTGTATGTTGGCAGGTGGTAACTACACTTATCATGGTGCGCATTTAGTAATGTAGATAATTGTCAAATCACTATGTTGTACATCTGAAACCAGTACGATATTGTATATCAACTATGCTATACTTCAATTAAAAACAAAAGAAGCTAAAAAGTGATCCATTCAAGTCCTCCTTGAAGGGTCCCCACCAGTAAGATGGCGAACTTCCGGCTTCTTTTCGGGGTCCTCGGTTGCCGCCGGCGCCACCTGAAGCCCAATCACCTCTCGCCCCCCTCCCAATCCCAGCACCTAGCCAACAGCCACCAGCCCCGTAGAAGTAACACCACAATCACACTATGCCCCATCCTATATAACCCAGCACCTTTCCCTAATAAAGCGGAACTCTCCGGTGAATTGCTGTTGTGTGTCGCTCCTTTCCTTTCATTGGTGCCGAAACCCGGGAGACGGGACACCCCAACTGGGCCCCGTCTTCCCACCGACACCAGCAGCAGCTTGCCCTCATCCTCTTTTTCCGGCGCTGGCTCATCACACTCACCACTCCTCTCTGGCCTTTAGGTAAGTCCCCCCCGCCCCGGGATGGGCCACTCTTCCCTGAGCTATCGCAGTGCCATTGACTGTGATCGTCCGGCAAGGCCCTGACGCTCGGAGACGAGGAGGGAACGCTCCCCGCCTCAGGCCTTCACGGCTGCGGCGGACCCTCAGGCCCCTCCTCCAAAAGCCATAAACCCCTGCCTCAGCTGAAACTTTTTAAGCAAAATTTCCCCGGGGTGGGCCTGAGCTATCGCAGTGCCATTGACCGTGATCGTCCGGCAAGGCCCTGACGCTTGGGGACGAGGAGGGAACGCTCCCCGCCTCAGGCCTTCATGGCTGCGGCGGACCCTCAGGCCCCTCCTCCAAAAGCCATAAACCCCCGCCTCAGCTGAAACTTTTTAAGCAAAATTTCCCTGGGGTAGGCCACTCTTCCCTGAGCTATCGCAGTGCCATTGACCGTGATCGTCCGGCAAGGCCCGGACGCACGGGGACGAGGAGGGAACGCTCCCCGCCTCAGGCCTTCACGGCTGCGGCGGACCCTCAGGCCCCTCCCCCGACAGCCATAAATCCCCGCCTCAGGCCTTCACGGCTGCGGCAGACCCTCAGGCCCCTCCTCCAAAAGCCATAAACCCCCACCTCAGGCCTTCACAGCTGCAGCAGACTCTCAGCCCCCTCCCCCTCCAATAGCCATAAATGAGGTGACTCCTTTGAGGATGAGAACGCTCCCTTTCCCGCCCCCTCCTCCTTCTGTTCCGTCCGCCGAAACCTGTTCGGTCTGCCGAAAACGCCTAGCGCTAGGTACCTCGTGACTCCGGCACTCTGCCTTCTTAGGGAAGTCTGGGTGACGACCCACACTTCCCAAGAAATTCCAACTCGTATATGAGTTTCCGCAGACCACCAAGGATCATCGGGGACGCGCTTTGTCTCCTTGTGGTCTGCCTCCAGTCCGAGGATCCCCGTTCGTCTTCCCCTGTTTGTCTCCCTCTCTGTCCTTTAGCCATTTTGTCTCCTTGTGGTCTGCCTCCAGTCCAAGGATCTCCGTTTGTCTTCCCCTGTTTGTCTCCTTCTCTGTCCTTTAGCCATGGGAGCCTCCTCATCCCTCCCTGAAAGTTCACCTCTTGAATGCCTGCTTAAGCATCTAGCTACCCTCTCCCTGACGCCTGATATAAAACCAAAACTTCTCCGTAAATATTGCTCCCAAGACTGGCCGACATACCCCCTAGACAATAACAACCAATGGCCCGCAGGGGGAACTCTTGATCCTAACATCACTTGCAATCTCTTTAACTACTGCCAGCGCCTGAAAAAATGGAAGGAGATTCCCTATATCGAAGCTTTTCGCCTCCTAGCTCAAAATCCCAGCCTCTGCACCACCTGCTCCCCGCCCCAAGTTCTCCTAGCCTGCAAGCCGTCTCCCTCCCCTCCACACACTCCCAGTCCCTCTTCAATTACCTTTGACCCGGCCAACGAGCCTCCGCCATACAGACTTCCCCCTTCGGCCCCTCCCCCTCCTACAACCCCTCCACTCTCCGCCGCTGCTGCCGCCTCTTTCCCCATGGCAGAAGCCTCCCGTCCTCTCCCTTCCCCTTCTTCTCCTACAACAGCCCCTCCCCCTTCCTCTACCGCCGCCATCGCTGCCGCTTTCCCCGCGGCAGAAGCTTCCCATCCTCTCCTCCTACAACAGCCCCTCCCCCTTCCTCTACCGCCGCCACCGCTGCCGCTTTCCCAGCGGCAGAAGCTTCCCATCCTCTCCCTTCCCCTTCTCCTCCTACAATAGCCCCTCCCCCTTCCTCTACCGCCGCCACCGCTGCCGCTTTCCCCGCGGCAGAAGCTTCCCATCCTCTCCCTTCCCCTTCTTCTCCTACAACAGCCCCTCCCCCTTCCTCTATCGCCGCCGCCGCCTCCACCCCCGCAGAAGCCTCCCATCCTCTCCCTTCCCCCTCCTCCACCATCTCCTCCTACACCTCACCACCTCCTCCTCCGTCCCCCTCACCTTCCCCCCTCCCGCAAATCGAGCCTGAGCCTTTCAGCCCCCCTCTAACTAAGTTCCAAGAGCCTCGTCCGTCTATGCCCCCTCAGATTCGGTCCCGAGAGCCTCCCAAAATTATCGCGGCTTTGCCCCCATTACCTGTTTCCCCTGCACAGACTGAGCCAGAACCCTTCAGTCCCCCTCAGACTCGGTCCCGAGGGCCTCCCAAAATTATCGCCCCGCTCCGGGAAGTAGCAGGATCAGAAGGCATCTTGCGCGTTCACATACCTTTCTCCTTAGGAGATTTAGCCCAACTAGAGAAACGCCTAGGTTCCTTTTCCACTGATCCCACGACCTACATCAGGGAGTTTCAATGGACCCTCCAGTCTTACAGCCTCACGCATCATGACATTTTCATGCTCCTGGCCAATACTCTCCTCCCTGAGGAGCGTAGACGAGCTTGGGACTTCGCCCAAATGCATGCTACCGAAACCCACAGGACTGACCCCACCTGTCCCCCTGGTCCCACTGCTGTCCCCGAACAAGACCCACACTGGGATTATAACACCGCTGTGGGTCTCCACTCTCGAGATATTTTTGCCTCCTGCTTAATAGCAGGTCTAAAAAAGGCAGCTCGTAAAGTAGTCAATTTTCAAAAGCTCCAAGACATAATTCAAAAGAGAGACGAAACCCCCTCCGAGTTCTTAGATAGACTCACTCAAGCCCTATTACAGTATACCAGCCTGGACCCAGAAACACCTGAAGGAAGACAGGTCCTTATGACATACTGCCTAGCTCAAAGCTACCCCGACATTAAAGCTAAACTCAAAAAGTTAGAACAGGGCCCCGCTACCCCACAGACTGAGATCCTAACAGTAGACTTTACAGTCTTCCATAACCGGGAGGAGGAGAAAGAACGTCGTAAACAAAAGGCTGATCAGGCCAATTTCCAAATATTGGCCCAGCTGATAAAACCACAACCTGGGCGCCCCTCTACAAACAACCCCCCCAGGAGCTTGTTTCAAGTGCGGAAAAGAGGGACATTGGTCAAGGGCGTGCCCCTCCCCCAGATCTCCTACCACCCCATGCCCCAGATGCCACAAAAAGGGCCACTGGGGGTCTGATTGCCCAACCACCCAAAAGGGAGGCTGTACGAACAACCCCCATCCTAAGCCCGCCCTAGTGGGGCTGGCAGAAGAAGATTGACGGGGCCCAGGAGCTTCTCGCCTGACCATTTCCATCACCAAACAGGAGCCCAGAGTTACTTTAACAGTAGATGGTCGCCCCATCTCCTTCCTCCTAGATACAGGAGCCACCTTCTCAGTCTTGCGAGAATACCGGGGCCCTACCACGCCAGCCATTACTCCTATAGTCGGGGTAGGAGGTAAACAGATTTTCCCATTAAAACCCCCCCCCCTTTTATGCACAATCCTAGACAGTCCCATACCTTTCTCCCACTCCTTCCTAGTTATGCCCCAGTGTCCTATCCCTTTACTAGGATGGGACATCCTTTCCCTCCTCCACGTTTCCATAACTATATCCAATCCCACAGCCCCCAGTACTCCCTTTCTGATGGCCCTCATAGCCGACAACCCCCCTCTACCCAATGAAAGCTCCAGTTCTGCCCTTATACACCCTGTAAATCCCAAAGTTTGGGACATTACAAGCCCCTCCATGGCCCTATGTCCCCCTGCCTCTATCAAATTACGTGACCCCTCTCAGTATATCTGTCAGGCCCAATACCCCCTAACCACTTCAGCCCTCATAGGCCTCCAACCTATCATTCAAGATCTCTTAAACAAAAACTACCTCAGACCCACTCACTCCCCATTTAATACCCCCATATTAGCTGTGAAAAAAAACAATGGATCTTTCCGCCTTGTCCCAGACCTTCGCCTCATCAACATAGCCGTTGTCCCTATCCATCCCTTAGTTCCAAATCCATACACCCTTTTATCGCAGATCCCTGCTTCTGCATCCCACTTCTCAGTCCTAGATCTCAAGGACGCATTTTTTTCTATTCCTCTAGACCCCTCCTCCCAAGATTTTTTTGCCTTCACCTGGACGGACCCATACACCAGACATTCTGTACAGCTTACTTGGACAGTTTTACCACAAGGCTTCTGAGATAGTCCCCATATTTTTGGACAAGTCCTAGCTCAAGACCTCAAACAGTTTCACCATGATCACCCCGAGTCCACTTTATTACAATATGTAGATGATCTTCTACTCTGCAGTCCCTCGTGGGAACAGTCTCAACTTGACACTGGTCTCTACTTAACCTTCTAGCTTCCAGAGGTTACCGAGTATCCCCTGTCAAAGCTCAAATCTCTTCCCCTTCTGTCACTTACCTTGGATTCCTTCTGTCTCAGCAAAGAAAGTCCATTACCTTAGACAGAAAACGACTCCTCTCTGACCTGCCCGTTCCCAAAACCAAGACAGAAATCCTTTCCTTTCTAGGCTTGGCTGGGTATTTTAGAGCGTGGATCCCTAACTTCTCCCTGTTGGCAAGACCCCTATACGACCTCAGCAAGGGCCCCCCTGAAGAACCATTATCATCCTCACCCCGACACTCCTTCATTAAGCTCCGTCAAGCCCTTGTAAAAGCTCCAGCTCTCCATCTCCCTGATTTGTCCAAACTCTTCTCATTATACATTCATGAGAAGTCCAGTCAAGCTCTAGGAGTCCTAGGCCAATATTATGGCCCATCCTTTGCCCCAGTAGCTTATCTCTCCAAGCAATTAGACCCCACAGTTCGGGGATGGGCCCCCTGCCTACGGGCATTAGCCGCTGGACAGCTCTTGCAGAAAGAAGCTCACAAACTAACATTCGGAGCGCCCCTTACCATTCTGTCCCCACATCACCTAAAGGATCTCTTAACCTACAAAAGTTTACAGACTCTCCCCCCCTCCAGACTCCTGACCTTACTGTCCTCTTTCCTCCAAAATCCAAACATTTCTTTCCTCCCCTGCCCTCCCCTAAATCCGGCCACTCTTCTTCCTCTGCCCTACTCTCCTCATACTCCCTCGCATGATTGCCTGGAAGCCCTTCACAACTTCCTTCCGTGCCACTCCACGATCTCCGAAGGAGCCCTCTCACACTCCGACCTCATCTGGTTTACTGATGGGTCCTCCTTTAAACATGATTGCATCCACTACTCAGGATATGCAGTAGTCTCCCTCGAAGATGTCATTGAAGCACGAGCCCTACCCCCTGGTACAACCAATCAGCAGGCTGAACTCATTGCAGCCACCAGAGCTTGCACTCTGGCCCGGGACACGTCTCTCACATTGTACACTGACTCCAAGTACGTATTCCACATTCTCTTGTCCCACGCGGCAGTATGGAAAGAACGAGGCCTCCTCACCACAAAAGGGAATTCCATAACTAATTCAGCCTTAATTACTAAACTTTTAGAGGCTTCACAACTCCCACACCGACTAGGCATAGTCCACTGCAAATCACATCAAAAGACGACTCCCCCATTGCAAGAGGTAACAACAAGGCCGACAGAGTAGCCCGGTCAGTTGCCCTATCAGAAAACGCACCAGACAACAATCCGTCTGCCCTTGCAGTTTTAGCCTTATCACAAGACGCCCTCTGCTCTCAGGACAAAGAGTCTCTCTTCCGCCTCTTACATGACCTGTTCCATCCCAGCCCCCAATCCTTAATCCATTTTTTACAATCTTTTTTTCCTCTTTCTCCTGAAGACAAAACCCTACTTAACCAAATCACCTGCAAGTACACCATCTGCCAACGCACTAACCCTAATACCCCCCTCAAAGCCCGACCCTTCCCAGCTCATCAAGCAAGGGGTAATGTTCCCACTGCAGATTGGCAAATAGACTTCACTAACATGCCCCCTGTACGACGTACCAGATACCTACTCGTGCTAGTAGATACATTTTCAGGATGGGTCGAAGCTTTCCCCACCACTAACAAACGAGCATCCGTAGTTGCCTCTATCCTCCTCACCCAGATCTTTCCTAGGTTCGGGATGCCCACTTCCCTCCAATCAGATAACGGCCCTGAGTTCACTGCCCAAATTATCCAAAACCTCTCCAAGTCGCTCTCACTCCCCTGGCATTTACATTGTCCTTATCGACCACAAGCTTCAGGAAAAGTAGAAAGAGCCAATAGGACTCTAAAAGACATCCTGACCGAACTATCTCTAGAACTACACCTTGACTGGGTTCGCTTACTTCCCTTAGCTCTACTCCGCATTCGAGCCCTCCCAAAGAAACCTTCCTTCTTGTCACCCTTTGAAATCATGTACGGCCGCCTGATTCTACCCCCGGGGCTCCCTTCCCACAAAGGACCAATTCCTCCCAATATAGCCCTTCCACTACTCTCTCTCCTCCGCACTGAATTGTGGAAATATCAAGATTGGCTCCTTCCTGATCCATCCGCCTCCCAAAATCCTCCTGTCATACAGCCCGGCCAACTAGTGTTTTATAAGCCACCAGAAGATCAGCCCTCTCTCACCCCGAAATGGGAAGGTCCACACCCAGTTATTCTCTGCACCCCCTCGGCCGCCAAGCTCTCGCTGCCTGATAACTCTGTCACCCCTTGGATTCATATCTCCAGGTTGAAACCAAATACCCAAGACTCACCTTCTCTGGACACCCAAGACCCATCAGTCACAATCCAGAGTCCTTCGGATACAGCCCAAGACGCTGTCTACTCTACCACGCCTCATCCCTCTGATCCCTTGAAGCTCCGCATCTCCCGTGCACCCTCTTTGCCATCCATACCTGAATCATGACTTTTTCCTCCTTTACTGCTCTCTCGCTTTTTTCCCTCATTCCTATTGTCTTCCCTGCCGCCCCACCCTCCTTTGTATGGCGATTCAAAGTCAAGCAGACTTACACACAGCATCAAACAAAAGTTACTGCCCTCATTGCCACATCAGACTGCCCCCTGAAAGGCTGCTCTGAGCCTTTGTACCTCCACTTTCCTCCCTCCACTGAAGTATTCATTTACAGCTACCTTTATTCTCCCTACCTCTGCTTCCTCTATGACCAAAGACAAGCCTATTGCAGGCAATGGCAAGACACCTACGGGGGATGCCCCTACTGGTCTTGCACCATTCACTACATGGGTGACTTCCAGTACCCACAGTATTACTCCTCCAACCGTTTCATGAAATATCCCAACGGCTCATTCTCCTTATTAATCCCAGATCCCTGGGACTCTCGATGGGCTGCTGGAGTAACAGCCTCAGTTTACTACATGGGGTCCTCGACCCCCCATGGTACCCTTCATATCTCTCGAGAGTATGTTCCCTCTCGCTCCCAGATCTCTCAAGTTGCATCAGATATCAGACATTCCGAAAAAGTCATTATCCAAACTCTTGACGGCGCCTCTTCATCTTCTTATTCCTCCTACTCTTGGTTACAGCTCATTCAAGACACCACCATCTTTCTCAACCACACCCTCAACACCGCCAATTGTTTCTTGTGCGCATCACTACAGCGCCCACTGCTGGCCGCCGTGCCCCTCAATATTTCCAACTACTCCTTCCATGCAGAAGGACAACCCCTCCGTCCCCTGGCAGACATACCCCTGTGGGAACCAGAATACCCAGATAATCTCACCATCCACCACTGTGTAGGCCCAACTCCACCCCCCTCCAGCGCACTTCACTGCCTCTCTATCTACACCCCTACCTCCGGCTCTAAGACTTTAACGCAACCAGGACACTTCTTTTGGTGTAATGGCAGCCTTTTCAACTCACTACCTCTCAACTCCGATACACCCTGCATTCTCGTCACCCTAATCCCACAGTTTACACTTTACAGCATGGCAGAATTCCTTGAGCTCCAACCTCCCTTGCACTAGCGCACAAAAAGGGCTGCTTTCCTTCCCATCATGGTTGGTATCTCTTTAATCACCTCAGCCATTGGGGTGGGGTTTTCGGGAGGAGCCTTGGGTCACTCTCTATGGGCAGTTAGAGATCTCGACGCCAAACTTGAGGGAGCCCTGACATCCACTGCCGATTCCCTAGCCTCTCTCCAAAGACAGGTCACTTCGCTAGCTAAAGTCACCCTTCAAAACCCTAGATCTGCTTACAGCTGAGAAGGGCGGCACCTGCGTCTTCCTCCAGGAAGAGTGCTGCTATTACATCAACGAATCCGGCATTGTAGAAACTGACATCACCAAACTCACTGACCTTGCCTCCAGCCTCCACCCTGCTTCCAATTCCAACCCATTCTCTTCAATACTAACAAACCCCCTCCTCACCTGGCTCTGGCCCATTGCAGGCCCCATAATAGTCATTCTTCTCGTCTGTCTCTTCTTACCCTGTATAATAAAGTTCATCAAATCCCAAGTCGGAAAAATCTCTAATCAAGCTTTCAACCAGCTTTTACTCAGGAACTACCAGCTTCTGGCCATGGAAGACCCCTCACCCTCACGTGACCTCCTCACCACATGCTGAGATGGACCCCTCTCTCCGCTGGAAACTGTTCCTGGAAACAATGGCCGCAGACGCCTGGCTCCTGACACCCATATCGTCTTGGCATCATTGGAATCAACAGGTCCTCAACCTATGGTTACAGGGAACCTTCATTGATTTCCAACCTGAAGAAGTCCACATCTACTCATCCTTACTGTGGGGAGTCCTATCAACCCTTTCCTCCCAATCCTCAAATCCTCACTCCCTTCTCCGCCCCTGTTCAGCAGGAAGCAGTCAGAGAGAAAGCAACATCCACAAACCCATAGAGGAGAAAGGGGGGAATGAAGGGTCCCCACCAGTAAGATGGCGAACTTCCGGCTTCTTTTCGGGGTCCTCGGTTCCCGCCGGCGCCACCTGAAGCCCAATCACCTCTCGCCCCCCTCCCAATCCCAGCACCTAGCCAACAGCCACCAGCCCCGTAGAAGTAACACCACAATCACCCTATGCCCCATCCTATATAACCCAGCACCTTTCCCTAATAAAGCGGAGCTCTCCGGTGAATTGCTGTTGTGTGTCGCTCCTTTCCTTTCACTCCTGGTATGCAAAAATGGCAAGTAATTTTTGGTAAATCAATTCAACTGCATGTGACTCTTTATTAGAAGGAAAATTAATAATACAACAAAGCATACGTTTATTCAAATAAAGAAATCCCTCTTTGTTGCTTCATGTCATTCATTATATTCAGTCTGAAGTCATTCTTAGGATACAATACTTCCATGGAATTTTGGAAACTGCAACTTAGGTAGATCCCACCTTCTTTAATTCATATCCTCTACATAGAGGCAGGACCAACATGCAGCCAGCCACCTTAAGCCCAGAACATAATCTGTCTGAAATTTTCAAGAACAAGAAAAATATATTTGCCTAATTGGTTACTACACATAAACTAAGAGGCCAGAAGGTTCTAGCCTATCCCAACTATTGTGTTGCTAACTGCTGCCAGGAGTCATAAATCAATTACTTTGTCTATGCATTAATTTGCTTATTCATTTATCTAATTTTTTGTGGATGCCTACAGTATTCTGGACATTGTAAGCCTCAAGAATACAAAAATGAATAAGAAATAACCCTCGCCTGAAGGAGCATATCTAGTTGACAGTTTCCAAAGTTAGCTTCCTGAGAATCACATACCAAGTCTTAAAAAAATACTATGTCCTTTGCTTTACCCAAAAGTATTCTGACTCTGCTAGCATGAAACAGAGACTAGAAAATTCTGATGCAATCAGCCAGATCAGCTAGTTTGCACATTGCCCTTTGGGGACCTCTAGTCTAATATATTATAATTAATCACAATAACTGAAGCTGATTATAGCTAATTATATAATTTGAATCAGTTCCAGTTGAATGCCACTAAAATTATATGATAATGAAACTAATAAAACTAACATATAAAAAGAAAATAGTAATGAGTGAAGTCTTTTGATTCCCTTGATTCACATTTGAGCCACTGTTACTATAGGCCTAACAAAACCATCTCCACCTACCAATGTATCAAAAAAATTACTGTGCCTCTCACACATAATGATTTTCATAAAGAAGTCTACTAGTAAAAATACTTGAAAACTCATTCCCTAATCATTTGTCCAAGATAAAATAAACCTAGTCTACCATTATTTTTCCTTAGTGAGGAATTGAACTTTCAGAGTTCTTTTTAGTTTTCAGGCCAGCAGGTGGCAGTCCAGGATCACAGACTATCTTTCCCTCAGGGTTAACCTGAATTAAGCCTAGGTTTGCCTGAATACAGCCAGCAAAAGTAGCTGGTTTGCTGGTCAGTTTACCTGCTTTACAACACTGAGCTTTTAGAACATGATTTAAAATAAGTACTCCTCAAATTCTCTGGAATATTCTTGAATTATTTCTTCCATCACATTTTTCCAATTAAAAGTAATTGCTAACATTTATTAAGCATCTAGTAAGTGCTATACATTGCCAGATTCTTATAGTACATTATCTTTAAGCTTTACACAATCCATTTCACAGATCAGAAAACTGAAACTAAGAAAAATAAATGATATTCGCACGGTCAGTGACCTAGTAAATGACAGCACTGATATTGCATCCCAGCTTGTGGCGCTATAAAACATTTGTAATTTGCATCTATTTTATCACTGAACGCCTTTCATCTATCTTGTTCTAGGCAGAATTAGGATGGTAATTAGTCTTTTATCTTCAACTAGGGCCAGTATTTATTTCTAATGTGAGACTAAATTTGGTTATTTGAGATGACCTTGAATCTAATTGTCTACTGCTTTTGTACTATTTCCATGTATTTCTAAATTTTGCATTCATTAAATAAGAAATCTGTCAGAAGATTGCCACTTCAACTCTGACATATAAAGAGCTTAGACATTGTTGTAAGGCTGGAGGCACCAGAGGGAGGGGTGAGCAGTCAGATGAACTCAACCCTCACCAAATAAGAAAAGCGGGCAGCAAAGTCCCCAATCCCAGCCTACTAAGGGAAAGAGACCAACAGATTCCGGCCTGATGACGTGCCTTAGGCTAGCCAATCCTTGCGCCACTGTAGACCTATGCTCCCCTGCCCCTAACTTCTTTATAAATTCACTGCCTGCCCTGCTGGGCGCAACTTGACTTCTCCGGCCTGTGACTAACCAGACCGGCAAACATCACCCGGGATTGCGCCCTATTAAACTTTTAGCTCCTTTGTTGCCTCCTCGCCTGGTCATTTTGGCGTGATTTTACCTTACAATTGTCATTCCCATCCTTACACCACATTAAAGATAGCCAAAGTGAAATCAGTTACTTTTCCGGGACTTATTAGAAAACTGCAGGGCAGACTGCCACCCTGAAACCTGGAGAAATAAGCAAATTCAGAGACTCACAGCCAAGATCTGCCTACCAAAAGCAGAAATTACTAGATCCATAAGCTAGTAGAAGCACTTAAATTGTAATTTTAATTAAATTCTGGAGGCTGAGGGCAGACTAGCATGAATGGAAGCCACAGTCTTGGAGGATGATGGGGTGGTAGCCCAATCCCAGCAGGTTCTCAATGTGAAGATCTGAGAAAAATGCCCCTTTGGCTCTGGCTTGGGTGAGGGGAAGAGTAATTATTGTGAAATAGTCTTAAAACCTTCTCCATAATAATGAACTTCCTTCCAGGGTAAACAACTTTACCAGAGCCTTGTCTCAGTCAGGAAAAATGGGCATCCCTGTTATTCCAGCCCTTCTGGTCTTCCTGACTCAGCTAAAGTGAGGGAAGGCTATATAAGAAGTATCGCTAAGGTCCCAGACCAGAGTTAAAGGCCCAATAAAAGGCTGAGATTTGATTTGAAGATTAGAGACTATTCCCTCCCTCTCAACCTGGTAACACTCCAGGGAGGCATCAGTATAATAGTAGTGGATTATAGCTGGAAAAAGCTGCAAGACGGAGGCTCTCTCTAAGGAGGAGAACCTAGGAAAGCCCAAGGTCAAGAAAGGATATAAAACCAAGAACACTAGAGGAATTTGAAGCCTCTAGCACCTGTAGCTACAGCAAACATTAAACAAAACTCAGCTACTAGCCAGATTAACATAACTTCTCAGACACTTCAGTTCCTATTACCCAATACAATACATACAGCTTCCAACAAAAAAAAAAAACTGCAAGACATGTTGAAAAGGAAGAAAAAAATGTCTGAAGATACAAAGCAGGCATCAAAACTGAACTTAAATATGACACAGGTATTGGCATTATCAGACAGGGAATTTGACAGCATGCAAGAAACAGATAAATAATGTAAGCAGAGAAAGAAATTTTAAGAAAAAATTAGAAATGCTAGAAATAAAAAATGTAACAGAAACATTTGATGCTTTTGAGGCTTTTACAGGTAGATTTGACAGGGCCAAGAAAAGGATCAATTAACTTGATAACAGGTCAATAAAAACTCTCCATGCTGAGCTGAACATAGAAAAATCGATGACAACCAGAAAAGAGAACTGAAGAACTGTCAGAGAATTTTAAAAGATATAACATATACATAATTGGAATGTCAGGACAAAAAAGAATGAAGGAGAAGGAATATTTGAAGGAATAATAGCCACAAACTTTCCAAAATTAATGACAACAAACCACAGATTTGGAAGCTCAGGGAAGAGCAAGTAGAATAAATACAAAAAGCCAAACAAACAAACAAACTACATGTAGACAAAAAATAATCAAGCTACAAAAAACAAAGACAAAGAGAAAACCTTCAAAGAAATCGGAAGAAAAAAGAAACATACTTTACACATAATGGGACGAGCACTGAAGGGCCCCCACCAGTAAGATGGCAAACTTTCGGCTTCTCTTCGGGGTCCTCAGTTCCCGCCGGCGCCACCTGAAGCCCAATCACCTCTCGCCCCCCTCCCAATCCCAGCACCTAGCCAACAGCCAACAGCCCCGTAGAAGTGACACCTCAATCAATTCATGCCCTTTCCTATATAACCCAGCACCTTTCCTTAATAAAGCGGAATTCTCAGGTGAATTGCTGCTCTGTGTCGCTCCTTTCCTTTCATTGGTGCTGAACCCGGGAGACAGTACACCCCAACCGGGCCCCGTCTTCCCCCCGACACTGGAAGCAGCTTGCCCTCGTCCTCTGTTTCCGGCGCTGGTTCATCACACTCACCACTCCTCTCTGGCCTTTAGGTAACTTTTGTTCCCGGAGTGGGCCACTCTTCCCCGAGCTATCGCAGTGCCATTGACCGTGATCATCCGGCAAGGCCCTGACGCTTGGGGATGAGGAGGGAATGCTCCCCGCCTCAGGCCTTCACGGCTGCGGCAGACGCTCAGGCCCCTCCTCTGACAGCCATAAATCCCCGCCTCAGGCCTTCACAGCTGCGGGGGACCCTCAGGCCCCTCCTCCGACAGCCATAAACGAGGTGACTCCTTTGCAGATTAGAACGATACCTTTCCACCCACCTCCTCCTTCTGCTCCATCCGCCGAAATCTGTTCTGTCTGCCGAAAACTCCTAGTGCTAGGTACCTCGTGACTCCGGCAAACTGCCTTCTTAGGGAAGTCTGGGTGATGACCCACACTTCCTAAGAAATTCCGACTCGTGTACGAGTTTCCAGAAACCACCAAGGATCATCGGGGACGCCCTTTGTCTCCTTGCGGTCTGCTTCCAATCCGAGGATCTCCGTTCGTCTTCCCCTGTTTGTCTCCTTCTCTGTCCTTTAGCCATGGGAGCCTCCTCATCCCTCCCTGAAAGTTCACCTCTTGAATGCCTGCTTAAGCATCTGGCTACCCTATCCCTGACGCCTGATATAAAACCAAAACTTCTCCATAAATATTGCTCCCAAGACTGGCCGACATACCCCATAGACAATAACAACAAATGGCTGGCAGGGGGAAGTCTTGATCCTAACATCACTCACGATCTTTTTAACTACTGTCAGCGCCTGAAAAAATGGAAGGAGATTCCCTATATCGAAGCTTTCCGCCTCCTCCTCCCCCCGCCCACTCCCAAGTTCTCCTAGCCTGCAAGCCGCCGCCCCCGCAGAAGCCTCCCATTCACTCCCTTCCCCTTCTTCTCCTACAACAGCCCTTCTCCCTTCCTCCTCCACCATCTCCTCCCCATCAAACCTCCTCCACCTTCGTCCCCCGCAGATTAAGCCTGAGCCTTTCAGCGCCCCCTTTAACTAGGTCCTGGCGGCCTCCTCCGTCTTTGCCCTCATCACCTGTTTCTCCCCTGTTAGGGACCGCCTTTGTCTTCTCACATGTTTATAGGGAGAATGGGAAAGCACCTTCCCCCATGTCTGAACGCAGCATGGGAAAGCACAAGCTAGAGAACAACTGGTGCAGTCCTTAGAAGTTATCTGTCCACAAAAACATATCTTGCCAAGACTCCTCACTCCGAAAATAGGGAGACCTTGAAGATGTGTAGAAACACCACCCCTGCTTCTAGATATGCCCTTCCCCCACTTGCCAATGTGGCAGGAATAGAAAACAACGCATTCCATAAGCAATTAACTGGAGCCCTGCTATAGCTCAATTAGTGCAGCATGGGACTCTTAACCTCAGAGTCATGAGTTCAAGCCCAACTAAAGCAGCAGAGGCAAGCAGCTGGGCTGCTAGCTGGTGACACATGGGTCCAATTCTATCTTTATTTATTTTCTTTGCCCCCCCCCTTCTGCACTTCAGGACCTGCTCGACTAGGCACGGCTAGACCATGTCACTCCCCGACAGACTGAGCCAGAATCCTTCAGTCCCCCTCAGACTCGGTCCTGAGGGCCTCCCAAAATTATCGCCCCCCTCTGGGAAGTAGCAAGATCCGAAGGCATCGTGCACGTTCACATCCCTTTCTCCTTAGGAGATTTAGCCCAAATAGAGAAATGCCTAAGTTCCTTTTCCACTGATCCCATGACATACATCAGGGAGTTTCAGTGGACCCTCCAGTCTTACAGCCTCACACATCATGACGTTTTCATGCTCCTGGCCAATACTCTCCTCCCTGAAGAGTGTAGATGAGTTTGGGACTTCGCCCAAACAAACACTACCGAAACCCACAGGACTGACCCCACCTATCCCCCTGGCCCCACTGCTGTCCCTGAACAAGACCCACACTGAGATTATAACACCGCCATGAGTCTCCGCTCTCGAGATATTTTTACCTCCTGCTTAATAGCAGGTCTGAAAAAGGCAGCTCGTAAAGTAGTCAATTTTCAAAAGCTCCAAGACATAATTCAACAGAGAGACGAAACCCCTTCCGAGTTTTTAGACAGACTCACTCAAGCCCTATTACGGTATACCAGCCTAGACCCAGAAACACCTGAAGGAACACATGTCCTTATGACATACTTCCTAGCTCAAAGCTACCCCGACATTAAAGCTAAACTCAAAAAGTTAGAACAGGGCCCCGCTACCCCACAGACTGAGATCCTAACAGTAGCCTTTACAGTCTTCCATAACCGGGAGGAGGAGAAAGAACGTCGTAAACAAAAGACTGATCAGGCCAATTTCCAAATATTGGCCCAGCTGATAAAACCACAACCTGGGCGCCCCTCTACAAACAACCACCCCAGGAGCTTGTTTCAAGTGTGGAAAAGAGGGACATTGGTCAAGGGCGTGCCCCTCCCCCAGATCTCTTACCACCCCATGCCCCAGATGCCACAAAAAGGGCCACTGAGGGTCTGATTGCCCAACCACCCAAAAGGGAGGCTGTACGAACAACCCCCATCCTAAGCCCGCCCTAGTGGGGCTGGCAGAAGAAGATTGACGGGGCCCAGGAGCTTCTCGCCTGACCATTTCCATCACCAAACAGGAGCCCAGAGTTACTTTAACAGTAGATGGTCGCCCCATCTCCTTCCTCCTAGATACAGAAGCCACCTTCTCAGTCTTGCGAGAATACCGGGACCCTACCATGCCAGCCAATACTCCTATAGTTGGGGTAGGAGGTAAACAGATTTTCCCATTAAAACCCCCCCTTTTATGCACAATCCTAGACAATCCCATACCTTTCTCCCACTCCTTCCTGGTTATGCCCCAGTGTCCCATCCCTTTACTAGGATGAGACATCCTTTCCCTCCTCCATGTTTCCATAACTATATCCACTCCCACAGCCCCCAGTACTCCCTTTCTGATGGCCCTCATAGCCGACGACCCCCCTCTACCCAATGAAAGCTCATACGCCCTGTAAATCCCAAAGTTTGGGACATTAGAAGCTCCTCCGTGGCCCTATGTCCCCCTGCCTCTATCAAATTATGTGACCCCTCTCAGTATATCTGTCAGGCCCAATACCCCCTAACCACTTCAGCCCTCATAGGCCTCCAACACATCATTCAAGATCTCTTAAACAAAAATTACCTCAGAACCACTCACTCCCTGTTTAATGCCCCCATATTAGCTGTTAAAAAAACCAATGGATCTTTCCGCCTTGTCCAAGACCTTCGCCTCATCAACATAGCCGTTTTCCCTATCCATCCCTTAGTTCCAAATCCATACACCCTTTTATTCCAGATCCCTGCCTCAGCATCCCACTTCTCAGTCCCAGATCTCAAGGACCCATTTTTCTATCCCTCTAGACCCCTGCTCCCAAGATTTTTTCATCTTCACCTGGACGGACCCATACAGAAGACATTCTGAACAACTCACTTGGACAGTTTTGCCACAAAGATTCCAAGATAGTCCCCATATTTTTAGACAGGCTCTAGCTCAGGACCTCAAACAGTTTCATCATGATCACTCCAAGTCCACCTTATTACAATACATGGACAATCTTCTACTCTGCTGTCCCTTGTGGGAACAGTCTCAACTTGACACTGCCTCCCTACTTAACCTTCTAGCTTCCAGAAGTTACCGAGTATCCCCCGTCAAAGCTCAAATCTCTTCCCCTTCTGTTACTTACCTCAGATTCCTTCTATCGCAACAAAGGAAGTCCATTACCTTAGACAGAAAATGGCTCCTCTCTGACCTGCCCATTCCCAAAACCAAGACAGAAATCCTTTCCTTTCTAGGCCTCGCTAGATATTTTAGAGTGTAGATCCCTAACTTCTCCCTGTTGGCAAGACCCCTATACGACCTCAGCAAGAGCCCCCCTAAAGAACCATTATCCTCCTCACCCCGACACTCCTTCATTAAGCTCTGTCAAGCCCTTGTGGAAGCCTCAGTTCTCCATCTTCCTGATTTGTTGAAGCCCTTCTCATTATACATTCATGAGAGGTACAGTCAAGCTCTAGGAGTCCTAGGCCAATATTATGGCCCATCCTTTGCCCCAGTAGCTTATCTCTCCTAGCAATTAGACCCCACAGTTTGGAGATGGGCCCCCTGCCTAAGAGCATTAGCCACTAGACAGCTCTTGCAGAAGGCAACTCATAAACTGACATTCAGGGCGCCTGTTACCATTCTGTCCCCACATTACCTAAAAGATCTCTTAACCTACAAAAGTTTACAAACTCTCCCTCCCTCCAGACTCCTGACCTTACTGTCCTCTTTCCTCCAAAATCCCGTTCACCCCCTTTGCCATCCATACCCGAATCATGACTTTTTCCTCCTTTACTGCGCTCTCGCTTTTTTTTCCTCATTCCTATTGTCTTCCCCACCACCCCAGCCTCCTTTGTATGGCGATTCAAAGTCAGACATACTTACACACAGCATCAAACAAAAGTTACTGCCCTCATTGCCACACCAGACTGCTCTCTGAAAAGCTGCTCTGAGACTTTATACTTCCACTTTCCTCCCTCTACTGAAGTGTTCACTAGCAGCTACCCTTATTCTCCCTACCTCTGCTTCCTCTATGACCAAAAACAAGCCTATTGCAGGCGATAGCCAGACACCTACAGGAGATGTCCCTACTGGTCTTGCACCATTCACTACATGAGTAACTTCCAGTACCCACAGTATTATTCCTCCAACCATTTCATGAAATATCCCAACAGCTCATTCTCCTTATCAATCCCAGATCCCTGGGACTCTCGATGGGCCGCCGGAGTCACAGCCTCAGTTTACTATGGGGGGTCCTCAACCCCCCACGGTACCCTTCATATCTCTCGAAAATATGTTCCCTCTCATTCCCAGATCTCTCAAGTTGCATCAGATAGCAGACATACCAAAAAAGTCATTATGCAAACTCTTGACGGCGCCTCTTCATCTTCTTATCCCTGCCCCTCTTCCCATTTCTCCTACTCTTCATTACAGCTCATTCAGGACACCACCATCTTTCTCAACCACATCCTCAACACCACCAATTGTTTCTTGTGTGCATCACTACACCGCCCACTGCTGGCCGCCGTGCCCCTTAATATTTCCAACTACTCCTTCCATGCAGAAAGACGACCCCTCTGCCCCCTGGCAGACATACCCCTATGGGAACCAGAATACACAGATAATCTCACCATCCACCACTGTGTATGCCCAACTCCACCCCCCTCCAGTGCACTTCACTGCCTCTCTATCTACACCCCTACTTCCGGCTCTAAGACTTTTACGCAACCGGGACACTTCTTTTGGTGTAATGGCAGTCTTTTCAACTCACTGCCTCTCAACTCCGATACACCCTGCATTCTCGTCACCCTAATCCCACAGTTTACACTTTACAGCATGGCAGAATTTCTTGAGCTCCAACCTCCCTTGCCCTCGCGCACAAAAAGAGCTGCTTTCCTTCCCAACATGGTCAGTAGCTCTTTGATTACCTCAGCCATTGGGGCAGGGTTTTCAGAAGAAGCCTTGGGTCACTCTCTATGGGCAGTTAGAGATCTCAACGCCAAACTTGAGGGAGCCCTGCCATCCACTGCCAATTCCCTAGCCTCTCTCCAAAGACAGGTCACTTCGCTAGCTAAGGTCACCCTTCAAAACCGACGGGCCCTAGATCTGCTTACAGCTGAGAAGGGCGGCACCTGCGTCTTCCTCTGGGAAAAGTGCTGCTAGTACATCAATGAATCCGCCATTGTAGAAACTGACATCACCAAACTCACTGACCTTGCCTCCAGCCTCCACTCTGCTTCCAATTCCAACCCATTCTCTTCAATACTAACAAACCCCCTCCTCACCTGGCTCTGGCCCATAGCAGGCCCCATAATAATCATTCTTCTCGCCTGTCTCTTTTTACCCTGTATAATAAAGTTTATCAAATCCCAAGTCAGAAAAATCTCTAATCAAGCTTTCAACCAGCTTTTACTCAGGAACTACCAGCTTCTGGCCACAGAAGATCCCTCACCCTCAGGTGACCTCCTCACCACATGCTGAGATGGACCGCTCTCTCCACTGGAAACTGTTCCTGGAAACAATGGCCACAGACGCCTGACTCCTGACACCCATATCCTCTTGGCACCATTGGAATCAACAGGTCCTCGACCTATGGTTACAGGGAACCTTCATTGATTTCCAACCTGAAGAAGTCCACATCTACTCATCCTTACTGTGGGGAGTCCTATCAACCCTTTCCTCCCGGTCCTCAAGCCCTCACTACCTTCTCCGCCCCCATTCAGCAGGAAGCAACCAGAGAGAAAGCAACGTCCACAAACCCATAGAGGAGAAAGGGGGAATGAAGGGCCCCCACCAGTAAGATGGCAAACTTCCGGCTTCTCTTGGGGGGGGGGGTTCCTCGGTTCCCACCAGCGCCACCTGAAGCCCAATCACCTCTCGCCCCCCTCCCAATCCCAGCACCTAGCCAACAGCCAACAGCCCCGTAGAAGTGACACCTCAATCAATTCATGCCCCTTCCTATATAACCCAGCACCTTTCCTTAATAAAGCGGAATTCTCCAGTGAATTGCTGCTGTGTGTCGCTCCTTTCTTTTCAAGCACAATAATTAATTTCCTGTTAAAAATCTTGTAAGCCGTAAGAGAGTGGAGTGAAATTTTTTTTATGTTGAAATAAATTGTATAAATAACTCTTTAAACTCAGTGATAAGAAAATCTCCCAATTTTTAAATAGCAAAAGATCTGTGTGGGCACTTCATGAAAAAAGACATACAGATGAAAAAAAGCATATGAAAAGATGCTTAACACCAGGGATCATTAAGGAATTACAAGTTAAAACAACAATGGGCCACCACTGACACCTACTAAAATAGCTAAAATCTTAAAAACAAAAAAACACCAATTTTGGGGGAGGAGACAAAGCAACAGGGACTCTCATTTATTGTTGGTGGGAGTACAAAATGGTACAACTATTTTGGAAGACAGTTTCTGACAAAAGATAACATAGACTTACCATATAATCTAGCAGTGATGCCGGGGTTCTTGTTTGTGGAGCCGAAGAATGAGCTTCACAGTCAAGGTAGTGTTAGGGTGCAGGCTTCCGAGGCTTCCCCAGAGAACAAACTACACAGGCATAGAGATGTAAATTCAAGCAAAGTCTTTATTCAGCCAACTAGTTGGGGTCCAAGTCAGCCCCGACGCAGCGGGTCTCAACAAGGACCCCGAGCACTCTGAGCCAAGGGTTTATATAGCAATTTCAAAGCACTTAACTCATAGCAATTTTCTATAACTATACATTATTCTTGCAAGACATATATCCTGGGGTTAAGCAAGGGCAGGGTAAGACTACTCCTCAATGGTTAGGGAGGTTCTGCACGATAAGCTTGGTATGTAAGATTTACTGACCAAGGTTAGCTGACCAAGGGTCACAGCTGCCCAACACCCGGTGCTCATGATTAACTTGTTTTTCAAGGCCTTACCCAGGCCCAGGGTTTGTTTTTGTTTTTGTTTTTTTTTTCCTCTGAGTCACACTCTCAGAAAATGGTTTCTAGGTTTCTAAGATGGCTATGCTTATGTTAATTTACCAATCTTACTAATGCTTAGATTCTACATTTCCCCACTTTCCTTTGACCATTCCAATCATGGAATGTTTGTTTCTTCCTGCTGTGTGAGTGAATGATACTGCGGTCTCAGCATTAGCACCTGAACAGCACTCACTCTTTCCCTAACAAAGGCTATTAGCCGGTTTAAGATACAGGGACCTAAAGTGAGAAGCAGTATAAAAATAAGCAAGGGCCCTGCCAGGGTGGATATCAGGGTTGTAAACCATGGGGATTTAGTAAACTAGGATTCAAATAGCCCTTGGCAGGCCTCTCGCTCTCTCTTCCTTTGATCTGGTCTCTCTCTAAGTTTAGACATTGAATCTCTTACTATTCCGGAATGGTCTGCTGTTAAGGTTTAGCTAAGTTTTATTAGTTCTTTTTCCTGACTCTTAATGCTCTCTGCACTCCTTTACAGTAGGAGAGCAAGTTACAGGCTTTTATTTAGAGATAAAGTGAAGGAACAGAGCTCCCGGCTCACACCAGGAGGGGACAAGAGAGTCCGTAGTGGTGCGTTGTCTAGGGGGTTTTATAGGCAGTTGAGGATTTTTCGAGAAACTCAGGGGTGAGGACTTGTTAAGTGGTTCCTGAATATTAAAAATTAACTTAACTGTAAGGAATTTCCTGCCTTGATTTCTCTCTGGGACACCGGAGCCTTGGTCTGGGAGCATATCAAAAGGCTGCCTGCCCAGCCCCCAAGGTGGGCTGAGGTATTATCTACTTGCTAAAGAATCTTGCCTCTTGAACTTCCTGGGTGTTAAAATGCAATCTTATCTTTAAGATGGAATTCTTCCTGCGTTTTACCATGCCGTCTACAGCTGGGTCTGCATGCTAAGTTAGTTGCTCAGTTTGCAGAATTACCTTGTCAGATATGAAGGAGGAAAGACAGTACATAGGCCTGGGCCTTTTAGTATGCTAAAGTGAATCTTACACATGGTTACAAATGATTAGCATAATAAAACATGTGCTACTCTTCTTTATCTGGGGAACATTAACTGATTTCACTGAAGAATGATTCTAGAGCTTAATGTTTAACATAGAGTTTTAGCTGGGGGATTTCTTTGCATGTAGTTACATTGCTCTGACTGCAAATATCCCGCCCTGCCCCCTCCGGAGGCCCTCACCCTGCTCTGACTACAACCACGGTCCCTGTCTCAGCAGTTGTGATTCTAGATATTCACCCAACTGTCTTGAAAACATATGCCTACACAAATACCTGCACACAAATGTTTATAGTAATCTTTTTCATAATAGCCAAAAAGTGGCATCAAGGAAGATATTTTTCAATAGGTGAACAGATAAGCAAACCATAGTACATTTATATAATGGAATACTATTCAACAATAAAAATAATATCAAGCCACAACAAGACATGGACGAATCTTAAATGCATATTGTTAAGCAAAAAAGGCAGTCTGAAAAGCTACATACTATATAATCCCAATATATTACAGTCTGGAAAAGACAAAACCATAGAGACAATAAATAGATAAACCCAAGGTTTGGGATGAGGATGGGGAAGAATTGAATAGATTAAGCACAGATTTTTTTTAGTGTGATAAATTATTCTGTATGATTCCACAGTGGCAAATATGTGACATTTAGCATTTGTTAAGATATTAAGCATTTGTCAAAGCCAATTGAATTTAACATAACAAAGATTATGCCCCAAAAGTATGTAAATTTTAAAAAAGTAACATTTGGGAGGCAGAATGTGACAAAAGAATCTAAATGTATCACAAATGTCTGAGACAACTTGTTGAAAGGGGTAGGAGGAAAGTGCGCTGACCAAAGTAACTTTGGAGATGAGTGGGTTCTGCAAGACTAAAGGGAAATGAGACTGTACATAAACACTGTACTGTAGTCGCTCGAATTGTTCCCCACAGAGGGGCAGACTGACAATCCTGATACCACCATACGTGTACACTGGAATTGAACAGTTAAGTAAATTTATAGTGGATGGTGGAAGCCTGGTTTCTCACTCTTGCAGTGGGAGTTTACAGACAAGCAAGGGGAGGACGCTGGAATGATCCAGTGGTCATGGAGTAGTGCTAGAGACATCGGTATGAACTCATGATCATTTTTTATTAATGTATAATTGATACACAATCTTATGAAGGTTTCATATGAAAAGCATTGTGGTTACTACATTCACCCATATTATCGAGTCCCCCCCACACACACACACCCCACCACAGTCACTGTCCATCAGCATAGTAAGATGCCACAGTCACTTCTTGTCTTCTCTGTACTACACTGTCTTCCCCGTGACCCCCCACACACCATGTGCTCTAATCATAATGCCCCTCAGTGCCCCTCTCCCTCCCTCCCTATCCACCCTCCCCCACCATGGTAACTGCTAGACCCTTCTTGGAGTCTGTGAGTCTGCTGCTGTTTTTGAACTCATGATCATTAAATATAGATACAGGCACATACAGAAGATTTATAGAAGTGTGCATATACATGAGTCAGTGCTCACAAGTATTTGTCCTGCTGCTGTCAGCTGTGAAGTTCTGGAAGGAAGGACACTCCAAAAGCCCCTATTGCCCATATCTTTTCTAACACTGTTTTCCAATAAAAGTAACCAAGGCTCCTTGGAGAAATGGCAGATTCTAGGACTGGAGCAAAAAATAGTTCAGATAAGCCTGGAGCATCTTGCAGGGTCAGAAGTTAAGCAAGTGCTCAAAATACAAAATAAAACAAAACCCCAGCCTCATGAAGTATATCGAAGAGATACAGCAGCTAACTGAAACATGACCAATATCCAAAGCTGGAAAAATTGGAGCAACAATACAAAGTAATAGTGGATAGTAACTGAAAGTATAATAAAATTAGTATCAATGAGTCCATTCTTGTATAAATACGTGATTGAATCAATAAATAAACACGACAAAATAAAGACAAATCTCCCATGCAGAAGAATTTTAAATACTTTATGTAGATATTTACCCTTAAGGAAATGGTGCATAACTCTCCAGTGTATAGTGCATAACTCTGGGATGTGTATAGTGACTTTCTTCCAAAGAGTATAGTATCTTGGAAATGACTGTGTAGGCATTTCACAGCCTATGGGCCCTGATGTAAGGCTTCAACTGAGTCAACTTCATTTTTCTTAATGGTTCATATGATAGCTATGTAAATGACAGTTTATGAATTACATAAATTAAGATCATGTTAGTATCTTAATTAACCCAATGCATTACCTCACTTGAATGGAAAAACGTACCTTGTGCTATAAAACAGAAAAATGAAAACAAGTTTAAACATCTCATGAGATACAGGGTCTTTGAAATAGTCACACATAACAAGCAGATTTATCAAAAAGTGCTTATACTTAATGCCAGTGAACACAGAAGAGGTCAGACACCTCAACCTGAGGAAGAAAATGAAAGTCAACAAACTAAGAAAGAATAAATCTAGTCCTACTTTAAAGGTGATGTAAACAAGTGAAATGTGACTATGACAGTATTGAAAGTGAAACAGGTATCTTTGTACTGGAATCTCCACTTATATATGAAGAAACTTACGATGTTGAAAATGAACCAAAAATTCTTTATTTGGAAAGTCAAATGAATAAAAAAAGTAATTATAGATAGCTGTCAATGAAATATACAGAAGGATCACCTACATAGCTCAATAAGAGCTTCTTAACTTTATTTAAAAATTAAGGATGAAAGAATGAGAATCAGTGTAATCTTCCCACAATCACTTTAACTGATGAAGACTTTAGTAAGACCTGCCTCAGCAAACATTTATGACTGGCACATGCTAAACATGTCCAAGTCAGAAAACCAGCAACTACCAAAACCTGACTGGTACATAGCAGAACTGGCAGCCAGACCCCATGCCCAGCCCAGCTCTAGTGCCCACTGTCTGAGACACAGTACGCTGTAATTCACTATAAGACACCTCATGATTCTATTCTGAAGAACATTTTAATTTACTGATTTGTACTATACTGATCTTGTGTCCAGTAACTCTGCTGAATACTCTTATAATTCTGGAAGTTTGTAGATTTCTTGGAAGCTTTCATATGTCAAAATCAACAATAGCATGGGATGAACAGACTTTTGAAGATTGCCCAAGGTATCTAACCACAATATAAAATACTTATTTCCATTTAAATATGTTTACCTGCATAAACAATAGATATACTAATGAACTTTCAGAACATAATCCCTTCATAAATTAAGGATACCATCTTTAATAAATTGGTATTGTAATTCATAAAATGTCATTATGGAATGGAACTTCCTAAAGTTAAAATTAACACCAGATTAGCAATTGAATGGATTTAAATTGATGATGATTTCATATTCCAACATTTTAGTTATTATCTTATCAAGTGAAATACACAATATCAAATCACACCTTCTGAATTGTTAAAATATTTGAAGTAGTATATATTTAGAATAGCAAAGGAAGGCTTCCCACTAGGTAATTCAGACAGATACATTGTTCTTAAAAAAAAAATTAGTAAATGGAAAGCATTTCTTGTTTGTCATCATGTGTGGTGCTTGCAAGAGCATTTAAGCTGGTAAAGACTCCCTCAGCACAAACATAAACCATTCATGGTAGAAAAAAGCCATTTTGTTTGTTTGGAAACTGGCATCTACTGTCCTCATTTGGAAACAAAACTATTTCAAAATTCTATCAGTAATAACAACTTGCATGTAATAAAAAAATCCTTAGCAGCTAGCAGGAGATGCAGGAGTTAATGCTGTATTTGAATTTCTACTTAAACCTCATATTATGGTCAAATTACATTTGAATTTAATGACTTAAGATCATTAGCAACTCTGCAGTCATGAAAGAAAACAATACAGTAGCAAAGGGGGAAATGGTTTTGGATGCATTTGGTTTTTACAATAGATATTTACCACTAGAGGACATTAGGTTTTATCATGCATGTTTAAACATACATGCATGTTTTATCACTAACAAAGTATGCAGTGCATGCCTATAGACTTTCAGTTTGGGTTTTCCAAGCATAATATTCGTGTTATTTAACATTTGGGTGACTATGGTACTCTCCAACATTAACCACAAGGATCAAAATATCCCCTGGGTACGGAGAAAGACAAATACCCTATAATTTCAGTTATTTGTGGAATCTAAAACAAAACAGAATAAAATGAACAGAACAGCAGTAGACTCATGGACACTGAGAAGTGACTGGTAGTTGCCATGTGGGAGGGGCTAAGGTGGGTAAATAGGGTGGGTGAGGGGCATAAAGGTGCACAAATATCTCAATCGTAAGTTATTCATGGAGATGGGAGTATAGAATGGAGAATATACTCAATGGTTGTGTTACATCTTTCTATGTTGACAGATAATAACTGCACTAGTTGTGGTGAGTGAAGGGTCCCCACCAGTAAGATGGCAAACTTTCGGCTTCTCTTCGGGGTCCTCAGTTCCCACCGGCACCACCTGAAGCCCAATCACCTCTCGCCCCCCTCCCAATCCCAGCACCTAGCCAACAGCCACCAGCCCCATAGAAGTGACACCTCAATCAATTCATGCCCCTTCCTATATAACACAGCACCTTTCCCTAACAAAGCGGAACTCTCCGGTGAATTGCTGCTATGTGTCGCTCCTTTCCTTTCATTGGTGCCGAAACCCGGGAAACGGGACACCCCAACTGGGCCCCGTCTTCCCCCTGACACCAGCAGCAGCTTGCCCTCGTCCTCTTTTTCCGGCGCTGGCTCCTCACACTCACCACTCCTCTCTGGCCTTTAGGTAAGTTTTCCCCCCGGGGTGGGCCACTCTTCTCTGAGCTATCGCAGTGCCATTGACCATGATCGTCCGGCAAGGCCCTGATGCTCGGGGATGAGGAGGGAACGCTCCCCGCCTCAGGCCTTCACGGCTGCGGCGGACCCTCAGGCCCCTCCTCCAACAGCCATAAATCCCCGCCTCAAGCCTTTACGGCTGCGGCGGACGCTCAGGCCCCTCCTCTGACAGTCATAAACGCATTCACTGTCCCTTCCATCAGTGCTGAAACTTTTTAAGCAAAATTTCCCCGGGGTGGGCCACTCTTCTCCGAGCTATCGCAGTGCCATTGACCGTGATCGTCCAGCAAGGCCCTGACACTCGGGGATGAGGAGGGAACTCTCCCCGCCTCAGGCCTTCACGGCTGCGGTGGACCCTCAGGACCCTCCTCCAACAGCCATAAATCCCCGCCTCAAGCCTTTACAGCTGCAGCGGACCCTCAGGCCCCTCCTCCGACAGTCATAAATCCCCGCCTCAGGCCTTCACGGCTGCAGCAGACTCTCAGGCACCCCCCTCCAACAGCCATAAATGAGGTGACTCCTTTGTGGATGAGAACGCTCCCTTTTCCCCCCCTCCTCCTTCTGCTCCGTCCGCCAAAAACGCCTAGCGCTAGGTACCTCTTGACTCCAGCACTCTGCCTTCTTAGGGAAGTCTGGGTGACGACCCACGCTTCCTAAGAAATTCTGACTCGTATACGAGTTTCCGCAGATCACCAAGGATCATCGGGGACGCCCTTTGTCTCCTCGCGGTCTGCTTCCAGTCCGAGGATCTCCGTTAGTCTTCCCCTGTTTGTCTGCTTCTCTGTCCTTCAGCCATGGGAGCCTCCTCATCCCTCCCTGAAAGTTCACCTCTTGAATGCCTGCTTAAGCATTTGGCTACCCTATCCCTGACGCCTGATATAAAACCAAAACTTCTCCATAAATATTGCTCCCAAGACTGGCCGACATACCCCATAGACAATAACAACAAATGGACCACAGGGGGAACTCTTGATCCTAACATCACTCGCAATCTCTTTAACTACTGCCAGCACCTGAGAAAATGGAAGGAGATTCCCTATATCGAAGCTTTCCACCTCCTCCTCTCCCCGCCCCCTCCCAAGTTCTCCTAGCCTGCAAGCCGCCGCCCCTATAGAACCTCCTGTTCACTCCCTTCCCCTTCTTCTCCTACAACAGCCCTTCTCCCTTCCTCCCCCACCATCTCCTCCCCCATCTCACCTCCTCCACCTTTGTCCACTGCAGATTAAGCCTGAGCCTTTCAGCCCACCCTTTAACTAGGTCCCGGGGGCCTCCTCTGCCTTTGCCATCATCACCTGTTTCTCCCCTGTTAGGGACCGCCTTTGTCTTCTCACATGTTTATAGGGAGAATGGGAAAGCACCTTCCCCCATGTCTGAACACAGCATGGGAAAGCACAAGCTAGAGAACAACGGGTGCAGTCCTTAGAAGTTATCTGTCCACAAAAACATATCTTGCCAAGACTCCTCACTCTGAAAATAGGGAGACCTTGAAGATGTGTAGAAACACCGCCCCTGCTTCTAGATATGCCCTTCCCCCACTTGCCAATGTGGCAGGAATAGAAAACAATGCATTCCATAAGCAATTAACTGGAGCCCTGCTGTAGCTCAATTAGTACAGCATGGGACTCTTAACCTCAGAGTCATGAGTTCAAGCCCAACTAAAGCAGCAGAGGCAAGCAGCTGGGCTGCTAGCTGGCGACACGTGGGTCCAATTCTATCTTTCTTTATTTTCTTTGCCCCCCCTTCTGCACTTCAGGACCTACTCGACTAGGCATGGCTAGACCACGTCACTCCCCCACAGACTGAGCCAGAACCCTTCAGTCCCCCTCAGACTCGGTCCCGAGGGCCTCCCAAAATTATCGCCCCCCTCTGGGAAGTAGCAAGATCCGAAGGCATCGTGCACGTTCACATCCCTTTCTCCTTAGGAGATTTAGCCCAAATAGAGAAACGCCTAAGTTCCTTTTCCACTGATCCCATGACATACATCAGGGAGTTTCAATAGACCCTCCAGTCTTACAGCCTCACACATGATGACATTTTCATGCTCCTGGCCAATACTCTCCTCCCTAAAGAGTGTAGACAAGTTTGGGACTTCGCCCAAACGCACGCTACCGAAACCCACAAGACTGACCCCACCTATCCCCCTGGCCCCACTGCTGTCCCTGAACAAGACCCACACTGAGATTATAACACCGCCATGAGTCTCTGCTCTCAAAATATTTTTGCCTCCTGCTTAATAGCAAGTCTGAAAAAGGCAGCTTGTAAAGTAGTCAATTTTCAAAAGCTCCAAGACATAATTCAAAAGAGAGATGAAACCCTCTCCGAGTTCTTAGACAGACTCACTCAAGCCCTATTACAGTATACCAGCCTAGACCCAGAAACACCTAAAGGAAGACATGTCCTTATGACATACTTCCTAGCTCAAAGCTACCCCGACATTAAAGCTAAACTCAAAAAGCTAGAACAGGGCCCCGCTACCCCACAGACTGAGATCCTAACAGTAGCCTTTAAAGTCTTCCATAACCGGAAGGAGGAGAAAGAACGTCGTAAACAAAAGGCTGATCAGGCCAATTTCCAGATGTTGGCCCAGCTGATAAAACCACAACCTGGGCGCCCCTCTACAGACAAGCCCCCCCAGGAGCTTGTTTCAAGTGTGGAAAAGAGGGACATTGGTCAAGGGCGTGCCCCTCCCCCAGATCTCCTACCACCCCATGCCCCAGATGCCACAAAAAGGGCCACTGGGGGTCTGATTGCCCAACCACCCAAAGCGGAGGCTGGACAAACAACCCCCATCCTAAGCCCGCCCTAGTGGGGCTGGCAGAAGAAGATTGATGGGGCCTGGGGGCTTCTCTCCCCACCATTTCCATCACCAAACAGGAGCCCAGGGTTACTTTAACAGTAGATGGTCGCCCCATCTCCTTCCTCCTAGATACAGGAGCCACCTTCTCAGTCTTGCGAGAATACCGGGGCCCTACCACGCCAGCCATTACTCCTATAGTCGGGGTAGGAGGTAAATAGATTTTCCGATTAAAAGCCCCCCCCTTTTATGCACAATCCTAGACAGTCCCATACCTTTCTCCCACTCCTTCCTGGTTATGCCCCAGTGTCCCATCCCTTTACTAGGACGAGACATCCTTTCCCTCCTCCACGTTTCCATAACTATATCCACTCCCACAGACCCCAGTACTCCCTTTCTGATGGCCCTCATAGCTGACGACCCCCCTCTACCCAATGAAAGCTCCGGTTCTGCCCTCATACACCCTGTAAATCCCAAAGTTTGGGACATTACAAGCCCCTCCATGGCCCTATGTCCCCCTGCCTCTATCAAATTATGTGACCCCTCTCAGTATATCTGTCAGGCCCAATACCC
Source organism: Manis javanica (assembly GCF_040802235.1). Classification (NCBI taxonomy): domain Eukaryota; kingdom Metazoa; phylum Chordata; class Mammalia; order Pholidota; family Manidae; genus Manis; species Manis javanica. Next base: position 113,264,422 of record NC_133161.1, read on the forward strand.
CCTAACCACTTCAGCCCTCATAGGCCTCCAACCCATCATTCAAGATCTCTTAAACCACTTCAGCCCTCATAGGCCTCCAACCCATCATTCAAGATCTCTTAAACAAAAATTACCTCAGAACCACTCACTCCCCATTTTATTCCCCCATACTAGCTGTTAAAAAAACCAACAGATCTTTCCGCCTTGTCCAAGACCTTCGCCTCATCAACATAGCCGTTGTCCCTATCCATCCCTTAGTTCCAAATCCATACAGCCTTTTATCGCAGATCCCTGCCTCGGCATCCCACTTCTCAGTCCTAGATCTCAAGGACCCATTTTTCTCTCCCTGTAGACCCCTACTCCCAAGATTTTTTCATCTTCACCTGGACGGACCCATACAGAAGACATTCTGAACAACTCACTTGGACAGTTTTGCCACAAAGATTCCGAGATAGTCCCCATATTTTTAGACAGGTCCTAGCTCAGGACCTCAAACAGTTTCATCATGATCACTCCAAGTCCACCTTGTAATACATAGACAATCTTCTACGCTGCAGTCTCTCGTGGGAACAGTCTCAACTTGACACTGCCTCCCTACTTAACCTTCTAGCTTCCAGAAGTTACCGAGTATCCCCCGTCAAAGCTCAAATCTCTTCCCCTTCTGTCACTTACCTCCGATTCCTTCTATCTCAACAAAGAAAGTCCATTACCTTAGACAGAAAATGGCCCCTCTCTGACCTGCCCATTCCCAAAACCAAGACAGAAATCCTTTCCTTTCTAAGCCTGGCTAGATATTTTAGAGCGTAGATCCCTAACTTCTCCCTGCTCCCTGTTGGCAAGACCCCTATATGACCTCAGCAAGAGCACACCCTAAAAAACCATTATCCTCCTCACCCCGACACTCCTTCATTAAGCTCCATCAAGCCCTTGTGGAAGCCCCAGCTCTCCATCTTCCTGATTTGTCGAAGCCCTTCTCATTATACATTCATGAGAGTTCCAGTCAAGCTCTAGGAGTCCTAGGCCAATATTATGGCCCATCCTTTGCCCCAGTAGCTTATCTCTCCAAGCAATTAGACCCCACAGTTCAGAGATGGGCCCCCTGCCTGCGAGCATTAGCCGCTAGACAGCTCTTGCAGAAGGCAGCTCATAGACTGACATTCAGGGCACCCCTTACCATTCTGTCCCCACATCACCTAAAAGATCTCTTAACCTACAAAAGTTTATAGACTCTTCCTCCCTCCAGACTCCTCACCTTACTGTCCTCTTTCCTCCAAAATCCCGTTCACCCCCTTTGCCATCCATACCCGAATCATGACTTTTTCCTCCTTTACTGCTCTCTTGCTTTTTTCCTCATTCTTATTGTCTTCCCCGCCACCCCAGCCTCCTTTGTATGGCAATTCAATGTCAGAGAGACTTAAACACAGCATCAAACAAAAGTTACTGCCCTCATTGCCACACCAGACTGCCCTCTGAAAAGCTGCTCTGAGCCTTTATACTTCCACTTTCCTCCCTCCACCGAAGTGTTCACTAGCAGCTACCCTTATTCTCCCTACCTCTGCTTCCTCTATGACCAAAAACAAGCCTATTGCAGGCAATAGCCAGACACCTACAAGAGATGTCCCTACTAGTCTTGCGCCATTCACTACATGGGTAACTTCCGGTACCCACAGTATTACTCCTCCAACCGTTTCATGAAATATCCCAACGGCTCATTCTCTTTATCAATCCCAGATCCCTGGGACTCTTGATGAGCTGCCAGAGTCACAGCCTCAGTTTACTATGGGGCGGGTCGTCGACCCCCCATGGTACCCTTCATATCTCTCAAAGGTATGTTCCCTCTCATTCCCAGATCTCTCAAGTTGCATCAGATAGCAGACATTGCAAAAAAGTCATTATGCAAACTCTTGACGGCGCCTCTTCATCTTCTTATCCCCACCCCTCTTCCCATTTCTCCTACTCTTCATTACAGCTCATTCAGGAAACCACCATCTTTCTCAACCACACCCTTAACACAGCCAATTGTTTCTTGTGTGCATCACTACAGCGCCCACTGCTGGCCGCCGTGCCCCCTAATATTTCCAACTACTCCTTCCATGCAGAAAGACAACCCGTCTGCCCCCTAGCAGACATACCCCTATGGGAACCAGAATACGCAGATAATCTCACCATCCACCACTGTGTAAGCCCAACTCCACCCCCCTCCAGTGCACTTCACTGCCTCTCTATCTACACCCCTAACTCCAGCTCTAAGACTTTTACACAACCGGGACACTTCTTTTGGTGTAATGGCAGTCTTTTCAACTCACTGCCTCTCACCTCCGATACACTCTGCATTCTCGTCACCCTAATCCCACAGTTAACACTTTACAGCATGGCAGAATTCCTTGATTCCCAACCTCCCTTGCCCTTGCGCACAAAAAGAGCTGCTTTCCTTCCCATCATGGTCAGTAGCTCTTTGATCACCTCAGCCATTGGGGCAGGGTTTTCGGGAGAAGCCTTGGGTCACTCTCTATAGGCAGTTAGAGATCTCAACGCAAAACTTGAGGGAGCCCTGACATCCACTGCCGATTCTCTAGCCTCTCTCCAAAGACAGGTCACTTCGCTAGCTAAAGTCACCCTTCAAAACCGGCGGGCCCTAGATCTGCTTACAGCCAAGAAGGGCGGCACCTGCGTCTTCCTCTGGGAAGAGTGCTGCTATTCCGGCATTGTAGAAACTAACATTACCAAACTCACCGACCTTGCCTCCAGCCTCCACTCTGCTTCCAATTCCAACCCATTCTCTTCAATACTAACAAACCCCCTCCTCACCTGGCTCTGGCCCATTGCAGGCCCCATAATAATCATTCTTCTCGCCTGTCTCTTCTTACCCTGTATAATAAAGTTCATCAAATCCCAAGTCAGAAAAATCTCTAATCAAGCTTTCAACCAGCTTTTACTCAGGAACTACCAGCTTCTGGCCACAGAAGATCCCTCACTCTCAGGTGACCTCCTCACCACACGCTGAGATGGACCCCTCTCTCCACTGGAAACTGTTCCTGGAAACAATGGCCACAGACGCCTGGCTCCTGACACCCATATCCTCTTAGCACCATTGGAATCAACAGGTCCTCAACCTATGGTTACTGGGAACCTTCATTGATTTCCAAACCTGAAGAAGTCCACATCTGCTCTTCCTTACTGCGGGGAGTCCTATCAACCCTTTCCTCCCAATCCTCAATCTCTCACTCCCTTCTCCGCCCCTGTTCAGCAGGAAGCAGCCAGAGAGAAAGCAACGTCCACAAACCCATAGAGGAGAAAGAGGGGAATGAAGGGTCCCCACCAGTAAGATGGCAAACTTCCAGCTTCTCTTCGGGGTCCTCAGTTCCCACCGGCACCACCTGAAGCCCAATCACCTCTCGCCCCCCTCCCAATCCCAGCACCTAGCCAACAGCCACCAGCCCCATAGAAGTGACACCTCAATCAATTCATGCCCCTTCCTATATAACCCAGCACCTTTCCCTAATAAAGCGGAACTCTCCGGTGAATTGCTGCTATGTGTCGCTCCTTTCCTTTCAGTGAGGATTTAATAAGATGGGTAACTTTTGAAATACTGTGTTGTATAGTTGAAACCAATATAATATTGTGTATCAACTATACTTCAATAAAAAAATACAAAAAATAATTCCCAGTTATTCATGTAATGGTTTATAATTTAATGAATTTTCCATTATCTGCCTCCTTGATTTTGTGCACTAAATTCTGCCCTCATAGTCTATCCAAATCTGAACCGCCACCTGAAACACATTGCAAATGATTATTCCATCAAGCTTACATTGTTCCTCCCTGTATTCAATTCTTATGCTCAATCTCTATTTGTGTAATAATATGGATGAATAACCTTGATGATCATTTGGCATCTTTATAAGGCCTTTTTTTTTTCAAATAAGTTATCATTGATATACAATCTTATGCTCAGGTCTCCCATGAGCAACATTGTGGTTACAAGATTCCCCCCATTATCAAGACCCCACCACATACCTCATTACAGTCACTGCCCATCAGCATAGTAAGGTGCTACAGTCACTACTTGTCTTCTCTGTGCTATACTGCATTCCCCATGCCCCCTTCAACCTAAGTTATGTGTGATAATTGTAATGAGCCCTTTTCCCCCACCTTATTCCTCCCTTCCCACCCATCACCCACAGTCCCTTTCCCTTTGGTAACCACTAGTCCCTTCTTGGGTTCTGTGAGTCTGCTGCTGTTTTGTTCCTTCAGTTTTCTTTGTTGTTATACTCCACAAATGAGGGAAATCATTTGGTACTTGTCTCTCTCCGCCTGGCTTATTTCACTAAGCATAATACGCTCTAGCTACACCCATGTTGTTGCAAATGATAGAATTTGTTTTCTTATGGTTGAATAATATTCCACTGTGTATATGTACCACCTCTTCTTTATCCTTTCATCTACTGATGGACACTTAGGTTGCTTCTGTGTCATGGTTATATTAAATAGTGCTGTGATAAACATAGGGGTTCATATGTCTTTTTGAATCTGTGATCCTGTTTTCTTAGGGTAAATTCCTTGGAGTGGAATTTCTGGGTCAAATGGTATTTCTATTTTTAGTTTTTTGAGGAACCCCCATACAGCTTTCCACATGGTTGAATTAATTTACATTCTCACCAGCAGTGTAGGAGGGTTCCCCTTTATCTGCATCCTTGCCAGCATTTGTTGTTCTTAGTCTTTTTGATGCTGGCCATCCTAACTGGTGTGAGGTGATATCTCATTGTGGTTTTAATTTGCATTTCTCTGATAATTAGCAATGTGGAGCATCTTTTCATGTGCCTGTTGGCCATCTGAATTTCTTCTTTGGAGAAGTGTCTGTTTATATATTTCGGATGTCAACCCCTTATCGGATCTGTCATTTATGAATATATTCTCCCATATTGTAGGATGCCTTTTTGTTCTACTGATGATGTCCTTTGCTGTACAGAAGCTTTTATAAGGTCTTATAATGTGTGTTTGAATAACGTACTTTCTTGCCAGGACCTCAATTTAATTTTAAAGATTTAAAAAATATATTTCACCAATAAAGTAAAAAATACTTCATCGTTGTTAATTTCTCTGGGATGGCTTTTCAGAATCTCTAGTTTACGTTATTGGCAGAAATAGAAATCAGCATCTACCATTTTTACAAAAACAATAAAGCCATTGAAATTTTTATATGAGCATGCACAAATATGTGTACTTCTAAATGGTTAATCAACTGTCATACAATTTACAGTCCACCACTAGTATACATGCCACTTTATCATGTTCTAATTTTTTCATATGTACATGAGTTTAATGTTGGAATGTTCCATTGATCTTTTTGTTTATTCAGGCAGCAGTTTCAAATTCTTCTAATTACTGTAACTCTGTTATATGTTTAAATATGTGGTAAGGCTAGTTCTCACTTGCTACCTATTTTCAGAATTTTTTCTGATTACTTTTACATATTTATTTTTCTAGATTAACTTGAGAAAAATTTTTTCAAGTTCCATGTCTAATGAAATCTTGTTATTTTGGTTATTACTACATTGCATTTATAGATTAATTTAGTGAAAATGGGTTAATTTCAACCTTAAAATTTCCCATCCAGGAATGAAATATTTCTTTCCATTTATGCAACTTTTCTTTTATGCCTTGCAAAAGAGTTAAGTTTTCTTCTAAATCATGTGCATTAAATATAATAAAGCTATATTTCCACATAAGAGAAATTTCTCTGTGGCATTACAGTCATCAAACAAATGTTCTAAAATGGTTTATCAAATGAATGTTCCAATATTCCAATTTATATAACATTCCATAGTTTGGGGGACTTTTAAGTCATTCCAATTTTTTGAACAATGCCATTGTTAATAATATTATAATGAATATCTTTATCAGTCATTGCCTATATTTCAGATTATTTCCTTAGAATATATTCTTAAAAGTGAATTACCATGTCAAATATTAAACATTTTTAAGGATTCTGATACACATCAATAAAATTATAGATTTATTAAAATTATTAATTTATTAATGATAAATTATATGTATTTATATTATTATATTACATGCAGTCAATATTAATGTATTAATTAATGTTATTTTCCCAAAAGGTAGAACTTATTTTGTTTTCCTAAAAGGGAAACTTGTGTATATGAGAGAAAGGGGCAGGGTGGGGATGGAAAATAGAAGTGATTATTTATATGCAAACATGCATACACATCTCTGTACTCCAGAGTACGTCTTGGCCAGCACTGCATATTCTTATACTTTAAAAATATTTAATTCAATGTCATGGTGTTTTAATTTGCATAATTTATATTACACCAAATATATTTATAAATATTTTGTTGTATTTGTATTTGCATTAGTAGGCTAGAGTGAGACATTTCCTACTGGTCTTGAAGAAGTAAACTGCCATGTTGTGAGAGGGTCTGAAAGAAGGTCACCTGGCAAGGAGCTGAGGGTGGGCCCCGGCTGAAAGAAAGCAAACTAGCAAGAAAATAGGGATCCCAGTTCTACAACAGCAAGGAGCTAAATTCTGTTTACAACTTGGTGAGCATGAAATAGGAACTAAGCTACAGAAAGAAACACAACCCAGCCAACACCTTGGGCAGCTTTGTGAGACCCTGAGTAGAGGACCTTGTTAGGCTATGCCTGGAATTCTGACCCATGGAAACTATGAGTTTGTAAAGGTATGTTGTTTAACCTCCAACTGTATGGCAATTTGTTATGCAGCACTAGAAAACTAATAACACAGGTGGCATGGAGAACTGGAACAATAATTTAACATTTATTAAGGATATAATCTAAACTGTAGGAACCTGCCTCTTTTTCTTTAAGGAGAATTTATGCTTCACATAACAGAAGATTGGATTGCACCCCTTGGCCAGCATGCAGTAAAGAAAGTTTCTACTGGTTAAAATTTATGCTACGTTATTCCAAAGTTCTTTTGTGCTTGTGTCTTGCCTGAATGCTTAGGTCCAGCATGCATGGCTCTAAGAGCTTAGATGATTTTACTATTGCTGTAGCTCCAGTGAGAAGGGTGTTCCCAGCCTGGGGCAAATGTGCTGTGAAACCGGTGAAACCAAAATAAGTCAAGGAAAAGGGTAGGTTGAGAGAAACTTTTTTATTGCTCACAGCTTGCTTGAATCCACTGGCCAAGGCTGGCCCATTCATCTCCTCAGGCACAGCTCACCATCTGTCCTTTTGCCATGCTCTCTGCCTCCTGCCCACCCGTTCCTAGAGAGTTTGAACTCTGTTGGTGGGCCCTTGGTGACTGGCAGACGCCAGACCAATAATGCACCGAGAACAGAGGGAAGGAGAGAAGAGCCGTTTTCTCTTCACCCCTTGCCCCAGATTGATGGGAGGCTTTGCAGTAGTAAATACAGATTGATATGTACATGAACTAAGGCCAGGCAGGAGATTCTGGAAATTCTGTCATTTACCCCACGATTGCACATGAACCAAATAATAGCATCTTTTGTAGGGAAGAACTAATTTAAGCTGTTTACATAACCTTAAGCAGATAGGCATCCAAGACCTTATTAACTACTCATAGAGTGTGGCCAGTATGATGCCCTAGTATTTATCTTACCAATTTTATAAGCTCTTTAAGTATTAAGCATATGTTATGGTATAGTGAAAGTAATATTTACACAACCATCAACCTTTAAATCATTTTTCATTGTTATCTTTCACCAATAAGTCAGAGCTGTAAAGCTTTTCTCCCTAAGCAGGAAAAAGTGTGTGTTTGATCTCCTAGCTAAACAATAGATGGCAAAGACAGGCATTGTGGAAATAGACAATTTGGTAAATTCATCATCCCTTCCTTCAACATATCAAGGGTCATGGTTAAACAAACCAGTTCACAGACTTCTCCCACAGCATACAGAAAGTACTCTTTCTGTTCAGGTCTGCAAAATCAGAAGTCTTCTGCAACATCATATAAGGAGGGCAACAGATGATTAGCCCTTAACATCTTCCTGTAACCCTCTCAGAGTTATAGTCAGGTTTCTCAGTGTGTTGTAGAAGACCCACTGGGAACTGGTCCTCTCTCTACATGATCTTCTTTACCACCTAAGCAGGACCACAGGAGAAGACATGGCAGGCTGGGACCTTTCAGATGACCCATGAGATAGATGATGGCTTATTTTACCAAGGCTGCCCCTAATTTCTCTATCTAATTGTCTTCCTTTTGTTAAGATAAGAAGTATGACATTTATCTCATTGAATGTGTTTTATCAGATCAGGCCAGGAAATTTACGCTACATTGTGAAAAGTGACCTTTTTTAGAAAAAAGCTTCTGTAAAAACACTAAAGTATTGTCAGTTGGTTAGCTTGCTTTCTAAAGCTTATCTAGATGAGCAATGTTTCCAGTTCTGTATACTGACGTAAGCATTTCATCACTCACTGGATTAAACTGAATTGCCAATTCCCCACCCACTGTATCAAAATAAAAGTGACTTGAAAGGAGAAGACAAGAGACAGAGCATAGACTGTGTAACCACAGAATCTTAAATGTCATTCATTTCAACCTACATCCTATTCTGCTAACGAAAGCAGAGATTCAGGTGAGGACCTTCTTCTCAAACATTTCAGATGAATCTGAAAGAACAAGCCAAATGAGAGTTGCTCAATAATTACAGGGCCAAAGTTGCTATTTAACCATACAATAACTTTACTACTGTTTGAACATTTATGTTTATAATGTGACTGAACAGAGAAGACCTGGAAATTAAGCTCTCCGTGGGCTTATGTGCCAACATAAATACTGTATCCAGAAAGCATGCTAGACACAGTTGGTCTGATTCCTGGGGAAGTTTGCAGTTCACAATGTCAATCACACTGTGATAACATTCTAATACATAAGGCTCACCTCCAGTGAAAAACTTTTTGGCAAGACAATGAACATATGTTGGCTTTTTTGCCTGGGACAAGCCTAGAACCACAATGACAATGAGCCTGCTGCCAAGAAAAAATTAGAGCAGCTATGAGTTAAGAGGGCAAATGTTATTAAGCAGATCTTTCAAGTTGGTGGCCTTGAACCCTTGGGGATCTTAGACATATGGCTTTAAAATACCATATTTTCATTTTAATAATAATCCAACAAAGTTAATATAAGCACTACAGGGGTTGTATTTTGAAATTATTAAACAGGTTACTTTTTGTCTTCCTTATTAATCATCTTCCACAGTACCTTTCTATCATTCATGTTAAGCCAGATGGTGTCCCAAGTAAGATGGTACAAACTAGAAGAAAATGCAGAACTGTGTTCAAAGTAGCACTCATGTTTAATTATTTTACCAAAGTCACACTTCTTTCTTTGGAATGATAATTCAAAATTAAAAGTCATTCCCTAGAAAAAAGACTTTAGTTTCATTGAAAGGTCAATCCATTAAAACTTCCATTTGCTTGTATTAAAACAGTCTGATGCAGTGGAGTCATGAGCTACTTTGTTACAGGTTAATGACGAAATAAAACAAGAAGCAAATGCAGTACAAGAACGATGGGTTCAATCCAAGTGGAGGCTTGCTGTATTAATGAGTGAAAGTTCTCAAATAGTGAATACAGAGACAAGTGGTGGGAGAACTGAACTGAGTCATCATACAGCAAATGCTAAAAAGGGCTTGTTGTCGTAAATGAGCAAATGTGTTACATAAATTCCATTTTTGTACACAGACATATTCAGGAGTTCATGAGCACCATGTATAGTAGCAAATAAGCAATGAAAAAAATTTCTTAGAATGGTGTTTTTTATTCTTTAGTATTGAATTGGAAGGAAGCACTATTAAATTGAGTGTTTCATTAAAGTAATGGATTGATGGTTTTAAAAAACTAGGTCATTGTTTTATTTCATCAAAGCAACACCATTATTTCATTAAATTCATGTTGATAAATTGATTTTTTATTTTAGCTTTCTTTTACTTACCCTTTAATTTTTTTAATTGTTGCTCATATACTTTAATAAAGCTACATGAGTCCAAGGTTTACACCTCGTCTTATGTTTGTACATATAAAATAACTTTTAAGTAAAGACACTCTAAGTCATCATTGGGGGTCTAAGTAAGGAATGGTGGTGTATCTGTTAGGACTCCAGAGACAGAATCCTTGTACTATAGTCCTGGATTTTCTGTTTATTAACCGTATGAAATTATCATACAAACTTTTTTTTTACCTACACAAATTGCAATAATACATAATAGCTTTTTAAATCTTGAGTAAAAAATTTAACCACATTGAGTCTCCTCTTTCTCATGTATAAAATGGAGAAAAATGGATTCAACCTACTTCATAAAGTAGTTGTTTATATATTGTAACAGGATTTTTCTCACTATCTAATAGATCAAGTCACTTTTTTTCCATTAGGGACATTTTCCAAGGAATCTGGGTCTTTTATAACCAGACAATTTCTGTGTTTCCTCTGGGTGAAAGGCAGTGTCTTGGTGTCCCCAGCCACTAGGCAAGAGTGGGGAGGAGAACTAAGTTAAAGGAGGAATTTTCTCAAGAATTGTGTTGGCTCCAGTTCCTCCCCACCCCACCCCAAACCTCAAAGATGGCCTTGCAATGTTTGAGAGTTTCTTTTCCTGTTCTTAACCCAGTGCTGGACTAGGAGCTTCTACTCCTGTCATAAATGTCACACTATTGAAAACCAAAATAATAGCAGTATACAAAATGCAAGAAGAGCAAGACAGGTTCCTACCTGGAAATGCATAAAGATCCAGGCCACTTTTATCAAAATTCACATACTATATTGAGCCAGAGAGAGTGAAGCTCACATTTACACTGTCACTATCTACCAGAGCAAACTAATTTTTTTTTTTTTTAGGTACAATAGACTTTATTAGCCTTATTTTTCAGGTGAGGAAACTGTGGGTCAAATAGGTTAAATAACTGCTAGGTAGCATATGACTAGCATGTGTTAGGATTAGGCATAGGACCCCATCTACTGTCTGTCTTTCTTTTTTTTTTTTTTTGAGAGGGCCTCTCTCATATTTATTGATCAAATGGTTGTTAACAACAATAACATTCTGTGTAGGGGACTCAATGTACAATCATTAATCAACCCCAAACGTAATTCTCAACAGTCTCCAATCTTCTGAAGCATAACGAACAAGTTCTTACATGGTGAACAAGTTCTTACATAGTGAATAAGTTCTTACATGGTGAACAGTGCAGGGGCAGTCATATTACAGAAACTTTCGGTTTTGATCACTTATCATGAACTATAAACAATCAAGTCAGATATGATTATTCATTTGATTTTTATACTTGATTTATATGTGAATCCCACATTTCTCCCTTATTTTTTTTTTAAATAAAATGCTGAAGTGGTAGGTAGATGCAAGATAAAGGTAGAAAACATAATTTAGTGCTGTAAGAGGGCAAATGTAGATGATCAGGTGTGTGCCTATAGACTAAGTATTAATCCAAGCTGGACAAGGGCAATAAAACATCCACAGATGCAGAAGATTTCTCTCAAAAAAGGGGGGGTGAGGTTCTAAGCCTCACCTCTGTTGATCCCCAATTTCTCACCTGATGGCCCCCCTGTGACTGTGCCTGTCTTAGGTTGTTCCTCCCTTGAGGAATCTTACCCGTCTCTGGCTAACCAGTCATCTTCCGGGGCCATACAGGGAAATGTAAAGTTGGTAAGTGAGAGAGAAGCCATATTGTTTGAAAAGGTTAGCTTTTTACTTCTTTGCAGATTTACAGAGCAAACTAATTTTTTAGTAATAAAGACCTTTAAGCAACTGATCTAATTGTAGAACCTTAACTTGGTGGACGAAAGTAAGATGGCTCAATAGAAAATCAAAATGGACAAATAACAGGAAGTCATCAGACAAGATTCCTAAAATGTGGATGGAAACTGCAAGAATTTGGGCAAAAAAAAATCATGCATCTACATATATGTGTAGATATACAGAATTTGTATGTAAACACATGGACGTATTTGTAAAAATTATATAGCCTTTGAGTTAACAGCAGAGACAGAGACAAAGGAAATATCTGTAGGCACACAAGGAAAGGAGCAGTATCTTGGTTATCTTGCACAGTATGAGGAATTAAGAATTGCTAAATGAGGTTAACCCATCATTTTCCAGACAGCATCAGCATACATTTATGTCAGTGGTCACGGTGACATTAGATTCCTATTGAAAGTTTAGGTGTAAGAATGTTAATAATAAATTCTCAAGCATCAGCCTCAGGCAGTTACAAGAAATAGGCAGTATGAGATGAGGAGATTTCACAAGCTGCTGTAAACATGAATCATATTTACCACCGGGGCATGACTACTATTTGTGATGTTACCAATTATATTTACAAGGGGGGAGGTGAGAAGTATAGCAGAGAGCACAGTATAGTTAATTTTGAACTTTCAAACCCTTTTATAAAGTTTCTCCATTTGATTCTGGGTAAAGAGTATTTGAATAGTAGGAATAAGATACTCAGCTTTCCCAGAAACGCCAGTGAAAACTGGATGTGATTTTTTTCTCAGATAAGAGGCTGTGCAATGTTATTCTCTTCCATTCAAGATTTGTGTTTCACTAGCTCAGTGGAAGTAGCCACAATTTTAGACTTCTGTCTTAGAATATTCTCCTAAGAATACTCTAGAAAAATAAGCGTGTGTGTCAGAAACATTTATTTTTCTTTTATATTTGAAGTATAAGTAATAAAGAATATCCTATTAGTTTCAGGTGTATATCATGGTGATTCAATATTTTTATACATTACAAAATGATTGCCATGATAAGTCAAGTTACCATCTGTCACCATAGAAATTTATTACAATATTATTGACTGTTTTTCCTATTCTGAACATTACATCCCATGACTTACTGATTTTATAACTGGAAGTTTGTACCTCTTAGTCTTAAGAGAAACATTTCTTAATATTACAAGGACCCTTCCCTTCAAAAATGGATCACAAATCCACATATGTAACATCTCACCTCTAAATCCCTAAACAGCTGCCTCCTTATTTTATCTATTTAGACACACCTGAATTTTTAAGAAGTATTCTTTTATATTTTTTAAATGTTATTAATAACTCTAATAAACATACATACACTAAAAGTAAAAACTGCTTCCTCGTGCCACAGGAGCTCACCAGAGGTGAGGAAAGAGATGGGGTGGAGCACAGTTTGTAGGAGTCTCTGACAGGTTAGACGCCTACAATCATGTCCTAAGCATCCTACTTCAGTGGCTTAGGTAGCTTTTGCTTCAGCTGGCTTCTTTTTCAATTTTCCAAAATTCCTGCCATAAACTCATTAACTTTTCACTAATCAAATGCCATCCCAGGACACTTTCAACTCATCGAGGAAATCCTCTGGTGTATGTTTGTTGTTAATAGAAAATACAGAAAGGAGGCAGAAGCAAGGCTTGTCTCGTCTGCACCTATGCAAGGTGAGTCAGCCTTTCATGTGCACAAACAGTATCTGAACCTCCTGGGCTACAAGGCCGCAGTAAACAAGTAGAGCTTGCACCTGTTTCTGAGCCCCTGAAGTATCCCTGGACCAGACCCAGTCACTTCCTTCTCTCCCTCTTGTCTTCTTCCCTCCAGCTCCTTTGTCCTCAGACATGAGGCTGCAGTAACAAATAATATTCTTAGAGCATTGAGACAGAGAACACCAGGCAAGGAGATAGATGAAGGCCTTATCTTCTTTCTCACATGCTGGTTTTGTGGAATCTATGTATTATCTATTTAGTGGAATCTATCTGGAATTCATCTAATCCATCTGTTAATACATTAAGCCTTGCTTGCAAAAGAAAATGCCAGGGATTGTGAAAAATTAGGGCAAGGGAGAGTGTTGACTGGATCCTAGGGTTCAGAAGCCCCAGACTAGCTCTTGGCAATAGCCTCACACCTCTTCTTATCCTATACATCTATTTTCACATTAAAGAAACACAGAAGCCCTTAGAAGTATCTCAAGATTTCCTCTTCCAAAATGGGGGAGTATTTAGTTTAGGTCAGTCTTCAAATGCCCATTTAAGAGGGACCTAGATTAGCATGGAAACTTCCAAGCTTGCTTGTTATAAACCTTCTACTCTGGCCCATTTATTCAGCCATACTTTAAAATTTTCTACTCCCCTACCAGGCTGTAAAGTCTTAAAGGCCTGGGGCTACAATGCTGAGCATTACACTGAGTGGAGGCTCATAGGATAGTTAAGGGATAGGACAAAATTGTGTTATCCCTAATTCAGCCGTTTGGCTCAGGAAACGATCTAGTGTCCTGGCATGTAATCATCGTGCTCAAGTGCCATGGAGATGTTAACCACTGCAAAAAGGAAACAGTCTCTCGGGAGAAACCAGGAGGCCTCCTTCTAGTTAGTCAGCTCACAGGAGACAAGGTGATGATTCATATAATCCCAGGGAGGCAATCATTAGGCAAAAGGATTTAAAGTCAAGTAGCAATTCTGAGTCATTAGAGTCATGTTTTAAGTTTGAATATTCAGGTTGTTTTGCACATCAGTTAAATGATGGGCAGCCAATTTTATGTACAGACAAAAGCAAAAGGCCATGATTATTTTATTTTTCATTTAAATACTTTTTAGACACATATGTGTTTTAATTTTACGACTGGAGGAAATGGAATGAATCATAAACATTTTCTTCAATTTCATAAATCTTTTGTATGCATTCCTAGGAATTATATTTATTTCCAAATTCAATAGTCAATCAAATACCATATCCTAAATGACTGTGAATAGCTATTTGAAGGACGGGAGAATATACTTTTTCCCATAGGAAAGCCTCTCTTAACACAACCTGCTTAACAGTTGTTCTTGAGATAGGTGGCATGAATTTTTATCCCTTAAGTAATATAACAAGCATCTTTACAATATTAAAAGAATCTTTTAGTAGCAAAAAAAAAAAGCTTAGAACCTCATTAATATGCTACTGTGATTGATGAACAAGGCTTTTCTCCTGGCTTTTGGTAAGAAATAGGCCACTGCTCTTTCTTAAGTCTTTTCAACCTCTTTGTTTAGCTCCTGACAGAACTAAGTTTTCTCCCCTGGCTAGCAGCCTTAGCGGTTTTGGCTTCCCACAAAGCATCTTCCACACAACCAGTATCGAGTGTACGCTTGACGAATGACTAGGTGAATGGATTAATGCATTTCTCAACTTTGACATGCTGGGCTTCTGGCAGTTCTTTCATAAAAACTTCTTGGACTTTTTTGGCACTATTCTCAACAGTTCTCTTCCTGCCACCTGCTGACTTTGAGAGTTGCCAAATGAACACTTGCATACATACACATCCCTACAGGTATGGCCCAGACTGAGCTGTTGCACTGTACTCTGGTCGTTTGACTCGAAGCTCCCCACTCTGTAATGCGCCCTGTGGAGTACACGTAGAGCATAAAACAATCCTTCCCCAATCTTTAAGGGCTGTAATGTCTTTTACCAGTTTTAATTCGGTCCTCACAGACTGCTTCATTGCTTTGCTTTACAAATGCAAACTTAAAAATCATGACTCATTAGCACAATTAGTCTGTACATGTTCTGTGTAAGTTAAACCTATTCGATACAATAGCAATTCATTCAGCATGTCTCCATGAGCACAGTAATGAAATTTGACTACAGTAGCTTCTTAAATTTTACTATTTATATAACTAAACTCTTTAGAGGACCTATCTTAATCTTCTTGTTACTTGTATAAATTTGTTTTAAGAAGTACTTTTCAATCCAGAAGTATAAAAGCTTTTAAAGTTTATTCTGGTAATATCATGTACAAGAATTAATAGCCCATCTTCTTTGAAATGCTAGTTCAGAAATTCAGATAACTTGTACATGTAAAAAAAATATTTTATTGTCTGCCTGCTGCTTGAAACAATCCCTGAATAACTCCTTGCCATGTTCCTGGGACGCTCATAAAAAATGAGGGTGGAGTAATCATTTCCCAGCATATACCTCTATCAAATCACCATGTTGTACACCTTTAAATAGTACAATGTTATATGTCAATTATATCACAATAAAACTGGGAAAAAATGAGGGTGGGGTGATTGGTTGACTGACCCTGTCAATATCAGTGAATGACAGTCTTGAAGGACCACTAGTGACTCAGAATCTCTGAGCATGTGCCTGCGAGGGCACAGTCATCTCTAATGCATCTCATCGGATCACAGAGGGAAATTGCTCCTTTGCCGATGGAAACAGGGATGCTGAGGGACCTAAAACAGCATTAATCCATACATACCAACTAACAAGTTAGTAACTGGGATAATTTTATGTCTGGTTGAGGTTGCCTGAGAAGAACCAGCACTACTATTTAATAACAAGCACTCCAATAAAAAAGAAGTATATGTAAGGGATAAATTTGTATTTCTTTATCCTTCCTCTCCAGCCAATTGTAACTTGGTTCAATAGTATCTAATAATGATGAATTAATATATTTTATTGCTTTTGTGTATTGGGAAGAGGAATCCACACTGATAGTGAAAAGAACTCAAAGTCCCAGCTTTGCTACTTATTGTCAGGATGTTCTTGGATGAGCTACCAAATTTGTCAGACTCAGTTTCCTCATCTTTAAAGTATGCATAACAATATCTACCTTGCAAACACAATGCCTAGTGCATCTTGAGCTCAGTAAATGTTTATTCTTCCTATTAAATTTAAAAATGTTTTGACATGCTCTAAGGAAAATTGAAACAAAAAGGCAGACTTTGCTTCCATGAAGTCAAAGTCATTAAAAATTTTTTTGAGTTCATGAATCACATTGTAAAAGAACTTAGGAAGATAAAAAGAAGAAAGAAATGTTCTGGTTCTAGAGGCACAAAATGTTAGTAAAAATAAACAAACAAATCTATAATATTTAAGGTTTAGTAGAGAAACAATGCAATGTAGTAGGAAATAACAAAGGTTTTAGAATTAGAGACAGCCAGGGTCACATCTTGGTTCTGCCTCTTATTACTTAATATCTTCAAGGCTTTTTCTTTATTGACAGGAAAAGATAGTATCATGTTTCACTGAGTCCAATACTCTGTATGTTGTAAGACTCACCATTCTTTTATGTACAAAGAAAGAAAACACTGCCAATTAGGTACAATGTTCTCTTTAAATGTAGAATTTTGATGTCACACTTATTGAAAGAACACCTTTAAATATATTCAGACAGATTTTAATCATATATCACCCTAATGCATAGATAAAAAGCAAAACTTGGCAAAATAAATGTTTAGCATATTCCTTTTACATAGTGAGACCTTTCTGAATCATTTTTGAGTCAGAGTTATCAATGCCCTCATAATATTGGCCTCTATTCCATCAAAAGCATTGGTGATACTTATTTCTTAAAAGATGCCTCTGCTGTTGCTTCCAGGATTGTCTTCCAAGTCATGCTATGATGCTGTCATGTCACCAGAAGCAATAACCAAGTTTGTTCACGAGTTGGCAGTGACAGAGGGAGCCTGATTGCTGTCTTTCTGACAGTGACCATAAGACACCGTATCATGCACCCTGATTTCAAAAATGTTAAGTGGGAGAGAAAAGTACAGTATAGGGAATATAATCAATAATACTGTAATAATGTTGTATGGTGACTGATGCAAACTATACTTATTGTGGTATATATAATATATATAAATGTCAAATAATAAATGTACAGTAAAGTATTTAAATGCCAAATCACTATATTGTACACCTGAATCTAATACAATGTTGTATGTCAACTATATTTCAGTGTTTTAAAAAAGATGTTAAGTATGAAAAACATGGGCATCCTAGAATTGTGAGATTTGGGTAATACTTAATCCTCATAGAACTACTATGAAGACCAATAAGAAACTGCATGAAAAGTATTAATAAGATAATAGCACAAATAAGTGGTAGCTATTGTATTACAGGGAAATGAGAAAATGCACCCACTTCTGACGTGTGACTCCTCACTATGTTCCTGGAATGCTCATAAATACTGAACTAGATCATTGAAAACTTTGAGTATTATACTGTCATATCTGAGGGCTGGCATTTTGCACTGATGAACTTTGCAAGTCTGAAGCAGTATTGCCAAGTAAGAGGCTCATTCCCGTCTCTTACTCCCTCCCTCCAAAGAAAAGACAAAACAAAATAAAATGACACCAGAAAGCCTTGCAGTCCCATAAAGGCACGGCGAGATCACTAGCGCCGGACCCTCTCGTCCTTGCTGCTCACCCGCTTCCCTGCTCCCGCGGGGCAGCGCCCTCTTCCACCAGCACTGCCGCAGGGCCTGCGGATCCAAACAGCAGAGAGGGTGTCCACGAAAGCATCCAAACATCTTTCGGGTTTTGATAAGGGTAAATGAAGGGCAAATAAAAAATAACCATAAAAATCGCTTGAGATTTATAGAAGACAAATGGCAACGGCACTGTGATGACACTGTTTGAACTTTATTATTTTACTCAATTCTCCAGTGAGAGATCTGAAGATCAGGTTAATCCAAAAAAGGAAGAAAAGGGAGAAAAATGCCTCTGGACTTTTCTGCTGAGGATTAAAGCAAGAGTGTAAAGTTGAGCCTCTCTTATACCCTAGCTGCTCCAAACCACATGCTCTCTTGTGAGCTCTATCACTGGTACAAATTGTTCAGGCAGGCCCTACAATAAAGCTGGACCAGGGCCAGTTACTCAAACAAGAACCTGCTTGGCGTGGAAATGTCAAGAGAAACCCAGTGGAGGGTAGTAGAGTAGGGAGTGGGTGGGATAGGGAAGAATGACCAGGGCCACATCAGGCAGGGCAGTATCTAACAGGGCAAAGCTTTTCAATCTTGCTCTGCTGCCATTCTGGACGGAATGATGCCTGGTTTCAGGGGCTCTCCTGTTCTGTGAGGATGCTTAGCAGCATCACTGGTTCCCACCCACTCGATGCCAGCGGCACTCCCTCCCATTGCCCGCCTCGCCCCTTTTCTGACTGCAAGAATCAAAAATGTCACCAAACATTGCCAGTGTACCCAGGGAGGCAAAACGGCCCCTGTTAACAACCGCATACACAGGATAATATTCACAGGATAACAAATCAACATTCAGGATTTTTGTGAGATAGCCAGAGCCCAGAAAGAGTCTGAGTTTGGAAGACAGTGCCAGCAGGATTGCTTCTGAAGGGACAGTGGTTACTTTTTTCAGCCTTCAGCCCCGGGTTCACTCATTGTTCTCTGTCTCTCGCTTTGGCATTAAAGATGAAACTCTGGCCTGTAGAGAACAGCTTTCTAAGGCAGAAGTCTTTGCAATCTATCCTTGAGCACTTTCCTGCACCACAAAGATAGGAATCAGCCCAGTTCTCCTAGCTGCTGGCAAAGCAGCATCTATGTCCATCACGAGAAACCCTTCTCTCTGTACTCAGCAACTGTGCATTTCCCAGGGTGGAAAGGGACATTGAAGAGGCGCTAAGTTTAAACAGTACTATATTTGAAGCTTCCTCTATTTCCAGTGTACTATGAGCTTGTCCTGAATGTCCATTTTGAGAATTCAGTAATTACAAAAGTACTTTTCTTTTGCACTTTTGTGAGGTAATGAGCAGAACCTTCCAAATCTTTTCTTTAGGAAAGTAAAATTTGAACACCAAAAATCTGGTGGTGGTTACAAACCTTACTGTGCATTACTTTACAGTGCTTATTAAAAATGCAGATTCCTTAAATAGGTCCAAGGGAATGTTACTCAGCCTTAAAAAGAAGGAAATTATGACACATACTACAACATAGATTAACCTGAGGATGCTATGCAAAGCGAAGCTAGTCACAAAAAGGCAAGTATTGTATGATTCTGCTTTATATGAGGTACCTGGAGTATTCAAATTCATACAGAAAGAAAGTGAAGCAGTGGTTGTCAATGCTCGGGTAAGGGGAAATGGGGAGTTAGTGTTTCACAAGGACAAAGTTTCAGTTTTGCAGGACATGGATGGTGGTAATGGCTGCACAACAGTGTGAGTGTCCTTAATGCCACTGCACAGTTACACTTACAAATGGTTACAATGGTAAGTTTTGTGTCATTAAAAAATTAAATAAAAATAAAACATAATTAAAAACAATTAAAAAATAGAACATAAATAAATTACATAGATTCCTGGTTACCACTAGTGATTCCAATTTGTTAGGTCTGAATGGGCCCAAAAATCTGTACTTTTAGCAATCAACCCAGCTAATTCTGATCTTCAGATAGTCCTTTGAGAAAGACTAATTTATAAAGGAGATAAAATAAAATCATGGACTGAGGCCAGTTAGAAATGTATGATTTGCAAGAAATCCCAGAATACAACTTTCTTCAGTGAGGACAGATTTAAAAATTGGCTCATAGAGCAGAGATCAGGAAAATAGTAGGACAGAGTCCCAGGGCTATAGATATGTCCCTAGATTTGATCTAAGAGAAGGCAGTTGGCAGACTCATGGGACCTTGTTTGATGTTAACTATGGGCAGAGGCATGAAAGATTAGTGAAGGGGAGGGATTCTTCACATGTATAAGTCACTGTGTGAGGAAAGTACTTAATTGCCTGGCATTAAGGTAGTTATGCATGCAAATTAGAAGAGCATGCATATATATATATGTGAGCCAAACAAGACAAAGACAATTAGCACATTCTAGAGCCACCATGCCAGTCGCACCATCACTTCCAGCCGCCCAGATGTAAGTACCAACAATGGCATGGTTTCCAATTGTTTGATGCTCGTACAGTTGTGTATGGAAGTGAGAGTGCTTTATCTGGAGGGCATTTTATACTGAATGAGGAAAAATTATGAAAGTCTTTTCCAGTTGAATCCATATTCTCCCCACATGAGAAACCACACGGGATTTAATAAATAAAGGGCCTAATTAAGTTTTAAAACTAATTCTCATTCTCAGTGTTGGCACTGACTGGAAATTCTACAGTTCTTTCTTCCTTCTATCTCAGTTCTTCCAGCTCTTCAAGGCATGTGTGTGGCAAGCAAATAAAGGCAACAAACAGAAATAAAGTTCTTCCTCCCTTTTTCTAAAATCTTATGTCAGATAGTGATATTTTCACTAGTAAAATTTTATATTTTTATATTAATACTAAAATTTAGTAACTAGTAATTTTTTCTTTTAGTAATGTTTTATATTTAAATAATAAATATATTATTTGTCTACAAACCATATTCTATATTGTTACAGAATCCATATATACTTATATGGGGTCCAAAATTCATGTAATGTTTAAAATTTATAATTATTTATGCTTATATATTTTATAAACACATTTATATTTACACATGTGTTCTATCAGTCTATGGTCTGGAACAGCTTCTGTTAACTCTCTCATTCATATTTCAAAGTATTTCTGGAGAAGAGCCTTTGTTTTGGACCTCCTAATCTTCCATATTTCTCTTGAAACTCAATGTGATGACTCTTAGATTGCCACAACGAAAACCCCATAATGTAAGATATCTTTATAGTAGTTTGTGAGGGTAAATGGAAATGCTCTCAATGGTTTAAAAATTTCAAAAATTGGTAAGTAGTATGAAAAATTTGAACCTGGAGCAGAAGGTGTGAGTTTAATAAAATAAAAATAATTAAGATAATTCCTGCTTTACTGAGTTTACCATCTAGCTAGGGGGAAGAGGTGTGTACACAAAAAGTGCAGTGAAGAACTAATTCTAGGTGCTATGATACAGATCTGTATAAGAGTGAGGCTTAAGGGAGGGTGTCATCAGTAAAGATGAATCATACAGGGAGGGGTTGAGAAAGTCTTCATATGCAAAGTGAGTTGATCTGAGTCTTTAGGGTGAAACTCTTTAAAAGGATTAAAATAAAAAAATTTACAATCTCATTAGAGACTCCAAATTAAAAATACATTTAAAAATATTGAATAATTTAGTATCAAGTTGTGTGGGACTGATAAATAGGTCAAAAAGCTTTAAGAAAAGTAGGGCTGGGGCGTTGGAATAGGCACAAAGGCCTTTGTAAAGGAAGTTAGCTTGAGCCAAGCCTTCAGATGGGCAGGATACAGAGGGGGCAGTGCAAGAGACAGGGGAGCACAAGGTAGAGAAGGGCGAGCAGAACTGGAGCCCCAAGGAAGCCACCTGACTGCAGCAGACACGAGCGGGTATGGCATCCGATCAAGAGGGGGCTCTACAGGCAGGCAGTCCGGGGATTGAGGTGGAAGGTGCTTTGGGCAGTCTAATCCAGGGAGATCTCTCTGTGCACTAGGTGCGACCTCAACCTGGGACTGGGTTCTTGACTGTGATCAAGAAAATTTATGAATAGGTTGGCTGAGGGTAGGTAAGCAAGCACTTCATCAGAGTGAGAGTGGTAGTGAATGGCAGCAGCCATGCAGGCAGTAGAGAGCAGGGAAGAGGAGAGGGAAGCTCACTGAACTCCTGTTTGGCAGATGCCTTGCCAACTTCTGAAGCCAGGGTCCCCTAGCATCTAGTGTCTGCCTTAATCTGCAGGCCATGGGAACTAAGGCCCCACCACCCCAGGATTTGGAGGAGGTTCAGATCACTGGATGAAGTGAGATTATGTTCTGACAACTTTCCAAGAGCACGAAAGGAGATTTTTCAGGCAGGCTGATTTTTCAGGTAGGCTGCTAAAGAACATGGTTATATAGCCTCAGTCCTGTCCAGATAGCCCAGGCAAAGGGAACTTGCATGCCCAAAGCAGAGAGCTCAGTAGCCCTTCCCTATTTGTCTGAACTAGAATAGAGAGACTTGTGCTTAAGTCTAGAAAACTGAACGAAGTAGTGAAGTAACACACACTTACCACCGGTAAAGGGGTCTGTTATCCTTCCAAGAGGCATGGAAGAATATGGAGACAAAACACAGTAAGCTGAGCAAGATTTTATCTAAAGCAAAGTACATACTAGAAGTACTAGAAGAAAGGGGAGGGTGGTCAGCCTCAGAGGAGAGATGCACTTAGGATTTGGGTTTTCAAGGATTTCAAGAACGGGGTAATGGGCCAAGCTGTAGCTGTCAGGGGGAGGGGGTCTTCCTCCCAGAGCAAATTCCCCTATAAATCCAATGAAACCGAAGGCAGGGGAAGGACAGGTTGTGAGAAACCATTCTTATGGCTAACAGCTTGCTCGAATTCGCTGGTCAGGCATGGCTCCCTCGGCCCCTCACAGCCACAGTGTGCCCGCTCCCCAAGTGCTTTCTCCCCGGTGTCCACGAGCAAATCCCACTCTGCGTTCCGCTTCTCGGCAGCCACGGTGTGCTCTCTCCTTCCTGCCCACCGCTTCCGGGGGAACGCCACAGGCTGGTCCTTGGTGACTGGCAGTCGCCAGGCCAATTACATACCAGGAATAAGGTGGAGAGAGAACGGTCATTTCCTCTCCAACCCTTGCCCCAGAAGCTACGGGAGGCTGCAGTGGTAAACACCTATTGGTATGTAAATACACTATGGCCAGGCACGAGATTCTGGAAATTCTGCCATTTACCCCACAGGAGCCTAGGCTGAGGTGGTCTCCTGATGTCTGTCTCCAGGGCATCCTGCAAGATAAACGCAACACAAGGAACTGATTGGTCTCATTCTTCTCCAAGCTAATGGTTACCCTCAAGCAGTGGAAACATATCATTTAGAAGTGTTCGCCCTACCTTAGGTTGGGGGTGGTCGTTGGTTAACCACAATAAAATATGTTAGGAATCTTACGTCCTAACTCCCTCATTTTTAAAATGGAATATTAGCCTTCAGATAGAGTCCCTCCTGTTTTTACTATACTATTTATAGCTCAACCTTTTTCATCATAGGCAGGAAAAATTAATCATGATGTTTGTCTCATGTCCCTCAAAGGTGAGGTTGATATCTCACAGATTCCTGATCACGGAAGTAATATGCTGAAAGCAATTTTTCAAGTGAAAACCAGTCTATTCTCCATTACAAAAAAATGGACTAAAAAGAGCTTAGAGTAGATACTGGGCGGCCAGCATAGAGAATGCTGCAATCCTCCAAGAGGATCGGGAGGGAAAGGATTGTCAGTCGCTGCCTGTGATGCTGAATTACTACGTTTGCCATTTCTCCTCATACTCTTCAGAATGGTTCATTATCATACATGTCCACCATACGGTGTCATGGCAAACAGCTTTATCTATTCTGATCCATCAGAGAAGCTGAGTAGATTTTCAGAGAACACAGAGCTGGCAATGAGTGGAGCATTTGCAGAACCCAGGTCCTCTCAGTCAAGATCACTGTAATACTGGGTTTCTCAGCCTCAGTGCTATCGAAGTTTTGGGCCAGATAATTCTTTCTTGTGGGGAAATGACTTTACATAGTAGGATTTTAAGAAGAAGCTCTGGCTCCTACAGTTATTGCCAGTAGCACCCCCTCTCCCCAGCTGTGACCATGAAAAATGGCTCCAGACTTGGCCAAATGTCCCTGGGGGTAACAAAATCACCCTCAGTTGAGAACCACTGTTCGACTATAACATGTGCTCTAATTTTTATAAGAATAATATCTCCTGTGTTCTACCTAAGCAGATATGTTCCATTACTTTCACTTATAAACCTCAGGCTAGTGTTGCTCAGACACTGAGTCTTCGGCAGGATGAGAAGAACTCAAGAGGAAGGATCACTGTTTTTGTGATCAACTCATTTTTGAAAGGATGGCTAAAATCCATTAGCAGTGAAAGATCCTCTACCTTGAAGCCCCCTTTAAAGGTGTTTCACTATCACAAACTTCACCTCCTTTAACTTTGGGGATAAGTGGTTTGATACTCTTTTCCCACGAAGTTTTTTCTGCTGCCCATATCCCTCCCCACGCCTGCGACCTTGCTCTCGGGGATGTCCCCTCATGCACTGAGCTCTCCTTTACTCTCAGTCCCTTCCACCTCAGTTCCACCCAGCAGTTCCATGCCACTCAGTCTTATTTTTCTAACGTATTTAATATATGACCTCTGAAAACCTTATTAAATTTACCAAAATTTCCTACACAATTGCAGACTTTCTCTGAATGCTCTTTCCCCCTTTACCAAAACTGATGTTATTCTCATGAACCAAATTTCCTCCTTGACCGGAGGCAGTGGCCACTTCTTGCATTCCCTTCTTCCCTTAGGCCCTGGAGCCTCAGGCCCCTTGGGTACTGGTGTTTTCCTGGCCTGCACATCCATTCCAGACCACTTTTCTTTCTGCCTTTGTCCAGTATCCTCATCTTTAAATGTCATCTTTTGGACATTTCTGCTACCAGCCATCCCATCACCTATAAACCAGGACACTCGCTTATAAAAGAGGGATTGGAGTCCAGACCTCCTCAGTGGGAAAATCTTTTCTCTGAGTTTTAATTTCAATACAATAGTAATATACATAAAGTAAATACAGAAAATACCAAAAGATTGGGTAATGAGGGAAGGATGAGTTGAAAGGAAACAGGTTTAATCAGCAAAAATATTCAGTCCCTCCCCCAGTTAAATGCAGCAAAAATAACTGTCTGCCCCCAGAAATTAGTCTAAAACAGATCAGCTACTATCAGAACATCTTTTCTGATCAGGACCACTAGATACATGTCAAATGTGTGTTTACTTATGGATGATAGCCTTGTTATGCTTCCCCAACATCATTCCAGAATCCCAGCCGTTTTTTCCCTTACACCTCTGAAACCTGCACTTACTCCTAGAAATAGTTCTTCATCCAGGTTAATCCAAAAGGCAGTCTTGCTCCTTATGGTTATTAGCTGTTATTAGGAATTTCTCTCTCCACCCACAGGTGAAGATCATATTTGTTCCAGCATTCAGCATCATGTGGAACAAACAGGCTGTAAAGCCAAATGGAAGGACTGTGTCTTGCGTTTATGACTCCTTTAACTTAATGCTGTCCTGCGGGACTAAACCTAAGCTTCACCTTCTGAGAAGATTGAGTTAATAACATTATGTTTGGTACACTGGGTTTATATTTGGATTGATTCCCCAGAATACTGGGATGAAAAATAAAGAGGTTTACAGTTTTATCAACATGGAAAATTTTTTTAAAATTTTTATTGAGGTAAAATTTACATAACATTAAATTAACCATTTTAAAATGAACAATTCAGTGTATTTAGTATACACAATGTTGTACAACTACCACTGTCTAGTTCCAAAACATTTTTAGCATCCTGAAGGAAACCAGACCACAGAAATATGATTTTTAAACCAACCTGGGAAACTACATATATTAGCACAGCATTGTCAGTAGTCTTAGGGTTCTGTTTTCTTTTCTCATCCGACTAGTACCTTATAATCAATTTTATGTTAAAGGCAGTTTTCATGAGGTGGGAGTCCAAGGATAACAGTGAATTAAGTTACACAGTGAATTACACAGAAGAAAATTCTTCTAGCCCAGGTAACTTGTCTTCCTAGAAAATTGATGGGTAACATAGATTTATATAGGATACACTCTTCAAAATGAGAGGTGTAGTATGTGGGGGCAAATAATTGCTTAAAGTGACTATGGCAGGAATTTGGAGGAAATTAAATTTGAAAGGAAAACTAGAAGAGGTAAAAAACAGTGCCTGGCACAGGACACATGCTCAATAAGTATTTGTTGAATGAATGAGTGAATGAACAAATAAACAACAATAATACTAAAGGAATGAATGAAAGTCCAGACTGAATGGATGGATGCATGCACTGAAATGGGTACCAGATACAAGCAGTAGTGTTTCAAGCAAGCAATTTGACAAGCCATGAGGGGAAGTACATTAAATGTTTACTGTGTTGGAACCCAAGAATGGACTAGCGGTTACCAAAGGGGAGGGGTGTGGGAGGGTGGGTAGGGAGGGAGGGAGAAGGGGAATAAGGAGCACTACAATTAGCACACATAATGTAGGGGGGTGCATGGGGAAGGCAGTATAGCACAGAGAAGACAAGTAGTGACTCTAGCATCTTAATTACGCTGAAGGACAGTGACTGTAATGGGGTATGGGGTGGGGACTTGATGATATGAGTGAATGTAGTAACCACAATGTTGCTCATGTGAAACCTGAGCATAAGATTGTATATCAATGGTACCTTAATAAAAAAAAAAATGCTTACTGTGTCATTGCAATTGGACCAGCCTTAAAAACAAATAGGAAAGAGATGTAAAGAATCTATCTTTGGTTTTTCAAATATTTATACTTTAGGGAAAAAGATAAAGTTTCCATAACTTTTGTTGTTTATCCTATTTAAAGATGTGAAATTCTGGGAATCTAGAGAAAATTCTTTATACCCAGAGAAAACAGCTTTGAGGAGAAAATATTGATTAAATTCCAAGAGTTAAGGTTTTAGAAAAGAGCTCAGAAGTAGAAAGGCATCAGCTACTATCTAAATTGTTGTTTATAAGCTTGGATTGCACCTCGTTTAGTCATAAATATACATGATAATTTCTTAGTCAGTCTTGAGGTTACTATTCTTAGTTTGTATTTCTTTAGATGTTAAGAAGTATATTTTCTCCCCTGTGACTATTAGGTAAAGTATGCTATTAGTTTTTTTAAATCATCTGTGTAGTAAACCCCTTGACCAGAAGAACATCTAATATGCTACATACCATCATGTGATATTTGGTATTATAACATAGAATTAATTAAAGCACTGGCTTATTTTCATCTACATAGTAATTTAATAGGATTTAGCAAAACCTAGAAGTTACACTCTTCCAAGTAAGTATTGATTTCTGCTTAATTATACTCAAATTAGACATTCTAACTCAGGGGCAGCAAGCATGTACAGCACATATTTGCCTTCAGTAGGAACACTTGATTAACTGCAGCAAGTTCCTCTGTTGCAGACAATTCTTTCCCATCCACTGACTTAGCTGGAGGATTTAGCAGGCTTCTCAATGCACAGCAACAGCCTCTGTATTCTTTCAACTGTTCGTATTTAGAAACTTATGTATCATTATCCCGTTTGAAGGCAATTGATAGCATTGTACTTGTCACCCAGCGTGTCACTTGACAATCGTCTTAGCCCACCGGGACTGCTATAACAAAATACCATAGACTGTGTGGCTTAGAAACAACCGGAGCTTATTTCTCACAGTTCTGATCCAAAATCAAGGCGTCAGCAGGTTCAGTGTCTAGTGGGGACCCCTTCCCAGTCCACAAGCTGCTGCGCTCTCACTGTGTTCTCACAGGTGGGAGGGCCGCTAATCCCATTCGTGTGCACGCCACCCTCCCACCCTCGTGGCTTCATTGCCTTCCGGAGGCCCCCCTGCAATGCCATCACATTCGGGTTAGGTTTCAGCATATGAATTTTGGGGGAACACAAACATTCAGTTTACAGCAACAAGATAAAGCTCTAACCCATGAAAAACACACAACAGGAGAAAACACAAAACAGCTGTCATAAAAGGCAAAGGTGATGACTCAAATCCTAAAATCTGTGTGGTTTAGGTACTATTTGAAATAGGCCCCATAAATTAGAACAAATAGCTCATAAAGGCAAAATGTACTGAAAAGTTCTTAGAATATATCCAAATTAAGTTACAGAGGTTAAGTTAGGGAAGACTTGATTAGTTAATTCTGCTTAAAGTCTTCCAGTCAGACATTAGATTGGTCTTGATAATGAATTTAGAAACAAGAAATGATCATATTCTATTTAATGGAAATTTGCGTGTTTAAATCACAAGTTCTGAAGAACGACAATCTTGGTACTATGCTAGTCACACTAAACAGATAACATTTTATCTACTTTGAAACCCAGATTTTTTTAATAACAAAGAAAAAAATCCAAATGTATTAATAAAATGTCTTTAAAAAGCACATTTTTCAGAAGTTCCATTTTATTCTAAGCCACCATTTGCTTTGGTGTAAGTGGTATATGAATTAACCATAATGGTCCAGTTAATTTAAGGTTGCAAAAAGGTTGCTGTGTGCAGTGGATGGAGAAAGGAAAATGTAGCTTTCAATCTCATTCATTTCATTCTGAATGGACATTCCTTACAAGCTTGGAAGAGCTGAGATCAGTGTTCTATATGAGAATTTTCCTTCACTCCTTCTGTCCCACTTTTCCCCACCTCTCCATACACTATAGTGAGGGATGTGAAGGAAAGGTCTCTCTTCTCACCTCCCTCGTACCTTCCAAGTTACCTAGAGAGCACTCTCCTGGACTCAAAAAGTAAATCAAGCTTGACT
This sequence comes from Manis javanica, assembly GCF_040802235.1. Taxonomy (NCBI): domain Eukaryota; kingdom Metazoa; phylum Chordata; class Mammalia; order Pholidota; family Manidae; genus Manis; species Manis javanica. Next base: position 113,293,403 of record NC_133161.1, read on the forward strand.
GATTATTAATGTAGAAGCAAACAAATAGAGGCCTTTGATTTTGAAGAAGTGAGTTATTGAGAATGTTAAAAAATCTGCTGAGAAAATGGATGATATTCTTTGCTCCTGGGTCGGCAGTAGTTGCCGAAGTCTCCAGCCCATCACTGTTGTGGATGCTCCCACTTACCTGCTTGTTACTGATAAGATTCCCCAACAACAAACAAAAAAGATTTATTTTCCAGTGTCCCTTGATGTGCATACAAGAATCATTATTGAAAGGGCACTGTCTTCAGAAAGGAAAAGCAACTGCAATGGAAGTAGGCAAATTCATTATAAGGGAGAATTTCTAAGGAATGAATACTGTAAAATGTCAGAACTGGTTACATTTCTGTAGAAACATCAATAATCTACAAAACACTTTTTAAAGTTTACACTGAATCACATTGTAAAATCACCTCCAGCAGGGGTCTTTCAGTAGCAATATTAAAAACCTTTAACAGAATATACACAGTGATTACAATTGAGTTATGAATATTTATTTTATATATGTGCATACACAGTTGTGATTGTTATCTTACCTATATATCTGTATTTACACACACACATATGGCTAAGAACTTTAGGATAATATTCAAATATGGAAAAATAGTCCTTGAATTAAGATGATAGGATTATAAATTTACTTTGATGTCATCATGCAATATTTTCAACTTAAAACAATTTGAATTACAAATGACTTGAGGTGAGTTCTGCCCACAAGTAAGATTTTCTCTAGCTTGGGGGCAAGGAGAGGAGAAATGGTATCTAGAAATTCTTTCTTATCCCAGAAGCAGGCCAGGTGTGAGGAGGAAACAGCAGAATCCGGTCAGACACCTGTCTTGCCTCTGTTTTCTCTATCTCATGCTTTATCTCACTAGAGCTTACTATGTGCTAAGCCCTTAACATACATTATCACATTTAATTCCACAACTTTATGAGGTAAATACTGTTATTACTCCCATTTCACAGATAAGTTAGCGATATAACCACCCAAGGTCACACATCCAGTGTTCTCACAACCCATGCCCTTAGAACAAGATCTGAACTCCAGTGCCTTCGCCTAACTTCCTTATCAAACCCATGCCCATCTCCCCAACTTCCTTGCAGGTGTTTCTCCCGGCTCCACCACCCTACCTTCCCCCAACCCAGTATTTACCGTGGGCCAGAGACATCAGCCCAGAGTCTTTACACTTGCCTCTGCTTGGAAAGCCCTTCTCCTGACTCTTCCCAAGGTTGAACCCACGTTACCCTCCTGCTCTCCACTTAGGTGTCATTTCAGGGTGGCTTTCCTGACCAGTCCGTGTGAAGTTGTCCCCTCCTCCCCAAAGTTGCTCTCCATCACATCACCCTGTTAATTTTCTTCATAGCTCTTAACATACACCTGGTAAGTCTCTTATTTATTTACTTAAGCATTGTCTGTCTCTTCCCTCAAGAATGCAAACTCCATGAGGACAGAGACCTTGTTTGTCTGCACCTCTGTGCTTCCAGCACCTGGCACAAGACCTGACACCCGGAAGGCTGAGCAAACACTAAGTGCCCTGAACCACAGGCACATTGCCTGGCACAAGGAACCCAGGGGATTATTTCTTGCATGAAGAAGATGTAGGTTCAAAAGATTTTATAGTCAATAAGGCTATTTTTTATCCAAATTATATTCAAATTTAAGCCACTGTGAGGACATTCCTTGTACATTTATTCTCCCAATTCTTCATGGGTCTGGCTTCTAAGCCTTTCAGTTTCAGCCTAAATGACCCCTCCCCTAAGCCCTCCCTGTTCATTCTTGCTGGAGAAATGACACAGCTCCACTCACCCATCCACCACCCTATTATTTTGGTCCACTTATCACATTCTAAATTAATGTTAATTTGTTTCTTATTTTTACCCTCTGTCCATTAGAATGTGATGTTCTTGAGGGTAATTCTTTATCTCAACACTGTATACAGTGTCTAGAACATTTCCCAACATACACTGGATATTCCATAAATATTTGTTGAATAAATAAGAACCCTGACCACTTCTATGTATTCTCTTTTTAGTTATAATAGTTTTTAAGTGGATTTCCTTAGGATTATTTTTCTAAGAAGATAATCATCATCTATAGTCAATTTTTCTCTTTTCTGAATGTTACACTCATTACTTTTTCTTTATTGTATTGACTAGAATTATCAGAACAGTGTTATATGTTATAGGTTATAGCAGATTCCTTTGATTTATTTTCACTTAATTGATTCACCATTAATTAGGGCATCAGTATTGTCTGGAACAAACGTTCCTTACCACACCAAGGAAACCTGCTTCTCATAGTAAGAGTTAGGGTTTAAAATTTAGTTTAAGTTAATTTAGTTTAGTTTTAACAAAAAGCAATCTTGAATTTCATGAAGATCATATAGGATAGTCTTCCTCTTTTGAACTCCTAATAAGGCAAACCATGTCAATATTAAAATGTCCTTGCTCTGTGTGCAAATATTATTAATAGGTACCATTTATTGAGCATTTGTTGTTAATTGCTTTGATGTATCATCTCAGTAAATTTTTATGATAATCTTATAAGGTTGGTTTTGTATTGTCCTTGTTTTTGTAGAAAAAAAAACAAAAGAGAAAATAGATGTTCAAAGAGTAGAGTTTTCTATCTAGATTTGCAAATCTATTCTCTGAAAAATTAGAATAGTGACCACAGAACACACCACCTACACCTGGGGAAGAAGAGAAGACCACAAAAGAAGGGTAAAGCGGCAGATCCATGATCAAGCAGGACCCCAGCCATAGGAGAGAGTAAGAGGAATGAGTGGGGGAGTAGATAAGCACTCAGGAACTCTGCACACCTGGTGCTGGAGATCTGCTCCAGGAACATGAGCACACACTGCACTGGGTTCTTGTGATAAGCAGGGCAGGACACCAGGGACAGTTGCAACACTCTAGGAGAATGAGAGTCCAGATGCTGACGGAGGACAGGAACACTCCATTGGTCTCACTGAGACCCAAAACACAGGTGGCTGTTTGAAAGACTTGCCAGCAGTGGGAAGGGTACCTGAGGGGTAGAGATTAGATGCAGCTCTTTCCATAGAAGAAAGGGCAGGTGGACACTTTCCTAGCCCTCCCTCAACCCAACTGGTCAAGTACTCAGGGGAGCCCCAAACTCCATACACCTTGCTGGCAGCTCAGCCCCAAGGCCCTTCCCTGTGTATCACCCACCTGCCTGGCCTGCTCAGCCCAGCAGTGTCAGACTTTGCTGTCTGGCAGGCAGAGGAAGGCTTTCCCAGCTTTCTCCACCCTTTCTCAGCCCAACTGGGGAGGCATCTGTGGGAACCAGCTCCAAGCCCTCCTTCCTCCTTGATGGCTGCCCATCCCCACACCACATTCCCCTGTGCACTGCCCCACTCACCCTGTTGGCCTGGCAACACCACCAGCACTGTAGGGCAGGCAGAGGGCAGCCACATCCACAAAAATCCCAGCACAAGTGCTGCTGCTTGGCTTACTAAGGGCCAGCTGAGGCGAGCTACCACCTGCAGCAGACAGACCAGCTACTGCCAGCAGACAGGCAGAAAAGGTGATCCACAGCCCATCAACAGCAACTGGGGCCACAAAGGAGAACCAGGTACTAGTGAGGAAAGAGTAAACACAGCACACCTTCTTCATAAAGCCAGTATTCTCTAGTCCAGGAGGCATAGTGGATCTATCTAATACAAAGGGAGAAACACTGAAACCCTGACAAAATGAGAAGACAGAGGAATAGGTTTCAAAAAAAAGTGCAGGATAAGGCACCAGAAAGATGGCTAAATAAAATGGAGATCACTAATCTTCTTGATAAAGATTTCAAAATAACAGTCATAAATGTGCTCACTGATCTGCAGAAAAGCATTGAAGAGATCAGGGAGGACTTCAACAAAGAGACAGAAGAGCTAAAAAGAGACACTAAGAGCTGAAGAATACAATAACTGAAGTGAAATATACAACGGAGGGAATGAATAATAGATTGCTGCAAGTAGAGGACACAATCAATGAGGTGAAAATTAGAGAACAGAAACACATTGAAGATGAGGAACAGAGAGAAAAAGAACCTCTAGAAATGAGAGGATGCTAAGAGAGCTGTATAACAACTCCAAATGAAACAATATTCTCATAATAGGGGTACCAGAAGAAGAGACAAAGGGGTAGAATGTCTCTTTGAAGAAATAATCGTTGAAAACTTCCCCAGTCTGGGGAAGGAAATAGACACCCAGGTCCTGGAAGAGCAGAGAGCCCCTAGCAAAAGAAACCCCAGACAACAAGAAAGACAACACCAAGACATATTATACAAAGATTAAGGAATAATAGAGGGTAATGAAAGCAGTTAGAGAGAGAGGCAAAAAATTTCTTATAAGGAAAACCCCATCAAGCTATTAGCTGGCTTCTCAGCAGAAACTTTATAGGCCAGAAGGGAGTGGCATAAAATATTTAATGTATTGAAACAGAAGGATGTTCAACAAAGAATCTTCTACCTTACAAGGTTATCATTCAAGATTGATGGAGAGATTAAAAGTTTCCTACCACAAAATGGGCCTTACAGGATATGTTAAAGGGATTTCTATAGATGGAAATGTTTTTCTGGACACAACTCCTTGGGCAAGGGAAACAAATAAAAAATGAACAAGTGGAACTGCATAAAACTAAAAGCTTATGTATAGCAAAGGACACCATCAGCAGAAGAAAAAGGCAACCTACACTACTACAGTATGGAAGAATATTTTCATAAATGACTCATCTGATAAGGGGTTAACATCCAAAATATATAAAAAACTCATACACCTCAACACCAAAAAAACAAAAATCCCAATTAAAAAATGGATGGAGAACATGGAATACATTTTTCCAAAGAAGAAATATAGATGGCCAACAGACACATGAAAAGACATTTCACATCACTATTTATTCATCAGGGAAATGCAAAACCACAAAGAGATATCACCTCACACCAATCAGAATGGCCATGATCTAAAAGACAAGAAATTATAAGAGTTGCTGAGGATGTAGAGAAAAGGAAACCCTCTTACACTATTGGTGGGAATGTCAGTTGATGCAGCCACTGTGAAAAGCAGTATGGAGATTCCTCAAAAAATTAAAAATAGAAATACCATTAAACACAGTAATTCCACTTCCAGAAATTATCCAAAGAAAACAAAAGATAGATAAATGCACTCCTGTGTCTATTGCCACATTATTTACAATAGCCAAATGCTCATCAAAAGATGAAAAGATAAAGAAGTGGTAAATATATGTAATTTATATTGTGGTAAATATTCAGCCATAAAAAAGAATGAAAGCCTGCCATTTGCAACAGCATGAATAGACCCAGAGGGTATTATGCTCAGTGAAATAAGCCAGGCAGAGAAAGATAAGCATCATATGTTGTGACTTAATTGTGGAATCTAAAAATAAAGCATAACAAAAGAACAAAATAGCAATAGACTCATAGACACTGAGAAGTCACTGGTGGTTATCATGGGGAAGGGATTGGGGTAAGTGGGTAGAGTGAGGGGAATAGAGGGGCACAAAGATTCTCAATCATGATATGAGTTGGTCACAGGGATGGTAGTACAGTGTGGAGAATACAGTCAGTGATTAGTACCATCTTCCTATGTTGACAGATAGTAACTGCACTAGTGGAGGTGAGGACTTAATAAACACAATAACTATTGAACCACTGTATTGTATACTTGAAACCAATAGAAGATTGTATACCAACTATACTTCAATAAATAAATAAGTATATATATGTGTGTATATATATATATTATATATATACACACATATATATATATAAAATAAAAACACAAACAAACCTAAAAAAAAATCTAAACTAAACCCTGTGCTGTAAACTTGGCCAACAGACTGGAGGGACAGGAAACTATGGGAGATTCCAAAGATTATTGTTATCAATCTAGCTGGTGCTTTTGCAAACCAAACTGATGAGTATCTCTTTAGCTGGGAGGCTAGACAGGAGGTTGCCAGGGTTACCAAATACTAAGGTTGAAAATGGCTGCTTGGAATTGGCTGAATGAGCCCGTAAAACAACACTTTAAGAATTCTTTAAACACACCATGTTTATATTCCCACAGAAACCACCTGTATGTTTTCCAGGGCAACCCCCAATGGGTTTCATATTTCTCAGTATAAAAGTTCTCACCTTATGACCAGTCGTGGCACAGCTCCAGGCTGAAGCATGCCATGGTCCTGATGTCTGATGCGGCCGTGCAAGGATCTGAACTCAGCCTCTACTCTCTGCCTGCATTTTGCTCTCTTATTTAGCCTCAGGATTTTGGCAATCGTCCTTAAGCAGATGATTTCAAAATCTATTTCTCTATCCCTCTTTCAAGAATTTCCAGTGCCACATTTCTCACTTTTGCTGAATGTCTCCATGTGGACAAATTGCTGGCACCTCACACTATATGTCTAAAATTGAACTCCTAATATTTTACACCTTATGCGTCTCCCACCACCAAACAGACTACTCTCCTTTCACACACTTCTCTTGAAACCTTGTATCATCTTAGCAATTCCTTCCTTAACCCTCATATTTAATGAGGTACCAAGTGCAGCTACTATCCTTGGACTCCAGCCCTCTTTTCTATTGCCACTTCCTCTGCTCTAATTCAGGAACTCTTTCCCCTTTCTCCTTCATCAGCATTTCAATACAATGATGCCCTTGCCACCTACTTTTGCCATCCTCACTCTACCCTTTCTTATCTGCTTCTGCCAGAATAATCTTTCGCCTGCATCATTGTTATCCTCATAACATGTATTGACTCCTCAGTGCTCACAGTGAATCCAGATTCCTTAGCCTGGCCTTCTCAGTAGTCTCAGCCTAATTGACTCTTTACATGTCCTATGTGCTAGCCAATAAGAGGTTTTTTCAACCTTTTTCATTATTGTCCCCTCTAAGGGGCCTTTCAGAGGATTTTTTTTCCTGAATTGTCACTCATGAAATGTTAACGCCACAGATATACTGCATATCTGCTTACATACAGTTGTATATCTGTTTTTCATCTTTTAAAAGTATGTTTTTACCATCTAAGAACCAATTTTTGCTCCACTAGGGGCAATTATTACCCCCATTTAGAATCCATACTGTAGCTAAAATAGATCACTTACCAATCCCTGCATATGGCCCTGTATGTCCCAGCTTTCTAGTTTTTTTTGCTCACTTTGGCCATTAGTTGAAGAAGTTGAGGGATTATGGGAAGATTCCCAGAGTGTATTTCTGCTATTTGGTGCACTGCTCCCCTTGCCTGGAATAGACTCCCACATCTCTTTCCACTACCCTCCATTTCTTCCCGCTGAAATCTGACCCCTCATATTTCAATCCTAATACCATGTTCTCCCCGTGATCCACTTGGATGGAACAAACTTCTATCTGTGCTCTAATAGAACCTTCTTTATAGATCTATTTTGTTCTTCTTTGTTATATAGTCATTTTTCTGTTTGTGTTATCTCCCCACTGTACTATACACTTCTAAAGGCAAGGACTATCTTCCTATAGTAGGCACCAGTATGTGATACTTGAAATCAATTTACTGATGTACCAGAATAAAAGCATACCAATGCCCATACTAAAAAGTCCCAAATGTATTAATGAGTAGAAAAAAGAAACATCATATACAAAACACACTCCTAAACCACCATCATTAACACGGGCTATTTATAAAGGAGTTCTGTGTGTTGTTAACATTGGAGACCTGAATTGTTTTCTGCTTCATAGAAATGACAAACAGACATCCACAGAAAGTTATCTGAATGGCCATCTGCCTAGACATGTCTTAAATAATGATGATTAAAGTGAATAGAGGACCCAGAGGCCAAAAGATAAATAGACATTTTTTACATCATGTTTTTGTTATAGACACAAAATCTTTATTGGGTTTATTTGCAGTGAAAAGTATACATTTTAAATATTAGGAATGATCACCACTACACAAGAAGTGACTGAATTAAGGGTATGGGGCAGGAAAGTTGATCTAACAAAATTATTATTGTGCGGGAAGTGAAGCCAAAAGAAACAACAGGTTTTCTGAAAAAGGCTTGATAATTTTTTAAGTATACATATGAATATATCTGGAAATTTCCATCATATATTGGACTAACACTTTCTAGGAGAAGCTGTTTCTGTGGTTTCATAGGATTACATTTTGCTTTGTTCAGAGGATTAGGTGTTTGAGAGTGGCTCTTTTATTACTTCTCTGAAACAGTATTAAGACTATCAAATCTTATAGGAAACTACAAACAGTGCTTCCTGCCATCCTTTTTCCCAGACTCTCTTCTCCTAAAATATTATAAAAAGTTTTGTGTTCGTTGGTTTGTTTTCTGAAGTGTGAGAATGACTTGGGGGAGAGTGGGTTTCGGGTGCGTGAGGGATGGGAAACTTGTCAAATAATTCATATCCAAATTTGGCCCTCGGGCCGGGTCCACCCACAGGCCCGCGAGAGGATCTCAGCCCTTCCAGTCTTTCTTGTATCGGTTCTAAAGCTCCTACGCAAAATTCTATTTCCTATGGACTTTATATTGAAAAAGAGGGATTAGTCGTGAATCTCTTTCCTTTTCACGTCAAGTTATGAGAACAAACAGCCTAAGCGAAAACAAATCGCTGGGGCCAGCCCTTAAGCCTCGGCCCCATTCCGGGGGCAGAATCGCGCGGGATGGCTAGTTTCACAAGTCTGATTGGTGGGGGAGGGAAGGGGCGGGGACGCGGAAGGGCCCGCCCTTTGGAATAGGATTGGCTGCCCGTCTCCCATTATGCTGTTCGTTTTGCATCTCGGTTGGATAAACTGAGAAAAACTGTCATTAAGGTGTTGTCAAAATGAGCCCTGTAGGTGTGGGCTGTTCCCTAAGTTTGTGGTTTTAGATTTTCAAGGGGACAGACTTAGTATTGGCCACGGGATCAAGTTCCTGAAACTGGTCTTTTACGTCTTGAAAAATGTCCTCTTAACCGGAGGCGCCAAGGAGCTTAAATGTAACGCGCACACGGGAGAGAAAATGACAAAAGCTCCTCAGGGGTTTGATTTCAGTTTCTTAAATGACGAAGAAGCCAGGAAGATCCTTCAGGTGTTGGAAAGAAATGAGGAGCTACAGAGGGCAGAGAAGGACAGGATCAGGTACTGACCACTTCCTGTCTTTTCCTGGGCTTGGCTGCAGTAGCAGCCCCGCGTCCGCGCCGGCTCCGAGCGGGAGCGCGGAGGGCGGCGCGGGGCCCCGGCGGGGCACCTGTCCCCTGCTCCGGGCGCCCGCCATCTGGACGGGTCGCAGGGGAGCCTGCGCTGGGGTTCTCTCGTCGGGCCTTGGGGACTTCTGGTCGTTGCTCCTCCCACACACTGCCTCCCAGACTGGCTGGCCTGCTAGTGTCGGGTCCCGCGGGGTGGGGACGCCGGTACCGTCCCCTGCTGGCGAGTTCTTTGCGGCGCCCCCCTCCAGGTGAGTCATGCAGGACTTCCCGGCTGTAGCCGGGACACGTGCACGGCGATCCGCCGCAGGGAGTCCAGGCTGCCTGGGAGGCTGCAGGGCCGCGCTGTGCATGCTCAGGGATCCCCCGGGAGGTCGCGGGGCGTAGGCCAGGCGGGAGGGTGCACTGCGCGGGGGCGCCCACATGTTGGCACAGGCCCCGCAGGTCGTGTACCCTCGCCGAGCACACTGTCCACCGTCGGCGGGGCCTGGGAGAGCGGGGCATGGCACTTCCGGAGAAGTGGTCCCCACCCGGGGCCGGAGCTCAAGGAACCTGCCGACTTTTGTGGAGTGAACCGGGCTGAGACTGGGACCTGAGGGTGGCTGGAATGGGTGGGTCTCCTTGCGCGTGTGGCGGTGTGTAAGGTTTCACCCTTAACCTTACTATGCATTGTTGTAGGTGAGGGATTAGTTAATAAATACCAGAGAGTAAAATCAAGAGATAATTGCCTGGGATGTAAATTAACCTTGTTTATCTTATGGGGAAATGTGGAATAAGTCCTGGAATGAATTAAAGAGACTTACCAATACTGGAATAGACCCTGCAAGGCCTTCTCCAGTTGACTGTGGAAAGGCATTCAGGGCATCACTCTCAGACCAGAAAGTGTGGCACCAACTGGAATTTAGAAAGCCGTTTTCTTTGTGAGCAACTTCTTGGTGATGTGAGTTACAGGTTTCCACCTTCTTCCAGGTAGCCCACTGCCCACTGCACCATCCCCTCCCCTCCAAAGATACTCTTCTTACAGGGAAACCCTAGTTGGACTTTGTAGAAGCAATTAGAATACACTAGGTCCAAAGGCCTCCCTGTATTCACTCTTCCTTACTAGATACAGCTCTTGCGGGGAGAAATGAGTATTTGAAGTTTCAGGATGGGTATTTCACACCATTATATTCTGCCTTCAGAAAAATAGGCTCCATCATTTCCTCAACAGTGCATAAGTGTGCCCATGAGCACACTTTGTCCACACCCACATACATGTATGTACCCACATGTAAGTACTGGACTATGCACAGGTACACCCAGCCTTGGGAAGGAGAACTTTAGAACTGTATGCAGTTTGTCATCAACCCATATTCCAAAAGGACTAAGAGACCATGGTTGCTTTATATCTGGAAGTGTTTCTCATATCTGGAAAGGATGGGGTTTCTTAGTGATCCAATATATATTTGGGGAAATTGAGAGGAGAATTAGGAAGTAACAGGACTAAGGAAGGATCCATTTAGGATGTTATCAGCATGGCTTCTCATGACCTTAATTAAGTCTTAGAAATAGTAATTATTATTTATTTTAATTTTAATTCGAGGGAATTTTGACATTTTTTATTTGACCTGATGCTTGCCTGTGTTTCCTCTATAGCAGCTCATGGTGACCGCATTGGCTGATTTTAGGAGGAACTGGAACTACCCAGATGCAGTAAAACCCATTGGACTAGGCCTTAGAAGGAAGGCTAGGAAACATTTTCTGATTTCATGGAGTTTATTTCCTAACTGGAGGCTCAACAGAAAAAAAGCATAAGACAAATCAATACTGTTAACTATTAAAAACAATTGCCCCAACAATTTAAAAAATGTCATTAAAATATAAAAATAATTTAAAGAAAGTAGACACTTGGGCCAAATGCTCAAGGCAAATATTTCTAGTAATTTCTTTTCCCTTGATTATTTCCTGGATCCTACTATGAAATATCCATCAGTAGTGTCCCTGGGATTGTTCTGCTCCCTGGCTCACATGCATCAGTTTTAGTAGCAGATTCTAGCATGCAGAAAAGGTCTTTTATGTCTTGAAAAACGTCCTCTTAACCGGAGGCGCCAAGGAGCTTAAGTGTAACGTGCACACAGGAGAGAAAATGACAAAACCTCCTCAGGGGTTTGATTTCAGTTTCATGTCAACCTGATTGCCTCTTCTGCTCATTTTCTTAATAGGTATTATCATTTTTTCCAAATCAGAAGTCAGGACATATGACTTAATAATGCAAGACTGTTATTTGGGAGCTAGTACCACAAGCCTTTCTGAGAGATCCTGGGAGGCCTTTTTTTTTGTGAGAAACTATACAGGTTTCTCTTGTTATCCAAAAGTAGAGTGTTCCTATGAAAACTTTCATAAGCCAAAATGGCATAAAGCAAAGAAGCAATTACTGTTAATTTATATGGAAATTTTTTTTAGCATTCCCAGACCCAAGAAATAACTTGCCAGGCATTTCTGATACCTTGGGATACATCTTGGTAACAGAAGCACAGAAGCTCACAAGCACAGTGCAGAACCGTGGCGGTTCGATGATGAAATCCCAAGTGTGGTTCCCAGGGAAGGGGCTCGGTGCCGCCGTGTTTCTTCTCTCTTCTCGGGATGCACAGCCTCTGCAGGGACTCCTTGCAAAACAAACACTGATCACTGTTTTCACTGTTCACCTTTTTTCATGAAAGTGAAAATCCTCTTCGAGTTGCTTTCAGTTAGTGAACACAGGTACTCATATAGGTCCTTTGTAAGAGTGAAGTGGCCTAACACGAACATTTGAAAAATGAGAGATACCTGTATTGAGAAACAGTCTCAAGCAGTCTTGGCTAGAGCAAGAAGGGACCAAAGGGGAAGTCTGGAAATTTTGCTGACTGGAGACGAAGTGATGATTTCAGTTACATCTACAATAGGCTTGAGGGGCCTACGAGACAACCAAGAAGACATATCCTATAGTTAGAAATACAGAACTACAGTGTCATGCAGGGCCAGACATGTCCAGAGATGGATGTTTAAGGTGCAAATACAGATGCATTTTCTGATTTCATGGATTTTATTTCCTAACTGGAAACTAGTTGAGTTCCCCATGCAGGAGAAAAAGCCCCACCCACCGAAGTGCTCCTGAGCACAGAGAACTCTCCCCTGATCTTTATCCGGGTCAGACTTCTCGGGCTCCAGCTTACTGGGAAGATATTTGTGTTAAAGAATTTATTTAGTCTTTTAAGAAAAATACCAAGATGCAAATTGACAGACAAAGGATAGAAATAAATCATTCATACTAGAAGATACCCAAACAGTAAACAAAACATGAGAACATTCACCCTCAATAAATGGAAATTGAAGTAACAAAATAACCCCAGCACACCATGTCGTACTTTTAACAGTAACAGAAAAAACCCTATCGGCAAGGGTTGGAGTATAATGGACAGATTCAGCATGTTTTCATAGCCTTGTAAGTTGAACATGATCCTATGGGTGAAGAATATGGCAGGACCTCTAAAGATATGTATTACCCTTAACCCAGTCATCCAACTCTTGGGATTTTTCACATTAGTAGGAGACTGAGGTGGAAAGGACACCCAGCATTTATTAAGTGCCCCCTTTTTATATTATAACAGTGATTATTGTGATAATATTAACAGCTAACATTTATTGGTCCCTTACTTATACTAGACACTATATTAAACATGCTGTGTATGTTTAATATTTCCCATAAGCTCATTAACTACACAATTTAATTTCCATTTCATGGAGAAGAAAAGGTTAATATCTTATCCAAGTTAAGCAGCAGAGCTTGTTTGGGCCTGAAGTCCAGATCTAGCTCCAAACTGATTTACCCATCAGCACTGAATAAGCCTCACAAGCATGCCTTGTGGGAAGTATTATTAATGACTTGGCACAGAAGGGAAATTGACAAGATTAAGGTCACACAGCTCTTAATATGTAGAACTAGAATTTAAACCTAAATCTATCTGGCTCTAAAACCTATGTGCTTTCCACAATACCATATTTTTCCCTGAAGAAGTAATTTAGTAGAGGAAAAATAGGACATAATGTCAGATAGTTATTGCAACATTATTTCTAATAGCAAAATAGTGGGAAATTTCAACTCTATATATCTAGTAAGAGTGCAGTCCTTACAAAGGAAATTCTGAAGAAATAATTCTATCACTCCATGTGATAGTTTAGTTTTATATTTCTGACTACCTCAGTGGCTGTGTAAATACCTCAAGCTTATCATGGATACAACTGGAGAAAAATGTGTATGAACCACTGTTCAATGAAAAAGCAGAACACAAAATAGTGCCTATTATTTTTACAGTTTCTTTGGGCGGGGTGAGGGGTGTGCATGTGCACAGCAACTAGAAGAAAATCAACAATAATCTATGTTTTCCTTTTGATGAATTTTTAGGATGTGATGCAGCTACAGGTACATGGTGAGCATTCAGTAAATGTTTGCTGAGAGGCATGGGCCTGCCCCGAGAGCTTGGAGGGCCTGTCCTCTGTCCTCAAGCCCTACACGGCCAAGATGGAAAATCACACTTGGTAGAAAGGACACATGATAGTCTGGGCAGGAATGCTGGGCACAGGCCACCCACTGATGCTCTAGGAAGGCAGATGAGGGCAAGGGTGCTGGGCTTCACGGCGTAGATGAGAGGGGCACAATGAACTAGACCTAGACTTCCAGTAAATACTTGATGAAGGAATTAATGGGCTGCACTGGCTAGAGTCAGAGGCTTCTCTAGCTCCTAGCTTCTCTCCCCACTTCTCACTCTCATTTTGCTTCACTTTCCTCACATCCCCCAAACACCCTCTGCCCAGCCAGACAGGATTTCTCCCTCCTTTGAACCCTGAAACACACTATAATCTCTGTTACATTATCCTATTTTGCCTTGTGAGTCTGATATCCATGCTACAGAAATATTCTGAGAGCCAGTTAAAGAGATGGAAATTATCACTTAAATTCCGATCTGACAGTTCTACTTGTTGATTGTGGAAAGGATTTTTCCTGGAAGTATTCACTTGAGCATGACTTCTCAGGTCCTCAGTGGAGAAAAGTGGCTGAGAGTTTGAATCAGTATTTATTGGCAGGTGGAAATTTTTCTCATGCTTCTCTCACATCTTGGAGGAAATGTTTGTATGTATGTGCATTTGTGTGTGTGTGTATATATACACACAAATGCACATTATATACATAGATATAATATATAAATCTGAAAAGCATCCTTTACAAGTCTTTCAAAAGCACAACTCCCAATCACCACCAACCTTCACCCCCACACCAACCACTCCCTTCTCATAAATGTAACTGAGATAGAAATTACCAAGAGATTGTGTCAACTAGCTAGCTCACAAAAGATATATCAATACATCAAAACTGTTTGTTTTTCCTATTGCAGAAAACAAAGTATAAGATGTTATAGTGCCTGGTATAATCAAGTTGAAAAAATGGTATGTCTAGATTTAGGCCATCTTTGCTCAGTGGCAAGATTGCAGCCCAGGAGGGTTTTCCAGAATTTAGTTGTTTGTAATTGGTTTACACTAATGTACCTGAGATGTGGCTCAGTCTGGAGGGCACAGGTAGTTATCAGAGGTGAAGCATTTGGTAGCTGATGGAAGCTGCAGCATCCTGCAGAAATTAAAAGCCAAATGCACAAGTCCCCTGTCTCTCCTAGGCTTTCTGCCTGCCCTCTCCTCTCCCAGCAGGTGAAATCTGCCTCTGGCTAAGGGAAAGATTTTCAGGAAACATCAGACCCCTATTTATTGGGCATCTACTATGTGTCAGACACTGTGTTGGCCCTGAGGAATCAGCAGAGAATAACATTGGTTCTGCTCCAGTGGCTTTAGTCTGTGAAAGTTTTGGGTTGGTGGTAAATCCTATAAGATTCAAGTAAATGAATATGTTCACATAAATGTATGAATGCTGCTCCCAAGTAGCCCTATGTGGCCTGGGTAAGGGACCACGAGACCTGCACGGGAGTCGCAGGAAAGCCCTGCAGGCCTCGGTGTTCTGATGATGTTCCAAGGCCTGGGATTCAACGCTGGGATCTCTGAGGTGTCTGCACATTCTGATAATATACGATTTAGTTAATTCCTTTACACGGAGGGGAGATCTTTCTCAGATGCATTCTCCTGTCTAGTCTCTCCTGTGGACTGGCCTCCCTGAGCAATACCCTTGGGATGACCATAATGTCATGCAACCATAGCCCAAGCTTTAGGAGCAGTGTCCTTTGTAGGTGTACGTTTGGGACATTATAACTCCTTTGGCTTTTTAAGTCTTTTGTATCTGTTTGTTTTATCCTCATCTTAGTTTGATAAAGCAAGTATTTTTATCTTTTCCAAAAGCTGACAAGAGTAATGACAGTAATAACTCATATTCATTGAGCACTTGCTCTGTGCTGAACTCTTCATGTATTCTGTATCATTTAATTCTCACAACAACCTGATGAGTTAAGAGATCTTTTTATCTCCATTCGACATAGGAAACTTAGAGAGGATAAGTAACTTGACTGAAACAATACACTGGAAAGTACGGAATTTGTGAACTCTGTCTGCTCTGTCACTGCGCAGTACTGCCTCCTATAAGGAAGGAGAGAGAAGTTGAAGCCACCACCCTCACATTGTCCATCTAGCTCGTAACTGAATTAGCACTGAATCTTCTCACTTTACAACTCTTGCTGTTTCCACCAGAACATGCAATTCTAGGTTGCCACATGCCCACCTAAAAGTTGGGAAGGTTATTATTAAGGAAAAGGTGTAACGGATGCAGGGAGAAAACTTGTAGTGTTTGCCCTATATAGGAAAATTTGCAGGTAGTCATTTGTGTTTTTTTAAAAAAGCATATATGCATTTTGTAAGTATATACTCCAAATTGTTAAGATGACATGATATTTAAAAAGACTTTTACCATTATTTTATTTCTTACAATTATCATAGATTATTTTTAATGGTGACTATTTCAGTAATAAATGCAAAACATTTGACTTTTTTAACCTTTATGCCTGTTTAAATAATTGGGTTGTTTTTGAGTGTCTGAATTTTTCTGACCTTTTCTTTATAGTGTTTTATACTTTTGGAATGTTAACATATTTGTAGGTAAGCTGGTTTCTGTATATCAATCTTGATTTCCTAGTAATTAAGGATTGTCTCAGCAATAGAGAGCTTCACACACCCAGCAGGCACTCAGTTCTCAACTACATGGACCTTAACTTCTGTGAGGGAATACAAAGTAAGGGAAAGAAAGATCTGGGAAACCATGTAAAGGACAAAGAAGGTCAGGTTGAGGTCAGTCAGAAAGTATTTTTCTTCCTGTTAGCACACTTAGGTCTTTAAACTGAGGACCCTCTGGCCCAAGCCTTGTTAAAGCAATTCAGGTCTGCGTGATATTTGAGAGCCATAGGCTCACCTCGTTCTCCTTCTCAGGAATGTTTTCTTACTGGCATTGCCAACGGCCTTATTTAAAGACTGTACTTAAAATACCAACTCGGCATACCACAGAAGGCAGCTTTTTCATTCCACCATGTTAGGCTCTCTAATAATGAAAGAGGAAATTGGGGGCTACAGTGATCAAACTCCCTGCTTCCCAAAGAAAGGGTGTGGTGTTTTATATTTATATCAAGTTTGTCTTGTTTCTAATTTTAATACAATGCCTTTCAGCAGTAATTGAAGGAAGAAGGGGGCTGGGGCTATGGGGATAGGAACCTGGCCACCACTGCTTTGCTGTCCAGACGTGCCCTCCGGGGCTCAGGAAGGGCCCGCTGCCTCTGAAGGCACCAGGGAAGGATCTGGTCCTCATCTGTCTCCTCGCTTCTGGTCGCTCTTGGCTTGTGGCAGCATTAGCTCAGTCTTTACATGGCATTCTCCCTGTGTCTCTGTGCCCACATTTTTCCCTCCTATAAGGACACCAGTCATATTGGATTAGAGTCCACCCTAATAACCTCATTTTAACTTGACTACTTCTGTAAAGACTCTATCTCCAAATAAGGTCATATTCTTAGGTCCTAGGGGTTAAGACTCCAATATATCTTTTTTTGAGGACACAATTCAACCCATAACAGTGAGGCAGGCTCAGTATTTTAAAATAAATTAGTATAAACCACTATATTAGCAGTCTAAAGAAGAAAAACACATGATCACATCAATTGATGCAGAAAAAGCATTTGACAAAATTGAACATGCATTCATGATTAAAAACTCTCAGCAAGAAAGAAATAGAGCATGATAAAAGACATCTACAAAAAAACTTATAGTTAACATCATACTTAATGGTGAAAGACTGAATGCTTTCCCCAGAGATGGGAACAAGGCGAGGATGTACATTCTCATTGCTCCTGCTCAACATCATACTTGAGGTCCTAACTAATATTATGCCAGGTAATGAGATTAAACACATACATATCAGAAATGAAGAAATAAAATGGTCCCTATTTGCAGAATACATGACTGCAAATCTCCCAAAAAAACAAATCCTAGAACCTAGTAAGTGAATTTAACAAGGTGGTAGAATACAAAATCAAAACACAAAAATCTTTTGTATTTTCATATACAATACAAGCCTTGTTAATTTAAAATTTTGATGGAAAAGCAACAGAACTGATAGACAAACAATTTTGAAAAAGAATAAAATTGGAAGAACTACACTACTTGATTTTAAGATTTGCTATGAAGCCTCAGTATTCAAGATAGCATAGTATTTGTGAAGGGAAAGACATATAGTTTAATGAACAAAGAGAATAGAGTCCAGAAATAGACACCAAAAATATCGCCAATTCTTTTACAAAGGGGCAAAGGGAGTTCAATGAAGGACAGACTTCAATAAATGGTGCTGGGATAATTGGGGACAAAACTAGAAATATTTTCATCATCCAAAATAAGACCTATTAGTTACTTTCTATTCCTGCCTCCCCCCAGTTACTGGTAACCACCAATCTGCTTTCTGTCTCTATGAATTTGCCTATTCTGGATATTTCATACAAGTAGAATCATACAATATGTAATCTTTTATGTCTGCTTTACTTAACATAATGCGCTTGAGGTTTATCTGCCTCGTAGCATGTATCTGTACTTAAGTCCTTTTATGACTGAATGATATTCCATTGTATGCAATACAGTTATATATAACATACCACAGTTTGTTTATCCATTCCTCTGTTGATGAACATTTGGATTGTTTCCATCCTGGAGCTATTGTGAATAGTGCTGCTATGAACATTTATCTTCAAGGATTTGTCTCAGTTCCTATTCTCAGTTCTTTTGGGTATATACCCAGGAGTGGAATGACTGTGACACTTGGTAATTCTGGGGTTAACTTTTTATGTAGCACCAAACTGTTTTCACCTTCATTCACTATATACAGTTGTAATCATACTGTGTATATTTTGGCTTATTTATGTAATATCTAACCTAAAAATAACCCCTTCAAATTAGACTCTCAGTCAACATAACTTTTTGCTGCTACATACTCTTCTACCATATATATTTTATGGTTCAATTAGCCATTCTAATGTTTTAGTCACTTTGATTTTTTTCTTACTCTTGTTTATTATTGCTACATTAAATAATACTGTGACAAACCTTTGTGCGTACATACTTAATTCCACTTAAATTGTCTCCCTAGAGTAATTCTAAAAAGTAGAATCATTCGCTTATCATATAAATGTTTTCTAAATTCTTGTTTCATATTACTGAATTGCTTACCAGAAATGTTCTACCAGATTGTACCTTGACTGGCAGTATGAGAAACTGCTTATTTTACCACACCCTTCCCAGCACTGAATGGTGTTTTTTTTTTCCTTTTTTATCTTTGCTAATTTTGCAGACAAAAAAAATTCATATACTTAATTTAATGTCTAACACTGTGGTTATAATGAACTCGGACTTTAAAAAATATGTTTATTTTTCATTTACCTTTCATGACTTATGAATTATCTATTCATATCTTTGCCCATTTGCATTTCAAGATTTGTTTTTGGAAAGCTTTTTGTCACAAATAACAGATCCAACCATGGCTTTGAAGAATTGGGATAAACTTTTCTGATCTAACAAAACTTTTGGAAGGAGGCAACTGCCAGGTAGTTTACTGGTTTAGGGTGTCTGGATGATGTCTTTGCAATGCAAGATGGTGCACCTGACCAGACATCATATCCATGTTCAAGGCAAGAGGACAGGGATAGGGTGGAGACAACTGCATCTATCCTTTTTATCGGGGAAGTAAAACTCCCACAGATGCTATCCCAGCAGGGTTTCCTATGTCTCCTTGTCCAGAACCAGGTCATAAGGCCACCCTTTACTGCAAGGGAATCGAGGAATCAAGGAATGGGATTCAGCTGTCAGGCTCATACCAGTTCCGATCCATCCCTTGGGACTGAACACTTTGCTGCTCACACAAAACCAGGAAGGAAGGGAACTGAGGGGAGTGGATTCTAGAAGGCAACCGATACTGTCTGACACAGAGTATCAGTTTGGTTGTTTCTTACATTTTCTCTATACATAAAGGAAATTGACTTTTGTCCTAGTTATTACAAATGTAATACAAATGTAAATTTGTATTTACAAATGTAAATTTCCAAGTTTTCAATTTACATTTAACTTCAATTTATCTGAAAATAGAAAGTACTATTTTTTTCATTCTTATGTAATAAAATGTACCAAGTTAAAAATTTTCTTTTGTTTTTAAGATTAGAATGTTCCCCAGTTAGAAATTAGGTCAACGTTTACCTCTAGTTTTTTTAATCTTTTTAAAATTTTGACTTTTTAATTGAGATAATAACCATCTTATCTACAACATAGGATAGTTATACAGATTGATTTTTTTTTTTTCCCCAGGTAGCTAGCAAATTGTCCTGGTACCATATTTCCATTTGCTTCTAAGGCCCATTATTGTGGTAGAACAAACAAACAATAACAGCAAAAAAGAGTTGATGAGGCAAATGCTACAGCATCAGCTTTCATGAAACCTAAGAAGGAAATTGTAGGAGAAGGCTTTTTTCATACAGAGATGTGTGGTTGTTTGTTATGCATATGCTTGTATCCATAGTTAATGGATTATGTTTTGGTTTCCTTCCTCTTTCCATTTGCTATGCCAGGTAGCAAATCAGGGCATCTGACATTTGACCTCCATCAAATGACCTGGTTATCATTTAGATCTGGTTCTTTTGTTAGTCAAACCAACACTTTGTTGGGGGGGTATAAGATTTTAATTTTAACATTATAACATTATAACATTATAATTAATTTAACATTATACATTATAACATTTATATATATATATATATAACATTATATATAACATTTATAAAACATTTAACATTATAACATATAACATTATAATTAATTTTAATTATAACAAAATTAATTTGCTTTAAAAAATATTTAATCACAAGGCTGTGTAGTTAACAGGATTACTAGACAAATAAACAATTAAAACCTTAATGTTGTGAATTTAATGTTTACTGTTCACAGGGGAACTGGTAATGCCCTTTAGGAAATCATTGTCTGCTTATCAGTCAAGGTCCCACCAGGAACACAGAAACTATTCGGTATTTAGAACAGAATGTAGTACAGTGAGTTGGTTACATGGTGATGAAAAGAGGCATAGAAACCAAGCAGGGAACAATGAGGCAAACCCAAGACTGGCGGCCTCAGGAAGCCTGGAGGCTGGGGTGCCCTGGCGACTCTCTCCCCCAGAGAAAAAGCCTTCCTCCTGTGTAGCACTGGCCACTTTCAGGCTAGTAACAGTTTAACAACCAGCTCTCAAAATTCCTGAATATTTAACAGCCCGCTCTTGTGAGCCAGCACAAGCCAGTTCAAGCACCCCACTGGTTGGAGAAGAGAAAGGGAGCAGCTGGGGTTATCCAGCCTGCAAACTGGGATTCTCCCGCGAGAAACCAGGACCATGGGAAGCCTGGCTGGGATTTTGGAGGCATGGGAGAGAGAATCAGTGCCATGAGTTGTGCATGAGGCAGAGGGAGGAGGAGAAACACGCTGACTTGTTCCCTTCTGCTCTGCGATGCCCTGCCAGTGCCCGGCTGAAACCAGCTGGAAGCAGCTGACGTGCAGTGAGAGCTGGAAAACGCAGCTTGCAGGGGCCCCCCAGGGGCGCAGAGCAGAGTGGGGCAAGGATAATTTCGTGTCCTCTTCATTTCTCTTCCATTCCATTTGTCCTCTTCTGTCATCCTTTGGAGTCTGCATTTTCTCACTTCCTAGCCTTGAATATCTAAGGCTTTGCTTCTCTGCCAGAATATTCTCATGTGCTTTCCTTCCCTCAACTACCGTTCATGCCCATTCTGTGCTCTTTCACATTTCTCTCTCTTGCTTCTGCACCTGTTGGAAGTTGCCCTGTTCTGCTCTTGCTTCTCTGTGCTGCCCCTTCTCCCTGCCCTTCTGGGTGTTCTCCCTCTGCTGTGGCCAGTCCCCACCATGCCTGTGAGTCAGGGCTTGGGAGGCGAGGAAGAGAGTCACTCAGGGCACCTTGGTTAGAGAAGGTTTGCAGAAAGACTTTTCCATTTTTCAGAAATGAACTGAAACTGGGATTTGAAGGACTTCGGAAACAAAACAGTGCTAAGGACCAGCCACTTACTCTTTTTGCATGTCACCACCCACACTGTCTTATCCAGATCCTTTGAGTCCCTCACATCATGCTGCTACATTCTTCATCTGGTTGAGTCTTTCCACGTCTTCTTGCTTGTGACCAGCATGCTGGGTTACCTGATGCATCTCCAGCCAGCCTGAGAATGGGCTGCCTCAGGGTCAGATGTCCAGTCTGTGGCGCCTGCTGGGGAAAGCGCAGTACTGTACTTCCTAAGCAGGGGCCATAGACCATCCAGTCCAGCTACAAGTGGCATCATGTCAGCATGGCGGCAGTAGAACCCACCTGTCCCCAGGGGCCTGCACTTGCTTTCTCTGTACTCACTCTGCTTCTCCTCTGTGCGCCTACCTGTGCACTGCATACATTTGATGCACCTTCCTGGCTTCTGTGATGACAGGTCTTACCCACGGGCTTTGCTAAGACAGAGATTCTCACCCCTGGCTGAAATGACAGCTACCTGGGGATCTCTCAGGGCCCCCACCAGCATTCTGGCTTCCTTGGTCTGTGGTCAGATCAGGCGGGCATGAGTATTTTTTTCAAGTTCTCCAGACGACTCTTCCTGTGCTGTAAGGTTCCCACCTCGGCTGCCTGGGCATTGGGCTGACCTCCCCAACTTCCCCTGTCACATCTGTCCCACACTCGACTTGTTTGCCCAAGTTGAGGGTCTGCCGACTTCTCAAAAAACCCTTCGATTTGGGAGAGGAAAGCCTGGAGGCCTAGCAAAGGGCAGTCAGGAGGGCCATGCCTGATGCAAGAGTAATAAACCTTGTTTCTAGTACTTTCCCACTTTAAAATTGCTTGGCAGAATCAAAAGGACCTTCTATCCCTGGAGCTGTTCAGTCTGGCAACTGGAAAAATTGCTTTTTCTTTTTGTTGTTTTTGTTGTTTTCCTGCCCACGAAGTATGGGTTACACATGCACACAAATGTTCAGTGTCCACAGACTGGTAGATCCTGGCCTTGTGAACTTGCTTCCTCAGAACCAACTCTAGCCATTGGCTCTTCACTTTGAGGGCTGAGTGGTCATGTTCACGGACGAAGGAAATGGGTGAAGAAGGGCAGCATGGAAGCCCAAAGAATTTCTGAAAGGGTAAAGCAGCTGGTATCAGTACAAATTGGTCAAAAGAAATCAGAAGAAGTTAGTTGTCTCTCTCTGCTGATTCTGTGATTATTCAGGAACACTTGACTGGTGACTTTTAAAACATATGCAGCACTTTTAAGCTATCTGTTCACTGGATCCCCTCAGATACACTGCAAGGTGGAAAGAGCAGATATTATTACCCTTATTTTAACCATTTAAGATATTATCCTTAATTTTCTCTTTTCTTGAAGAGCCTCAGACCATAGTAACACCCAGGGGTGGCTATGGGACTAGAATCTAGGACCCCAACTGTCCTGTTTGCAGCATGTCCTATGACTTCACATGTAAAGTGGTCCAGACACAGGACAGTGGAGATGCGGGGGAATGTGTAGGTTCAGGGGAAGTTAATTCCTTAGCTATGGGAGGTAAACAGCAATTAAGAGAACATGTGAGTAGACATCATAGGAGTGGTAATGCAGGGGTCGGGTGAGGCTATCCGTGATCCCCAGGAGCCGCCCTCTGCGGCCGCACCAGATTAGCTCACAGTGTAAGACGGGCGCTATCAGCGCACTGCTCCCTGGTCACCCCCACTGTGAGCACACCCTGGAGCTGCTGCCGTGAGACAGGCAGGGGCGGCGGGGCCCAGGAGCTCCTCAGAGGCCAGGCTCCCAGGTGGCCAGAGGAAAATCTTGTGGTCTTAATTAAGCCCCCTCAACAGCCAGCATTTTGATTTAAATTGTGTCAGAGCCCATATGGCAACACAGGGTTTTCTTCTCATTTTTCAGCTTTTAAACTGTGGAACATTTTACAGCCTGCTTTTAAAAATTGCTGCCATGTGTATTATGTGTGGTTCTCTTCCTTTCTTCCGGATGCCTTAAAAGTAATAGAAACGACCTCTGGACTGTGTATATGTGAGGGTAGGTCTAAGTTTCTGGCTGAATTTTACAGCTGCTCTTGCGCTTGCCCCTCACGGCTCGCCTTCAGGACCACCGCAGGCCAGGGGAGAACTCTGTCCGCTGAGAGCAGGGGGTGCCGGCGCTTCATTCTCAGGGTGGGACGAGCGCCCGACGCCCCGGCCTGCTCGGGGATGCCTGCCAGTGGCCGTGCCCGCGGGGGAGTGTCGGGGCAGGCCTGCCCGGCTCTTGCTCTCCTCGGTCTGCCCCCTGGTGCCTCTCCCTCCGAAGGCAGAGGTTTCTCTCCGCCATTCTCTGGAACCCCTCCCTCACCCCACCAAAACACATTCGGCTTTGTAGCACCCGCTCCACAGAAGGCAACTGGAAAGGCCAACAAATTAGGTCATGTCTGTCCACAGTTCTTCAAATGCTTTCCACTGCCATCTAGGCAAAGCTCTTTAAAAGGATTATGAGTGACGCATCCCCTCCAGAATAGCTGTCCACCTTCAGAGTCGCCCTGGACCCCGGCCCACCTCACCTGGGCCGGCCTGGCGTGGCCCTCCTGAGCCCCGGCCCCAGTGTCCATCCCCGCACCTTCTCCCTTCTCCCATGTGTCAGCTTATAACCCTTGTCCTGGGCCTCACAGGGACCTAAGGGGAGTTCACCAGCACAGAAGGATACATAAATGTAAATTTTTCATTATAAACAATTTGCAGGTGTCTAAAACCCACTAACAAGTGTTGTGAGTGCCACAATGTCCAAACAGTGCTCTGAAACAATTATAATTTTATCATTAAAATGATTAAAATGCTTTTCTGTTCTCAGCTCTTCTGAGCTTCATTTCTGAGTGCTACAGGCACTCGTAGGTGGCGGCCCCCTGCAGATGGCAGATTCCAGACCTCCAAGGGCCCTGGTTGTCTTGGGGAAACAAAGCCAAGGCCCTGCAACCCCGTTGGCTTGGATCGGGCTTTTTGTATTGTAGGTCAGTTAACTATGAAAATTGTTAGAAGTAGCGTTCAGATTTCACCTGTTCTCATGGAGCGGCCAGATAGGACAGGCGACAGGCTCCTTTGTTTGCAGCTTTAAGGCAGTGCTGCCTTAGGACCCTCCTCGGTGCCTCACAGCACAGTGGGTCAGAGGTCCGGGTACCTCTGTGGTCCTCTCTAGAGGGAGAAGCCCACAGGATAGATTTTTTTTTTTTCCATATCATGAAACACTTCTGCTGAGCAGCAAACACTCATTTACGTAGCAGATATGTTTGGGATTCTATATGAATCTAGCACCAGAGAAACAGCCATGCTCTGCATGATCTCTGAGTGTAGCAAGGGGATGGGTTTAAAAGTGTGCACATATCGTGGCAGATGGTAAGACTGCCACGATGCATAGGGATGCAGAGGTCATTTAACCCTACGTGAGGTCTCAGGGAAGCCCTGCTGGAGGAGATGCTGCCTGAACTGAGTCTGGAAGGAGGTGCAGAGAGAATGAAAGTGGAAAGGCATTCCAGATCGAGGGGCCGGCATTAGGTGAGGCACAGAGGTGGGAAAGCCCATGCAGGCCCCATCAGCAGTGCAAACCACTAAAATCCCGAGTAAGGGCCAGTGACCGGCAGGGGAGGGCTTCATACAAACTCTTGGTAAGGAGAGCCTTCGAGATGCTCAGAGCGACGGAGTGACAAAGTCACATTTGCTTCTCGCGTGGATGGCTATGGCTGTGTCCAGAGTGAAGCCTGGAGTTGGAGAGAGAGATTCAGGGGTCTTGACTAAGGATGAAAAGAGGGGGAGAGATTGAAGAAATATTTGAAAAGTTAAATAGCAAGACATGGGGGCTGATGGGCCAGAGGAGGAGGGAGAAAGGAATGTTCATATGAACTCAGGTTTCTGGCTTTGATGAGTTTTTGGCATTTGACCTACTGTTTACACTGAAACTGGTGGGTTCAAGTGGACTCTACACTTGTGAGTCCAGGATGATGTAATATATCTAAATATTAAAAGATATCAATCCCTCCATCTGCTGTTCAACATTTAGGGACATTGTCTCTTGATATACATTCTCTCTCGGCAATTAAGGTCAAGTTTTAGGCCTATAACCAGGACTGGGCTTGAAAGGAGTGGGCAGATTTCAAGGCAGAATTCTGGCAAGGGAGAGCAGAATCTGTTCCCCAGCTCCAGATGGCCTGGGAAAGGCCTTCTGAGGAGGAGCTGAAAAGTGGCCATCTGGCAGTGTAGGAGGGCCCATAGGAACCACCACCTGCCGGACAGCAGGTGCCTGCCAGCAGAGGAACTGCAGGTGCTTTCATTTCCTCCCTCTCCACTTTGGACTTCTGTCAGGAGCTTTATTTCTCTCCCATTCTAAGCAAAAATAAGGGCAACTGATAATTGAAATGCTCTCTCCTCCAAGAAAAAGCAAGCCGCTTCATTTGATGTGGCCGTTCCCCTATGGGTAGCAGCAAGCTAACTTTTCAGCAGCCCTTTTCTCTTTGGTATGGGGTCAGCAGAAGTGTATTTCACCTGCAGCAAGTGGGGGATCCCCTCTCTTTCAAGTGCCCTGCCCACCAGCCTAGGACACTGGGGACCTTGGCTTACAAGCTTGTACACAGTCATTGAAGAGGGGGCAAAGTCATCCTTCTACGTCGCGCTGCTCAACACCCGCCAGGTAAGCTGCTGACACCAGGACGAAGGCCCTGGCAGACCATCTGGCTTTAGTATTCCAGAATTTGCTTGAATATACTAAACATACACCTCCGGTTCGAAGCAGCAAGGATGAATATGGTATATATATACTTTCATCAGGCATTATGATAAAGGAGAAAGATACTCCTTTCCATGTTTATCATGAATGGAGTTTACTTAAATAAATCCCAAGATTAGTGATATTTTCATTTTATTAAAATAACAGATACTTAACAAATATTTTGAGCCTACTCTTTGTATGGACTGAACAATCATCTTTCGTAAATACAAAGTGTAGGACCCAGGAAATTTATAAACTATTTGGGTGGACAGGGCATGAAAATTTAAGTAATATTATAAACCTGGACATAACTAAGTGCCTAATGGGTGGCACAGATGGTAGGATTTTGTAGTGAGAGAAAGGTGAATGGGAGCTGAAACTGTTATGAAAGGCTTCATAAAGAGGCTGGCTTTGAAGGGTGGCTGGAGGTGAATAAGTGGCAGGTAGATTATAGGGAATGACTTCCACTTATGGCTTATTAATGTTTCCAATGAATCAACTGTACATAACACACTTATTAAACTTTAATTAGTAGTTGCAATATGTAAATCTTCAATTCGGAAAAATTATTCATGTCAGTATTGGGAACCCACATTCGAAAGAAAAGGACTGGTATTTTCTTATCGTGAGTAACTGCTGGCTTGCTAGAACATTCTGTCACACCTGAATGCCTTCCTTCCCTCTCCCTGGGGATCTGTTTGCCTTCAGTAATCTCTACTGAATATTCACTAACTTTTAGCAATCTTGCACATAAGGAATGAGACTTATGTTAATTTTTTAAAATTCTATAAATGATAAATAGAGCAGCACAAAATCATTTCTGATAAAATAGAACTCGACTATGTGCTGATGTGTTATGTGGCACCTTTCTCCCTAACTCGCCCTTTCAGCTGAATCTACTGAATTAGGATCAGTCACAAGTGTGTTGGTGTCTGTGTGAGTGGCAGGCATGAGGCCACAAAAAGAAATGTTTAGCTTCCCCTCCAAGCCCTGTTCTTTACATGGAAACATAAAAGCTTTGGAAGGACTTGCATGATCTTAGTATTGAACCTTCTTCTGTGTGTTCTGCTGAGCAGTTGAGATAACTTAGAGTTTCTGAAATTCTTATTCATACGTCAGTGACACAGGACAGGTGTGAAAATATTAATAGATAATGGTTGCTCTCCATTAGTAGATCTGGACAAGTTCTCTTGATGCGAGACCAGCAGCTAAAACCTCCTCTGACCACTTAAGACAGACAAAATTAAAACAAAGCCAAGTCCTTCACTCTTACACTTTACTTTCTGCATTCAGATTACTCTGCAAATGATGGCCTTCACTCATACCCACCGGCCTCCTCTACATATACAGTATGTATTCCCAAGTCATTTGCTCATTCACTGAGGAATGAGCATCCCTAGTGAGGAGTGGTGGAGTCAGACGCTGCCCTCATGGGGCTTATACGCCGGTAAGTCTACTCCTACCTGTCCTTTAAAACCAATCTTCATGAATGTTTCCACCCCTTAACCAGAATTAATCTTATACATCTGTATGATCCCAAAGCAAGCCTTGATTTTCTATTATATGATTGTGACACAATAAAAAATATGTAGTATATGTTTTCGTCTCTGTTCCTGGTTCCTGGCACAGAGCTTCTAAAATCCTTGGAATTTTGTGAGTGGTAGTGATGAGCGTCTTTTGTTATTCATAATAAGCTTCTTTCAACTACACCAGTTTCTGACTCTTCATTGCTAGGGGAGGTTGCCAGAGAAAACAGCCACATGATTAGAGGGTGGAACTTTTAGCCCCACTCCCTGACCTTCTGGGAAGGTCAGGGGGAGGGGTGTGGAGACTGACCTAGTCACGGATGACCCATGACTTAATCATGCCTACATAATGAAGCCTCCGTAAAAACCCTAAACAGCTGTGTTCAGAGAGCTTCTGGGTTGGTGAACAGGAGCACGTCCACACGCCAGGAGGGTGGCATATTGCAAACTATGTGGGGATAGAAACTCCTGGGCTCAGGACCCTTCTGGACCTTGTCCTAAACATCTTCTCATCTGGCTGTTCATTTGTATCCTTTAAAATATCCTTTGTACTAAATTGGTAATGGCAAATTACCAGGGTTCTGTGAGCTGTTCCAGCAAATTATCAAATCTGAAGAGGGGTCATGGGAACCCCTGCTTTGAAGGACTAGAGGCCTGTTCTTGAGATTAGTGTCTGAAGAGGGGTCATTCTGTGGAACTAAGCCTGTGAGGTCTGCACTAACCTTGGGTAGTCAGTGCCAGAAGTAGTGTGAGTGGAGACTTTTTTACTTTTACTTTTAAAATTTTTTAAATTTTAAAAATTTAAAAGACTGTTTTACTTTTAAAAATTTACCACATGCTGTGTCATACCATTTTCAGTCCTTTAGATAAGTGCCAGCATGAGTTAGATCATGGGACAAAGAATGTGTAAGGAAGAACATTGCTAGCAGAAGTGAAACTTGGAAAAAGGCCCAGAGCATGGCAAAGAGTTTGGAATGGCTGGGACCCAGGGTTTAAATGAGAGGACAATGGGAAACGAGTCCAGATGGGTAAGCAGGTGGTATGGTCATGAAGAATGGAGTTTCACAGATGAGGAAAATGTGACACATAGATGTTACTTGATCTGCCCAAATAGCAAAAGGATTAGAAACAGTGGGCTGATCGTCCACACCTATCCCAGTCCAACACCCTCTCACAGGCTCAGACAGTGATTATATGCAGCCATGCCAGTCTGGGACAACTGGCTGGGAAGAGAGATGGTGCTAGAGTGTGTTAATGACAGTAGTGTCTGTGTAGTTGGGCTACTTTATGCTTCTCTTTTGAGAATATACTTAACTACTGCCACCTGAAGAGATGCAAGAGCAATAGGGGGCAAACAACTAAGAAAATTAGGTGCACTGAAGACAACATTCAGTACTGCTCTGTAAGATGTTGTGGTGGCCAATCTGAGCACCTGCTCAGTGATACACAAACTAGTGTGTTGAGCTGCTCCCTGAAGTAAATACCAAGAGTTTCCAGCTTTGACATTCTTTTGGCCCTTTGCCTTCAAAGAACTAATATTCTCAATGACACCTAGGTTAAAATATAAGTAAAAATGTTAAGCAGATAAGTCATAAAAAATTACATGTATCCAATAAACATGTGAAATAATGTTTGGTAATTGGATTTTTTAAAATAAAAAAGCACCTATTTTTGCTTATTAGATATGAGATTAGCGAAGATTAATAAGAAGAATGACTACCAATTTTGGCAAGGACACGGGAAAATTGGCCTCATGTAAAATCTGGTTGGAAAAAAGATTGTTGTAACCTTACTTCAGAGCAATTTGGTGGTATATTTCATAAGTCATTAAAACACATTCATCCTTTGACCCAGCAATTCCACTTCAAGGAAATTTATTCTAAGGAATCAGAGATGTGCACAGTAATAGGTCTTAACTGTCTTTAACATTATGTCTGAGAAAAATTAGAAACAACTCACATATCCTACAATAAGGGAGTAGGTACACATACTATGGTACAGAGATATAATGATAAGAGAATATTGATATACAGCAGCATCCTTAATATAATACCAAGTGGAAAATGTTGGCTGCAAACCAGCATTTATAGAGCAAAAATATTTTTTATGCATACATGTATAACTGGCATGTTGAACAAGCAGAACTCATGGAATGTACTCAGAAAGCATCTTTAGTTTTGCCTTTAAATGCCACTGGGTAAAAGCATGGGCTATGACTTTCCTGCTCACCCCCAGGTAATAAGGTCCTTCGGTCACTCAAAGACGCCAAACACAGTCTCACTTCAGTGCAGTAGTTAGGTTGTCCAGTCCCGAGAAACTGCGACCTCGTCTCGGCTCCCGCAGTCCTGCCTGGCTGCAGAGAGAAGCCCGTGCCAGGTGGGGCTGTGGCCCTGCCTCCCTCCGGGGGGCATCTGCCTCCCTGCCCCACTGGCGGTGGCTTTGACCACTTCAGAGGTGGAGGGCCGGGGGGTGGGAGGGAGGTACGACCTCGGTGGGCCAGGAGGACACGTGTGGAACAGATCTTACCGGCCTGGCCCTGGGGCGGCTTCACCCCCTGGGCCTCCCCTGTCGTGCGGGCGCAGCGTTGCCAGGCGGTTCTCCCGCGGCTTTCCCGATGGAATGATGTGCCACCCCTGCCCTCTCCTGATGTCTCTGTGTGCCTAGGATCCCGGTGATTTGCCCACAGTCTCTTTCAACTTGGGTCTCTTCGCGTCCCACGTCAGCTCCCGTGGACACGAACCTGGAGAAGCCCAGCCTCCTCAGCCTCCGCTGTGGCCTGGGTCTTGTCCTAGGGAAACGCGCCTTGTTTTTGCCAGAGAGACCATGGAAGCGCGGGCTGATGCGGCTGAGCCAGTGCCCTGCAGCCTCCCTTGGCTTGCTTCACTCCGGGCTGGGCGCCCCGGTTCCTCTAACTTCTACTCCTCCGACAGGAGTGGGACACCAGTCAGCCTTTCCCCAGACTGGAAGGGACATGCACCAAGGTCTTTCAGGGGTGCTGCTGAAGCCCCCCCTCCCACAGAAGAAGCCTACTCACAGCCCCTCCCTGTGTTGCTGCTCTCGGGGCTCCGTGTGGATGAGGGGACTTAACACCCTGACAAGATGGCCTCGACTGCTTTTTCTAAAAAACTTAACCTGAGATCTACCCTCTTAACAGATTTTTTTCAGTGCACAATACAGTACTGTTATCTATAGGCGCAATGTTATACAGCAGATTTCTAGAACTCATTGGTTCATGCATAACTGAAATTTTCTACTTGTTGATTCACAACTCCCCGTTTTGTCCTCCCCCCAGACCAATTACCAGTGTTCTATTCTTTGCTTCTATGAGTTTGACTATTTTAAAAACCTGTGTAGGTGGAATCATGCAGTGGAATCATTTGTCCTTCTGTGACTGGCTAATTTCACTTAGCATGATCTCCTCAATGTTCATCCATGTTGTCCCATATTGTAGGATATCCATCTTTTTAAAGGCTGAATAATATTCCATTGTAGGTATATATCACATTTTTTAAAATCCATTCATCTATTGATGGACATTTAGATTGTTTCTACATCATATTGTGATGCTGCTATGAACATGGGGGTGCAGATATCTCTCTAAATCAGGGTTTTAATTTACCTAGGATATTACCAGAAGTGGAATTGTTAGGTCATATGGTAGTACTATTTTTAATTTTTTCAGGGACCTCCATACTGTTTTTCCATAGTAGCTGCACCATTTTGTATTCACATAAACAGCGTTCAAGAGTTCCAGTTTCCTCATTCTTGCCAACACTCGTCTTGTTGTTTTTATTAACCATCCTAGCAGGTGTGCAGTGATGTCTCATGGCTTTGATTTGCATTTACCTGATGATTATTGAAACTGAGGATCTTTTCATATGTCTCTTGATCATTTGTATGCTTTCTTTGGAGAAATGTCTATTCAAGTCCTTAGCCCATTTAACAGGTTATTAGTGTTTTTGTTTTTGAGTTGTAAGAGTTCCTTGAATAGTATTTTGAAAATTAACCTTTTATCAGAGGTATAGTTTGCACATGTTTTCTCCTATTCCACAGGTCGCCTTTTTTTTTTTTTGAGAGGGCCTCTCTCATATTTATTGATCAAATGGTTGTTAACAACAACAACATTCTGTATAGGGGACTCAATGCACAATCATTAATCAACCCCAAGCGTAATTCTCAACAGTCTCCAATCTTCTGAAGCATAACGAACAAGTTCTTACATGGTGAACAAGTTCTTACATAGTGAATAAGTTCTTACATGGTGAACAGTGCAGGGGCAGTCATATCACAGAAACTTTCGGTTTTGATCACTTATCATGAACTATAAACAATCAAGTCAGATATGATTATTCATTTGATTTTTATACTTGATTTATATGTGAATCCCACATTTCTCCCTTATTTTTTTTTAAATAAAATGCTGAAGTGGTAGGTAGATGCAAGATAAAGGTAGAAAACATAATTTAGTGCTGTAAGAGGGCAAATGTAGATGATCAGGTGTGTGCCTATAGACTAAGTATTAATCCAAGCTAGACAAGGGCAACAAAACATCCACGGATGCAGAAGATTTCTCTCAAAACGGGGGGTGAGGTACTAAGCCTCACCTCTGTTGATCCCCAATTTCTCACCTGATGGCCCCCCTGCGACTGTGCCTGTCTTAGGTTGTTCCTCCCTTGAGGAATCTTACCCGTCTCTGGCTAACCAGCCGTCTTCTGGGGCCATACAGGGAAATGTAAAGTTGGTAAGTGAGAGAGAAGCAATATTCTTTGAAAAGGTTAGCTTTTTACTTCTTTGCAGATTTATGCCCTGTGGCTTCTATGCCCAGCATTTGTCTTGAGGTATCTTTACCACTTGGAAGAATTATGATACTCAGTAATTTTTGATATGAGGCACGAATTCTACTAAAGGGCTGTAATTAGGAAGGAAGAAGAAAAGCTATAGAAGTATCAGACGGAAGAAAACGTGGGAAGATTGATTATTTCTTTGACATAACTTCTTGTAGAGTAACATAAACCACAAATCGCCTTTTTTACCTTACTGGTTGTTTCCTTCGCTATGCAGGAGCTTTTTAGTTTAATATAGTATCATCTGCCTATTTTTGCTTTTGTTGCCCATATTTTTGGTGTCATATCCATGAAATCACATCACACTTCATGATTTCAAAATATATTACAAAGCTACAGTAATTAAAACAATATATGGTACTTGCATAAAGGTAGATATATAGACCAATGAAACAGACTAGTGGGACCAAAAATAAATCCATGAGTATACGTCAGCTGATCTCTGACAAGGCTGCCAAGAACATGTAATGGGGAAAGGATAGTCTCTTCAACAAGTGTTTTGGGAAAACTGGATATCCACTTGCAAAAGAATGAAATTGCACTCTTATACCATTCATAAATACCTACTCAAAATGTGTTAAGACTTACTCATGAGACTGGAAACTGTAAAACTGGAAGAAAACAGGGGAAAGGCTTTGGTTTCTTTTTAGTTTGTTTTTATAAATCCGATCAAGCCAGTTTTCCTGACTGGTCTTCTTAAAATTTACTTGGCTATGAGGAATCTCTTGCTTTCATACCTCAGCAAACTGAGACTGTTGAGTCCCAGTGTAACACCCCACTACCTCTGCTTTAAAATGCCAGACAGACATATGCACTCACAGCAGTATCTCTGGTTGTGGGAATTATGAGTAACCTTCTTTTCTTTGAGCTTTTCTGTAATTTCCACATCTTCTGGGTTGAGGGTAATTTTATTTTCATAATTAGATTATTTTTAAAAATGACTTAAAAATTTTTTATAGTGGTAAATCAAACTCAGTTTTGTTGGCATTTGGAAATTTCCTGTCTCAATACTGAAGAATTCCCTTGTGAACAGATTCCTACATGTTGCTTATGACTGGATGTTTTAGTTACATTCTTTCAGGTAAAAAGGAACACACACTAGTTTACCTCAAGGGATGGGTGGCACTTTATTGTTAAGTCTACAGTGGGGAAATAAGGAAACACAGCAAACAGCCTCACCCTGCTCAGCCGTTTCTTGGTAACTGAAATGTTGGTCAGAATACAGCATTCTGGTGCCAATCCGAACTGATAATCGGCCAGACAAGTGGCTCAGTTACTCTGCTCCTCCCTGTTTGTTTCCATTGCCATAGCTGATTTTCCTTTTGCAACTTTCCTCTGTGCCCTGTGGCTTCTGCCTATTCATAATTGTTGCCTCACAGCTTCTACTTATGATACTGCTTAATGCCTTCTCAATGTGTATCCCTCAGCCTCTGTGGACTTGAGTTTGGCTTACTTGTCATCGTGGTTTCAAGACATGCTAAGAGGAAGGCCGTGATTAAGTTGTTAATCACCCTCCAAAATACAGCTGATCAGCTGGGCAGCATTCTTCCTCATGTTTAGCTTTTGGCTCATGGATTTAGTTGATTACAACAAGGAATGCAAAAAATGTTGGATCACATGACCCAAAGCGTAGCAACTACCTATGACCCCTTTCCTATGAGTGAGACAGGCTTCCAGTGCTTCATGGACTGCCTGTATGCCAGAAAAGTGGTCCATATCTCTCAGATCTCCCTCCATGCTTTACTCATTACTACTGAGTCCTATTCTTAGATCTATTAAAGATAATAGAGATGCCAGAATGATTTAAAACAAAACAAAACAATGGGGGGAATCACATATCCAGGCTTCTTTTTCTGTGTCATACATTACTTTTCCTACCTGAAAGGAACCAAACATTTTGCAAGCAAGGCCAAAGTGATTCAAAGCTAAACAGATGATGACTTTCAAAATCTTGGGTCGTTGTGAATAAAGAATAGGCTACACCTATTTACATATACCAAGTAAACATTTCTTTTCATTTTTGAGAAATGGATTGATTGTTTACAGATAGAGTACAATTCTGTACCTATTACTAATGCACTGAAACATATTCATTTAAGGTACATAATTGCCTCCAATGTTCATTATCATTTTTATTGTGTAACAGCTTCCTTCTGGCCTTTTCTCCAAAGATCCATTAAGATATGATAAAGCATTGAATACATTAGGAAAAATGATCATAAATTTTGTTTGTTATTGAGAAAGAATTTGTTACTAGAAACTGAAAGCAAAAATGATAGCAAATAACATATAACAATATTATCAGTAAACTATCTTTTACACAAATGTTTAGTTTCCACAACTAAGTGATGTAATTTGGTGTAGACACATGCGTTGGCACTGTTAGCATTATTTCATTCCACCCCAGGTCCTGATTTTGTTGTAGGATTACTGTAGGAGTGCTTTGTTGGGGTGTTTGGGTAAATAGATACAACTACATCTAAAGACAAAACGTAAGGTTTTCTGGATGAGATAATACCATATGAAAACATTATGTGCGTTTGGAATAACTGATCAGCAGAGTAATCATTCTAATGAAAACATTAAGTACAAGGATTCTAGGGGAAATATTCAAAGTGAAGCCCTTTGGAATATGATTCTGCAATAAGTTCTGATAAGGTGGAGTATTGGTTGTTTTTTTTTTCAGGTCAGTAGGTGAAGAAAAGTAGCTTAAAAACCCAGCCAACCATTGGAAGGCAGGTTTGCCAAAGGGGTCTTGCAAAAGGCAGCAACCATTTGGATAAGAGTTTCTTCAAGGGTTAACTCTTTTTGAACATGACTTGCAAACAGTAATCCAAAGCCATGAGCTGTAACTGATGTCCACATCAAACTTTCTTTGACTATGTCAATGAACCCTGCACTAGTGCACAATGATTGGCAAGTCATGGAGTTACCCTCGATGGGAACCTAGGGGCAGTACTTGGATGGTGGTGGCATTTAGGAGAAACCTCAGGGCATCACCTCAGCATTCTGTGTCCTGCAGCAAAGACTGAATAGCTATTTGAACTGTCTGTCTTTTCGTCTGGCTTGCATATTTGGTCAGTGTGTGTGGGTAGGGTAGAGGGAGAGGGATGTCATCTTGCAACATTAAGTTCCTTAAAGTTAAAGCTTCCAGAATGTTGGATTAGAGTTGGCTTCCTACATCTCTAAGTTTGCATGATACAGAGAGAGAATTGAGGCAATACGTAATTGTGGGTAAATAATTATAGTGAAGGCAATGTAGTCTTGTGACCTTTCTGCCTGGACCCAGAATGAAACCATGGGACTGCGGTGACATCACTCTCTTTCCACCTTGTGGAATTGCCTAGGCTACTCTGAGATCACTCTTCTTTCTGCATTTTTTCCTGGAAGGATATTGTCCTAAGAATTAGCATAAGTTACCTGAATACAAAAGAGGGAAAAAAAAGAAAAGATGCTCTGCATTCTTATCATGAAAATGAAGGAGAGATACACTAGATATGCATAAGTACAGTTTTGTGCTATTACCTGACTACATAACTAGCATTACAGAGAGTGTGGTCAGAATTTAGGATGTAACCATCATTGGAAAGAAACCATGAATAATACAATAAGCAAATCCAAGATATTGAGAACATATACTTTATCCAAGGAACAGAATTTACTGGCTCTAACCTACCTTAAAACTGTGCTTTAATAGCCTTACAAGAGACATTTATGTAAAATTCTGCACTCCAAGCAACTTCCCTACACTTGTGGATTCCTAACACTCAACCTGCATGAACTTAAGTTTCAGTGGAAAATGTATGAGCATCTCTATAAAGAGGAATAAGAGGGGAACAAAGGCTAAAAACTCTAGTTTTTAATTCTCTTGAATTCATTTTTTGGGTTGTTCAACAAATATTTAGTCACCACTTGCTGTGTGTTCAGAAAATCTGGCACTGTGCTTAGGGAGCTGACAGTCTAGTGGTGAGACTGCCATCAGGAAAAAAAGTGCAGACACAGACAAGTGCTGAGTAATTCAGGCTTTGGAAAATAATCTGGAAATAATTGAACTCACTCAACACACACACTCATGTTGGCTGGTGGGGCTCTGATGCTGGGTAGAAGCCTACTCTTTTGCTCACCCCTGTATAAACCACAGGCAAGCCTTCTCACATCCTATGGTTTTAATTCCTTTTACTGTAAAATGAGTGTAATAATAGCTTCCTCACTGGGAAGCTGTGGAGATTAAATGAGATAACGTATGTGGAAGCACCTCACGCAGCAGCTGTCCCAAAACATACACTTACCACTTAATTCCACACCCACTTTGCTCAGGGAGTGATGTGCTAGGGTCTAGTTGTTTTGTTTTAATCATGTGGTGGATCCAGAGTGAAGCAGCAGGAAAAAGAGCAAAGGAAGGGAAAGGGTAATTGACATGTGAGGACAATATGAAAGACTGGGCTTTTTGAGGCTGAAATATAGCAGTCCAAGGGCAACAGAGTTGGAATCTGTGAGATCTCAGACAGAGCACATATGGCTTTGTTACCCATGTTCTTAAGTATTAGGGTACACCTCTTAAAACATTAGCAAAAGCATGCTTAGAGTCATAAAATGTGGGAAAGTACCTTCAGGACCATTTAGTTCAAAGCCTTTATGTTATAGATGAAGAAATGCAGGTCCAGGGAGAAGTTTCCCAAATTCACATTCATTTGTTCACCAAGGGCTTGCTGAGCCCTACGCTAAGTCAGACATCATTCCAGAAAACAGGACTGGCAAGGTCCTTGCTCATATGGATTACATTTTAGTGGGGCCCAGGGAAAAAAAGTAAATAACTGAAGATGATTTTGTAAGATGATTAATGAGATTAAGAAATGTGAGCCGAGTAAATTGATAAAAAGTGAGTAAGTGGGAGAAAGGACCATTTCTAGGAGGGTCACAGAAGGCCTCTCTAAGGATGTAACATTTTAGCTAAGGCTGAAATGATACAAAGAAATAGCCATGTGACAAAATAGAGAAGAACATTCCAGGTGGAGGGAGCAGCAAGTGCAAAGCACAGTGGGAAGCAGATTGGTGGCTAGAGGAATGGAAGGGCAGGTGCTGAGTGGAGGGGAGACGTGTGACACAGGCAGGGGCCAGATACTGCACAGCCTTGAAGGCCATGGAGTTTGGAAATCTAAGCACAGCTGGGGTCCCCTGAAGTGAGAATGACTCAGTATAATTTGGTACATACAGAGGTGACATTGGGTGCTTTCCCAGGTGACTGGGCAAAAGGTACAAATGGATTTATAAAAGAGATAAGATAAGCCTTTGATGCCAGAATAAGCCCTGATGGCCACATGAGGACCTGGCACTTTAAGTCTGACCTCAGAGTCAGCACAGTCTTTCTACAGCACCTTCCTTAGGGTGACTAACTGGTAAGGGATCACTCACTGCGATCGGAACCACTGTGGGAATTACACTTCCTCAGTGTTAACTTAGAGTTCTTATTTTTCCCCTTGTGTTGTGACTTTCTGTTATGTGAGAATAAACATCCAGCAAGGTTATTCTGATCAAATGGAAAAATATAGAAAAGGTTGTCTTTTATGCTAGATTGGGCCACCTCAGTCACAATCATCCAAGGAGTTTAGATGGGCTTTATTTTCTGGCTCAAAAGCCAGTGGCATTATTCGCTGCTGCTCTCTGAGTTCTGAAGGCTGTTTTGTGCTTGTTGCTTGCTTGCTTTAGTTCGTCACTTTTCTTTATCTGAGCTTCCCTTCCTCCAGATTTCCTCTAAGGTTCAACTTTACTATTATCAAAAGATCTCATTTTTCAGTACACCTGCTTGCTTTTTCTAATCCCTGCCCCTCCCTGAGTCTCAGTCGTGGATCGAACCAAAGACCGGGCTCTGGTGTTAGGGTCACAGGCTCTCAAAAAACAGTCTAGTCAGAAGAGCAACAGGGAGAGGAGGGGCCAGACCGTGGGCTGTAAGGCTGCTGGTGCAGCCACTGGGCACAGGCTTTTGCTCTCTTCACCTCCTGCTGGCTGAGCACTTACAGTAGTGTCCTGAAGCTTTCCCCAGAGGATGAGTGATCGGAGTCTCACCTTTCTGGAGCAGGAAAACAAAAACGGCAACACTTCCCTGAGCTGGCTAGTTTCCTTGGGGCTTCAGGGTTTTGAAAAGGTCCTCGCTTGAGCAGATCGATCCAGCTCCCGTGATGACATTAACCTGACGTTCAAGCTCCGACTTGGGATGCAGGGCCCACCCCATGCACTCCGTGTGTGCTTTTCTGTGTGTTGTAGTTGCTGGGCAATGTGGGGAAAAAATGTGTTTGAATTTCTTTGTAGGAGGAAAACTTTTATGCTGCTGTGATCTCCTACAATTCGAGCAAGAAATCCACTTTTACAGGATTCAGTGTAATTGAACAGTTTGCTCTAGGCTTCACCGATGACTGAACCTGTAAGACCAGGACAGGGATGGGGGTTTGGGGGACTATTTGGCAAGCAGTGCTTGAAGCCAAGCGAGAGGGCTGAGAGCCGATCAGGATATTTAGCTGCCTTGGAGGCCGAGCAAGGTGTGTGGGAAGGTCAGCTGTGAAAGGAAAAGGCTGTGTGTACAGAAGCCAGGGAAACAAGTGGAGGGAAAAATGTGAATGAAGAGAAGACAAGAGAGGTAAGAACAGCAAAAAGAGGAATGGATGCCCTGGGCAAGAGGAGCTGATTAAGGGGAGCAATTTTGAGAGATAATTGAGAATTTTCTGACAAAAAAATTGAGGCTATAACTCCTGTTTTCTCGCCTAGGGGCCTTGTTTGCTTTCAAAATGTGTCTAATGCTCTCTTCCATCATATTTGGATTATCATCACCACCTTTTTTTTTTGAGAGGGCATCTGTCATATTTATTGATCAAATGGTTGTTAACAATAATAAAATTCAGTATAGGGGGTCAACGCTCAATGGACAATCATTAATCCATCTCAAGCCTAATTCTCGTCAGTCTCCAATCTTCTGAAGCATAACAAA
Source organism: Manis javanica (assembly GCF_040802235.1). Taxonomy (NCBI): domain Eukaryota; kingdom Metazoa; phylum Chordata; class Mammalia; order Pholidota; family Manidae; genus Manis; species Manis javanica. The sequence continues at coordinate 113,333,257 of NC_133161.1, forward strand.
CAAGTTCTTACATGGTGAACGAATTCTTACAGAGTGAAAAAATTCTTACATGGTGAACAGTACAAGGGCATTCATCACAGAAACTTTCGGTTTTGATCATGCATTATGACCTATAAACAATCAGGTCAAATATGAATATTCGTTTGATTTTTGTACTTGATTTATATGTTGATCCCACATTTCTCCTATTATTATTATTATTTTTATTTTTAATAAAATGCTGAAGTGGTAGGTAGATGCAAGATAAAGGTAGAAAACATAGTTTAGTGCTGTAAGACAGCAAATGTAGATGATCAGATGATCAGGTGTGTGCCTATGGACCAAGTATTAATCCAGGCTAGACAAGGGCAGCAAGACATCCACGGATGCAGAAGATTTCTCTCAAAGCAGGGGGGGTGAGGTTCTGAGCCTCACCTCTGTTGATCCCCAAATTCTCACCTGATGGCCCCCCTGCGACTGTGCCTGTCTTAGGTTGTTCCTCCCTTGAGGAATCTTACCCGTCTCTGGCTAACCAGTCATCTTCTGGGGCCATACAGGGAAATGTAAAGTTGGTAAGTCAGAGAGAAGCCATATTGTTTGAAAAGGTTAGCTTTTTACTTCTTTGCAGATTTATGCCCTGTGGCTTCTATGCCCAGCACTTGTCTCGAGGTATCTTTACCACCTGGAGGAATTATGATACTCGGTAAATTCGATGTGAGGCACGAATTCTATTTAAGGGTTGTAATTAGGATGGAAGAAGAAAAGCTATAGATGTAGCATATGAAGGAAACATGGGAGGATTGATTATTTCTTTGACATATCTTCTTGTATAGTACCTTAAGTATGTATAGGTTTTAAACTACTAACTAATTTGCACACACATATTAACATAATAGGAATACGGTGACATAAACAAAGCAAATCTATAATTACCAGCCATCTCCAGTGAAGCCAAGAAAACCATTTAGGCACCCTAGGCATTTGTGAAAATTTATCTATGATATGATGGATATTGTCCAACTGTACTTGAACCATCAGACAAATTAAAGCAGCCCATTTCTGGGATCTGTTCACATCCCATATGTTCTTTTAACCATAGATAGTCTATAGTCATGAGATTTTGGAGTGCTACAACTTGCACCCCTCCCAACTCCTGGTTGAGTTCCAACAGTACAGATCCGGTCAAATTCGTTGTCTCACTGTATGCACATGCCAGCCTAGACATCTCCCTCCTCATTCCTATGGCAAGTCCAGGAGACGGTGGGCTAGATGCAGCCACAACCGCAGCATCGTCCGGATCCCTGTGGAGGCTTTTGATGATCATCCCCGGCACAAGTCCTCCAGAGAGTGCTGATGCCGGAAGCTCCTCCTCATATCGTATCTTAGTTCATTTTCTGGGTATCCAAGCTAGGCCTTGATCTTCTGCATAGAAACAAACAGACCCTTTGCCCACACTTTGACATGCCCTCTATACCACTGTGCAGAACTCACTGGAGGTCAGCACACAGTAACTGCTTTTTTTTTTTTTTTTTAATTAAGAGAAAGGAATATTATCAGAAAAAAGTACCTCCATAGCTGATCATCTGACACCCTTTAAGTGATCAACATTAAGGATATTTAAAGCACACGTTGATCTTTGATTTACCAATAGTTTTATCCTGTTAAGGAGTAATCCCCCTTTTCTTTCTTTCTTTCTTTTTTTTTTTTTTTTAATTTTTAATCTACACTTACATGAAGAATACTATGTTTACTATGCTCTCCCCTATATCAGGTTCCCCCTAACAACCACATTATGGTTACTGTCCATCAGCTTAGCAAAATGTTGTAGAATCCTTACTTGTCTCTCTGTGTTGTGCAGCCCACCCTCCCCTTTCTCCCTCCCCCCATGCATGCTAATCTTAATACCCCGCTTCTTCTTCCCCCACCTTATCCCTCCCTGCCCACCCATCCTCCCCAGTTCCTTTCCCTTTGGTACCTGTTAGTCCATTTTTGGGTTCTGTAATTCCACTGCTGTTTTGTTCCTTCAGTTTTTCCTTTGTTCTTATACTCCTCAGATGAGTGAAATCATTTGGTATTTCTCTTTCTCCGCTTGGCTTATTTCACTGAGCATAATACTCTCCAGCTCCATCCATGTTGCTGCAATTGGTTGGATTTTTCCACTTCTTATGACTGAGTAGTATTCCATTGTGTATATGTACCACATCTTCTTTATCCATTCATCTACCGATGGACATTTAGGTTGCTTCCAATTCTTGGCTATTGTAAATAGTGCTGCGATAAACATAGGGGTGCATCTGTCTTTCTCAAACTTGATTGCTGCATTCTTAGGGTAAATTCCTAGGAGTGGAATTCCTGGGTCAAATGGTAGGTCTGTTTTCAGCATTTTGATGAACCTCCAAACTGCTTTCCACAATGGTTGAACTAATTTACATTCCCACCAGCAGTGTAGGAGGGTTCCCCTTTCTCCACAGTCTCGCCAGCATTTGTTGTTTGTCTTTTGGATGGCAGCTATCCTTACTGGTGTGAAGTGATACCTCATTGTAGTTTTAATTTGCATTTCTCTGATAATTAGCGATGTGGAGCATCTTTTCATGTGTCTCTTGGCCATCTGTATTTCCTTTTTAGAGAACTGTCTGTTCAGTTCCTCTGCCCATTTTTTAATTGGGTTATTTGTTTTTTGTTTGTTGAGGCATGTGAACTCTTTGTATATTCTGGACGTCAAGCCTTTATCGGATCGGTCATTTTCACATATATTCTCCCATACTGTAGGGTTCCTTTTTGTTCTATTGATGGTGTCTTTCGCTGTACAGAAGCTTTTCAGCTTAATGTAGTCCCACTTGCTCATTTTTGCTGTTGTTTTCCTTGCCCGGGGAGATATATTCAAGAAGAGGTCACTCATCTTTATGTCTAAGAGTTTTTTGCCTATGTTTTTTTCCAAGAGTTTAATGGTTTCATGACTTACATTCAGGTCTTTGATCCATTTTGAGTTTACCTTTGTATATGGGGTTAGACAATGGTCCAGTTTCATTCTCCTACATGTAGCTGTCCAGTTTTGCCAACACCATCTGCTGAAGAGACTGTCATTTTGCCATTGTATATCCATGGCTCCTTTATCAAATATTAATTGACCATATTTGTTTTGGTTAATGTCTGGAGTCTCTCATCTGTTCCACTGGTCTGTGGCTCTGTTCTTGTGCCAGTACCAAATTGTCTTGATTACTATGGCTTTGTAGTAGAGCTTGAAGTTGGGGAGTGAGATCCCCCCTTTATTATTCTTTTTCAGGATTGCTTTGGCTATTTGGGGTCTTTGGTGTTTCCATATGAATTTTTGAATTATTTGTTCCAATTCATTGAAGAATGTTGCTGGTAATTTGATAGGGATTGCATCAAATCTGTATATTGCTTTGGGCAGGATGGCCATTTTGATGATATTAATTCTTCCTAGCCATGAGCATGGGATGAGTTTGCATTTATTAGTGTCCCCTTTAATTTCTCTTAAGAGTGACTTGTAGTTTTCAGAGTGTAAGTCTTTCACTTCTTAGGTTAGGTTTATTCTTAGGTATTTTATTCTTTTTGATGCAATGGTGAATGGAATTGTTTTCCTGATTTCTCTTTCTATTGGTTCATTGTTAGTGTATAGGAAAGCTACAGATTTCTGTGTGTTAATTTTGTATCCTGCAACTTTGCTGTATTCCGATATCAGTTTTAGTAGTTTTGGAGTGGAGTCTTTAGGGTTTTTTATGTACAGTATCATATCATCTGCAAATAGTGACAGTTTAACTTCTTTACCAATCTGGATTCCTTGTATTTCTTTGTTTTGTCTGATTGCCGTGGCTAGGACCTCCAGTACTATGTTAAATAACAGTGGGGAGAGTGGGCATCCCTGTCTGGTTCCCGATCTCAGAGGAAATGCTTTCAGCTTCTCGCTGTTCAGTATAATGCTGGCTGTGGGTTTATCATATATAGCTTTTATTATGTTGAGGTACTTGTCCTCTATTCCCATTTTGCTGAGAGTTTTTATCATGAATGGATGTTGAATTTTGTCAAATGCTTTTTCAGCATCTATGGAGATGATCATGTGGTTTTTGTCTTTCTTTTTGTTGATGTGGTGGATGATGTTGATGGATTTTCGAATGTTGTACCATCCTTGCATCCCTGGGATGAATCCCACTTGGTCATGGTGTATGATCCTTTTGATATACTGTTGAATTCTGTTTGCTAATATTTTATTGAGTATTTTTGCATCTACATTCATCAGGGATATTGGTCTGTAATTTTCTTTTTTGGTGGGGTCTTTGCCTGGTTTTGGTATTAGGGTGATGTTGGCTTCATAGAATGAGTTTGGGAGTATTCCCTCTTCTTCTATTTTTTGAAACACTTTAAGGAGAATGGGTATTATGTCTTCTCTGTGTGTCTGATAAAACTCCGAGGTAAATCTGTCCGGCCCCAGGGTTTTGTTCTTGGGTAGGTTTTTTGATTACCGTTTCAATTTCTTTGCTCGTAATTGGTTTGTTTAACTTTTGTGTTTCTTCCTTGGTCAGTCTTGGGAGGTTGTATTTTTCTAGGAAGTTGTCCATTTCTTCTAGGTTTTCCAGCTTGTTGGCATATAGATTTTCATAGTAGTCTTTAATAATTCTTTGTATTTCTGTGGAGTCTGTCGTGATTTTTCCATTCTCATTTCTGATTCTGTTGATTTGTGTTGATTCTCTTTTTTTCTTAATAAGCTTGGCTAGAGGCTTATCTATTTTGTTTATTCTCTCAAAGAACCAGCTCTTGGTTTCATTGATTTTTGCTATTGTTTTATTCTTCTCAATTTTGTTTATTTCTTCTCTGATCTTTATTATGTCCCTCCTTCTGCTGACTTTAGACCTTATTTGTTCTTCTTTTTCCAGTTTCGATAATTGTGATGTTAGACTATTCATTTAGGATTGTTCTTCCTTCTTCAAGTGTGCCTGGATTGCTATATACTTTCCTCCTAAGACGCTTTCGCTGCGTCCCACAGAAGTTGGGGCTTAGTGTTGTTGTTGTCATTTGTTTCTATATATTCCTTGATCTCTATTTTGATTTGTTCATTGATCCATTGATTATTTAGTAGCATGTTGTTAAGCCTCCATGTGTTTGTGAGCCTTTTTGTTTTCTTTGTAGAATTTATTTCTAGTTTTATACCTTTGTGGTCTGAAAAATTGGTTGGTAGAATTTCAATATTTTGGAATTTTCTGAGGCTCTTTTGTGAGCTATTATGTGGTCTATTCTGGAGAATGTTCCATGTGCACTTGAGAAGAATGTATATCCTGTTGCTTTTGGATGTAGAGTTCTATAGATGTCTATTAGGTCCATCTGTTCTAGTGTTGTTGTTCAGTGCCTGTGTGTCCTTACTTATTTTCTGCCCGGTGGATCTATCCTTTGGGGTGAGTGGTGTGTTGAAGTCTCCTAGAATGAATGCATTGCAATCTATTTCCCTCTTTAGTTCTGTTAGTATTTGCTTCACATATGCTGGTGCTCCTGTATTGGGTGCATATATATTTAGAATGGTTATATCCTCTTGTTGGACTGAGCCCTTTATCATTATGTAGTGTCCTTCTTTATCTCTTGTTACTTTCTTTGTTTTGAAGTCTATTTTGTCTGATATTAGTACTGCAACCCCTGCTTTCTTCTCACTGTTGTTTGCCTGAAATATGTTTTTCCATCCCTTGGCTTTTAGTCGGTGCTTGTCTTTGGGTTTGAAGTGAGTTTCTTGTAAGCAGCATATAGATGGGTCTTGCTTTTTTATCCATTCTATTACTCTGTGTCTTTTGATTGGTGCATTAAGTCCATTTACATTTAGGGTGACTATTGAGAGATATGTACTTATTGCCATTGCAGGCTTTAGATTTATGGTTACGAAAGGCTCAAAGTTAGCCTCTTTAGTATCTTACTGCCTCACTTAGCTCACTTATTGAGCTGTTATATACACTGTCTGGAGATTCTTTTCTTCTCTCCCTTCTTATTCCTCCTCTTCCTTTCTTCATATGTTGTGTGTTTTGTTCTCTGATCTTTTAAGAGTGCTCCCATCTAGAGCAGTCCCTGTAGGATGCCCTGTAGAGGTGGTTTGTGGGAAGCAAAATCCCTCAGCTTTTGCTTGTCTGTGAATTGTTTAATCCCGCCATCATATTTAAATGATAGTCTTGCTGGATACAGTATCCTTGCTTCAAGGCCCTTCTGTTTCATTTCATTAAGTATATCATGCCATTCTCTTCTGGCTTGTAGGGTTTCTGTCGAGAAGTCTGATGTTAGCCTGATGGGTTTTCCTTTATAGTGACCTTTTTCTCTCTAGCTGCCTTTAATACTCTTTCCTTGTCCTTGATCCTTGCCATTTTAATTACTATGTGTCTTGGTGTTGTCCTCCTTGGATCCTTTCTGTTGGGGGTTCTGTGTAATTCCATGGTCTGTTCGATTATTTCCTCCCCCAGTTTGGGGAAGTTTTCAGCAATTTTTTCTTTAAGGAGACTTTCTATCCCTTTTCCTCTTTCTTCTTCTTCTGGTACCCCTATAATACGAATATTATTCCTTTTGGATTGGTCACATAGTTCTCTTAGTGTTGTTTCATTCCTGGAGATCCTTTTATCTCTCTCTATGTCAGCTTCTATACGTTCCTGCTCTCTGGCTTCTATTCCTTCAATGGCCTCTTGCATCTTATCCATTGTGCTTATAAATCCTTCCAGGGATTGTTTTACTTCTGTGATCTCCTTCCTGACATCTGTGATCTCTCTCCGGACTTCATCCCACTGCTCTTGCATTTTTCTCTGCATCTCATCCCATTGCTCTTGCATTTTTCTCTGCATCTCTGTCAGCATGTTCATGATTTTTATTTTGAATTCTTTTTCAGGAGGTCTGGTTAGGTCTGTCTCCTTTTCAGGTGTTGTCTCTCTGATCTTTGTCTGCCTGTAGTTTTGCCTTTTCATGGTGGTAGAGATAGTTTGCAGAGCTGGTACGAGTGACCGCTGGAAGAGCTTCCCTTCTTGTTGGTTTGTGGCCTTCCTCTCCTGGGAGAATAGCCACCTCTAGTGGCTTATGCTTGTCAGCTGTGCGCAGACAGGGCTTCTGCTACCTGCCCGTTTGCTATGGAGTTTATCTCCGCTGTTGCTGTGGGCGTGGCCTGGCTGGGGCTGTTCCTCCAAAGTGGTGGAGCCCCGTTGGAGGGGGAGCGGCCGGCAGGCTATTTTTCTCCGTAATGGGCCTCTGTGCTCCCTGTTGACTAGGGGGTTAGAGTGCCCAGAGATCCCCAGATTCCCTGCCTCTGGTCTAAGTGTCCTGTCCTGCCCCTTTAAGACTTCCAAAAAGCATGCTCCAAACCAAAACAATAACAGCAACAATGAGAGAGGGAACAGAAAAAAAAAAGGGAAAAGGAAAAAACACGTGATTTTTTTTTTGTGTGTTTTTCCTCAGGCGCCGGTCCCAGGCACCCGCTCACCGGTCCTGCTGCTCTGCCTCCTTAGCAGCGGGGTCCCTGTCCCTCTAAGGCTTCCAAAAAGCTCTCGCCAAAAAGAGAGAGAAAAAAAAGGGGGAAAACGCGCGATTTCCTCTGTCCTCAGGCACTTGTCTCAGGCACCCGCCCACTGGTCCCACAGGGAAAAACACGAGATATTCTTTGTCCTCAGGTGCCGATCCCAGGCACCCGCTCACCAGTCCTGCTGCTTTGCCTCCCTAGCACCAGGGTCCCTGTCCCTTTAAGGCTTCCAAAAAGCACTTGCCAAAAAGAGAAAAAAAAAGGGGGAAAACGCGCGATTTTCTCCGTCCTCAGGCGCCCGTCTCAGGCACCCGCCCTCCGGTCCCGCAGGGAAATACACGGGATAGTCTTTGTCCTCAGTCGCCGGTCCCAGGCACCTGCTCACCAGTCCCGCTGCCCTGCCTCCCTAGCACCGGGGTCCCTGTCCCTTTAAGGTTTCCAAAAAGCACTCGCCAAAAAGAGAAAAAAAAAAGGGGAACGCGTGCGATTTACTCCGTCCTCAGGCGCCGGTCTCAGGCACCCGCCCACCGGTCCCGTAGGGAAAAACACGTGGTAATCTTTGTCCTCAGGCGCCGGTCCCAGGCACCGCTCACCGGTCCCGCCACCCTGCCTCCCTAGCAACGGGCTCCCTGTCCCTTTAAGACTTCCAAAAAGCACTCGGCAAAAAAAAAAAAAAAAACCGCTCCGGTTTCTTTCCACCGGCCAGGAGCTGGGGGGAGGGTCGCTCGGGTCCCGCTGGGTTCGGGCTTGTACCTTACCCCCTTCGCAAGGTGCTGGTTTCTTGCATGTGTGGATGTGGTGTGGATGTTGTCCTGTGTCCTCTGGTCTCTATTTTAGGCAGAGTTTTGTTTGTTATATTTTCATAGCTCTATGTGTTTTTGGGAGGAGATTTCCACTGCTCTACTCACGCCGCCATCTTGGCTCCTCTGGTCACCACCTTTTTAATTGACAAAAGTCACTTTGAATTTGTATCAATTGCATTGTTTCTTAATGTGCTTAACAGAGGCAGTGGGATAGAAGGTTAGGAAGGCCTGGGCTTGAGAACTAAGGCAGGAGTTAGCAGCCCAGTCCAAGCCCCAGGCCGCCAAGCTCAACACCATCTCTGTGCATGAAGACTGCAGTACCCGCGCAGCTCTGTGAACATCAGCCATAATGGCAGCCGGATCCTGGGACACAGGGGAGCTTGAAGCATACCATCTGCTGTTATGTTTTATGATTATTTCACCTAAGAGAGGGAGCTTGACCAGACTAGGTTTTAAGGTCTTTTTCGGCTTTATAAAATTTCTCAATGATTTAATTCTGATGTAGGAATGACTTTTGACTGTACATTTTAGACCAGATGATATCTTCAGGATAATCTCACCTGTGTTTATGCTTTTAAATTATGCGTAATAAGCTATCTCAAAGGCTTAGAGGCTTAGAATGCTCACAGTTCTGTGGGGCTGGGCTTGGCGGGCTGGGGCTCCTGGTCGCACCTGGACGGCTCCTTTGGCTGCAGGAGTCTGGGAGCTCACCGGCATCTGCATGTTCTGAGATGGCTGCACGCACGGGTTTGGCTGTCAGTGACAGCTCTCCTGGGGGCCCCACTCTGTGTGCGATCTCATCCTCAAGGAGGCCTCAGCTTCTCTGCAGAGGAGAATCGAGATTCCAAGAGGGAGAGAGGCAGAAGCTGCAAGCCTCACCGAGGCCTGGGCCCGGAAGTCTCACTGTTGCACTCTCAGCTGGGCTAAGCGGACACAAGGCCAGCCCAGATTCAAGGCAGAGGTGCGGCTGGAACCTGCCCCACCGTCTAGTGGCAACTCAAGAACAGGCCAGGGTTTGATTCACAGGGAGCCGACAGTGGGGTCTAAGAATGGCAGATAAAGAGACAACTATCATTTACTGAGCCCATTCTAAATGGTTAGTACGTGATTAATTTGTTGTGAAAATAAAGATGAAGGCAAAAGCCTGCTCAGAAACAAAGGTGGACAAAAAGAAGTGAAGAGCAAAAGCCACCAAGGGCACAGCTGGCAAAGACAGAGGAAAGGGGAGACGGGATTCCCTGCTCAAGGATGGAAAATGAAGAGAAAACAACTCCGGAGGAGGAATCTTGGAGGACAGACTCGTTTAGCAGGTATTAGAATGGAAAGAAGGCAGCTCACGGCAGACTAAGATTCCTGTGAGTGAAGAAAGAGCAGTTTGACTTGGAGCAGAGGGCTGGGACTACACTGAGCAAGAAAAGACCTGATTTAGTTTAGTCAAGTTAATCAGCCTGCGGGTAGAACAAATTACAAGCGTAGACAACCTGTGATAGGTTGAGTCAAGCTGGACTAATGAAGCAACCAAGCTGTGCAGCTGTAATTTATCTATACACATGCCATTCGTGACCCTGGGGTTCTGCTCACTGACATAAAGTGGATTGGATACTCTAAACGGTGGGCTGAGCATGTGACGGCCCAACAGAGATGAGGACGAGCCCTGTCACAGCAGCTTGGCGCAGTTCCACTTGCAGGCAAATGTTCTCTCTCTCAGACTGAGGCCAGCTGGGACTTAAAATACTGTCCTTTTAAGTTTCACATATCAGGGCAACTCTACTTTATGTTCAGATTTTTTTCCTTTTTGCTAGTGCTGAGCTAATTTGGTATTCTATTTTTTTAAGTAAATGGATGAGCCTAAACCACTGGTTTTACATTGTTGTGCTCCCTTTAGTACAGGAAGCTCAGTCAACCAGGGCAAGTATACAGGCTTTTTATTTTATAGGGTATAGGATTCATGAGTATAGAAGATTACAGAGGTGAGGCACCCAAGAGTTTAGACTTTTATGTCATTCATAGTTTCCCTTCCTGGGTTATCCTGACATCAAAGGCCAGAACTATTTTACTTCCTTAGTAACTGGTAAACACAATGGTATTTTTACTACCTTACTCTTAAACATTCTGGCTTTTAGCTGTACATGCCACTTTCCTGACAACCTTGGGATATTTCTGCTTTAAAAGCCACTGAAATTCTTTAAAATCTTGCCCTTTTATATATTAGCATGTTAACTACTGTATGCATTTCATTTCTCTCTGTTTTGGGGAATAAATTAGCATAAGCACATCTACAGATTAATTATGTTATACCCACTCTAGCCCTAGTCAAAATGAGGTTTCTATGGCCCAACATTCAAAATTTAATCAGAATGGAGGTCAGAAATCTGGGGGCAATACTTAGTGCAAATCAGAAAAATAATGAGTTCATATTTTAATTAAATATACCTCATTCCAGTAAAAATTCTGAGACATTAATTCATAAAATATATGTAGCTGGGGCGGGGGTAGGGGGGTGGAGGGGGACCGGAAAGGGGTTCCCGTCCGAGCAAGTTCCCCATCAATGAATCAAAGGAGGACAAGGGGAAGGGCAGGTTGGGAGAAAGGGTTTTTATTGCTCACAGCTAGCGAGCCTCAGCTCTGTCGCTCCCCTGCCGCTGAGCACATGCTTGCTTTCCCTGCCCACCCCTTCGGGTGAAACTCCATGGACACGTCCCTGACCGATCACACACCAGGAATGGAGGGGAGGAGAGAATGGCTGTTGATATGCAAATAGGGTGGGAAATTCTGGGTGTAAACTTCCATTGACCCCACAGTGTACAATTGCCAAAAGACAAAATGTGATTAGCAGACATATGGGAAAGTGTTCAAATCACACTATTTATCAAAGAAATGCAGCATATTTTAAAGCAAGGAAATAAAAATTCTTAAAAGAAAAATAGCCACCCACAGTTATAAGCATGGTACCTTGAAAGTATGAAGTTGAGAAAATAAAAATGCTGAAAATTATGTTATCTAGTCTTCCAAGGATGCCTAAGAGTAGTCTTATATGTTGCTGGCATGAATAATATTGCTACAGTCATTTTGAGAAGGATTTTGATAGTATGCATAAAGAATCACAAAACTGTTTTGACTGTATGACCCACCCAATAATTCTACTTCAGTGTCTGTCACAGGCACTGTAAAAATTGAAAATGCACACTGATGTTTATTACAGTAGTATTTGTAAGGAAAAATCACAGTGTTCTGCACCAGAGGACTAGTAAATAAATTATGGAAATTATACTAGCTTAAATATTATCCAAATACTTAATGATTGCTCCAAAGATGAGAAATATTAAAGAGACTTTATGTACAATTTTTTTTTAAAGATTATATATGGGCTACCTCTAGGAATGGCATGTTCTGTGCACCTATGTAAATAAGAAATTGGGGAATCTTCCTGATGTATCTCTGTCCCTGACCCTCCGAAGTCACTACTTCATTACTCCGTGGACACTTGAGCATCAGTTTTACCCACTGAGTAGCTCTGAACACTACTTTTCCTACGTTTACCACCATCATCCTGGTCCAAGCAAACACCTCTATCCTAGACCTTACCACTATCCTGACTACTCTCCTGTTCTCCACTGGACTCCTCTCCACCTGTAGCTAGGATGACTTTTTTTTAATTGAGGTATATATTACGTATGCATTATATTAATTTCAGGTGTACAACCTAATGATTTGATATTTGTAGATATTGCAGAATGATCCAAACAATATGTCTAATTTATCATCTGTCACCATACATAGTTACAAAACATTTTTTCTTGTGATGAGAACTTTTAAGATCTACTCTCTTAGCAACTTTCAAATATGCAGTACAGTATTATTAATGGTAATCATCATGCTGTACATTACATCCCCATGACTTAAATATTTTATAACTGGGAGTTTGTACCTTTTGATCCTCTTCACCAATTTCTTCTACCCTCCTCCCCAGCCCCCCACCTCTGGTAGCCACAAATCTGTTCTATGTGTCTAGGAGCTTAGCTTGTTGTTTTTCAAATTCCACATGTAAATGAGATCAGATGGTATTTGTCTCTCTCTGCTTGACTTATTTCATTAGCATAAGGCCCTCAGGGTCCATTCATGTTGTCACAAAGGGCAAGATTTCATTCTTTTTAAGGCTGAGTAATATTCCATTGCATATATATACCACATCTTCTTTATCCATTCATCTATTAATGGACACTTAGGCTGTTTCTTCATCTTGAAAACATTGTAAATAATGGTGCAATGAAAATAAGGGTGTATGTATCTTTTTGAAGTAATGTTTTCATTTTCTTCATATAAATACCCAGAAGTGGAAAAGGTAGATCATATGGTAGTTTTACTTTTAGTTTTTTGAGGAATTTCCATACTGTGTGCAACAGTGGCTGCACCAATTTACATTCCCACCAACAGTGCACAAGGGTCCCTTTCTCCACATCCTTGCCAATACTTGTGATTTCTTGCCCTTGATAATATCCATTCCAAGAGGGGTGAGGTGATAATGTCATTCTGGTTTTGATTTGCATTTCCAAAGTAATTAGTGATGTTGAGCATCTTTTCATATACCTGTTGGCCATCTGTGTATCTTTCAAAAAATGTGTATTCAGATCCTCTGCCCATTTTTTAATCAGGTGGTCTGTTTTTTGCTGTTGAGTTGTATGAATTTTTTATATATTTTGGTATTTACCCCCTTGTCAGATATATGATTTGCAAATACTTTCTCCCATTCAGTATGTTGCTTTTTCATTTTGTGGAGGATTTCCTTTGCTGTGCAGGGCTTTTCAGTTTAGGATGATCTTTTGATAATACAAATCAGACGCGTTGTGCACCTGCCAAACCATCAGTACCTTCTCAGGGCTCTAGGACTAAGTGCCAAAGTGTTTAACCCACCCCCAGAGACAGCACAATCTCGCAGCCGTCCCCTCCAGTCAGCCTTCCTCCCCACCTCCACACTCCAGCCGGGTGGGCCTCAGTTGAGTTCCTTGCTTCTTTCCTTGGGGGCACTTGCACTACAGTTACTGCTCCTCTGCCTGGAAAGCTGTCTCCCAGAACAGCCTTTGGAAGCTGTTCCCACATCCTTCATCCATTAACTTTCAGGCCATATGTTGTCTCCTCAAGGAAATCTTTACTGCTGCCTCAGACCAGGTCTCTTTGTTTTATATTCTCATAGCACTTGTTTAATTTTTTATTGCTTCCCCTCACTCCTACCAGCAGAATGTAAATACTGTGAGGGAAAGAACTTGACTTGTTCATTGCTGTTTACCCAAAGTTCATCTGTGTACTGAATGAATAAATCATATTACCACTCTTTGTTAACTCCATCTGTGTTATTACTGGCCTCCTATCTATCTGTGTCTCCCATTAGACAGTAAGCTCTCTAGGGTAAGACCCATATCTGTTCTGCTCACCATTGTATTCCTGCATTTGTACCATAGGCAGCCCTCCACAGATGTACACTGAATAAATTTTATTACAATCCTGTGAAAAATGCAAAGGAAAAAAATCACATGAAAAGGGCAATAGTGATTGTGTTTAGGATTGTGAAAACATGAATTTTTTTATCCACAAGAAAAATTATAATGGGAAAAATGACAATAAAATGAAACTTCACAATTAAAAAGAAAAAAATAGGTCCACATATTGTACTTATTGAATAAACAGAATAAAAGAGTTAAAAATAGAAATGGTACCTCTATATATTCTATCCTAAGGTATGAGGTGTTTTGATTTTTTTCCCTAGGGTATCCAATGGGTGCTTCATTTTTGCATAGTTATATGCATAGATAAAATGGTGTATTTTGTTTTTCCTGTTTCATACTATGCCACATGCATTTCCACAGAGTGCTACATTGCCTGCATAATTATTTCTAGCAGCTGCATACTGTTCAGTTAAATTAATGTACTTGGTGAGTGGGGAGGATGTTCCCTTAACATATATTTCCCAGACTAGAATTGAAATTGTATGAGTATTCACAGAGAGGTACAGACTTCTGAATTTATTGTCCTGGATTTAGAAAAGAAACCAGTGGTGGTGGATATGAGCACATGAGGTGAAATTAAGTGAAGTGTGATTATTTTAAAGGAGAGTCAATGTTACATTGAGACTTTAGAAAGAAAATGAAGTAAAAATAAAATAATTTTTACTAGAGAGTCCCTAAGTCAGGTAGCTTCCTCTGAAATGAGACGGGTGTATTGAGAAGTGGAGAGCTCTGAGGAAGTGGAGGTCTTGTACAAATGTGGGACATTAATAAGGTGTTAGTAAGCGGGAGGCAGCCAGTGCTACGAGAAGCAGGTCCCTGTGGGCTCTTAGTCTGTTAGTAAGGAAGGCAGCAACAGAGACAGGAGTGCCCAGGTGGAGAGGCGGCACTGGCAGAAGGAGGCACTGGTGCGAACTGTGTGGGCTGTCCCTGATGATGGCTGCCTACAGCTTTTCAAAGCGCAAGTCTGGGCAGAATGGCTGCTGGCTTCCTTCTCAATTATTTTCCAAAATTCTAGTATCATAGCCCCAAGCAGGAGCCCTAGTGGCAGCAGGCTCAGTTCATTGCATTTAACCCCAAATTTGCCACTCTGCAGCGGTCTTACCACCTTCTTAGTGATACGAAGTCCCTTACATGTGTGCTTCACATGAGAACCCTTGGAAAAGGGCAGCTGCCATTTCCTTCCAAAACAGCAGAATTTCCCAAGCTTGGAAACCAGCAAGCCTGACTTTTTCATCCGTGCTACGCGAAACTGACCACTTTATGATTTTATCATCATGTTCTTCACACTCCCCTTTCTGCTCTTTTTGTCTTAGTCCAGGGCTGTTGCCCTCTGGATTGAGTACCTTTCATTTCCAAACAGTTCTAAGGTCTCCTTATAATAGAGCAAAATGAACTGTCTTTCAAAAAAACAATTACAACCAATGATTTAATGAAAGACATAGAGCAGCACTTTCATTTGAAAGAGGACCAAGTAGGAAAGGGCATGGAAGAGGGAGAAAGAGGAAATGATAGAATCTCAGCCTGGTATTCTGAAGGTGTGGGGCAGACACATTTGTGTTATGGATGGCTATATCCATCTCAAATCACATTGTCCTTACCACTAATCATTAGTCATGTGCTCATTCGTGGGCTTTTGTGTTTAAAGAATTCCACTATCTTAAGACCATTACATTCAACAATTTATTTTCTGCATGCAAGCTTCCATCTTTGACCACTGAATGGGCGAGTAAAAGATACTGTCTGTTACATTCACTGTCCACTCCCCATTGCCTCCATCGCGACTGGTACATGGACATTGCTCAGTAAACATTTAATTGATCAATGAATGAGTAATCAGAACTAGAATATTCTTGTTTCTCCATATCATTAAAACATGTATTATTCAACTGCATTATTAGTTCAGGTTTGCTCATCCCAGGTTGTCCTCACCGACTTATTTTAACTACTAGCAAAACTTTTAGATTGTCATCATATTTGAAAGAATACAGCTAAAATACATACACAGTGGTGAAAAGGACCTTCTAACTAGAGCTTATATTTTCCCCTAAACTTACAGTTTATACAGGTCCTTCACTAGGTAGAATTTAGCCCATCACGTGACTTTGCACTTGATGCAAAGACATTTAAAGGGTACATTGATATTTCTGTTTTATTTCAGCAAACTCCAGAAGACAAAGAGGGATATCAGATGGCTTCAAGGAGTGACTGGTGAATGGTTTGAAGAAATTCAAAGAAAAAAGTTTTGCAATGAAATGGATGTTAGCCAAATGTTAAAGCAACCACTTACATACAGGCTAAGGAAAGGGATGGCAGAGAATGGTGAGAAAAAATTTAGATTTGAATTTTCTTTTCTTACAGCATAGCAGAGTAGATAATGGCTCAGTGGATCTGTAATTTAACCTATCTATGTTTAGGACTCTGTTGAAATCAAAAGGTACCAAAGGTTCATAACACAACACACAATTAAAAGAGTGAACTGAAAATATACCCTAATGTCTTGAGAGTATGTTTTTAGAATCAGGCAAGAGAGCATAGTGGTTAAGAACACAGATATCAATATCAGAACAGGCCTGGATTCAAATCTCTCTGTCTTTCTCCATATCCTCTGTTCTATCAGAATCCATGTGACTGTGTTCAAGTTCCTTTTTCTCTGTAAGCCTCAATTTTCTCATCTTTAAATGGACATGGTAATATCTACCTTATCAGGTGGTTGTGAGAATTAAATAAAATTACATGCATAAAGTACTGAGCTAGAACACAATAAGCTCCTAAATAAATGAGATAATGATGCACAAGGAGGAGGAGAGGGAGATGCAGGAGGCACCGGGTGAAGGGGACTGGACACAGGGAGGCAGAAGGAGGTAGAGGAGCTGCAGCCCTCCTTATAACTCAAACCCTGTGGGTAAAGTTCCAATAATTGCCTTCTTTGCACATTTTTACTATGTCACTTATTTGCATCCATCGCTTATTTTTTTATATGTAAATGGGGATAATAAGACATGCTTTCTTTCACAAGACTATTGTGTGAATCATAAAGTGCATTAGAAATAAAAAAAATACTAAACAGTATAAAGTCTCTACTGATAAAGTCACACTGACTACTTTTGCTTATATATTATTAATGTTACTAACATTAGGAAACATTTAGCAATATTTCTAAATTTACATATTGACAATATTTTTCAACTCTCATAATAAACAAATCTGAAAAGACTCAAGTTCAGATTTTTAGATTAACCCCTTAAATACCATGGTGACTTTCCCCTTACTTTGAATTCCTCTAATATTATAAACTCAGCATGTCCAAAAATATTAGGCATTGTATATGTTGATGTTGCCTTAGAATTTTTAATACTCATATGTAAAATTATATATTATCTATACCTGCATATTTTACATATTTATACTACATGCATACACACATATAAACCATGTATAGTAGCAAATACATATGTACACAGATTTTTGGCAGAACAGAGAACACTCTAAATGGTTGTTTCCTTCCTTTCCTTTCTTTGATATAAAAAGTCATGGCATCCATCTCTGTGGTCATAAAGTACTAAAGCAAACCTTTCTGAAAGGCGGCGTGGTCAGGAGCAGCCGGTGAGCGGAACGAAGCCTTCCCCTTGGCTTTGGATAGCCGTGGGGAAGGCATCTTGAGAAAGGCGAGCAGAGCCCTGTGAGGGGCGAGACACACTCTACGCAACTGCAGTTCACGTTGCATACGGAAAGACTCCCTGCGCTTCCTGAGCCATTTTCTCTCCTCAGCAGAACAATCGGAGCCGCAGGTCGGACCCCTTAGTTCCTGAGGTCTCCACCGGGGGTTGCGTGCTGTGTTTCTAACCTGCGCAGACAGAAGGGGAAGCAAGAGCGAGCGAAGCTTTAGTTCTCTAAAGTATATCTACCTGGCAAAATTGAAACAACGCAAAATTTTTACAATTTTCTTTTAGATTGTATAGAATCACACACACCAGGACCTAAAAATACACCTAATCCAAGAAACCCAACATCGGTTCCTTCTCGGCTGAACTTCAGGTCATCATTTGCTTCCCTGTTCTCCTTCAGAAAATCCAGAAAGGAGACTTCAAAGCTTCGATTGCTAGGACGGAAAGGGTGAGTTAAATTCAGGTCATGTGACAGCTCAGTAGTTACCTGATCCCAGAGGCCAGAGCCTGTTTTGTGTTCAGATTGTTTAATGTTTGTTCTTAGAATTTTAATTCAGATAATAAGAAAGGAAACAAGACTTAGCTCACACAGGGACAAAGTCCTTCTGAAACCATGGAACCTGGATCTCCCAAATCCAACTTCTAACCACTTGCACAGGTCCCAGGTGGCGCACGTGGTGAATAATGGGATAAACGCTGGGAAATAAATTTGATAGTTCCCCTACCATTCTAAGAGCCTGGTACATGCCCTGGTCAGGAAAATATCTTTAAATCAAAATTAATTCTTCCTTGCGGGTATGTGTGTCTGTGGTCACAGGAAGAGATGGGACATAGAGACTAAATTAGAGCAAATGAGATAAGCAAAGAGAGCAGAGAGAAATAAAATTTTTAAATGGGAAAAATGTTATCACCGTTACTAGAAGTATTGATGTGGTTGCCCAGAAATTAAACCTAAAGTGAAAAGAGAGGAAGCTTTTGGAGCTTTAGGTTCCACATGGTTCCTAGTGTAAAACTGTAAATCAGTTCATCTTGACTCATAATGTTGTTGGATTGTTTTGTGAAAAACAAGCAAGGCTTTGCTTACATGCAGTTGAGCTGACTGCTAAATATTTCAACACTTTCTTCCTGGTTGAAAAGCTTCCCACCCTCTTAAGGTGTTGGCTTGGCACGTGATGTGTTCCCTGTGTGCCTTCGAACCATTAAGTGTGCGCTGCAGCACTAAGAGGCGTCCACGGGCACTGCTGCTGAGAAACAACAGGCCTGGGCCGGGCAGCCAGCAGGGTGTGTGATGAGGCTCCCTGACCCAGAGCACAGCTCTGTTCTCCCCTGTGGGATAGATGGCAGGTTTTTTGCTTCCAGCTTTCACTTAAGGTTGTTTTTTGTCCTTGATGAAAATAATGAAGAGCTGAACAAAATGTAGATATATGTGCTTGTCTCTACCAGAATCACTTGCAAGGAAATACTCTTCAAATAGGTGAGTTGCTTTTCTTTTTAAAAATGTTTGAAATGAAAGTAATTCTTTCATTTGGAGATTTTAAACTGAGTAGTATTTCCCTTATAAGAAATATTTCTTTGAAGGAGAAAAGGAAATATTCCTAGCTGTGACTTGTGATGTGATTTGTGTTTTAGATTTTCCTCAAGACACAGGTTTATATAGCTGAACAAACTAACTTTAGCAGATTAGAAAGAGTTGAGGAACCTGTTAACTCTATGGAAAAGTTATTTCCAAGCTCAAATGACAAGTTATTACAAAAGCAGAGCAAAGAAGAGAAAATTCTTCTTTCTGGTATCATGTATTTTGGTTATAGACCAAATTGAACAAAATTGAAACTTGCAAAATTCTGTTTAGCAACCATCCTTCTTATATAGCAAAATGACCTATAGCTCTCTTTTACTGGATGAACTGGAATCTATAACACAGCATGCAGAAAAGACACAAATCTCATCACTTAAGTCCATGCATATTTAGCAGTCTTCAGAATTTGTCATCTTTAAATACATTTTACTTTCAAAACATAAGTGGGAATAAATATTTGTGAATGGTGCCAGTGCAGAGCATTATGAAGGCATTGCTTTAAAATGTAAAAATATGTGTTTTTTATTTTGAAATAGCAGTGGGACCTAAATATTTGGATATAAATCCTGAATGTGCATATGGGGTAGGGAGAGGTTAAGGGAGTGTTGCACCAAGGTAGGAACATAAATTGTGTGTCACACATTCTGAGGGGCTCTTTTAAGGAGAACCCAACTTTCTTTGGAAGCTCTGATCCTTCAAAAGGCAAAAGCAACCTTCAAAATACAGGCTCTGCTCCAGGAGCTCCTCCTTGCCTCTGAGGGCATCGGGAGGAAGTGACAAAGGGCCCCGGGGAAGCAGAGTCATCCTGGGCAGCTGGGACAGTCAGCAGGCAGGCCTCTACTCGCTGAAGCCATCAGGGCGTAACTTTGTCGTACTCGGTGCTCTGGAGAACAAGTCGACAGAGCAGTTTAAGACTCTTTTGCAAATCTTAGAAACAAAACCAACTGCTCTGATCAAAAGACAACCTTCTGCTCTGCCCTAACAGCTTGAGTATCAGAGACATTTCTTTTCCTCTTTTAAATTTTGGTTTAACTGAGAAATGATAGTGGATAATAGGTGACTCTCCCCAGAAGAAAATGGACTTCATCATTTCACCAGTACTTATTTATATTAGAAAGACCCAGGCAATGAAAAGTTGAAGCTCTGATTCCCTATAATTAGTGCATAAAAAGCCATGAAAACTTAGTGACTACACGAATTAATAAAAAGGCAAAAGGTTTTGCCAGTTCTGCTTCAAATATGACAATTTCTTCTCTCAAATTTATGCACCTCCCAAATTATTCCATTAGTATTTTAATCCTACTTGTAAATGATTAAACTGTTCCCTCTATAACCCCATCTCATCCCTAGGAAAAGAGAAAAATGTTTTCCATTCATGTTTTAATTGGTTGCTAGCCAATAAATTCAAGAATAGTATGCATGTATTGCGTGTATCTTTTCCCCAGCCTTCCCTGGTAATTCCTGTTTCCTTGTGTCTTGTTATGGGATATCTAGTACCTGTGACATATAGTGCTCAGCCCTCTCCACAAAATTTCAGTAACTCCATCACCTCACAGATCCCTTCCACACAGTTCAGCAAGTGCCCAATAGTGTATGTCATGAGATTAAATGCAGTCTTCCTAGATGCCAGGCAGCATCTACAGTTGTTCCTTTCTTCTTCCAGACCCCCAGTTATCCCAGTGATGCCCTCCAACGGTGGATACATGCTGAGCATGCACTTGCTGTTTCATGCCCCCACATACTCCACACTGAAGTCACCCCTTCATGGGGGCCACTTACCCTCATGAACACCAACAAACATTTTCAAAGCTATTCAGCCATGTGCTACCAGTTCATTATGGCAATTTTAGGGGTATGGATTTTTCCCCTTACTCTTTCCTTTGTTGCAATCCCAAGGACCAGGGCACAGTGAAAAGATGAGGGAGCTAGTTCATAAGGCTCATGAACAACATGTACAATTAAATTTAAGATTGCCTCTTTCCTCTGAGGATCATCATGGTGCTCAGCATATAGTAGGTGCTCACTACACAGTTCAGTTGTGATTAGGGAGTGACAGCAGCCTTCCTGGAGTGTGTGCACACCCACTCCCCTGTTCCTTTAGGATGATTTTCTTCCCTTGAGATGCAGAGAACTTGGTGCATCCACCTAGCTGCTCTCCAGACATGCCCAAATTTGCCTGATCCATAGGGTGTACACGCCTTACACAGTCCATCTGCAACCTCAGTTTACTTAAGCAAAAAGTTCAAATGCAATTTTGTACAATTAAAAAGGCAGATTATATTTTTTTCCCCTTGGATTCTAGTCTTTTTTCTCTCTCACTCATAGAAACATCCCCTTTCCTAGTTGAATGGCTAGGCTCGAGTTAGAAGACCCAGAAAGCCAAGACTTTAAAGGAGAAGTTAAAGTAAAAGGATCCTTTTCTGGAAATACTCCTTCAGTGAGCCCAGCTGTGGTGTCCACAGATGAACAGAAGGGCTGCAGTGACAAGAGGGAAAAGCAAGACAAGGGGAGTGGTTTTGAATTTCATCCTGGCTAGCTAGTGGTTCCCAGTTTATCCAGTTGATCATTATTATAATTTCACCAGCAATTATAAAATAATGACAAATAATCAGGCCCCAACCTTGGGATTCTGATTCAGAAGGTTGGAAGTAGGCCACAAGAAGATCATTTGTTTATTTTTAATTCTCCTGGATATTTGGATGCTCATTCAGGTTTGGAAACCACTGCAGCCTCGCTTCCTGTTCCCGCTGTGGTCAGGGCTGTCAGGATGCCTGGCATGGTGTTAGTAGCTGAAGTGGCAGCTGCTTTTTTACTATTTATCCAGCTTTTATTAAAGTCCTACTTGCATCAGATACTATGTTTAGTGCTGGAGATAAAATTGCAAGAATAGGGCAGGGTCCCTGCCTGGAGGGGACGTGAAGTGCAGTAGGGCCATGAAGTGACTGCATACGGTGGGTAGGCAGTGCCCCCCAGAACTCTACAGAGTGCCAGCCACATCACCATCATCATGGATTCATCTACTTATTATGGCAGTTTTCTGGCAAGTGACAGGATCTGAGGAAGGGATGCCCTTCCAGTTCACACAGGGATACCATCTGGCCTTGCTGTAGACTGGGTGACAGTCAAGTACACTGATGATTATTGCATATCACAGAGAGTGCTGTGGTGGATGTGTGTATTCCTGCCATCAGGGCATATAAGAGAGGCACTTGACTCATACTGGAGGATCCAGAAGGCTTCCTGAAAGAAGGGAGCCAGTTTTTGAGGGACACACAGGACTGAGCTAGGCAATTAAGAGTTGGGAGGTTGCACCAGGCAGAAAGGATAACGCAAGAAGGGTCAGAGACTGGAGAAAGCAGGAACTCATCTAGGTCACTGAAGTTCAGTGGCCCAGTACAAAGTGAGACTGATAACAGATGGGGTAGGAGAGGCCAGGACACAGGGGCCTTACACATGCAGTGCTAAGGGGCCTGGACTTGACCCTGTAGACAGTGGAGAGCCATTAATCAGTTTTTCAGATAATACCATTCTTTTCCTTATTGTATGTATACTACATATATAAACATATATATGCACACACATATATGCATATACATGTATATATAACAGATAAATTCACCCACAACCTACTGACCTGGACAAACACTAATGCTTTGCTGTACTTCATATGTGTGTATATGTGCATATGTTTATATATTTTTTCATTGATAGTTTTAAAAATGAAAAGTGACATAATCAGATTTCCACTTTAGCTCAGTGCTTCTCAACCAGGGGCCATTTTGACCCCAGAGGACAGTCAGCAGTGTCTGAAGATATTTCTGGTTCTCACAACTGAAAGGTAGGCGCTTTTGGCACCTGGTAGGCAGGAGTCCAGGTCTCTTTGAACATCGTACAATGCCCGCGACAGGCCATCATGCCTAAGAGACACCAGTGTGCCAAGGCTGAGAGACTGCTCGAGCTGTAGCCCAACAACAGAACTGGGGGCAAGACTCCAGTCAGAGAGGCCAGGTAACAGACTGTAGACTAAGACAGGGACAGTGAGGAGTGGCTCAAGTGAACAGACGTGTGCCCAGTTAGAATGTAGACTCAGAACCTGGTAGTTGGCTGTGGTGGGTGGGGAAGAGGGAGTGGAGGTGAACTCTCCACTCTTAGGAGACTAGATGGCTGGTGATGAAGAATGTATGAGGAACTGATGTGCCAAGGATACAATGAACACATCTGCTCATTTATTCAACAAGTCCTGCTGAACGAATAGCACATGCAACACTGTGGAGTAAAACTGCTGGTCCTTAGCTCTCAGACTTCAGTCTTGTGAGACAAGGAGGTGCTAAGATGGGGAAGTCCCCTGGGTTCTGGGAGAATGTAGGAGGGGTATGTATCTTAGACTGAGTCCAGGTAAGTCTCCCAAAGAAAATGATGTGATGATTCTTCAAGGATGAAATAGTTATCCAAGCAAACAGCTGGTCAAAAAATGTTTTAGCAAAAGGATAAAATATGCACATGCTCAGAGGCATGCAAATTCCCTGTGGCAGAGGGATGTACAAACGTGAGACGTGAGTCTGTAGAGTGTGTAAGGACCAGGTAATACAGGGCAGTGTGAAAGCAGAGAGAAATTTGAACTTTCACTCAAGAGCAAAAAGGAGTATTTTAAACAAAGAAGTGGTGTGATTCAGTTTATATCACTCACTTTGGCCAAAGGGTGTAGAACGGATTGGATTGGGACAAAACCTGCAGACAGAAGGACAGTTAAGGAGACAGAGGGCTTATTGTAATAATAAAGGCAAAAGATGATAAATGTCTTAACTAAGATGAAGGCAGGGAGATGTAGGGATATGGAAGGTTTTGAAAGGGATTTCTAAGTTTGAATTAAAAGAATCTGTTGATTGATTGGATTACGGGTGGGTGTGGGAGGACATGGAGTCTGTCTTTGAAACAGAAGGGCTGAGTTGCTGTGTTCTCTTCAGTGGCCGATGCTCAGAACATCCCCCACCAACATTTGGGGGACATCACCCAGGGTTCTGGTTAGAAAAGAATATTTATTAAAAAGAATATTCTTGAGCTACACCCTACTGAGTGAAAATTTTGGAATGGTATCTGCAAAGGTATGGAGACAAGAAAGAATATTTTACGGAGGTAGAATAAATTTGTTAAGTCTCGAGTATGGGTGCCGAGAGGAAAGGAGTATGAAAAGATGAGGCATGAAGAGTGAGGGGCTGTCTAGAGTCTCAGCAAGTGAAAGAACAGCCTGGAATTCAGTTTGGCTCCTGGCAAATTGAATTACTGGCCAGTAATTTGTTCAGATTTGGCTAATACCTTGGAAGATTTTAAGCAGAGAATTGATCAGAACAAATCTGCATTTTAGGCAGATGTCTCCACTGGTGGTATGAGGATGGAGATGGATCCAGGAGAGAAACTGTGGGAGTCTAATGTAAGGCAGAATGAGTGGAGTCGGTGAAGCAGGGACGTATGTGAGAGATCTTTAAGGTGTGGCGTCAGCAGGACTTATGGGTGAACACAGAAGGAGAGGTAGCTTTGTATCCCTTGAAATCACCAACTCCAGAGGACTTTAACCAGCATAGCTCTCATGATACCACTGTTGCTTTTATTCACTCTTCAAGTAGAAGCCTTTCACATCAGAAACAGATGAATCTCTTAGGAGGGCCTGGGAGCACGTGCAGAGACTCTGGGCCGCCAAGCCTCTGAGTCCCCTACCCTGCTGCCCTACATCTTCAATGGCACACATGGCTTTGCACACCCCACGGGAGCGTGCATCCTTCCACCCACCACACACCCTCACACTCAGTGCTGCCGAGTCCCCGCTGTGTTCTAAGCATCCTCTAAGTAGAGTCCTCCACCCTCCTGCCACTCTGAGAAACCGATTCCTGCTGCTGCTGTCCTCCCTTCAGATCAGACCGGCATCTGGGGAGCTGGTGAGAGCGTTGAGCTGCGCGGGTGCGCCGAGAGGGTTGCAGCCCTGCAGGGCTCGGAAAGAATCTCCGCAATCTGGCATGTCCTCTTGGCTCCTGGCAAATTGAATTTCGGGCCAGTTTCTGCTCTCCCTTGCTCTTTCCCACCTCCCGGCTTTTGCTCATGCTGTTCTTCACCTCTCAGGCCAGTCCAGTGGCCATCTTCTCCCTGTCCCTTCCCTGCGTATCCCCAGAGATTATCACTGGTGCCTCTGCATTTTCAGCACATTTTACTTACATCTCTTTATTATCCTTATCACATCTTCGCTTGTATTTTGATTCTTTCTGTATCTAATCTTTCCTATTTTGAAAGCTCTCAGAGAATGGGGTCCTTATCCCAGTCATATCGATTTCCTCCAAAGCACTCCAGCTAGTACCTAGTATGTGGGCGGCATGCATGTGGGCTCAATAAAGCTGAAGGGAGAAGAATAAAAATAAAAGCAGTACTTAGCTTCTAGATATTATTAGTATAATGTGGTATTTCAGAGTAATATGAAAAAACATGATACTAATTTCAATTTCTGTTTAAAATTTGAGCTAAACTGTAAATTACATATGGATGCCTTTAAGATATAAAGTTGTTTGGCCTTCCAGGTTTTATGCTCAACGTCCATGACCCATGAAGCAGCTGGCAGTTTGAATAAAGGAAAACTGCATTTTGCCACCTTTGACTGATCTGACCTAACATTACAGTTTCTTTAATTCTTTATTCCCTTTACTGCTCCCTTAGTGAAGAAGACCTGATTTCATACACAGCAGTGAGTCATCACAGTCCATTAAGCCTTGGGCTGTAATTCAGGCAGAGCACCCCTTGGCATAGGCTTATAAACTTAAAAGATAAACATCTGTGGACCTATGTTTCATAAAATTTTTGCCTTCTACTGAATTTGAGAGAAGCAACACAAATAGTGAAAGTATAATTGTTCTCCAAAATGATTTCATAGTGTCATTTTCATAAAAATAAACATCCAGAAGCCATCTTTACAGGGTTTACTTTTTATAACTTCCCGTATGAATTATTAAGTCTGGTCCTGACCTGATCCTCTCTTTAAAATGGAAATGGGCAGACACAGAAAAGCTGTTTCCCATTTGCAAGAAGAGTCAGTGTGCCATACCGGATCAGAAGAGAGGCTCCGGGTTCAATGAGCCTGTGGCCAGGGCTGAGCTCAGCCATTAACTGCATGCCTTGGTCAATGTCTTCTAATTTCTCTGTGCCTCCATCTCCTGGTTTGTACAATGGAAGTAGTCACAGCATATCCACTTCACAAAGTGATGTGTTTAAACAAGGTAACCTGGGCGTTCAGCATGAGAACACTGCCTGACACAGAGTAAGCACTCAGCAAATGTGACTTTTTGTTATTCATCTTTATGCTATGTTCCTATACAAATCCACCATTACATAATTTCTTCTTGCCTGAGTGGCAAAGGTGCAAAACGTTGATACTAAGCAATTACAGGAAAAGGTTTCTGAAACTTTTTTCAACAATGTACTAACCAAAAAAATATCTTCCTACAGAACATCGGGAATTTATCTTCTCAAGATGTCAAGCTATCATGGCAAATGTGCTGTTGATTTTCCTCCTGGTGAAAGTCAGGCACTTCTTCAAAGAAATTATTTCAAATTCTTTCCACAGATGTGATGGCCATGTAGGACCTCCTGTGTCTGTGAGGCAAACTATTACAGTAAGTAACCAGAAATGAAAGGAATTCCGAATTAACGTCATCCTGGTTGGTCACCTATTTAAATAGGATTCTCTTTGGTCCAGTCTTATATTCACTTTGGGAGCTGGGATTTCCTGCAGGCCGAGCCCAGAGACCCCCAGCTGCGGGTGGTTTCTGGTTGGCTCTGGTGCTGAGATGCTCAGACAGCTGGCGCTGCCAGGAAGGAGAAAGCGACCACGTGTCCCCTCCACTGTCAGTGGCATCTCCGGTATCTTCCCACTCACATCCCTGGACAGCCCTGAAGTGCCGGGCAGAGGAAGAAGCAAGGGGCACCCCCTGCCACTTTGCAGGCCCGTGCGGGTCCGGGGTGGTGTTTTCTGGGTAAGATTATCATTTGCATCAAAAAGGAACCACTGATAGGTGAGACACACTTGGTCAGAACGAGTTCACAAGAGGGGACTGACCCAACATGACCCTCCACCAAGGGCTTACATTGAAGTTTATCTGTCTTTGGTGTTTATAAGTTGAGCAGCAGTAAGTTTTCTGTGTCTTGCTTTTTGGTAGTCATAACTTTTAATCTACATATGCCAGTGTCTTTCTGTGTGACTCGTGTGATTCGGAGACCAAAGAAAGAGAATTCTGGAAGAGACATAAGAGTGCAGGAGGAGAATAGAGACATTTTTCAGTTTTCTGTGGCCTTAGTACCAGTACCAACCTTTCTGCCTCTCTGTTTACAAAAGGCATGGGGTAGAATTCTGGTGAGGAGTGCATATACACAGAGGTTCTTTACGTCAAAAACAGAAGTGAGTGCCTTTCCTCGTCAGAGTAATGTCACTTCTCTCTGAATAGCACTGGCTATTCCCTTTCTCCTTTATGTGCTCGAGCCCCCCCAGCCATGACTCCAGCACCAACACCCGCTAATGAACTTACTCTCACCCGGGCACCTGACCTAGATTGCTTCATTTAGAACCTCAGAGGAAATGTGTGAAGTAGGTACTATTATTACCCCATTTTAAAGATGAAGAAATTGAGGGTTAGAGAATTTAAAGATCATGTTCACGGTCACTGGGAAATGGTAAAGATTAGAAGATCTGGGTATTTAACTCCATAGCCAGAAGTCAATAATGCCTGTAGCTCCATCAGCCCTGAAGCACCATTTGCTCATGAGCCCCAGCTTCTTGCTGCCTGCAGACTCTCCTTTGGGGAGTGGACCCAATTGCCATACATCCAGTTTTGCTCTCTAAGAGGGCAGAGACCTTCTCCAGGATGCTTCGAACTTGGATTTTCCTTGAGAAGTGCTCAGAGCTAACTGTCCTCCACCATTTGAAAGCCATGGGATCTGAAGCAGATGAAGAATATAACAAGAAATGCAAATGCCTAGAAGTTAAAGAACAGTAGAGCTAATTTGGAATTCTCAGGATTTGAGAGTCCAGTGTGAGGATTAATAGGTATCTTTCTTTGGCACTCTTGATTGCTGCTTGCATTTAATCATTTCACTACTCAGAAGATATCAATCTAAAAGATAAGTAATGGTTTATTGCAGCATTATTCACAATAGCCAAGATATGAAAGCAACCTAAGTGTGCACTGACAGACGAATAGGTAGAGATGTGGTACATACACACTATGGGATATTACTCAGCCATAAAAGAAAATGGAATCTTGCCATTCACAACATGGATGGACCTAGAGGGCATAATGGCTCAGTGACATAAACCAACAGAGAAAGACAGATACCATGTGATTTCACTCATATATGGAATCCATGAAACAATACACAAAAACAGAAACAGACTCATAAATATAGAAAACAAACTAGCTATTGCCAGAGGAGGATGGATGAAATAGGTAAGGAGGATTAAGAGATATAAGCTTCCAGTTATAAAATAAATAAGTCATGGGGATAAGAGTCAAGGGAATATAGCAGTAATATTGTAATGATTTTGTTTGGTGACAGATGATAACTACACTTATTGTGGTGAGTATTTTGTAATGTATATAAATGTTGAATCAATATACTGTACACCTGAAACTAATAAAATGTTGTATGTCAGCTGTACTTCAATTAAAGATAATTAGTTAATTTAAATAAGAGGTAAGAGTTGAGATAATGAAACTCAATCCAGTGATTGTTAATCAAAAGTAATAACTTTTATAAAAAAACTAGGAGAGAGAAAATAATGAAGCTACTAAGACAAAGGTTTTATATGACATGTAGATTTCCATTATTCATTCAGGAAAAGTCTTATCCGCTTAGCCTGCAGGCAGCAGAAAATTGGCCAAGATTTGAGGTAATAAACTTCCCATCATTTGGTTGACAGCCTGGCAAGAATGATGTCAAGGGGATTCTGGCATTTATTAAGATTGTACATTATTAGATGACCTTCCATTCAAAAGAGGAGAAAACTGCCATTTAAACATTTGCATTGGCTTAAAAGAAGCAAAGGGTTTTCTGAAAATACAGAATTTTTAGAGTTACAGAGAAATAGATCATGTAGCTCAGAGTTTCTCTCAACTTCAACACTACTGACATTTTAGACTAAGTGATTTCTCTGTCATGGGGGCTGTCCTCTGGTTGTGGCATCCTTGGCCTCTCCCTGCTAGATGCCAGACTTTCTCCTCCTCTCAATTGTGACAATCAAAAATATCTGCAGAAATTGCCAAATGTTCCTTGAGGAGCCAGTTGCCCCCAGTTGAGAACCGCCTTCTTACCGGTGAAGAATCCAAGGTTAAAGCCATCACTGTCCCTGAGAACAGGGACAAAACGCATGACCTTAGCCACTTGATCATTCCTCACCTCCGAACAAGTTTTGGCTGGGCCTACTGTTAGGTGATATGCCAGCTCTGTACCTCTAGAAACACACCTTCAACAGACATGCCACACTAGACAACGGCAAGCCCCCCGAGGCCGGGACTGGGATGGGACTATTTCTTTCCTGTATAGAAACAATAGTGTTATGCAGCAGGGTAACCATATTATAACTTCTTTCAGTTTCCCAGACCCAATTTCAGTGTGTGTATGGGGTGGGGAGGACAAGAGGGGTGTCCCCACGCATATCAACACCAAGCAATTCTCAAACACCAGCAGGGGTCCGGAACTCAACCCAGTTCTGGTGCTATGTGCCTGGAGACAACACCAGAGTCCCAGGTTAGGGGCTCCCTCCTCTAAGACTGCACTCCGCCCATCGGCTTCAGGCACCAGTCACAAGCCCCCAGCAGTTCCCTGTGCTTCTGACCTGCCAGAGACAGATTGGAGGTTCCCATGACCTCCCCCTTAGGCTCAATTCATTGCTAGCGCAGCTCACAGAACTCAGGAAAACACATTTACCAGTTTAATAAAGAATACTGTAAAGGATACAAGTTAACAACCAGATGAAGAGATGCCCAGGGCAAGGTCCCAAATAAAGGAGCTTCTCTCCTCATAGGGCTTGGGGCCTGGCTCGGGAGCATCTGGAGGCACTCTAGTCCCCAAGCATGGAGCGCCTCTCCAGCAAAAAACAGGATCCCAGAGAGCTCTTCTCAGAGGGTTTTGTGAGGGCTTCATTGCATAGTCATGATTGACTATACTATTGGCCATTGATTGATTCAACCTTCAACCCCCTTCAGACTCTGCAGTGTGTTTAGGAACTGTGAACATATTTGGATGAAGACCAAATATACGGGAAATACATATTTGGTCATCTGAATGACCAAATATGTATTTCTTTTTTTCTAAATTTTGTTATTATTACTCTACAATTACATGAAGAACATTATGTTTACGAGACTCCCCCCTTCACCAAGTCCCCCCACAAACCCCATTACAGTCACTGTCCATCAGCATAGTAAGATGTTGTAGAATCACTACCTGTCTTCTCTGTGTTGCACAGCCCTCCCGTACCCGCCACATTACACATGCTAATCGTAATGCCCCCTTTCTTCTCCCCTGCCCCTTATTCCTCCCATCCCCTCCCATTCTCCCCAGTCCTTTTCCCTTTGGTAACTGTTAGTCCATTCCTGGGTTCTGTGATTCTGCTGCTGTTCTGTTCCTACAGTTTTTCCTTGTTCTTATACTCCACATATGAGTGAAATCATTTGGTATTTGTCTTTCTCCGCTTGGCTTATTTCACTGAGCATAATACCCTCTAGCTCCATCCATGTTGTTGCAAATGGTAGGATTTGTTTTCTTCTTATGGCTGAATAATATTCCATTGTGTATATGTACCACATCTTTATCCATTCATCTACTGATGGACACTTAGGTGGCTTCCATTTCTTGGCTATTGTAAATAGTACAGCGATAAACAGGGGTGCATCTGTCTTTTTCAAACTGGGCTGCTGCATTCTTAGGGTAAATTCCTAGAAGTGGAATTCCTTGGTCAAATGGTATGTCTATTTTGAGCTTTTTGAGGAACCTCCATACTGCTTTCCACAATGGTTGAACTAATTTACATTCCCACCAGCAGTGTAGGAGGGTTCCCCTTTCTCCACAACCTCACCAACATTTGTTGTTGTTTGTCTTTTGGATGGTAGCCACCCTTACTGGTGTGAGGTGATATCTCATTGTGGTTTTAATTTGCATTTCTCTGATAACTAGTGATGTGTAGCATCTTTTCATGTGTCCATTGGACATCTGAATTTCTTCTATGGAGAACTGTCTGCTCAGCTCCTCTGTCCATTTTTTAATTGGATTATTTGCTTTTTGTTTGTTGAGGTGCAAGTGGTCTTTATATATTTTGGGTATCAAGCCTTTATCATATCTGTCATTTATGAATATGTTCTCCCATACTGTAGGGTACCTTTTTGTTCTGTTGATGGTGTCCTTTGCTGTACAGAAGCTTTTCAGCTTGATATAGTACCACTTGTTCATTTTTGCTTTTGTTTTCCTTGCCCAGGGAGATATGTTCATGAAGAAGTTGCTCATATTTATGTCCAAGAGATTTTTGCCTATGTTTTTTTATAAGAGTTTTATGGTTTCATGACTTACATTCAGGTCTTTGATCCATTTTGAATTTACTTTTGTGTATGGAGTTACACAGTGATGCAGTTTCATTCTCTTACATGTAGCTGTCCAGTTTTGCCAGCTCCATCTGTTGAAGAGACTATCATTTCCCCATTGTATGTCCATGGCTCCTTTATCAAATATTAATTGGCCATATATGTTTGGGTTAATGTCTGGAATCTCTATTCTGTTCCACTGGTCTGTGGCTCTGTTCTTGTGCCAGTACCAAATTGTCTTGATTACTATGGCTTTGTAGTAGAGCTTGAAGTTGGGGAGTGAGATCCTCCCCACTTTATTCTTCCTTCTCAGGATTGCTTTGGCTATTCAGGGTCTTTGGTGTTTCCATATGAATTTTTGAACTATTTGTTCCAGTTTGTTGAAGAATGTTGTTGGTAATTTGATAGGGATTGCATCAAATCTGTATATTGCTTTGGGCAGGATGGCCATTTTGACAATATTAGTTCTTCCTAGCCAAGAGCATGGGATGAGTTTCCATTTGTTAGTGTCCCCTTTAATTTCTCTTAAGAGTGACTTGTAGTTTTCAGGGTATAGGTCTTTCACTTCTTTGGTTAGGTTTATTCCTAGATATTTTATTCTTTTTGATGCAATTGTGAATGGAGTTGTTTTCCTGATTTCTCTTTCTATTAGTTCATTGTTAGTGTATAGGAAAGCCACAGATTTCTGTGTGTTAATTTTGTATCCTGCAACTTTGCTGTATTCTGATAGCAGTTCTAGTAGTTTTGGAGTGGAGTCTTTAGGGTGTTTTATGTACAGTATCATATCATCTGCAAATAGGGATAGTTTAACTTCTTCTTTACCAATCTGGATTCCTTGTATTTCTTTGTTTTGTCTAATTGCCATGGCTAGGACCTCCAGTACTGTGTTAAATAACAGTGGGGAGAGTGGGCATCCCCGTCTGGTTCCCGATCTCAGAGGAAATGCTTTCAGCTTCTCGCTGTTCAGTATGATGTTAGCCGTGGGTTGATCATATGTGGCCTTTATTATGTTGAGGTACTTGCCCTCTATACCCATTTTGCTGAAAGTTTTTGTCATGAATGGATGTTGAATTTTGTTGAATGCTTTTTCAGCATATATGGAGGTGATCATCTGGTTTTTGTCCTTTTTGTTTATGTGGTGGATGATGTTAATGGATTTTCGAATGTTGTACCATCCTTGCATCCCTGGGATGAATCTGACTTGGTCGTGGTGTACGATCCTTTTGATATATTTTTGAATTCAGTTTGCTAATATTTTATTGAGTTTTTTTGCATCTACGTTCATCAGGGATATTGTTCTGTAGTTTTCTTTTTTGGTGGGGTCTTTGCCTGGTTTTGATATTAGGGTGATGTTGTCTTCATAGAATGAGTTTGGGAGTATTCCCTCCTCTTCTTTTTTTTGGAGAACTTTAAGGAGAATGGGTATTATGTCTTCTCTGTACGTCTGATAAAATTCCAAGGTAAATCCATCTGGCCCGGGGGTTTTGTTCTTGGGTAGTTTCTTGATTACCACTTCAATTTCTTTGCTGGTAATAGGATCGTTTAAATTTTGTGTTTCTTCCTTGGTCAGTCTTGGAAGGTTGTATTTTTCTAGGAAGTTGTCCATTTCTTCTAGGTTTTCCAGCTTCTTAGCATATAGGTTTTCATAGTATTCTCTAATAATTCTTTGTATTTCTGTGGAGTCTGTCATGATTTTTCCTTTCTCGTTTCTGATTCTGTTGATGTGTGTTGATTCTCTTTTTCTCTTAATAAGTCATGCTAGGGGCTATTTATTTTGTTTATTTTCTCAAAGAACCAGCTTGGTTTCATTGATTTTTTCTATTGTTTTATTCTTCTCACTTTCATTTATTTCTTCTCTGATCTTCATTATGTCCCTCCTTCTGTTGACTTTAGGCCACATTTGTTCTTCTTTTTCCAAATTTGATAATTGTGATGTTAGACTATTCACTTGGGATTGTTCTTCCTTCTTTAAGTATGCCTGGATTGCTATATACTTTCCTTTTAAGACTGCTTTCTCTGCATCCCACAGAAGTTGGGGCTTTGTGTTGTTGTTGTCATTTGTTTCCATATATACCTTGATCTCTATTTTAATTTGTTCATTGATCAATTGATTATTTAGGAGCATGTTGTCAAGTCTCCATGTGTTTGTGAGTCTTTTTGTTTTCTTTGTACAATTTATTTCTAGTTTTATACATTAATGGTCTGAAAAGTTGGTTGGTAAAATTTCAATCTTTTGGAATTTACTGAGACTGTTTTTGTGGCCTAATATGTGGTCTCTTCTGAAAAATGTTACATGTGCACTTGAGAAGAATGTGTATGCTGTTGCATACACGTATAGAGCATACACATGTAAGAATGTGTATGCTGTTGCGTACATGTATAGTACATGTGAGTTAAGTTAGACATGTCTATTAGGTCCATCTGTTCTAGTGTGTTGTTCAGTGCCTCTGTGTCCTTACTTATTTTCTCTCCAGTGGATCTATCCTTTGGAGTGAGTGGTGTGTTGAAGTCTCCTAATATGAAGGCCTTGCATTCTATTTCCTCCTTTAGTTCTGCTGGTATTTGTTTCACATATGCTGGTGCTCCTGTGTTGGGTGCATATATATTTATAATGGTTATATCCTCTTGTTGGACTGAGCCCTTTATCATTATGTAATGTCCTTCTTTATTTCTTGTTGCTTTCTTTGTTTTGAAGTCTATTTTGTCTGATACTAGTACTGCGGCACCTGCTTTTTTCTCCCTGTTGTTTGCATGAAATATCTTTTTCCATCCCTTGAGTTTTAGTCTGTGCATGTCTTTGGGTTTGAGGTGAGTTTCTTGTAAGCAGCATATAGATGGGTCCTGCTTTTTTATCCATTCTATTACTCTGTGTCTTTTGATTGGTGCATCCAGACCATTTACATTTAGGGTGATTATTGAAAGATATGTACTTATTGCCATTGCAGGCTTTAGATTCATGGTTACCAAAGGTTCAGTGTTAGCTTCTTTAGTATCTTACTGTGTAACTTAACTCACTTATTGAGCTGTTATAAACACTGTCTGGTGATTCTTTATTTCTCTCTCTTCTTATTCCTCCTCCTCCATTCTTTATATGTTAGTTGTTTTATTCTGTGCTCTTTTGTGTTTCCTTTAACTGCTTTTGTGGGTAGTTGATTTTATTTTTTGCCTTTAGTTAGTATTTGGTTGGTCTTCTTTCTTTGCTGTGATTTTATTTTCTCTGGTGACATCTATTTAGGCTTAGGAGTGCTCCCATCTAGAGCAGTCCCTCTAAAATACCCTTTGGGGTGGTTTGTGGGAGGCAAATTCTCTCAAATTTGCTTGTCTGGGAATTGTTTAATCCTTCCTTCGTATTTAAATGATAATCGTGCTGGATACAGTATTCTTGGTTCAAGGCCCTTCTGTTTCATTGCAGTAAATATATCATGCCATTCTCTTCTGGCCTGTAAGGTTTCTGTTGAGAAGTCTGGTGATAGCCTGATGGGTTTTCCTTTGTAAGTGACTTTTTTCCTCTCTCTAGCTGCCTGTAAAACTCTGTCCTTGTCCTTGATCTTTGCCATTTTAATTATTATGTGTCTTGGTGTTGTCCTCCTTGGGTCACTTTGGTTGGGAGTTCTGTGTACTTCCATGGTCTGATCAATTATTTCCTCCCCCAGTTTGGGGAAGTTTTCTGAAATTATTTCTTCAAGTACACTTTCTATTCCTTTTTCTCTCTTTTCTTCTTCTGGTACCCCTATAATGTGGATATTGTTCCTCTTGGATTGGTCACACAGTTCTCTTAATATTGTTTCATTTCTTGAGATCCTTTTATCTCTCTCTGCATCAGCTTCTATGCGTTCCTTTTCTCTGGTTTCTATTCCATCAATGGCCTCTTTCATCTCATCCATTCTGTTTATAAATCCTTCCAGATATTGTTTCATTTCTTTAATCTCCCTCCGGACGTCATCCCTTAGCTCTTGCGTATTTCTCTGCAGCTCTGTCAGCATGTTTATGACCTTTATTTTCAATTCTTTTTCACGAAGATTGGTTAGGTCCACCTCCTTTTCAGGGGTTGTCTCTGTGATTTTGGTCTGGATCAAATTGTTCTGCCTTTTCATGGCGATAGAGGTAGTTGTGGGGAGCTGGCGCATGTGTTGGCCTGGAGAACATCCCTTCTTGCTGGTTTGTGGCCTTCCTCTCCTGGGAGAACAGCGACCTCTACCGGCTTGTGCTGTGTAGCTGCATACTGATGGGGCCTCTGATTCTTGTCCGGCCGGCCACTGTGGAGTTAAGCTCCGTGGTAGCTTTGGGTGTGGCCGGCCTCAGTCTGCTGCTCCACTATGTCAGAGACGCATCAGAGGGGAAACAGGTGGGAGGCTGTTTATCACCCTGAGGGGCCTCTGAGCTGCACTGCCGTCCAGGGTGTTAGGGTGCCTGGAGTTCCCTGGGATTCCCAGCTCCTGGGCTATGTGTCTTGGGATGCTTCCATCCAGCGGTGGGGTCCCTGTCCCTTTAAGGCTTTCAGAAAGCACTTGCTTTTCTTTGTCCCAGGGGCGCCAGCTGCGGGGACTCACTCGCAGGTTTTACTGTCTTGTTTCCCTAATACCCAGCACCCCACACACTGTGTGTATGTGCTCTGGTCCGGATGGCTAGTCCTGGGCTCCCTCTCCCTCCCTGCTCCGACTCCTCTCCTCCTGCCAGGAGCTGGGGTGAGGGGCGCTTGGGTCCCACCAGGTCGCAGCTTGTGTCTTAACCCCTTCATGAGGCGCTGGGTTCTCGCAGGCATAGATGTAGTCTGGCTGTTGTCCTGTGTCTCTGGTCTCTCTTTTAGGAATAGTTGTATTTGTTCTATTTTCAAAAATATATATGGTTTTGGGAGAAGATTTCTGCTGCTCTACTCACTCTGCCATCTTGGCTCCCCCAAATATGTATTTCTTAAGACTCATTACATCCCAGGGACTGTGTCTGCTCACTGTGCATCCCCACTGCCTGGCATAACCTGAGCACCCAGAAACTGAAAGAAGAAATGAATGAGGGGTTTGAAGCCACAAGGTGCAGGGGTGGATTCAACTTTTTCAGGAAAGCGGACACAGAACAAATTCAGGATCATCTTGAAAAGTTAAGTTGTTGACTTTACCAAGGCATTTGATAACATCAGTGAGCTCAGGCTTCAGCTCCACCTGCTGTTCTACAGGTCTGGCTGCCCCAGGAAGCTCTCCAACAGTCTAAGGTTATTCTGTAATAGAAGGCTAGTTTGTTTGATCATGTCAGGACTGCAGGCAATATATCAGCAGAGTGAATGGGGTAGAGTAAATGCCTCCTTTTGCTCAGCCTGTTTATGTAGCATGTTTGAGAATGTAACTGAGATCCAAAAAGCCAGCATTTTGAGACTCTGGCTTCTAATCCTATGGGATACTTTTCCAGCTCATTAGACTGCAGGCATCTGCAATATTCCTCCAGGAAACCTTCTAAAGCCACAAAAGAATAGTAATGGCTAATTTAGATAAGGACTTACTAAGTGCTAGACCCCATTCTTAAGTTTTACAACTCTTAGTTCATTTTGTCCTCATAGCAGCTCTGTGAGGTGGAAGAGTTTTTTCCGATTAATTACTATTTAAAAACTTTTTATTTTACCAAGAAAGAAACTAAGGTACAGAAAGGTTGAATAACTTTCCCAATGTTATATAGATATTCAGGGGCAGAACCAGGATTTGGGCCTGTGTAGAACTCATGTGTTTAACCATTATGCTTCCTGCCTCAGACATGCTTTTCTGAGCCCTAATATTGCAAAAAATATTCGGTGACTCTATTTCTGAAATAATCTTTACTAGAAATCTTACATATGTAATTTTCTACCTTGCTATCATAAATCAATCCATAACTGTGTGCACGGAGGGCATGGAATGTTTAAAGCCAGGTTCTTATCTTCAGAAAGTTTACCACCTAACTGGAGATACATAAAATATCATTAAAAAACATCAAAGGGGAAAGAACAGGGTTGGGGATGAATCATATAAGCTGTTGGACTCAGCAACCCAAGGCTCTATTTTTTCATCTGCAAAATGAGAATGATAGTCCTTACCTAATTCACAAATTTTTACTAAAGACCAAATGAGGGAGGATATTTTGGAAGTATATTACAAACTGAATAAATAAGTAATTTTGTGATAGTTGGTGCCAAATGAGTATACAAAAATGTGTTAGAGAAGTTCAGAAGTGGGAAATAGTATTATGGGAAAAATAGTCCTGGAATTCAATTCAACAAATATTAGTCTGTCTCTTATATGCTGATGCTGTATTAGGTGCTCAGAATACAACAGAGGATACTATGCTTTATTAGTTATTTTGGAGATTAGTCCACTTCCAGGGTCATGATTCATTTGTCTTCAAATCCCTGGTGGTATCCTAGGTCAGAGTGGGGACTGACATGTGTGGGAGGGGAGAAGTCTAGTGGTATAGTAAAAGTGGAAAGAATGTAAACAACATTCTTTTGCTGCACAGGGTCCTCCATGCCAGGAATGAAAAAGAGGCTTCATCTTCTATGGCAACTTCATTATTTTGGGGGGGATTCTGAGTCCAAGATTCAGCCCTGACTGAGGATCCAGAGGGCTCTGGGCCCAGAGGGATTTACCTCTAGTGTAGGTAACAGAAAAGTTCAGATGCTTCCCAGCATCTCTATGACCTGTGCTTGGCCTCAGGATATCCCTATAGCTAGGATATAGTACACTAATAAACTAATTTTAAAAAGTAGAGAGAGGCAATTCAGCCTGGGCTCTGGAACCCAACAGACTGGGAATGAATCCTTTCCACCACCAGTGTGACCTGAAGCAAATGACCTGACCTCTTGAAACCTCATTTGTCTCAAGTGCAGTTTCCTTAAAGTGGGAATAATAATAGTACCAACCTCATAGTATTGTTAAAATAAAGAAATTAAGTAACCCATATAAAGCTCTGACCACATTGCCTAGAATAATCAATGTGTAGTTGCTATGTCTGCTAATAACAGTGATAACAATAATAATATCATCTCCCTTATAGTTTAAATAAAAGGGTCTGTAGAGCAGTGATAGTGTTCAGTTTTCTCTGTGTCTGATACCAGTCATTGCCTAGCAAATTACTCTTTTTTTTTTTTTTGAGAGGGCATCTCTCATATTTATTGATCAAATGGTTGTTAACAACAATAAAATTCTGTATAGGGGACTCAATGCACAATCATTAATCAACCCCAAGCCTAACTCTCAACAGTCTCCAATCTTCTGAAGCATAACGAACAAGTTCTTACATGGTGAACAAGTTCTCACATAGTGAACAAGTTCTTACATGGTGAACAGTGCAAGAGCAGTCATATCACAGAAACTTTCAGTTTTGATCACGCATCATGAACTATAAACAATCAAGTCAGATATGATTATTCATTTGATTTTTATACTTGATTTATAATCGAGAAATTGGGAATCAACAGAGGTGAGGCTTAGAACCTCACCCCCCCTGTTTTGAGAGAAATCTTCTGCATCCATGGATGTTTTGTTGCCCTTGTCTAGCTTGGATTAATAGTCTAGTTTAGTCTATAGGCACAGACCTGATCATCTACACTTGCCTTCTTACAGCACTAAATTATGCTTTCTATCTTTATCTTGCATCTACCTACCACTTCAGCATTAAAAAAAAAATAAGCAAGTTACTTTTGTTATAGTTTTAGCACTGGAAAAAAATCTTTGCAGAGCTAAAGTTGAGTATAAACAAACTCTCCATATTTTACCTTAGTCATATAATTTACATCTCTGTGTGTTGGAAGTATCCTTAATATGTTGGATGTGTAGGGTTGGTCTTAAAGCAGAAGACCTAGGCAGACATACAACCAAAGGAGGTTATCTTCAGGGTCTTTAGTTGGTAGTAATCCTTGCCGGCTTAGAGAGGTTCATCTCTTCACTTGAGTCCCCAGTTCATGTTTTTTTCATTTCAGTATAAATTTTTATTATAAAGGGCTGTGATTCAGAATGCCAAAAAGAATTCAGTCTGATCCACATAGAGGAAAGTTGAAGTTTTATCTGAATGTTAAAATGTTTGAGAGACAATGATGCTTGTTTAATCAGATATATCTAATCTGTACCATCTATCAAAATTGCAGGTTTGGGAAGAATAGACTTATAACATCCATGACTGATTGCTATTAACACAAATAAAGATTTGAAGAGGCAATAGATAGGGCACAAAAGAAAACACCTTCATGCACTTCAGAGAGAAAATAATTCAGCTATAACTTACCTGATTATCAAATTATTAGTTTCTAGTTTTATTACCTCCACTTTAGTATCTTAGTGTAGTTACATTTTGCTTCTAATACTTGTTTACTTCTGAATTTTATCTTAGTATGTAAAATTATATCCAATGACCAGTGAACTGTCATTGGATTGTTTTTTCCTTATTAATAATTGTCTGTGTGTGTTCTACAATGGATTGCCCATAGAATGGAAACCACAGGTCAATGAAATTTGGGCAGGACTTCTACAAGAAATAACTGGCCTGGGTCTTGAAGAAGTAAATAAGTTGGAGCTTTGGAAAGATGAGAGATTTGGTCTCAGGTGTTCAAGGTGAGGTGAAATGTAATGGTGAACATCAAATGGAAAGGGAAAACTTGGGGAAGAAGGGGATTCAAGAGGCAAGGACTAGCAGCAGAGTGAGCTGAAAACACAGAGACTGGAATCGGAAGTGGCTGCCAACTTTGTTCAGGGATGGGTGCAGATGAGTTAAAATGGAGTCATGAGTGACAGAGCCAGTTTGACAGAGGAAATGCAAATGGAGTTTTGGCAAAAGAAAGTGAAGGTGTGGGAGTAGATAATCCCCCAAAGTTATGAAGACAAATTAAAGCTCGAAAGTAAGGCAGTGCAGTGATGGATTTGATGAAATCAAGATAAATATTTGCTAGTGAAGAAAGGAAAACAACTTTAGCTGTATGTCATTCTTCCAAATACTCTAAAACCAGCAGTGGTTTTTGAAGAAAACATTCATAGGGTCTTACTTTTCAGTGCCTTTCAACTACTTACTAGCTCCATATGTCTGATGGGAGGTTCTGCCATTCTACATAAACTCTGTGGATAACCACTTTTTCCCCTAAATCCATCAGGTTTACAAATCTTAAAGTCTACTACAAGCTTCAGTTAACTAGCTCTTGCACTAGTTAACTAGGTGCAGGGTAAGAAACCTAAAACTGTAGTCACTAGGGCCATAGAGACAACACTCCAGAAACTCAAGAAAGGTCAATTTCTTCCCTGTTTTCCAGAAACCTCCCCAAGATTTGTGTAGTGCTGTGTAAGTTTGTAGGACTCTTTGGCAGAGAGAGACTCAGTATCTTGCCTGAAGACTAACCCATACCGAAAAGAATTGATGTAGGTACGGAAAAGTTCATAATCACTTGCAAATGGCAGAAATAACAAAACGTTTTGTAAGTTGAAAACAAATGTTAGTAAATTGACTTTTAGACTAGGACTTTCAAGCTTTGGACATTTTTGTGGAGACGTGAGTATTCTGGCTAGAAATAATACAGAAATAACTTAGCAGAAATAATATTGAATTGTCTGTTTAAAATTAGCAGGCAAGAATATACCCCCCACCTCCAGAATATCAACCAGTTGACAGTGCATTTGTCCGCAAATCAGCAGGCATGAGGGAGGGAGATGTCATGCTTCCTTGGGATGCTTCACTGCTGGAGAATGAGTTTTTCCAAGGTAAGTCTATGTACCGAATTGCCTTTGGAACTGCCAGTACTAAAGCAAATAATAATAATTACAGTTTGTATCAAAATCCTCTTGTCTACTTTATCTGAAGAGGATGCTGCTGCATGTTAGTAAAACAAAAATAAAGCTTATTTTTATTTTTATACTTAAATGTAATCTAAACAAGTATTCTCAGACCAAGGATTGTAAATCTGTGGAGTGGTACTAATGTTTAATATTTAACCTCTAGTAAAAAGGAAATACATTTTTAAGAAACATACCTATAAAGTTTACTGTTCTTAATAGACTTTCATTGTTCCTGATTGAGACCAAACTGCACTGTGGTGAAATCTAATTGTTGTTAAACAGTTCACCTGGTACAGTAGATAACAATAAAGATGGAAACAGACTCTAAAAGTACTTCACGCACATGGAATTTATTATTATGTAGGCATAGCTCACCTTTGCATAGGTCATTCTATATCAAAATAAGCCTGGCCATTTAAAGTGAACTCAGAAGTCATTCACCAGCTTCAGCTTAAGGAACTAAACTCAATTTGCACACCACTACCTGGGCCCTAGAGCTGGGACAGGCTGTGAGAGAATCCAGCTGGATGAGCAGCCGGGAGAGCCCTTTCAGTAAGACGGCTCCTGGCAGACAACTTGCTTCAGAGGAAAGAGACCCAGAGGAGATCTCTGTTCCAAACAAAGGCTTTGCTAATGGAGGAGAGCTACTGTTAATGAATGAAAAAAATGAGTTGGTCTCTGCAAATAAAGAGGAGAAACAACAGAAAATTTTTTTATCTCACAGGTAGTGAGTAAAGCAGCATTGTGAATTTGGGATTCTAAGGGACTCCAATAATTTAAAAATCCTGATATGGGGATGCTAAGAGTGGTTACCTTTGGGGAGGAGTCCAGGTGATTTTCCCTCTTTTCCTGTACTTCCCTGTATGTGCTTTTTTAGCCATATATTGCTTTTGTTGTCAGCAGAAAACTTTATTTAAGGAAAAAAAGAAATTATGGGCAGCTTAAAAGGGAAAACACAGATCAAGGAGTTTTATTATAATTTGTTTTTTTTGTTTTGTTTTTTTTACTCGTTACATAGTTTTATTTTCTTTCTGCCGTGCCTTATAGTTTGGCATTGCTTGATTATTTTGAAATACAGGAGAATACAGGAGAAATTTTTTCAGAAACTGGAGATAAATAATTTGTTTTTTCATTATGACATTGTCAGGATCATTCCCTAGAGAATATCTTGGTCACAGATCCTTAATGTTCTAGCCCAGTCTTTCTGCTGGCTGTACAAACTTAATATCACCGACATAAAAATAAGATAGGGTAGGGGAAATCCAGAACAGATGTCAAAAACCCCTTGAGCATGTGCCCTGACCTAACTGACAGGTCACAAGTATATCCCACTTACATTCACTCAGATATCGATGTGCCTCTCTTTCCCTGTCGTTCAATAGTTAAAATCAAATTCTTTAATGACAAATAATTTTACATAACCAAAGAGAGAGCACTATTTTATGTAACTCACAAGGAAAGATTTCTGTAAACCAAAACCATCTTCAGAAGTTTAAATAATCCTATAACTTAATGATCATGTCAGATTTGATTTTCATTAATGAACATTTCTTCAATAAATACATAATCTACTTGTACTTAATGTGAAACATGAATATGGTAAAATATATCTGCCACGAGGTCGGCCTTAGGGAATCTTAAAACCTTAAAAGTTTCTGGTTCTATTTAAATTCTAACAGGTTTATATTGAGGAAAAGATGTACAATATGATTCAATAAACACCATTCAAAGAAGCACCAACCAGCTGAAAATATCCTGTGACTTGTCTGAGATCACAGACGCTGTGGTCCTCATGAGCATGAGCCAAACGTCTTAAGTTGGCCTAGGTCTTCGGTATTATAAGGAGGTTTCTGGACCCTGACTTGGACACCACTCTCCAACCTTGCCACTGGGAGAAAAGCATTAAGAAAAAAACATTGTTTGACAACATCAACTTCACATCCTTGTAATATTATAAGTTTGCAGGGAATCATCTTCACAGTTCACTGAAAGAAAAAAAAAAAGTGCGCTTTTATGGCACCACGGCTGCATCGCACAGTGGTTGTATGTGTGGACTCAGGAAACAGATCACCCGGATCCACTTGCTAGCTGGGTGACCTCAGCAACTTAATTAATCTTTCATGCCTCAGTTTCCTCATTTTTAAATGAGAATAGTAATAGTGCCAGTCTTACAAAGTTATGTGAGGATTTAATGAGTGAATAAATTAAGTGCTTAGGACTGTGCCTGACCTATAGAAAGTGCTGTGTTATAGAAGCACTAATGGGTCTCATTTCCAGGAAAAACAATCTACATTAGCATATCATTTAACAACATTGTATAGAACTTTAAATTGTATGTGTTGCTCAAATCCACCCAAATAAGTATGTTTATAAATTAGGTGCTAACTTTTGGTGGTAATGCTGTTTTCTTAATTGTACAACTGAGGTACCACATGTAATTTATAGACTCATTTCTTTTACAATCCTCCGAAGTAAACATAATTGGAAATATTTTAGTTACCTAGTGACACAAAAGATGCATTAAAAGAAACCATGATTAAAATTCACTGTTAGAAAAAAAATGTAGCTTTATATCCTTAAGGCATAGTTAACCTTGAGAAAGTATGATTTGAAAAAGTATGAAAAGGAAGCTTCCATTACAGCCTTGTGAAAGACAGACTATCTTAAAGGCATAATCAAAAACTAACATCATCATACTTAGGATGATATGATAAAAATACACTTACAATGATTATATTTCTTGAAGAGGGGCTTCTACAACTCAAACTATTAGAGTATACAAACTTATACCAAAGAAATGACTCATATTCTCCTTTCAGTTTTAGATGATCTGGATAGCACACTGGCTCAGGAACAATCTGCAAGCTCAGTGAATACCAGAGCACCCCTCAACCATGGATCAACAAGACAGTTCAGTCATTTTTATTCCAGTGAGAACAGACACGGTAATATCACAGGAAGGCACAAAAATCACTATAATGACACTCCTAATATGTCTTTCTATAACATCCTAAGACCAGGAAACCCCAGGGAAGGTTTCAAAATCTTTTCTCCTAGAACAAGGACAATTTA
This sequence comes from Manis javanica, assembly GCF_040802235.1. NCBI lineage: Eukaryota > Metazoa > Chordata > Mammalia > Pholidota > Manidae > Manis > Manis javanica. Next base: position 113,377,720 of record NC_133161.1, read on the forward strand.
TGATATGTACAGGACAAGGGATCCCAGAGTCTTAAAAGAAGATCACGTGCAAACGAACACTTTTGGTAGTGCTTCTCTGTGTTTTGACAGCAGGCAACAATCAGCCTCACCAGCTACAAGATATTTCACAGCAAGAAGCTTACATTTCCCAACCATAACTCAGAACAAGAATGGGTTTATACCAGCAAGCCACCAGCAGAGCCCAAAGAGAACTCCTTTATCGTCCATCATATGGAATAGACCAGATTCTTCTAGAGAGAGGCCGGACCGGGAAGAGTTTCTAAGGGCACCGTCACCAATGAAAATTGACTCTTCTGACCAGTATATATATCCCAGGTGTTTTCAGGAGAATAGGGGATATGAATTTTACCGTTCACAGAGTATTTACCAAAGTGTTGGCTTAAATAACCCCATGGATAATGCAATGAGTCCTGACCCATTTGAGAACTTGGAGAATATGCCATTCTACCATCAAAAAAACCCATTTGCTAGGTCTTTCTTTAGCAAAACCTTTGGACACAGCCCGGGACAGAGATTAGGACAGAGTCCTTTTTGGGGCCAACAGGAAGAATGCTCTTCCTGCCCTGACATTCATCAAAGCAGGAAACCATTCACTTCTTCTGACAGAGACTTTGAATTGATTTCCAGTGAAGCAAATGGTGCATCAGCTGGTCATGGCCAGAATGTTCCTCCTCAACACTGGGGATCGTTTTCTCCCAGTTACAGAACAAATATTTCTGGAGAGCAGAAACAGCCAAATCCCTGGCAGTTTGCTTCTCAGACTTCCACACTGGAGAGCATGGAGGTGTCACAAGGTAATGGGAACCACACAACTCATTTTGGCACACCGAATGCTTCCTCCATGACTGGTTCAAGCTATCACATCAGATCTGGTGGGTTAGAATGTCAACAGGACAGTTCTTATACAGAAGTACATATACACAAAGAACCTTACTCACTTGGACATGCTCAAACTGTAGCATCCTCATTCAAAACTTCCTTCCCCCAGGTTCCTGATAACAGAGGGAATCCTCAGAGTCCCAACTTTCAGAATCCTACAATCACTTTGCAGAAAAGTAAGCCTCCCTCTCTACCAATAAAAAGCTATACAGAAATCACTGAGGTCAACAGCAATTCAGTTGATTCTCCCCCTCTTATTGAAAATCAACCCAATATCTTGGTCACTGAAGTAAATAATGAGAAAGACTTGAATGAATCTATTTTGGAAAAAGACAAACAGCTAGATGAGGTGGACCAGACAAATGTGACAGGTGAAACACCCCAAGCTGTCTCACAGACAGTAATCACTGACCCCGTACCTGGTTTTCAAAATCCCCTCTCCCAGGACTTAGCCAAACACATTTTTGATGCCATGGAAGAACAATGTACCACAACTCACTCTGCCAACTGCAGCAAGTCGGCTGCTAGCCACAGTATTCCATGCGATTCTCTAGATCTGTCAGCAGGTATATTGCCAGATTCCTCACCACTGAATGACTCCTGCCTTGATGCTCTGGGGATTCCTTCTACTGCAGGGTTCTCCAGGAAGAGCCCTTCAGGCAAAGATCCATCTCTGGGAGAAAGAGAAGAAAAAGACAGTAGCGAGAGCCAAAGTACTCATTTTTCTGTAGGCCCCTCAGAAAACCAAAAGCGTGATGCTAGTTGTATGCCTGTACGTAACGGAGAGGCTGACGCTATCAAATGCCATTTACACCCTCCTTCAAGGGAAGGAAAGGGAAAAGGAAATGTAAGACATTGCATATCCTGTCCTGAAAAGTTAAGCAATACAGAAGGTAGATCCACACCCGCAAGTGGAAGCAGCAGCCTCATTGAGGTGAGCCAAAGCAATCCTGCGGCTCCTGGGCTTCACACAGTTTACTGTACCTTACCAAGGACACCAGCCGGTTTTCTCAGTAACAGGAAGTCAGAAAGTAAGATAATGGCTTCTTCTTTCAGAAATGAGCCACTTCTATTCCAAGTGGAAAATAATGTGGAAGATCCCATAGGGAAGTACACATCAATCGAATTCAGTCCCAGTTCCTCTGAGTCAGAAAGCAAATGCTCCAAAGCAGTTTCAGACTCAGTCTCAGCAGTACCTGAAGCCACAGGAGGGATGGCAGATCCAAAAAGCACTGGAACTGCTTCTGGTAGAAAAGGACCACCTCCACTCCTCATTGAGAGGGCTGTGTCTTGTCCTTCGGGAGCACCGCCCGCCTCAACTGGAAGAGGTGGAAAGGGAACATGCTTGTGCTCAGACACAGATGCTTCTGCTGTGACACCAAGGCCCTGGGGGAGGGTCGTTAACCCTCTGGGGAGTGACTCATCTGTTACACACTGTCCTTTAACCCAAGGACACTCCCAAAAGGACTGCTTCCCAGAATGCACTAAAAAAGATGGCAAGAGTGCTGCCTCTGGGGCGGGGATATTTTCCCTTTCAAATGAAGACCCTTTACCTTTTTCTTCAGACATGTCAGGAAAAGGAAGCAGGAAAACATTACATAAATTTAAGACAACTAGTATGTTTTCTGTTTCTGGGGATGAAGATAATGTAAAATGTCTTGAGGTGGTTTCCGTATATTATACTCTACCGAGGAAGCCCAGCAAAAAGTTCTGCAGCCTCCTTCAGAAGTTTACACAAAACATTGATTCGCTTACAGAAGCAACTAAAGTGGAGACTGAAACATTTTCTCATGTTTTAGAAAAAGACAAAGTGAATTATTCTACACAAGAACAGTCAGGAACACTTTCAGCTGGAGAACTCAAAATGCTGGTCAGCTCTGCTCAGAACAGCCATTGTCTTTCTCACGCCACTGAAAATATGACAATTTTACAATTACCAGGTATTAGGCCCTCAGACTCTATGTTACAGGAAATAGCTTCTATTGAGGCAGATGCTCCTCTTCATAAAGGGGGACCTAACGCTGGAGAGATGTCCCCTGAAAACATAGCTAAAACACCTCTAAGTCATGCACAAAACAGGAGAGAGAGAGGGGTGAAATTGCAAAGTGAAACTCTGCATGCGTCATCAATGCTTCAGGAAAAAGAAGTTACAGAAGAGAAATCTGAAAATTGTCAGCAACCCGTTAAATCAGGTAACAGTGGGCCTTCTACTGTTTCAAGCCATTCAGACAAGAATGTTAAAAATTCCCAAACTATAAGAGGTTCTGGGGAGTACGCAGGTCATGGTCGAGCCATTACAGCTACCAGAAATGGAAGGTGTCCTCAGAACGATGTCACAGGCATAGCTATAGATGAGAGCTCCAGTGGACTGCACCCCGGGGAATCCGGGGGGGGAAAGGGAGCAGGTTTCCAAAACAAGACTGATAGAGTGGTCTCTGACTCAGAAAGTCGAATCTTTGCTCTTACTCCCACTTTGCAAAAACTACAACTGGATGAAAAGACTTGTCTAGGTGAACCAGATTTAGACAGTTTTCAGTCTGAATCCAGTGAGCTTCCTCAAAGAAGTCAGGTGGTAAATACGACAAAGAACAGCAAAGCTGAAGGTGAAATGCAGGAGTTGGCTCAGGGTCAACCTTTATATCCTGTAAGAAGTAATACAAATAAAACCACCTTGGATGACCTAGAGAAAGGGAAAAGCAGATCTTCAGGTAAACACAGATTGGCAGCCATGTCCAAAGTAGGCAGGAAATTTCCTTCTAAAGATTTAAGCCCCAGAAGGCATGTAGCTACTATCTTCCCCCAAAGTGGGAATGGTTCTGCCAAATGTTTATCCTTTGGCACGCCAGAGTGCCACCCACTGTCGCCAGAGCCTACTTCAAAGTCCACGGAATCCACAGATGGAAGCAGGTTAAATAATGATGGAGTGGATGTGGCAAAATCTGAGATATCCAACAGAGAAGCTTCTATACACTTAAGCAACTGGAAGCCTAACAGCACTTCACAACCACTTAAGAATAAGTTAAAAAACATATCAGAATCTCCACCAAAATATGAGAATTTTAAAGATGTAACAGTAGCTCCTATTTTGGAAAGAAAGTCAGGAGACCTGGCCCAAGGCACATTCACGACCATCAGGGAAGCAGCCTTCTCTGACCATCGGAAGAGGCTGAACTCTCCTTTTCCACTGGAAACTGCAGATCAATCTATAATAAGCATCCCACTGGCCACTTGTCAGCAGCAAAGGAGTGCTTCATCTCCAGAGTGGGAACCTGAGCTGCAACCCTATCGTTCAAATAGTTTAAAAGGCATCAATGTGCATGGTGATCTGCTTCGCAAAAGTAGCCCTCCAAAAGTCCGGGACCGCCATTTCTCTGAAAGCACTTCTATTGACAGTGCCCTGAGTCAACTGACCCTTGGGAATGAATTCTCTAACAACAGCGGGTATGGTAGAAAATTCAGATCTTTTTCTGAACTTCCCTCCTGTGATGCAAATGAGAGTTGTGCTGTATACAGTGGCAGGAAAAAAGCAGATCCCCTGTCTGCAACATCTATATCCAGACCTATTGACTATGGGATTTTTGGGAAAGACCAACAGTTGGCTTTCTTGGAGAATGTGAAGAGGTCACTCACACAAGGAAGACTGTGGAAACCAAGTTTTCTTAAGAACCCTGGCTTCCTGAAAGATGATATAATTAATCCCCCTAACCCAGCTGGGTCATCAAACTCAAATTCTCCTAGAAATCAGATGCCAGAAGATGGTTTATTTCCAAGTGCACCTCTTAATATCTATGAAGAGGACCCAGTAGACTCAGACTGTAACACAGACACAACCACAGATGATGAATACTACCTGGATGAAAATGACAAAGAGTCAGAACTGTGATGCTTTTTCAATAACATGCTAACCTTTTCACCAAAAGCTTGTAATGGAAATAAAATATAAATGTGTATTGTCCATGGGAAGGACACATACAAAAAAATATCTAGTCTGGGCAGTGCCTGCTCTGAAACAATGTTAAATTCTCTCTTTTTTCCCTCCACACTTCCTGAGTTCTAGAACAATGAATTCTTGTTTACAGGGATTCTCTGCTGTTTTCCCTCTCTCTATATACCCTTAGCTTCCTCCCCTGCTACTCACACACAACTTAATCTCTAGTTCACTGTCCAATTTTCACTTTCTGCTTTACTCTCTCCCTAACTTTTTTATACCTTTCATTGTGATTTATAACCCTAATATCCCAGCACAACCACAAAACTCTTACCTCCTCTGATCCACACTCCATCCTTGTGACATAAAATCAAATGTAGGGAGGGTAACAATAAATATTCTCATTCTGTTTGACTCATCAACATTTAGGAGATTTGGGGTTTGGTTTTGCTTTTAAAGAAAAGAGAATTTTCATAAAGACATCCTTTATATCCGTAGTGGGGCCAGGTATGCAAATGTTTAAAGTGGTAGTTGAGGTTATACATGAGGAGCTGAATCCCTAGTAAGCCAAGGAACGTAAGTATCCAGGAATTCTTTTGAAACTGTTTGTAGGGATTGGCTAAATTTTAATCAAGTCAAGGACTCAGGCCAGGCAACCTGATGGTACAGAAGGTAGCTTGACCACAGAATTCTGCTTAGGAAGGGAACATAACTGGGGGGTGGAGATACGTAGATATCCCTTCCTGAGACTGATTTATCCTTAATGCAGCCCTCTCAGCAACTGGTGTTTCTCATTTCTCCAGAACTAGCCTTTTTAAAATTTTCTTTACTTTCAGGATAGAACATTTTTTTCATGTTTTAGTCACAAGTATCAAGTGGTATCCTTTCCACATGCCTAAAGTGCTGCCAAGTCAGATATGACCCCTGGGATTCACAGGCTTCTTTGCAGGATTGTTTACCAAGCCCTTGGAAATTATAAGGCAGAGCTTGCTATTACGATTCCTTCAATAAATTATGTAGACTAAATAACCCCTCATACCCACTGATAACTTGACTTTCCTAACTCTTCAGTTGCTATACAGAACTTCTGAGGATTTATCCTCCATACATGGCGGTGAAGACAATTTGCTAGAAAGTATGCCATCCTGTATCACAGCATGTGAGGGTCAACATGAGTGGATTTCATCTTGTTTGGTTTATATTTGCTTCCTAATTTTATTTTCCATTTTTCTCACCTAGCCTGTTTCATCCACATAAATTAAGGATAATGATAGGTGTTGGGGAAGTCTGTATTTACAGAGATCTGGAACTGATGGAAATGCAAGAAAGAACCAACCATACTATTATTACCCTCCTAGTCATTGCCTTGCCTAGAAGCAAAATGCCAAGGCTGGTTTAACTTCATTCCCGTGAAACTCAAAACGAATGAAGATACGTTAACATCAAAGCTATTCCTTAAATCTGTAAATGTCAGACTCTGACCAATCTTGAGCTCAAAGAGACCAGTAATAGAATTTTAAATCAACTGTTCTAGATGTTTCCATTTAAATATGTATGGTAAAGAATAAATAACATTTTATTTTTTGTATTATGTATGTTTGTAAATTCTACCTTTCCCTTTTTTGTATTTGTCTGATTATTGAAGTAGAATTTCCATAAACCATGACTTATGTTTTCTAATTTTAAGATATACAGTTAACATTTTAATATTATGATCCTTGATTTTTTTCTTTTAGAGGGCATCTCTCATATTTATTGATCAAATGGTTGTTAACAACAATAAAATTCTGTATAGGGGAGTCGATGCTCAATGCACAATCATTAATCCATCTCAAGCCTAATTCTTGTCAGTCTCTGATCTTCTGAAGCTTAACGAACAACTTCTTACATGGTGAACATATTCTTACATAGTGAGTAAGTTCTTACATGGTGAACAGTACAAGGGCAGTCATCACAGAAACTTTCGGTTTTGATCACGCATTATGAACTATAAACAATCAGGTCAAATATGAATATTCGTTTGATTTTTATACTTGATTTATATGTGAATCCCACATTTCTCCCTTTATTATTATTATTATTATTATTTTTAATAAAATGCTGAAGTGGTAGGTAGATGCAAGCTAAAGGTAGAAAACATAGTTTAGTGTTGTAAGAGAGCAATTGTAGATGATCAAGTGTGTGCCTGTAGACTATGTGCTAATCCAAGCTAGACAAGGGCATTAAAACATCCACAGATGCAGAAGATTTCTCTCAAAACAGGGGGGGTGAGGTTCTAAGCCTCACCACTGTTGATCCCCAATTTCTCACCTGATGGCCCCCCTGTGACTGTGCCTGTCTTAGGTTGTTCCTCCCTTGAGGAATGATCCTTGATTATTTTAATGATCAGTTTGCCAGATGTATTTCAGTAAATACTCTGAGTTTGATACAAAAGGTGAAATGAAGTTATTTTTCACAGAATTTAGACTATATATCAACAGTTAAGGTGAGGATAGACAACACTTTGGGGCCCTGATTCTTGCACTACTATTTGAATTCAAAGGTAAATTGGTGGTTAACGCTCACTTGTTTGTAAAGTTTGCTTGTTGGTCTGGTTCAAGAATCAAGAAAACTGAAAATTCATGAAATAGCACCTTCTAGTTGTATACTTTTATAAATACTTCGTTAAAGAAGTATAGGAAATTTCTATTATTTTAACATACAAAGTGCTGCTTTTTAATATATTCATTTTTAGCATAGGTCTAGTAATTTATAATAGTCATTTTTATGCTCATGGCTTTTCTAAAATATAGTCATTAATAAAACAAATATTCATTTATATGAAGTAAAATCACGAGGGAATCCATATTAATAAGTACCTTACAAATTGTTAACTTGTTCAGATAATGGACTTCAATAACTGTAAATATTACACTGTAATGTCCATTTAAAATACGGTTTAATGAGATTATCTTAACTTTTAGAGACTTCCCTCTAAATAACTTACCCTTACATTGTAAATACATTGATGTTAATAAAATACCAACTGCTACTAACAAGGTTTTGGCTGATGATAAGCTGCTTTGTGTAAGAGGCAAATGCGTGGTGAAAGGAAGTCCACTTAGGATATGGTGAAGATGTTAACCAAATAGAAAATTCACACTTTCATAAAAGTAATATACTCTAGTGAATGCCAGAGGGTTATATGCCTTATTGCTTAGAGTTTATTGTTAATAATAATAGCAATGATGCTTCACAGTATCCCTTTTAAATGCGCAGTGTAAATATGTAAATATCTTACTTTCCAAGCAAGTGTATGAATGCATTACCACTTAGGGGCTCTGTGATTGACACTTCTGTGTTTCTGAAACAAACAAGCCTTAAGCACTTTCGTTAAAATGTTGTCAAATAATTCTTATGTGTACTTGTTCCCAAACCTGTTCTCTAAGTATGGAAAGTGTTACAAGATAAGGTGCAAATTTTAAATGCCTGTGTTGAAATAAATGGTTTAAATAGCTACACAGTTTGACTTGCTTTTTATTCCCATCCTCAAATGATTATTTATTTATTTTTTTGAGAGGGCATCTCTAATATTTATTGATCATATCCTTGTTAACAACAATAAAATTCTGTATAGGGGACTCAATGCAGAATCATTAATGAACCCCAACCCTAATTCTCAACAGTCTCCAATCTTCTGAAGCATAACGAACAAGTTCTTACATGGTGAACAAGTTCTTACATAGTGAATAAGTTCTTACATGGTGAACAGTACAAGGGCAGTCATCACAGAAACTTTCGGTTTTGATCACGCATCATGAACTATAAACAGGTTAAATATGATTATTCGTTTGATTTTTATACTTGATTTATATGTGAATCCCACATTTCTCCCTTATTATTATTATTATTATTATTTTTAATAAAATGCTGAAGTGGTAGGTAGATGCAAGATAAAGGTAGAAAACATTGTTTAGTGCTGTAAGAGGGCTAATGTAGATGATCAGGTGTGTGCCTATAGACTAAGTATTAATCCAAGCTAGACAAGGGCAACAAAACATCCACGGATGCAGAAGATTTCTCTCAAAACAGGGGGGGTGAGGTTCTAAGCCTCACCTCTGTTGATCCCCAATTTCTCACCTGATGGCCCCCCTGCGACTGTGCCTGTCTTAGGTTGTTCCTCCCTTGAGCAGTCTTACCCGTCTCTGGCTAACCGGTCATCTTCTGGGTCCATACAGGGAAATGTAAAGTTGGTAAGTGAGAGAGAAGCATTATTCTTTGAAAAGGTTAGCTTTTTACTTCTTTGCAGATTTATGCCCTGTGGCTTCTATGCCCAGCATTTGTCTTGAGGTATCTTTACCACTTGGAAGAATTATGATACTTGGTAATTTTGGATATGAGGCACGAATTCTACTAAAGGGTTGTAATTAGGAAGGAAGAAGAAAAGCTATAGAAGTAGCAGATGGAAGAAAACATGGGAAGATTGATTATTTCTTTGACATATCATCTTGTAGTTAACATAAGCATGTATAGGTTTTAAACTACTAATTAAATTGCGTGCACACATTAACATAATAGGAATACAGCTATATAACCAAAGCAGACCTACAATACCAGCCATATCCAGTGAAACCTAGATTACCAGTTAGGTACCCTAGGCATTTGTGAAAACTTGTCAATGATATGATGGATATTGTCTAACTGAATTTGAATAGTTTGAGAAAAATCAGACATATTAAAACAAATTCCTGGGAACTGTTCACATCCCATATGTTCTTTTAACAGTAGATAGTCTATAGTCACAAGATTTTGGAGCACTGCAACTTGCACTTCTCCTAATTCTTGGTTGAGTTTTGACAGTATAGATCCAGTCAAATTTGTTGTTTTACTGTATGCACAGGCCAGCTTAGATATCTCCTTCTTCATTCCAATAGCAAGTCCAGGAACTGGTGGGATGAATGCGGCTACAACTGCAAGAGCACAAGGATCTTTGTTGAAGTTTTTTGATGATCAACTTCTGGAATGACTCTTCCAGAGAATGTTGATGTTGGAAGTTCTTCTTCATATCGTATCTTAATTCATTTTCTGGGTAGCCAAATTAGGCTTTGATCCTCTGTATAAACAAAAACAAACCCTTTGCCCACCCTTTGATATGCCCTTTATACCATTGTGAAGAACTTATTGGAGATCACCACACAGGAACTGCTTTTTTTTTTTTTAAGAGAAAGGAATATTATCAGAAAAATGTACTTCCATAGCTGATCATCTGACACCCTTTAAATGATCAAAATTAAGGATATTTAAAGCATGCATTAATCGGTGATTTGCAGTTAGTTTTATCCTATCAGGGAGTAATCCCCCTCTTCTTACTTTTTTTTTTTGTTATCACTAGTCTACAATTACATGAAGGATATTATGTTTACTAGGCTCTCCCTTATACCAGGTCCACCCCACAAACCCCTTTACAGTCACTGTCCATCAGCATAGCAAAATGTTGTAGAATCACTACTTCTCTTCTCTGTGTTGCACAGCCCTCCCCTTTCTCCCACCCCCCACATTATGCATGCTAATCAATACCCACTTTCTTCTTCCCCCCAATCCCTCCCTACTCACCCATCCTCCCCAGTCCCTTTCCCTTTGGTACCTGTTAGTCCATTTTTGGGTTCTGTGATTCTGCTGCTGTTTTGTTCCTTCAGTTTTTCCTTTGTTCTGTGTACTCCACAGATGAGTGAAATCATTTGGTATTTCTCTTTCTCCACTTGGCTTATTTCGCTGAGCATAATACCCTCTAGCTCCATCCATGTTGTTGCAAATGGTAGGATTTGTTTTCTTCTTATGGCTGAATAATAATTCCATTGTGTATATGTACCACATCTTCTTTATCCATTCATCTACTGATGGACACTTAGGTTGCTTCCAATTCCTGGCTATTGTAAATAGTGCTGCAATAAACATAGGGGTGCATCTGTCTTTCTCAAACTGGAGTGCTGCATTCTTAGGGTAAATTCCTAGGAGTGGAATTCCTGGGTCAAATCGTAAGTCTATATTGAGCATTTTGATGAACCTCCATACTGCTTTCCACAATGGTTGAACTAATTTACCTTCCCACCAGCAGTGCATGAGGGTTCCCCTTTCTCCACAACCTCGCCAACATTTGTTGTTGTTTGTCTTTTGTATGGTAGCCATCCTTACTGGTGTGAGGTGATACCTCATTGTGGTTTTAATTTGCATTTCTCTGATAATTAGCGATGTGGAGCATCTTTTCATGTGTCTGTTGGCCATCTGTATTTCTTTTTTGGAGAACAGTCTGTTCTGTTCCTCTGCCCATTTTTTTATTGGATAATTTGTTTTTTGTTTGTTGAGGTGGGTGAGCTCTTTATATATTTTGGATGTCAAGCCTTTATCGGATCTGTCATTTACACATATATCTCCCATACTGTAGGGTACCTTTTTGTTCTATTGATGGTGCTTTTGCTGTACAGAAGCTTTTCAGCTTAATATAGTCCCACTTGTTCATTTTTGCTATTGTTTTCCTTGACAGGGGAGATATGTTAAAGAAGAGGTCACTCATGTTTATGTCTAAGAGATTTTTGCCTATGTTTTTTTCTAAGAGTTTTACAGTTTCATGACTTACATTCAGGTCTTTGATCCATTTTGAATTTACTTTTGTGTATGGAGTTAGACAATGGTCCAGTTTCATTCTCCTACATGTAGCTGTCCAGTTTTGCCAGCCGCATCTGTTGAAGAGACTGTCATTTCCCCATTGTATGTCCATGGCTCCTTTATCAAATATTAATTGGCCATATATGTTTGGGTTAATATCTGGAGTCTCTAATCTGTTCCACTGGTCTGTGGCTCTGTTCTTGTGCCAGTACCAAATTGTCTTGATTACTATGGCTTTGTAGTAGAGCTTGAAGTTGGGGAGTGAGATCCTCCCCACTTTATTCTTCCTTCTCAGGATTGCTTTGGTTATTCAGGGTCTTTGGTGTTTCCATAAATTTTTGAACTATTTGTTCCAGTTCGTTGAAGAATGTTGTTGGTAATTTGATAGGGATTGCATCAAATCTGTATATTGCTTTGGGCAGGATGGCCATTTTGACAATATTAGTTCTTCCTAGCCAAGAGCATGGGATGAGTTTCCATTTGTTAGTGTCCCCTTTAATTTCTCTTAAGAGTGACTTGTAGTTTTCAGGGTATAGGTCTTTCACTTCTTTGGTTAGGTTTATTCCTAGATATTTTATTCTTTTTGATGCAATTGTGAATGGAGTTGTTTTCCTGATTTCTCTTTCTATTAGTTCATTGTTAGTGTATAGGAAAGCCACAGATTTCTGTGTGTTAATTTTGTATCCTGCAACTTTGCTGTATTCTGATAGCAGTTCTAGTAGTTTTGGAGTGGAGTCTTTAGGGTGTTTTATGTACAGTATCATATCATCCTCAAATAGGGATAGTTTAACTTCTTCTTTACCAATCTGGATTCCTTGTATTTCTTTGTTTTGTCTGATTGCCATGGCTAGGACCTCCAGTACTATGTTAAATAACAGTGGGGAGAGTGGGCATCCCTCTCTTGTTCCCGATCTCAGAGGAAAAGCTTTCAGCTTCCCGCTGTTCAGTATGATGTTAGCTGTGGGTTGATCATATGTGGCCTTTATTATATTGAGGTACTTGCCCTCTATGCCCATTTTGCTGAAAGTTTTTGTCATGAATGGATGTTGAATTTTGTTGAATGCTTTTTCAGCATATATGGAGGTGATCATCTTGTTTTTGTCCTTCTTTTTGTTTACGTGGAGGATGATGTTGATGGATTTTCGAATGTTGTACCATCCTTGCATCCCTGGGATGAATCCTACTTGGTCATGGTGTATGATCCTTTTGATATATTTTTGAATTCAGTTTGCTAATATTTTATTGAGTATTTTTGCATCTACATTCATCAGGGATATTGGTCTGCAATTTTCTTTTTTGGTGGGGTCTTTGCCTGGTTTTGGTATTAGGGTGATGTTGTCTTCATAGAATGAGTTAGGGAGTATTCCCTCCTCTTCTATTTTTTGGTAAACTTTAAGGAGAATGGGTATTATGTGTTCTCTGTGTGTCTGATAAAATTCCGAGGTGAATCCGTCTTGCCCAGGGGTTTTGTTCTTGGGTAGTTTTTTTATTACCATTTCAATTTCTTTGCTTGTAATTGGTTTCTTTAACTTTGGTATTTCTTCCTTGGTAAGTCTTGGATGGTTTTATTTTTCTAGGAATTTGTCCATTTCTTCTAGGTTTTCCAGCTTGTTGGCATATAGGTTTTCATAGTAGTCTGTAATAATTCTTTGTATTTCTGTGGAGTCTGTCGTGATTTTTCCATTCTCATTTCTGATTCTGTTGATTTGTGTTGATTCTCTTTTTCTCTTAATAAGTTTGGCTAGAGGCTTATCTATTTTGTTTATTCTCTCAAAGAACCAGCTCTTGGTTTCATTGATTTTCTCTATTGTTTCATTCTTCTCAATTTTGTTTATTTCTTCTCTGATCTTTATTATGTCCCTCCTTCTGCTGACTTTAGGCCTTATTTGTTCTTCTTTTTCCAGTTTCAATAATTGTGATGTTAGACTATTCATTTGGGATTGTTCTTCCTTCTTCAAGTGTGCCTGGATCACTATATACTTTCCTCCTAAGACCGCTTTCGCTGTGTCCCACAGAAGTTGGGGCTTTGTGTTGTTGTTGTCATTTGTTTCCATATATTCCTTGATCTCTATTTTAATTTGTTCATTGATTCATTGATTATTTAGGAGCATGTTAAGCCTCCATGTGTTTGTGCGCCTTTTTGTTTTCTTTGTAGAATTTATTTCTAGTTTTATACCTTTGTGGTCTGAAAAGTTGGTTTGTAGAACTTCAATATTTTGGAATTTACTGAGGCTCTTTTTGTGGGCTAGTTATCTGGTATATTCTGGAGAATGTTCCATGTGCACTTGAGAAGAATGTATATCCTGTTGCTTTTGGGTGTAGAGTTCTATAGATGTCTATTAGGTCCATCTGTTCTACTGTGCTGTTCAGTGCCTCCATGTCCTTACTTATTTTCTGCCCAGTGGATCTATCCTTTTGGGTGAGTGGTGTGTTGAAGTCTCCTAAAATGAATGCATAGCAGTCTATTTCCCCCTTTAGTTCTGTTAGTATTTGTTTCACATATACTGGTGCTCCTGTGTTAGGTGCATATATATTTAGAATGGTTATATCCTCTTGTTGGACTGAGCTCTTTATCATTATGTAGTGTCCTTCTTTATCTCTTGTTACTTTCTTTGTTTTGAAGTCTATTTTGTCTGATATTAGTACTGCAACCCCTGCTTTCTTCTCTCTGTTGTTTGCCTGAAATATGTTTTTCCATCCCTTGACTTTTAGTCTGTGCACATCTTTGGGTTTGAGGTGAGTTTCTTGTAAGCAGCGTATAGATGGGTCTTGCTTTTTTATCCATTCTATTACTCTGTGTGTTTTGATTGGTACATTCAGTCCATTTACATTTAGGGTCACTATTAAAAGATATGTACTTATTGCCATTGCAGGCTTTTAGATTCATGGTTACCAAAGGTTCAAGGTTAGCCTGTTTAGTATCTTACTGCCTAACTTAGCTCACTCATTGAGCTGTTACATACACTGTCTGGAGATTCTTTTCTTCTCTCCCTTCTTATTCCTCCTCCTCCATTCTTTATATGTTGGTTGTTTTATTCTGTGCTCTTTCATGTTTTGTTTAACTGCTTTTAGAGGGTAGTTGATTTTATTTTTTTGCCTTTAGTTAGTATTTGGTTGGTCTTCTTTCTTTGCTGTGATTTTATTTTCTATGGTGACATCTGTTTAGTTTTAGGAGTGCTCCCGTCTGGAACAGTCCCTCTAAAATACCCTGTAGAGGTGGTTTGTGGGAGGCAAATTCCCTCAACTTTGCTTGTCTCGGAATTGTTTAATCCCTCCATCATATTTAAATGATAAGTGTGCTGGATACATTATTCTTGGTTCAAGGCCCTTCTGTTTCATTGCATTAAATATATCATGCCATTCTCTTCTGGCCTGTAAGGTTTCTGTTGAGAAGTCTGATGATAGCCTGATGAGTTTTCCTTTATAGGTGACCTTTAAAACTCTTTCCTTGTTCTTGATCTTTGCCATTTTAATTATTATGTGTCTTGCTGTTGTCCTCCTTGGGTCCTTTCTGTTGGGAGTTCTGTGTATTTCCATGGTCTGTTTAATTATTTCCTACCCCAGTTTGGGTAAGTTTTCAGCAATTATTTCTTCAAAGAGACTTTCTATCCCTTTTTCTCTCTCTTCTTCTTCTGGTACCCCTATAAAAGAATATTGTTCCTTTTGGATTGGTCACACAGTTCTCTTAATATTGTTTCATTCCTGGAGATCCTTTTATCTCTCTCTGTCAGCTTCTATGCTTTCCTGTTCTCTGGTTTCTATTCCATCAGTGGCCTCTTGCTTCTCATCCATTCTGCTCATAAATCCTTCCAGAGTTTGTTTTACTTCTGTAATCTCCTTCTGGGTTTCTGTAATCTCCCTCCAGACTTCATCCCTTAGCTCTTGTATATTTCTCTGCATCTCCGCCAGCATGTTTATCATTTTTATTTTGAATTCTTTTTCAGGAAGACTGGCTAGGTCTGTCTCCTTCTCAGGTGTTGACTCTGTGATCTTTGCCTGTAATTTTGCCTTTTCATGGTGATAGAGATAGTTTGCAGAGCTGGCATGAGTGACGGCTGGAAGACCTTTCCTTATTGTTGGTTTGTGGCCTTCCTCTCCTGGGAGAACAGCGACCTCTAGTGACTTGTGCTGGGCAGCTGCACACAGACAGGGCTTCTGATTCCTGCCCGGCTGCTATAGAGTTTGTCTATGCTGTTGCTGTGGGCATGGCTTGCCTCGGGCTGCTGCTCTGATATGGTGGATCTGCGTTGGAGGGGGAACAGCTGGGAGGCTATTTATCTCCGTGAGAGTATCCAGGACCCCACACATGCACTGTGTCTGCGCTCTGGTCTGGATGGCTGGGACTAGGTGTTTTGCAGTCCTGGGCTCCCTCTCCCTCCCCGCTCTATCTCCTCTCCTCCCGCCGGGAGCTGGGGTGAGGGGTGCTAGGGTCCAGCCGGGTTGGGGCTTGTATCTTACCCCCTTTGTGAGGCGCTGTGTTCTCGCAGGTGTGGATGTGGTCTGGATGTTGTCCTGTGTCCTCTGGTCTCTATTCTAGAAGAGTTGTCTTTGTTATATTTTCATAAATATATGTGGTTTTAGGAGGAGATTTCCGCTGCTCTACTCACGCTGCCATCTTGGCTCCACCAAATAATTATTTTTAAGTGTGAAAATTTTAGAAAAAATACAAAAAAGTTTGGGGAGAGGCGAAGTATTCAACAAATCTTTGTGTGACTATTGAATGAGTTCAGCCATATGAGCAGTTTTTTAAAAACAATGGCTTGTTTTCTTCTTCATTTTTCATTTGTACCTAGGAGCAACCAACCAACAAAGAGATCGGTGTACCTAGCTGCATAACAGAGAAGAAATATTCCATCATTTCTCTCTGAGTTCCCACATTTGTAGAGCAAGAGTTGCTGCATGGAGTTGGGTCATTCACGGCCCACTAGCACTGATGAAAAATAAGCAGGTCTTACCAGTTGAAATATGAAATGCAATGTTAATTACTGCTAAAGAAATGATAGATTTGTACTAACCTGTTTTCTGTTCTAGAAAAGCAGTGCAAAGTTGTTCTCTGCCAAGGTCAAGAAAGTGTCATCATCTTGTATATGAACAACATTTTGTTTAAAATATCATTGTTGTCCTTTGTTAAACTTTTAAACAAATTGGATCACCTAGGATATTTAGTTGTAGACAATATTATCCTTTCTAGGTGTATCAAATAGAAAAGGATTTATTAAAGGTTGTATGCTTTGCTCACAAACACATTAGAAGGGCTGAAGAAATAGACACTAACCTGAAATTCCCGCACCATAATAAACCCATGCCACAGAATTGGACTGCCCGAGGAGCTGCTGTTTCTGTTATGACCCGGATGATGCAGCATCAGGAAGTTGAGTGAGTCAATACAGTGAATCACCATATGCATTTGCCCCAGAAATCACTCCACTAGAAATACAAGTACAAGTATGTATAGATTTACATATTAGAATTTTTATTGCTACAGTGTGTGTTGTGGCAAAAACTGGAAACAAAGTGAACACCTAATAAGAAATGACTGAGATTATTATGGAACATCCACATATGTAATATTATGAAACAGTTAACAATAAAATAGAACTATGTAAATTGACTTATAAGGATGTGCATAAGATACTGTTGAGTGAAAAAAGCAAAATTTCATTTGTAAAGCATTAACCAAAAAACCTGCATATGCATGTATACATATGGAGGGATGTATCCTAGGGTGTTATGGTGGGTGCTTTGTGGACAGGTGGGGGTTGAGGATTATGTTCAAGAAGAGAAGAGAGAGAAGTAGTAGCCAAGATTCCCTCCAATTAGGAAATTGTAAATATACAAACACATATATATATAGAAGTATATGTGTATATATAGTTATGGTTATATTTAAATACTTAGAATTATGTATTAAAAAACAAAAGATAATTTTTAAGACTAGGAGAATAATAAGTTATTTTCTTTAAAAAATTCATATTTGTACTTGATTCTATAAAATACTGTATTTAATCAAATTAATCCTCCTGTTAATTTTCTCTCTAAACCCAGGCTTTCTTCCCCGACCATCCTTTCCAGATTTTGCTGTCATTCCAGTCTACAGTAAACCTGGAAGTACTTCTAGAATTATTTTGGAGGTATGTAGAAGATACTGATATAATTGTGTGCCCAGTAGTCCCTTTTTCATTTTTTTCTGGGAACTCCATTCTCTGACACACACCCCACCACCATCGCCACCACTGTATGTTCACTGTGGAGGAATCTATGTTCTTATAGGACCCAAGAGTCTGAGCACAGTTGATTGGTTCAGTGATGAGTGCCTGACTCAGCTGGACCAATGAGCAGCTGTGTGTTAGGAGGAAATACCCCCATACTAAAAGGGTCTGAATATTAGTAGTAAACTAATTATATTAGTTAATATTTAAACTAATTGTGTCACAATCTAAAATCCATCCTAAGAATTGTAAAAATGGAAGGGCAGGCACTGGTTTTATATCCCCAGCACCTTGCAGAATGCATGACAAAATGGGTGTTGAATAGATTATTATTAAAATACTTAAAATAAGTGTGTAGGTGTTTTATAGTATCTGAGCTCATCTAATCTTGTGTAAGGTTTTTATTAATTAATGACATTGAAAATGAGACAATTCTCTAAGGTCAAAAGAGGAATTTATTAAAAGGTTACAGGGATATCCCAGAAACCAAGGGCAGAGATGCCATTCATGAACTGCACCAAGTCTGCATAGCACACTGTATAGAAAACTCAAGAGACTTTTCTATATTTGTTCTCTATTTTTCAGTCTACAAGCCAAAAAATGGTGAAGTTTGCTTTGCCTCTGTTTAAAAGAACAGTCAGTCACAAATTGAAATCTCTTAATCCTGGTTTTAAATTCCCAAGGGAAAGATTCTGATTGATTCAGCATGAGGCAGGTCTCAAACTGGGCCAATCAACTGCAACCATTGGGTTAAGGCCATGTTTTCAAAGCCTCATTGTTAACCATGGATTGTGCAGTTAAAAAAGAGTGGTAACTAGAAAAGATAGTAAAGTTGTGAACTGAGTGGACAATCAATAGCTGTGAAGTCTACATAGCTTTAATGTGAAGATTCTGGGGGTCAGTGCAATTCATAAGAGTATATTGAACCTAAGACCTTCCAGAATCACATATAGATTACAATTCTCTGTGTCTAAAATTGGAATTCAAAGCAGAGACAAATGTGAAAGGGACTAGAAACTTGAGTGTGTCATTTACTTCAAGATTTTATTGTGATGTTTCTTCTGCCTGAAATGTACATCTCTCCTTCCTCCTGCATCAGATTTCTATTTGGTCTTCACGTTTCACAATAGACATTACTTCTTTCAGAAAACCTCTATTAATCCTCCCAAGATCAAGTTAACTGGCCCTCATATGGTGTACTTACATTGGGAGAGACAATTTGCTATGGGTCTGGAATGTTCCTAAATCATTTTGCTGTGCATTCTGAGAATGTAAGTCTTAGACCACTCTTTACCCCTGCCATTTCTTAGGGTTGTGTTTGGAGCAAGCAACCCTGAAAGATGAGATAATATCTCCCCACCAACAAAAAGCAGGCTTAATTCCATTTACTCTATAAACAGTAGTCCCCTAAATTCAGCATGCTTCTCTTGTAATACAACCCACTTCAGGCATCCAAGATAAGGCTTTTGCATTGTCCCCACCAGACCAGGAGTGTTTAGTTTGCTAGGGCTGCCATAACTAACACCAGACTGGGTGGCTTAAACGATAGAATTTGTTTCCCCACAGTTCTGGAGGCTGGGAGTCCACGATCAAGAGGTCCACAGAAGCCTCTCTCATTGGATTGCAGGTGACCACCTTCTTATTGTGTCCTCACGTGGTCTTTATTCTGTGTGTGAGTGCTCCTGTTTCTCTCCATGTTGAAATTCCTCTTCTTATAAGAACAGCAGGACAGATGCCCCCCTATGTTTATTGCTGCACTATTTACAATAGCCAAGATATGGAAGCAACCTAAATGTCCACCAGTAGATGAATGGATAAAGAAGATGTGGTACATACACACTATGGAATATTACTCAGCTATAAGAAAAAAACAGATCCTGCCATTTGCAGCAACATGGGTGGAGCTGGAGGGTGTTATGCTCAGTGAAATAGGCCAGTTGGAGAGAGACAAGTACCAAATGATTTCACGCATATGTGGAGTATAAGAACAAAAGAAAACTGAAGGAACAAAACAGCAGCAGAAGCACAGAACCCAAGAAAGGACTAACAGTTACCAAAGGGAAAGGGACTGGGGAGGACGGGTGGGAAGGGAGGGATAAGGGTGGGAAAAAAGGGGGCATTACGATTAATATGTATAGTGTGGGGGGGGGCACGGGGAGGGCTGTGCAACACAGAGAAGACAAGTAGTGATTTTACAGCATCTTACTATGCTGATGGACAGTGACTGTGAAGGGGTATGTGGGGTGGACTTGGTGAAGAGGGGAACCTAGTAAACATAATGTCCTTCATGTAATTGTAGATTAATGATGCCAAAATAAAATTTAAAAAAAACAGCAGAAAATTCCATTTATCTTTATACTATACCCATTTTCAGCTATTTCTTTTTTTAATTTTTTAAAATTGAAATATAGTTGATACACAATATTACAGTGGTTTCAATTATACAGCATAGTGATTTGACAGTTACTTACATTATTAAATACTCACCCCAATTAGTGTAGTTACTATCCGTTAACACAGAAAGATGTTAAGGAATTATTGTGTATATTCTCTATGCTGTACTATGTATTAGTCTCTATGACTAATGCATATTATGATTAAAATTTTGAACCTCTCCCGCATGGTAACCACCAGTCACTTCTTGGTGTCTATAAGTCTATTGCTGTTTTGTTTGTTTTCTTTTTATATTCCACAGGCAAATGAAATCATATGGTATTTGTTTTTCTCTGTCTGCATTATTTTACTGAGCATAGTGCCCTCTGGGTCCATCCATGTTGTCACAAATGGCAGGATTTCTGATCAGCAACGTGATACTTTGGATGGTTTCCTAAGGAACCAGTCTGTCCATCTAAAAGCTGAATCCAGTTAGTACTATGTGAAACTGGCATTCAACATGATAGATTTTTTAAATTTTTGCATGCCATTGTAAGGCATAGCCTTCTCAATAGAAAGATATTTGCTAGTGTAACTTCTTAAGGTTTCTTACTCATCTCAGGGAGACTTTTCGAAACCCAAGTAGAACTCTTGTTGCTGTTAAGATAGTTTCTATGAGGTAAGCCTCTAATGAGCAGAGGTCATCACTAATAGTGAGAGATACCTTGAAAACAAGCTGAAGATGTGGGATTTGTTCATGGTGTTAGCTGGAATGGCCTGAAAAATAAATTCACTACAAATAGATTGTTAAGAAGCTTGAGTTTTCAAAACTGTTGTTTGGAAATACTGTTTTTAAAAATGCTGTGTGCTCGGGCACCCTTTTTTACCATTGCAATTTGTTCTCAACTAATATATAGAGTTGCTTGTTTTTCTCTGAAGTTCTGATCTAAAGTCACCCTGAAACATGAAAACAAATTTTATGACTGGGTGATTCACTTCCTTGACAGTGTTAAGATCCTTTTAGTCATTACTTTAGGTAAGAAACTAAATGAAATAATACCACCAGTTATAGTTCAGTCTTCAAGGAAACAGTGGATTGATGATTCTCTTGCTTCCTTAAATTCCATCCTTAAAAATAAAAGACTAAAAAAAAAAAAAAAGAACAGCAGGTAGATTGCTTTAGGGCCCACCCAAACGACCTCCTTTTAACTTAATCATCTCTTTAAAGGCCCTGTCTCCAACCACAGTCACATTTTGAAGAACTGGGGTTGTGCTTCAACATATAAATTATGGAGGACAGGGACATAGGTATCCAACACAAACCATTATTCAGGCTCTGACACTGAATAATAAAGTCCTTTTTCTCTGACCCAGGAATCTTGTCTTTTGACAGCATTCCTGAAACAGTCATAGGCTAACTTATTAGTTTATAAGAGGCTAAAATCCCAGATCCTGCACAGCTCTTGACACCTATATTTTAGCCCCTATCACACAACTTACAGTATCTCTTTGACTTTCTTCTTCACTAAACCACAGGAGCTTTGAAGCCAAAGTATAATGTTTAAAACACAGACATTGAATAATTATTTGCTGAATGAATAAAATTTCATTTATGACAAAGAATCTGGTTAAGACATTAGTTGATCTGAAGAGCTATGCTTTCTAAGATATGGATTAAGATGAGAAAAGAAAAGGTTGGTACAGATTCAGTACTGCTTAATGAGCGTTCTGATACAGTCATATAGCTTCCTTGATATGTTCCCAAGAAAACTAGATGTTGCCACAAGTGTTATATAATTTATTAGGCTATATTTTACTACCATCCAATACTAGTTACCTAGATTATTTCTCTGGAAATTTTGTAAAGTTTGATTTTGGATGAATGTGAACAAATGTGTTCCACACAATTTTTTTTTTTTTTTTTGAGAGGGCATCTCTCATATTTATTGATCAAATGGTTGTTAACAACAATAAAATTCAGTATAGGGGGGTCAATGCTCAATGTACAATCATTAATCCACCTCAAGCCTAATTCTCGTCAGTCTCCAATCTTCTGAAGCATAACGAACAAGTTCTTACATGGTGAACGAATTCTTACAGAGTGAATAAATTCTTACTTGGTGAACAGTACAAGGGCAGTCATCACAGAAACTTTCGGTTTTGATCATGCAATATGACCTATAAACCATCAGGTCAAATATGAATATTCATTTGATTTTTGTACTTGATTTATATGTTGATCCCACATTTCTCCTATTATTATTATTATTTTTATTTTTAATAAAATGCTGAAGTGGTAGGTAGATGCAAGATAAAGGTAGAAAACATAGTTTAGTGCTGTAAGAAGGCAAATATAGATGATCAGATGATCAGGTGTGTGCCTATGGACTAAGTATTAATCCAGGCTAGACAAGGGCAGCAAGACATCCACGGATGCAGAAGATTTCTCTCAAAGCAGGGGGGGTGAGGTTCTGAGCCTCACCTCTGTTGATCCCCAAATTCTCACCTGATGGCCCCCCTGCGACTGTGCCTGTCTTAGGTTGTTCCTCCCTTGAGGAATCTTACCCGTCTCTGGCTAACCAGTCATCTTCCGGGGCCATACAGGGAAATGTAAAGTTGGTAAGTGAGAGAGAAGCCATATTGTTTGCAAAGGTTAGCTTTTTACTTCTTTGCAGATTTATGCCCTGTGGCTTCTATGCCCAGCACTTGTCTCGAGGTATCTTTACCACCTGGAGGAATTATGATACTCGGTAAATTCGATATGAGGCACAAATTCTATTTAAGGTTTGTAATTAGGAAGGAAGAAGAAAAGCTATAGATGTAGCATATGAAGGAAACTTGGGAGGATTGATTATTTCTTTGACATATCTTCTTGTATAGTACCTTAAGTATGTATAGGTTTTAAACTACTAACTAATTTGCACACACATATTAACATAATAGGAATACGGTGACATAAACAAAGCAAATCTATAATTACCAGCCATCTCCAGTGAAGCCAAGAAAACCATTTAGGCACCCTAGGCATTTGTGAAAATTTATCTATGATATGATGGATATTGTCCAACTGTACTTGAACCATCAGACAAATTAAAGCAGCCCATTTCTGGGATCTGTTCACATCCCATATGTTCTTTTAACCATAGATAGTCTATAGTCATGAGATTTTGGGGTGCTACAACTTGCACCCCTCCCAACTCCTGGTTGAGTTCCAACAGTACAGATCCAGTCAAATTCGTTGTCTCACTGTATGCACATGCCAGCCTAGACATCTCCCTCCTCCTTCTTATGGCAAGTCCAGGAGACGGTGGGCTGGATGCAGCCACAACCGCAGCATCGTCCGGATCCCTGTGGAGGCTTTTTGATGATCATCCCCCGGCACGAGTCCTCCAGAGAGTGCTGATGCCGGAAGCTCCTCCTCATATCGTATCTTAGTTCATTTTCTGGGTATCCAAGCTAGGCCTTGATCTTCTGCGTAGAAACAAACAGACCCTTTGCCCACACTTTGACATGCCCTCTATACCACTGTGCAGAACTCATTGGAGGTCAGCACACAGTAACTGCTTTTTTTTTTTTTTTTTAATTTTTTAATTAAGAGAAAGGAATATTATCAGAAAAGAGTACCTCCATAGCTGATCATCTGACACCCTTTAAGTGATCAACATTAAGGATATTTAAAGCATGCGTTGATCTTTGATTTACCAATAGTTTTATCCTGTTAAGGAGTAATCCCCCTTTTCTTTCTTTCTTTCTTTTTTTTTTTTTTAAATTTTTAATCTACACTTACCTGAAGAATACTATGTTTACTATGCTCTCCCCTATATCAGGTCCCCCCTAACAACCACATTACGGTTACTGTCCATCAGCTTAGCAAAATGTCCACACAATTTTTTAAAGTGATAGCTAGAGCAAAGTAAAGCCTTCTACTTATATAATGCAGACACCCCCACAAAATAAAATTTAGCAATGAAAGTAGTATTAAATAATGCCATATTTAGCCCTACAATTTACCAGTGATTTACTACCAGCTTTTAAAAATCTTTCCAGAGTATAAAGAGCAGTCTCTACAGTCTCTGCTCAGCATATGGGAAAGATTTTGCCCTCAAACACTTTGCTCATAGCAAGAATGCTGAGAAGCCCAGTTAAAGCCAGCGGATTCTGACTGCGGCCTGGGCAGAGGGTGCAGAAAACCTGTGTCCGTTCTGAGAGGTGAGCTCCTCTGGATCACCCAGCCTGAAAAGAATATTTCCTTTTAATAGATTCAAAACGTAAACAGATAAAAGAAGGAAAAACAATCAACAAATGTAGATAAAATGGTCAGAAAAGAGAGGCAAGACAGTGGCTCTAACTCTTGGGGCCCCTGCTAGTCTCTCCCCAGATCCAACTTCCAGCCTCTGAGGAGTGGCCGAGACCAATCATTCCTGAGCAGTCACCCAGGACAGGAGCTTCCTGACTGACGAGAAGCTCACCCACCAGGCTCAGGGCAAGCTCGACCAAAACTCCTGCTACCGCAGCACCCAGCTCCTCACTCCTGGCTTGGGCCTTGGTCCAAAACTCAGTGGGGGTGCCCAGTAAACACGTGCTGGGATGAGCGAAGTGTAAGGGCAGGGGATTGGTGAGAATGAAGGAAATCACAGTCCAGTGGAGAAGAAACAAGAGAGAGGACCTGGTGGTGCTGGTGTGAACAGAGGGCTGTGCGAGGTGGTGTGGGAAGAGGAGGGGCCTGACATTTGCTCTGCATTCGTAAACACAGTGAAATTCCTTGGCTAAAGGCATTTCCCTAAACTGCGCATACATTTTTTTTCAGTGGGGCCCTTTCTCTCGTCCCAGGGCAAACCACTGTTTAAGTCCTTAATAAACGGTTTCCTCCAAGCAGTTGACAAAAACCGGAGGTGAGGGTCCGGGCGTGCCAAGGCCTCGGCGATGGAGGGCGCAGCCTGCACCCCTGGGCTCTCCGCTGCAGCCCCTGGACCTCGGTTCTCAGAGCGCTCAGCGCGGCTCGGGGAGGAGGGGACGCGGCCGCCGTGGACCCCGTGCAGCGCGCAGGGCAGCCGAGCACCGCGCGCGCGAGCGGAAGGGCCTGCGGAGAGCCGGGGCGGGGAGGCGGGCCGCCGCGCACAAGCCCGCCCCCGGGTGGGCCCCGGCTCCCCGCCCTCCCCGCCGCCGCCAAGCCGACCGCCGCGGCCGGCGACCATGCGCCGCCTCCCGAGGGCCCTGCTGCTGCCGGTGCCGCTCGCCCTGCTCGTGGCCGCCGCGGCCCCCGAGGCGCCCGTCAGCGCGCCGCGGAGCCTGGTGTGGGGGCCCGGACTCCAGGCAGGCGTCGTTCTGCCCGTCCGCTATTTCTACCTGCAGGCCGTGAACTCGGAGGGCCAAAACCTCACCGGCTCGCCGCAAGGTAGCGTTCAGACCCGGGCCTCCCTCGCCCTACAGCCCGCTCCCCCGCGCGTCCCCGCCGCGCCCGGGCCTCTCGGGACTCCGCCCGCCGCCTGCGTGGGCGTCCGTCGCCCCGCCTTGGGTCTGGTCACCTTTTCCGTCCACCTGCCCTGCACAGGCGGAAGGAGTCGCAACAAAAGTTTATTGAATGAATGAATGAACGAACGAAGGAACGAACGCCGAGGGCCCTGGCTCGTTTACTGTACTGGGACTGAAGTTCGGTGTTAACGAGTGCGGTGTGAGTCACAGGTTGGAGGTGGTCTTTCCGCCTCTGACGTAGTCAGCCGCGCTGCTGCAGTGCGGAGATGGCCCGCACGTGTTGAGTCATCCAGCCCAGAATTGTCGGATTACGTTGTTCAGGTCTCCTGGGTTTGAACAGGAAACCCCTACACTAAGGAAATGTCAGAGCTGTAGGCAGAAAAGGAAGCAGTTTTGCAAGCTAGATTTTTGTTTTCTTATAGTTTTGAGTTTTTGAAAGCAGATTTCAGGAATCTGTGAACTCAATAGAACTTACTAGGTGTTCCCTCTACCAAGGATGGATCTTGTCCAGAATCCCTGCTGCCCAGATGTCCTCCCACATTCTCCTTCATATGTTACCTTTGCTACTTCTTACAGCTTGTTCTGCTAGTTTCAAGCTGTTGCCAGTCAGGATTTGCTAATTTTTTGTCTAATATAAATCCAGCCAGTTTGCAACCTGTTTTATTAGCAGGCACTCAGAATAACCCAGGGCCTCTCCCCTGCACAGTGAAAAGCTGTGATTTTTTTTTTTTTTCAGTTTTAGAGACTTTCCATGACCTTAAGGATCAGAAGATTCTTAAACCCAGATGCAAAGTCTTTCACATGGAGTGTATCTTCTTTTTTATAGTTGTATTTTCTAAAATTGTTTATAATATTACAATGGGGGGCTACTTTAGGAAGAAAAGAAGGAAAAAAATTATACAGGAAAAAAAATCACATGATTCAAAATGAAATACTTCTTATCTTATTATAAATTAGAATAAAATTCCATTTTTTAATCTAAAAATATTGTCAAAGTTTTTTCTAAGTGATAAGATCCAAAGTTGTTAAGGCAGCAATGAGATACTCTCAGACAGTGATCTTTATCCTGGGCTGGTGGGAGCACAAATTGGTAAAATGCTTCTGGAAATTTTCCAAATACATCAAGAGCCTTAAACATTTACAAACCGAACATACAAAAATAAATAAATAAAATGAGTTTCAACAGTTAGAAAATGTAATTTTTTTTGAGGATGTCACTTACAAAAAATGTCCATGCCCTTTAATCTGATCATCTGGTTTCTAGATAGCTCTATTGAGAAAATTATTAGAATGTGGTCAAAGGTTTATATGCAGGGATATTCTTGCAGCATTATAATTATTTATTACAGCAAATTTAAATAGCCAACTATAGGTAAATAAAATATGGTATATTCATGTGATGGAATCTTTGACAGCCCATTAAAAGTAACATTTTAGATTACACTTACATGAGGTACCTAAAGTAGACAAATTCATATAAACAGAAAGTAGAGTGGTGGTTGCCCAGGGGCTGATGTAAGACGGAAATGTGAAGTTGTTGAATGGGTATAGATATTCTGTTTTGCACAATGAAAAAGGTGTAGATTCGGTGCATAAAAATGTGAATATACTTAACATGACTGAACTGTATACTTAAAAATGGTCAAGATGGTCAATTTTAAGTTATACCTGTTTTACCACAATTAGAACTTAAGAAGATTTTTAGAGTAACATTTTAAAAGATTACTTAATAATGCTTATACTAGGTTAAGGATGGAATAAAGAGAAAAGAAATTATAAAGTTTCATTCCAATTTTTTAATAAATAAACCAGTATCAGGGCTTATAGCAAGAGAGGAAGGATGTTTTTTCACTCTTCTTTTTTCTCAAGAAAAATTTCCTCCAAAATGATCATACAGTTTTTTTAATCAGGAAAGAAATGTCATAAGAAAAAAAAACCCCAAAACTAAAGACTTTCACTAAGTCTTTTCATACAACTGCATTTTCATTCCCTTAGATTCTCCTTGTTTCCTTTCATGCTACTTGACTTCCAGCTACCATTTAAAAGGCTGCCCTGTAGTTCTGAAAAGCTCACCTAACCTGTTTCTTCCTTCTGTTATCACCATTCATTTGCAAGTCCTGAAATTTTTCCTCCTTCAAGAAGTAAATGAAAAAGAGGCTAACTTTTCTCAAGCTGTAGACTGTCTTACATGACCTACCAAGATTCCCTTACTAATTATCATTCCCATTTAAAGTATCACATTTATCTAAATACCATTATTACACTGAACATCTCCAGATACCTAAGTAACACTCGTGAATTTTAATGGTCTAAAGCAGGGGACCTCAAACTGCAGTCCACAGACAGAAATTAGGGGGTCTGTGATCTTGGATGGGAAAAACAACTATCTCTATTCTCACTAACTTCTGATTTAAATTGGTATTTCCTTATGTTACGAATATAGGCAGAACCTCTTGATATTGCTATATTCCCAGCATCTAGTACAATGCCTGACAGAGCTAGATGCTCAGTAAATATCGTAGAAGAAAAGAAAAAAGGGGTTGAGGGTGGGTGTTTGGAATATGTCAAGATAGTAGGATAAAAATACTATTGTTCTACTCAGTCCTCCTCTACTTCATTAGTAATGGTAAATAATCTTACCTCCTAGTTGTGTAGCACTTCTGTGTTTTAAACTGTGCCCTATTTAATTTGTTCTCCTTAATTGTCTGGGACGTAAAAAGGATATATGTTATTATTTTCAGTTTTCATATAAGAAACTGAGTGAAGTTAAAGTATCCTGCCTGTGGTCCCACAGTAGTTAACTGTCAGAGCCAAGACTAGACTGCAGCCTGTTGAATACCTAGTTCAATGTTCTTTCCCTTTAATCAAATCACCCATAATATGATTGTCACAAATCTGTTTTCAATAAGTTCCTGAAGAGTGTGTCCATAGTCAACAGACAGCCAGACATTTTTGGAGGATTCCATTTAGCCTCAAGGCAAAAAAAAATTGGCCTTCTGGAACTGTTCCCTTAGCCCTGTGGGGTCAGCATTTTGTTGCAGCTGCAGAGCCTTAATAAACTTCCTAAACAATAGAGGAGGCAGTAACTCCATTGCGTCATGGATGCCACAAATTGTTCCTTCAACTTTCAATTCTGTGAATTTATATGCTAACATTATGCAATGTGACAATGAGTGGATTCAGGAAGGGCTATGAAAGGTGTTCAAATATTGTCTGTTACTCATGTGCATGTGACCTTGGGCAAGTCACTTAACTTCTTGGAGCCTTGGTTTCCTGATCTGTAAAATGGGGGTGACAATGCCTACCTTACAAATTCTTGTAGGAAATAAATAAGATAGAAAATCCATATGAAAATCTCAAGCTCAGGCACTGGCATATAATAAGTGCTAAGAAAGTGAATTTTTTTTAAATGTGCTTTTGAGTTCTTGTTCTCAAATCAAAAGTTTTCAAAGTTTCTCATTCTAAGGATTTAAGAGAGATACTGCTAACCTATTGTCTGCATAGTCACCACATTCTTACTCAATTAGCTCTCTCTCTTAAAGAAGTTTTAATTTGTGAAGTAGAAAAACTCAAGATGAGCTGCAATTCTGTTCCATTACTTAAGCCCCTAGGGCAAATGAGAATCTACATTCCTTCCATTTGAAGCAATGCAAAAAGTATACTCTTTTCATTTTTTCTTTTATGAGGTTAGAATTGCTTATTTCTTTTTCAGTCCTGAGCATTATTAGTTTGCACTGACGCTAACATTAGTTTCCTGCCAACAATGACACAGACATGAAAAATAACTATAAAAATATCTGAACATTTAAAATATGTATTTGGCTGTATTCTATTTTTATACATATTTTGAAATATAACTTTACAATGCTATTTCAAATGTGAAAAATATTATAACTGGAAGAGAGCCTAGAGATCTAGTACAGTACTTGAAATTTAGAAATAATGTAGCATTTTGGAGCTGGGTATTTTTTTTCTGTTTTCTTCTTGCAAAAATTCAAAGACATTAATATGCTTCTATCTGTTTTGTTTATTTAAAATAATAAACTTAATGGAGAACAAGACTGTTTGATCAGGAGACAAAATTTCTGTTCTGTTTCCACTTGGGGAAGGGAATAAAGGAAATGACCTTCCATTTCCCAGGCTCTGCTCTCCTGATTTTCAGTCTTCCACACTGCATTACCTTTCTGAAGCCAAGTGAGAAATAACACAAAGCAGTAACTTCTGTGTTCCATTTAAGCATTTCAGGTAATTGGCTAACATAATAGTTTCACATTAAATTATTACCTTTTCTTACAACATCCACTAGGTTTATTACAGTTCATTTATTTTAAAATTTTCTTTACATATTTCTATCACAGTCATTTCAAGGATCCTAAAATGTATGTTTGGTACTTAATTATTTAATAGGAAGATCTCAGATACTACATTACCATTTCTAACTAGAAGAGACTGAGAAACATTTCTCCTGACCCACAAGAAGAAAGAAAACCCTTAAATATCAAAAAAATAGAATTTACAGACTAAAAATAGGAGAAAAAAACTTGTTTCAGTAATTTCAAAATAGATAATGTTAATATATTTCAAAATAGAGTTAACAATATACACCACTTTCTTAAAATATTTCCCTTTGATATGGTGATTAACCGTGCTTAGGACATTAACTGACCTTTATTCTTAAAGCTCCTGAGGATTAGGTTCCTGCTGAGTGCAGGTGTGGTAGCCACAGCACTCTGAAGAAAAGTGTTTATTCCTGGGCCACAGTAACATTCATCAAAACAGTATTGTTTCAAAGCCTAATTAATACTGCAAAAAAAGAAGGAAAAGTTTGCTAAGCAGGTACTTTTTACTCTGAAACACAAAACCCACAGAATTTTAGAGTTGAAAGGGTTGTTAGATCATCCTAGTATATCTGTTTAATTTCAACATGAGGAAACAAGCTTAAGAGAAATAAACTCTAGTATTTACAAAGATGTGTGTGTGTCTGTGTGTGCATGTTGTATTTTACAAGGAGAAAGTTGGATTGCCTTTAGACCTCTGTCATTCTAAGAGTTCATGGATTTTTAACTATCCAGGCTTTAAACCTACCCAAAAGAGAAAAGGTCAAATTCACAAAAAGTTAATCTCTTCCTTGCTTTTAAAAATTAATTTGGCTCATTCAATAATCTTTATTAAATGACTAATGGTCAAATGTTGAATCAGATGCTTCGTTTGAAGACATAAACCAGATGTAGTTCATGGCCTCAAAGATTTTCCAAACTAAAATTATTTTGTTTACCATTTGTGGTATAGAAAAGGAGTAACTTCTATGTAAAGACACCTATTCAACAATTGTTAAGACAAATAACCATGAACTAGTTGAGTTTTATATATATACATATATATATATATATGTATATATATATATATATATATATATATTTTTTTTCTTTCAGGTCAAACGCTATTCAAAGTAGTAATCAAATCTCTTTCACCTAAAGAGTTAGTCCGGATTCATGTCCCTAAACCTTTGGACAGGAATGATGGGACATTTTTGATGCGATATAGGATGTATGAAACTGTCAGCGAAGGGCTGAAGATAGAGGTACTTTATGGTGATGAACATGTGTCTCAGTCTCCCTATATTTTGAAAGGTAAGTGATCACTAAGTGATCCAGAGGCAGCCTTAGGTGCGGACCTGATGCCTTTTTGAATGGGTTGTGTGCAACAGAGTAAACATGGTATATGAACCTCCTGGGGCTCAATTTAATTTGAAATTTTAAGGAAAAAAAACTAAAGAGGTTTAAATGTTAAACAAAGAAGTCTGATAAAGTATCTTCTATATTCCTAAAGGTTTTCCTATTTAACAGTTGTTTTGAGCAATTTAATAATGAGCTTTGATGTAGTTTTCTTCATGTTTCTTGTGCTTGGTTTTGTGGACCTTATTGAATCTTTAGGTTTATAGTCTTCATTAAATCCAGAAAAATTTTGGCCATTATTTCTTTGGATATTTTTTCTGTTCTATCCCGGATTCCTCCATGCATTCTAATTACCCACATATTAGGCTTGAAATGATCCCACAGTTCATTGATGCCCTTTTCATTTGTTAAATTCTTTTACTCATTTCATTTTGTGTAGTTTCTACTGCTATATTATTAAGTTCACTGATCTTTTCTTCTGCCATATCCAATTTGTCATTAATTCCATCCAGTGTATTTTTCATCTCGTGATGCTTTTTCATCCTCTCTAGCTTTCTTCTAGGATGCAGTTATTTGGAAACACTTGAACCTTTCAAATTTTGCTTCTCCAGTTTGTTAGGCAAGTCCAGAGCCATGTTTAATCAAGGGCTAATTCCTCCTCACTACATGGGTGATATCTCTCTACCGTTCTACCCAGATGCCATGAATTAAGCTGCTCTCCACCTTGGCTGGTATGAATAGGCACTATTCACAAGCCTGTGTGAACAAGGGGTCCTGTGCCTCTCTTCCTTGTGTGGTTCTTTTCCTGCCTTGGAGAGTGTGCTCACCAATGCTCTCATCAGGACACCTCAACACAGGAAAGAAACTGCAGATCTCTGCAGCATGCTCTCTCTGTCTTTTCAAAAAGTCTGTCCTACAAATCCTACCTGCCTTTATCCCCCTGGACTTTGAACTCAGTGAGACTGCTGGGCTCTGCCTGGATTCCTCCTCCTGGAATCTGGAAACTCTCCTAGGCAGTAATTATTAGGAATTATAAGGTTCACCTCATGTTTTCCCAGCTCTCAGACTCACTGTCCTTCCTTGCCTTATGTCTGGTGTCTTAAAAACTATTGTTTCATGTATTTTGTCTGTTTACTTGGTATTTCAGTTAGGGGAGTAAATTGATCCATGGTACTCACCTTGATCTGAAAGAGAATCCTCAAGAAATTTAAATAATTTTTAAAATTGTTTTTGTGGACATATTTTGAAATAAGATAAAATTTGTATAATTCTTTTACAAATGAGTCTTGAGAGAAGTTTTATACTTATGACTGGGTACTTTAAAATCACATGACCAGACATATGTGGGTCACATGTTTTCTCATATACGTGCTGATGGAAATGATTTTAGGGACTCCGAGAAAGAGATACCCCTTGTTGTAAAAAATCACCACCCCAACCATGTCATAATGCCTGAGAAGAAATACATTTTCTTTTTCTTTGTTAAAAGGTAAGTTGTTTTATGTTCATCAGCCATTTATAACTCACCAGAACTGAATTTATCAGTTAATTGACTAAGAGTGGGTTATATTGGGAGAGAGCATGTGCTCTACTAGTTTGTCTAGGGTAGTAAAAAAGGCGGATAAAAAATAGAAGCATGGGACC
Organism: Manis javanica; assembly: GCF_040802235.1. Classification (NCBI taxonomy): domain Eukaryota; kingdom Metazoa; phylum Chordata; class Mammalia; order Pholidota; family Manidae; genus Manis; species Manis javanica. Next base: position 113,410,563 of record NC_133161.1, read on the forward strand.
CCAACATATCTACTTTCACCACTGATTTGTTTGGGGCAGATTATGGCTGTCTGGATAATCTTAGAATTCACCAAGAAGACATCCTGTGTTCATGTCAGAGCGGTGTGTTCATACTGACACCATGCCCTGTGTGGGGTGCTTGTTCATGGAGTGATGAGGTGTTGTACGTTTTGCTTTCCCAGGCCCAGTGTACCATGAGTACTGCGAGTGTCCGGAAGAGGATCCTCAGGCCTGGCAGGATACTCTTTCTTGTCCAACCGAGGAACCACAGATTGCCAAGGATTTTGCTTCTTTCCCCAGCATCAATCTCCAGCAGATGCTAAATGAAGTTCCAAAAAGGTTTGGGGATGAGAGAGGTGCCATCGTTCATTACACGATTCTTGATAACCACATCTACCGGAGGTCCTTAGGGAAGTACACAGACTTCAAAATGTTCTCAGATGAGATTTTGCTGTCACTGGCAAGAAAGGTATGAGAACTGATTCATTCGTTCCAAAACTGTATAGTTCAATTATTTAGTTGTGAACATTTAAATGCTTAGAATAACAATGGCAAAAAATGGAAATTCCAGGCATAGAAATGTGAATCTAAGATATCTTCCACCTGATTGTTCATAAATTCTCCATTTTTATGGATCTCATTTCCTCCAACATTTAAATTAAATGGTTTAGCTCCCATTCCAAGTAAGAAGGCCCTACAGGCCACTCCCAAGTTTTCTGTGAACTCCCATTTACAGCCTCAAAGTCCCTTCTTGAAATTCTCCCTTCCTGCTGAATGCTCCTTCCACTCAGATTTCATTTTCTGCAGCTTTTCTTCCTGACACCTCAAAATGACCATTTTTCTTAATTTTACCCTATGAGCCCCTAAAAGATAGTGTGCATGGCACATTTTGTTGAATGTTGAAGTAACAGTTATTTTATACTCATGCATAGTAAAAAAAAAAAAATCTAGCATTTAAAAATTGGCATCCCTGTATTAATCAGACTTTTGATCACCCTTGCCTCTGGAAATTTCTCACTGGCTGGTCTTGATCTTTAGGTCTTGACCTCTTACTAAATATGGTTAGGCCCTCTGTCTTTCAGATTTCCCCACATCCCTAACAACTCCCCCAACCGCTCTATTCAACCTCTTTCCACATTTGCAAAACTGTTAAGCAGAGCAATTCAAACTGCCGTTTTTTCTTCCTTCTTCCTGACCCTGCAGACTGAAGAGTGGGGATGGGCATTTTTTACCTTTCCCACCCACAAAGACCATCAAGGTGGTTTTCTCAACCAAAAGTCAACCTTGCTGATATGAGTGGTACAGTTCTCCAAGTACGTGGAATGTGTGGAGGCCATCAATTCTTATTTTAGGCAGCCGCAATTGCCTCCTTCCCATCAGGCAGCAATGTGAGCATTTGAGCATGTCATGGGCACAGGATCAGGAAGTGGGGCACACTCCTTGGGCTTCCACAAGTCCACCTTGCCCTGTATTCCTGTACCTTTCACTCATGTTTCTGCATCTGTAACAGTGGTTTCAACCAGAGATGACTTTTGCCCCTTAGAGGACAAATTTCAATGTCTAGAGACATTTTCAGTTGTCACAACTCAGGGCCTGCTCCTGGCATCTAGTGGGGAGAGGCCCTGGATGCTGCTAAACACCCTACAGTGCACAGGACAACCCCCAGCAAATACTTACGCAGCCCATAATGTCCATAGTGCCGAGCTTGAGAAACCCTGCTCTATAGTGAGAACTTCTGATGTGGAGCTCGCTAATGGGCTTATGAATGACAGGGGAAGCAGAGGGTGAACAGTCACATCCATCCCTTGCCCTTTCCATTTGTTCCAGGTTCTTTGCCTAGTGGCTGGGAAGAAATCTAAGACAACTGACTCTCACCGCTGGCCTTTGAGCAGCCTGTCCTAGTGGGACTTGTCGGTCTTATGTGGAAGTGAGAGTGAGATGTCAATACAAACTAATTACCTCAACATGATAGGCCTGTAAGAAAAGTATGTACTCAGGGTTAAACTGCCTGAGGATGGTGAGTCAAAGAGGAGTTAACATTAGAAGGTTGAGAAAGGAGACTGCCAAATGACTAAGCAAAGAAGAATATTCCAAATAGAGTTACATATTGAAGGGGCTGGCATTTTCAGAGAGCAGCCTGAAGTTTACTGGTACATGGGCAATGGAAGACGAGGCTCAAAGCTAAACTGGAGCGAGATAGCAGGGCCTTGATTTCTAACCAGAGAGTTTAGACCTTGTCCCGTAGGTTTGAGGTTCTGCTAACCTTGGTAGTTAGCATTAATTTGGGTTTTGGAAATTTGGGTAGCACTGTTAGAGCAGATTAGAGTGGGGAGAGGCTAGCATCAGAACATCTAGTAAGGAAGTTATTGCAGCAACCTAGGCAAGATGTGACAAAGGCCTAAACTAAGGCACTGATGACAGAGATAGAAAGGGGGTAGCGGATTCTAGAAACAGGCAGATGTGGTAGAGAGGTCTGATAGTGAGGGAAAAAAAGGAGCATGGGACTGACTCTATAGACTCTCACTTACTCAGCTGGTAGAAGTGGTTCTTGAAGCCACTTATTCATACCTTTCTATACAATGTCCACTTCTGTGAAACTAAGTCCCACCTCAGAACAGATGTAAGTGACCTTTGGCTCAGGGAATTTACCATGTACCATCCTCACCCTTGATTTTCTGATGCTACTGATGATGAAGAGACATTCTTCTCTTCTTTTGTTATTTGCAAGTGTGTTCAGTTTATCAGAAATATTTAAGAACACCAAAGAACTGAAGCATTTAGTACCCCAAACTGAAGTCTTCCCAGCACTGATGTTTATTCTTTTGTTTATTTAGGTCCTTCTCCCAGATTTAGAATTTTATATTAATCTTGGAGATTGGCCCTTGGAGCATCGAAAAGTCAATGAAACCCCTGGCCCTTCACCTATCATTTCATGGTGTGGTTCTCTGAATTCACGAGATGTTATCCTTCCAACATATGACATCACCCACTCCACGCTTGAAGCAATGAGGGGTGTTACAAATGATCTCCTCTCTATTCAGGGAAATACAGGTAAATTAAAGTTCATTCTCTAAGAAAAGCTTAGTGGTAAAAAAGGCAGAGGGAATGTTTCATCAGAGAGGGTAAAGGTATATATTTAAATGACTGGTGTTCTTATTTTCCAACCAAGAAAAAAAAAACAGTACCCTAAACTCTAAAGTGGTTTGTTTAGGATACTTCTAATCCGAAAAGTAGGTATCTGGGTTGGCCAAGCAGTGTCCAAACCTACAGTAACTGAGTGTCTTTGAGGTGTTACTTGTAAATACCATTTGAAATTATGTATTCTGAAGTTGTTATTTAACTTAATTCTGACTCCAGTGTCTTTATATTCCTGGATAAAGTGAAAGAGCATTTTGAAATACATAAAATTATATGCAGATGTAAGAGAATTGTGACAACAGTGTGACCCTGTTATGGACCTCCAACACTTTGTAAGGAATTTCCTCTTTCTGCCTTTCTTGATCCTTTATAACCTGAATTCCTATCCCCTTGTTTGATAACCTTAGATATATGGTGCAACATACCTTTTTATTAAACCAAATTCCATGAGTAGAAAAAATCCTTGTCTTTATAACCTCTATTTCTGTTTATTGTGCTTTAGTGGGCTTATTTAATGGATAAGACCAGAGACTTTTTATAAACTTTCTAAAGATAACATAAGATGAAACTGACTTTTTATTTGATAATAGTGAATTCCTGAAAATTCCACTAAAATACCAAAGAGATTGACTCCCTTCAACTTTTATGATTTATCCCATAGAACACTGACAGGTGTCAACTAATGACCTCTCTTTAGAATGATAGAACAGATTTAAATAAATTCTTCTAGAATATTTTTCCTCCCAGGAAAGAGGAGATATAAATATATATAGATAGTTGAGTTATACATATATATTTGTACTTAATTTAACAGCATATTAGAAAAAGTCTTCCCTGTATTCAAAAGTGATGTGCTCAAAATTCTGAACAACCTAATCATTAAAGGTGTGTGGGTGTTACTGGTCACCTTGTCTTAGAACAAAAGCCTAATGCACTTTTTATTGTGAAGCACTGAACTCAGAAAAAGCTAATGCCTTGATGCATGAGCTAAGTCATTGAATCTCTTTTTGCTTTGAACTTGATCCAGCTTTATTTTGGATATCTCCTTCTGTCATACAATAAAAACTCCAATATTTGAACTCTAATAAGTAAACAAATGGGTGAAATTAGAGCATTCTCATATGATATAGCAAATAAAACTGTTTTTAAAAGTCTAATCTTGAAACTATGTCAAGTCAAATTGAGACTCGATCCCATATTTTTTGTAAATATCATCTACTTTAGAAGATGAATAGTTGATAAAAAAGCTGTAGCATCTTTAATGACAGTGGTAGATTAAACCTGATTGTACTTACTTTATAAAAATATCAAGTTCATAATCATATTTTTTTATGGCCTCAAACTTCTAGGGCCTTCTTGGATCAATAAAACAGAGAAAGCTTTCTTCAGAGGTAGAGATAGCCGAGAGGAGAGACTCCAGTTGGTGCAGCTGTCCAAAGAAAATCCACAGCTCCTAGATGCAGGAATTACAGGATATTTCTTTTTCCAAGAGAAAGAAAATGAGCTTGGAAAAGCTAAATTGATAGGTTTCTTTGATTTCTTTAAGGTATGCATTTATGTCTTCCTGTATGGATATGAAATGATAAACTTGTGTCAAAAATCTACCAAATAACTGCGCTTGGCAGATGTCATCTATGTTATGAACTGACAAACTTTCTCATCAGGCATAGGGACTTATAAATCCACTGTGGTTTCCTTTTCCTTTCTAGTTTTTATTAACTCGGTCTATATTTAATACATAAAATATAGTAAAAGGATTAACCAGGGGTTTTGGTACATTTATTTGTGTTTCTCTTTTTTTTTTCTTTTGTATTTGTTTTAATGAACTGGGAATATAAATGTCTTTTACATAAAATTATCTTAAATGCCTTTTGTAACTAGAAAAACTATATATTCCATGTAAGTAAAATAGGAGCTAGAATTAGGGTTCAACTCCTGCCTCTTGTCTTGCCCATGCCGCTAACTGTGGGACCCCCGTCTTGTAGTGCCTCTCGACAAGTGTGATGCCTGCCTGACTCCTTCAGAGCCTTGTCCTGAGGCACAGAGGAGAAAGACATGTGAACGATGTGACAAAATCTGAGTAGCTAGGAAACTTCTTGGTACCAATTACTTAAGAAAAAATTAATTACTAAATCTGTGAGTATATCCTGTTCCTTTCAATGTGGTATAATGAAATGAACATGGGATATGAACTCAAAGAAGAGAGGTTGGTAAATTTCTCTGATCACCAGTTTTACCATTTGTAAAAAAAAAAAAAAAAAAAAAGGAAGGCATGATAATACCTGCTTCCCATTATTATAATCAATCGAAGTTTAGTTCCTGTGAAAAGTGATTTTGAAATGTACATCAAAGTTTATCCAGCAAATATGTAAACAGAATATGTCCTGAGTTGCCAGCATCACCCTAGTCTTTAAACTTCTCCAGGTTTCTGTTTCCTCAACTCCAAAACTGAACAGTGGAGATCGTGCCTTCCTTTTTCGTACTTACATAGGTGAAAGGAACAAGTGAAATAATGTATAAGTGAAAGTATAAATTGGTATCAATATTGAGCCTTCATAAATGTAGAACTTTTGAAAAGTTTTCCTAGCTGGTTATGGAAATTCAAATTCCCCATTGCATATAATTGAAATAGATATTACTATTTCCTAAAATTATTTATCATCATATCCTTAAACAGGTCTTAAAATTGACATGCTAAAGACTGCTTATGATTTTAATACAAAGATAAAAAGTGAGTTAATGAAATAAAAATGTAAAACTTTAAAACACTGAAGTTGGAAATGGAAATTCCTTTATATTTAGTAGCATAGTGTTGATGAGAAACCAAAGCGCAGCAAATGACTGCTAACATTTGTGTTTGTCTGCTTGTTTTAATCTTTTAGTACAAATATCAAGTGAATGTGGATGGGACTGTGGCTGCTTATAGGTACCCGTATCTCATGCTGGGTGACAGTTTGGTTCTGAAGCAGGACTCGCCATATTATGAACATTTCTATATGGCACTAAAGCCTTGGAAGCATTATGTTCCAATTAAAAGAAATCTAAGTGATTTGCTAGAGAAACTTAAGTGGGCCAAGGTATGCTTTCTGCAATTTAATTTCTTTAAGCAATAACAAACTTGCCAGTATTATTTACATGAGTTCCACCATAGCACAATTTAATTTGACATGAGTTAGTCAAAAGGAATATCATTTCTGAAATTTTTGTTCCCTTGAAAAATATCTAAAGAATCAACATCAGGATCATTTTATATACTCCCTATCAATGTTTTTGAGGGTTTTGAGGAGATTTGAAGTCCAGTGTTATGTGGAATATAGATTTTTTCCTAAGGAATCACTATTTGTTCATATACACATAAGCAAAGGCACACCATAAAGGCACACATCATAAAGGCACACATCATAAAGGCACACATTATAAAGACTGAAAAGACCACAGTTAAGGTGCTTTATGCACAAGAAAACATTTAGGCAACTGTGGCACTCTTTCCTTTTCCTCAGTTAGAAAAAAGACACAAGTTTTATAATGAGTGCATGCTAGACAACATCCCAAGCGTCACAAGTTTCCCATAAAATAAGAATTCTTTTTTTAAAAGGAAAGTATTAAAAAGCTGTTTGTTTTTTTATGAAGCTGTAAAAGTTTACCTCCCTGTTATAAGACTTTTCTCTATTTTTAAGTTTCTGAAAAGCAGTATTTGGTTATGGCAATAACTGGGTGCCTAAGGCAGAGTCATTTTTTTGACCTGTATAAAACAAAATCAGAATTGCTTGCAAATGGCTTTTCCTATGGGCAGCATGGCAGAATATTACTATTTTCCAAAAGTATAATTAGCAACACTGGCTGTTCTTGGTGCTAGAGGAACAGCCTGTGGTTACTAATGACTGCATTTTTTATTACAATGAGATAGTCTTTCATAGATACCATTTTAGAACAACTTTTTGGCTCTGAATGCATATTATAATAGAGTACTTAAGAGGTGTCATAACATGAAAAATGATTCATTTTTTCTGGTTTGTATTTTAATATCAAGCAGAGTGGCCCAAGTGGGTGAACAGATGTTGAGCCCCAAACTTCCTGGGTAGCTAGGAAAATACCAAACCAAGGTAGTCACAGCAGAGGTTGCATGTGGGGTGCTGCCCTGGGGCAGGTGGGGGATGTTTTGGGCCCAAGAATAGGGTCCAAACATGTATGATCATTTTTCTTAAACAGATGTCTAGGAAAGTACTTTGTCTATTTCCATAGCTTCCTTCAATTATATTTTCATCATTTCATCTCCCATGCTTGTCCACATTCAACCCATATCTGTCCTACCTCACACTCACCCTTAGATTTATTTGTGAGTCACAGGAGTAATTTTCCTTCATTGTTTCTTCTTAAACCTTTCAGGAAAACGATGAAGAAGCCAAGAAGATCGCAAAAGAAGGACAGTTTACTGCTAGGGACCTGCTGCAGCCGCACCGGCTTTACTGCTACTATTACAGAGTCCTACAGGTTAGTTCAGACTCCTCGTCTGGGTCCAGCATCCTCAGACCACATGCTCGGCCTGCGTGCCTTGCTTGGTGAGGAGGTCAGAGTCAGCCTATGGAACCCTTGGCCAAGCCAAGGCACCAGCCTGCGGAAAGACAGGAATAATGCCAAGTCCCCTGTGGCCACCACATCCTTACCTTCATTCCGTATTATGAAAAGCAATGCTTAGAGTCTTTGCAGACACAGATTTAAATCTCCTCCCATTTTGTCAGTGCTGTCTTTTATCAAAGGCCTTATGAATTTCTTAGTTTAGGTGTTTTCTGAACCTTGGAGAACAATATCTTTCCTAATCGGGAATATAAGAAGACTGGATTAGAGATCATTAATATCTTTTCTGCTCAAAACATCCACCTCTTTGTTCTCCTTTCTACTTAAGATTCATGCTTTTGCCATCACAATGCAGGCTGGGAAGCAAATATTTAGCTTGTATAAAATAAATGAAATACATTTATAATAATTTATAATATGCAATTATGTAATATATGATTATAATAATTTTAACTGAAGTGCAGGTGCTTATTGGGAATCTAAGGATTGATTCTTTGCACAACTATACTGTATTTTACTCAGTAAAATCTAGCCAGGAAAAAATAAATAAATTGTATTTTTGTTTTTAATATAAGCTTATTTTTCTATAGGCAGAAAAAAGTAGATTCCCTCAGATGCCTATGGATATTATGCTCTCCTAGAAAAATTAAAATGATAAATTACCCCATTTACTAAAAGCAGCCTTTCCCTTAAATGAATTCTGTCCCCTCTGCTGATGTAGCTATAATTTAAGTAGCTACATATGTATCTCCCCCTAAAATATTAACTAGACCCATGTATTATGCCAATATTTTGTTGGATTTGGTCCAATACCAGGAACATACAACTAAATGTACATGGAACCACTGAACTGAAAATCCAATTTATAGGAATATTTTAGTAAGTGACCAAAGTAAAGGGACATTTCCCAGGCCTGTCACTATTTACATAATGTGTGTGACTACAGAACTAGAGGGAAGGATATATGAGACCACCAACTTCATTTTGAGATTCTCAACATCTTTATTTGCTGATTTGAATGTTCAACAAAGTTCATTATACATTAACAAGGGGAGGAGAATGCCAAGTGGTACTGTTGTTTTGAGTAGGGAAACTTGGCTGGACATTCCTTTTATAGAGGCTTCCTACGTACATATAAAATTGTGGATCAGGATCCCTTGTTAGATTGTGAAATATTATACTAGTGCCTATGATCACTGAAGTTAAAATGTAACTTCAGGCTAAGAATAAACCAGACCTTTGGTTTTAGTCTGAAGATACACAGCAGCTAGAAATGATGGTATGAGTGGAGTGGGGAGGATTCAAGGGAATAAAATATGGACTAATCTTTCAGTTGTCTTCAAACATATTTCAGAAATATGCTGAGCGCCAGTCCAGCAAACCCACAATACGTGATGGAATGGAACTTGTTCCTCAGCCAGATGATGACATGTCCATCTGCCACTGCCACAGGAAAAAATCTTTAAGAGAAGAGCTTTAAGCCAGCCCAGATTCAGACTCTTGTGTATGCAGGCAACATCCTCAGTGGAATCATTCAGATAGAATGTAAGCTGTGAAGAGCACAGTTTAAAAGACTTTATCCAGTGGACTGGTTCTCTTGGTGGCTTTATATAATGTGGATGGATGGAGCAATATTAGAGCAAGTATTACCAAATATCTTCAAATATTAATGTGTTTTAAGTAAAAACTGCTATTACCAACATCACAGTTTCTCTAAAAAACTTGGGAATCAGACTACACAGAGAGGCTTGCCTAAGTGTAGTTTGCCTAAATCCCTCTCTGTGAAACTATTTACATCATATTTATTGGTTTGTTTCTATCCTTTATTCACTTCCCCTTTCCTCTTCTAATTATGAAGAAAGATATTTGTTTGGGCAGAGTTTTCCCCCCTCATTGCATAATTTCTCCTACAAGTTGGTTTTGACATTCAGTAGTAGCAAGTGCCTTTTAGAAGGTCTGATAAAAAAAATCAAGGAAGAAGATGACTCTGTTCTTAAAGGTAGCTTGGAGACTATGGAGGGAATTTTTTTTTTTTATGTTTACTCCTGTTTAACCAAGTTTTACCAAGGCCTGAGACAAAACTAAGAAGAAATATTCCTTGAGCTAGTAATTCCCAACCTATCTGGGTTGTATACCCATCAAGGACAACATAGTTATTAAAATAGATGAGAACATCCTTTGAGTACCATTCATTGTCTGTATATTGGATAGACAGAAGGTGGGTATCTTTAATTCTTTGTAATCTTTAAAAGTGATACTTGAAAACCTCTGCCACCAGCTGCAGGAAACCTGGTCTCTTGAGAACTCATAATAAGCTGACGACAGAGGCAAGCATCCATTCCTCACTCTACCCCTCCTCTGTTTTACTGGATTGCATTACTAACATAAAAACTTTGGAAATTTCCTTTGCCTTTTAGGACAGGGTCAAGACTTAAGACTTATAGCCTAGAAATTCATTACACACTCCCTGTAACACCACCAAGATTCAGCTCACTAAATCACACACTCCAAAAATGACAGCTATCCATGCTCCCAATCTAAATATATTTACTCCCTCAGTTAAAATATTTACTTAATTTGGAAAACAATGTAGCCACTTTAAAGTAGTCATATCTGCTCTTCTTTGAAGATCAATAAGAGCACATAACATTTTTGAACCAGACAAAAGCAAAACTATATTTATGAACAGTGTAATCAAAGCCAAGTGTCCCTGGAAAATTAATAGCCTTCAATTGTTCAAAACCACATGTACACAAGTATAAAATAAAGGGTGAGCTGTACTGAGACCGTCTTCTGGTGACTCCATGTCCTACATATATTGTACATGGAGTTTGGGCTTGTCAAAACCAAGATTATGGAAAGAAAGTTTGCTCTTATTCACACCTCTCTGCCCTCCAACCCCAGGTCCTTCCTGATGGCTACTTGAATTTCGTTAGAAACATCTTAAATTTTAAAATTTTTATCGCTTGCTGCCAGATATTCCTAATAGTTAAAAGCAAGTTGAGACAAACCAGGCAGCTTCTGGTGTGGAACAGGCAGGATGAGCTTAAAAAATTAAGTGGAGACTCTTGAGAAATTCCACAGGAAAAGAGCAGCCTTAATCTAGATAATCCACCATCTCACTAACTCAGTCACAGCCTTTAAAAGGAGTTAGTTCTACATGGCTTTCTGGTTTGCTGACATGAATATAACTTAGTAAAACTTGGATTCCTAGAATCCTGATTCTTTTCCTTCCAGTTCACATATTACCTATATGTTACATTAGTCATTTTTAGTACTTCAAGTTTCACTTAAGATATCTGATATCGAAAAGGAGAGGAGGGATGTAAGGATATGAAAGTGAATATAATAACTACATTTGTCTAAGTAAGCTATCAACCTGTTTGTTGCAGCATTATTTTATTAATAAATGTTGGAAATCTTGAAAAGCCATCCTGAGGGAATCGGCTAAATAGAAATTGATACATCAAGGAGAACAGTACAACCTTAAAGGGGATGAAGCCGCTCTGAATGTGCTGGCATGAAAGATTTCCATGACAGTGTTCAGTGAACAGAACCAGTTACAGGACAACATATACAATGTGAAACATTTATGTAAAAAACAAAAATATATCCATGTGCTTGAAAGTTTGGAAGGAGTGAGATATCTGAGGTGGGATTGGAGTGAAGGGAATTTTTATGTTTTGATTTATACCTATCATATTTAAAATAGTTTTACTGTAAATATGAATCAAATTGTAAACCAAAGAGAAATGCTAACCTAAGGAAAGACAATAAATGCACAACAAATATACATAGGACAAGAAAATGGATATTTACATTTTCCATTATGCTGTTTTTAAATCTATGTCTAGAATTTTATATCATGGGACATACTATGTATATTTTTTAAATAAATTAAATTTTCTAAATAAAATTTTGAAAAAGACAAATTTCATTTCAGGAAAGAGATTATAACCTTGATACTATAGCCTTGATGTTTCTATAATTGACTTGGTCTAATTTTAATTCTATTATGTCTTCATGAACAAAGGAACCCAAACTGCTGTCACTAGCACTTAGTTCCCAGTCGGTAGAAATCTAATATTAGAGGAAAAGACATGTGGGCTCAACACCATTATTTTCAGTTATTTCAGGTGAAAATAACAATAAGTGCAGTATCTTAGTTCAGGTTGCCATTATAACACCCAGTCTCTGGGTGGCTTAAACAGCAAATATTTATTTCTGACAGTTCTGGAGCTCTGGGGATCTTGCAGTTCTTCAAGATGAGTGCCAGCATATCCACTGTCTGGTGGGAGCCCACTTCCTTATTTGCAGACTGATTCCGTCATTGTATTCTCACATGGCAGAGAACAGAGAGAGGAAGCAAGCTCTCTCCTGTCTCTTGTTACAAGAATACTAATCCCATCACTTGGACTCTACCCTTATGTTCTAATTACCTCCCAATGGCCTCATCTCCAAATACCGTCACATAGGGACTAGGGCTTCAACATACTAACTTGTGGATGGTGATGGGGGTGGTATTGGGAGAGAGAACATTCAGTCCATAGCAGGCAGGGGGAGGACAAATGCTCCCCTGGCATACTATGGCCAAAGTTAGAAGAAATATAAATATCTTGTTTGGAGGGGAAGAAAATCATCCTTGTGGTTATGTTTGAGTTCAAATAGTTTGAAGCCAAAATTGCCAAACCTTAGAGTTAAAAATCCCTCTTTTAGGCACAGAACCATAGTTTACCCCTTCCCAATTACTGCTGCTCCCACCCCATGTCAGCCTCTTGTGGAGCCTGAGGTTCCAGACACTGAGATCAAATTTAAGTGTCTTGTAAGCCAAGTTCTGTCTGGAGAGCTGTGTAGGAGAGGAAGCTCAGCACTAACTTCACTGATAACCAACAATGCAACATTTGATAGACATAGGAAAGTAAAAGATTGGGGTTTGCTTATTCTATAGGAAGAAATAGCATATCCTGAAAGTGGGTAGGAGGGGTGAGGAGGTAGTGTGTGTACAGGGGATAAGACAGCCAGACGTGAGGAGATGAGGACAAGACAGTTACAGAAAGAACTATTTTTGAGAGCTACCTATTGTGTTCACCCCCAACAGGGTGTATATTCTTCAATAAAATTCTGATGCAAACCACTTGGATTTAGTGTCAGACTCCCCAGGTTCTGGGGATCACTGCTCCAGAAGACTGACCTTACCGACACCAGCTGCAAGTGAGGTCCCCAGGCTTCCCACCCTTCTGTCTGACTACAAATCCAGGGGTCCTGTGACCCACCCTCAGGTTCAGTTATTCATCTGAACAACTTACAGAAGACAGGAAAATATAATAACTGTTACGGTTTTATTATAAAGGATACCATGTTCTGGAAGGGAGAGCAGAGCTTCCATGCCCTCTCCTGGCGAGTCACAGCATATCATCCTCTGGGTACATCAATGTGCTCACCAACAAGGAAGCGCCACTGAGCTTTGTTGTCCAGAGTTTTTATTGTCCATTACATAGGCACAATTGATTAAATCACTGGCTGTGAGTGAACCCCATCTTCAGCCCTTCTCCCCTCCCTGGAGTTTGGATGCTGAAAGTCCCAATCCTCTAGTCCTGTACATGGTCTTTCGGTGAGAAGGTCCCATTCTGAAGCTATCTAGCAGCCCACCCTGAGTACTCATTGGCATAAAAAGGTACTTCCACCACTCAGGAAATTCTAAGGATTTTTGAAACTCTGTACCATGAACCAGAGACAAAAGACTGGGTATAATAGCACAATACTTCGAAAGCCTGAGAACTGAGGGCCATGAGGTTTGATGCAAGGGAATGAAGTAGCAAGATCACCTTCACTCCAGAAGGTTTGGGACAAATACCTGAGCTTTACAGCTAAGAGATGCATTAAACAAATCCCATGCAATTTAATTCAGAGAGTGTGGTAAGGAGATATTTTAAATACACTGAGAGTAAGTCTCTCTGTGGTTTCTGAGGGTTATCACCCACACTTTTGATGAACTAGTGGGCAGCAAGAAGTACAATGCTTCAGCTGACAATGAACCAGCCAAAGAAACATGAAGGCTATTTCCCTTTCACCCCTCTAACATTCCTCTCCCCAAAAGAGTAACAGAACTTCCTGTTATGGCCTATGTCAATAGTACCACTAGCACTGCAGCTAGGAGCAGGGAGCTGCAGTACAAATAGCTGAGTTCAAATAGTTCCTGAGTCCTGTAAGGAAAATGGCTCATCTCCTGCCCCGTGTTCTTATCATTTACAATCAGGGTCATACATCAAGTGATTCCCTGATTTTGAATAGTTTTTGGTAACATGGAGACTTGCAAAGAGGGAGAATATTATAACAAGGTTCTAATTGGTTGCCTCAATGAAGTTTTCTGTTCTCTCCTAGTAACTCCAGAACTTACGTTAAGTGTGAGATACAATTTAGATTTACATAGTTATCCCATCTGAGACCAAATAGTAACATAAAGGAACCTTTAAAGTGCAAGTGACCAACAGCAGGGGTGCTCCAGGGACAACTTCCTTGAGAGCAACTTCCCAGGAACAAAGTGCCCAGTTCAGTGGTGAGCGGGAGCCTGATCCTACTGGCTTTCCAGTTACACTCTGAAACATCACATCGGAACTTTAAAACTGTCTGTGGTGAGAGAACTTTTCAGCACCAGAAATTGGCAGATGCAACAAATCAGGGTTTTATTATGTTTCTGAGAGTGACGTACCAGCACACCACTGCTAATGTTTCACAAGTCTTTATTGACAATTTTAAATTGTTCTACTGAAAAGGGAAAATCCTGTATCATTCAGGATACTAAGACAGAAATAAGGGAAATTCTAATCCACAGACCTAATACAGGGCCTCATCTGGATTTTTGTACACTCGTTCATTGCTACTAGCATTGTTAATCGGTAAGCTCCTTTTAAGAAAATAGCAAGGCAATCCTTAACAAAAGTCATGGCGGTGAGGAAAACAGTGTGCAAAGAATTAGCTAATGGAGGTAACTTCCCCTAGGTTCTTCAAACTGCTAAACCTCAAAACATGAGTATTGGTGTCTGGTTTGCGGCCCCTCTGCCTCCTTCTAGGCTACTGCAAGACTTTTGCCTTTGACTCATGCCTAATCTTCAAGAGCGACATTGTGGTTTTCTACTACATAAGATGTTTACAGAAGATCCCATGACCTAAACCTAACCAAGGAAGTGAAAGACCTATACCCTGAAAACTACAAGACACTCTTAAGAGAAATTAAAGAGGACACTAACAAATGGAAACTCATCCCATGCTCTTGGCTAGGAAGAATTAATATTGTCAAAATGGCCATCCTGCCTAAAGCAATCTATAGATTCAATGCAATCCCTATCAAAATACCATTAGCATTCTTCAACGGACTGGAACAAATAGTTTTAAAATTCATATGGAACCACAAAAGACCCTGAATAGCCAAAGCAATCCTGAGAAGGAAGAATAAAGTGGGGGTAGGGGGTGGGGATTTCACTCTTCAACTTTAAGCTCAACTACAAAGCCACAGTAATCAAGACAATTTGGTACTGGCACAAGAACAGACCCACAGACCAGTGGAACAGAATAGAGACTCCACACATTAACCCAAACATATATGGTCAATTAATATACGATCAAGGAGCCATGGACATACAATGGGGAAATGACAACCTCTTTAACAGCTGGTATTGGCAAACCTGGACAGCTACATGCAAGAGAATGAAACTGGATCACTGTCTAACCCCATACACAAAAGTAAACTTGAAATGGATCAAAGACCAGAATGTAAGTCATGAAATCATAAAACTCTTGGAAAAAAACAAAGGCAAAAATCTCTTTGACATAAACATGAGCAACTTCTTCATGAACATACCTCCCCGGGCAAGGGAAACAAAAGCAGAAATGAACAAGTGGGACTATATCAAGCTGAAAAACTTCTGTACAGCAAAGGACACTACCAATAGCACAAAAAGGCATCCTACAGTATGGGAGAATATATTCATAAATGACAGATCCAATACAGGGTTGACATCCAAAATATATAAAGAGCTCATGTACCTCAACAAACAAAAAGCAAATAATCAAATTAAAAAATGGGCACAGGATCTGAACAGACACTTCTCCAAAGAAGAAATTCAGATGGCCAACAGACACATGAAAAGATGCTCCACATCACTAATCATCAGAAAAATGCAAATTAAAACCACAGTGAGATATCACCTCACACCAGTTAGGATGGCCACCATCCAAAGACAAACAATAACAAATGTTGGCAAGGTTGTGGAGAAAGGGGAACCCTCCTACACTGCTGGTGGGAATGGAAATTAGTTCAACCATTGTGGAAATCAGTATGGCGGTTCCTCAAAAAACTCAAAATAGAAATACCATTTGACCCAGGAATTCCACTTCTAGGAATTTACCCTAAGAATGCAGCATCCCAGTTTGAAAAAGACAGATGCACTCCTATGTTTATCGCAGCACTATTTACAATAGCCAAGAAATAGAAGCAACCTAAGTGTCCTTCAGTAGACAAATGGATAAACAAGATGTGGTACATATACACAATGGACTATTATTCACCCATAAGAAGAAAACAAATCCTACCATTTGCAACAACATGGATGGAGCTAGAGGGTATTATGTTCAGTGAAATAAGCCAAGCAGAGAAAGACAAGTACCAAATGATTTCATTCATATGTGGAGTATGAGAACAAAGAGAAAACTGAAGGAACAAAACAGCAGCAGACTCACAGAACCCGAGAATGGACTAATAGTTACCAAAGGGAAAGGGACTGGGGAGGATTGGTGGGAAGGGTGATATAAGAGGTGAAAAAAGAAGGGGGCATTACTATTAGGAGACATAATATAATGGGGGAAACAGGGAAGGCAGTATAGCACAGAGAAGACAAGTAGTGGTTCTATAGCATCTTACTACGCTGATGGACAGTGACTGTAATGCGATATGTTGGGGGGACTTGGTGATAGGGGGAGTCTAGTAAACATAATGTTCCTCATGTAATTGTAGATAAATGATACCAAAAAAAAATTAAAAAAAGAAAAGATCCCTGGCTCACATCCAGGGGCAGTCCTGACCACTGCCCGAGTTTGTACTAGTGCCAAAACCATAGAGGAAAGAAATGGCATGTAACTCCTCTCCCTCCCTCTATGCTAAATACTCTTCCTCTTTCATACTAATCTGTTTCCTTATTTGTCTTTACATTATTTATAAAGACAAATATTTGCTAACTGGAAAGCAAGATTTCATAAATACAGAACTACGTATTGTGTAATAAGAAGGGGAAAAAAAAGAGAAAAAGGGAGGGCAGAATAACTGGACAGGGAACAGAGAGAAGAGAGGAAGGAGATTTCTATAAAACCACCCAGAAGTTCCCTGAGTTGTGTTTTCTACTAAACTGTTCCTAGGTTTAAGCAGGCGCATATAAATGAGTAAATAGAAAAACCTGACATTTTTTAGTCTAAATGATCCTTTGTGGTTACTATAAAAAGCATACTTTTTCTTTTGAAGAATTGAAAAATTGTTTTACATGTATTACAGCAATAAAAAAAAAAGTCTAAGCCTGTTTGAATTACTGAATTCTTCTGTGTCAGGGTAGAGGTGACATAATATATGCCGACTGTTAGGAAAGAGTATAAAACCTAAATGTGATTTATTCCCACCAGGATGTTTAAACATTTTAACAGTAAGGTATTAACAAAGGGCCACGTGGTGGAAGCTGCTCCTGCTGAGAGTGGGGGTGGGGGAATTGATAAGGGCCTGGCATACTTGTTTGAGTTTTTTTAAACCTCCCAATAAGATTAAGACAAATGTAAAGGAAAGATATAACTGGCTAAGGCAACGTTCTGAGAAGAATGTGAACCCTGTAGTACTCAGCCAATGAGGAACCAGGGGAGGGACTCGGGCACTAGGAAATAAATTGCACCAATCTCCCCAGGTGTGCCTGCCCACCAGACACCCTATTTTGCAGGATGGTAGTTAAAGCCTCGCTCTGCTGTTCTCTTTGTCTCCGTGTCCACTTATTGAATATGGACCAGTGAGTGTGTTTCTCACACGAAATAGTAACAATTTTTGTTTTTTTTATAATTCAGAGAGGCGCTTCATTAAAAATATATAGAGCTTATTTTTAAAGTAATATGTAAACAGGGTGTATACCAAAGATATTTTTGTTTCATTCTGTACATTTAGAAATATTTTTTCTGAAATATTTTTTGGCTGAGATTTGTGGTATTTTGACTACAATTTAAAAATTGTAATATATACACAAGTTTACCATTTTAACCATTTTTAAGTGTGCAACTCAGTGGCATTAAGTACATTCACAATGTGCAATTTTGTAGTTTTGAATTTAAATATTTTTACCCAGTTTATACTAGATTACAAATTAAGCACAATTGTTTCTATGATTGTATTTGCAGTTTATTATTTAGAGATACTGGGTATTTGTGCATCAAAGTAACTACATGAAAAGCAACTGTAACTCACCCCTCCTGCTTACTTTGATTACCATAATGATTTGAAATAACTCTGAAAGCTCAGTGAGTACAGAGTTTTTTGGAAAAGTTACTTGGATTTTTTTTTACCCCTAAAGTTTCATTTTTCTTACAAACTTGTATTACATGCCTGTGCAAATGGAAATAGCAGAACTGGGCAGTTTCTGACCAAGATTATTTTACACTGCAATTGTACACCACCTGAAGCATTGTAAAAGTGTGATATTTAGAATTAAGGCAAATCAAACTTGCTTTAGATCTACAGTATTTGTACGATTTAAGTTTATCTGAAAACCCATTTAAAAGATCGTCGATTTTCTCTTTAAAACTGATGGGGTTTTACCTAAGTAAAATGAGAGATGCTAACTCGATTTATGGTGGTAATTTAGCAACATATACAAACATCAAATCATTATGGCATACACCGGAAACAGTTTTATGTCAATTACACCTCAATTTAAAATAAATAAGTAAATAATAAAACTGGTTTAGGCTATATCAGCTAAAGGGCTTGAATGAAGATAAAGCATTAGACTGCAGGCACTTGTCACTCTGATCCTGGGGCAAGACCTGGCGAATAGCTATAAAGATCGGGTTTTTAAATTTACAAATTAACATACTTAAACATTAAAGGTTTCATATACTTCTCAACATCTTTAAACTCCTTGGTTTAAGTGGCCGGGCTTTATTGTATTGAGCCCAAATTCTCAGAAAATCACTTTGGTTTCCCTTCCAAAACGCTTTGCCTCAAACCTATTGACAACCGCAGTGAGGACTTGTTAAAAAACAAATCCAACCCTGCTCACATTCCCTCATCTGGACCCTGAAGGACCGGGTTTCGAGGACTGGTCGGGGCTAAGAGGCGGAGCCAAGAGACGGGGCCCAGAGACAGCGCTAATCGGGCGGGGCCGGGGCCGGTCAGAACGGAATTGACGTTACGTCATTTCCGTCTGCGGCGTTACCGAGGAAACGAGCGGAGCCCGGGACAGCGGCGATAGGCAGGTGAAGGGCATAATGTCCCCACCCTCTTAACCGGGACCCATCCAGATCCGCCAGCCTCTGTGGCGGAAGGCCCGTTGCAGGCCTCTAATGGCTCCGGGGTGGCGTGTCGCGCTCGGTGCAACCGCCTGAAGGACGTTTTGCATCTCTGATGCACCCACGAGGCCTCCGGTTTCAGTCCTGCCCCAGGCTAACCCCCAGCCCGCGCTTCCTCCGCTTGCTGTCGGCGCCCTCGCGGGGCCCTGGCTGCAGCGCGCTCACCGCCCTCCCTGCTCGCTCACGGTGCCCCACTCCGCGCGCCTCTGCGAAGAGGCCATTTCGTCCACTTTCAGGCCGAGGGGGAATTCTTGACCGGACCCACATTTTTTTCTGGGTTCTTTTTCTGTTCGACCCCTGAAGTGGTTTTCCGTCTTTTCATTACTTAGAGATGGGAAAGGGAAAAACGTTTTTAACGAGTGTGTTAGTAGTCGTTGCACCCTCCGTATATTGGACCCCAGGAACAAAGGAAAGCGAAATTACAGAACTATTAAATGTCACGAACACATTTGTTTGTGCGCTAAAACTTAAGGGGAACAAATGGGAAGTATACTTTCCCATCCAGCAAGTTAATTGTATATTCTTCTCCAACTTTTAAAAGTAGTGGGACTGAGAATGCAAACTTAGGATATTTTTCTCATGAAGCCTAAAAGTAGGCCAGTGGAGCCGTGAGCTATTGTTAATAAAACAAAAATTACCATTTGGAGATAGGTTTTTTAAAAATGTTTTATTTCTGATTCTGCAAGTGGAACCTGTGTGTAGTAAATTTCTTCATTACTTGAGCAGTAGTTTGACAGTACTTTTTATTATCTTACAATTTTTGAAGTGTTTTCACATTGACTCTCCAGCAGCATTTGACATAATTGAGCACATTTTCTTTCTTGAAATATGTGGATCTTCATCATACCTTAGTGATGTGAGTAGCTCGTTTCTGACTTAGTTAATTTTGAATACTGGAAGATATTTGTTGATATTTTGTGCTATTCATAATGTATTGTTAACATACACAACATTTTTAAGTTTATTAATAATAATACACATTAACATTTTAAGTATTAGCATCAAAATGCATTAACATTTTTACCGATCTCTTAAATCTAAACCAATTAAATAATAAATTAAGCCCTGATATGTAGTGTTTTTCAATTTTATAATGTAGATACTCCCACCATGGCCAGTTTCAGGGTACCAGCCTGGCCTCAGGAATTGGAAAGAAATGTGCAGTAATGCACCATAATATAGTGTTTCCACCATGCAGATATCAAGTAGATTTCATACAGAGACCAGTAGTTCTCAACCATGGGTGATTTTGCTCAGGGGACAGTTGGTAATGTCTGGGGACATTTTTGGTTGTCACAACTGTGCTACTGTCTTCTGGTGGGTAGAGTCCAGGGATTCTGCTAAACATCCCCATGCATAGGATGGCCCCCACAACAAAGAATCCAGCCAAAAATACCACTAATGCCACTGAAATAAATAGGATCTCAAGAAATAAATAAAAGTAAAATATAGTGTAGGGGAGGAAAGAACTTTTCCTTTAGGCTCTTATGTTCTATCACTGCTAGTTAAACTGACAAAAGACACATTAACAGAAGGTAAGGCAAACAAATTTTATTTGATGTGAATATTTCGATTTCATGTGCACATGGAGTTCTCACAGAAAAGGAACTGAAAACTGAAAGAGGAGGTTAGACTCAGGGGCTTATATACTATTTTCTAAAAAGGTGATAAATTTGTGGGGTAGTGACAAGATAAAGGAAAAGGAGTTTGGGCTTCCAGAGGTGGTAAATTGTGGGACTATATGGGGGAACCTAATGGAAGAGAAGAGTTATTTTAGTGAGGTTTGTTTGTTTAGACCTTCCTAAGTGCCAAGATTTTCCCTTTGGTATGGAGAAGGAGGGGGAATCATCTTCACAAAAGGAAATTTATGTCCTGCTTTTAGGTAGATGGGTGAGGGTAGAGAGCTTTTTCTGCATCTGTTGTTTCTTGTTAGCTTTCAGCTCCAAATAACCCTTATGCCAAACTGGCATATTTGGGGACTGGCATATTTGGGGGTGGTATATTTTGATCCCCTGCAATAGGAAAATAATTGGTGGGTGATAAGTTTTAGAATTTCTTACCTTTATTTTATTTAATTGTAAATTTAAATGATTTAATGTTTAGTAATGGCTGTGATTAAAAACAAGCTCACAAAATTCTTGAAATTTTAAAATTTTGGCTACACTGAATACAAGCCAGCCAGAGTACACTGTCCAAACCACCATAGTCAATTTCCCACATAATCATAGTATGAATCCTGCCTACCTCTTTATCTTCTATTCGTCTGCCTCTTCTTTAAGCTCCAGTGATACTGTTTTCTTTTTTTTAGCCACTTAAACCCACCAAGTTCCTTATCAAGCTGTTTTTTTATCTTCTGTTCCCAGTGCTTGGAACCCTCTTCTACAATTTCCTATAGTTTCCTCTTTGCATCATGAAAAGTCATGTTTCCCTACCAGAGAGGCCTTCCCTGTGCTAAAATACCCCTGATCATTCTTTATCCCATTACTATGTTTTATCATCTCCATTGCACATGCACTTCTTTTGGTGTTTACCTCCATTTTTAAATAACACGTTATCCTGCCTGTTCTTGATTTCTTTTAAATTTAGCTATTATCCAATAACTTCCAACAAACAAACCTCTTACATCAAATCACCACAATGCACATATATATGTACATATACTCATCCTCTCCTGTCATCTTAAAAAAATATCCTGCCATAACACTAAGTGATTTTCAAACTTTAATTGCATACAGTATAAGACAAAGTTATTCCAAAGTAATTAAATATCCAGGGTATAATCCAAATTCATATTATCATGGGTAGTGTTATCATAAAGTATATAATTACGGGGTATTACATACATTTTGTACCATACATTGTGGTAGGATTAATATTTGCATAATTGTGGTTGTATAATTATTCATGGCTGAGCCATAGCAATAGCTTAGGGCTTTGTTTTGTTTTCTTTGCCTCCTTCACAGTAATACTTAAAAAACACAAGTCAGATCTTGTTACTCCGTTGGTGTAATCCTCCAGATGGGAGGTGTCAAACTCCCATCACACTTAAAATTCTAACTCTTTGTGATGAAGGCTCTACGCGATTGGTGATCCCACTGCCTCTCCGCTTTTGTCTCCGATCACTCTTTTCTTCTTTGGTTGGCTAGTCACGCTGGCCTTCTTCCTGCTCCAACTTCCTGTCTCAGTGCCCTCACAATTGCTGTTCTATCTGCATAGAAAGCTCTTCAGGTATGTGAATAGCTTCGTCCACTTCAGTCAGGTTCCTGCTTAAACAATAATGAACTGACATATAGAATGTTTAGCTTTTTTGTCACTTATTGTATAATTTCTCCAATAATTTATTGAAAACACTTTTTAAATGCTGGGTAATATTAATGAAATGTTAAAATCTGCCTCTCATCCCCAATCCCTATCCCCCATCTCTACTAAGCCCAGTCCAAACAAGGAAACTGACAACAGCAAGAACTGAAGCAAGATTAAGATCCTTAAAAATGGTGTCTGATGTATGTACAGGGTATCAGGTTTTGGTATGTAGATGACAGTTTCTGGAATGTTAAGCAGATGCTCTTAACAATACAGGAAATCAGCTGGATGTTAACTCCTGAGCCTGATCCCAAGACTAAACTTTAGAGCAATTCTCTGTAGTGAGGAAACTTTTTAAAATTTATTTCCAGTGTGTTATAGACTATTACTTTTGTAAAGTAAAATAAAAATAAATTACTAAATAAAGGAAAAAAACAACAAAGATATAAAAACTGTAAATCCACTGATGGTATGTTTGTGTACCACAACAATGTCAAATTGCAACAAAAATTTCTAACTACTCTCAATTTCTTTATCACATCTGGTAACATTCAATTCAAAGACTGGCGTAGTTCTGTGAACCACACTGAAACAGCACAAGTTTTGGAGATCCAGCTAAGGAGATCCACCTAACTCCTTATGCCCTACCTCTTCCCCACCCGGTTGCTGCTAACTTTTCAAGTCAAGCATGCAATGAATTGTTCTGCTGATGACAAACTAATTTTTAAAAAGCCCTTATTATTCAAAAAATAGATGTTCGTTGTAGGAGAAGGGAAAAATAAACATATTTTTTATTCCTCTTTAATTCTATCACCACTTTAATATTTGTGTTTATTCATACATAGTTATGCACACACACAAATTTGAATAAGGGAGCGAGAAGGTAACAAATAGCTTATTACAGATAACTGTTTAATAAACTTTAAAAATTTAACGTTATGAAACATTTTCCATGTCAATATGTACATTTGCAGCATCACTTTTAATATTCTCACAGGATTCTATTGTATGAATGCATCATAATTTATTTAACCTATCTCCAGTCAGTCAGGCAATATTGGTCAACTACTCTTTTGCTAGAAGTCGGGATATAGCAATAAACAAGAAAGAGTGTCCCCTGAGGAAACTTACATCATAGGGGGACAAGATAGATAGCAAATATGTTCAACAAATACATAATATTGATTTGGCAGCATTTAACTACCTTTAGTTTTTATCACATGAGAAGTGGGAAGTATGTGTGCAGCAAGCCTGGGTGAAATTATTCAAATTAAAGTGCCCAAAAAACTGGTTCAGACATGTTCATACAGTCAATTAAAAAGGATTTTTGAAATCCAGTTTAAGATTTTTACCTTCAAACTTGAGAATGTATTTGAGAAAATTAGGCAGTTTTCATGAGCATTAATGCTATCCTTTGCTGTTCTACACACACACACACACACACACACACACACACACACACATATGCATGTACATGATTTTATACCTTAAAAAAAATGCCAAGTATTGATAACAGATAAAAATCACAATTTAATTATTGGAAAGGATATTAAAAGACCCACCACAATGGTCTTAATGTCCAATTTATATTTAGATTTTCAAGTTTGTAAAATCTAGAAATTAAGCAGTATTTATAGGTATAAACTGATTAATTTTTATGACAATATGGCAGTGTCAAAATTTTAATGTGCATACTCTTTTTAATTCCTTTTCTAAAAGTCTATCCATCAAAAACAGTTCTATATGTACCCACATATATGTAAAAGGATAGTCATCTTGTAATTTTAACAGCAAAAATAGAGAAACAATCCAAATGTCCAGTAATAGAGTCAATAAATATATCCAGACTTAGAAATACTGTGGGATTATAAAAAGAATTAGGGAGACCTATATTAACATGCAAGTCTCCAGCACATTATTGTTAAGAAAACAAAGTGTGCATAGTTCTGTTACATAAATGTAAACAAACCTGTATGTGTATAACAATATAATATTGCATGCATGTATATACATTAAAAATTTTAAGTATATAAGAAAAGAGGAGACTAAAGATGGCGGCGTGAGAGGTGAGACAGAGAATTCCTCCCAAAACCACATATACTGTGAAAATGTAGTTAATACAACTAGCCTTAAAACAGCAACGGGAAGGAAGGCTGCACCACACTGCATACAGACCTCACGAACAGAGCAGACCTCAAGAAACAGGGTAACATATGAAAGCCTTGATCTAGCGGGGCCCAAGCCCTTTCCTCATCCCAGCTTACCAGCTGGAGGAAAAGAAATGGAGCAGTGGGGGGTGGGGGTTGGGGGGAAGCCTAAGACAGCTGAACAGCAAGCCCTGGAGGTCTGCTTTGGCGCACAAACCTACATCGTGTGGTGCTCTGGACGTTGGTGGGGTTTGGGAGCTGGGACAGGCGGAGTGCTGGAGAGACTGATATTCTGGCCATTTGTGGAGGTCCACATCCAGCTACTCTGGGACAAAGGAAAGGCAAGTGGTCTGACAGGCTACCTAGCAGCGAGAAGGCTGCTGAAGCAGCGGGGTTTGTACAGAGCTTGCTACATGGGAGAAGGGACAGGTGGACAAGGGTGTTCGGGCACACTCTGCCCAGCAGGTTGGGAATGTTGAGGAGCTTCGGGTGCTCCATCCTCCTGGCTGCCTACTCAGCTCCAAGGCCCCCCATTGTGACATGCAGACTACTGCACCTTCCTCCAGCCTGCTGGCACCTGCTCACAAACCAGCAGTAACTGCACTGGCATTAGGCAAACCAGAGGGAGGTCCAGCCTACAACAACTAGAGATGCCAAGCACAGAGGCTTGCACCTGTGTGCTCAGCCCACTGGCTCTGAGAATACTGGAGACAGACACTGCAGCCAGGAATCAGGAAACAGTTCTTTCCTGACCCCAGGCACCAGTGTCATGCCCCTACAACCCCCAACCTCACTCTAGGGGCTGAACAGTTCCAGACACTAGAGCTTCTGGGCACTAGAGGGCACCATATAGAATTATGAAACATCAAAGGAACCTGGTTCAGACCAAAATCTCACAAACCCTAGAAAAGGGGCTAAATGAAACAACTCACCAATCTTCCTGAAAGAGAGTTTAAAATAAAAATCATAAACATGATCATGGAGATACAGAAAAATATTCAAGAACTCAGGGATGAATTTAAGACTGAGATTCAATCATTAAGAAATTCCACATCTGAAATGAAACATACAATGGAAGGATTTAAAAGTAGATTAGATGTAGTAGAAGAGACAGTAAATGGAATAGAAATTATAGAAGAGGAATACAAAGAAGCTGAGGCACAGAGAGAAAAAAGGATTTCTAAGAATGAAAAACTATTGAGAGAACTGGGGGACCAATCCAAGTGGAACAATATCTGCATTATAGGGATACCAGAAGAAGAAGAGAGAGAAAAAGGGATAGAAAGTGGTATTGAGGAGGTAATTGCTGAAAACTTCCCCAGTCTGGGGAAGGAGATAGTGTCTCAAGCCATGGAGGTGCACAGATCTCCCAACACAAGGAACCAAAGGAAGACAACACCAAGACATATAATTAAAATGGCAAAGATCAAGGATGAAGACAGATATTTAAAAGCAGCTAGAGAGAGATAAAAGATCACATAAAAAGTAAAAGCCATCAGGTTTTCATCAGATTGCTCAACAGAAACCTTACAGAATAGAAAGGAGTGGCATAATATATTTAATGCAATGAAGGAGAAGGGCCTTGAACCAAGAACACTCTATGCATCAAGCTTATCATTTAAATTTGAAGGAGGGATAAATCAATTTTCAGAGAAGCAAAAATTGAGAGAATTTACCTCCCACAAACAACCTCTACAGTGCATTTTGGAGGGACTGCTATAGATGGAAGTATTCCTAAAGCTAAATAGATGTCACCAGGGGAAATAAAACCACAGCAAAGTAGAACAATTAATTACTAAGCACATGCAAAATCAAATCAACTACTCCAAAGTCATTTAAGGGATAGACAGAGTATGGAATATGATACCTAACATATAAAGAATAGAAGGGAAGAAAAAGGAGGGAAAAAAAGAACCTTTATGTTGTAATTGTAATAGCATATGAAGTGAGTTAAGTTAGACTGTTAGATGGTAATGGAATTACTCTTGAGCCTTTGGTAACCACGAATCTGAAGCCTGCAGTGGCACAAAGTACATACCTATCGATAATCACCCTAAATGTAAATGGTCTGAATGCACCAATCAAAAGACATAGAGTCACTAAATGGATAAAAAAAACAAGACCCACCTATATGCTACCTTCAAGAGACTCACTTCAAACCCAAAGACAATACAGACTGAAAGTAAAGGGATGGAAAAATATATTTCAGACAACTAATAGGGAGAAAAAAGCAGGAGTTGCAGGACTTGTATCAGACAAAATAGACTTCAAAACAAAGAAAGTAAGAAGAGACAAATAAGGACATTACATAATGATAAAGGGGGCAGCCCAACAAGAGGATATAACTATTATAAATATCTATGCACCCAACACAGAAGCACCTACATATGTGAAACAAATACTAACAATTAAAGGGAAAAACAGAATGCAATGCATTCATTTTAGGAGACTTCAACACACCACTCACTCGAAAGGACAGATCAAACAGACAGAAAATAAGTAAAGAGAGACAGGCACTGAACAACACATTAGAACAGATGGACCTAACAGACATCTTGAACACTTCATCCAAAAGCAGCAGGATACACATTCTCCTCAAGTGTACATGGAACATTTCAAGAATAGATCATATACAAGGCCACAAAAAGAGCCTTGGTAAATTCAAAAAGATTGAAATTGTACCAACCAGCTTCTCAGATCACAAACATATGAAATTAGAAATAAATTACACAAAGAAAATGAAAAGCCCCATAAACACATGGAGGCTTAATAACATGCTCCTAAATTATCAATGGATCAGTGACCAAATAAAAACAGAGATCAAGCAATAAATGGAGAAAAATGACAACAATAATTCAACACTGCAAAATCTGTGGGATGCAGCAAAGGCCATGCTAAGAGGGAAGTATATTGCAATACAGGCCTACCTCAAGAAAGAAGAGCATTCCTATATGAACAGTGTAAACTCACAATTAAGGAAACTAGAAAAGGAAGAACAAATGAAGGCCAAAATCAGTAGAAGGAGGGACATAATAAAGATTAGAGAAGACATAAATAAAATTGAGAAGAATAAAACCATAGAAAGGATCAAATAGAGCAGGAAATGGTTCCTTAAGAAAATAAACAAAATAGATAAACCCCTAGCCAGACTTATCAAGAAAAAAAGAAAGTCTGCACATATAAACAAAATCAGAAATGAGAAAGGAAAAATCACTACCAACACCACAGAAATACAAAGATGTAGAAGAGAATACTATGAAAAATTATATGGTAACAAACTGTATAACCTAGAAGAAATGGACAGCTTTCTAGAAAAATGCAACCTTTCAAGGTTGACCCAGGAAGAAACTGAAAATCTGAACAGACCAATTACCAACAACAAGATTGAATTGGTAATCAAAAAACTACCTAAGAAGAAAACTGAACCAGATGGCTTCACTGCTGAATTTTATCAAACATTTAATGAAGACCTAATACCCATCCTCCTTAAAGTTTTCCAAAAAGTAGAAGAGGAGGGAATACCCTGAAACTCATTCTACGAGGCCAACATCATCTAATACCAAAACCAGGCAAAGACACCACAAAAAAAGAAAATTAGAGATGAATATCCCTGATGAACATAGATACAAAAACACTGAACAAAATATTAGCAAACTGAATTCAACAATACATCAAAAAGATCATCCATCATGATCAAGTGGGATTCCCAGGGTTGCAAGGATGGTACAACATTTGAAAATCCATCAACATCATCCACCACATCAACAAAACGAAGGCCAAAAACCACATGATCATCTCCATAGATGCTGAAAAAGCATTCAACAAAATTCAATATCCATTCATGATAAAACTCTCAACAAAATAGGTATAGAGGGCAAGTACCTTAACATAAAAAAGTCCATATTGACAAACCCACAGCCAACATTATACCTAACAGTGAGAAGCTGATAGCTTTTCCTTTAAGATCGGGAACAAGACAAGGATGCTCACTCTCCCCACTTTTATTCAACATAGTTCTGGAGGTCCAAGCCATGGCCATCAGACAACACAAAGAAATACAAGGAATCCAGATTGGTAAGGAAGAAGTCAAATTGTCCCTGTTTGCAGATGACATGATATTGAACCCTAAAGAATCCATTCCAAAACTATTAGGTCTAATATCTGAATTCAGCAAAGTCATGGGATACAAAATTAATACACCGAAATCTGTTGCATTCCTATACACTGATCATGAACAAGAAGAAAGGGAAATGTGGAAAACAATTCCATTCACAATTGCATCAAAAAGAATAAAATACCTAGGAATAAACCTAACCAAGGAAGTGAAAGACCTATACTCTGAAAACTACAAGATGCTCATGAGAGAAATTAAAGAAGATACCAATAAATGGAAACACATTCTGTATTCATGGATAGGAAGAATTAATATTGTTAAAATGACCATCCTGCCTAAAATAATCTCCAGATTCAGTGCAATCCCTACCAAAATACCAACAGCATTCTTCAATGAGCTGGAGCAAATAGTTCTAAAATTCACATGAAAGCACAAAAGACCCCAAATAGCCAAAGCAATCCTGAGAAGGAAGAATAAAGCAGGGGAAATTATGCTCCCTGACTCATGCTCTATTACAAAGCCACAATCAGAAAATCAATTAGGTGCTGGCACAGACCAATAGATGGAACAAACTAGAGAGCCCAGATATTATCCCAAGCATATATGGTCAATTAATATATGATAAAGGAGTCATGGATATACAATTGGGAAATGACAGCCTCTTCAACAGCTGGTGTTGGCAAAACTGGACAGCTACATGCAAGAGAATGAAACTGGATCACTGTCTAACCCCATACACAAAAGTAAACTCAAAATGGATCAAAGACCTGAATGTAAGTCATGAGGCCATACAACTCTTAGAAAAAAACATAGGCAAAAATCTCTTGGACATAAACATGAGCCACTTCTTCATGAACATATCTCCCCCAGCAAGGGAAACAAAAGCAAAAAAGAACAAGTGGGACTATATTATACTAAAAAGCTTTTGTACAGCAAAGGACACCATCAGTAGAACAAAAAGACATCCTACAGTATGGGAGAATATATTCATAAATGACATATCCGATAAGGGGTTGACATACAAATTACATAAAGAGCTCATGCACCTGAACAAACAAAAAGCAAATAAGCCAAATGAAAAATGGGTGGAGAACATGAACAGACAATTCACCAATGAAGAAATTCAGGTGACCAACAGACACATGAAAAGATGCTCCACTTCACTAATCATCAGAGAAATGCAAATTAAAACCACAATGAGATATCACCTCACACAATTTAGGATGACCAGCATAGAAAAGACAAATAACAACAAATGTTGACAAGGATGTGGAGAAAAAGGAACACTCCTACACTGCTGGTGGGAATGTAAACTAGTTCAACCATTGTGGAAAGCAGTATGGAGGTTCCTCAAAAAACTCAAAATAGAAATACCATTTGATGCAGGAATTCTACTCCTAGGAATTTACCATAAGAATGCAGCCACCCAGTTTGAAAAAGACATATGCACCCCTATGTTTATTGCAGCACTATTTACAATAGCCAAGAAATGGAAACAACCTATGTGTCCATCAGTAGGTGAATGGATAAAGAAGAGGTGGTACATATACACAATGGAATATTATTCAGCCATAAGAGGAAAACAGATCCTACTATTTGTAGCAACATGAATGGAGCTAGAGGGTATTATGATCAGTGATATAAGCCAGGTGGAGACAAGTATCAAATGATTTCACTCATCTGTGGAGTATAAGAACAAAGAAGAAACTGAAGAAACAAAACAGCAGCAGACTCACAGACCCAAGAATGGACTGACAGTTACCAAAGGGAAAGAGATTGGGGAGGATGGGTGGGAAGGGAGGTATAAGGGGGGAAAGGGGGCATTACGATTAGCACACATAATGTAGAAGGGGGCCATGGGAAAGGCAGTATAACACAGAGAAGACAAGTAGTGATTCTATAGCATCTTACTATGCTGAGGGACAGTGATTAGAATGTGGTATGTGGTGGGGACTCGATAATAGGGGGAGTCTAGTGACCATAATATTGTTAATATAATTGTACATTAATGATAGCAAAATTAAAAATTAAAAAAAAAGAGATGGAAGAATCAGAAATCTGTACAGAGATAAAGACAGCCTTTGAAGAGAGAACTGAGCTGCAAGAAATGGAGATGAAAGATTTTAATCTGTTCTATATTTGAAAATTTTAATATAACAATGTATTTATAACTTTTAAAGTAAATATATCTATGCAGTAGTATGAATAATTTTGGATTGAAATGGTAATAAGATGTCTAGTAGGGGATGATATTTACATATTTTTCTAATGCTGCTTAAATATTACCGTGATTCTATGGTTATTTGTGAATAAACAAATAACTGTATTCTGTATGTCAGCCAGTGAAGAACATGAACATGAAACATAAGAGTAATTAATTGAGGTGACCTCCATGCTTCAAATTTCAGTATAATTCTGTTTATACTTTTTCCTCACATTTCAAAGTTGAAATTTGGTAGGATTTTTAAAAGTATGATAAATCTCAGTTGGTAAGTCTATCTCCTGTATTTAGGTGTCCTTAAAAATTATTAACACTGATTATCACCCTTTTCAGAATAAAAACTTTTCTTTTTGGTCCTGAGGTGTCCTGAAATACAGTGATAAACTATACTTTGTTCTCTATCTGCCGGCTAAAAAACATATATCTCAAAATATTATCCTTTGATCAAAATCAATAAATCATTTAGCCCCAATTATCATTCCTTACTATTATTTTTGCTAATAGTTGTTTATAACTCATGGGAATAATTGTGCTTAAAATATGCAGTTATATCATTTTTAAAACCAGAATAATGCATATAAATAGTTATTTTTGAAAAATAATAGATGTATTGTAATAGAATTTATTGAGTGGCTACAGCAGGCCAAAAACTGTACTAAATACTTTAGATTTAATCCTCAGAATTCAGTGAGATAGATACTATGAATCGCCTTTTTTATAGATGAGGAAACTGAAGTTTGAATAAGTTAAATAACTTATACAAGATCACACAGCTAAGTATGAGGTAGAATTTTTAAGATTTAAGCCCTGTTCTTGCATAGTTCAGACCTACAGCTTTAACTTATATCCCCATGTCCCCTATATTATTAAAGCTATTCGAAGAGAGAGAAAAAACGTCATACATTTTTTTTTCAAAGAGCACTTTGTCTCTACTCGTAAAAATGTCAAATTTTAAAATTTAACCATATACACAGGAAGACCACATCTTTAGTTTTAAGTTTGCAAATAATTTTAAACATCAAAAGAAAACAAATTAAGGAAATATATAAATAGGTTTTCCTTTCTTTTTTCGTATAAATGGCATATCCTTTAGAGTTTTTCCGTTAAATCTGTCTCTCTAAACATAATGCACATATTAGTAGATGTGTGTTATTTATAAATACTTCATAGCTTGGGATTTGTAAAGTTTATACATTTAGTATTTTACAAATAGCATTTAGAATTTTTAAATTTTAAGCAAAATTTATTCGTTTAGTTTGAAGTGATTCTGAGTTTGGCACCTCAAAACCATATTGCTGTTGGAAATGTTACATGTGACATTATACTGTGATTTATTAATAACTGAGATTAAGTAAAAGTCATGTTTCTCCTTGTATTCCGTGCAAAGCCTTTTTTTTCCCTTTATATTTGACTATTGGAGCATTGTGCCCTTCATAATGAAACTCACAGAATTGTGAAAGTGAAAGTGCCTTTGGAATTAGTTTATTGCAATGCTTTTGTTTTACAAATAATGAAACTGATGCCTAAAGATGTTAAGCCCTTTGTCTAAAGTTAAGGTAGCAGGATGAACTGAAACTAAACGACATCTGCAGTCTTTCAGTCCAGTATTCTTTCTTCCATGGTTATGTGTAAGAAAACTACCAAAAACAATGAGTTATGTGCAAATCTTATGTATAGCTTGTATTTCCTCTCATTAGGCCTACTGAAAATGATTACAATTGTATGTAATTTATATAACCTAAACAAACAGAACAGTCTTGCATTACACTTTTCTGGTCACACTGAAGCACTATTGGAACAATTTCATTATTAGATCTAATCAATCTTTCAATTTTCAATGAGATCTTTTTTAGAATAATAAATGTTTAAGCAGCACAGATAAGAATTTGTCCTATTGCAACTCTATGTATGGTAAAATACACATAAAATAAAATTTGCCATCTTAACCATTTTAAGTGTACAATTCTGAGGTACTAAATATATTCATAATGTTGTACGATCGTCACCACTATCCATCTCCATAAGTCTTCATCTTGTAAAATACCCATTAAACAACCCTCCTGTACTCCATGCCACAGGCAACCATTGTTCTGCTTTCTGTCTCTATGATTTTGACCACTGTAAGTATCTCATATAGGTAGAATCACATAGTATTTGTCTTTTTGTGGCTGGTTTATTTTGCTTAGCATAATATCCACAAGGTTCATCCATGTTATAGCATGTCAGATTTCCTTCCTTAATATTCCATTGTATATATATATATATACCACATTTTGTTTATCCATTTATCTGTTTATGAACATTTGGTTGCTTCTATCTTTAGCTATTGTGAATAATGCTGCTAATGAACTTAGGTATACAAATAATCTTTGAGACACTACTCTCAGTTCCTTTCAATATATACCCAGAAATGGAATTGCTGTACACTTTTCTATAGCAGCTATACAATTTTACAGCCATCAGAAGTGCACAGGTTTCTATTTCCTCCATATCTTGGCCAACATTTCTTATTTTCTGTTTTGTTTTGTTTTTTTAAATAGTAACCATCCTAATAGGTGTGAAGTGGTATCTTGTAATTTTAATTTGCAGTTCCCTGATGATTAGTACTGTTGAGCATTTTTGATGTGAGTATTGGCCATTTGTGTATCTTCTTTGGAGAAATACCTATTTTTTATCAGGTTGTTTCATTTCTTTAAATTTTAGGAGTTCTCTGTATATTCTAGATATTAAATATCAGATATATGATTTCCAAATATTTTCTCCCATTCTGTGGATTGCCTTTTCACTTTGTTGATAGTGTCTTTTGATGCACAAAATTTTTAGTTTTCATGAAATCCAATTTGTCTACTTTTTCTTTGGTGTCATATCCAATAAATCATTTCCAAGACCAATGTCGTGAAGTTTTTGCCCTGTGTTTTTTCTAAGGGTTTTATAGTTTTAGGTCTTAAACTTAAGTCTTTGATTCATTTTGAATTGTATATGGCACTAGATAAAGGTTTGATTTCATTCTTTTGCATATAGATACCCAATTTTCTTAGCACCATTTGCTGAAAAGACAGTCCTTCCCCTGTTTGAATGGTTTTTAGCAGCCTTGTCAAAAATCATCTGACCATATATGTGAGGGTTTATTCCTGGGTTCTCTATTTTATTACACTGGGTTTGTGTGTCTGACTTCATGGCAATGCCATATTGATTTTTAGTACTGTGGTTTGTAGTAAGTTTTGAAATCAGAAAGTGTAAGTCCTCCAGCTATGTTCTCTTTCAAGATTGCTTTGGCTATTCTGGGTCCTTTAAAATTCCATATGAATGTTAGAGTGGGCTTTTCTGTGTCTGGAAAAAAATCTCATTGGTATTTTGATAGGGATTGCATTGAATCTAGATTGCTTTGGGTAGCATTGACATCTTAAAAATATTAAATCTTCCAATCAATAAACATAGGATATATTTCCATTTACTTATGTCTTCTTTAACTTCTTTCAGCAATATTTTGTAGTTTTTATTGTACAAGTCTTTCCTCTCCTTGGTTAAATTAATTCCTAAATATTTTATTCAGTTTCATGCTATTGTATATAGATTGTTTTTATAATTTCTTTTTCATATTGTTCATTGTTAATATACAGATGTGCAACTGATGTTTGTGTGATGACTTTGTATCCTACTTTGCTGAATTTATTTATTCTAAAAAGTGTGTAATAATTAAAACACATAAGATCATATTATCTGCAAACAGATAACTGTACTTCTTCCTTTCCAATTTGAGTGGCTTTTATTTCTCTTTCTTGCCTAATTGCTCTATCTAGAACTTCCAGCATTATGTATTGGTATTCCCAGCATTGGTATTTTAATAGGGTGAAAGTGGGCATCCTTGCCTTATTCTGGATCTTAGAGGAAAAACTGATTCTTTCATCACTATGATGCTTGTTATATGTAATGCTGCTGTTTTCATATATGGCTTCTATTATTACGTTGAGGCAATTTCTTTATACTTCTAGTTTATTGACTATTTTTATCATGAAAGTGTGTTGAATTTTGTTGAATACTTTTTCTACATCAGTTGAAATGATGATGTGTTTTTTTTCCTTCATTCTTTTAGTGTGATGTATTATATTGATCAATATTTGAATATTGGACCCACTGAACTACCCTTGCATTCCAAGGATAAATCCCATTTGCACATGGTATAGAATCCTCTTAATATGCTGCTGAATTTGGTTTGCTAGCATTTTGTTGAGGATTTTTGTACTGATGTTCATAGGGATGTTGGTCTGTAGTTTTCTTTTCCTTTAGTCCTTGTTTGGCAGTAATATAAAGGTAATGCTGGACTCATAGAATGAGTTAGAAAATGTTCCCTTCTCTTCAGTTTCTTGGAAAAGCCTGAGAAGGACTGGTATTAGTTCTTCTTAAATGTTTGGTATAATTCACTAGTGAAGCTGCCAGGTCCAGGGAGTTGGTTTGTTGGGAAATTTTTTTTATTATTGATCCAATCTGCTTATTAATTATAAGTTTATTCAGATATTCTGTTTCGTTGTGATCTGATCTTGGTAGGTTTTGTGTTTGTAGGAATTTGTCTATTTCATTTAGGTTATTAAATTTGTTGGTGTATAGTTGTTCATACTATTCCCTTATAATCCTTTTTATTTCTATAGAACCAGTAGTAATGTCCCCACTTTCATTTCTGATTTTAGTAACTTTTCTCTTTGTCCATCTAGCTAAAAGTTTGCCAAGTTTGTTGATCTTTTCAAATAACCAGTTTTGGTTTCATTGATTTACTCTTTTGTTTTTCTATTCTTTAATTCTTTTTTTATCTGCTCTAATCTTCTGCAAACTTTGGGTTTAGTTTGTTCTTCTTTTATTAGTTCCATAAGTTGTAAGAGTTCCTTAAGTTCCTTAAGAGTATTGTTGTTTAATTTCCATAAATTTGTAAACTTTTCTGTTTTGCCTGTGTTGATTTCTAACTTCATCCGATTGTGCTTTGAGAAGATACTTTTGCATAATATCTACCTTTTAAAATATATCCAGACTTAATTTGTGGCCTCATATATAGTCTATCCTGGAAAAATGTCCCTTGTGCACTTGACAAGAATGTGAATGCTACTGTTCTTTGATAGAATGTTCTGTATATGTCTGTTAGGTTTGTTGTGTTGCTCAGGTCCACTCTTTTCCTTATTTATCATCAGTCTGGTTGCTCCTTATTGAAAGTGGGTATTGAAGTCTTCAACTATTATAGTAGAGCTATGTATATAATTACACATATATATGTCCATTTCTCCCTTTGTCCGTTTTGCTTAATTTGTTTGGCTAGTTTCTTATTAGATGCATAATGTTTATGACTGTTATATCTTCTTGCTGTATTGCACCTTTTGTTAATATATAATGTCCTTCTTTGTCTCTTGTAATCTTTGTTAATTTAAAGTATTTTGACTGATATTAAGATACCTTCCCCTGAACTCTTTTGGTGACTACTTTCATGGCATATCTTTTCATTACAATCTTTTTGTGTCTTTGACTCTAGACTGATCTGTTGTAGACAGCAAAGAGTTGGATCTAGTGTTTTCATCTATTCTGTCAATTTCTGTATTTTGGAGAGTTTAAACAGTTTACATTTAAAGTAATTATTAATAAGGAAGAGCTTACCTCTGTCATTTTGCTCTTTGTTTACTACATCTTTTTTATTGAGGTATTTATTATTGATATATACTCTTATAAAGGTTTCACATGAAAAAACAATGTGGTTACTACATTTACCAATATTTTCAAGTCATCACACATACCACATTGCAGTCACTGTCCATCAGTATAGTAAGATGCCACAGATTCAGTATTTGCCTTCTCTGTGCTACACTGTTTTCCCCATGACCCCTCACACCATGTGTACTAAACATAATAGTCCTCAATCCCCTTCTCCATCCCTGCCCACCTGCCCTCCCATACCCCTCCCCTTTGGTAACTGCTAGTCACTTCTTGAAGTCTGTGAGACTGCTGTTTTGTTCCTTCAGTTTTGCTTCGTTGTTATACTCCACAAATGAGGTAAATCATTTGGTACTTGTCTATCTCCACCTGGATTATTTCACTGAGCATAATATCCTCCACCTCCATCCATGTTGTTGCAAATGGTAGGATTTGTTCCATTCTTATGGCTAAATAGTATTCCATTGTGTATATGTACCACCTCTCCTTTATCCATTCATCTACTGATGGACACTTAGGTTGCTACGATATCTTCACTATTTTGTAAATGATGCTGCAATAAACATAGGGGTGCATATGCCTTTTTGAATCTGAGAAGTTGAACTCTATGGGTAAATTTGAAGGAGTGGGATTCCTGGGTCAAATGGTCTTTTTATTTTTAGTTTTTTGAGGAACCTCTATTGGAGGCTTTCCACAATGGTTGAACTAGCTTACGGTCCCACCAGCAGCGTAAGAGGGTTCCCCTTTCTCCACATCCTCACCAACATTTGTTGTTCTTAGTCTTCTCGATGCTGGCCATCCTTACTGGTGTGAGGTGATATCTCCTTGTGGTTATAATCGGCATTATCCTGACGATTAGTGATATGGAGCATCTTTTCATGTGCCTGTCGGCCATCTGAATTTCTTCTTTGGAGAATTGTCTCTTCATATCCTCCACATTTTTAATTGGGTTATTTACTTTTTGGGTGTTGAGGCATGTGAGTTCTTTATATAATTTGGAATGTTAACCCCTTGTCAGATATGTCATTTACAAATATATTCTCCCATACTTTTGTTTCCTTGGTGTTCTTTGCCATACAAAAGTTTTTTAGTTTGATGTAGTCTCGTGTTCATTTTTGCTTTTGTTTCCCTTGCTAGAGGAGAACCATGTAGGAAGAAGTTGCTCATGTTTATATTCAGGAGATTTTTGCCTATCTTCTAAGAGTTTTATGGTTTCATGACTTACATTCAGGTTTTTTATCCATTTTGAGCTTACTTTTATGTATGGGGTTAAACAATAATCCCATTTCATTCTCTTGCATGTAGCTGTCCAGTTTTGCCAACACCAGTTGTTGAAGAGGCTGTCATTTCCCCCATTGTATGTCCATAGCTCCTTTATCATATATTTATTGACCATACATTGTTGGGTTTATATCTGGGCTCTCTAGTCTGTTCCATTGGTCTATTGGTCTGTTCTTGTGCCAGTACCAAATTGTCTTGATTACTGTGGCTTTGTAGTAGAGCTTGAAGTGGAGGAGCATAATCCCCCCAGCTTTATTCTTCCTTCACAGGATTGCTTTGGTAATTCAGGGCCTTCTGTGGCTCCATCTGAATTTTAGAACGTTTTGCTCTTGTTTATTGAAGAATGCCTTTGGTATTTTGGTAGAGATTGCATTAAATCTGTAGATTGCTTTAGGCAGGATGGCCATTTTAACAATATTAATTCTTCCTATCCATGAGCACAGAATGTGTTTCCATTTATTGGTATCTTCTTTAATTTCTCTCATGAGTGTCTTGTAGTTTTCAGAGTATAGGTCTTTCACTTCCTTGGTTAGGTTTATTCCTAGGTATTTTATTCTTTTTGATGCAATCGTGAATAGAATTGTTTTCCAGATTTCTCTTTCTGTGTATAGGAATCATCAGTGTATAGGAATGCAACAGATTTTGGTGTATTAATTTGTATCCTGCAACTTTGCTGAATTCCGATATTAGACGTAGTAGTTTTGGAGTGGATTCTTTGGGATTTTTTATGTACAGTATCATGTCATCTGCAAAAAGTGACAGTTTAATTTCTTCCTTACCAATCTGGATGCCCTTTATTTCTTTGTGTTGTCTAATTGCTGTGGTGAGGACATTGAGAACTATGTTGAATACAAGTGGAGAGAGTGGGCATCACTGTCTTGTTCCCAATCTTAAAGGAAAGGCTTTCAGCTTCTCACTGTTAAGTATGATGTTGGCTGTGAGTTTGTCACATACGGCCTTTATTGTTACTTGCTCTCTATACTCATTTTGTTGAGAGTTTTTATCATGAATGTATGTTGAATTTTGTTGAATGATTTTTCGGCATCTATGGAGATGATCATGTGGTTTTTTTGTTTCTGGGTTTTTTTGGTATCATTAATCTACAATTACATGAGGAACATTATGTTTACTAGACTCCCCCTATCACCAAGTCCCCCCCACATATCGCATTACACTGTCCATCAGCGTAGTAAGATGCTATAGAACCACTACTTGTCTTCTCTGCGCTATACTGCCTTCCCTGTTTCCCCCATTATATTATGTCTCCTAATAGTAATGCCCCCTTCTTTTTTCACCTCTTATATCACCCTTCCCACCAATCCTCCTCAGTCCCTTTCCCTTTGGCAACTATTAGTCCATTCTCGGGTTCTGTGAGTCTGCTGCTGTTTTGTTCCTTCAGTTTTCTCTTTGTTCTCATACTCCACATATGAATGAAATCATTTGGTACTTGTCTTTCTCTGCTTGGCTTATTTCACTGAACATAATACCCTCTAGCTCCATCCATGTTGTTGCAAATGGTAGGATTTGTTTTCTTCTTATGGCTGAATAATAGTCCATTGTGTATATGTACCATATCTTCTTTATCCATTCATCTACTGCTGGACACATAGGTTGTTTCCATTTATTGGCTATTATAAATAGTGCTGCAATGAACATAGGGGTGCATATGTATTTTTCAAACTGGGATGCTGCATTCTTAGGGTAAATTCCTAGGAGTGGAATTCCTGGGTCAAATGGTATTTTTTATTTTAGTTTTTTGAGGAACCTCCATACTGCTTTCCACAGTCTTTGAACTAATTTACATTCCCACCAGCAGTGTAGGAGGGTTCCCCTTTATCCACATCCTCACCAACATTTGTTGCTGTTTGTCTTTTGGATGGTGGGGATCCTTACTGGTGTGAGGTGATATCTCATTGTGGTTTAAATTTGCATTTCTCTGCTGACTAGTGATGTGGAGCATCTTTTCATGTGTCGCCCATCTGAGTTTCTTCTTTGGAGAACTGTTCAGTTCCTCTGCCCATTTTTTAATTGGATTATTTGCTTTTTGTTTGTTGAGGTGCATGAGCTCTTTATATATTTTGGATGTCAACCCTTTATCAGATCTGTCACTTATGAATATATTCTCCTATACTGTAGGGTACCTTTTTGTTCTATTGGTAGTGTCCTTTGCTGTACAGAAGTGTTTCATCTTTATATAGTCCCACTTGTTCATTTTTTTTTTGTTTTCCGTGCTGGGGGAGATATGTTCATGAAGAAGTTGCTCATGTTTATGTCAAAGAGATTTTTGCCTATGTTTTTTTCTAAGAGTTTTATACACTTACATTCAGGTCTTTGATCCTTTTGGAATTTACCTTTGTGTATGGAGTTAGACAATGATCCAGTTTCATACTCTTGCATGTAGATGTCCAATTTTGCCAACACCAGCTGTTGAAGAAGCTGTCATTTCCCCATTGTATATCCATGGCTCCTTTATCGTATATTAATTGACCATATATGTTTGGGTTAATATCTGGACTCTCTATTCTGTTCCACTGGTCTGTGGGTCTGTTCTTGTGCCAGTACCAAATTGTCTTGATTACTGTGGCTTTGTAGTAAAGCTTTAAGTTAGGGAGAAAGATCCACCCTACCTCCTTCCCCCTGCCCGCTTCATTCTTCTTTCTCAGGATTGCTTTGGCTATTCAGGGTCTTTTATGGTTCCATATGAATTTTAAAACTATTTGTTCCAGTTCATTGAAGAATGCTGTTGGTATTTTGATAGGGATTGCATTGAACCTGTAGATTGCTTTAGACAGGATGGCCATTTTGACAATATTAATTCTTCCTAGCCAATAGCATGGGATGAGTGTCCATTTGCTAGTGTCCTCTTTAATTTCTCTTAAGAGTGTCTTGTAGTTTTCAGGGTATAGGTCTTTCACTTCCTTGGTTAGGTTTATTCCTAGGTATTTTATTCTTTTTTAATGCAATTGTGAATGGAATTGTTTTCCTGATTTCTCTTCCTGCTAGTTCATCATTAGTGTATAGGAAAGCAACAGATTTTGGTGTATTAATTTTGTATCCTGCAACTTTGCTGAATTCAGATATTAGACGTAGCAGTTTTGGAGTGGATTCTTTAGGGTTTTTTATTGACAATATCATGTTGTCTGCAAACAGAGACAGTTTAACTTCTTACTTGCCAATCTGGATGCCTTTTAATTTTTTGTTTTGTCTAATTGCTGTGGCTAGGACCTCCAGTACTATGTTGAATAACAGTGGAGAGAGTGGGCATCCCTGTCTTGCTCCCAATCATATGGGAAAAGCTTTCATCTTCTCGCTGTTAAGTATAATGTTGCCTGTGGGTTTGTCATATATGGCCTTTTTTATGTTGAGGTACTTGCCCTCTATACCCATTTTGTTTAGAGTTTTTATCATGAATGGACGCTGAGTTTTGTCAAATGCTTCTTCAGCGTCTATGGAGATGATCATGTGGTTTTTGTCCTTCATTTTGTTCATGTGGTGGATGATGTTGTTGGATTTTTGAATGTTGTACCATCCTTGCCTCCCTGAGATGAATCCCACTTGGTCATGGTGTATGATCCTTTTGATGTATTGTTGAATTCAGTTTGCTAATATTTTGTTGATTATTTTTGCATCTATGTTCATCAGGGATATTGGTCTGTAATTTTCTTTTTTGGTGGTGTCTTTGGCTGGTTTTGGTATTAGGGTGCTGCTGGCTTCATAGAATGAGTTTGGCAGTATTCCCTCCTCTTCTATTTTTTGGGAAACTTTAAGGAGAATGGGTATTATGTCTGGTAAAATTCAGCAGTGAATCCATCTGCGTGGGTGTTTTGTTCTTGGGAGTTTTTGATTACCAATTCAATTTCATTGCTGGTAATTGGTCTGTTTATGTTTTCCATTTCTTCCTTCGTCAGTCTGGGAATGTTGTATTTTTCTAGGAAGTTGTCCATTTCTTCTAGGTTTTCCAGCTTGTTAGCATATAGATTTTCATAGTATTCTCTAATAATTCTTTGTATTTCTGTGGGGTTCTGTGATTTTTCATTTCTTATTTATGATTCTGTTGATGTCTGTAGATTCTCTTTTTTCTCTTAATAAGTCTGGCTAGGGGCTTATTTATCTTGTTTACTTTCTCAAAGAACCAGCTCTTTGTTTCATTGATTTTTTTCTATTGTTTCATTTGTCTCAATTTTATTTTTTTCTTCTCTGATCTTTATTATGTCCCTCCTTCTTCTGACTTTAGGCCTCATTTGTTCTTCTTTTTCCAGTTTCAGTAATTGTGACTTTAGACTATTCATTTAGGATTTTTCTTTCTTCTTTAAATAGGCCTGAATTGCTTCATGCTTTCTTCTTAGAAGTGCCTTTGGTGCATCCCACAGAAGTTGGAGCTTTGTGCTGTTGTTGTCCTTTGTCTCCATATATTGCTTGGTCTCTATTTTAATTTGGTCTTTGATCCATTGATTATTTAGGAGCATGTTGTTAAGCCTCCATGTGTTTGTGAGCCTTTTTGTTTTCTTTGTACAATTTATTTCTAGTTTTATACCCTTGTGGTCTGAGAAGCTGTTTGGTAGAATTTCAATGTTTCTGAATTTACGGAGGCTCTTTTTGTGGCCCAGTATGTGGTCTATTCTGGAAAATGTTCCATGTGCCATTGAGAAGAATGTGTATCCTGTTGCTTTTGGGTGTAGAGTTCTGTAGATGTCTGTTAGGTCCATCTGTTCTAATGTGTTGTTCAGTGTCTCTGTCTCCTTACTTATTTTCTGTCTGGTGGATCTGTCCTGTGGAGTGAGTTGAGTGTTGAAATCTCTTAGAATGAATGCATTGCATTCTATTTCCCCTTTTAATTCTGTTAGTATTTGTTTCACATATGTTGGTGCTTCTGTGTTGGGTGCATAGTTCTTTATAATAGTTATATCCTCTTGTTGGGCTGGCCCCTTTATCATTATGTAATGTCCTTCTTTGTCTCTTCTTACTTTCTTTGTTTTGATGTCTATTTTTTCTTATTCAAGTCCTGCAACTCCTGCTTTTTCTCCCTATTAATTGCATAAAGTATCTTTTTCCATGTCCTCGCTTTTAGTCTGTGTATGTCTTTGGTTTTCAAGTGAGTCTCTTGAAGGTAGCATATAGATGGGTCTTGTCTTTTCATCCATTCAGTGACTCTGTGTCTTTTGATTTGTGCATTCAGACCATTTACATTTAGGGTGATTATCGATAGGTATGTACTTACTGCCATTGCAGACTTTAGATTCATGGTTACCAAATGTTTAAGGATAACTTCCTCACTATCTACAAATCTAACTTAAGTCATTTAGTATACTATTACAAACACAATCTAAAGGTTCTTTTTCTTCCCTCCTTTTTCTTCTTTCTCCATTCTTTATATATTATGTATCATATTTTGTACTCTTTGTCTATCCCTTGACTGACTTTGGGGATAGTTGATTTGATTTTGCATTTGCTTCATAATGAACTGTTCTACTTTCTTTACTGTGGTTTAATTACCTCTGGTGGCAGTTATTAAACCTTAGGAACACTTCCATCCATAGCCGTCCCTCCAAAATACACTTTAGAGATGGTTTGTGGGAGGTAAATTTTCTCAGCTTTTGCTTATCTGGAAATTGTTTAATCTCTCCTTCAAATTTAAATGATAATCTTGCGAGGTAAAGTGTTCTTGGTTTGAGGCTATTCTGATTCATTTCATTAAATATATCATGCCAGTCCCTTCTGGCCTGTAAGATTTCTTCTGAGAAGTCTGATGATAGCCTGATGGGTTTTCCTTTGTATGTGATCCTATTTCTCTCTCTGACTGCTTTGCATAGTCTGTCCTTATCTTTGATCTTTGCCATTTTAATTATTGTCTGTCTTGGTGTTGTCCTCCTTGAGTC
The DNA here is from genome assembly GCF_040802235.1 of Manis javanica. Taxonomy (NCBI): domain Eukaryota; kingdom Metazoa; phylum Chordata; class Mammalia; order Pholidota; family Manidae; genus Manis; species Manis javanica. The sequence goes on from NC_133161.1 coordinate 113,454,495, forward strand.
CCTTGTGTTTGGAGATCTGTGTACCTCCACAGCCTGAGAGACTATCTCCTTCCCCATATTGGGGAAGTTTTCAGCAATTACCTCCTCAAAGACACTTATCCCTTTTTCTCTTCTTCTTCTGGTACCCCTATAATACAAATATTTTTCAATTTGGTTTGGTCATACAGTTCTCTCAATATTCTTTCATTCTTGGAGATCTTTTTTCCTCTCTGTGCCTCAGCTTCTTTGTATTCCTCTTCTCTAATTTCTGTTTCATGAATTGTCTCCTCCACCATATCTAATCTGCTTTTAAAACTTTCCATTGTATGTTTCATTTCTGACACTGTGTTCCATAATGATTGGATCTCTGACCAGAGTTCATTCCTGAGTTCTTGAGTACTTTTCTATACCTCCATGAGCATATTTCTGATTTTTATTTTGAAATCTCTTTCAGGAAGATTCATGAGTTCGGTTTCATTTCAGTCTTTCTCTGGTGTATGTATAATTTTGCTTTGAACCAGGTTCCTTCGATGTTTCATATTTGTATATGGCACCCTCTAGTGTCTGGAAGCTCTACTCTCTGGAGCTACTCAGCCCCTGGAACAATGTTCGGAGTCACAGTGGAGTCGTGTTGTTGCCTTAGGGGAGGAAAGAGCTGTTTCCTGCTTCCTGGTTGCTATGCCTATCTCCTATGACAGAACCAGTGGGCTGAGCACCCAGGTGTAAGCCTCTATGCTTTGCATTTGTAGCTGCTGTAGGTGGGACTTCCCTTTCTCTGGCCTGACGCCAGGGCAGGGTTTTCAGGTTTTCAAGTCAGATGCAGGCTGGCCGGGAGGAAGGCACAGCAGGCTGCATATCATGAAGGGTGACCGTGGAGTTGTGTAGCCGTCTAGGGGGCTTGCGCACCTAAAGATCCTGAATGTTCCCAAACTACTGGGAAGAGTGCACTCGGACAATTTTGTCTACCTGTCCTTTCTCCTGATTGCACAGTAAGCTCTGTGCAGTCCTTGCCCCTTTAGCAGCCCTCTCGCTGTTAGGAAGTCACTCAGACTTCCCACCTTTCTTTGTCCCAGAGCAGCCAGATATGGATCCCTGTTTTCCCCCCCTAATCACCATAGTACCATGAAATGTAGGTTTATGCTCCCAGAGAACATCTCCAGAGCTGGGTGTTCAGCAGTCCCAGGCCTCCACTCCCACCCTGCTCTGTTTCTCTTCCTTCTGCCAGTGAGCTGGGGTGGGGGAAGGGCATGGGTGCCACCTGGCCATGGCTTCGGTATGTTATCCTGTTCCCTGAGGTCTATTCTTTTCTCAGGTGTATGCAGTCTGGCACAGCCCTCTTCCTGTTGCTCTTTCAGGATTAACTGTATTAATTACATTTTTGTATTATATTCAGTTTTAGGAGGAGGTTGCTGTCTCGCCTCTCAGGCTGCCATCTTTAATCCCCTGTTTTCTACATGTCTTATAACTTTTTTGTCCATCATATCCTACATTACTGTCTCCTTTTGTGCTTAGTTGATTTTTTTATAGTTAAACATTTACATTTCTTTCTCATTTCCTCTCATGTATATTTCATAGCTATTTCTTTTGTGGTTACCATGGGGGTTACATTTACCATCCTAAAGCTTGTAAATGTAAATCCTTACATTTACATCCTACCTTTAAATCAACAAAGATTATAAAAGACAGAGTAGGACATTATATATTAACAAAAGGTTCAAAATGCAAAAGATATAACAATTCACACTTCAGTGTAAATTTATACTAGCTTAACTTCAATAACATACAAAACTCTCCTCCTTTACAGCCCCATCCCAACTCCTTTCAATTGTTGATGTCACAAAATCACATCTTTATACATTGTATTCCCCAAAACATAATATAATACTTCTTTTACATACATTTGTCTCATAAATTATGAAGAAAACAGCATGTGAAATTATTAACAAAAGATACAATAATGCTCACTTTTAGACTAATTTTTAAACATATTCTCTTTAATCATGTAGAAAACAGAAAAGAGAGCTATAAGCCATTTCTATAACAATAATTGCCTAGGTTTTATAATTGCCCATGTATTTACCTTTATTGGGATCTTTATTTCTTCAACTAGCTTCAATTTACTGTCACATAGCCTTTCATTTCACCCTTAAGTACTCCCATGAGCACTTCTTGCAGGGCAGATCTCATGGTGGTAATGAACTCCCTCAGCTTTTGTTTATTTGGCAACGACTTAATTTCTTCTTCACTCTTGAAGGACAGTATTGTTAGATATAGGATTCTTGGTTAACATTTTTTTTATCAGTTTTAATATATTGACCCACTGCCTTCTGGTCTTCAAAGTTTATATTGAGAAATCTGTTAATAAACATATTAAGAATTCCTTATATGAGACAAATCACTTATTTCTTGCTGCATTTAAGAGACTTTATTTTTGGCTTTTGAAAGTTTACTTATAAAATGTTTTGGGGTAGCTACCTTTGATTCATCTTACTTTGAGTTTTGAACTTCATAGATATTTATATTCATGTTTTTCATCAAACGTGGGAAGTTTTCTGCCATTGATATTCTGTCTACTCCTTTCACTTTCTCTTCTCTTTTGGCAACTCCCACAATATATATGTTAGTCTACTTTCTGTGTACCATGGGTCTCTTAGGCTCTATTCAATTTAATTCAATCTTTTTTTCTTTCTGTTCCTCAGACTTGACACTTTCCATTGGTCTATCTTCAAGTTTGCTGAGTCTTTCTTCAACCTTTGTGTCACTCTAATGGATTTTTCCTTTGAGTTATCTTACTTTTCAGCTTCAGAATTTCTATTTGCTCTGTTTTGAGGTTTTAGATATTTCCAGTTTGTGCATACATCATTTCATCCACATCATCCTTATTTCTCTGATCATCTCTTAGACAGTTGTTTTAAATTCTTTGTCTAATAGATCTGCCATCAGGTTTTTCTCAGGGTTAATTTCTCTTGATTTTATTTTCCTTTGAATGGACTATACTTTTGTGTTTCTTTGTATACCTTGTGATATTTTTGTTGAAAACTGGACATTTTAATTTAATAATGCAGTACTCTGCAAATCAAATTCTTTCCCATCCCCAGTTTTCTGTTGTTGTTACTGGTGTTGTAGGCTCTTTCTACAGGTTATGAAGACTGGCCAAGGATCAGCCTGAATTGTAAACTAAGGGTCATCTCAGATCTTTACTGAGATTGTGCCTTCCCTGGGCATGCCTCATCACTTTCTTACTTTCTCCATATGTGCAGCTGTTTTTGAATGTCCTAGTCTTGAATGTTTGGCTCCCAAAAGGGGAAAAGAAGACACTGTGGAGGGGAGGAAAGGGGCATTATCCATTTAAACCCCCTGGAAGTCACCAGCCAGAGGAGGAGGGACTTTAATAATGGGGACAAGGGTGCAAAAATGCTGCCCTCCTGTTTGTCTGCACCTCTGTGATCAGAACCACAATCAACATAGTACAGATCTCCAATCTGTAGAGCATACACAGAGTCCTTTTTCTCCACTCTGGTTCCCAGAAGCTGTGTACAATATCCTCTTGGGGTGCAGTGAGGAAATGGGTAGCTGGTGCTGGAATAAGAGCTAAAATTGACAAAAATTAACCACAATTTACCCTCCACATCTTCCCCTGGAAGTTGCAAGACTTCAAGAGACTCCAGAGATTCCAAAATAGTTAAACTGGATTCTTCCAGGGCAATTGTTATCTAGATGGGGAGACAGATTCCTGGTGCTTCCTATCTTCCCAGAAGCCTGTCTACTGCAACACTTTAAGGACTCTTAAACTAAAATAGATTTTTAATTTTTGTATTATTCATTTCTTCACAGTATCGATAACAATTATGATTAGAACTAGTGATTTTGTTTTGGTCCTTAATAGTCAATATTAATCTCTTTTTTGATAGTTTAATATGTGATTTATTAAGTATTCTCAGCAAATTGAAGAGTTATAAAGAAAAAGTCTATAATCATCTCTACTTCTAGGTTAGGTTCCTGGGTACATTTGCAAATGAACCTCTGTCTACGGGCATGTTGAGCAAGAAAAGCTTCTTTGAAGTCACTGGATGGGCTAGGGAAAGGTCATGGATTTTCAAGACAAATAGATGTGGGTTCAATACTGGCTTAGTCAGTCACTCTTTGACTTTGGGTGTTGAAGCTCAGTCTCCTTATCTCTAATGCAAGTATGTTAGTAAAATCTGCTATGCAGGATTGTTCAAACTAGAAAAAAGCAGTGAATGGGAACATATTAGGCAATCAATAATAGGTAACAATTTTTGTTTTTATTACAATTATTTTGATACCCCAATTCATTTTCATTATTTCCTTTGTACAACTTTCTATTTAATTTTCATTGAATTGTAGTGAGTTTCATAATAGAGTATGTAAAGTAACTTTAAATATATCCTTTTTGCATATTTTAGGACTTTCAAATGCCTTGGAAACAGGAGTCAGAATTTATAAGAAGGGATAAGGCTGCCAGAGTCATTCAGAAGGCCTGGAAAACTTTCCTTGTGAGTTTATTTCATTTTTTCGCAGCTTTATTGCGATGTAATTTATATATCATAAGATTCACTTGTTAAAAACATACAGTTCAATAGTTTTTAGTATGTTTACAGATTTGTGTACCACTTTTGCTTTAAAAGCAGGGTTTATTTATAGATCAAAAAGTTAACATTAATTAATTATCTCATTGGCCTCACAAATATTTATCAAGTTCCTGATCAAAGCCAGACACTTTGATAATGGCTATGATCAATGAAAGTATCACTAAAAGGCTAATTTGGCTGTCACCTCTAAAACTTTATTTCTTGATTCAGGAATCACCTGAGCAGGTGTTAGGAATACATTCACTCATTAAATATTTATTCAGTACCTACTCTTAAAGACTTGAAGTTTAATAGTAGGCTATATCTGGATTAATATAGCACTTACTTATCATGCTCTAATATAGGTAGAGCTGCTCTCATTGGCATAAGGAATATTTCAAGTTGACTTACTTAGTTGGGTGAGAGCCAAGAGTTAAAGTGATTTCATTCTTTTCTCTCATATAGCAGCAACTCTCTGTGCCTGATCATTTTATGTGAAGTGGTATGGCTCTGTTTCTACCACACAAAACACCTCTGTATCAGCTAATCGAATCTTGCAAAATAGTTTCCATTATTTGACTCTTTGGCCTCTTTATCAAAGCCGTAATACCTATGCCAAGGTACAACCATTGATTTCCCATACTAAAATAATAGTTTAAAAAATATACATTTCTTTGATGGTTTCTATCAGCATACTTGTCATCTAGGCTTAAGCTTTTCTGTCATTTGTAACTGCTTTTATCCCACATTCAAATCTGACCAGCTGCATACCTTTGAATACCTATTATATTCTTAGCACTTACTAGGCATTTTACAGTACATCCTTGCCCTTATAAGAGGAACTTCAGTAAAGAAGACACATATATAAGACAGACAAGTGTATGTATGTGTATTTTAACAAAATGGTAGACTGAGCACATATTTTCACTTTCTATCTTTCCAGAACTCCTTGAAATGAAAATATACAGAAAGTTAGACCTTAACAGAGAGAATAGAGTTCATGAGCAGAAGAGAAATTTTACCTCATTTCTGGAAAACCAAAAATAGATATTAGCATCCTGTTGGACAAAACTATGTAGAAGGCTTGCCTAGACACACTTCAAATGGCTCCATGGAGAGAACCAGTTGGTCACTAGAACCCTAGAAAGGATATCAGTTAGGAATTAGTAATTTGAAAGGGCTAGGAGGAGAATGACTGTGGACAAGAGGCTTAATTGAAGGTCTGTAATGAAATAGTGGTGCCAGTTTTCTCCACCATCATTTCAAACCCCAAAGCTGCAGGGAGATGGATATTTACCATCAGACAAAAATCTGCTGGTAGATCGATATATACTGTTAAGCAAAAAAACCCAAAACAAAACAAAACAAAAAAATCCTGAAGACTTGTTTTTCATTTTAATTAAATGAACGATTTGGGAAAACTGGTGCTCATGACACTCCACAGCAAAAACCTCTTAATTTTAGTATTTGAGAGACACCCTGCTTATTTGATGGCTACCAGACCATACCAGCTCTAAGAAAGCTTATGGATTAATTTATCCCACCCACATTACAAAGTTCCCAAGTAATCTTCACATTCATGAGTGAGAACAATGAGAAGATATCACCTCAGGATACTAGCTCCCTAAAAAACACAGGATACTAGCTCCCTAAAAAAACTGAAGTAGACCTTCATTCTTAAGTATTAATGCACAGCCAAGGATCAATCAACATCTAAGAAAAAACATTGTTTATTTTAAAAAAAAAAGAAGAAAGGAAATAAAAATGTTAATCAATTTAGATAAGATCAGTATGTTGAATGGATCCAGGAGGTTTGTATTTGGTGATAAAATGGTACCCCATATAATAGAGGGTATGACTGAGAAACTGGATTTGAAAAGTGCTTAAAAACATTGAAAAAAAGCTAACCATGAAAGTCATACTTCAAACAAAAGGAAAATCAAAATAATTCTAAGATTCAAACAGAATATATTTCTCTTTATTTTAGATACATTCTACTTGAAGTGGCCCAGAGGGTGACTTCTAAACAAGGATACACAGTTATAGCACATTACTTGGCTCTACAAGTGAATAATTTGCAGTCTACCCATATAAATGTGAGACTTTTTTCTATGATTTTAAATATTTTTATCAAAGTCATATGTGTTCTCCTTTAAAATAAGCAATGCAGAAGAACTTATAATAAAAAGCAAGTCTTTTAACCCATTCCACACTTCTCCACCATCATACCTTAAGACAATCACTTTTTAAAAATTAAAGTATCATTGATAGACAATCTTATGATGGTTTCACATACACAACATAGTGGTTCAATGTTCACCCATATTATCAAGACCTCACCCCCTCCATTGCAGTCACTGTCAATGTAGTTAAGATGTTATAGTCATTAACTGTATTTTCCATGCTGTACTACTGTCCCAGTGACCAACCTATATTGTGATTACAGTGCCCCTTAATCCCTTTCTCTCTCCCCATCGACCCTCCCCTTTGGTAACCACTAGTCCATTCTCAGTGTCTATGAGTCTAATGCTTTTTTATTATTATTAAAGTATCATTGATATACAATGGAATAAAGTTTCACATGAGCAACATTGTGGTTTCAGCATTCATCCATATTATCAAGTTCCTTGCACATTCAATTTCAGTCACTATTTGCATAGAAAGATGCTATAAAATCATTACTTGTCTTCTCCATGCTATACTGCTTTCCCTGTGACCTACCTATATTGTGTGTGCTAATTATAATACCCCTTGATCCCCTTCCCTCTCTCTCCCCACCCACTTGTCCCAACCCCTACCCTTTGGTAACCACTAGCTCCCTCTTGGAAACTGTGAGTCTGATGCTGTTTTGTTCCTCCAGTATTGCTTTGTTCTTATACTCCACGAATGAGTGAAATCATTTGATACTTGTGTTTCTCCACCTGGCTTATTTCATTGTGCATAATGACCCTCTAGCTCCATCCAAGTTGTTGCAAATGCTAGGATTTGTTATCTTTTTATGGCTAAATAATATTCCATTCTGTATCTGTACCACCTCTACTTTACCCATTTGTCTACTGAAGGACACTTAGGTTGCTTCAATAACTTGGCTATTGTAAATAGTGGTGCAATAAACATAGGGGTGCATATTTATTTTTGAATCAGGGATCTTCTTTTCTTGGGTAAATTCCTAGGAGGGAAATTCCTGGGTCAAATGTTATTTCTATTTATAGTTTTTTGAGAAAACTCCATATTGCTTTCCACAATGGTTGAATTAATTTAATTCCCATCAACAATGTAGGAGGGTTCCCCTTTCTCCATATCCTCCCAAGCATTTGTTCTTTCTTGTCATTTGGATGTTGGGCATCCTAACTGGTGTGAGGTGATATCTCATTGTGGTTTTAATTTGCATTTCCTTGATGATTAGTAATGTGGAGCATCTTTCCATGTGCCTGTTGGCCACCTGAATTTCTTCTTTGGAGAAGTGTCTGTTCAGATCCTCTGCCCATTTTTTTTTCTTTTTTTTGAGAGGGCATCTCTCATATTTATTGATCAAATGGTTGTTAACAACAATAAAATTCTGTATAGGGGGGTCAATGCTCAATGCACAATCATTAATCCATCTCAGGCCTAATGCTCGTCAGTCTCCAATCTTCTGAAGCATAACGAACAAGTTCTTACATGGTGAACGAATTCTTACATAGTGAAAAAATTCTTACATGGTGAACAGTACAAGGGCATTCATCAGAACTTTCGGTTTTGATCACACATTATGAACTATAAACAATCATGTCAAATATGAATATTCGTTTGATTTTTATACTTGATTTATATGTGGATCCCACATTTCTCCCTTTATTATTATTATTATATTTAATAAAATGCTGAAGTGGTACGTAGATGCAAGATAAAGGTAGAAAACATAGTTTAGTGCTGTAAGAGGGCAAATGTAGATGATCAGGTGTGTGCCTATGGACTAAGCATTAATCCAAGCTAGACAAGGGCAGCAAAACATCCACGGATGCAGAAGATTTCTCTCAAAACAGGGGGGGTGAGGTTCTGAGCCTCACCTCTGTTGATCCCCAATTTCTCACCTGATGGCCCCCCTGTGACTGTGCCTGTCTTAGGTTGTTCCTCCCTTGAGGAATCTTACCCGTCTCTGGCTAACCAGTCATCTTCCGGGGCCATACAGGGAAATGTAAAGTTGGTAAGTGAGAGAGAAGCCATATTGTTTGAAAAGGTTAGATTTTTACTTCTTTGCAGATTTATGCCCTGTGGCTTCTATACCCAGCACTTGTCTCGAGGTATCTTTACCACCTGGAGGAATTAAGATACTCGGTAACTTCGATATGAGGCACGAATTCTATTTAAGGGTTATAATTAGGAAGGAAGAAGAAAAGCTATAGAGGTAGCATATGGAAGAAAACATGGGAGGATTGATTATTTCTTTGACATATCTTCTTGTAGAGTACCTTAAGCATGTATAGGTTTTAAACTACTAACTAACTTGCGCTCACATATTAACATAATAGGAATACGGTGACATAAACAGAGCAAATCTATAATTACCATCCATCTCCAGTGAAGCCAAGAAAACCATTTAGGCACCCTAGGCATTTGTGAAAATTTGTCTATGATATGATGGATATTGTCCAACTGTACTTGAACAGTCTGAGAGAAATCAGACAAATTAAAGCAGCCCATTTCTGGGATCTGTTCACATCCCATATGTTCTTTTAACCGTAGATAGTCTATAGTCATAAGATTTTGGAGTGCTACAATTTGCACTTCTCCTAATTCTTGGTTGAGTTCCAACAGTATAGATCCGGTCAAATTCGTTGTCTCACTGTATGCACATGCCAGCCTAGACATCTCCGTCCTCATTCCAATGGCAAGTCCAGGAAACGGTGGGGTGGATGCAGCCACAACCGCAGCATCATCTGGATCCCTGTGGAGACTTTTTGATGATCATCCCCCGGCACAAGTCCTCCAGAGAGTGCTGATGCCGGAAGCTCCTCCTCATATCGTATCTTAGTTCATTTTCTGGGTAGCCAAGCTAGGCCTTGATCTTCTGCATAGAAACAAACAGACCTTTTGCCCACACTTTGACATGCCCTCTATACCACTGTGTAGAACTCATTGGAGGTCAGCACACAGGAACTGCTTTTTTTTTTCTTATTAAGAGAAAGGAATATTATCAAAAAAGAGTACCTCCATAGCTGATCATCTGACACCCTTTAAGTGATCAACATTAAGGATATTTAAAGCATGTGTTGATCTTTGATTTACCAATAGTTTTATCCTATCAAGGAGTAATTCCCCTTTTCTTTCTTTCTTTCTTTCTTTTTTTTTTTAATCTTTAATCTACACTTACATGAAGAATACTATGTTTACTATGCTCTCCCCTATATCAGGTCCCCCCTAAAAACCACATTACGGTTACTGTCCATCAGCTTACCAAAATGTTGTAGAACCACTACTTGTCCTCTCTGTGTTGTGCAGCCCACCCTCCCCTTTCTCCCTCCCCCCCCATGCATGCTAATCTTAATACCCCCCTTCTTCTCCCCCCCCTTATCCCTCCCTGCCCACCCATCCTCCCCAGTTCCTTTCCCTTTGGTACCTGTTAGTCCATTTTTGGGTTCTGTAATTCCACTGCTGTTTTGTTCCTTCAGTTTTTCCTTTGTTCTTATACTCCTCAGATGAGTGAAATCATTTGGTATTTCTCTTTCTCCATTTGGCTTATTTCACTGAGCATAATACTCTCCAGGTCCATCCACGTTGCTGCAAATGGTTGGATTTTTCCACTTCTTATTGCTGAGTAGTATTCCATTGTGTATATGTACCACATCTTCTTTATCCATTCATCTACCAATGGACATTTAGGTTGCTTCCAATTCTTGGCTATTGTAAATAGTGCTGTGATAAACATAGGGGTGCATCTGTCTTTCTCAAACTTGATTGCTGCATTCTTAGGGTAAATTCCTAGGAGTGGAATTCCTGGGTCAAATGGTAGGTCTGTTTTGAGCATTGTGATGAACCTCCATACTGCTTTCCACAATGGTTGAACTAATTTACGTTTCCACCAGCAGTGTAGGAGGGTTCCCCTTTCTTCACAGCCTCGCCAACATTTGTTGTTGTTTGTCTTTTGGATGGCAGCTATCCTTACTGGTGTGAGGTGATACCTCATTGTAGTTTAAATTTGCATTTCTCTGATAATTAGCGATGTGGAGCATGTTTTCATGTGTCTGTTGGCCATCTGTATTTCTTTTTTAGAGAACTGTCTGTTCAGTTCCTCTGCCCATTTTTTAATTGGGTTATTTGTTTTTTGTTTATTGAGGCGTGTGAGCTCTTTATATACTTTGGACGTCAAGCCTTTATCAGATCTGTCATTTACAAATATATTCTCCAATACTGTAGGGTTCTTTTTTGTTCTATTGATGGTGTCTGTGTATTTTGCTGTACAGAAGCTTTTCAGCTTAATATAGTCCCATTGGTTCATTTTTGCTGTTGTTTTGCTTGCCCAGGGAGATATGTTCAAGAAGAGGTCACTCATGTTTATGTCTAAAAGGTTTTTGCCTATGTTTTTTTCTAAGAATTTTATGGTTTCATGACTTACATTCAGGTCTTTGATCCATTTTGAATTTACTTTTGTGTATGGAGTTAGACAATGGTCCAGTTTCATTCTCCTACATGTAGCTGTCCAGTTTTGCCAGCACCATCTGTTGAAGAGACTGTCATTTCGCCATTGTATGTCCATGGCTCTTTATCAAATATTACTTGACCATATGTGTTTGGGTTAATGTCTGGAGTCTCTAATCTGTTCCACTGGTCTATGGCTCTGTTCTTGTGCCAGTACCAAATTGTCTTGATTACTATGGCTTTGTAGTAGAGCTTGAAGTTGGGGAGCAAGATACCCCCCCTTTATTTTTCCTGCTATTCAGGGTCTTTGGTGGTTCCATATGACTTTTAGAATTATTTGTTCCAATTCTTTGAAGAATGTTGTTGGTATTTTGATAGGGATTGCATTGAATCTGTAGATTGTTTTAGACAGGATGGCCATTTTGAGAATATTAATTCTTCCTAGCCACAAGTATGGGATGAGTGTCCATTTGTTAGTGTCCTCTTTAATTTCTCTTAAGAGTGTTTTGTGGTTTTCAGGATATAGGTCTTTTACTTCCTTGGTTAGGTTTATCCCTAGGTATTTTATACTTTTTGGTGCAATTGGGAATGGAACTGTTTTCCTGATTTCTCTTTCTGCTAGTTTATAGTATATAGGAAAGCCACAGATTTCTGTGTATTAATTTTGTATCATGCAACTTTGCTGAATTCCAATATTAGTTCTAGTAGTTTTGGAGTGCAGTCTTTAGTGTTTTTTATGTACAATATCATGTCATCTCCAAATAGTGACAGTTTGACTTCTTCTTTACCAATCTGGATTCCTTCTATTTCTTTGTGTTGTCTAATTGCTGTGGCTAGGACCTCCAGTACTGTGTTGAATAACAGTGGAGAGAGTGCGCATCCCTGTCTTGTTCCTGATCTTAGAGGAAAAGCTTTCAGATTCTCGGTGTTAAGGAGGATATTGGCCTTTGGTTTATCATATATGACCTTTATTATGCTGACATACTTGCCCTCTATACACATTTTGTTGAGAGTCTTTATCATGAATGGATGTTGAATTCTGTCAAATGCTTTTTCAGCATCTATGGACATGATCTTGTGATTTTTGTCCTTTTTTTTGTTGATGTGGTGGATGATGTTGATGGATTTTCGAATATTGTACCATCCTTGCATCCCTGAGATGAATTCCACCTGGTCATGGTGTATGATCCTTTTGATGTATTTTCTGAATTCGGTTTGCTAATATTTTGTTGAGTATTTTTGCATCTATGTTCATCAGGGATATTGGTCTGTAATTTTCTTTTTGATGGGGTCTTTGCCTTGTTCTGGTATTAGGGTGATGCTAGCATCGTAGAATGATTTTGGGAGTATTTCCTCCTCTTCTATTTTTTGGAAAACTTTAAGGAGAATGGGTATTATGTCTTCTCTGTATTTCTGATAAAATTCAGCGGTAAATCCATCTTGCCTGGGGGTTTTGCTCTTGGTAGTGTTTTGATTATTGCTTCAATTTCATTGCTAGTGATTGGTCTGTTTAGATTTTGTGTTTCTTCCTTGGTCAGTCTTGGAAGGTTGTATTTTTCTAGGAAGTTGTCCATTTCTTCTAGGTTTTCCAGCTTGTTAGCATATAGATTTTCATAGTATTCTCCAATAATTCTTTTTATTTCTGTGGGGTCCATCATGATTTTTCCTTTCTCATTTCTGATTCTGTTGATGTGCGTAGATTCTCTTTTTCTCTTAATAGTCTGCCTAGGGGCTTATCTACTTTGTTTATTTTCTCAAAGAACCAGCTCTTGGTTTCATTGATTTTTTCTATTGTTTTATTCTTCTCAATTTTATTTATTTCTTCTCTGATCTTTATTATGCCCCTCCTTCTGCTGACTTAGGGCTTCATTTGTTCTTCTTTTCCCAATTTCAATAATTGTGACTTTAGACTATTCATTTGCAATTTTTCTTCCTTCTTTAAATATGCCTGGATTACTTACTTCTTAGAATTGCCTTTGTTGCGTCCCACAGAAGTTGGGGCTTTGTTTTGTTGTTGTCATTTGTTTCCATATATTGCTTGATCTCTATTTTAAGTTAGTCTTTGATCCATTGATTATTTAGGAGCATGTTGTTCAGCCTCCATGTGTTTGTGAGCCTTTTTGTTTTTGTTGTACAATTTATTTCTAGTTTTATACCTTTGTGGTCTGAGAAGAAGTTTGGTAGAATTTCAATCTTTTTGAATTTACTGAGGCTCTTTTTGTGGCCTAGTATGTGGTTTATTCTGAAGAATATTCCATGTGCACTTGAGAAGAATGTGTATCCTGCTGCTTTTGGGTGTAGAGTTCTATAGATGTCTATTAGGTCCATCTGTTCTAGTGTGTTGTTCAGTGCCTCTGTCTCCTTATTTATTTTCTGTACGGTTGACCTGTCCTTTGGAGTGAGTGGTGTGTTGAAGTCTCCTAAAATGAATGCATTGCATTCTATTTCCTCCTTTAATTCTGTTAGTATTTGTTTCACATATGTTGGTGCTCCTGTATTGGGTGCATATATATTTAGAATGGTTATATCCTCTTGTTGGACTGAGCCCTTTATCATTATGTAGTGTCTTTCTTTATCTCTTGTTACTTTCTTTGTTTTGAAGTCTATCTTATCTGATATTAGTACTGTAACATATGCTTTTTTCTGCCTGTTGTTTGCATGAAATATCTTTTTCAATCCCTTGACTTTCAGTCTGTGAATGTCTTTGAGTTTGAGGTGAGTCTCTTGTAAACAGCATATAGATGGGTCTTTTTTTTATCCATTTCATTATTCTGTGTCTTTTGATTGGTGCATTCAGTCCAATTACATTTAGGGTGATTATTGTAAGATATGTACTTATTGGCATTGCACGCTTTAGATTCATGTTTATCAGAGGTTCAAGGTTAGCTTTTTTACTACCTGTCTAAATTAACTCACTTATTGAGCTATTTTAAACACAGTCTGATGATTCTTTACTTCTCTCCCTTTTTATTCCTCCTCCTCCATTCTTTATATGTTAGGTGTTTTATTCTGTGCTCTTTTGTGTTTCCTTTGACTGCTTTTGAGAGTAGTTTATTTATTTTTTGCCTTTAGTTAGTATTTGGTTGGTCTGATTTCTTTGCTGTGATTTTATTTTCTCTGGCGACATCTATTTGGCCTTAGGAGTGTTTCCATCTAGAGCAGTCCCTCTAAATACCCTGTAGAGATGGTTTGTGGGAGGCAAAGTCTCTCAACTTTTTCTGGTTGGGAATTATTTAATCCCTCCTTCATATTTACATGAATATCATGCTGGTACAGTATTCTTGGTTCGAGGTCCTTCTGTTCCATTTCATTAAATATATCATGCCATTCTCTTCTGGCCTGTAAGGTTTCTGTTGAGAAGTCTGATGATAACCTGATGGGTTTTCCTTTGTAGATGACCTTTTTTCTCTCTCTGGCTGCCTTTAACACTCTGTCCTTGTCCTTGATCTTTGCCATTTTAATTATTATCTGTCTTGGTGTTCTATTCCTTGGGTTCCTTGTGTTGGGAGTTCTGTGGGCTTCCATGGTTTGAGAGAGTATTTCTTCCCCCAGTTTGGGGAAGTTTTCAGCAATTATTTCTTCAAAGACACTTTCTATACCTTTTTCTCCCTTCTTCTTCTTCTGGAACCCCTATAATGTGGATATTGTTCCATTTGGATTGGTCACACAGTTTTCTTAATTTTCTTTCATTCCTTAGATCCATTTATCTCTCTCTGCCTCAGCTTCTCTGTGTTCCTCTTCTCTCATTTCTATTCCATTAACAGCCTCTTGCACCTCATCCAGTCTGCTCTTAAGTCTTGCAGGGATTGTTTTGTTTCTGTATTCTCCCTCCCAACTTTATCTTTTAGCTCTTGCATATTTCTCTGCAGGTCCATCAACATGGTTATGACCTTTATTTTGAATTCTTTTGCAGGATGATTGGTTAAATCTATCTCTCCATGATCTCTCTCAGTTGTTGTCTGGGTTATTCTTGACTGCATCAAATTCTTCTGCCTTTTCTTGGTGATAGGGGTATGTATAGGCAGTTGGTGTGCATGTTAGCTGGGAGAACAAAGTCCCTTCTTGCTTGCTGGTTGCCTTCCTCTCCTGCGAGAACGGCAACCCCTAGTGCCTTGTGCTGGGCAGCTGCATGCCGACGGGGCCTCTGAGTCTAGCCCAGGTGGCTGTGGAGGAGGCTGTACGTGGCTGCTGTGGGCGTGGCCACTCTCAGGCTGCTCCTCTGCTATGGTGGGGATGTGCCAGAGGGGGAATGGATGGAAGGCTGTTTATCACCATGAGGAGCTTCAGGACTGTGCTGCCTCCCAGGAGGTTAGGGTGCCCAGAGTTCCCTGGGATTCCCAGCTGCTGGGCTGTGTGTGCCAGGATGGTTCCATCCAACTGTGAAGCCCCTGTCCCTTTAAGACTTTCAAAAGCTGTCACTTTTCTTTTATCCTAGTGGCACCGGCTGCAGGGACTCGCTCGCAGATTTTACTTTTCTGTTTCCCTAATATGCAGCACACCACGCGATGTGTGTCTGTGCTCCTGGTGCAGATGGCTAGGGCTGGGTATTTAGCAGTTTTGGGCTCCCACTCCCTCCCCGCTCTGACTCCTTTCCTCCCACAAGGGAGCTGGAGTTGGGGGGGTGCTCAGGTCCTGCCAGGCCGCAGCTTGTATCTTACCTGCTTCGTGAGGTGCTGAGTTCTCGCAAGTATAGATGTAGCCTGGCTGTTGTAGTGTAGCTTCTGGTCTCTCTTTTAGGAATAGTTGTATTTGTTGTATTTTCAAAAATATATACAGTTTTGGGAGATTTCCACTATCCTACTCACACTGCCATCTTGGCTCCTCCTCCAAATTGTTTTGATTACTGTGGCTTTGTAGTAGAGCTTGTAGTCAGGAGCTTGAAGTTAAGTAATCCCCCAGCTTTGTTGTTCCTTCTCAGTATTGCTTTGGCTATTTGGGGTCTTTTGAGGTTCCATATGAGTTTAGAACTATTTGTTCTAGTTCGTTAAGTAATGCTGTTGGTTTTTTAAAGAGATTGCATTGAATCTGTAGATTGCCTTAGGCAGGATGAACTATTTAATGAATATTTAAACCTTTGTTTCTTGTTTTGTCATGGTGATGTGATTATATATTTCCTTATTTATATATATAATAAGGTCATAAATTTCCCTACCCATTTTTTTGGCCTATCCTCCCAATCTTCCAAACCCCAATTCCATCACCTCTACTATTACATTGTTAATGTTCACTTGGAGGTGTTTCTTATATATCCTGAATACAAGCCTTTTATTGAATACATGTATTGCAAGTATCTTCACCAGACTGGCCTTACTGCATTCTTTAAGGTGTTTTTTGATAATAGGAAGTATTTAATTTTAATAACAAAATTTAATAACAAGAAAAGTGGGACTACATCAAAGTCAAAAAGTGGGACTACACAGCCAAAGAAACAAGTCAACAAAATGAAAAGGCATCCTACAAAATGTGAGAAAATATTTGCAAACCACTCTCTTATAACAGGGTAATATAAAAATATATAATGAACTCATATAATTCAACAGAAAAGAAAACCAAAAAGTGGGCACAAAGACATTTTCCAAGAATAGACATTTTTCCAAAGAAGATGTATAAATTACTAACAGGTACATGAAATCATAACCACAGTGAGATACCAGCTCACACTTGCTAGAATTGCTATCATATAAAAAGAAAGAAATACCAAGTGTTAGTGAGGCTGTGTACAAAACGGACCCTTTGTACACTGTTGATAGGAATGTAACTTGATGCAGCCACTTTAGAAAGCAGTATGGACATCCTTCAAAAATTTTTTTTTAAATCACCATATGATCCAACAATTCTACCTCTGGGTATTTATGCAAAGAAAATGAAATCACTATATTGACAAGGCCTTTCCATCCCCATGTTCATGGCATCATTATTCACAATAGTCAAGACATGGAAAAACCTAAGCATTTGTAGATAAATGGATAAAGAGAAAAGGTACACTCAAAATGGAATGTTATTCAGCCATGGGAAAGAAGGAAATCCTACTATTTACAACATCTGGAGGGCATGATGCTAAGTGAAATACCAGGCTGAGAAAGACAAATACTATATATACTGTATGATCTCATTTGTGGAATCTGAAAAAAAAAACTGAACTCATAGAAACAGGGTAGATTGGTGATTACCACGGGCCAGGTGTAGGGGATGGGTGAAGGTTAGAAGATGAACAAGTTCTAGGGATGTAATATATAGCATGTTGACTGTAGTATCCTGATTTATTTGAAAACAAATCCATGTGTCACAAGGAAATTGGAGAACTCCCACAAGAAGTGATGCCATAACAGGGGCTCACTGTTTGGCAAAGTGGGCACTCAGCAGTGGCAGTAGACAGATCCAGTGAGTAGAAATCCATGTTGCTAAGCCCAAGAGAAACCTTTATTCCTGCTGCTGAGGCCACTTTGTTCATGAGCCCGTTGGGCAAGGAGAGCAGCAGGAAAAGGCTGGCTGGCTCTAGGGAATGCGTCACCTTGCCCGCCTGATTACTAAGACTCTCTGCTGAAGTCACTCTTTGGTGAGCATCACATTGTACACAAATATCTTCATATCTGGTGCCCATTTGGAGGGGTCTGACCTCTTCCCCAGATCTTCTTGTCACCAATTTTCTAACCATGTCCTTACAAATCCCTGATCATTCAGTTAAACCATCAGTCACTGCCCGTCCATAGATCTGTACCCCTGCTGTCTTTCCTCCAAGCATAATGTACAACCAGGTACACTGCTTGAGGTTCTGTCCTCTGGAAGGATTTTCTCTCTGTCCCTGTCCTTCAGGGCCATCCTTGAGTGAGGCCATAGTATATGTAGAACTTACTGTGGGTCACATTTTGGGATTCACCTCCTGGGGCCTACTTGGTCTTGATTTGACAATAGAGTGCAGAATAAATGATGTGTGACTTCCAAGATAAGGCTGTAGGAATCCTTGCCACTTCTATTTTTCACTCTCTTTCATATTTTGAAACCTCCATACTGTGAAAAGACTCAGAGTAAGAGGCCCAGCTATCTCACGTGTTCCAGCAATCCAAGCTGAAGACCCAGCTGTGTGTGTGAGGCCATATTAAGTCACCCAGCTCCAGCCAATCTGGCAGGTGACCTCTGCAACATGCCCACAGAAAGGGGTTGTTGCTTTCAGCCACTAAGTTTTGAAGTGGTTTGTTATGCATCATTAGATAACTGATACAGTAACATACATATTTAGAATATACTGTTCAGATTTCAAACCTTCATAATTTTTTTCTTGATACTCAGTTTGGGGTTTTACTTAGGGGAAATTATATCTTCCTTTCAGAAAGAGTATTGTTTGTTTTGAAATGCGCTATACCACTTTCCACTGACAGTTTGCAGTGGGGCTTCAAATTGTCATACTGGTGCTGTGGATTACCTCAATTCACATTTATTTCATTGATTTAATGTAAGAAAACGGAGGGTGGGGGGAAGAGGATAGTTTACTAAGAGTTATTAAAGGTTTTTTGGGTTGATATGTTATGAGGAGTGGGTTACCAAAGAGAGAGTTTCCCAAAATAGAAGAATTGTTTGGAGTTGTCTGACTTAAATTTGTGTTAACATGAAAAATAGATAATGTTTGTAAATCAGTGGCATTACTACAGGAATGAGGAGGATCTGTAATGATAATAATAGATATTTATCGAGTGCTTCCTTGTGCCAGAAGTTGTTCTCAGTGCTTTACAAATATTGACACATTTATTCCTTACCATAGCTGTATGAAAAGCTATCATTCCCATTTTTAAGCTAAGAAACTGAACAGAAAGTTTAAGCAACTTGTCTAGGGTCACACAGCTGGTAAGTACTAATCGTTGAACCCAGAAAATATTATGCCATAGTCCTTGTTCTTACCCACTAGGCTGTATTTTCTCTTTCTCCTAGATTACTCTAGTGTGTACAGAAATGACTCAACCAAAGTTCTAGGTATTTTATTTATAGTTGATAGTGATACAGTTACAAATGTAAGAGTAAATTCTTTGTGAGAATAATACTGATATTGCCTGGCTTCTCAAAGCAAACTATGAGTGAATAATATTTCTAAAATCTAGCTTATGTATTTTAACAAACTGATTTTATTTTTTTATTAATTTTGCCCAAATAAGGCAAAAAAACTAATTAGAGGTAGAAATTCCAGTTTTGACCATAAAATTTTATGTGTTTGATCCTTTAGAATGTTGCTGTATTCCAACACTTAAAAAGTCTGATTAATATAAGAAGACAAGGGGAGCCACGTCAGATAGTGAGATATTTTAATCCTAAAGAGGTAAGGATGTTATTTGTGATGCAGCTTTTTTTTCTTCTAAAAATATGTGGCTACTTTATAAATCTAGTGTGCCCATCTTTGTTTCTTTTAAAAAAAAATTATTGAAGCATTACACACATGTAGGAAAGTGCATAAAGCATAACCCCTCTGTAACCATCACCTAAATCTGTGTTTTTGTATTTCAACCCATTCCTTCAAGTGCTCTACAATTCATGGCCAACTCCCTTCTTCCTAAAGGTAATCATTATTTTGAAGGCTGGCATTGTACTTTGGTTTTCTCTGTTTTTAAACTACATTTAAGTAGAATACTATAGTATACTATTGTATCTAGCTTTAGTATTTCAGCATTGTTTAGTTAAATTTCATTCATTTTATTAAAATTAATGTCAGTATTCCATTTTATGAATGCTGTTTATTCATTTTATACTTGATTGACATTTGTTTTTTTTTTCTAGTTTGAGGCTATTATGAAAGACTGCTTCTGGGTGTAATCTTATATCTCCTAGTGCACATATATCTTTTGGGTTCTACTCCATCTAGAAATGGAATTGCTGGATGACAGAATATGCCCAACTATTTTCCAAAGTTATTGTACTAGTTTGTATTCACCATCAGAAATCTTTTAGATATCGTGGTGCTCTACATTCTCACCGACCCTTAATATTGTTAGTCTTTTAATGTGCATTTCCCTGATTACTATTGAAGTTTAGCATTTTCTTAAGGAGTTCTGCTCCTGACTAAAATCCTATGTGCTTTTTTAGGCCTGATGGAGGCTTTATACAACAGGCCTCACAAGGAAAGCTGCCTCCTGTTCACAGCAGACGTGGCACACAGCCAATGTACTGCAGCCTCCAAAGGGAGTTACAGTCAAGGTTTCAAGCCCCCTAAGTAGTTCTGCTTTTAGGCATATTTACATTCTGAGCCCGAACACCCTCATTACTAACTCTTTTATCTGAGGCCTTGGCCTTGGTCTTCAGGCACCTCTGCTGAGACCCCCTTATGGGGGAACCTTGAAGACACTTGCCCCACTCTGACTCCACTCTGACCTTCTTCCTTCAATCCCTCAGTCTCTCCTCTAACCACCCCCCGCCCTCCCACCACACACCTCAGGATTCATAAAACTTCTGAGTCTTCTCTTTGAGACTTCAACCAATGTTGAGAGGACACCCATGTCTGTGTTAATCCACCTGACCCTTGATAGACATGCAGTCCCATGGGGAAAATGGAGTAGACTGAGGTGTTGCTTCCTCTGGTTTTAGACGCTTTAACTCTTGCTTATACCATCGCAGTAAGTGATTTAAAACTTTCCCTTTTTACTTGTTTCTTTAATTGACTACTCTGACATCTCACATTTCAGCTCTCTCTCCCCTAGATCAGCAGAGTTCCTGACCCTTTTTTCATGTATTTTACATCTACATTGTCTCTCTTATTCAAATTGGTTTTAAGCAGTTTTTAATATATAATGTTTTATACTGAAGTGCATACAATAAAATACACAAATCTTAGTGTACAGCTTGATGAATTTTGTCATGTGAATATACTAATGTAATCATCACCCAGATCAAGATGTCAAACATTTCACTAATTTTTTCCCCTTTGCCTACTGTTCTCCCCTATGGCAACTACCAGTCTGTTCTCTGTTTATGAGTCTATCTTAGTTTAGCTTTGTTTTGTTTTTTAGATTCAACATATAAATGAAATCATGTTGTGTTTCTCTGACTTAAATTTACTTAGCATAATACCTTCAGGTGCACCCATCATTCTTTTTTATGTTATGGAGTAATATTCCATTGCATATATGTACCACATCTTTTTATCCATTCATCTATCAATGGACATTTAGGTTGCTTCCATATTTTGGCTATTGTAAATAATGCTGCAATAAACATAGGAGTGCATATATCATCTTTCCAAATTAGTGATTTTGTTTTCTTCAGGTAAATTCCCAGAAATGTAATTGCTGGGTTATATAGTATTTCTATTTTTAGTTTTTTTAGAAACCTCTATATTGCTTTCAAGGTGGCTGCACACATTTGCAATCCCACCAGCAGTGTATCAGGGTTCCCTTCTCTCTGCATCCTCGCCAAAGCTCATTTCTTGTCGTGTTAATATTAGCCATTCTGACTGGTGTGAGTTGATATCTCATGTGGTTTTGACTCGCATTTCCTTCATGATTATTGACATTGATGTGTTGGTTGGCCATCTATATATCTTCTTTGGGAAAGTGTCTATTCAGGACCTCTGTCCATTTTTAAATTGCATTATTTGTTTTTTTGGTGTTGAGTTGTATGAATTCTTTATATATTTTGGATATTAGACCCTATTCAGATATATCATTTGTAAACATCTCCCATTCAGTAGGTTGCCTTTTCATCTTGTTGATGGTTTCATTTGCTGTGCAGAAACTTTTTAGTTTGATGCATTCCTACTTGTTTATTTTTGCTTTTGTTGCCCTTGATATTGTTGCTTAGGAGATATTTAGAAAAAATTACTAATGCTATGTTCAGGTGTTTACTGCCTATGTTTTCTTGTAGGCATTTTATGTTCTCAGGTCTTATATTTAGGTCTTTAATCCATTTTGAGTTTATTTTTGTGTATGGTGCAACAGAGTGGCCCAGTTTCATTCTTTTACATGTATCTGTCCAGTTTTTCCAACACCATTTATTAAAGAGACTGTCTTTTCTCTATTGTATATTCTTGCTTCCTATTTCTGGGATGTCTGTTCTGTCCGTTGGTCTATGTATTTTGTGCCAGTATCATACTATTTTGATTATTCTATCTTTGCAGTATTGTTTGAAAATCAAGGAACATGATTTGTTCTTCTTTCTCAAGATTGATTTGGCTTGATATATTCTTGATACAAGCCTTTTGTTAGTTGTCTATTTTACACATATCATTTTTTCCTCAATGATATGACTTGTCACTCTCTTATTAGAGTCTTTCCATTGATTTTTTTATCACAAAAAATGTGAAACATACTTTTAAAAGTAGAATAAATAAACCACTATGTGCCAGTCACCTACCTTCAATGATTAGCAATTCATGGCCAATCCAGCTTCAGCTCCACTTCCATGTACTTTCTCCAACCCCAAGGTTAGCTCTAAGCAAGGCTGTCTTTTGATGAACAGAATTCTTAGATTTAATATAGCCCAATTTGTCAATCTTTTTGTTATGGTTTGTGCTTTTTTGTAAACTTTCCCAACCCTGAGGTCATGAAAATATTCTCTTACATTATATAAACTTTATTGATTTGACTTTCATACTAACATCTACAACCCACCTGGGATTCATTTTTTGTGTATTGTATGAGATACAGGTCACTTTCATATTCCTCTATATAGATATCCAAATGATTAAAAACTATTTATTAAAAAGACAGTACTTTGCCACTCTACAGTAATACTTTTACCATAAATCAAGTACCATTTATGTATGGATCTGAATTCTCTATTCTGTTCCATTGGTCTATTTTTCTACCCTTGTCTTAATTACTAAAGCTTTATAACAAGTCTATTATATGGTAGAAAATATTCCAGTTTATAATTCATCAGGAACACACTTTCAGGCTATTCTTGGATGCTTGGTATTTCCATGTAAATTTTAGAATTGTTATTTTCCACACATACACAAACTCCTCCACCATCATGGAACATAGTGGATTAGAGAGCTCTAAGAATAACTATCAGAATCAACTTATTGGAATTTTAGGATCTAATTTTTAAAAAAACAGAGCAACTAGGATGGTGCTTAATGAAGAAAGAGACTGCTAAATTTTGGTAAGGAAATACTGTGACATTTTTGCTTATCCACTTAGCATTGTTTCACCTGCTCCATGCAGTCCCAGGACTGGGCCAGCTTGCAAAATTCAAAGTCATATAGTTCTTACCAAGATGGCAGATAGGGCAAGAACAGGCAGACACAAAAGCCTGGGAAGGACAAAGCGGAGGATGAAGATACTTGGAGATGTCCGACCAAATAGAGAATTATTTTTAATAGAAAGATTAGTGATTACCAGAGGCTGGGGCAGGGGGTAGGGAATGATGAGTGACTCCTTAAGGGGCATGGGTCTCCTCTGGAGTGATAAAAGTGTTCTTAAAATAGATAGTGGCTGCACAATATTGTAAATGTACTAAATACTACTAGTGATAAATACATGTTGTGTGTAGTTTACCACAACTTTTTTTAATGTTTAAAAAAAGTATTGGAATCTTGATTGGGATCATATTGAATATTACATCAGGTCAGAGAAAAAGATGGGAGAGTATGAAGCCAAGGTAGAAACCTCCTCCCAAAAACACATAGAATAAAATAAAGCAAATACAATTAAACCTAAAACCAACTTGAAGATTTCAGAACAGATCACCTATACCTGGGGAAGGCAGAAGACCACACAGAAGAGAAGGATAAAATGGAAGAGCTGCCATTAAGGGGGACCCAAGACCTCCCCCAATCCTAGCCCACAGGCAGGAGAAAGAGGAACAGAGCAGGGAGGGGACAGGAGCTCAAGAATGCTGCACACATGGCCCTGGAGATCTGCTCCAGGAGGAGCATGAGTCCACATTACATTGGGTTCTGGTGATTAGTGGTGCTGGACACCAGGGACAGGAAGAACATTCTGGGAGGCTGAGACTCCAGCAACTTGTGAAGAATGGGCATGCTCTGCTGGTCCTGAGACCCAAAGTAGAGCCAGCAGTTTGAAAGACTTGCCAATAGTGAGAGGGGTATGAGAGGGTGAGAGTGGATGGAGTTCTCTTCTCAGGAGAATGGGAAGGTGTATGATACCTCCACAGCCCTCCCTCAGCCCAACAAGTTAGACACTCTGGGAAGCCCCAGATACCCCATCCCCCTAGCTGGTAACTCAGCCCCAAGCCACCTCCCTGCGCACACTGCTGGTGAGTCAACTGACTTGGCCCAGCAGCAATGTCAGAATTTGCTGCCTGGCTGGCAAAGGGATACTCTTCAAGCCTTCCTGGCCCAATTTCAGCCCAACTTGTTAGTTGCCTGCAGGAATCAGCCCCAAGAGCTACTTCTTTCCCACAGGTATCCACACCTGGTGCTACATATCCCACCCTACTCCAGAGCTACAAAAAGGCCCTGCCCACCCCATAAACCCTACAGCTCTGCAATAGCTGAGGGCAGGCAGATGGCAGCCCTTTCTGCAGAAATCCCAGCAGAGGCTTATGCTTGGATCACAACAGCAGAGGAGGCAAACTGCCAGAGCTGCAGACTCAGACCACTACCAGTAGAAAGACAGAAAAGTGGTCCTTCCCACTACTCACCAGCAACAACTGGGGCTCCCACAAATAGAACCAAGCACTGGAGAGTAAAGAGTCTTGAGCTTCTGGGCACCACAGGATGCCTTCTTCTTAAAGCCATCACTCTGTAGGCCAGGAGGCATAGCAGATCCATCTAATACAAAGGAAGAAACACAAAAACATTGAAAAATGAGGAAGCAGGGGAGTATGTTTCAAACAAAATTACAGGAAATACACCAGAAGGATAGCTAAATGAACCAGAGATTACCTATCTTCTTGAAGATTTCAAACTAAAAGTCTTAAACATTCTCATGGATCTACAGAAAAATATTCAAGATTTCAGGGAGGACTTTAACAAAGAGAGAAAATAGCTGAAAAAGAGCCAATCAGAGCTGAAGAATACAGTAACTAAAATGAAATGTACAATGGAGAGATTGGAGAGTAGATTACTGCAAGTAGAGGAAAAAATCAATGATATGGAAATTAGAGAACAGAAACATAATGAAGCTGAAGAACAGAGAGAAAAAAGGATCTCTAGCAATGAAAGAATGATAAGAGAGTTGTATAACCAATCAAAAATATTTGCATAATAAGGGTACCAGAATGAGAAGAGTGAGACGAAGGGATAAAAGTCTCTTTGAGGAAATAATTGTTGAAAAGTTACCCAGTCTGGGGAGGGAAATAGACATTCAGATCATGGAAGCACTGAGAACACCTAATAAAAGGAACCCCAGGACACCAGTCATTTTAATAATTAAAATGGCAAAGAGCAAGGATAAGGAGAGAGTTTTGAAAGCAGTCAGAAAGAGAAGAAAGATTATTTATAAAGGAAACCCCAATAGGCTCTCAGCAGACTTCTCAGCAGAAACTTTTCAGGCCAGACAGGAGTGTCATGACATATTTAATGTATTGAAACAGAAAGACCTTCAACCAAGAATCCTCTACCCAGCAAGATTATCATTCAAATTTGAAGCGGAGATTAAACAATTCCCAGATAAACAAAAATTGAAGGAATTCATCACCACTAAAACAGCCTGATGGGTACATTAAAGAGATTGCTATACATGGAAATGTTCCTAAGGCTAAATAGTTTCTCACCAGTGAAGATAAACTGACAGTAAATGTAGTAGGTCAATTAATTACCAAGCAACTACAAAATTAAAACAAAGCAAAAGAAGCAAAATCAACTATTCACAAAATCAGTCAAGCGATACACAAAAAGTACAGAGTATGATATCTAATACATAAGTGTGGAGAAGAAAGAAGAAAAAGTAAGTTTAGACTGTGTTTGAAATAGAGTAATCAGCAACTTTATACTGTTACATAGTAAGGAAGCTATCCTTGAACCTTTGGTAACCACAAAACTAAAGTATACAATAAAAAATTTAAAAAGAGAAATCCAATCACAATACTAAAAAAAAATCAAATAATATAAAAAACATACAAAGAATATAAGAGAAGAAAGGAACAGAGAGGAACTATAAAAACATACAGAAAACAATTAATAAAATGGCAAAAAGTACATATCTATCAATAATCACCTTAAATACAAATGACTGAATACACCAATCAAAAGACATAGAGTGGCCAAATGGATGAAGAAAGAAGACCCATCTGTATGCTGTCTACAAAGACTCATTTCATACCCAAGGACATATACAGACTAAAAGTGAAAGGATGGAAGAAGATATTTCATGCAATAATAGGGAGAAAAAAAGAAGGAGTAGTGGTACTTGTATCAGACAAAATTGATTTCAAAACAAAGAAAATAATGAGACCAAAAAGGACATTACATAATGATAAAGGGGTTAACCCAACAAGAGGATATAACCTTTATAAATATCTATATACCCAACATAGTAACACCTAAATATGTGAAACAAATACTAGTCGAATTAAAGGGGGAAATATATTGCAACACATTCATTTTAGGAGACTTTAATACCAATCAGCACCACACCAAAAAACAGATCAACCAGACAGAAAATAAATAAGGAAACAGAAGCACTGAATAATAAATTAGATCAGATGGACTTAAAATATATCTATATAACATTCCACCCCAAAACAGTAGGATGCAAATTTTTCTCAAGAGTACATGGAACATTCTCCAGAATAGATCACATACTAGACCACAAAAATAGCTACAATAAATTAAAAAAGATTGAAATTGTATCAAGCAGCTTCTCAGACCACAATGGTATGACACTAGAAATAAATTACACAAGGAAAACAAAAATGTCTACAAACACATGGAGGCTAAAGAACATGCTTCTAAATAATCAATTGATTAATGAATAAATTAACAAATCAAGCAATACATGGGGACAAATGGAAACAAAAATTCAACAGCCCAAAATCTGTGGGATGCTGTGAAGGCAGTTCTAAGAAGAAAGTACATAGCAATACAAGCCTACCTCAAGAACTAGAACAATCTCAAATAGTCTAAACTCACAGTTAAAGAAGCTAGGAAAAGAAGAACAAATGAATCACAAAGTTAGTAGAAGGAGGGACATAGTAAAGATGAGCAGAAATATATAAAATTGAGAAGAATAAAACAGTAGAAAAAAATGAATAAAACCAAGAGCTGGTTCTTTTAGAAAATAAACAAAATAAATAAACACTTAGACTTATCAAGAAGAGAGAGTACACACATAAACAAAATTAGGAATGAAGAAGGAATAATCACAATGGATACCACAGAAATACAAAGAATTATTAGAGAATACTATAATAAGTTATATGCCGATAAAATGGAAACCCAGAATAAAAGGACAGCTTCCTAGAAAAATACAGCCTTCCAAGACTGACCCAGTAAGAAACAGAAAGTCTGAACAGACCAATTACTAGAAATCAAATCAAATTGTTAATAAAAAAATTCCATGTACAGATGGCTTTACACCTGAATTATGCAAACATTTAAAGAAAAGTTAATTCTCATCCTTCTTAAAATATTCCAAAAAGTAGAAGAGGAGGAGATACTTCCAAATTCATTCTATGAGGCCAGCATCACTCTAATAACAAAACCAAAGACACCACACACAAAAGAAGAAAATTACAGACCAATATCACTGATGAACATCGATGCAAACATCTTTTGAAAACTGAATTAAAAAATATATCAAAAAAGTTCACACATCATGACCAAGTGAGATTTACTCCAGGAATGCAAGGATGGCACAATATTCATACAATCAAGCAATATCCTATGCCACATTCATAAAAAAGATAAAAACCATATGATCATCTCAATAGATGCTTAAAAAGCATTTGACAAAATTCAACATCCATTCATGATAAAAACTCTCAACAAAATGTGTTAAGAGAGTAAGTACCTCAACATAAAGAGGCCATGTATGACAAACCTACAGCCAACATTATACCTAATAGCAAAAAACTGAAAGCATTTCCTCAAAGATCAAGAACAAGAGAAGGATGTCCACTCTCACCACTTTTATTCAACTCAGTACTGGAGGTCCTAGCCACAGCAATCAGAAAACACATGGAGATAAAAGGCATCCAAATTGGTAAGGAAGAAGTTAAACTGTCATTATTTGAAGATAATATGATATACATAGAAAATTCGAACAACTGCACCAAAAAACTATTAGAACTAATAACTGAATTCAGCACAGTTGCAGGATACAAAATTAGTATGTAGAAATCTGTTGCATTCCTATATACTAACTGAACTAGCAGAAAGAGAAATAAGGAAAACAATTCCATTTACAATTGCATCAAAAGGAATAAAATACCTAGGAAAAGATCTAACCAAAGAGGTGAAAGACATATACTCTGAAAACTACAAGACACTCATGAGAGAAAGTAAAGAAGATACAAATAAATGGAAACACATCCCGTGCCCATGGATAGGAAGAATTAATATTGGCAAAATGGCCATCCTGCCCAAAGTAATTTACAGATTCAATGTAATCCCTAATCAAAATACCAATAGCATTTCTCAATGAACTAGAACAAATAGTTCTAAAATTCAGAAGAGAAAAGCTGGAGAGATTACGTTCACTTACCTCAAACTCTGCTACAAAGCTACAGTAATCTAAACAGTTTGGTATTGGCACAGAACAGACCTATAGATCAGTTGAACAGAATTGAGAGCCCAGATATGAACCCATGAATATATGGTTATTTAATATACAATAAAGGAGCCATGAATATACATACAATGGTGAAAAAACAACCTCTTTAACAAATGGTTTTTGGAAAACTGGGCAGCTACATGTAAGAGAATGAAACTGAATTATTGTCTAACTCCATACACAAAAATAAACTCAAAATGGATCAAAGACCTGAATGTAAGTCATGAAACCATAGAACTCTTAGAAGAAAACATAGACAAAAATCTGTTGAACCTAAGTATGAGCAATTTTTTCCTGGACACATCTCCTTGGGCAAGGAAACAAAATAAAAAACAAGTGGGACTACATCAAACTAAAAATCTTCTGTACAGCAAAGAACACCATCAGCAGAACAAAAAGGCAATCTACAGTATGGGATAATATATTCATAAATGACTCATCTGATAAGGGATTATAACATCCAAAATATATAAGGAACTCATATTCCTCAACACCCAAAAAAACAAATTAACCCGATTAAAAAATAGGTGGAAGACCTGAACAGACATTTCTCCGAAGAAGAAATACAATTGGCCAACCAGCACATGAAAAGATGCTCCACATCGCTAATCAACAGGGAAATGCAAATCAAAACCACAATGAGATATCACCTCACACCAGTTAGAATGACCACTATCCAAAAAGACAAGAAATAAACGTTGGCAAGAATGTGGAGAAATGGGAGCCCTCTTACATTTGGTGGAAATGTAAATTGGTGTAACTGCTGTGGAAAGCAGTACGGAGGTTTCTCAAAAAATCAAAAATAGAAATACCATTTAATCCAGTAATTTCACTTGCAAGGATTTACCCAAAGAAAACAAAATCCCTGATTCAAAAAGATATGTGCACCCCTATATTTATTGCCACACTATTTGCAATAGCCAAGATATGGAATCAACATAAGTGTCCATCAATAGATGAATGGATAAGAAGAGGTGGTACATACACACAATGAAATATTATTCAGCCTTAAAAAGAAAATATATACTGCCATTTGCAACAACATGGGTGGATCTGAAGGGTATTATATTCAGTGAAATAAGCCAGGTGGAGAAAGACAGATATCATATGATTTCACTTATCTGTGGAGTATAAACCAAAGCAAAACAAAAGGAACAATAGACATTGAGAAGTGATTAATGGATACCAAGGGGGAGAGGTTAGTGTGGGGGAGTGTGAGGGGTATAAAGGGGCATGTTAATCTCAGTCACAGGATAAATTGTTCATGGGGACAGTAGTACAGCATGAAGAGAGTAGTCAATGAGTCTGTAACATCTTCCTACATTGATAGGTAGTAACCGCACTAGAGGAGGTATTTAATAATATGGGTTACTGTTGAACCACTGTGTTGTACATTTGAAACCAATATAAGATTGTATATCAATGGTACTTGATAAAAAAAATATTACCTCAATTTGAGGAAAACAAATATATTAACTGTATTGAGAGCTCCAACCCACGAACATTTGTGGGAGACATGAAGGTGTACTGCCCAGTCCTCTCCACCAGAGGACTTACTACCCGACCACAGCACGTTCCATCAGTGGACAGCCTCCATCTCTGAGCATCTTCAGTTTCTGCCTCAGGAGAAAACTGCCTCACCATAGGTCCACTATTTCCAGGAAGGTCCATATCCAGTAATGAAATAAGAAGGGGTTGTGGGTATGGAAGGGACCTTGAGGTGGAACAACTCTGCTGGGAAATATTCACTCTAGAGCTCCTTGCAAGATTGGCCCATGCTTTGTGGGGCCTGCGCTGTAGCTTAAACTCTTCCCCTTCCTTTCATAGGTGTTGCTCCTTAATAAACATGCGGCACCCCTACTTCATATCAGCATTTTCCTCCAGAAACTCCAATGTACATTCATTATAATTTCTCACAACAAAGCTTTATAGTGTTCTATAGAGAGGACTTGCACATCTTTTGTCAGATGTATACTTTGCTTTTTTAAACTCCTATAAATGGTAATTAGAAAATTTTATTTTCCAGTTTTTGTTGCTAGTATATAGAAAGACAGTCAATCTTAGTTTATTAGCATTGGCCTCAGCAATTTTTCTATCCTCATTTATTAACTAATAATTTATAAATAGATTCTTTTGGATTTTCTATATAAACAGCATGCCATCCTCAAATAATAAGTTTTATTTTTTCTTTCCCAAACATTATCCATTCTATTTATTTTTCCTGCTCTTTGCAATAACTAGAAACTTCAGTAAATTGGTATGAATATAAGTGGCTACCACTCTCTTATTCTTGATTTCAAAGGGAAATGGCTCAATATTTCATCATTATGTGGTGTACTTTAGGGTTTTTTAATAGAAAAATTTTATTTGATTAAAAAAATCCCTGCATGAACAAAAAGTTTTTTGACCAATACAAGAATGGATGTTAAATTTTATGAAACATTTCTCTGCTTTAATTGAGATATTATGTTTCTTGTATTTGAATGTTAAACCTACATAGCATTCCTGGAATCTACACATTATGGTTATAATGTCTGGCCTTTTTAAACATCACTGCTTTCATTGACTAATATATGCTTAAATTTTGCACCTACATTCATGCAGAACATGTAATTTGCTTTCCCATATTATTTCTGTCAGATTTTAGTATCAAATTTAGGTGCTATCCTAAAACAAGTTAGGAAATGTTTTTTCTCCATTTATTTTCTTGATTATTTTTTTAAACACTGAGTATTATTTCTTCCTTAAATATATGGCAGGCCTTACCAGTGCCAGTTTTCTTCATGAGAAGGTTTTTAATTACAAATTCAGTTTATAGTTATAAGTCCATTCATATTTTGTGTTAATTCTTATGCTAGTTTTGGTAAGTTGTGCTTTCCTAGGAAGTTGTCCATTTCATGTAAATTTTTAAATTTATTTGCATAAAGTTGTTTGTAAAATCCTCCTATGATCTTTCTAATGTCTTAGAATCCAAAATAGTTTCTCTTTATTTTGGTTACTTGTATATTATTTCTTTTGGTTACTCTAATACTGGTTACTTGTATATTCTCTTTCTTTTTTTCCTCGTATTTTTTATTGAAATATATCTGACATAACACTGTGTAAATTTTTTCTTTTCTAAATTAAGGCATCACTGATATATACTCTTATGAAGGCTTCACAAGAAAAACAATGTGGTTACTACATTCACCCATATTATCGAGTCCCCCACCATACCCAATTGCAGTCACTGTCCATCAGTGTAGTAAGATGTCAGAGTCCCTATTTGTCTTCTCTGAGCTACACTGTCCTCCTCATGACCCCATACACACCGTGTGCACCAATCATGATACCCCAAATCCTCTTCTCCTGCCCTATCCACCCGCCCTCCCCCACCCCTCCCCTTTGGTAACCACTAGTCCCTTCTTGGAGTCTGTGAGTCTGCTGCTATTTTGTTCCTTCACTTTTGCTTCATTGTTATATTCCACAAATAGGGAAATCATTTGGTATTTGTCTTTCTCTGCCTGACTTATTTCAGTGAGCATAATATCCTCTAGCTCCAACCGTGTTGTTGCAAATGGTAGGATTTGTTTCTTTCTTACCACTGAATAGTATTCCATTGTGTATATGTACCACGTATTTTTTTATCCATTCATCTACTGATGGACACGTAGGTTGCTTCCATATCTTGGCTATTGTAAATAGTGCTGCGATAAACATAGGGGTGCATATGTCTTTGAATCTGAGAAGTTGTTTTCTTTGGGTAAATTCCTAGGAGTAGAATTTCTGGTTCAAATGGTATTTGTTTTTAGTTTTTTGAGTAACCTCCATATTACTTTCCACAATAGTTATACTACTTTACATTCCCACAAGCAGTATAGGAGGGTTCCTCTTTCTCTGCATCCTCGCCAGCATTTGTTGTTCCTAGTCTTCAATGTTGGCTATCCTAACTGGTGTGAAGTGATATCTCATTGTGGTTTTAATTTGCATTTCCCTGATAATTAGCAATGTGGAGCATCTTTTCATGTGCCTATTGGCCATCTGAATTTCTTCCTTGGAGAATTGTCTGTTCAGATCCTCTGCCCATTTTTTGATCAGGTTATTTGTTTTTGGGTGTTGAGAAGTGTGAGTTCTTTATATATTTTGGATGTTAACCCCTTGACAGATATGCCATTTACAAATATATTCTCCCATACTGTAGGATACCTTTTTGTTCTGCTGATGGTGTCCTTTGCTGTACAGAAGCTTTTTAGTTTAATGTAGTCTCATTTGTTCATTTTATTATTTTGTTTTCCTTGCCCAAGGAGATGCTTTCAGGAAAAGTTGCTCATGTTTATATTCAAGAGGTTTTTGTCTATGTTTTCTTCTACAAGTTCTATGGTTTCATGACTTACATTCAGGTTTTTTATCCATTTCGAGTTTACTTTTGTGTATGGGGTTAGAGAATAATCCCATTTCATTCTCTTGCATGTAGCCGTCCAGTTTTGCCAACACCAGTTGTTGAAGAGGCTGTCATTTCCCCATTGTATATCCATGGCTCCTTTATTGTATATTAATTGACCATATATGCTTGGGTTTATTTTTGAGCTCTCTAGTCAGTTCCATTGGTCTATTGTTCTGTTCTTGTGCCAGTACCAAATTGTCTTGATTACTGTAGCTTTGTAGTAGAGGTTGAAGTCGGGAGCATAATCCCCCACTTTGATAATTAGCAATGTGGAGCATCATTTCATGGGCCTATTGGCCATCTGAACTGCTTCCTTGGAGAATTGTCTGTTCAGATCCTCTGCCCATTTTTTCATTGGGTTATTTGTTTTTTTGGTGTGGAGATGTGTGAGTTATTTATATATTTTGGATGTTAACCCCTTGTCAGATATGTCATTTACAAATATATTCTCCCATACTGTAGGATACCTTTTTGTTTCTGCTGATGGTGTCCTTTGCTGTACAGAAACTGTCCAGTTTTGCCAACAGCTATTAGCTGAATACCAAGTCCTTCTCAGGATTTTTTTGGCTATTCAGGGTCTTTTGTGGATCTATCTGAATTTTAGAACTATTTGCTCTAGTTCATTGAAGAATGCTGTTGGTATTTTGATAGGGATTGCATTTCATCTGTAGATTGCTTTAGGCAGGATGTCCATTTTGACAATATTAATTCTTCCTATCCATGGGCAAGGGATGTGTTTCCATTTATTGGTATCTTCTTTACTTTCTCTCATGAGTGTCTTGTAGTTTTCAGAGTATATATCTTTCACTTACTTGGTTAGGTTTATTCCTAGATATTTTATTCTTTTTGATGCAATTGTGAATAAAATTGTTTCCCTGATTTCTCTCTCTGCTAGTTCATCATTAGTGTATAGTAATGCAACAGATTTCTGTGTATTATTTTGTATCCTACAACTTTGCTGAATTCAGATATTAGATCTAGCAGTTTTGGAGTGGATTCTTTAGGGTTTATTATGTACAATATCATGTCATCTGCAAACAGGGACAGTTTAACTTCTTTTTTTCCAATCTGGATGCTATTTATTTTTTTGTTTTATGTGATTGCCATGGCTAGGACTTCCAGTACTATGTTGAATAAAAGTGGGGAGAGTGGGCATCCCTGTTCTGTTCCCGATCTTAGGTGAAAAGCTTTCAGCTTCTCGCTGTTAAGTATGATGTTGGTTGTGGGTTTGTCATATATGGCCTTTATTATGTTGAGGTACTTGCCCTCTACACTCGTTTTGTTTAACACTGTATAAATTTAAGGTGTTCAACATTTTAATTTGCTACATTTAATAATTGATATATGACTGCCATCACAACAATCTTAGCACCTCTGTCATGTTATGTAATTATCTTCTTTTTAATTGTTGGAATAATTAAGTTCTTTTCTCTTAGCAAGTTTGATGATTATAGTCAGTATTTTCTATATTCACTACACAGTGCATTAGACCTCTACCCATTGCAACTTTAAACAATATCTGTCCTATTCCACCAACCACTTTTCCTGGTAACCACCATTTTGCTCTCTGTTCTTATGTTTGACTTTTTTGGATTTAACATATAAGTGATATAATAAAGTATTTGTCTTTGACTTATTTCACCCAGAATAATGTGCTCAGGGTCCATCCATGTTGTTGTACATCACATGGCAGGACGTGGTTTCTCAAGGCTGAATACTATTCCATTTGTGTGTGTGTGTGTGTGTGTGTGTGTGTGTAAGCTAAACATCTTTTGTCATTCATCCATTGTTTGGCTCTTAGCTTGTTTGTTTCCATAATTTGGCTATTGTGAATAATGCAATAAACATGGAATGCATATATCTTTCTTTATCAATCTCATTGGGGTTTCTCACTTTTATTAGTTTTACAAAGAACCAACTTTTAACTTTTTGTTTCTTTCTATTGTTTATTCATTTGATACTTCATTTTCTGCTGTTTATTTCCTTCTTTATATTTTCTTTAAATTATATTTGCTGTTATTTTTAAACTTTTTAATATGGATAATGAATTTTTTATTTTTAGTCTTTTGTTATACATGCACTAAGGCTATAAATTTTTACGTATGCATGTTTTTAGCTTCACATAGAAGTTTTGATAAGTCATATTTTCTTCATTAAATTCAATTTAAAATATTTTAAAATTTATACTTTGATTTCTTCTGGTTACTTAGAATTTTCAAACTTGGGAATTATCATTACCTTCTTGTTATTAATCTTTATCTTAATTGCACTGTGATTTCAATCCTCTGTTAATTGTCCACTCTTGTAAATTTTTATCTGTTCTTGAAAAAGTGTCAGTTAGGCTAAATTTGTCATTATTTTGATCCAATTTTCTACATCCTTACTGATTATTTTTGCCTACTTATACTATCAGTTACTGAGAGAGGTGTATTAAAATCTCCCCCATATTTTTCTGATACTTTATGTATTTTGAGACCATGCTATTAGCTGAATACCAATTCAGCATTCTTATGTCTTTCTTGTGACTGAACCTTTTTTCATTATGAGGTATCTCCCTTTATCTCTAGTAATACACTTTGCTTTAAGTTACAAAATCTATTAGTAACACCAACTATTTTTTATTATTGCTTGCATGATATAGTTTTCCTATTACTTTACTTTCAGCATTCTGAATCTTTGTATTTTGTAGGTAGCATATTGTTAGTTAACATTTTTTATTCAGTAGGATACCTTTGTTTTTTTGTGGGAGGGTTACTCAATACACATTTAATGTAATTAGTGATAATTTGAGATTTAAATATACTCATTTGCTATTTATTGTTTATATGTCTCAAATGTTCTACGTTCTTTTTAAAGTTCTTTTTGTGCCTTCTTTTGGACTGATTTTTTTATTACAATTTTCCCTATTATCATTCCTTTATAAGAAAATCATATAAAGATTAACATTTTTACCTCTTCCCAGAAAATGCACTTACATCTCTTAACCCCTCTGACTTCTATACTCTTGCTGTCGTGCTTTTAAATTCTCTACTGCTGGATCTTATGGTAAGAGTGTGTTTAGTCTTGTAAGAAATTACCAAGCTGTCTTCCAAGGTAGATGCACTATTTGCATTCCCACGAGCAATGAATGAGAGTTCCTGTTGCTCCACATCTCACTAGCATTTGATGTCAGTGTTTGATTTTAGCTATTCTAATAGGTGCATAGAGCCATCTCATTGTTTTAATTTATAATTCCCTAATGACATATATTGAGTATTTTTTCATATGCTAATTAGCCATCCTTTTATCTTCTTTGGTAAGGTATCTTGTCAGATCTTTTGCTCATTTTTTAATTTAGTTATTTGTCTTCTTGACTTAATTTTAAGAGTTCTTTGTATGTTGTGGACACCAGTGTTTTATCAGATAGGTGTTTTGCAAAGATTTTTTTCCCATCTGAGGTTCTCTTTTCATTCTCAGCCATTTCCTTCAAAGAGCATTAATTTTAATAAAGTCCATCCTAACAATCTTTTCTTTCATGTTTCATGCTTGTGGTGTTATATCTAAAAAGTCATCACCAAAACCCAAGGTTACCTAGATTGCCTCCTGTTATCCCCTAGGAGTTCTATAGTTTTGCATTTTACATTTAGATCTATGGTCCATTTTCAGTTAATTTTTGTTGAAAGCTGTGGATTCTGTGTTTAGATTCATTTTTTAAAAAATTTTGCATGTGATCTCACCATTTGTTGAAGACTATCCTTTCTCCATTGAATTGTCTTGGCATCTTTGTCAACAATAAAATGACTATATTTATGTGGGGCTATTTCCAGCCTCTCCCAGTTGTTCCATTGATCTGAGTATTCTTTTAACATTAACACACTGTCTTCATTATTGTGGCTTTATTGTCTTGAAGTTGTGTAGTATCAGTCAACCAATTTTGTTATTTTGTTGGCTCTGTTAGGTCTTTGCTTTTCCATATAAAAATGTATAATCAAGTCCATATCCACAAAATAAATTGCTGGAATTTTAATTGGTATTGCACTGAATCTATATATCAAGTTGGAAGAATGGACATCTTAACAGTATTGTGTCTCTCTACCCAGGTACATGAAATATCTCTCATTTAGATCTTCTTTTATTTATTTCATCAAAGTGTTAAAGTTTTCATTACATAGATTTTTATATATTTTGTAGAATTTCAATATTTTTGGAATTTACTGAGGCTCTTTTTGTGAGCTAGTATGTGGTCTATTCTGGAGAATGTTCCATGTGCACTTGAGAAGAATGTATATCCTGTTGCTTTTGGATGTAGAGTTCTATAGATGTCTATTAGGTCCATCTGTTCTAGTGTGTTGTTCAGTGCCTGTGTGCCTTTACTTATTTTCTGCCCGGTGGATCTATCCTTTGGGGTAAGTGGTGTGTTGAAGTCTCCTAAAATGAATGCATTGCAGTCTATTTCCCTCTTTAGTTCTGTTAGTATTTGTTTCACAAATGCTGGTGCTCCTGTGTTGGGTGTATATATATTTAGAATGGTTATATCCTCTTGTTGGACTGAGCCCTTTATCATTATGTAGTGTCCTTCTTTATCTCTTGTTACTTTCTTTGTTTTGAAGTCTATTTTGTCTGATATTAGTACTGCAACCCCTCTTTCTTTTCACTGTTGTTTGCTTGAAATATGTTTTTCCATCCCTTGACTTTTAGTCTGTGCTTATCTTTGGACTTGAGGTGAGGTAAGCAGCATATAGATGGGTCTTGCTTTTTTATCCATTCTATTACTCTGTGTCTTTTGATTGGTGCATTAAGTCCATTTACATTTAGGGTGACTATTGAGAGATATGTACTTATTGCCATTGCAGGCTTTAGATTCGTGGTTACCAAAGGTTTAAGGTTAGCCTCTTTAGTATCTTACTGCCTAACTTATTGAGCTGTTATATACACTGTCTGGAGATTCTTTTCTTCTCTCCCTTCTTATTCCTCCTCCTATATTCTTCATATGTTATGTGTTTTGTTCTGTGCTCTTTTAGGAGTGCTCCCATCTAGAGCAGTCCCTGTAAGATGCCCTGTAGAGGTGGTTTGTGGGAAGCAAACTCCCTCAGCTTTTGCTTGTCTGGGAATTGTTTAATCCCGCCATCATATTTAAATGATAGTTGTGCTGGATACAGTATCCTTGGTTCAAGGCCCTTCTGTTTCATTGCATTAAATATATCATGCCATTCTCTTCTGGCCTGTAGGGTTTCTGTCAAGAAGTCTGATGTTAGCCTGATGGGTTTTCCTTTATAGGTGACCTTTTTCTCTCTAGCTGCCTTTAAAACTCTTTCCTTGTCCTTGATCCTTGCCATTTTAATTATTAGGTGTCTTGGTGTTGTCCTCCTTGGATCCTTTCCAGTGGGGGTTCTGTGTATTTCTGTGGTCTGTTCGATTATTTCCTCCCCCAGTTTGGGGAAGTTTTCAGCAATTATTTCTTCAAAGAGACTTTCT
Source organism: Manis javanica (assembly GCF_040802235.1). Classification (NCBI taxonomy): domain Eukaryota; kingdom Metazoa; phylum Chordata; class Mammalia; order Pholidota; family Manidae; genus Manis; species Manis javanica. Next base: position 113,493,218 of record NC_133161.1, read on the forward strand.
ATCCCTTTTCCTCTTTCTTCTTCTTCTGGTACCCCTATAATACAAATATTATTCCTTTTGGATTAGTCACATAATTCTCTTGGTGTTGTTTTGTTCCTGGAGATCCATTTATCTCTCTCTATGTCAGCTTCTATACATTCCTGTTCTCTGGTTTCTATTCCTTCAATGGCCTCTTGCATCTTATCCATTCTGCTTATAAATCCTTCCAGGGTTTGTTTCACTTCTGTGATCTCCTTCCTGACATCTGTGATCTCCCTCCAGACTTCATCCCATTGCTCTTGCATTTTTCTCTGCATCTCATCCTATTGCTCTTGCATTTTTCTCTGCATCTCTGTCAGCATGTTCATGATTTTTATTTCGAATTCTTTTTAAGGATGACTGGTTCGGTCTGTCTCCTTTTCAGGTGTTGTCTCTGTGATCTTTGTCTGCCTATAGTTTTGCCTTTTCATGGTGTTAGAGATAGTTTGCAGAGCTGGTATGAGTGACAGCTGGGAGAGCTTTCCTTCTTGTTGGTTTGTGGCCTTCCTCTCCTGGGATAATAGCGACCTCTAGTGGCTTATGCTTGGCAGCTGTGTGCAGACAGGGCTTCAGCTACCTGCCTGGTTGGTTTGGCGTTTGTCTCCACTGTTGCTGTGGGCGTGGCCTGGCTGGGGCTGCTCCTCCAAAATGGTGGAGCCCTGTTGGAGGGGGAGCGGCTGGGAGGCTATTTATCTCCGTAAGGGGCCTCTGTGCTCCCTGTTACCCAGGGGGTTAGAGTGCACAGAGATCCCCAGATTCCCTGCCTTTGGGCTAAGTGTCCTGTCCTGCCCCTTTAAGACTTCCAAAAAGCACTCTCCAAACCAAAACAACAACAGCAACAATGAAAGAGAAAAAAATAAAGGGAAAAATGCGCGATTTTCTTTGTCCTCAGGCGCCGGTCTCAGGCACCCGCTCACCAGTCTTGCTGCCCTGTTTCCCTAGTATTGGGGTCCCTGTCCCTTTAAGGCTTCCAAAAAGCACTCGCCAAAAAAAAAACCACTCTCGTTTCTTTGTTCTCCGGCGTCAGCCTCAGGCACCTGCTCACTGGTCCTGCTGTCCTTTTTCCCTAGTATCCAGGACCCCACGCATGCAGTGTGTCTGCGCTCTGGTCTGGAATCCTGGGGCTGGGTGTTCAGCAGTCCTGGGCTCTCTTTCCCTCCCTGCTGACTCCTCTCCACCTGCCAGGGAGCTGGGGGAGGGGTGCTCGGGTCCCGCCCGGCCGGGGCTTGTATCTTACCCCCTTTGCGAGGCGCTGGGTTCTCGCAGCTGTGGATGTGGTCTGGATGTTGTCCTGTGTCCTCTGGTCTCTATTTTAGGAAGGGTTGTCTTTGTTATATTTTCATAGATATATGTGGTTTTGGGAGGAGATTTTCGCTGCTCTACTCACGCCGCCATCCTGGCTCCCTATATTTTGTTAGAGTTATACCTAAGTATTTAACTTTTTTTTTGGTGCTAATGTAAATGTCATTTTGTTTTAATTTCAAATTTCAAATTGCTAGTATATAAGAAGCAATTAATTTTTTATGTTAACATAATATCCTCCAACTATAATTGCTTAATAAGTTCCAGAAATTTCTTAATTGGTTCACTGGGATTTTTAATATAATCATGTTCTTTATGAACAAAGACAGTTTTTTCATATCTCAGTTTTTATACCTTTTATTTCCCTTTCTTCTCTTACTGCTATGACTTCCAGTTGCAATAAAAGAATAGTTGTGGTGATGGGATATTTTGCCTTGTTCTTGATCTTAGCAGGAAAGCATCTAGTTTCTCACCAATAAGAATGATGTTAGCTGTAGGTTTGTGGTAGACATTGTTTATCAAATTGAGGAAGTTCTTCTCTATTCCTAGTTTGCCAAAATTTATATCATGCATGGCTGTTGGATTTCAAATGCTTTTTCTGCATCTGCATCTTTACCTTGTTAATATACTGTGATAATGGCCTTGCATACCTGGAATGAATCCCACTTGGTCATGATGTATAATTGTTTTTATACATTGTTGGATTTGATTTGCTAATATTTTTTGAAGATATTTATATCGATGTTTATAAGAAATATTGGTCTGTAGTTCTTCTTTCTTGTAATGTTTCTGTCTGGTTTTGGTTTCAGAGTAATGCTGGCCTTATAGAATGTGTTAGGAAGTGTTCCCTGTACTTATGTTTTCTGGAAGAGATGGAAGAAAATTGTGATAATTTCCTCCTTAAATGTTTTATACAATTCAGCAGTGAATCCATCTAGGCCTGGTACTTCTGTTATGAAAGGTTAATTATTGATTCAATTCATTAATACATATAGATTTATTTAGATTGTCTATTTCTCCTGTGTGAATTTTGGCAGGTTGTGTCTTTCAAGGAATTGATCCATTTTATATAGGTTATCAAATTGTGGGCATAGATTGTTCATATTTATTTATTATCCCTTTGGAATTAGTAGTGATGGCTCTTTCATTTATGATATTTGTTTCTTCTTTATCTCTCTCTCTTTTTTTCTAGATTTAGCCTGGCCACAAGTTTATGACTTTTACTGAACTTTTCAAAGCTCTGCTTTTAGTTTCTTTGACTTTTCTCCACCGATTTCCGTTTTCAATTTCATTGATTTCTATTCTAATTTATATTATTTTTCTTCTGGTTACTTTTAATTTGTTTTCTTAGTTACTTAAGGTGGATGCTTAGATTACTGATTTCAGATTTTTCTTGTTTTCTAATCTATGCATTCAATGCTATAAGATTTCCCCTAAGCAATATTTTTGTTGCATCTCACAAATTTTGATATATTTGATATATTTGAAAATGATATATTTTCATTTTCATTTAGTTAAAAATATTTTTAACTTTCTCTGGAGACTTTTAATTTGACCCATTATTATTTAGAAATGTGTTAACTTCCAAGTTTGGGGGCTTTCTAGCTATCCTTCTTTTACTGATTTCTAGCTTAATTCCATTAGGGTCTGAGTGCAGACTCCGTATGGCTGTCCATTCTTTTACATATTTTAAGGTGTTTTTTATGACCCAGAACATGTTTTATTGGTAAATGTTCCATGTGAATTTGAGGAGAATGTATATTCACTATTGTTGATGAAGTGTTCTATAAATGTCTGTTAGATACAGTTGATTAATGGTGGTGTTCAGTTTAATTATGGCCTTACTGATTTTCTGTCTGTTGAATCTGTCAGTTACTGGTAGAGGAGTGTTGATGTCTCAAACTATTAAGAGTGGATTCCTCTAATTCTCCTTGCAATTCTATCAGTTTTTGCCCTGTTGTTAGGCATAAACACATTAGGGACTGTTATGTTTCCTTAGAGAATTGGCCACTTTATTATCATCTAATATTCCTCTTTATCCCTGACAATTTTCCTTGCTCTGAATTCAGCTTAGTCTGAAATTAATGTAATTTGATTAGTGTGATTAGTGTTAAAATCCATTTGCTTTTAACCTATTTGTGTCTTTATATTTAAAGTGGGAATTTTTGTAGATAAGACATAGGTGGGTCTTTTTTTATGAACTCTGATGGTCTCTGTTTTTTAATTGGTGTATTTAAACCATTCACATTATTATTGATGTAGTTTGCTTGATATTTACCATATTTATTACCATTTCCTATATATTGCCGTTGTTCTTTGTTTCTTTTTTTTTTTTGTCTTGTGCTCTTTTTCTGCCTTCTCTGGCTTAATTGAGCATTTTATATGATTATATTTCCTCTCCTCTCTTAGTATATCAAATACACTTTTTTTTTACATTTTTGGTTGCCCTAGAGTTTGTAGTGAATATTTATAACTAATCTAAGTCTACTTTAAGTAACACTATCCCATTAAATGAAATTTCTTATGATCTCAGCTCGTAAGTTTAGCAGACAAAGGAATGCTTGAGGGAAGAGAACTGTCTTAAACACAAAGAGTTCCCTCCACCCCCATTTGAGTCTGTAGGTGGTAGAAGGATAAAGAATTAAGCTCAAGTATTTTAAAGAGTGTAACTGCATTTCTCCAATCTTTTCCAATGGTTGAGGAGATAGAGACCTGCCAGGACCCTATCTGAGAAATGGGGGAAAACTAGAATTGGACAAATCAGATATAGATTACTAAATGTGCAATCCAGACTTGACCCAGCTCAATCTCTGATTGGATCGACATGTTAAACCCTTACCCTAACTAAAAGAGGAAGGGTAGAAATTCATAGAGTTGTACACTTAAAATTTCTTCTTTAGTGGAAAAAAGTATGTATGTATATACAAACTTGTTCATAAAATACATATTTTATGAACAAGTTTGAAATCCTGTTATAAAACATATTTTTTTCATATTTGAACTATGACCCTATATAGTATATACGTATACATACAATTTTTAGAGAAAATTAATGTTGTCTTTCAGGCTTTATAGACTGAACAATTTAGGATAACATCTATTTCCTTATTTAACTTTTCATTTCATGCAGGGCACTGAAATTTAGAAGGCTTAACAATCTTTACAAAATGTGAATGTGAATTTTTGATTTAATAAAAGGTAGTTAGGAAAGGTCATCTGGTGTTATACTTAGATTGGTCAATAACAATCTTTTTCTCTGACTTTACCTGTAAAATAATATTTAGTATATCAGTCATATATTTGAGGGCTTATTTAGAACTAGTTTTATGAATAACAAGTCACTTGGCTTTTATGTTTATATATAGTGCATAGAAAGAAAACATATTTTGGCATCATTTTTCCAGTTACGTAAGCTGTTTCATTTATTGGATGTGCATGAGAAATTAAATCTTAAAATATTATCAAATTTAAAAATAATTAATTATTTGAGGTTTATTCACTAGATCTATTTCATGAATAATCAATATATTCAGCAACTCTTTTAACATGATAATATAAGAAGTAGTGAATTGATATATACAGAATGTTGAAGAGTAACTTTTTTTTGTAGGCAGAACTTCTAGATGCTGCTGCTGGCATTCAAGTACGATTCAGATTAGGTGGTGTAAGTATGGATGAATTCTTTTTTTTTTTTAGAGGGCATCTCATATTTATGGATCAAATGGTTGTCAACAACAATAAAATTCTGTATAGGGGAGTCAAAGGACAATAATTAAACCACCCCAAGCATAATTTTCATCAGTTTCCAATCTTCTGAAGCATAATGAACAATTTCTTACGTGGAGAACAAATTCTTACATAGTGAATAAGTTACATGGTGAACAGTACAAGGGCAGTCATCACAGAAACTTTCGGTTTTGATCATGCATTATGAACTATAAACAATCAGTTCAAATATGAATATTTGTTTGATTTTTATACCTGATTTATATGTGGATACCACATTTCTCTCTTTATTATTATTATTTTTAATAAAATGCTGAAGTGGTAGGTAGATGCAAGATAAAGGTAGAAAACATAGTTTAGTGTTGTGAGAGAGTAAATGTAGATGATCAAGTGTGTGCCTGTAGACTAAGTGTTAATCCAAGCTAGACAAGGGCAATAAAACATCCACGGATGCAGAAGATTTATCTCAAAACAGGGGGGAGGGGGAGGTTCTAAGCCTCACCTCTGTTGATCCCCAATTTCTCACCTGATGGTCCCCCTGTGACTGTGCCTGTCTTAGGTTGTTCCTCCCTTGAGGAATCTTACCCATCTCTGGCTAACCAGTCATCTTCCGGGGCCATACAGGGAAATGTAAAGTTGGTAAGTGAGAGAGATGCCTTATTGTTTGAAAAGGTTAGCTTTTTACTTCTTTGCAGATTTATGCCCTGTGGCTTCTATGCCCAGCATTTGTCTTGAGGTATCTTTACCACTTGGAAGAATTATGATACTCGGTAAATTCGATATGAGGCACGAATTCTATTTAAGGATTGTAATTAGGAAGGAAGAAGAAAAGCTATAGGAGTAGCAGGCGGAAGAAAACATGGGAAGATTGATTATTTCTTTGACATATCTTCTTGTAGAGTAACTTCAGCATGTATAGGTTTTAAACTACTAATTAAATTGTGCACACACATTAACATAATAGGAGTACAGTTAAATAACCAAAGCAGACCTATAATTACCAGCCATCTCCAGTGAAACCAAGAAAACCAGTTAGGCACCTTAGGCATCTGTGAAAACTTATCTATGATATGGTGGATATTGTCCAACTGAACTTAAACAGTCTGAGAGAAATCAGACAAATTAAAACAACCCATTCCTAGGGACTGTTCACATCCCATATGTTCTTTTAACAGTAGATAGTCTGTAGTCGTAAGATTTTGGAGTGCTACAATTTGCACTTCTCCTAATTCTTGGTTGAGTTCCAACAGTATAGATCCAGTCAAATTTGTTGTCTCACTGTATGCACAGGCCAGCTTAGATATCTCCTTCTTCATTCCAATGGCAAGTCCAGGAACTGGTGGGATGAATGCAGCTACAACTGCAGCATCGCCTGGATCTTTGTTGAGGTTTTTTGATGATCATCTTCTGGTATGACTCTTCCAGAGAGTGCTGATGTTGGAAGTTCTTCATATCGTATCTTAGTTCATTTTCTGGGTAGCCAAATTAGGCTTTGATCCTCTGTATAAACATAGACAAACCCTTTGCGCACACTTTAATATGCCCTTTATACCATTGTGCAGAACTCATTGGAGGTCACCATACAGGAACTCCTTTTTTTTTTTTAAGAGAAAGGAATATTATCAGAAAAATGTACCTCCATAGCCGATCATCTGACACCCTTTAAGTGATCAAAATTAAGGATATTTAAAGCATGCATTAATCATTGATTTACAGTTATTTTTATCCTATCAAGGAGTTATCCCCCTTTCTTTCCTTTTTTTTGTTATCATTAATCTACACTTACAAGAAGAATATTATGTTTACTAGGCTCTCCCCTATACCAGGTACCCCCTATAAACCACTTTACAGTCACTGTCCATCAGCATAGCAAAATGTTGTAGAATGACTACTTGTCTTCTCTGTGTTGTACAGCCCTCCACTTTCTCCCCCCCCATGCATGCTAATCTTAATACCCCCTTCTTATTCCCCCCCCTTATCCCTCCCTATCCACCCATCCTCCCCAGTCCCTTTCCCTTTGCTACCTGTTAGTCCATTTTTGGGTTCTGTGATTCCGCTGCTGTTTTGTTTCTTCAGTTTTTCCTTTGTTCTTATACTCCACAGATGAGTGAAATCATTTGGTATTTCTCTTTCTCCGCTTGGCTTATTTCACTGAGCATAATACCCTCCAGCTCCATCCATGTTGATGCAAATGGTAGGATTTGCCCTCTTCTTATGGCTGAGTAGTATTCAATTGTGTATATGTACCACATCTTCTTTATCCATTCACCTACCAATGGACATTTAGGTTGCTTCCAATATTGTAAATAGTGCTGCAATAAACATAGGGGTTCATCTGTCTTTCTCAAACTTGATTGCTGCGTTCTTAGGGTAAATTCCTAGGAGTGGAATTCCTGGGTCAAATGGTAGGTCTGTTTTCAGCATTTTGATGAACCTCCATCACAATGGTTGAACTAATTTACATTCCCACCAGCAGTGTAGGAGGATTCCCCTTTCTTCACAGCCTCAACAACATTTGTTGTTGTTTGTCTTTTGGATGGCAGCCATCCTTACTGGTGTGAGGTGATATCTCATTGTAGTTTTAATTTGCATTTCTCTGATAATCAGTGATGTGGAGCATCTTTTCATGTGTCTGTTGGCCATCTGTATTTCTTTTTTGGAGAACTGTCTGTTCGGTTCCTCTGCCTATTTTTTAATTGGATTATTTGTTTTTTGTTTGTTGAGGCGTGTGAGCTCTTTATATATTTTGGACGTCAAGCCTTTATCAGATCTGTCATTTAAAAATATATTTCCCTGTACTGTAGGGTTCTTTTTTGTTCTATTGATGGTGTCTGTGTCTTTTGCTGTACAGTAGCTTTTCAGCTTAATATAGTCCCACTGGTTCATTTTTGCTGTTGTTTTGCTTGCCCAGGGAGATATGTTCAAGAAGAGGTCACTCATGTTTATGTCTAAAAGGTATATGCCTATGTTTTTTTCTAAGAATTTTATGGTTTCATGACTTACATTCAGGTCTTTGATCCATTTTGAATTTACTTTTGTGTGTGGAGTTAGACAATGGTCCAGTTTCATTCTCCTACATGTAGCTGTCCAGTTTTGCCAGCACCATCTGTTGAAGAGACTGTCATTTCGCCATTGTATGTCCATGGCTCTTTATCAAATATTAATTGACCATATGTGTTTGGGTTAATGTCTGGAGTCTCTAATCTGTTCCACTGGTCTGTGGCTCTGTTCTTGTGCCAGTACCAAATTGTCTTGATTACTATGGCTTTGTAGTAGAGCTTGAAGTTGGGGAGTGAGATCCACCCTACTTTATTCTTCTTTTTCAGGATTGCTTTGGCTATTCGGAGTCTTTGGTGTTTCCATATGAATTTTTGAATTATTTGTTCCAGTTCATTGAAGAATGTTACTGGTAATTTGATAGGGATTGCATCAAATCTGTATATTGCTTTGGCCAGGATGGCCATTTTGAGGATATTATTTCTTCCTAGCCAAGAGCATGGGATGAATTTGCATTTGTTAGTGTCCCCTTTAATTTCTTAGGAGTGACTTGTAGTTTTCAGGGTATAGGTCTTTCACTTCTTTGGTTAGGTTTATTCCTAGGTATTTTATTCGTTTTGATGCAATTGTGAATGGAATTGTTTTCCTGATTTCTCTTTCTATTGGTCCATTGTTAGTGTATAGGAAAGCTACAGATTTCTGTGTGTTAATTTTGTATCCTGCAACTTTGCTGTATTCTGATATCAGTTCTAGTAGTTTTGGAGTGGAGTCTTCAGGGTTTTTTTATGTACAGTATAATATCATCTGCAAATAGTGACAGTTTAACTTCTTTACCAATTTGGATTCCTTGTATTTCTTTGTTTTGTCTGATTGCCATGGCTAGACCTCCAGTACTATATTAAATAACAGTGGGGAGAGTGGGCATCCCTGTCTAGTTCCCGATCTCAGAGGAAAAGCTTTCAGCTTCTCGCTGTTCAGTATAATGTTGGCTGTGGGTTTATCATATATGGCCTTTATTATGTTGAGGTACTTGCCCTCTATTCCCATTTTGCTGAGAGTTTTTATCATGAATGGATGTTGAATTTTGTCAAATGCTTTTTCAGCATTTATGGAGATGATCATGTGGTTTTTGTCTTTCTTTTTGTTGATGTGGTGGATGATGTTAATGGATTTTCGAATGTTGTACCATCCTTGCATCCCTGGGATGAATCCCACTTGGTCATGGTGTATGATCCTTTTGATATGCTGTTGAATTCTGTTTGCTAATATTTTATTGAGTATTTTTGCATCTACATTCATCAGGGATATTGGTCTGTAATGTTCTTTTTTGGTGGGGTCTTTGCCTGGTTTTGGTATTAGGGTGATGTTGGCTTCATAGAATGAATTTGGGAGTATTCCCTCCTCTATTTTTTGGAACAATTTTAGGAGAATGGATATTATGTCTTCTCTGTGTGTCTGATAAAATTCTGAGGTAAATCCGTCCGGCCCGGGGGTTTTGTTCTTGGGTACTTTTTTGATTACCATTTCAATTCCTTTGCTCGTAATTGGTTTGTTTAACTTATGTGTGTCTTCCTTGGTCAGTCTTGGGAGGTTTTATTTTTCTAAGAAGTTGTCCATTTCTTCTATGTTTTCCAGCTTGTTGGCATATAGGTTTTCATAGTAGTCTTTAATAATTCTTTGTATTTCTGTGGAGACTGTCGTGATTTTTCCATTCTCATTTCTGATTCTGTTGATTTGTGTTGATTCTCTTTTCTCCTAATAAGTTTGGCAGGAGGCTTATCTATTTTGTTTATTTTCTCAAAGAACCAGCTCTTGGTTTCATTGATTTTTGCTATTGTTTTATTCTTCTCAATTTTGTTTATTTCTTCTCTGATCTTTATTATGTCCCTCCTTCTGCTGACTTTAGGCTTCGTTTGTTCTTCTTTTTCCAGTTTCGATAATTGTGATGTTAGACTATTCATTTGGGATTGTTCTTCCTTCTTCAAGTGTGCCTGGATCGCTATATACTTTCCTCTTAAGACTGCTTTCGCTGCGTCCCACAGAAGTTGGGGCTTTGTGTTGTTGTTGTCATTTGTTTCTATATATTCCTTCATCTCTATTTTGATTTGTTCTTTGATCCATTGATTATTTGGAAGCATGTTGTTAATCCTCCATGTGTTTGTGAGCCTTTTTGTTTTCTTTGTAGAATTTATTTCTAGTTTTATACCTTCGTGGTCTGAAAAATTGGTTGGTAGAATTTCAATATTTTGGAACTTCCTGAGGCTCTTTTTGTGGGCTAGTATATGGTCTATTCTGGAGAATGTTCCATGTGCCCTTGAGAAGAATGTATATCCTGTTGCTTTTGGGTGTAGAGTTCTATAGATGTCTATTATTCCCATCTGTTCTAGTGCATTGTTCAGTACCTCTGTGTCCTTACATATTTTCTGCCCAGTGGATCTATCCTTTGGGGTGAGTGGTGTGTTGAAGTCTCCTAAAATGAATGCATTGCAATCTATTTCCCTCTTTAGTTCTGTTAGTATTTGTTTCACAAATGCTGGTGCTCCTGTGTTGGTGCATATATATTTAGAATGGTTATATCCTCTTGTTGGACTGAGTCCTTTGTCATTATGTAGTGTCCTTCTTTATCTCTTGTTACTTTCTTTTTTTTGAAGTCTATTTTGTTTGATATTAGTACTGCAACCCCTGCTTTCTTCTCTCTGTTGTTTGCCTGAAATATGTTTTTCCATCCCTTGACTTTTAGTCTGTGCATGTCTTTGGGTTTGAGGTGAGTTTCTTGTAAGCAGCATATAGATGGGTCTTGCTTTTTTATCCATTCTATTACTCTGTGTCTTTTGATTGGTGCATTAAGTCCATTTACATTTAGGGTGACTATTGAGAGATATGTACTTATTGCCATTGCAGGCTTTAGATTTATGGTTACCAAAGGCTCAAAGTTAGCTTCTTTAGTATCTTACTGCCTCACTTAGCTCGGTTATTGAGCTGTTGTATACACTGTCTGGAGATTCTTTTCTTCTCTCCCTTCTTATTCCTCCTCTTCCTTTCTTCATATGTTGTGTGTTTTGTTCTGTGATCTTTTAAGAGTGCTCCCATATAGAGCAGTCCCTGTCAGATGCCCTGTAGAGGTGGTTTGTGGGAAGCAAATTCCCTCAGCTTTTGCTTGTCTGGGAATTGCTTAATCCTGCCATCATATTTAAATGATAGTCGTGCTGGATACAGTATCCTTGGTTCAAGGCCCTTCTGTTTAATTGCATTAAGTATATCATGCCATTCTCTTCTGGCCTGTTGGGTTTCTGTCGAGAAGTCTGATGATAGCCTGATGGGTTTTCCTTTATAGGTGACCTTTTTCTCTCTAGCTGCCTTTAAAACTCTTTCCTTGTCATTGATCCTTGCAATTTAAATTATTATGTGTCTTAGTGTTGTCCTCCTTGGATCCTTTCTATTGGGGGTTCTGTGTATTTCCGTGGTCTGTTTGATTATTTCCTCCCCCAGTTTGGGGAAGCTTTCAGTAATTATTTCTTCAAAGACACTTTCTATCCCTTTTCTTCTCTCTTCTTCTTCTGGTACCCCTATAATACAGATATTGTTCCTTTTGGATTGGTCACACAGTTCTCTTAGTATTGTTTCGTTCCTGGAGATCGGTTTATCTCTCTCTATGTCAGCTTCTATACGTTCCTGTTCTCTGGTTTCTATTCCTTCAATGGCCTCTTGCATCTTATCCATTCTGCTTATAAATCCTTCCAGAGTTTGTTTCACTTCTGTAATCTCCTTCCTGACATCTGTGATCTCCCTCCGGACTTCATCCCATTGCTCTTGCATTTTTCTCTGCATCTCCATCAGCATGTTCATGATATTTATTTAGATTCTTTTTCAGGAAGACTGGTTAGGTCTGTCTCCTTCTCAGGTGTTGACTCCGTGATGTTTGTCTGCCTGTAGTTTCGCCTTTTCATGGTGATAGAGATAGTTTCCAGAGCTGGTACGAGTGACGGTTGGAAGAGCTTTCCTTCTTGTTGGTTTGTGGCCTTCCTGTCCTGGGAGAACCACGACCTCTAGTGGCTTTTGCTGGGCTGCTGTGTGCAGACAGGTCTTCTGCTTCCTGCTGGCCTGCTATGGAGTTTATCTCCGCTGTTGCTGTGGGCGTGGCCTGGCTGGGGCTGCTCGTCCAAAACGGTGGAGCCCTGCTGGAGGCAGAGCTGCTGGGAGGCTATTTATCTGCGCAAGGGGCCTCCGTGCTCCCTGCTTCCCAGGGGGTTAGAGTGCCCAGAGATCCCCAGATTCCCTGCCTGTGGACTAAGTGTCCTGCCCTGCCCCTTTAAGACTTCCAAAAAGCACTTGCCAAACCAAAACAACAACAATAACAACAACAAAAATTTAAATAAATAATTTTTTTTTAAATGCACGATTTTCTTTGTCCTCAGGCACCGGTCTCAGGCACCCACTCACCGGTCTTTCTGCCCTGTTTCCCTAGTATTGGGGTCCCTGTCCCTTTAAGACTTCCTAAAAGCACTCGCCAAAAAAAAAAAAATGGCCGCTCCCATTTCTTTGTTCTCCAGCGTCGGCCTCAGGCACCCACTCACCGGTCCTGCTGCCCTGTTTCCCTAGTATCTAGGAGCCCATGCATGCACTGTGTCTACGCTCTGGTCTGGGTGGCTTGGGCTGGGTATTCAGCTGTCCTGGGTTCCCTCCCACTCCCTGCTTAGACTCCTCTCCTCCTGCCGGGAGCTGGGGGGAGGGGCGCTTGGGTCCTGCTGTGCGGGGGTTTGTATCTTACCTCCTTAGCAAGGCGCTGGGTTCTCACAGGTGTGGATGTGGTCTGGATGTTGTCCTGTATCCTCTGGTCTCTATTTTAGGAAGAGTTGTCTTTGTTATATTTTCATAGATATATGTGGTTTTGGGAGGAGATTTCTGCTGCTCTACTCATGCCGCCATTTTGGCTCTGCCCCTGGATGAATTCTTACTTGGTAGTTTTAAAGCACATTTTAAGAAATTTAACAGATGTAATTTTAAAAAATATAAACCAATTTTGTAGATTACAGTGGTCCTTTGAACTTTTCCATCTACAGGTGAGATTTCCACCTGAAATATACTATAAAATTTTCACTCACAGACATATTGAAGATCTGTGTGCTAACAGCCCTAGAAATTATATGAAACTTCCAGCAAAACATACATCTCATGTTAAAAGTGATAAGCTTCAGGAAGAAGATCATAGTGGCTGGTATCGTCGTATAGAGAACAATGGCTGGAGACCTGTTTCTGATAGAGTAAGAAAGAAGAAATATTAATAATTTTGAATTTCATATATTTATAAATTTGTCTTTTTGGAAATTAACTTATATATTATTTTTTAAAACAATACATCCGAGTAATTTAGCTAATATAAATTGCTTAAGTTAACTACTCTGGGATTACTACTAATAATTCAAGATATAACAATATTATTTTCTTACATTTATTTCTACTTTTAGTAATCAGCTCCAATTTGGCCGTCTTTAGATACTCACAGTATGCTATCCTTATAACAGCAAATTTGGTGATACTTTTGTGCTAGAGGTGGGAGTTCTTCAGAGTAATATGACATTTTCTCTTACAGAGCTTGTAACAAAAGTGGTAGGAAATCTTTTGGATTTTTGTGGTGTTTGGGAGTTTAACATGTATCATATTAATTGAATAGAATTATTTTAAATATACGTAGTTTCTAATGCATATATGTGATTCAGGGACTTTTCTATAGACACCCGTATTTCATCTCCCTTGTGTGGAGATAATTTTTACCTAAGGATATTTGTAAGCTTGCATTTTATAGGTTAACATGATCTGATTCTATAGCTCTGGATATGTTTATATGACTCAAAAACTGTCATTCAAATCTACAATCTCTAGTATATAAATTGTAGAATGTGGTGTATTAAATATACTAAGTATGAAAAGTAAAAATGATCAAGGTGTGAATTCATTCATTCATTCAGCAGACTTACTGCATACCAACCATGTGTCAGGCATTGTACTAGATGATAAGGATGCAATGGAAAATAAAGATTCCCTCCCCTCAAATAGTCAAGTAAACAGGATATTTCAGTATAGTGCAATAAATATGTGCTTTAATAGGGGCAAATACAGTATTGTGGGGGATAGAAAATTCTTCTTGCTATTTAATGTGTTTGTGATGGGGAGGGGGAATTAATTGGAATTAGAAAATAGGTACCCAGTTAGGATAAAATGTCATCTAGGGGAAAACACAAACCCCTGGGACATAAGACTTCTTGTCTTTTTGGAGGGTGCCTACACTCTAAGGATTAGAATCTTCAAACGTTAACAGCAGTAAGAGTAGGTAAGATCTGTTTTGTGAGAAACAAAACACTCTTAGAATATGTCTATTCACTTATTCATTCGACAAATATTACGGGCACTCAATATGCTATTTAGTCTTTCTGTGGCATGTGCTTCTGAAGGTTCAATGTGCTGTTTGCCCACCACTTAACTAGAAATATTTAAAAGGGTCTATCTGCTCCTTTATTTTTTTCTTGGTATATTCCTACTGAACACAGAGAAGTTCTTGTCTATAGTCAGATAACCTCACAATCAGTATTCCAACATTTGTATATTCATTTTCATTTCTCAATAGTTTTGGATGTCTACTGAAAATGTAGTGATGGGAGACCAAAAGGAAAGCAAATTCCATTTTTCTAAACTGAAAAGAAGGCAAGATATGGAAAAGAAGAGAAAAATTAGAAAAATAGAATGGATGAGGCAAATGTAAGTTGATGAAATACTTAGACTTACTAAACAAACCAAGTTGTGTGGTTTAAATATGCTTTTACTGAACACCAATTACACCTCAGGAAAGTTGCCAAAAAAATTTTTGACACACTTCACCCATTTCAACCCACCCCCAAGTCCCCACTAGCAGTCACCAGTATGCTCTCTGTATCTAGGAGCTTGCTTTTTTGTTATATTTCATTTTGTTTTATTTTTATATTCCACATACAAGTGGGATTATATAGTATTTTTCTTCCTCTGTCTGATTTATTTCACTTAGCATACTGCCCTGGGTGTATCCATGTTATCTCAAATAGCAAGATTTCATTCCTTTTTTTGGATTCCTGTGTGTGTGTGTACCACATTTTCTTTATACATTATCTATCATTTTTAAAAGAACATGTGCAATCACTAGATCTCCATGAAGCAGTCCATCTGCACTTGTGGATGTAGTCCAACATCTATGATTTGGGGGCAACCTAGGAACCAGTTGTAAAGATCACAGGGTTACAGTGCCTGCACTGTAACCAAATGCTTAACCTTGTCAAGACTTGTGCACTAAGGTAAGGGCCCTGGTGGGGAAGAATTTGGGGCAGACTTAGACAAGGCTGAGAACCGTGAACCTTCAAATGTCCCTGTTGGTGGAGAAAATGCTTCCCCCTTGTTTCGAGGAAGCTAGCCCTTCTCTGCATAAGCCTTTCAATGACTATACCTGGTATAGTTGCCTCACATGCTTATGCTAATTCTCCTTAGGATTCCCCCACAAACATTGCTCATTGCCTTCAACCACAGTGAGAGTTATATCTCTGAACAGCCCAGAGAAGTACAAGGTTTACTTATCATGTCCAGGAGGAGACAGTTTATAAATCAAAATACTTAAACAAGAACTTACCAATTTATATTGACAGGAGACTCAGAAGCATGTGTGAGATGGATTTTAAGGTTGTTATATCAAGAGTTGATTGGGTCAAATTAATTGATAATGGCCACACCCACCTGGGATTGTGTATTTAATGTGTTAGCTTGAGTACCCAGAAATGATTTGAATAATCCATCAGGTTAGATAATCTAAGCCTGACCTCAACCAAAGCTCTAGTTACAAAATGCCTGAATTTCTATGATATGATATAGAAAAAGGATTTCTAAAGGCTCAGGGGAATGCATATGTTTGTTCCTATTATGTGCAATCTACTCAGCCACCACTAGCTGTAACTCCAGGAGGCCCCAGAAGATAGACTTCTCATCAGGTTATTAAGAAATAATGGGAGACTCCACCCAAAGATAGGGGAGTGAGTAGGGTAGCAGAAATCTCCTCCCAAATCAATGTATATTTTGAAAATACAGCAAATACAACTATTCCTAAAAGAGCGACCAGAAGATACAGTACACCAGCCAGACTACATCTGCAAGAACCCAACATCTCACTGACATGGGTAAGATACAAAGCCGTGATGCAGTGGGACCCGAGCACTCCCTTCACCCCAGCTCACTGGCAGAAGGAAAAGAATGAGAGTGGGGAGGGAGTGGAAGCACAGGACAGCTAAATAACCAGCCCTAGTAATCTGTCCCAGGAGCACAGACACACACTGCATAGTGTTCTGGATATTAGAGGAGTAGAAAAGCAAAATCCAAACTAAGACTGCAACCAGGTTCCCACAGCCGGCTGCCCTGAGACAAAAGAAAAGTAGGCGCTTTAAAAGTCTTAAAGGGACAAGGGTTTAACAGGTGGACAAAATCATCCTGGCACACTCAGCCCAGAAGCCTGGGAACTTTAAGGAACTTCAGGTGCCTGTCCCCATAGGTGGTAATGCAGCTCCAAGGTCCCTCACAGAAATAGGCAGCCTGCTGTTTCTTTTTCCCTGCCAGTACCTGTGAGCAAGCTGGCTGTCCCTGCCATTGCTGTGGACCAGCCAGAGAGCAGCCCTGCCTATAACATCTACACAGCTTAACACAGAAGCTTTTCCCTGCACACAGCTTACCTGTCCAGACCTAGAGGCTGCTCCCTCCATGCAATTAACCAGCATAGAAGTGGACATGGGCGCAGAATCCAGGAGGCACAAAGGGGATTTGTTATCATGGCAGAACACATGCTGCTTGGCTGCAACCCCCCCAATGCCCTAGGCCATCCCAAGGGCCACCCCGCCCACGGCAGCTCAGGGGATTAAGACAGGTTGCTACCTGTGCACAGTTGACTGGCACAGACAGAGGAGATGGGTTCAGAGACAGGGAGACATGAAGAGGCCGTGTCCTTGTGGCAGACATGTGCTGCTGGCCTGTGACCCCCACAAGTTCCCTAGACATCCCAAGGGCCACCCCCACCATGGCAGCCTAGGGGATTAACCCATAGGCTGCTCCCTGTGCATGGTTAACTGGCACAAAGAGCAGAGACAGGCAAGAAGACCAGCAAGCAGGAAGGGATTTTGTTCTTCCAGGTGACACATGCGCCACTTGCTGGCAACCACTTCCGTTGCCCCAGGGCTATGAAAAGTCAGAAGAACCTTGTTCAATCCAAAATCCCTCAAACACCAGAAAGATGGCTTAGTGAGACTGAAATAACCACCAATCTGCCTGAAAAAGAATTCAAAATAAAAGTCATAAGCATGCTGACAGAGCTACAGAGAAATATTCAAGAGCTAAGGGATGAATTCAAGAGGAAGATAACAAAAATGAAACAATCAATGGAAAGACTTAAGAGCAGACTGGATGAGGTGGAAGAGACTGTTAATAGAATAGAATTAGAGAACAGGAATACAGTGAGGCAGAGAGAGAAAAAAGTATCTCTAGGAATGAAAGAACATTAAGAGAACTGTGTGACCAATACAAATGGAACAACACTTGCATTATAGGGGTACCAGAATAAGAAGAGAGAGAAAAAGGGATAGAAAGTGTCTCTGAAGAAATAATTGCTGAAAACTTCCCCAATTTGGGGAAGAAATAGTCTCTCAGGCCATGGAAGTACACAGATATCTGAACATAAGGGATCCAAAGAGGACAACACCAAGACATATAATAATTAAAATGGCAAAGATCAAAGACAAGGAAAAAGTATTAAAAGGAGTCAGAGAGAGAAAACATATTACCTACAAAGGAAAACCCATCAGGCTACCAGACTTTTCAGCAGAAACCTTACAGGCCAGAAGGTAATGGCATGATACACTCAATGCAATGAAACAGAAGGGCCTTGAACCAAGAAAACTCTATCCAGCAGGACCATCATTTAAATTTGAAGGAGGTTAAACAAATTCCACATAAGCAAAAGTTGAGGGAATTTACCTCCCACAAACCATCTCTCCACTGCATTTTAGAGGTACTGCTCTAGATGGAAGTATGCCTTAGGCTAAATAGCCGTCACAGAGAAAATAAAACAACTGCAAAGGAAGTAGACCAACTAAATACTAACTAATTGCAAAATAAAATCAGCTATCCACAAAGTCAAGTGAAACACAAAGAGCACCAGAGAACAGAGAGAAATAAAGAATCATCAGACTGTGTTTTTAATAGTGGAATAAGTGAGTTAAGTTGGATGGTTAGATAGTAAAAAAGCTTCCCTTGAACCTTTGGTAACCATGAATCCAAAGCCTGTGATGGTAATAAGTACATATCTATTGACAATCACCCTAAATGTAAATGGACTGAGTGCACAAATCAAAAGACACAGAGTTACAGAATGGATAAAAAAGCAAGACCCATCTATATGCTGCCTACAAGAGACTCACTTCAAACCCAAAGACATACACAGACTGAAAGTAAAGGGATGGAAAAGGAAATTTCATGCAACTAATAGGGAGAAAAAAGCAGGTGTTGCAATACTTGTATCATACAAAATAGACTTCAAAACAAATAAAATAACAACAGACAAGGAAGCACATTACATAATGATAAAGGGTCAGTCCAACAAGAGGATATAACCATTATAAATATATATGCACCCAAAACAGGAGCAAAGACATATGTGAATCAAATACTAACAGAATTAAAGGAGGAAATAGAATGTAATGCATTCATTTTAGGAGACTTCAACACACCACTCACTCCAAAGGACAGATCAACCAGACAGAAAATAAGTAAGGACACAAAGGCACTGAACAACACACTAGAACAGATGGACCTAACAGAAATCTATAGCACATTCCATCCAAAAGCAGCATGATACACATTCTTCTCAAGTGCACATGGAACATAGACCATAGACTAGGCCACAAAAGAGCCTCAGTAACTTAAAAAAGATTGAAATTGTACCAACCAAGGTATAAAACTAGAAATAAACTGTACAAAGGTAACAAAAAGGCCCACAAACACATGGAGGCTTAACAACATGCTCTTAAATAACCAATGGATCAATGACCAAATTAAAACAGAGATCAAGTAATATATGGAGAAAAAATTAAAACAACAGCACAAAACCCCAACTTCTGTGGGATGCAGCAAAGCAAGTTCAAAAGAAAAGTATATGGCAATCCAGGCCTATTTAAAGAAGGAAGAACAATCCTAAATGAATAGTCTAAATTCACAATTATTAGAACTGGAAGAAGAAGAACAAACGAGGCCCAATGTCAGTAGAAGGAGAGATATAATAAAGACCAGAGAAGAAATAAATAAAACTGAGAAGAAAAAAACAATAGAAAAAAGTACTGAAACCAACAGCTGGTTCTTTGAGAAAATAAATAAAACAGATAAATCCTTAGCCAGACTTACTAAGAAAAAAAGAGAATCTACACACATAAACAGAATCAGATATGAGAAAGGAAAAATCACTACAGACACCACAGAAATACAAATAATTATTAGAGAATACTGTGAAAAATTATATGGTAACAAACTGGATAACCTAGAAGAAATGGACAACTTTCTAGAAAAATACAACCTTCCAAGACTGACCCAGGAAGAAACAGAAAATCTAAACAGACCAATTACAAGCAATGAAATTGAAATGTTATTCAAAAAACTACCCCAAAACAAAACCCCTGGAACAGATGGATAGACTGCGGAATTTTATCAGACATTTAGAGAAGACATAATGCCCATTCTCCTTAAAGTTTTCCAAAAAATAGAATAGGAGAGAATACTTACAAACTCATTCTATGAAGCCAGCATCACTCTAATACCAAAACCAGGCAAAGACATCACAAAACAAGAAAACTACACACCAGTATTCCTGATGAACAGAGATGCAAAAATACTCAACAAATTATTAGCAAACCAGATTCAAAATACATCAAGAGGATCATGCATATTGATCAAGTGGCATTCATCTCAGGGATGCAAGGATGGTACAACAGTAAAAAAATCCATCAACATCATCCACAACATCAACAAAAAGAAGGACAAAGACCACATGATCATCTCAATAGATGCTGAAAAAGCATTCCACAAAATTCAATATCCATCCATGATGAAAACTCTCAACAAAATGTGTATAGAAGGCAAGTACCTCAATGTAATAAAGACCATATATGACAATACCACATACCACAGCCAATATCATACTTAACAGCAAGAAGCTGAAAGCTTCTCTAAGATCAAGAACAAAACAAGGATGCCCAGTCTTCCCACTTTTATTCAACACAGTACTGGAGGTCCTAGCCATGGCAATCAGACAACACAAAGAAATAAAAGGCATCCAGATTCATAAGGAAGAAGCCAAATTGTCACTATTTGCAGATGATATGATATTGTACATAAAAAACCCTCAAGAATCCACTGCAAAGCTACTAGAACTAATATCTGAATTCAGCAAAGTTGCACAATACAAAATTAATACACAGAAATCTGTTGTAATCCTATATACTAACAATGAACTACCAGCAAGAGACACTAATAAATGGAAATTCATCCCATGCTCTTGGGTAGGAAGAATTAATTTTGTGAAAATGGCCATCCTGCCTAAAGCAATCTATAGATTCAATGCAATCCCTACCAAAATACTGACAGCATTCTTCAATGAATTGGAACAAATAGTTTTATAATTCATATAGAAACACAAAAGACCCTGAATTGTCAAAGCCATCCTGAGATGGAATAATAAAGCAGGAGAGATCTCACTTCCCAAATTCAAGCTCTACTACAAAGCCACAGTAATCAAGACAATTTGGTACTGGCACAAGAATAGACCCATAGACCAGTGGAATAGAATAGAAAGTCTAGATATTAACCCAATCATATATGGTCAATTAATATACAATAAAGTAGCCATGGATATACAATGGGAAAATGACAGCCTCTTCAACAGCTGGTGTTGGCAAAACTGGACAGCTACATGTAAGAGAATGAAACTGGATTACTGTCTAACTCCATACACAAAAATTAAGTGGAAATGGATCAAAGACCTGAATGTAAGTCAGGAAACCATAAAACTCTTAGAAGAAAACATAGGCAAAACTCTCTTGAACATAAACATGAGCAACTTCTTCATGAACATATCTCCCTGGGCAAGGGAAACAAAAGCAAAGATGAACAAGTGGGACTATATCAAACTAAAAAGTTTCTGTACAGCAAAGGACACCATCAGTAGAACAAAAAAGGGTCCTACAGTATGAGAGAATATATTCATAAATGACATATCCGATAAGGGGTTAACATCTAAAATATATAAAGAACTCACATGCCTCTACACCCAAAAAGCAAGTAAACCAATTAAAAAATGGGAAGAGGATCTGAACAGACAATTCTCCAAAGAATAAAGTCAGATTGAAAACAGGCACATGAAGAGATACTCCACATTGCTAATTATCAGGGAAATGCAAATTAAAACCACAATGAGATATCACCTCATACCAGTTAGGATGGCCAACATCGAAAAGACTAGGAACAACAAATGCCGTAGAGGATGCAAAGAAAGGGGAACCCTCCTGCACTGCTGGTGGGAATGTAAATTAGTTCAACCATTGTGGAAAGCAATATGGAGGTTACTCAAAAAACTAAGAATATAAATACTGTTTGACTCAAGAATCCCACTCCTTTGAATTTACCCAAAGAATGCAAGTTCTCAGATTCAAAAAGACATATGAAATCAAACTAAGTGTCCATCAGTAGATGAATGGATAAAGATTTGGTACATATACACAATGGAATACTATACAACCATAAGAAGAAAACAAATCCTACCATTTGCAACAACATGGATGGAGCTAGCGGGTATTATGCTCAATGAAATAAGCCAGACAGAGAAAGACAAGTCCAGAATGATTTCACTCATCTGTGGGGTATAAGAACAATACAAAAACTGAAGGAACAAAACAGCAGCAGACAGACTCACAGAACCGAAGAATGGACTAACAGTTACCAAAGGGAAAGGGACTGCGCAGGGTTGGTGGGGAAGAGAGGAAGAAGGGGAATAAGGGGCATTATGATCAGCACACATAATGTAGGGGGGCCACGGGGAATGCAGTATAGCATATAGAAGACAAGTCATGACTCTATAGCATCTTACTATGCTGATGAACAGTGACTATAATGGTGTATGTGGTGGGGACTTGATAATGGGTGGAATCTAGTAACCACAGTGTTGCTCATGTAATTCTATGCTAACGATGCCAAAATAAATAAATAAATAAGGGGAGCAGCAGCGTTCTTAGTGAACTCTGTGTTGGCTGTCCTTTATAGACCAGGGATAACAGTGAAGAAAACTGCTGTTATTGGTTCTTTTAGTTCACTTGGAATAATGAACTTTGAAGTGGTAGAGATCAGGTGGTGACACAAATCGCATCTAAGCTTCCAGATATGATTTCTTTAATGCAGTACATCAGCACAGCCCTTGGTGTCTGGTATGCTATTGGCCTGACAAATGTATTATTTCCTTGCCAATCAGTACACACAAAGACGCAGTTTGCATTTACATGGAAAGAACAGAGTGTATCTTTGTATCTTACTCACATTTGGGCATGCTACTTCAACCAGGCCCCAGTAGGACATGGTTGCAGGCCCACAGTGTGGTCAATTGGGCTTTATGGCCCATCAGGCCCAACAGTATTAGAAATATCTAGCAGACAGTGAAATACTGTATGGAGTCCTAATAGGATCCCAGTGCAGACCTGTAGGGTTTAGGAGTAAGGTAATGCCCTCTTCTGCCAACAACTATTGTCCATTTGAAACCTTGGTCTGGGCCTGCTCCTGGCCCTGGTAGAGCCTGGGTGCTTGGCAATATGATTCCAGGTGCTATGTGAGTATAGACTGACCTGGGTTTTATCCAACTGAACCATAAAACTGAAAGTATACAGCAACATTTCAGTATAAAATAGATGTGGCATATATGAGAATGGGTCTGAAGAGGTCCAGAGGCCCAGGCTCAGACTCCTTCAACACCTACTTAATGCCATGCTGGCTCCACTTCACCTCCATGCCTTTGGCTTCACAGGGGATCCCCTGTGACAAGAATATATAGGGTCTAATTCACCATGGATTATCTGCACAGGATGCAGGCAACATTCAAAAATAGACTAGATTACAGTCCTTCAATTGGTCTGGAAATTGGTCAAAGGATATCCTCCCAGTCAGTACAACTGGAGGTGGTACATCTGGTTTTCCACTTCATGTAGAAGGAGAAATAGATAAGGCAGGGATATTATTGGCCATGGGCAACAGTTAATAGTTTCTCAGCTGATCAGGGACTTGGAAGGAATTAAATTGGAAAACTGGTGATTAGGTCTGGGTAGAGGTGTACTCAGAATGCTCTCAGTTATCGGGTGGACAAGATGATCCATCCCATGGATGTCAGCTTTTCTCCCTGGCCACCTCAGAGGTTCCTCAATGGAGCCATGGGCAAAGCAGGTATGGTTACAGGGATGAAGGCTGCTTGTAGACACACAAACATGGTCTTTCCCTCACCAAGCCTGTTCTGGCTCTACAGTCACAGCTGATTGTAAAGCAAAGACATTTGCTTTGGTCCCAGTAATGGGATGTCCTGGCTGTCTGGTGGGAAGCTGACTATACTGGACTCTTATAATAGAGGCATCCTCCCCTTGTCTTCATAGTGACAGACAAATATCTGGATGTGCATTTTATTTCTGTTTGCATTACTTTTGCCAGCAATACCATTCAATACAGAATACCTTATCCACCATAATTTTATTCCATGCAACATTGCCTCTAATCAGAGGACCATTTACAGCAAAGTAAGTGTGGTAATGAACAACAAAACATACTCACCATATGTGCCATCACCTCTAAACAGCTGGCTTTGACAAAATTGTGGAATGGCTTTCCTAAGCTTAGGCACAACCCCAGCTGGGAGGTAACCAGTGATAAGCCAAAGCACATGAATAGTAACCTATTTTATGTCTTTCTTTCCTAGTCTTTTCTCACTCTCAAAACATTCTTCTTCCATAGCCAAGCTCTATATTTCTAATTATATGGACATTTTCATCTCAAACTTAACAGGTCCAAAACTGAATTTCTTATCTTCCCCATCATAAAAGTTGTTTCTTTTCAGTATTCCTCAGTTTATGACACCATCATTTACCCAGAAATCCAAGCCAGAAATGTAGGGATTATCCTACACCGCTTACCTTTAATAAACTTCCATGTGTGATCTGTTATCAGGTCCTATTAATTCTGCTTCCAAAGTACCTCCCAAATCTGACATTTCCCTCATTACTCACTGCAGCCTCTCATTCTCATCTCCCCTTTATCCACTGAGTCCTTCTAATTGGTCTCTTTGTCTCTAATCTCTTCCCCATCTCTGTATAAACACTGAAGTGATGTTTCTAAAACAAATTATGTCCCTTCCTTACCTGAAATATGTTAGGGGCTTCCTGTTACCTACATTCCACATGAAATTCTCTCTCCCTAGGTTGCTCTTTTCTGGCTCAGTTACATGGCAACAAGATGAAGATCTTTTTGATACTTGGTTTGAGAATCTCCTTCTGAAGCCTTCCCTGACTTACCTAGACAGACTTAGGCACTTCCTTTTGATGTACTACCATAGATTTTTTTATATATTCAGTTGTCACATTTTTGCAATTATCTGTATATTTGTCCACCACATCCACTAGACTTTTGAGACCCTAAAGCACAGGGACTCTGTTTTATTTTTTAGCATAGGGCTTCAGACATAGTAGGTATTTAATGAGTATGTGTTGTTTGTTGAATGAATGAATGAATGAATGTATGGAATCTTATGACTAAGTATGGTACTATTTCTTTTTTGTATGGTTGCAGGGGATGAAAAGAGAAATTACACTTTGTGTGCTTTATTCATTGTTGGCATTTAAACACTTCCATATGACTGTTGCTGAGAATCAACAGTTAACAAAATCAACAAAATCTTGGGGTTTTTTAAACCTCTGTTTCACTGAAAGAATTCTGATTTTTACATTCCTTTCTTTTCTGTGTCTTACTCTCTGTGTTAGCTCTCTGTGAACTCCTTTCCAATGTTAACTTTGATTCTTACTAGGTATTTGCATTTTAACTTCTCACCCTATTGTGACATTAAGAAAACTATTTCTCTAATGTTCTAAGTTTTCTAGCTTAGAAAGAATATGAGATCACTTTAAAGTAAATATATTACAACATAACTATAAAGCCAAATTTTATATATTTGTTTTCTTTTTAAAACACCATTTACTTATAAAATAAGTTATGATCACTGGACAGTGATCTTTATTTCTGATCACTATCGTATTTGAAGTTCTGTTCCTATTTGCTAACTGTTAGGGTCTAGGACTCCGGGGTTTCCCAGAGAACAAGACACACGGACACGGAGATGAAAATCCAAGCAAAGTCTTTATTCAGCCAGCAAGCTGGGGTCGACAGCACCTTCCCTGACACGCAGGCCGAGTCCAAGCTGCCGACCCCGAAGCAACTTTGGGTTTTGATTATATAGGATCTTCACAGCAGTTACATCAAAGCCCGCGCAGTTCTACAACTAATAGGTTTAAAACACACTCTATATTGTAACCAATGGGAAACATTGTAACTTTTTTAGGGAACGCGCCAGTTGCCTGCCCGCTTCAATTGTTATCTCTTGCTTACCCAAGCATGTCTATGTGACTTATCACGGGTTACATGCCCAGGCGTTCCCTGGCTGTTGCCCACTTCTAGTTATATAACTTAGGGTAGGCGCATTTCTCAGAAGCCTCGGGTAATTTACACAAGAAAAGACTGGGTGGCTCTCGCTCTAGGCAGTCAGGTTAAGTGTCATTAGTTCTTTTTCCTGACTTGATGCTCTTTGCTCTCCGTTACACTAACCTGTTATTGTTTAGTCACTATTATAGTCCACTTAACTATAAATAGTGACTGATTTTTAAAGAGTTCAAAAAAATTATTGGAATAAGTCTTATAACTCTCTTTAAAACAAAGTGTCTTTCTCTGTGTCCTTGATGACAGCAAAAATAGGTATCTGAATTGTTGTATATTACTGTTGTAAAAGGAATAAGGAATACCATCCAAGTTTCAAAATCTATTCTTAAGTGTTTGTATATTTGGGATGGCAAAACATGGAGGAATTCATAAAATACGTGGTCATCCCCAGCATTCCAGAAGTTTCTCATTTCTAAATGCATTTTTGTGGTGGCATGAGCATTAGCTAATAAATCTGAGCCAGTGGGTACCATCATTCATTTAATACATGGTTACTGAGCTGCCTATTATGGTCAGAGAATATAGAGTGGAAGATTGCAGGCTCCATGAAGTAATTTCATCTGGTGGACACTCAATAAGTATTAAATGAAAGTAAGTGAATGAAGAGCTACAGAAATACTGTGAGATCATCCTTTCTTTACAATGTGTGCTCTTACTAACCAATCTAATTCAAGGGTCATGCTCCTGCTTCTATAAAAGCATTAGTTCTCTTGGATCACTGTTCATTTACAGTTTGACACAGGAAAAACTTCTGGAGGGCAGGGCCACATGCTATCACTGTCAGAGCTATGCCACCCAAGATTATGAAAGCCTTTTTTTAAATTGAATGCTTATTATGTACCAGTCATTGTTCTAAATGCTTTAAAGGGATTTAAATTTCTAAAGAGTACTAGGAGTGGTAGGAGAAGGTAGTATTATGATTACCATTTTAAGGAAGAGGACACTAAGGCCCAGAAAGGCTAGGTTATCTGGCAAAGGTTATACTAGTAAATCACAGAAGCAAGATTCAAAGCCAGGCAGTTTGATACCAGAGTCCTAGCTCTACCCCACCACTGTGCCACTCCTATTAAGTGTCAAATTAATAAATGGATGCAATGTCAGAATAGTTTAGCCTTTACAATGGAACACCGATATAGATCTTAAAATGAAAAACAAACAAAAAATGCTATATTCTAATATTCTTGGTAAAGACTACTAACTTCTCTCTACTCATTCATCTCATGTTTTGGTGGGTGCATTGATTTGTATGCTCAGACTAATATAAGACAAAACGATGCTACTGAAGCAGTCTGGACTTGGAGTTAGATTTGAATACTGGCCCTGATATGTATTTACTACATACATGATCTTGAATGATTTACCTTCTCTAAGTCTCAATTTCCTTATCTACAAAATGGGAATAAATATAGCTGTCATAAATGGCTGTGCCTTTTTAAAGAGAATTAAAGATAATGTATGAAAAGTACCTGACACAGAAAAAATGTATCTCTCTCCCCTTTACCACTTCCTCTCTCCTCCCCTCTTCCCATCTGCCCTTAGCCATGTGACTTATTAGAAATTGCTCAACTCTTCCAGGATTTATTTCCTCACCTACAAAATGGGTATACTAGTTATCTGGTTTCACAGATACTTTGCCTCTGTCATTCTGAGTCAGTAATATGATAACTGAGTTTTTCTTTGTACCTATAAACAGTGCAACTTAGTGAGAGGTGATTTTAAGAGGAGGCTTCTCTGTTAGTGTGATTGATTAAGTTGCTTTGCTTTTTTCAGAAGATCCTAACACACAGAACTTGGTTTAGATGTTAAATAGGATGAAAACCTGTTTTAATATGTAAATAGTTTCACAGCACGAATATATGGTAACTGCATCTACTAGTAACCCCTTATTTCAGATTTATGTTTTCCTTCCTTTCCTCTATTTAGGTACCGTATGGGAGAGCTGAAGGCTAAAGCAACAAATCGTGAAACTCTATGTTTAATTCACACAGCAACGAAAGGGCTAATACAAGCTATTGAAGATGGTGGAATAGATTCTGTGATGGAATGGGAAGTGGATGAAGTGCTGAACTGGACAAATACACTGAACTTTGATGAGTAATTTCATGTTGCTATTCTGGGGGAGCAGAGTAGTCATCATATGCTTTTCTTTTTAATATTTCCCATTCCCTTGTTGAACCACAAATATAATCTTAAAAAAAACAATTATTTATCATTTGTCTAGAAAGTAAAGTGAGGGGGAAAGACTTAAATAGTATGATCTATAAGTAGAAAAAGAAAATTAGACTTCAGTGTTCTTTAGTCTCAGACTTTGTTCTTATGCTTTAGTCTAAATCTGCTTTACTTCTTTCTTTGGGATTTAGAAACAAAGCAAACATGAAATTAATAATACAAAGTATTCCTCAATCTTCCCTTATTTTCCTGTGTGAACATTAAAAAGTTGTCATTTTTAAGTGACATCTATGGCCCTTGAAAAACATTTTAAGCATTTTTTGTGTAATGGAAATTATGAATATTTAATATAGCCATCAGGGAAATACAAATCAAAACCACAGTGAGGTCCTACTTCATACCCACAAAGATGGCTATAATTAAAATGACAGATATAGTATCAACAGTTGGCAAGGATGTGAAAAAATTAGGACTGATATACTGATACTGGGAATGTACAGTAGGGCAGCCACTTCAGAAAACAATCTGGCAGTTCTTCAAGTGGTTAATATAGGTGATCCAGCATTTCCACTCCCTGGTGTATACACAAGAGAAGTGAAAACACATCCACCCAAAAACTTGCACATGAATGTACATGGCAGCAT
This sequence comes from Manis javanica, assembly GCF_040802235.1. NCBI lineage: Eukaryota > Metazoa > Chordata > Mammalia > Pholidota > Manidae > Manis > Manis javanica. The sequence continues at coordinate 113,521,906 of NC_133161.1, forward strand.
TATTCATAATAACCAAAACACAGAAATGACCCAAATATTCATTAACAGATGAATGGATAAATAAAATGTGGCACACTGGAATCACTGGAATATCACTCAGCAATAAAAATACATGCTGATACATGCTACAATATTGATGAACCTGCTAAGTGAAAAGCCAGTCACAAAGTACCACAGATTATGTGGTTCCATTTATATAAAATTTCCAGAATAGGTAAATCCCTAGAGACAGAAAGTAGATAAGTGTTTACCTAGGTCTGGGAGATGTGTGGGAATTGCAAGGTGATAGCTAGGGGGTATGGAATTTTATTTTGTAGTAATGAAAAAGTTATAAAATTGATCATGATGATCGAAGCACAAATCTGTGAATACACTGAAAACCATTGAATTGCACACTTCAAATGGGTGAATTTTATGGTACATGAATTATATCTCAATAAAGCTTTTAAAATATTCAATATTTATTCAGCTGCAATAATAAATATGAATATTACACAGATGAAGAGGCAGAAAATTAAAATGAAGATGGTGTAATAAAGAAACATAAGAAAAAGGAAGAAATTAGTAAGAGGGAGATAAGAAAATGGAACAGGCAAAGTGAAGTTGATTGTCATTGACAATAGGCTAGGGAAAAGGTCAGAAGAAGCAGAGAAGAGAATAATAAGAAATGGAAAGATAATAGAAGAAAAGGTAAAGTATGACTAAGCAAAAAGGAAAATAGGAAAACAAGAATGAAAGAAACAAAAAGATACTGACAGGAAAGCCCTTTAGAGTTCCCAGACCGCATGTTAACATGAGGGTATTCCCCCAAGCACACAACACCAAGCAATTCTTGAACACCAGCACAGTGTCCAAGAATTCAACTCAATTCTGACTGTTCACCCAAAGGGAGCCTCAGATTGCACAGGATAAGGACTCTGTCCTACAAGACTGCTCCAGGCCCCCACTTCAGATGCCAGTGGCAAGACCTAGGCTGTTAAGTACCACAGATTGGAGGTTTCAACAACCAACAATATTTTGATTACCTCAATGACCAAATACATATTTCTTATAAATCACAATACCACAGAATATATTTGAAAATAAAGATTAAAGATGGCAGAAGGGGATTGTGGGGTATCATGACTGACGCACATGGTATGTGTGGGGTCACAGGGAAGACAGTGTGGCTCAGAGAAGACAAATAGGGACTCTGTGGCATCTTGCTACACTGATGGACACGGACTGCAATGGGGTATGGGGACTCAATAATAAGGGTGAATGTAATAATCACATTGTTTTTCTTGTGACACCATAAGAGTGTAAATCAATGATACCTTAATAATAATAATAATAAAAGATGGTGGTGTAAGAGGTGAGACAGAGACCTCCTACCAAAACCACATATACTATGAGAATATAGTTAATACACTAAATCTTAAATGAGCAACAGGAGAGAAGAGTGTACCAGACTGCATACACCTAGAGAAAAGAGCAGACATCACAAAACAGGATAACATACCAAAGCAGTGATCTGGCAGGATCCAAGCCCTTTCCCCAATCCAGCTCACTGGTGAGAGAAAGAGAAACAGAGCAGGGAGGGGATGGAAGTCTAGGACTGCTGAACACCCAGCCCTGGAGATCTGCTCTGGGAGAAAAAGCCTACATTCTATGGTGCTCTGGAGATTAGTGGGTTTGGAAAGCCAAGACAGGCAGAATACCTGGAGAGACTGAGATCCCAGCCACTTGTGGAAAACAGGAATCCACATCCAGCTGCTCTGGGACAAAAGAAAGGCGGGCAGTCTGAGAGACTTCTTAACAGCGAGAGGGCTTCTGAAGGGGCAAGGATTGCACAGAGCTTACTGCTCAGGGGAAAGGACAGGTGGACAGGAAAGGACAGGGGAAAGGACAGGATGCACTCTGCCCAGCAGGTTGGAAACTTTCAGGAGCTACAGGCACGCCATCCCCATGGCTGGCTATGCAGCTCTGAGGCCACCCACCATGATATGCAGTCCTCTGTGCCTTTCTCTTGGCAGGCACTGGCTTGCAAACCAGCAGTCCCTGATGTTGCGTGAGGCCAGCCAGAGGGAGGCCCCACCTATTGCAGTTACAAATGCAAAGCATAGAGGCATACACCTGTGCATCTGGCCCACTGGTGCTGGCAGTGTAGACAGGCACAGCAGCCAGGAAGGATGTACCAGCTCTTTCCTGCCCCCAGGGACCAGTGCCACTCTGCCGCAACCCCCGACATTGCTGCAGGGGCAAGCAGATGCAGAGAGTAGAGTTTCTGGGCACTACAGGGTGCCACATACAAATATGAAACTTGAACGGAGCTTGGTTCAAACCAAAATCCCACAAACACCAGAAAAAGTGCCAAGTGAACCTGAACTCATGAATCTTCCTGAAAGAGATTTTGAAATAAAAATAAACATGCTAATGGAGCTACAGAAAAATATTCAAGAACTCAGGAAGGAATTCTGGACAGAGATTCAATAATTAATAAATTCAATATCTGAAATGAGCCATACAATGGAGGGATTTAAAATGAGATTAGATGTAGTAGAGGAGATGGTAAATGGAGTAGAAGTTAGAGAACACAAATACAAAGAAGCTGAGGATCAGAGAGAAAAAAGGATCTCTAGGAATGAAAGACTATTGAGAGAACTATATGACCAATCCAAACAGAATAATATTCGCATTATAGGGATACCAGAAGAAGAGAGAGAAAAAGGGATAGAAAGTATCTTTGAGTCGGTAATTTCTGAAAACTTCCCCAATCTGGGGAAGGAAATAGTCTCTCAGGCCATGAAGGTAAACAGATCTCCCAAAACAAGGGACTCAAGGAGGACAACACCAAGACAGACAATAATTAAAATGGCAGAGATCAAGGAAAAGGACAGACTATAAAAAGCAGCCAGAGAGAGGGGAGGGGAGTGGGAGGGTGGGAGGGGAGTGGGAGGGTGGGAGGGGAGGGAGGGAGAAGGGTATTGAGGGGTATTATGTTTAGTACACGTGGTGTGGGGGATCATGGGGGGAACAGTATAGCACAGAGAAGGCACACAGTGGATCTGTGGCATCTTACTACACTGATGGACAGTGACTGCATTGGGGTATGGGTGGGGACTTGATAATATGGGTAAATGTAGTAACCACATTGTTTTTTATGTGAAACCTTCATAAGAGTATATATCAATCATACCTTAATAAAAATTTTAAAAAAAAGCAGCCAGAGAGAGAAAAAATATCACCTACAAAGGAAAATCCATCAGGCTATCATCAGACCCTTCAACAGAAACTGTACAGGCCAGAAGGGATTGGCATGATATATTTAATGCACTGTAACAGAAAGGCTTCAAATGAAGAATACTCTATCTGGCAAGATTATCATTTAAATTTGAAAGAGAGATTAAACAATTTCCAGATAAGCAAAAGCTGAGAGAATTTACCTCCCACAAAATGTCTCTACAGTGTATTTTGGAGGGACTACTATAGATGGAAGTGTTCCAAAGGCTAAATAACTGTCACCAGAAGAAATGAAACCACAGTAAAGAAAGTACAACAATTAATTACTAAGCATATGCAAAATCAAATCATCTACCTCCAAAGTCAGTCATGGGATAGACAAAGAGTACAGAATACGATACCTAATATAGAAAGAATGGAGGAAGAAGGACAAAAAAAAGAACAACCTTTAGATTATGTTTGTAATAGCATACCAAGTGAGTTAACTTAGACTGTTAGATAGTAAGGGAATTACCCCTGAACCTTTGGTGACCATGAATCTAAAGCCTGAAATGGCAATAAGTACATACATATCGACAATCACCCTAAATATAAATGGTCTGAATGCACCAATCAAAAGACAGAGTCACTGAATAGATTAACAAACAAGACCCGGGACTCAAGATGGTGGCATGAGAGGTGAGACAGAACTCCTCCCAAAACCACAAATAGTATGAAAATATAGTTAATTAAAACAACTAACTCTAAAACAGCAACAAGAAAGAAGGCTGAACCAGACTGCATACAGACCTCACAAACAGAGCAGACCTCACGAAACAGGGTAATGTATGAAAGCCTTAATCTGGTGGGACCCAAGCCCTTCCCACACCCCAACTCACCAGCAGGAGGAAGAGAAATGGAGCGGGGAGGGGGTGGAAGCTTGGGACTGCTGAACACCTAGCCCTGGAGGTCTGCTTTGTGAGCAGAAACCTATATTGTGTGGTGCTCTAGACATTGGGGAGCTCGGACAGGCAGAGTGCTTGAGAGACTGAGATTCTGGCCATTTATGGAGGAGGGGACCCACATCCGACCGCTCTGTGTCAGAGGAAAGGCAGGCAGTCTGAGGATTCCTAGCAGCAAGAGGGCTGCTGAAGGAGTGGGGTTTTCATGGAGATTGCTGTGTGAGGGAGGGGAGAGCTGGACAAGGTTGTCTGGGTGTGCTCTGCCCAGCTGGCTGGGAACTTTGAGGAGCTTCAGGCACTACACCCTCTGGCTGCCTACTTAGCTCTGAGGCCACCACTGTGACAGGCAGCCTACTGTGTCTTCCTCCTAGTCTGCTACCACCGGTTTGAAAACCAGAAGTCACTGTGATGGGGTCAGGCCAGCCAGAGAGAGGTCCTGCCTACAACAGCTAGAGACACAAAGCACAGAGGATTACACCTGTGTGCTTGGCCCACTGGCTCTGACACTGGGGACAGGCACCACAGATGGGAATAAGGAAACAGATCTTTCATCCACCCAGGCACCAGCTCTGCTCCCGTACAACCCCAACCTCACTCTGGGGACTGAGCAGCTCCAGAGACTGGAGCTTCTGGGCACTAGAGGGCACCACATAGAATTATGAAATGTCAAAGGAACCTGGTTCAGACCAAAATCTCATAAACCCCAGAAAAAGGGCCAAGTGAAACTGAACTCACCAATCTTCCCGAAAGAGAGTTCAAAATTAAAATTATAAACATGCTTATAGAGGTATGGAAAAATATTCAAGAACTCAGGAATGAATTTAAGTCAGAGATTCAATCATTAAGAAATTCCATATCTGAAATGAAACATAAAATGGAAGGATTAAAAAGCAGATTAGATGTAGTAGAAGAGTCAGTAAATTGAATAGAAATTAGAGAAGAGAAATACAAGAAGCCAATGCACAGAGAGAAAAAGGAATATATAAGAATGAAAGAATATTGAGAGAACTGTGTGACCAATCAAAATGGAACAATATTCCCATTATAGGGGTACCAGAAGAAGAAGAGTGAGAAAAAGAGACAGAAAGTGTTGAGGACGTAATTGCTGAAAACCTCCCCAATCTGGGGAAGGAGATAGTGTCTTAAGCCATGGAGGTGCACAGATCTCCCAACACAAGGGATTCAAGGAAGACAACATCAAGACACATAATCATTAAAATGGCAAAGATCAAGGATAAATACAGACTTTTAAAAATAGCTAGAGAGAGTAAAAAGATCACATACAAAGGAAACCCCATCAGGCTACCATCAGACTTCTCAACAGAAACCTTACAGGCCAGAAGGGAGTGGAATGATATATTAAATGCAATGAAGCAGAAGGGCCTTGAACCAAGAATACTCTTCCCAGCAAGGTTGTCATTTATATTTGAAGGAGGGATTAAACAATTTTCAGATAAGCAAAAGCAGATAGAATTTATCTCCCACAAACCACCTCTACAGTGCATTTTGGAGGGACTCCTATAGATGGAAGTATTCCTAATGCTAAATAGATGTAATCCAAGGGATAGACAAAGAGTACAGAATATGATTCATAACATACACAGAACGGAGGAGGAAGAAAAAAGAGAGAGAAAGAAAAAGAACCCTTAGGTTGTGTTTGCAATACCATTCAAAGTGAGTTAAATTGGTAACCATGAATCTAAATCCTGCAATGGCAATAAGAACATACCTATCGAAAATCACTGTAACTGTAAATGGTCTGAATGAACCATTCACTCTGTTACTGAATGGATAAAAAAAACAAGACCCATCTATATGCTGCCTACAAGAGACTCACTTGAAACACAAAGACATACACAGACTGAAAGTAAAGGGATGGAAAAAGACATTTCATGTAACTAATAGTGAGAAAAAAGCTGGAGTTGCAGGACTTGTATCAGACAAAATACACTTCAAAACAAATAAAATAACAAGAGACAAAGAAGGATATTACATAATGATAAAAGGATCAGCCCAACAAGAGGATGTAACTATTATAAATATCAGTGTACCCAATACAGGATCACCTACAAATGTGAAACAAATACTAACAGAATTAAAGGGGGAAATAGAATGCAATGCATTCATTTTAGGAGACTTCAATGTACCACTCACTCCAAAGGACAGATCCACCAGACAGAAAATAAGTAAAGAGACAGAGGCACTGATCAACATATCAGAACAGATGAACCTAATGGAAAGCTACAGAACAATCCATCCATAAGCAACAGGATACACATTCTTCTCAAGTGCACATGGAACATTTTCAAGAATAGATCATATACTAGGTCACAAAAAGAATCTCAGTGAATTCAAAAAGACTGAAATTGCATCAACCAGCTTCTCAGATCAGAAAGGTCTGAAACTAGAAATAAATTACACAAAGAAAATGAAAAATCCCACAAACACATGGTGGCTTAATAATCAATGGATCAATGACCAAATAAAAACAGAGATCAAGCAATATATGGAGACAAATGACAACAATAATTCAACACCAAAAAATCTGTGGGAGGCAGCAAAGGTCATGCTAAGAGGAAAATATATTGCAATGCAGGCCTACCTCAAGAAAGAAGAACAATCACAAATGAACAGTCTAAATTCACAATTAATGAAACTAGAAAAGGAAGAACAAATGATGCCCAAAGTCAGCAGAAGGAGGGACATAAAGATTACAGAAGAAATAAATAAAATTGAGAAGAATAAAACAATAGAATCAATGAAAGCAGGAGCTGGTTCATTGAGAAAATAAACAAAATAGATAAACGCCTAGCCAGTCTTATCAAGAAGAGTCTACAAGCATAAACAGAAACAGAAATGAGAAAGGAAAAAATCACTACAGACACAACAGAAATACAAAGAATTATGAGAGAATACTATGAAAAGTTATATGGTAACAACTTTATAACCTAGAAGAAATGGACAACTTTCTCGAAAAATACAACCCTGCAAGGATGACCCAGGAAGGAACAGAAATGTGAATACACCAATTACCAGCAAAGAAATTGAATTGGTAATCAAAAGCAACCCCCCTGGCCCAGATAGCTTCACTTCTGAATTTTATCAAACCTTTAGTGAAGACCTAATATGCATCCTCCCTAAAGTTTTCCAAAAAGGAGAAGAGGGAATACTCCCAAACTCATTCTGTGAGCCAGCATCACTCTAATACCAAGACAAGGCAAAGACAACACAATAAAAGAAAATTACAGACCAATATCCCTGATGAACATAGATGCAAAAATACTCAACAAAATATTAGCAAACCGAATTAAAAAATATATCAAAAAGATTATCAAGTGCGATTCATCTCAGGAATGCAAGGATGGTACAACATTCAAAAATCCATCAACATCATCCACCACACCAACAAAAAGGACAAAAACAACCTGATTATTTCTACTTATGCTGAAAAAGCATTTGACAAAATAAAACACCCATTCATGATAAAAACTCTCAACAAAATGTGTATAGAGGGCAAGTACCTCAACATAATAAAGGCCATATATGACAAACCCACAGCCAACATTATTCTTAACAGCGAGATCTGAAAGATTTTCCTTTAAGATTGGGAACAAGACAAGGATGCCCACTCTCCCCACTTCTATTCAACAAAGTACTGGAGGTCCCAGCCATGGCGATCAGACAAAACAAAGAAATACAAGGCATCCAGATTGGCAAGGGAGAAGTCAAACTGTCCCTGTTTGGAGACGACATGATATATAGTACATAAAAAAACCCTAAAGAATCCACTCCAAAACTACTACATCTAATATCTGAATTCAGCAAAGTTGTGGGATACATAATTACTACACAGAAATCTGTTGTATTCCTATACACTAACAATGAACTAGCAGAAAGGGAAATCAGGAAAACAATTCCATTCACATATGCATCAAAAAGTATAAAATACCTAGGAATAAACCTAATGAAGGAAGTGAAAGACCTATACTCTGAAAATTACAAGACGCTCTTAAGAAAAATTAAAGAGGACACTAACAAGTGGAAACTCACCCCATGCTCTTGGCTAGGAAGAATTAATATTGTCAAAATGGCCATCCTGCCTAAAGCAATCTACAAATTCAATGCAATTTGAATAAGAATACTGAGCACATTCTTCAACAAACTGGAACAAATAGTTCTAAAATTCATGTGGAATGACCAAAGAACCCAAATAGCCAAAGTAATCCTCAGAAGGAAGAATAAAGCTGGGGGAATTACACTCCCTGACTTCAAGCTCTACTACAAAGCAACAGTAGTCAAGACAATTTGGTACGGGCACAAGAACAGACCCACAGACCAGTGGAACAGAATAGAGCCCAGATATAGACCCAGGCATATATGGTCAATTAATATACAATAAAGGATTCATGGATAACAATGAGGAAATGACAGGCTCTTCAACAACTGGTGTTGGCAAAAGTGGACAGCTTCATGTAAGAGAACAAAACTGGATTATTGTCTAACCCCATATGCAAAAGTAAACTTGAAATGGATCAAAGACCTGAATGTAAGTCATGAAATCATAAAACTCTTAGAAAAAAATATAGGCAAAAATCTCTTGGACATAAACATGAGTGACTTCTTCATGAACCTATCTCCCTGGGCAAGGGAAACAAAAGCAAAAATGAACAAGTGGGACTATGTCAAACTAAAAAGCTTCTGTACAGCAAACGACACCATCAGTAGAACAAAAAGACATCCTACAGTATGGGATAATATTTTCATAAATGACATACACAATAAGGGTTTGACATCCAAATTATATAAAGAGCTCATGAACCTCAACAAACAAAAAGCAAATAAACCAATTAAAAAATGGGCAGAGGATCTGAACAGACACTTCTCCAAAGAAGAAATTCAGATGGCCAACAGACACATGAAAAGATGCTCCACTTCACTAGTCATCAGAGAAATGCAAATTGAAACCACAATGAGATATCACCTCACACCAGTTAGGATGGCCACCATCAAAAAGACACACAACAACAAAGGCTGGCAAGGATGTGGAGAAAGGGGAACCCTCCTACACTGCTGGTGGGAATGTAAACTAGTTCAACCATTGTGAAAAGCAGTATGGAGGTTCCTCAAAAAACTGAAAATAGAAATACCATTTGACTCAGGAATGTCACTTCTAGGAAATTACCCTAAGAATGCAGCAGCCCAGTTTGAAAAAGACATATACATCCCTATGTTTATGGCAGCACTATTTACAACAGCCAAGAAATGGAAGCAAATTAACCATCAGTAGATGAATGGATAAAGAAGATGTGGTACATATACACAATGGAATATTATTCAGCCATAAGAAGAAAAAAAATCCTAGCATTTGCAACAGCATGGATAGAGATAGAGGGTATTATGCTCAGTGAAATAAGCAAGGTAGAAAAAGACAAGTATCAAATGATTTCACTCATCTGTGGAGTATAAGAACAAAGTGAAAACTGAAGGGACAAAACAGCAGCAGACTCACAGAACTCAAGAATGGACTAACAGTTACCAAAGGGAAAGGAACTGGGGAGGATGGGTGGAAAGGGATAGATAAGGCAGGGGAAAGGAGCATTATGATTAGCACACATAATGTAGCACGGGTGGCCACGGGAAAGGCAGTATATACAGAGAAGACAAGTAATGATTCTATAACATCTTACTACACTGATGGACAGTGACTGTAATGGGTTATGTGGGGGGGGGGCTTGATAATAGGGGGAGTGTAGTAACCATACTGTTCAAGTAATTGTATATTAATGATATAAAAAAATCTAACTGAAAAAAAAAGACCCATCTATAAGCTACCTACAGGAGACTCACTTCAAACCCAAAGACATATACAGACTAAAAGTGAAGGGATGGAAAAAGAAATTTCATGCCGCTAATAGGTAGAAAAAAGCAGGGGTTGCAGTATTTGTATCAGATAAAATAGAGTTCAAAATAAAGTAACAAGACAAAGAAGGACATTACCTAACGATAAAGGGGTCAGTCTGACAGGAGGATATATCTATTATAAATATATATGCACCCAACATAGGAGCACCTAAATAGGTGAAACAAATACTAACAGAATTAAAGGGGGGAGACAGAATGCAATACATTCATTTTAGGAGACTTCAACACACCATTCACTCCAAAGGACATATAAACCAGACAGAAAATAAGTAAGGAGAGAGAAGCACTGAACAACATATTAGAACAGATGGACCTAACAGACATCTACAGAACTCTACACCCAAAAGCAAGCAGGATACACTTTCTTCTCAAGCGCATGTGGAACATTTTCAACAACAAATCATATATTAGGCCACAAAAAAGTCTCAGTAAATTCAAAAACATTTAAATTATACCACCTAGCTTCTCAAACCACAAGGTATGAAACTAGAAATAAAGCAGAGAAAATGAAAAAGTCCACAAACACATGGAGGCATAACAGCATGCTCCTAAATAATTAATGGATCAATTACCAAATAAAAACAGAGATCAAGCAAAATATGGAGACAAACAAAAACAATAATTCAACACCACAAAATCTGTGGGACACAGTGAAGGCTCTGCTGAGAGGAAGTATATTGCAATACAGGCCTACCTGAAGAAAGAAGAACAATCCCATATGAATGGTCTAAACACACAATTAATGAAACTAGAAAAAGAAGAACAAAATGAGGCCCAAAGTCAGTAGAAGGTGGGACATAATAAAGATTAGAGCAGAAATAAATAAAACTGAGAAGAATAAAACAATGGAAATAATCAAAGAAAGCAGGAGCTGGTTCTTTCAGAAAATAAATAAAATAGTCAGAAAATAAATTGCCCTAACCAGACTTATCAAGAAAAAAGAGAGTCTACACACATAAACAGCATCAGAAGTGAGAAAGGAAAAATCACTACAGAGACCACAGAAATACAAAGAATTATGAGCAAATCCTATGAAAAATTATTTGACAACAACTGGATAATCTAGAAGAAATGGACAACTTTCCGAAAAATACAACCTTCCAAGGATGACCCAGGAAGAAACAGAATATGTGAACAGACCAATTACCAGCAACAAAATTGAATTGGTAATAAAAAACTACCTAAGAAAAAATTCCCAGGACCAGATGGCTACACTGCTTAATTTTATCAAATATTTAGTGATGACCTAATACCCACCCTCCTTAAAGTTTTCCAAAAAGGAGAAGAGGAGGGAATACTTCTAAACTCATTCTATGAGGGCAGCATAACTCTTAATACCAAAATCCGGCAAAGACACCACAAGAAAAGAAAATTACAGACCAATATCCCTGATGAAAATAGATGAAAAAATACTCAACAAAATAGTAGCAAACAGAATTCAAAAATACATAAAAAATATCATCCATCATGATCAAGTAGGATTTATTCCTGGAATGCAAGAATGGTACAATATTCAAAAATCCATCAACGTCATCCACCACATCAACAAAAAGAAGGACAAAAACCACATGATCATCTCCATTGATACTGAAAAAGCATTTGACAAAATTCAACATCCATTCATGATAAAAACTCTCAACAAAATGTGTATAGAAGGCAAGTACCTCAACATAATAAAGGCCATATATGACAAACCCAAGGCCAACATCAAACTTAACAGCGAGAAGCTGAAAGCTTTTTCTTTAAGATCTGGAACAAGACAGGGAAACCCACTCTTCCCACTTTGATTCAACTTAGTACTGGAGGTCCTAGCCATGGCAATTAGAAAACACAAAGAATTAACAGGCATCCAGATTGGTAAGGAAGAAGTTAAACTGTCATTCTTTGCAGATGACATGATATTGTACATAAAAAAAGCCCTAAAGAATCCACCTCAACCTACTAGATCTAATATCTGAATTCAGCAAAGTTTGGAGGATACAAAATGAATACACATAAATCTGTTGCATTCCTGTAGAGTAACGATGAATTAGCAGAAAGAGAAATCAAGAAAACAGTTTCATTCGCAATTGCATCAGCTTTCTTTAATAAAATACTTAGGAATAAATCTAACAAAGGAAGTGAAAGCTTTACACCCTGAAAACTACAAGACACTCCTGGGAGAAGTTAAAGAAGACACCAGTAAATTGAAACACACCTGTGCTAATGGATAGGATGCATTAATACTGTCAAAATGGCCATCCTGCCTAAAGCAATCTACAGATTCAATGCAATCCCTATCAAAATGCCAACAGCATTCTTCAACAAACTAGAGCAAATAGTTCTAAAAGTCATATGGAACCACAATAGCCAAAGCAATCCTGGGAAGGAGGAATAAAATGAGGGATTACACTCCCTGACTTCAAGTTCTACTACAAAGCTACAGTTAGAACAATTTAGTACTGGCACATGAACAGAATCACAGACCAATGGAACAGAAGTGAGAGCCCAGATATAGACCCAAGTATATATGGTCAATTAATGTATGATAAAGGAGCCATGGATATACAATGGGGAAATGGAAGCCTTTTCAACAACTGGTGTTGGCAAAACTGGACAGCTACATGTAAGAGGATGAAGCTGGATTACTGTCTAACCCCATACACAAAAGTAAACTCGGAATGTATCAAAGACCTGAATGGAAGTTATGAAACCATAAAACTCTTAGAAGAAAACACAGGCAAAGATCTCTTGAAAATAAACATGAGCAACTTTTTCCTCAACGCATCTCCTTGGGCAAGGGAAACAAAAGCAAAAATGAACAAATGGGACTACATCAAGCTAAAAAGATTATGTACAGCAAAGGACACCATCAGCAGAACAAAAAGGCACCCTACAGTATGGGAGAATGAATATATTTGTAAACGACTTACCCAACAAGTGGTTAACATCCAAAATACATAAAGAACTCACACACCTCAACACCCAAAAAGCAAATAACTGGATTAAACTGGATATGAACAGACAATTCTCCAAAGAAGAAATTCAGAGGGCCAACAGGCACATGAAAAGATGCTGCACATCGCTAATTAGCAGAGAAATGCAAATTAAAACCACAATGTGATATCACCTCACACCAGTTAGGATGGCCAACATCTTAACTAGGAACAACAAATGTTGGTGAGGATGCGGAGAAAGGGGAACTCTCCTACACTGCTGGCAGGAATGTAAGCTAGTTCAACCATTGTGGAAAGCAATATGGAGGTTCCTCAGTAAACTAAAAATAGAAATACCATTTGACCCAGGAATTCCACTCCTTCGAATTTACCTAAAGAATACAAGTTCTCAGATTCATAAAGACATATGCACCACTATATTTATTGCAGCACTATTTACAATAGCCAAGATATGGAGGCAACCTAAGTGTCCATCAGTAGATGAATGGATAAAGAAGATGTGGTATATAGACACAATGGAATACTATTCAGCCATAAGAAACAAATTCTACCATTTGCAACAACGTGGATGGAGCTAGACGGTATTATGGTCAGTGAAATAAGTCAGGCAGAGAAAGACAAATACCAAATGATTTCTCTCATTTGTGGAGTATAACAAGGAAGCAAAACTGAAGGAACAAAATAGCAGCAGACTCACAGAATCCAAGAAGGGACTAGTGGTTACCAAAAGGGAGGGGTGAGGGAGGGTATGTGGGAAAGGAGTGAGAAGGGTACTGAGGGGTATTGTGATTAGTGCACATGGTGTGGGAGTGAATCATGGGGAAGACAGTGTAGCACAAAGAAGACAAGTAGGAACTCTGTGGCATCTTACTGCACTGATGCACAGTGACTGCAATGGGCTATGGGGTGGGTCTTGGTAATAAGGGTGAATGTAGTAACCCCTCTGTTTTTCTTGTGAAAGCTTCATATGAGTGTATGTGACAGCTTAAATAAATAAATACAAAAAAATAAAATAAAAAGGAACTATAAGAAGGAATAAAGAACTAATTCTACATAGTAGATGTTGTAAAATATTTTGTAATAAAAATAGTGAAAAGATTGCTGATTCAATAACCCAAATATTTTGTCCAGATGCTAGATTAGGATTCCCTGTAGACAGCACATCTGTGGTTTCTGGGGCACTGAGTAAATACAGATGGTAATAATGATGAAAGAAATAACATCCAAAGAAAGGAGCTAACATCCAAACAAATACTCCACAAACCAGTTTTTTCCCAAAAGGCCTTTGGCTAGCCCCGTTATGACAGATGGATGCTGTCCCGAGAGGAAGGCGTGTGCATCTCCCAGTCTTCAGAGGCATACTGTAACAATATCCGCAATATTATTATAATTTTGAAGGCTAGAGCCAACTTCACTCCTGGACTCAAGGACAGTGATGATTATTGTTGCAATTTCTGCAGTATGCAGAGGTAGGTTGCTGCAGGTGCTTAGAATGTAAAACAGTCCCCATGCATCACCATCACTAGTCACCCAAAATGCCACAAGCTGTGACTCTTGCTAGCATTCATCCTGCTGGATCTGCAGGTGCATATTCTCTATCAAGATAGATGTTCCTCTTCTAGGATTTTCATTTCTCAAACTGCAAGTGAATTTTGACATAACCTGTTAAGTGGTCACCCACTGGGACACCTTAATTAATTTCATGATATTATTGAATCCTTTTGGTGAGAGCTCTTTGCCTGTGGGTGTTATGGGTAGTTTCTACGTCTGAAGCTGCTCCTTTCATATCTAAGACACAGTGGCCTCTCTGCCTAGGGACTTTTCCCAGGCCATTAACATGTTAAATATATACTTTTGAGAGATCTTTGTAGATCCCATACACTTTGTTCTGTAAAAAAAAACAAACAGAAAAAACTCCAAAAGCCTCATAATGAGGAGAGATCTGTTCTATGATATAAGCAGCATGGCAATGCTATTATTGGAGTGTTGCTTCTTTTTGTAAAACTTAGATTTCATATTGGTTACAGCTGGTATGTTCTTTATGAGAAGTTCTTCTTAAACAATGGGATAGATTCATGTCCTAATCTCAGGTGAAGCAGGGTCAGTGATTAGCCTTAAGTAAGACATATTCTGTGCCTCAGACTGCCAGGGTTTAGCATAAAATTGACCAAAGGTCCTTTATATTGGTTCCTTCCTTGAAGGTGGAATGAAAACATTTCAGTATGTAAATCCAAGGAAGCAGGGTGATTGACATCTAACTCTTCTAAGTGCTTCTCAGCAACCACTGAAAGCAAAACTTCTGCCTACATCTAAGATCAAGGCAGGTTGAATAATCTACTAAGAGATCCTGGAAGGAATTTATATAACCTACTGTGATCCCGCCTGTTTTCATTTAAGAGTGACCCAGCAGTATCCCACTTGAAGCCATAGAATACAGTTCTGGGAGCAACCAGACGAAGCAAAACAAAGAGCCACCTGTATGTGTAACATTTTATCACAATTAAATACTGGTGGATAATATATAACAAAACACTTCAGGATCAGAGTTAACAAAAGTACACATAATTCAAATGGAATAAATACTTGGAAAATAACATTTTCTGAATTCATGACAGTTGTAATCCTCCTCACCCTTTCTCTGCCAGCTCCCTTTCAGCACCTGCTAGGCCCCACTCCTTACCTGGTTTCCTGGGTACAGCTGGAAGAAAGGAGGCTTGGGAAAGGGGATTCAGAGCTTAATATGAAATGGAATAAGTCACAGGAAACATGTCCCTTGGGGCTTTTCCTCAGAGTAGCTCACCATACCTTGTCCTTTGTCTGCCTCTTCTTGGCTGCCCTCATCTCCCTATTTAGTCTCTATTTAGGGAACTGAGGTGGCTGCACGTACTCCACTTAGATGTAACCTCCTAGGTTTACTGGACACAGCAAAGACACACCATTGCCCTGAGATCACAAATCACACTAAACCTCCAGGGGTGTGTGGGAGATGGTGCGTCTGGCAGTTCAGGATCAAGGGGAGTTTGTTCTTCTTGTTTCCCCTGACTTCTTTTCTCTCAGTTTATTTTACTTCCATAATTTTAATTTGTAAGTTAACTAACACCTTAGTAAGCATTCAACTGAAGATCTGATCTTACAGGAATTGTACAGGATAAAATGAGGAGAGGTGAGCTGGAGGAACACCAATGGGCCCTCGTGTGGTAGATGGTGGGCACCATTTCTACAACTACTCCAACCCCTTATCTTTGGGGGCTGCCTTAGTGTGTGAGTGCTACTTAGGGGTGGGAAAGTCGTGAAAAGTAAACACTTGGATTAGTGAATCTGTCAAAATTAATCTAAAATTTCATAGAGAAAGTGGAATTTTATTTCATTTTTATGTAATATTTTTTCTGTACTTATCCTTTATTTTTTAAAATTGTAGTTGATATAAAATATTGTATTACATTCAGGGTACAACACAGTGAATTTTAGAAAGAGGAATTGTAGAAGTAGCCTAAGCATGTACAAATTAATGAATTTATTACTTCTAATAAATCCATTTAACTTAGTGAATGATCTTATAATTTGCTTAGGTATATTTCCCACTGGAAAGAAATTGCTACAAGCAACTCTTCAGCTAACTTCAAAAGTAGGTGATTTTTAGCAATCCTTTATGGGAAATCCTTGTGAACAAAAATCATACATTTCACACATGTACAGATTTCTAAGCAACTAACATTTCAGCACCCTGAAATGTATATAAATATAGATGAATTTTCCATGTTACTTACGTAAGACTGTTATTTGGGAGTAGAATGAAATGTTCTATTTTTTTTTAGGGTTAGATAAAAAAGGTTTTTAAAAAATGAACCCACTTTAAAAAGCAGTTGCAAATCTCATTGTTTCAGTAATGATTTTCAGTGAGCAAACTTCACCTGGCAAAATAAATGCCTCAAAATCTTAGAAATATCTTTTAGGTTCTATGCCACTGTTGTTCTACAAGTGTTCCACAATACTGAGACGCTGAAAGTGGTAGCATATTGAAGAAGCATATTGTCATACCTAGAAAGATTAGTAACTCTAACATAGCCAATCCTAATTATGGTTATTGTACAATCTGAGGGTATTCGCTCTGTACTGTGACCATCTGAGAGACGCAGTATATAGAGACGTTACCTTTGTGGAATACTGATTCAGACTGCCTGGTTTTCGTTTTTGGCTCTATTGTTTACTGGAGCTGTATCATCTTGAGCAAATTACTAGCTCAGTTTCCTTACCTGTAAAAGGAGAATACCAATAGCACCTAGCTCATAGGTTGTGAGGTAGTAAGAGATAATACATGTAAAGAGCTTAGATTAGTGCCTGGCATATAATCTGTACTCTATAAATGTTAGTTATCCTTAGCCTTAAGCTACTCACTTATTTCCAACTCATGGCCACCACCACAAAGTTGTCATCACCCAGTGCAAGCTTCTATATCAGCCTCCAAACTGATACTCCTCCAATCTATTCCTCACATAATATAGTGATCTTTTACAAATTTAAGGCAGTGCAATTAAAACATAACACTTATTTAACCAAATCTTCTTTAGCAGTTATCATTTGGAAATGTTGTATTAAAGTGCTTTGTAAAATTAACTAATTTGATCTTCTGAACAACCCAATAAGACAGGTCTATTATCTGCATTTCACAGAGGAGCAAAAAAAAAGAACATCAGGCTACTTGCTCAAAGTTACATAGTCAATTCCTGTGAGGGTCAGGATTTCATTTAAGGTACGTTAGCTCTAGAACCCATGCTCTTAATGATGACTACCACGGCTGCCTCTCATCATCTTCAGTTACATTTGGAATAAAATCTCTACTTTATTACGGCCTTCTTACTCTGGCTCTGGCCTAGCTTTACACCCTTATCATGTCCCACTCACTCACACGCCTGCAAGACTGACCTCTTGCCTGTACTTTGAACACTGTGGTTTCCACTTTGGGAGTTTCATAGACCTGATGGCCTTCTAGAGAACATATTTAGGTGGCCATCTTTGTATGAGGACAGAGAATTGTATGTTTTGTTTGATTATGAATAACCAACGTGTAGCACACAGTAGGTTCTCAATGGCAGATAAAAACATATTAAGAAATGACAAGTATAAAAATGGAAGGAGATTGAGGATTAAAGATGTCAGTGTGAGAGGAGAGACAGAGGCTTCCTCCTAAAACTGGATACAATTAGAAAAAATAGTTGGTGCAACTAATCCTGAGAGAGCAACAGGAAAGAGGCTGGCATCAGACTGCACACACCTGGAGAAAAGAGCAGACCTCACGGAACGGGGTAACGTACCAGAGCTGCAGCTCCACGGGACCTGAGCCCTTCCCCCACCCCAGCTCACCAGGAGGAACAGAAATGGACCAGGGAGTGGAAGGCTTGGGACTGCTGAATACCTAGCTCCAGAGATCTGCTCTGGGAGCATAAACCTGCATTTATTGGTGCTTTCATGAGACTTGCATGACTACTGGGATGGAAAGTTAATACAGGCAGAGTTCCTGGGGTGTCTGGGATTCTGGCTGCTTGTGGAAAGCAGGGATGCATATCCGGCTGCTCTGGGACAAAAACTTATACCTGTGTGCCCAGCCCACTGGCTCAGGCAGTGGAGAGAGGCACAGCAGCTGGGAGGCAGGGAACAGCTCTTTCCTCCCCCCAGGCACCAGTACTGCTCCCCTGCGACCCCCGACATTGCTTCAGGGGCTGAGCAGCTCCAGAATAGAGCTTCTGGACACTAGAGGGCGCCATATACAAATATGACATGCCAAAGAAACCTGGTCCAGAGTAAAATTATTAATATAACTCCAGAGAAAGATTTAAATGATATGGACCTCGTGACTCTTCCTGAAAGAAAGTTCAAAATAAAAATAATCAACATCCTAATGTAGGTACGGAAAGACATCCAAGAACTCAGGAATGAATTCAGGTCAGAGATCCAATAGTTAAAGAACACGATGGAGGGTATTAAAAGTAGGTTGGATACGGTGGAGGAGACAATAAATGAAATAGAAACTAAAGAGAAGGAATACAAAGAAGCTGAGGTACAGAGAGAAAAAAGGATCTCTAAAAATGAAAGAATATTGAGAACTGTGTCACCAATCCAAATGGAACAATATTCACATTATAGGGATACCAGAAGAAGAAGAGAGAAAGGGATAGAAAGTGTCTTTGAGGATGGTTGCTGAAAACTTCCCCAATCTGGGGAAGGAGACAGTCTCTCAGGCCATGGAGATCCACAGATTTCCCAACACAAAGGACCCAAGGAAGACAACACCAAGACACATAGTAATTAAAATGGGAAAGATCAAGGATAAGGACAGACTGTTAAAAGTAGCCAGAGACAGAAATAAGATCACATACAAAGGAAAGCCCATCAGGCTAATATCGGACTTCTCAGCAGAAACCTTACAGGCCAGAGGGAGTGGCATGATGTATTTACTGCCATGAAGCAGAAGGGCATGGCACCAAGATTACTTTGTCCAGCAAGATTATCATTTAAATTTATATGAGGGATTAAACAATTTCCAGATAAGCAAAAGCTGAGAGAGTTTACCTCCCACAAACCATCTCTGCAGTCTATTTTGGAGGGACTGCTATAGATGGAAGTGTTCCTAGGGTTTGATAGCTGTCACCAGAGGTAATAAAACCAAAGTAAAGAAAGTAGAACAGCTAATTATGAAGCAAATACAAAATTAAATTAACTATCCCCAAAGTCAATCAAAGGATAGACAAAAAGTACAGAATTTTATACCTAATATATAAAGAAAGGAGGAAGAAAAAGGAGGAGAAATAGAAAACAACCTTTAGATTGTGTTTGTAACAGCATACTAGGAGAGTTAAGTTAGACTCTTAGATAGTAAGGAAAGTAACGTGCAACCTTTGGTAACCACGAATCTAAAGTCTGAAATGGCAATAAGTACATTCCTATCGACAATCACCCTAAATGTAAATGGACTGAATGCACCAATCAAAAGACATAGAGTCACAGAATGGATAAAAAAAACAAGACCCATCCATATGCTGCTTACAAGAGACTCACCTCAAACCCAAAGACATGCGCAGACTAAAAATCAAGGGATGGAAAAAGATACTTCATGCAAACAATAGGGAGAAAGAAGCAGGTGTGTTGCAGTACTAGTATCAGACAAAATAGACTTCAAAACAGAGAAAGTAACAAGAGATAAAGAAGGACACTACATAATGATAAAGGGCTCAGTCCAACAAGAGGATATAACCATTCTAAATATATATGCACCCAACACAGGAGCACCAGCATTTGTGAAACAAATACTAACAGAACTAAAGAGGGAAATAGACTGCAATGCATTCATTTTAGGAGACTTCAACACACCATTCACTCCAAAGGACAGATCCACCAGACAGAAAATAAGTAAGGACACAGAGGCACTGAAAAACACACCAGAACAGATGGACCTAATATACATCTATAGAACTCTACATCCAAAAGCAACAGGATACACATTCTTCTCAAGTGCACATGGAACATTCTCCAGAATAGACCACATACTAGCTCACAAAAAGAGCCTCAGTAAATTCAAAAAGATTGAAATTCTACCAACCAACTTTTTAGACCACAAAGGTATAAAACTTGAAATAAATTGTACAAAGAAAGCAAAAAGGCCCACAAACACATGGAGGCTTAACAACACACTCCTAAATAGTCAATGGATCAATGACCAAATTAAAATGGAGATCCAGCAATATATGGAAATAAATGACAACAACAACACAAAGCCCCAACTTCTGTGGGATGCAGCGAAAGCAGTCTTAAGAGGAAAGTATATAGCAATGCAAGCATATTTAAAGAAGGAAGAACAAACCCAAATGAATAGTCTAACATCACAATTATCAAAATTGGAAAAAGAAGAACAAATGAGGCCTAAAGTTAGCAGAAGGAGGGACATAATAAAGATCAGAGAAGAAATAAATAAAATTGGGAAGAATAAAACAGAAAAAAATCAATGAAACCAAGAGCTGGTTCTTTAAGAAAATAAACAAAATAGAGAAGCCTCTAGCCAGACTTATTAGGAGAAAAAGAGAATCAACAGAATCAGAAATGAGAAAGGAAACATCACAACGGACCCAACAGAAATAGAAAGAATTATTAGAGACTACTATGAAAACCTGTATGCAAAGAAGCTGGAAAACCTAGAAGAAATGGACAACTTCCTAGAAAAATACAACCTTCCAAGACTGACTCAGAAAGAAACAGAAAACATAAACAGAGCAATTACCAGCAATGCAATTGAATCGGTAATCAAAAAACTACCCAAGAACAAAACCCCTGGGCCAGATGGATTCACCTCGGAATTTTATCAGACCTACAAAGAAGATATAATAGAATACCCATTATCCTTAAAGTTTTACAAAAAATAGAAGAGGAGGGAATACTCCCAAACTCATTCTATGAAGCCAACATCATTCTAAAACCAAAACCAGGCAAAGACCCCATCAAAAAAGAAAATTACAGACCAATATGCCTGATGAACATAGATGCAGAAATACTCAAAAAAATATTAGCAAACTGAATTCAAAAATACATCAAAAGGATCATACACCATGAACAAGTGGGATTCATCCAGGGATGCAAAGATGGTACAACATCTGAAAATCCATCAACATCATCCACCACATCAACAAAAAGAAGGACAAAAACCACATGATCATCTCCATAGATGCTGAAAAAGCAATCAACAAAATTCAACATCCATTCATGATAAAAACTCTCAACAAAATGGGTATAGAGAGCAGGTACCTCAACATAATAAAGGCCATATATGATAAACCCACAGCCAACATCATACTGAACAGTGAGAAGCTGCAAGCTTTTCCTCTGAGATCGGGAACAAGGCAGGGATGCCCACTCTCCCTACTGTTATTCAACATAGTACTTGAGGTCCTAGCCACGGCAATTAGACAACACAAAGAAATACAAGGAATCCAAATTGGTAAAAAAGAAGTTAAACTGTCACTATTTGCAGATGACATGATATTGTACATAAAAAAACCATAAAGACTCCACTCCAAAACTAGAACTAATATTGGAATTCAGCAAACTTGCAGGATACAAAATTAACACACAGAAATCTGTGGCTTTCCTATACACTAACAATGAACTAATAGAAAGAGAAATCAGGAAAACAATTCCATTCACAATTGCATCAAAAAGAATAAAATACCTAGGAATAAACCTTACCAAGGAAGTGAAAGGCCTATACCCTCAAAACTATAAGACACTCTTAAGAGAAATTAAAGAGGACACTAGCAAATGGACACTCATCCCATGCTCCTGGCTAGGAAAAATTAATATTGTCAAAATGGCCATCCTGCCCAAAGCAATATAAGACTTGATGCAATCCCTATCAAATTACCAACAGCATTCTTCAACGAACTAGAACAAATAGTTCAAAAATTCATATGGAAACACCAAATACCCTGAGTAGCCAAAGCTATCCTTAGAAGGAAGAATAAAGTGGGGTGGGGATCTCACTCCCCAACTTCAAACTCTAGTACAAAGCCACAGTAATCAAGACAGTTTGGTACTAGCACAAGAACAGACCCACAGATCAGTGGAAAAGAATAGAGACCCCAGATATTAACCCAAACATATATAGTCAATTAATATATGATAAAGGAGACATGGACATACAATGGGGAAATGACAGTCTCTTCAACAGATGGTGCTGGTAAAACTGGAGAGCTACATGTAAGAGAATGAAACTGGATCACTGTCTAACGCCATACAGAAAAGTAAATTCGAAATGGATCAAAGACCTGAATGTAAGTCATGAAACCATAAAACTCTTAGAAAAAAACATAGACAAAAATCTCTTGGACATAAACAGTGACTTCTTCATGCACA
This sequence comes from Manis javanica, assembly GCF_040802235.1. Taxonomy (NCBI): domain Eukaryota; kingdom Metazoa; phylum Chordata; class Mammalia; order Pholidota; family Manidae; genus Manis; species Manis javanica. The sequence goes on from NC_133161.1 coordinate 113,544,824, forward strand.
TATCTCCCTGGGCAAGGAAAACAAAAGCAAAAATGAACAAGTGGAACTATATCAAGCTGAAAAGCTTCTGTACAGCAAAGGACACCATCAATAGAACATAAAGGTACCCTACAGTATGGGAGAATATATTCATAAGTGACAGATTCTATAAAGGGTTAACATCCAAAATATATAAAGAGCTCCCGCATCTCAACAAACAAAAAGCAAATAATCCAATTAAAAAATGGGCAGAGGAGCTGAACAGACAGTTCTCCAAAGAATAAATTCAGATGGCCAACAGACACATGAAAAGATGCTCCACATCGGTAGTTATCAGAGAAATGCAAATTAAAACCACAATGAGATATCACCTCACACCAGTAAGGATCGCCACCATTCAAAAGACAAACAACAACAAATGTTGGTGAGGTTGTAGAGAAAGGGGAACCCTCCTACACTGCTGGTGGGAATGCAAATTAGTTCAACCATTGTGGAAATCAGTATGGAGGTTCCTAAAAAAGCTCAAAATAGAAATACCATTTGACCCAGGAATTCCACTTCTAGGAATTTACCCTAAGAATGCAGCACTCCAGTTTGAAAAAGACAGATGCACCCCTATGTTTATCACTGCACTATTTACAATAGCCAAGATATGGAAGCAACCTAAATGTCCATCAGTAATGATTGGATAAAGAAGATGTGGTACATATACACAATGGAATATTACGCAGCCCTAAGAAAAAACAAATTCTACCATTCCCAACAACATGGATGGAGCTAGAGGGTATTATGCTCAGTGAAATAAGCCAGGCGGAGAAATACAAGTAACAAATGACCTCACTCATATGTGGAGTATAAGAACAAAAGAAAACTGAAGGAACAAAACATCAGCAGAAGCACAGAATGCAAGAAAGGTCTAACGGTTACCAAAGGGAAAGGGACTGGGGAGGATGGGTGGAAAGGGAGGGATAAGGTTGGGGAGAAAAGAAAGGGGGCATTACAATTAGCATGTATAGTGTTGGGCGGGCACGGGGAGGGCTGTGCAACACAGAGAAGACATGTAGCGCGTCTACAGCATCTTACTACGCTGATGGACAGTGACTGTAATGGGGTTTGTGGGGGGGACTTCGTGAAGGGGGGAGTCTAGTAACTATAATGTTCTTCATGTAATTGTAGATTAATGATAATAAAATGAATTAAAAAAACATATCTATTAAAAACTTACGACATAAAAAAAATGGAAGGAGAGATCAGGAAAGAAGATGCTGATATGAGAACAGGCAGAAACCTCCTTCCAAAAAAACATATACACAAAAATACAGCAAAACAACTAATTCTGAAAGAGTAACCTGAAGACTGCTACAGACTGCCTAAACCTTGGTGAAAACCTCACAGAAAAGGGTAAAGTACCAAAGTCATGATCCGGTGGGACAAAAGCCCTTCCCTGACCCCAGCTCACATGTGGGAAGAAGACAAATGGAGCAGGGGGAGAGTAGAAGCCCTGGACTGCTAAACACCCAGCCCTGGAGATGTGTTCCAGGAGCTCAAACCCACATTATATGGTGCTATGGAGATTAGAGGGGTTGGAAAGCAAAGACACGTAGAATATTCAGAGAGACTGAGATTCCAGCCACTTGTGGAGAACAGGCACCCACAACTGGCTGCTCTGGGTCAAAAGAAAGGCTGACAGTTTGAAAGATGTTCTAATAGTAAGAGGGCTGCTGAAGGGGCAAAGATTACACAGAGCTTGCTGCTCAGGAGAAAGGACAGGTGGACAAAATCGTCTGGGCACACTCAGCCCAGTAGGCTGGAAACTATCAGGAGCTTCAGACACTTCATCCCCTGGCTGGCAAAGCAAAGGAGGCCGCTCACTGTAATACATAGCCTGCCAGTCCTTCCAGTGGGCACCCAACATTATGCCAGACCAGAGGGTGGCCCTGCCTACAGCACCTACAGCGACATAGCACAGAGGCTCCTCTCTGTGTGCTCAGCCAACTGGCACTGGCAGTGGAGGCAGGCACTGAAGCCAGGAAGCAGGAAAGAGCTCTTTCTTCCTGGCATGTGTCCGCACTAGCCTGCAACACCCCACCATTGCTCCAGGTGCTGGACAGATCCAGAGAGTACAGCTGCTGGGCAACAGAGGAAGCTTCCTAGACAAAGTTATTATTCCATAGTAATCAGTAAAAATATAAAATGGAAAAAGAATCTTGTACACACCACAATCTCTCAACCAGAATGAGGGCTAAGTGAAGCCATCAGCTCTTATCTTCTTGATAAAGATTTCAAATTAAAAATGATAAATATGCTCATGCAGCTACAGAAAAATATTCAAGATTTTAGGAAGGACTTCAAGAAATACAGAAACTTTGAAAAGTACAGGATATGAAGAGAAACATACAATGGAGGGATTTAAAAGCAGATTAGATGAGGTAGAGGATATGGGAAATGAAAGGGAAACTAGAGAACAGGGATATAAAGAAGCTGAGGCACAGAGAGAAAAAAGGATCTCTAGGAATGAAAGAATAATAAGAGAACTGTGCAACCAATCCAGATGGAACAATATTCACATTATAGGGGTACCAGAAGAAGAAGGGAAAAATGGATAGAAAGTATCGTTGAGGAAATAATTGCTGAAAAATTCTGCAATCTGGAGAAGAAAATAGTTTCTCAGGCCATGTAAGTACAGGGATCTCCCAACACAAGGGACCCATGGAGGACAACACCACGACATATAATAATTAAAATGGCAAAGATCAAGGACAAGGACAGAGTATTAAGAGCAGCCAGAGAGTGAAAAAATATCACAGACACAGGAAAACCCATCAGGCTATCATTAGACTTCTCAGCAGAAACCTTACAAGCCAAAACGGAGTGCCATGATGTATTTAGTACAATGAAACAGAAGGGCCTCCAAACAGGAATATTCTATCTGGTAAGGTTATCATATAAAACTGAAACAGGAATTAAACAATTTCCATATAAGCAAAAGTTGAGGGAATTTACCTCCCACAAACTGTCTCCACAGTGTATTTTAAAGGAACTGCTATAGATGGAAGTGCTCCTAAGGCTAAATAGCTATCACCAGAGAAAATAAAACCACAGTAAAGGAAGTAGACCAATTAATTACTAAGTAAATCCAAAATTAAATCAACTACCCATGAAGTCAGTCAAGGGATACACAAAGAGTACAGAATATGACATCTAATATATACAGAGTGCAGGAGGAAGAAACGGGAAAAAGAACTTTTAGATTGTGTTTGAGTTAGCATAGTAAGTGAGTTAAGTTAGACTGTTAGTAAAGAAGCTGCCCTTGAATCTTTCATAACCACGAACCTAAAGCCTGCCATGGCAATAAGTACATATCTATAGATTATCACCATAAATGTAAATGGACAAAATGCACCAATCAAAAGACACAAAGTTACTATTTGGATTAAAAACAAGAACCATCTCTATGCTGCATACAAAAGACTAACTTCAAATCCACAGACATACATAGACTAAAAGTGAAGGGATGGAAAAATATATTTCATGCATATAATAGGGAGAAAAGAGCAGGAATTGCAGTACTTACATCAGTCAAAATAGATATCAAAACAAAGAAACAAGAGACAAAGAATGACATTACATAAAAATAAAGGGGTCAATCCAACAAGAGGATATAAACATAAATATCTATGCACCCAACATAGGAGCACCTAAATATGTGAAACAAATACTAACAGAATTAAAGGGGAAAATAGAATGCAATGCACTCATTTTAGGATACTTCAACACACCACACACTCCAAAGGACAGATCAACCAGACAGAAAGTAATGAGACAGAGGCAAGGAACAACATATTAGAACAGATGGACCTAACAGACATCTATAGAACACTCAGCCCAAAAGCAGCAGGATATACATTCTTCTCAAGTGTACATGGAACATTTTACAGAATAGATCACATATTAGGCCACAAAAAGAGCCTCAGATTCAGAAAGACTAAAATTGTACCAACCAGCTTCTTAGACCACAAATGTACGGAATTAGAAATAAATTATGCAAAGAAAACAAAAAGCCCACAAACAAATGGAGGCTTAATTTCATACTCCTAAATAATTAATGGATCAATGACCAAATAAAAACAGAGATCAAGCAATATATGGAGACAAATGAAAACAACAAATCAAAACCCTAAAATCTGTGGATGCAGCAAAGGCAGTCCTAAGAGGAAAATATATTGCAATACAGGCTTACCTCAAGAAAGAACAATCCCAAATGAACTGTCTAAACTCAAAAGTAATTAAACTAGAAAAGAACAAATGAGACCCAAGGTCAGTAGAAGGAGGGACATAATAAAGATGAGAGCATAAATAAATAAAATTGAGAAGAATAAAACCAGAGAAAGAAACTATGAAACCAGGAGCTGGTACTTTGAGAGAATAAAATAGATAAACACCTACCCAGATTTATCAAGAAAAAAAGAAAGTGTACACACATAAACAGAATCAGAAATGAGAAAGGAGAAAGGAAAAATAACTACAGACACCACAGAAATACAAATATTAGAGAATACTATGAAAAATTATATGCTAACACACTGTATAACCTAGAAGAAATGGACAACTTTCTAGAAAAATACAACCTTCCAAGACTGACCAAGGAAGAAACAGAAAATCTGAACAAACCAATTACCAGCAATGAAATCAAACTGGTAATCAAAAAACTACCCAAGAACAAAAACTCCCTGGACCAGATAACTTCATCCCTGATTTTTATCAAACATTTAGAGAAGACCTAATACCCATCCTCCTTAAAGCATTTCAAATAGGAGAAGAAAGGGGAATACTTCCAAACACATTCTTTGAGGCCAACATCACTCTAATACCCAAACCAGGCAAAGATACCTTGAAAAAAGAAAATTACAGACAAATATTCCTGATGAATATAGATGTAAAAGTACTCAACAAAATATTAGCAAACCGAATTCAAATATACATAAAAAAGATCATCCAACATGATCAAGTGGGATTTATTCTAGGAATGTACGGATGGCATAATATTCGAAAATCCATCTACATCATTCACCAGATCAACAAAAAGGACAAAAACCATATGATCATCTCAAGAGATGCTGAAAAAGCATTTGACAAAATTCAACATACATTCGCGATAAAAACCTTCAACAAAAAGGGTATAGAGGTCAAGGACCTCAACATAATAAAGGCCATATATGAGAAACCCACAGCCAACTTCATACTTAACAGCAGAAAGCTGAAAGCTTTTCCTCTATGATCAGGAACAAGACAAGAATGCTCAGTCTCCCCACTTTTATTTAACATAGTGCCAGAGGTCCTAGCCACAGCAATCAGACAACAGAAAGATATAAGAGGTATCCAGATTGGTAAGGAAGTACTTCAACTGTCACTCTTTGCAGATGACATGATATTGTACATAAAAAACCCTAAAGAATCCATTCCAAAGCTACTACAATAAATGAACTCAGCCAAGTTATAGGATACAAAATTAATATGCAGAAATCCATTGCATTCCTGTATACTAACAATGAACTAGCAGGAAGAGAAATTAGGAAAAAAATTCCATTTACAATTGCATCAAAAAGAATAAAATACCTAGGAATAAAACCTGACCAAGAAGGTGAAAGACCTATACCTTGAAAACTATAAGACACTCATGAGAGAAATTACAGAAGACACCAAGAAATGGAAACATATCCCGTGCTCATGGATAGGAAGAATCAATATTGTCAAAATGGACATCCTGACTAAAGCAATCTACAGATTCAGTGCAATCCCTATAAAAATATCAACAGCATTCTGCAACGAAAAGTACAAATAGTTCTAAAATTCATTTGGAACCACAAAAGACCCCAAATAGCCAAGGAAATCTGAGAAAAAAGAATAAAGCTGGGAGGACTATGCTCCCTGACTTCAAGCTCTACTACAGACCCACAGTAATCAAGACAATTTGGTGCTGGCACAAGAACAGACCTATAGATCAATGTAACAGAACAGAGAGCACAAATATAAACCCACACATATATGGCCAATTAATATATGATAAAGGAGCCATGGACATACAATGGGGAAATGACAGCCACTTCAACACCTGGTGTTGGCAATAACTGCACAGCTACATGTAAGAGAATGAAACTGATTATTGTCTAATTCCACACACAAAAATAAACTTGAAATGGATCAAAGACCTGAATGTAAGTCACAAAACCATGGAACTCTTAGAAGAAAACATAGGGAAAAATCTCTTGAATATAATAAACATGAGCAACTTTTTCCTGAACGCATCTCCCTGGGCAAGGGAAACAAAAGTGAAAATGAACAAATGGGACTATATCAAGCTAAAAAGCATCTGTACAGCCAAGTAGACCATCAGTAGAACAAAAAGGCATCCTACAGTATGGGAGAGTATATTCATAAATAACATATCCAGTAAGGGGTTAACATCCAACGTATATAAAGAATTCATGTGTCTCAACACCCAAAAAGCAAATAACTGGATTAAAAAATGGGCAGAGGAGCTGAACAGACACTTCTCCAAAGAAGAAATTCAGGTGGCCAATGGACAGATGAAAAGATGCCCCACATCACTAATTATCAGGGAAATGCAAATTAAAACCACAATTAGATATCACCTCACACCAGTTAGGATGGCCAACATCCAAAAGACAAGCAACAACAGATGCTGGTGAGGATGAGTAGAAAGGGGAACTCTCCTACACTGCTGGTGGGAATGTAAATTAGTTCAACCATTGTGGAAAGCAGTATGGAGGTTCCTCAAAAAACTAAGAATAGAAATATCACTTGACACAGTAATTCCCCTTCTAGTATTTCATCTGACAAAAACAAGAAACCAGATTAAAAAAGACATGCACCTCTATATTTATTGCAGCACTATTTACAGTAACCAAGACATAGAAGCAACCTAAGTGTCCATCAGTAGATGAAAGGATAAAGAGGTGGTACATATACACAATAGAATGTTATTCAGCCATAAGAAGAAAACAAATCCTACCATTTGCAACAAGATGGATGGAGATAGAGGCTATTATGCTCAGTGAAATAAGGCAGGCAGAGAAAGACAAGCACCAAATTATTTGCCTCATTTGTGGAGTATAACAACATAGCAAAACTGAAGGAACAAAATAGCAGCAGACTCACAGAATCCAAGAAAGAACTAGTGATTACCAAAGGAAAGGAGTGGGGCTTGAGGGTGGGGAGAGGGTGAAGGGTATTAAGGGGCATTATGATTAGCACACCTAATGTACAGAGGTCACGGGAATGCAGTATAGCACAGAGAAGACAAGTAGTGACTCCACAGTATCTTACTATGCTGATGGACAGTGCCCACAATGGAGTATAATGGGGGGGACTTGATAATACGGGTGAATATAGTAACCACAATGTTGCTTATGTGAAACCTTCATAAGATTTTATATCAATGATACCTTAATAAGAAAATTGGAAGCAGAGAATATAAATTACTGAGTTAAAAGAGATTACTGTGAAAAGAAGGAAGATATAGCGTGGATATTGGAAGGAACATTAAGGCCAGTAGAAATCAAATAGAGAAGACTTACATAACTGCAGTCACTGGAAGGTGATGCACTGAAGATGTTGGCATTGGTTAAGAAGAGAATGTGGGCCATGTCTTCAAATGCACAAGGCAATCAAAACAAGAGATTTGGAAACCGTAGCACTAAAGAGATAAAACTCTTCTCTTCTTTTGTGAATAAAGAGCTGTTAGCTAGTAGTTAATTATGGAGCACTAAGTAAATGCTAAATTTTTTACATGCATGATCACACTTAATTCTCACTGTGATTTCACGAGGTATGTACTATTATCATTCCCTTAACAGTTGAGGACACTGAGACTTAGGTTAAGTAACTTGCACCAAACTACACAGCCAGTTAATTGTAAACCAAACCTTAAACCCAGGTCTTTGCAGAACCTTTCTGTAGTGATGGAAAACAAAATATGGTAGTGAAAAAGTAGGATCTGCTCTGAAATTGGGACACTTACGGTTTCAGTTAAATATGACAAAGATATATGCTCTATTATTATGTGGAATAGACTTTACCTGGCATATAGAAGCATGTTGAATGAGTCTCTGCCTTATTACATCTTGTATATTTCTAAATTTTTGTCATCCCTCTAGGTTCCAGGTTTGAGCAAGCACAGAAAGAAATACATAACCGTGAAGATCTATCAGAGGAAATGGAAACATATGAATATACTTCATATGGAGACACTTACAAAGTACCAAACTTTTCTAGACTAACACGAGATTCCACTTACGGAGTGTAAATACATAGTACTTTCTTTTCTGATCTGTAGTCATATCCTGGTTCCATCAGTTATAGTTAGGAGTTTATTCTGTCTGGAATGACTTGTATTTTCTTGGCACAGAACCTAGTTAATTTAGGAAGACTAAATAGAAATAGAACATCAGACTGAATACAGCAGTTATGGTAAATATTGAAATTATTTCTGGTATTCTAAGAAACTGTGGTATTCTAAAAATGACAAATAAAGATATACTCAGATGCAAAAATCTTCGGGTTGATTGATTTTCTTTTCTATTTGGGCATTCATGTTAAGCAGAACTCTTTTTCCATTAAGAGAAAAAGAAAAAGGGCAGTTAACAAGTTTTCCTTTTATCAGGAGAGCAAAAGCCTTACTAGAAGCCTGAGCCCTAGTCAACTTAGGCATCCTTGAACAAAACTGGATACCAGTAGTACTTAACACTACTAAACTGTACACTTAAAAAATGGTTACGTTTATAAATTTTGTTTTCTGTAAAAAAAAAAAGATTCACTAGTAGTAAAAGACCAGCTATGAACACACACTTACAGCATGGCTGTAAAACCAAACCCTAACCTACAAGCTTCTGGTCCTAGTCGGGAAGCACTTACCTTGACCTTCAGCACTGTGTGTCTGTGTTTTGTGCTTTCACCATGTAATGATGAGAAATGTCCTCAGACATTGCCATACATCCTCTGTGACGATGAGGACTGAGGAAGTAAAATCACCCCGGTTGAGAAACACTGCTTTATAATCAATCATACACTGTACTAGTGTAGAATGTATACAAGTTTACACATTAGTGTATACTTAAAAATTATGTGTGCTGTACTTTATGGACAATTATTTTGGAATAATTTTCATTATATGAAATTTTTACCTTACCAATTCTGAACTTAATGTTTGTAAAAATTTGACTATTTATACAAAATTAATTTGTTTTAGAACCTAGAGAAAAGACCCTGTAACTCTAGAGGACCGAATTTATTTACTTATTTACAAGTATTAGAATGTAAACCTCCACATTTAGGATATCACAGGATCTTTGTATTTGTCAAATGCCAGCATGTCTGTTAGATTTTCGAAATGTCAACTAGATCGCTCTCTAGGCTCAAAGATCATTTATTTACCTATTTATATGGGGATAATTAAGAAAAAGGACCAGACTATTCAGACTAACATGCAGCATACCAGGCTGGCTCTGTGTGGGAGTTTTCACAGTTCACCTGCACTGTAAACTGCCTGTCTGTCCTAGACTATGAGCTTTGTGACTCTAGGAAGAAGGGGGTTCCCCTCCTGGGACAAGTTTGCTATGAATCCAGTGACACCAAAGGAAAACAAGGGTGAGAGGCTGGGAAAAGGTTATTTTTCACAGCTCTCTGCTCTCCATCCCTGGGCACTCCCAGGTGCGCCCTCTCTGGCCATGGCACCTGCCCCCTCTCGGCTCTCGCTCCCTGGCACAGCGGACCCTGAGTTGAGCTCCCAGAGCTCTCGCAGGTTCTCACAGTGAATGCTGGAGGAAAAAAAAAACGTTGTGCTTCCAGCAGGGGTAAGGGAAAACAACCATTTTGAAACAAGATTCTGTTCCTCCTAAACAGGTGTGACTTCAGAAGAAACCATTTCCCTACAGCCTGACCTAACGGGGTTACATCAGTCTAACTAGCCTTTGGGGAAGGGAAATACCAACTCCAGCTCCAAAGCTATCCTGTCCGACCTAAGGTGGGGAAACAATTAACTGTGAATGTCATATGACGGGTCAACTGACTCATGACAGACCTAATTGTAGAACACTGACCCCACCCCCACAGTTTATGCCACACCAATAAAATTCTGTTTACTGGAATTCTTCTTACCAATACATCCCAAAAATTTATATAATACAGGGCAAAACCAGTTTAAAGAAGCAGAGCAAGCATCAGAACCTGAAACAGATACTGTGGGTATGTTGGAAGCATCAAACCAGGGACTTTAAATAACTATGATTAATATGATATGTTAAAGGAACTAACGGAAAGGGTAGACAATATATATGTGGGGAAGCTGGGGTTCCTATGGCCAGGATCCTCACTGAACTTAAACCACCTGATGATGTAATTGGCCTGTTGCTAGGCCACACCTTTGGGCAATAAGCTATTACTGCTCTATATAGAGAGCTCAGCCCTGTGCCCCGGGTGGAGGCAGAGACGCTAGTGCTCCACCTACTGCTGGGAGAACAACCCAGGAATGAATCCTTTCACCCTAAGAACGTTCTACTGTCATTTCTTTGGTCACATTGAATCCATAGTGAACTTGCCCAGGGCTGAAGCCCACTGGAAAGACAATTGGTGACAGTTGGCAGGGTTCATTGTTGACCAAGGAAAAGGAGAGGCTGCCCTTATGGGAGGGGTGCTTTAGCAGGCTGCCCCTGTGAATGGGGAGACAGTGAATCATCCCCCAGTGGGTATGTGGTCTGAGGTGGCTTCCCTCCTAGAGGACTGGACCCAACCCCAGGACTGGAGGCAAGTGGAGGCGACACCTAAGGCAGTAGGGGTGGCCCTTGGTATAGTAAGAAGGTCTTTTGAGAGACAGAGTGCCTGTGAGGCAGCGGGAACTGTGGGTTGGCTGCTTCTCACAGTATCAAAAGTCTACAGAAAAGGACATGTACCTGAAAAAGACCCAAGAAATGGCAGCACAAGAACACAACCTGCAAATTTCTGTGGATTCACTGAAGGAAATGGCACTGATGCGAGAGGAGGCAGCACAAGAATGCCAGCAGCGAGGTGCCATTGAAGAGGTAAAAGATTCCTTACAGAATGTGACAGCAGTGCTGCCAGGTGCTCTGATGAAGGAAAAGGCCAGAGGAAAAAGACGAACCTCTGAGGGAAGTACAGGAGGAGGTGGCACAAGAAAGCCAGCTGAGAAGCCTTGAGGTGAAGGTAAGAGACCTTCTAAAGACTGAGCTGGCATTGCTGCGAGGCACAGTAGAAAAGGTAAAGGTTATAGCAGAGGAGGCACTCAGGGGAGGGGAGAGAAAGGTGCCATCAGCCCCAGAAATGAAGGAGCTGAGGGAAGATGAAGGGGTGGTGCTGGGGGCACCGACCCTCATCTATTGAAAGCACGGCCAGTGGTCGTAAGGAAAATAAAGACCCAGCAACCGAGGGTTCCCCAAGGAGAGGCACAGCCCCCCGGCACCCAGGTCGTGGAACACTCTATGGTCCGCCCCTATACTCAGGCTGAGCTGGTGGATTTGGGCTCCTGGTTTAGGCAGAAGCCCTCGGACTCAATATCAGTTTGGCTCCTGTGTCTGTGGGACTTAGGGGTGGATGGAATTGTCCTGTCTGGATCAGAGATTGGAAAGCTGGCTTTCCTGGTAGTTCAGCCCACCTTGAGGCAGTGGTTGAAAAGTGCACATCAGACCCCAGGGAGTCACTCCCTCCTCGATTGGCTTATGGCTCCACTTCGTGCTGTGTAGCCCAATCAGGGTGATGTACCATCCTCTTGATGGCAGATGTATGCTGAATTCCAACAGGTGCTACGAGAGCTAGGCATAAGAAATGCTATCTACAGTTCAGAGAAGTATGGCCCAGATGAAGAGATTTTCACTACTGGGATGAGAAATATTGTGCTTCAAAAGGCTCCCAAAACTCTCTTTGGGCCTCTAGAGGCCATACTTGCCCCTCATTCAGGGCAGCCTGTAAGCAAGGTGACAGATACAGTAGCAGACTTAGGGTAGCTTAAGCAATTAGAACACTGAAAGAAATAAGGTCTGCTACTCACAAGAATTTAAAGGCCCCGTGAACGTTACAAGGACCCAGATGTGGGTTGATTTAATATGGGCAGGAACAGATGGAAGGAAATTAGACGGTAAGTCAAACAGCATCTTAGTGGAGCTCTGGCAACAGCTGAAATCACAGCAGCAGTTCCAGCCATTAAGACCAAAGAGGCAGAGGTCAGAGACAGAGCCACGAGTCTGGCCTGTTTGCAAGACTTCCTGCTGGACAGTGAGCCAACCTCATTGGATCCCGCACAGGAAGATGATGGGGGAGCACAGTTCGACTTGGGAGAGGGTCGAGGTACCTGCCCTGAGGGACTAGGGTAGGGTCTGGAGGCCACATGTTGAAATAGCTATCCATTAGTCCCCAGTGAATATACAACATGTCCTGGCTCTGGTGGACACTGGGGCTGAATGTTCACTAATTCATGGTAACCCTGAGGCGTTCCCCATGACCCCCACTATCATAGATGGATATGGGGGAAAGGCTATCAGGGTGAAACAAGCCCAAATCTTTTTGGGAATAGGGTGTCTACCCCCAAAAGAGTATACTGTGTATATAACTCCCATCCCTGAGTATATTTTGGGGATTGATATCCTGCAGGGTCTATGGTTGCAGACCACTGCAGGTGAGTTCAGATACAGAGTACATGTGCTGAAGGCAGTTCTAGGGGACATGCTAGGCACCCACCCATAGCTTTGCCTGTGCCTCAGTGGGTAACTAATACCAAACAATACAAATTGCCTGGAGAGCATAAAGAAATTGGAGATACCCTCCAGGAACTGGAAAAGGTGGGTATTATGAAGCCCACCCATAGTCCTTTCAATTCCCCAGTGTGGCCTGTAAAAAAGCCAGATGGCTCCTGGCATATGACTGTGGATTACAGAGAACTGAATGAAGTCATACCCCCATGCATGCTGCTGTCCCCTCTATTGCAGGCCTGATGGATACCCTCAGCCATGAACTATGAACATACCATTATGTGGTAGATCTTGCTCATGCCTTCTTTTCCATTGACATTGACCAGGAAAGTCAGGAACAGTTTGCCTTCACGTGGGAAGGCTGGCAATGGACTTTCACTGTCCTTCCACAGGGATACCTCCAAAGCCCCACCATCTGTCATGGACTTGTAGCCCAGGACCTGACTACATGGGAGAAACCACCAATACGGTGCATCTGTACCATCATATTGATGATGTCATGCTCATGCCCAATTCTCTTTGAGATCTAGGAGGTGCAGCACCTAGACTGCTGCAACATTTACAGGAGAAAGGATGGGCTGTGAACAGTACCAAGATTCAGGGACCTGGTCTGTCAATTTTTGGGGGTCAACTGGTCAGGTAAGACCAAAGTTATACTGGAAGCAGTTATAAAGTCCAGGCCTTTCCTACCCCTACAACTGTAGCATTGTTACAGGAGTTTTGGGGTCTTCTAGGCTACTGCAGAGTGCTTATCCTGCACTTGGCACAAATTCTGAAGCCGTTATACCGGTTGGTACCAAAGAAAGACGTCAGGTGGGACTGGGATGAGACACATGCTTCTGCTTTTACTACAGCGAAATGTGCAGTCAAGGCTGTTCAGGCCTTGAGTGTGATAGACCCATCAAGGCCCTGTGAGCTGGATGTTCATGTGACTGAAGATGGTTATGGCTGGGTCTCTGGCAGCTGCTTCAATGAACTCACCAACCTATTGCATTCTGGTCACAACTCTGCAAAGGGACAGAGGTACAATACACTTTGACAGAAAAACAATTGGCTACTGTGTATCATGCCTTGCTGGCTACAGAACCCATCACTGGAATGGCCCAGATAAAGGTAGAAACCACCTATCCCATCTTTCGGTGGGTACAAGACTGAACCCAAAGCCAAGGAGTGGTGTGGCACAAATGCCAACAGTGGCCAAGTGGGGTGCTTACCTACAGCGGCATAGTGCCCTCTCTAGTAATCCTTTGAGTGAAGAACTCCAACGCTTATTGGGGCCGATGAAATAGACTAGTGAAAAGCAGAAAGAACTTGCTTTTGAACCATTAGTACAGAGTCCCTATCAGGAGGGAGAGCCCCTATACCTGAAGATGCATGGTACACAGATGGCTCCAGCCATGTGCAGCCCCCAAAATGGAGGGCCATACCTTTCCATCCTAAGACTGAGACAATATGGATGGAAGATGGTGAGGGGAAGAGCAGCCAATGGGCAGATTTGCCGGCCATGTGGCTCATGATCAACCAGGAGCCCTCCCCCATAGTTGTCTGCACTGACAGCTGGGCTGTCTCTCGGGGCTTGACCCTGTGGCTACCAACCTGGTACCAGGCCAACTGTCTGGGTGGTCACCAACCCCTTTGGGGGCAAGAACTGTGGCAAGACTTATGGGCCTGTGGTCAGACAAAAACAAGTACAGTGTTCCATTTGACAGGTCATTTGTCCTTGGCATACCCAGGAAATGATGAAGCAGATAAATTGGCCCAGATACATTGCTTAGAAGGAAAGCCTGACTCTGATGTAGCCCAATGGTTACATCAGCATTTGTTGCATGTGGGCAAAAGACAATGCAAGCTGTGGCCTGTAGGTGGGGCTTGCCTTTGACCTTTCAAGAAGTTAGTAGAGCCCAGCAGGAGTGTGTCATGTGTTCCAAAAGGGACTTACACCGAGTTCCACAGCAACATGGGACAAAAGCTAAGGGGCCTATACCCCTTATCAGGTGGCAGATAGACTATTGGGCCTCTACCTGTGTCAGAAGAATATCGTTATGCCATGACTTGTGTGGACACAGCTACTGGACTTCTGGTTGCTTTTCCTACCCGTTATGCAGACCAGCAGATGACCAAAAGAAGGCTGGAGCATCTCTTTGCTGCCTATGGCCGACCACAGGTAATTGAGAGTAATCAGGGCACCCATTTTACTGGACATGCACTGTAAAAATGGGTGCAACACCTGGGAATCAAATGGAAGTTTCATGTGCCATACAATCCTACCGCAGCAGGCATGATAGAGAGGCACAATGGCTTGTTAAAATCCGGACTAGGGGGCGAAGCCAAGATGGTGGCATGCGTAGAGCAGCAGAAATCTCCTCCCAAAACCACATATATCTATGAAAATATAACAAAGACAACTCTTCCTAGAATAAAGACCAGAGGACACAGGACAATATCCAGACCACATCCACACCTGCGAGAACCCAGCGCCTCGCTAAGGGGGTAAGATACAAGCCCCGGCCCGGCGGGTCCCGAGTACCACCACCCCCAGCTCCCGGTGGGAGGAGAGGAGTCAGAGCAGGAGGGAGAGGGAGCCCAGGACTGCTGAACACCCAGCCCCAGCCATCCGGACCAGAGCACAGACACAGTGGATGCGCGGGGCCCTGGATACTAGGGAAACAGGGCAGCAAGAATGGTTGGATGGTACCGGAGGCCGGCGCCAGAGGACAAAAGAAAAGTGAGGGGCATTTTTTTGTTGTTGTTGTTGTTTTGTTGTGGCGAGTGCTTTTTAGAAGTGTTAAAGGGACAGGGACCCCAATACTAGGGAAACAGGGCAGCAATACCAGCGAGCAGGTATTGGAGGCCAGCACTGGAGAACAAAAGAAAAGCGAGTGGCCATTTTTTTTCTTTCTTTCTTTTTTTTGTTTTGGCGAGCACTTTTTGGAAGTCTTAAAGGGATAGGAACCCCAATACTAGGGAAACAGGGCAGCAAGACTGGTAAGCGGGTGCCTGAGGCTGGCGCCGGAGAATAAAGAAAAATGAGTGGCCATTTATTTTTCTTTCTTTTTTGTGGTTGTTTTGTTTTGGCGGGTGCTTTTTGGAAGTCTTAAAGGGGCAGGGTGGGACAATTAGTCCAGAGGTAGGGAATCCGGGATCTCTGGGCACACTAATCCTCTGGACTGCAGGGAGCACGGAGGCCTCTGACAGAGATAAATAACCTCCCAGCCACTCCTCCTCCAACGGGGCTCCACCATTTTGGAGCAGCAGCCCGAGCAAGGCCACGCCCACAGCAACAGCAGAGATAAACTCCATAGAAGCAGGGCAGGAAGCAGAAGCCCTGTCTGCACGCAGCTACACAGCACAAGACACTAGAGGTCGCAATTCTCCCAGGAGAGGAAGGCCACAAACCAACAAGAAGGGAAGTTCTTCCAGCTGTCACTAGTCCCAGTTCTGCAAACATTTCCTATCACCATGAAATGGCAAAACTACAGGCAGACAAAGATCACAGAGACAACAGAGAAGGAGACAGACCGAACCAGTCTTCCTGACAAAGAATTCAAAATAAAAATCATAAACATGCTGACAGAGATGCAGAGAAGTATGCAAGAGAAATGGGATGAAGTCCGGAGGGAGATCACAAATGCCAGAAAGGAGATAACAGAAATGAAACACACTCTGGAAGGATTTATAAGCAGAATGGATAAGATGCAAGAGGCCATTGATGGAATTGAAACCCAGAGAAGATGAATGCATAGAAGCTGACATAGAGAGAGACAAAAGGATCTCCAGGAATGAAACAATATTAAGAGAACTATGTGACCAATCCAAAAGGAACAATATCCGTATTATAGGGGTATCAGAAGAAGAGAGAAGAAAAGGGACAGAAAGTATCTTGGAAGAAATAATTGCTGAAAACTTCCCCAAACTGGGGGAGGAAATAATCGAGCAGACCACGGAAATACACAGAACCCCCAACAGAAAGGATCCAAGGACAACACAAAGACACATAATAATTAAAATGGCAAAGATCAAGGACAAGGAAAGAGTTTAAAGGCAGCTAGAGATAAAAAGGTCACCTATAAAGGAAAACCCATCAGGCTAACATCAGACTTCTCGACAGAAACCCTACAGGCCAGAAGAGAATGGCATGATATATTTAATGCAATGAAACAGAAGGGCCTCGAACCAAGGTTAGGTTGTATCCAGCACGACTATCATTTAAATATGATGGCGGGATTAAACAATTCCCAGACAAGCAAAAGCTGAGGGAATTTGCTTCCCACAAACCACCTCTACAGGGCATCTTAAAGGGACCGCTCTAGATGGGAGCACTCCTAGAAAGAGCACAGAACAAAACACCCAAGAAGGAGGAATAAGAAGGGAGAGAAGAAAAGAATCTCCAGACAGTGTATATAACAGCTCAATAAGCGAGCTAAGTTAGGTGGTAAGATACTAAAGAGCCTAACCTTGAACCTTTGGTAACCACGAATTTAAAACCTGCAATGGCAATAAGTACATATCTTTCAATAGTCACCCTAAATGTAAATGGACTGAATGCACCAATCAAAAGACACAGAGTAATAGAACGGATAAAAAAGCAAGACCCATCTATATGCTGCTTATAAGAAACTCACCTCAAACCCAAAGACATGCACAGACTAAAAGTCAAGGGATAGAAAAACATAATTCAGGCAAACAACAGCGAGAAGAAAGCAGGGGTTGCAGCATTAATATCAGACAAAATAGACTTCAAAACAAAGAAAGTAACAAGAGATAAAGAAGGACACTACATAATGATAAAGGGCTCAGTCCAACAAGAGGATACAACCATTCTAAATATATATGCACCCAACACAGGAGCACCAGCATATTTGAAACAAATACTAACAGAAATAAAGAGGGAAATAGACTGCAATACATTCATTTTAGGAGACTTCAACACACCACTCACCCCAAAGGACAGATCCACTGGGCAGAAAATAAGTAAAGACATGGAAGCACTGAACAACACAGTAGAGCAGATGGACCTAATAGACATCTATAGAACTCTACATCCAAAAGCAACAGCATCTACATTCTTCTCAAGTGCACATGGAACATTCTCCAGACTAGACCACATACTAGCCCACAAAAGAGCCTCAGCAATATCCAAAATATTGAAATTCTACCAGCCAATTTTTCACACCACAAAGGTATAAAAGTAGAAATAAATTCTACAAAGAAAACAAAAAGGCTCACAAACACATGGAGGCTTAACATGCTCCTAAATAATCAATGTATCAACGAACAAATTAAAATAGAGATCAAGGAATATATAGAAACAAATGACAACAATAAGAACACTAAGCCCCAACTTCTGTGGGACGCAGCGAAAGCAGTCCTAAGAGAAAAGTATATAGCGATCCAGGCACACTTGAAGAAGGAAGAACAATCCCAAATGAATAGTCTAACATCACAATTATCGAAATTGGAAAAAGAAGAACAAATGAGGCCTAAAGTCAGCAGAAGGAGGGACATAATAAAGATCAGAGAAGAAATAAATAAAATTGAGAAGAATAAAACAATAGCAAAAATCAATGAAACCAAGAGCTGGTTCTTTGAGAAAACAAACAAAATAGATAAGCCTCTAGCCAAACTTATTAAGAGAAAAAGAGAATCAACACAAATCAACAGAATCAGAAATGAGAACGGAAAAATCACGACAGACTTCACAGAAATACAAAGAATTTTTAAAGACTACTATGAAAACCTATATGCCAACAAGCTGGAAAACCTAGAATGGACAACTTCCTAGAAAAATACAACCACCCAAGGCTGACCAAGGAAGAAACACAAAAGTTGAATAAACCAAATACGAGCAAACAAATTGAAACGGTAATAAAAAAAACTACCCAAGAACAAAGCACCCAGGCCGGACGGATTTACCTCGGAATTTTATCAGACACACAGAGAAGACATAATACCCATTCTCCTTAAAGTTTTCCAAAAAATAGAAGAGGAGGGAATACTCCCAAACTCATTCTATGAAGCCAACATCACCCTAATACCAAAACCAGGCAAAGACCCCACCAAGAAAGAACATTGCAGACCAATATTCCTGATGAATGTAGATGCAAAAATACTTAATAAAATATTAAGAAACCGAATTCAAAAGTATATCAAAAGGATCAAACACCATGACCAAGTGGGACTCATCCTAGGGATGTAAGGATGGTACATTTGAAAATCCATCAACATCATCCACCTCATAAAAAAAAAGAAAGACAAAAACCACATGACCGTCTACATAGATGCTGAAAAAGCATTTGACAAAATTCAACATCCATTTATGATAAAAACTCTCAGCAAAATGGGAATAGAGGGCAAGCACCTCAACATAATAAAGGCCATATATCGTAAACCCACAGTCAACATTATACTGAACAGCGAGAAGCTGAAAGCTTTTCCTCTGAAATCGGGAACTAGACAGGGATGCCCACTCTCCCCACTGTTATTTAACATAGTACTGGAGGTCCTAGCCATGGCAATCAGACAAAACAAAGAAATACAAGGAATCCAGATTGGTAAAGAAGAAGTTAAACTGTCACTATTTGCAGATGACATGATATTGTACATAAAAACCCTAAAGACTCCACCCCAAAACTACTAGAACTGATATCGGAATACAGCAAAGTTGCAGGATACAAAATTAACACATGGAAATCTGTGGCTTTCTTCTACACTAACAATGAACCAATAGAAAGAGAAGTCAGGAAAACAATTCCATTCACAATTGCATCAGAAAGAATAAAATACCTAGGAATAAACCTAACCAAAGAAGTGAATGACCTATACTCTGCAAACTACAAGTCACTCTTAAGAGAAATTAAAGAGGCCACTAACAAATGGAAACTCATCCCATGCTCATGGCTAGGAAGAATCAATATCGTCAAAATGGCCATCCTGCCCAAAGCAATATACAGATTTCATGCAATCCCTATCAAATTACCAGCAACATTCTTCAATGAACTGGAACAAATAATACAAAAATTCATATGGAAACACCAAAGACCCTGAATAGCCAAAGTAGTCCGGAGAAAGACTAATAAAGTAGGGGGGATCTCACTCCCCAACTTCAAGCTCTACTATAAAGCCATAGTGATCAAGACAATTTGGTACTGGCACAAGAACAGAGCCACAGACCAGTGGAACAGACTAGAAACTCCAGACATTAATCCAAACATATATGGTCAATTAATATTTGATAAAGGAGCCATGGACATACAATGGCAAAATGACAGTCTCTTCAGCAGATGGTGTTGGCAAAACTGGACAGCTACATGTAGGAGAATGAAACTGGACCATTGTCTAACCCCATATACAAAAGTAAACTCAAAATGGATCAAAGACCTGAATGTAAGTCATGAAACCATTAAACTCGTGGACAAAAACATAGGCAAAAACCTCTTAGACATAAACATGAGTGACCTCTTCTTGAACATATCTTCCTGGGCAAGGAAAACAACAGCAAAAAAGAACAAGTGAGACTATATTAAGCTGAAAAGCTTCTGTACAGCAAAAGACACCATCAATAGAACAAAAAGGAACCCTACAGTATGGGAGAATATATTTGAATATGACAGATCCGATAAAGGCTTGACATCCAAAATATGTAAAGAGCTCACACGCCTCAACAAACAAAAAACAAACAATCCAATTAAAAAATGGGCAGAGGAACTGAACAGACAGTTCTCCAAAAAAGAAATGCAGATGGCCAACAGACACATGAAAACATGCTCCACATCGCTAATTATCAGAGAAATGCAAATTAAAACTACAATGAGGTATCACCTCACACCAGTAAGGATGGCTGCCATCCAAAAGACAAACAACAAATGTTGGTGAGGCTGTGGAGAAAGGGGAACCCTCCTACACTGCTGGTGGGAATGTAAATTAGTTCAACCATTGTGGAAAGCAGTATGGAGGTTCACCAAAATGCTCAAAACAGACTTACCATTTGACCCAGGAATTCCACTCCTAGGAATTTACCCTAAGAACGCAGCAATCAAGTTTGAGAAAGACAGATGCACCCCTATGTTTATTGCAGCAGTATTTGCAATAGCCAAGAATTGGAAGCAACCTAAATGTCCATTGGTAGATTAATGGATAAAGATGTGGTACATATACACAATGGAATACTACTCAGCCATATGAAGAGGGCAAATCCTACCATTTGCAGCAACATGGATTGACCTGGAGAATATTATGCTTAGTGAAATAAGCCAAGTGGATTAAGAGAAATACCAAATGATTTCACTCATCTGTGGAGTATAAGAACAAAGGAAAAACTGAAGGAACAAAACAGCGCAGAATGACAAACAACCCAAGAATGGACTAACAGGTACCAAAGGGAAAGGGACTGGGGAGGATGGGTGGGTAGGGAGGGATAAGGGAGGGGAAGAAGAAGAGGGGTATTAAGATTAGCATGCATACGGGGCGTGGGAGAAAGGGGAGGGCTGTACAACACAGAGAAGACAAGTAGTGATTCTACAACATTTTGCTATGGTGATGGACAGTGAATGTAAACGGTTTATAGGGGGGACCTGGTATAGGGTAGAGCCTAGTAAACATACTATTCTTCATGTAAGTGTAGATTAAAGATAACAAAAAAGAAAAAAAAGAAAGAGAAGGGGGATTACTCCCTGATAGGATAAAACTAACTGTAAATCAACAATTAATGCATGCTTTAAATATCCTTAATTTTGATCACTTAAAGGGTGTCAGATGATCAGCTATGGATGTACACTTTTCTGATAATATTCCTTTCTCTACACAATGGTTTAAAGAGCATATCAAAGTGTGGGCAAAGGGTCTCTTTTTGTTTATACAGAGGATCAAAGCCTAATTTGGCTACCCAGAAAATGAACTAAGATACGATATGAAGAAGAACTTCCAACATCAGCACTCTCTGGAAGTCATACCAGAAGATGATCATCAAAAAACCTCAACAAAGATCGAGGTGATGCTGCAGTTGTAGCTGCATTCATTCCACCGGTTCCTGGACTTACCACTGGAATGAAGGAGATATCTAAGCTGGCCTGTGCATACAGTAAAACAACAAATTTGACTGGATCTATACTGTTGGAACTCAACGAAGAATTAGGAGAAGTGCAAGTTGTAGTGCTGCAAAATCTTACAACTACAGACTATCTACTGTTAAAAGAACATATGGGATGTGAACAGTTCCCAGGAATGGGTTGTTTTAATTTGTCTGATTTCTCTCAGACTGTTCAAGTACAGTTGGACAATATCCATTATATCATAGACAAATTTTCAGAAATGGCTAGGGTGTCTAACTGGTTTTCTTGGCACTGGAGATGGCTGGTAATTATAGATCTGCTTTGGTTATGTAACTGTATTCCTATGTTAATGTGTGTGCACAATTTAATTAGTAGTTTAAAACCTATACATGTTTAAGTTACTCTACAAGAAGATATGTCAAAGAAATAATCAATCTTCCCATGTTTTCTTCCATCTGCTACCTCTATAGCTTTTCTTCTCCCTTCCTAATTACAACCCTTAAATAGAATTCGTGCCTCATATCGAATTCACCGAGTATCATAATTCCTCCAAGTGGTAAAGATACCGCAAGACAAATGCTGGGCATAGAAGCCACAGGGCATAAATCTGCAAAGAAGTAAAAAGCTTACCTTTTCAAACTGTATGGCTTCTCTCTCACTTACCAACTTTACATTTCCCTGTATGGCCCCGGAAGATGACTGGTTAGCCAGAGACGGGTAAGATTCCTCAAGGGAGGAACAACCTAAGACAGGCACAGTCGCATGGGGGCCATCAGGTGAGAAATTGGGGATCAACAGAGGTGAGGCTTAGAACCTCACCCCCGCTGTTCTGAGAGAAATCTTCTGCATCTGTGGCTGTTTTATTGCCCTTGTCTAGCTTGGATTAACACATAGTCTACAGGCATACACCTGATCATCTATATTTGCTTACAACACTAAACTATGTTTTCTACCTTTATCTTGCATCTACCTACCACTTCAGCATTTTATTTAAAAAAAATAATAATAATAAAGGGAGAAATGTGGGATTCACATATAAATCAAGTATAAAAATCAAATGAATATTCAAATTTGACTTGTTTATAGTTCATAATGAGTGATCAAAACCAAAAGTTTTTGTGATGAATGCCCTTGTACTGTTCACCATTGAAGAACTTATTCACTATGTAAGAATTTGTTCATGTAAGAACTTGTTCGTTATGCTTCAGATGATTGGAGACTGACAAGAATTAGGCTGGGGGTGGATTAATGGTTGTGCATTGAGCATTGACTCCCCTATACAGAATTTTATTGTTGTCAACAACCATTTGATTAATAAATATGAGAGATGCCCTCTCAAAAAAAAAAATCCAGACTAAAGTCAGATACCCATAGTCTATGGGGATGGTCAGTCCGCTTACGGACCGTGCTACAGCGTTTGAATGAGAAACCCCAAAAGGCAGCCCTGAACCCCATAGACATATTTACATATAGTGTTGCCTCCCCTATAACATCTACAAGTACAAACCAAGGAAGAATCACTGAAGCTGGAGTTTCACCACCAGAATAGTATCTTGGTGCCAGCACCAACTGTACTAAACCCTGAAGATTCCATTGAGTGGACATGGCCTTGGACCTTTCAACACATGGACAGATGGCTGGCTCTCCTGGCACCTTGGGGACAAGGCCTGGAAGCTGGCCTCCTGTGCATTCCTGGAATAACCACAGAGTAGCCCCCAAAGGTCACAGTAGTATATCCTGAACGGCCAGATGGTAGGAGTATGTTACTGGAGAGTTTTGTTTTATCATTATGGCCAGTGCACGCACCTCTAGTAGCACTATATATAGACCCTTCAGTAACCCCCATGGGGAAAGGAGTGAAGTATGGTATACTAGACCCAGAAGGGACCCCCTTCCTGCTACAGTCCTATCACAGGACTACTCTCTTGCATGCATCCTACCTGATGGACAAGATTTGCCTATGTTGGTGTCATTAAAACATGTGTCTTATTGCCCCTAAGTTCTTTGTGGGTTGGGAACCTCTTCTGGCTTGAGTATTATTATAATTTTTGTTTCCTGTATCAAAATCTTGTTGTATCTTAATTTTTGTTATTATCTCTAAGTTGTTATTAGCCTCTGTTGCTGTTGTGGAATCTGGTTACAGTTCTCCAGGTTTCTCGCACAGGGACCATTTCAGAAGATTGAGAGCATGTAGATTGTAAGGCGAGAATCCTGGAGGTGTGGAATGTAGGGAAGTTGGGGTTCCTATGTCCGGGACCCTCAGTGAACTTAAATCACTTGATGATATAACTGGCCTGCTGCTAGGCTACCAGTTCCACACCTGTAGGCAATAAGCTATTATTGCCCTACATAGAGAGCTCAGCCCAGTGCTCTGTGCGGAGGCAGAGACGCTAGTGCTAAACCTACTGCCAGGAGAACAAGCCAGGTAATAATCCCTTTCACTCCAAGAACATTCTATTATCATTTCTTTGGTCACACTGAATCCATAGTGAACTTGCCCAGGGCTGAAATCCATTGGCAAGACAATGTAAGAGCAAATGGCATCTTGCCTTGGGGTTTAAGCCCCGGGCAAGTTCACTCTGGATTTACTGAGACTGAGAAATGATAATGAAATGTTCTTGGGGTAAAAGGGTTTATGTTCAGCTTTATTCTCCCAGCAATGTTCTTGGGGTAAAATGGTTTATGTTCAGCTTTATTCTCCCAGCAGTATAGGTTAAGCACTAGAATCATGTCTGCATCCAGCAGTCTGCAGATCCATAACCCACCTCTATCTCTGCTGCCATCCAGAGCACAGGGCTCTTTATATAGTGACTCAGTCAATCATAGCTCATTGCCTATGTGTGTAGAAGCAGTGGCCTAGCAGTAGGCCAATTGCATCATCAAGTAGTTCAGGGTCAGGTGAGGATCCTGGCCACAGGAACTTACATTTTTCTCAGAAGCTTTATAAAGGCTGATGATATCTGCCTCACTCACTGTTGTCTTCCTAGGAACAAGCGCCAGGCCTGGCACACAGAAAATTCAACTATTTGAATAAAATGAATGAGTCACAGAATGCATTTTCTTTTAGAGTTATTTATTCAAAGACAGGTAACAATGTAACAGGATTCTAGTAACACTGTAGTCAAGAAATACATTCAACAGTACTAAAATGATATAAAATACATAATTTCACTAAGGTGCAATTAAAATACTTGAAATGGCACACATCTGTGTATTTCAATTCAGTATACTAGCTTTCTACTTTTTTAAAGACTAGCCTACTTTAATCTTTAAGAAACCCAAAGTATTTTCTCCTTATTTTTTTAGCCTTTCTAAGTGCATGTATTTTAAGTGTATTGTATAATGACCATGGATTTATGTATCTCCTTTTAGGAAGATACTCT
The DNA here is from genome assembly GCF_040802235.1 of Manis javanica. Taxonomy (NCBI): domain Eukaryota; kingdom Metazoa; phylum Chordata; class Mammalia; order Pholidota; family Manidae; genus Manis; species Manis javanica. Next base: position 113,570,009 of record NC_133161.1, read on the forward strand.
GGGGTGGTATGACCAGCACAGAGAATGGTGGGAGGATTATTATGTTCCTTACTCTTCACATAACTGTTCAACTAGTCTATAATTTATTAGCTTCTCTAGTAGGCTTTTCTACTTGGTTTCCACTGATCTTGTGAGCAACTGACTAGTGAAGCCTAGATTCTTTTCACTTGGAAGCTTTTCGAGTTAGAGACTGTCCATATGAAACTGGTACCTTCAATTTACTATATTCTGGAATTGCCCATTTATCTTATTTCTCCAAACTTCACCATCTGCAGCTGTAAACTGGGATAACATCCTCATCTTGCAAGAGATGTTTATAATGAATGTAACATACTCAACATACAATAAATATTATATGAATAATATTCTAAAGCAAACTGTTTGTTCCTGGTAAATTTTTACCCTAGTCATTTCCAGACAGTGTTCTAACTTGTCAAAGACTTCTAGAATCTTAATTCTATCACCTGTGAATTTCTCATAGGTTTATTATCCACAAATTTGGTAATCTTTTTAAAGCCATTAATGAGACTGCTTGCATATGACAGGAGCTTTATAGCATACCATTCAAGTTGAATAGTGGATTAATAATATGCAAAGCTCTTTAGATACATCAATACCTAAACCCTTCCTCCTACAACAAACATACAGATATGCTGAATAAGAAATATTCCTTTAAATGCACAGCAGAACTTACAAGGAAGTAAGGGAAAATCCTAAGGACCAAATATGAAGGGAACTGAAAATCAGAGAAGTAAATGTGTGAGCTGACATTCTAGCTTTCCTGGCATAATTTGCCAAACGCATTAACTTGTAAATTTCAGCTTTTAACATCTGTGAAGGGACTGAAGATGGACATGCAAAAAGCAGCAGGCATGCATTAAATGCACTTTCCCCTCTGCCCACCATAAAGGTGGGACATACGGAGGCTCACACCCTTGGTGAAAAGGGAGCCCATACAATATTCTGTCTGCCAGTTCAGGGAGGTGATGGCCAAGAGGGTCTGTCTTGGCCTGGAATTTTCTCTTGGTAATTTATAATTCTCTTGATGTCTGTAAACTCTGAAGCCAAGAAATTAAAGAGTGGCCCTCTGTCAGTGAAAGCCCTGTGAATATGACATAAGCAGACACAGAATTCATTTGGATGGAATAATTCTTAAACCAGGTCACTCAAGATTCCCAAAGAGAAAGCCACATTGAAAATAAGCTCACCTTTTAAAATTACAAAACACATGGATAAACAGTCCACCAAATATAAGAATCAACAAGCAACAGGATTTGATTTGGGCAAACTATGAAATAAGGATATTTAAAATCATTAGTGATATAAAAAGGAATTGAAAAGTTAAAAAAAACTAGACATCATGGATCAAATAGGCAGATCTGAAAAATGATAGATAGCTAGAAATGAAAAATAATTTTTAAAATTAGAAACTAAGTGAATAGTTTAAAAAAGAGATAATGTACAGCTAACAAGAGAATTCATGAACTAGAAGACAGATATGAAGGCATCACAGAAAGATAAAGTAATGGAAAACATAGGAGAGCTTAAAAGATAGGATAGAATGGGAAGGTACAATATACTAAAAAAAAAAACAGTAACTATGCTGTATATTTGAAATTTGTACTCTTTTCAAATGAGAGCAAAGTTCAACCACCCATTTCTTACTTTGCTGCTGGGATGAACATTTTCCTAAAGATGGAGGAGAAATTATGTTCCCTAATATACAAGTGAACATAATACACAAGTTAATTATTCAGTAACAGTGGGTGCTCTTGGTACTGAAAATCCAACATACATTTTTTAAAAATAAAAGTGATTTTATAAGAAAAACTTAAAATATGATCAAGATTAATTATTTCAAAAATGCAAGGACAGTTCAATAGCTCAATTTTACTAATTTGGAAAGAATATACATATTTATCAAAATAGATGCAGGAAGTGCATATGAAAAAAATTCAACACTACTCTATAGTTATTTAAAAAATACAAACCCATGGAAAATATGGAACAGCCAAACATATTTATTTCTTAAGTACTAATTGTTTTCAACATTTTTTCTTATTTTTAATGTACCTTATATATATATATACATAGATGGTTATAATTTTAAAGTTTTTTATTCCTTTTATAAATTAATATCAAATAATTCATCATTCATATGATGCACTTTAATTAAAAGCCACATCAAAACTAGCAGGTATTTGTTTGTTCTAATCAATACCAAAGGTAATCCCGTCAGTGATGTTCCTGCACCTCTGCTGCCACCATTTTCAGCTAAAACATGTCAGTGATTCTACTGAAAACAATACAAGAAAAACCTCAGCCTAGAAGTAGAGCATGAATGACAGTTATTTCTGAAGTATGAGAAAAGAGATGTTCCTTGAGACTATCAAAGTATCTTTAGGGGACAGAGGAAAGTATGAAACATTTTTGTAAAAAGACATAGTAGTTCACTTAGTTAAATATTAATTAATACCTATTCAGAGTATGCCAGTGGGTTAAAAAGGAAGGCCAAAATGTAATCTCTAGAGGTTGAATTCAAGGGTAATTCATATGCTGAATATCACACCCAAGCTTTCCATCCTGGGAAAAGTCGGCTGAGATTTTTGGGGTCCATGGCCTGTTGTATGAGCAAATTCACCTGTCCACCCACACTGAGCACAGTTCCTTCCTCTACACCTTTCAGTTTCTCTTGCAGTCTCATCAGGACACGCTCAGCTACCTTGTTAAAACTCTGGTCAGTATCACTAATGAAAAAAACACAAAGGGTTTATGAGGTGTAACAGTTTGAAGGGTCTGTGGAATAGGAAAATCTGAACTGACAGGAGATCCTTCCTAAAATACTGCTCACCTGAGATTTCGTTTGCATTCTTGGTCATTTGCATTCAGAGTGGATTGGAGCTCAGTTTCATCTTCTGACCTCTGCTGTAAATACAAAGCTTTCAAAGGATTCATGGTCCAGTCAAAGAGAGGATCATACAGAAGGACCTAAAGAGAATATATGTATTAGAAGAACACTGTGCATTTTGATGATGTACTTAGAAACAGAAAACCAGTATTATAAAAATAACAGAGGCCAACACATGGTAGGCACTTTGTTTCCACTGCAAGCACCTCATGCTTCTTCACGGAGGGACCTATACTAGCATTAGAGCTCTGGGCCTCCTATTCCACTCTGATTTCACTCTTTCTCCAAGGGTGGTGGTGGCGACATCCCTTGACCCTTGTGTCCTGACTGAGTGAAACCGATTTATTAGAAGGAGGTAAGCACTGTCACATTCTTTCCTTCTCTTTTGCCTCTTGCTCAGTGTGGTCCTGGATAAGGGCATCAGCTCTGCAGGCCCCCATTCTCCCTCAGATGCGCTGCACCCAGGGATACATTAGCTGTTGGAGCCAGACGGTACTAGCAAGCGTATTTGGACCTCACTCTTAAGCGATGTTCTGCAACAGTTTTATCAGTAATAAACCTATCAGTAATAAACCTCCACCTTATTCCTATGTCCCTTTCTTCTTCTCTCAGTTAGTTCAAAATCTGGGTGGAGAAAAAAAGGATATAATTGACCGAAAGCTCCTTCTAAGGAGCTCCGCCCAAGGTCTAGGGTGATGGCTGGCATCTTCAGATATAAATATGTGGAGGATGATTTGAATACCAACATAACCGGCAGGACCAGAACAAGTGACCTTAGGTCTTAAATTTTACTAAGTGAGGTCATGAGGGATTTCTGACTTTGCCAATTTAGAAAAGCTAACTGTCCCTGGTCTTTATAAGCAAAGAATTTTTTTTTTTTTAATATACCTTAACAAATGCTTACCATACAGGTCTTACTAATAAATGAAGACAATTTCAAGGATGGGTGATTCTGCAGGATATTCTAGTGTTAAAAAGATGTACCACATTATTTGTTTCTGCCTTTATAGCATTTCTCAGTAGGTCTGCAGGCTGGGACTATAAAACACCTTTAGCATTACATGTTCAATTCCAGGACACATACTCAATGAGTAACCCTAAAAATCTGATATCTTGCCCCACGTCTTCTATAGCAGGGTGGTGACTGCTATAGGAAAACATGGTCGCATAGGTAGAACTAACTGGTAAGCACTGGGAATCTGCTTGACTTCCTTCCCTTTCTGCCGTGATCAAGAGGCAGTGGCTGCAATTAAGCATGTGTGTTCTGCAGGCCCAAAGCACCACGGGGGAGGTGCTGAGGAGCACCCACACCAGGCCTCAGTCCAAAGCCATGTTCCTCTACTAACAGTGTTGACACTGACCCACATCTGTCTGACTGGCTCTGAACCTGGGCAAAGGAAGAGGAGATATAACTTATTGATTTCTCTTAAAACCCCAATGGAAACCATTCTGAAAACAGTATCATATGAAATCCAAGTTGTCAAAGAGCTAACTGAGGTACTGAAGACTAGAGATTCCTTATAATGCGGTAACATAGCAAGAAACATAAGGGGCCTGGAGACATTTCTAGATCAGTATTTACTGACAGGTGTGATGTCCCCACTGCTGCCCAGCATTATCCCTGTACCTTACAATGAAGCACTGATCCCCAAATCGGTGACTTCCTAATGAGACACAGTCTATCAGGTAGAGAAATAGGTTTCGTTATGATACATGTTACCTCCACAATGGTTAACAGGGTTTCCTGAGAGCTTCTCATGACCTCCATAGTTTTCTCACAGCACCTACAAACACATTGTAAATATGGATTTTGTTACACACCAATATTCTCAACATATCTTTAAATGTAATATTTAGGTATATGTATGCTGAGACTATTCTTGCTCATTTCCAAATTAATATTTCAAACAGCACAGTACTTGATAGTGGGTTTTCAGTGGTTTCTGAAATATATATGTGAATATAAGCTTAGCATTTGTAAGAGTAACACAATACGACTTAGAAACACTTCTTTCAATTGTTAATTTTTGTGATAATTATTAGTTCACTGTAAGTAGAACCTGCCCCATTAAAAACTGAAGACATAGGCCTGTGCTGGGAAATATACAGGGCACTGCACAGGTCCTTTGGTAGGAAGTGGCCCTAGATCGTAAGCCCCTTCAGGACAGTTAGATCCCACACCACAATGAGTGCCCAACAGGCATTCTGCACAAGAAACACAGTGAGCTGGGACAGAGTGTTAAGGGTCAAGGCAGCTGCTTCCAGATCAGGAAGGACAATATGTATGTTATACTGGGTGAGGTTCCAGGTGGGCTGATGGGAGAGGAACCTATTACTGTTCTGCCCAGGGTCTTTTCCTTTGAACTGGTAAAGCACTGGGATATAATTCTAGCAATGAATTCTATAATCTATAGTTATCAATAATCTAAATAATTCGGACACCAAAAATCATCGGCCTTACATCACCTTCTATCACTTACCTTCTGAAGACACCTTCAACACCAGTAATGCCCATCCCATCCACGATATCTCTGGTGAGCCTAAAAGGAACTGTTTCAGGAGTAGGAAGGATTTTACCCTGTTCAAAAGCGACTCCTAAAGTAAATAATACAGCAGGGTTAGGAGTTTCTACAGCTAACTCTCCTCCCAACTGGCATGAGACCTTGGGAGAGGCCCCAAATAATTTGTCACCTAAATTCTATCAGTACTAGACAACACAGTAGTTTATTCCATTTTTGTTCTGCCTTAGTCTAGGAGTTCCACCTCAAATTAAACAAAGCCCAACTACTTCTTGACATAGAGAAATCCAGATTAAAGGATGATTTTTAAAAATTAAGTACTGTTGGATAATTTGTAATCACAATATAGGTAGATCACAGGGAAGGCAGTACAGGACAGAGAAGACAAGTAATAACTCTATAGCATCTTACTACACTGATGGACAGTGACTGAAATGGGGGTGGTGAGGACTTGATAACATGGGTGAATGCTGAAACCACAATGTAGTTCATGTGAAAACTTCATACGATTATATATCAATGATACTTTAAAAAAATAGAAAATAAAGTGGTGTTGGCTAAAATTTTAAATGCAGGAGGTACATATATATATAACTTAAGATTACTTAAATATACAGGTATATCATAGTTACATTTTTTAAAATTTTATTAAATGAACTTTGAGACAACTACACACTCACATGTAGTCAACAAGATATACAAAGATCCTCCCATATACCCTTATCTACTTTACCCCATTGGTAATCTTGCAAAATCATAGTACAATATTACAGCCAGGATATTGACACTGATGCCATCAAGACAGAGAATATTTTCATTACTGCAAGGATCCCTCTGTTGCCCTTTTGCAGTCACACCCACTTCCCTCCTGTGACCTACCCCTGCACCCCGATTCTTCTAGCAATCACTAATCCATTCTTTTTCTTTTTTTTTAATCCATTCTTTTTTAAAACTGAATTAATTCTGGGGAAAACCATATAATAAACCTGATCTTCCCTGTTCAAACGGAATTTCAATTATACTCTCTCAGCAAACTACTTATATGGATAACGCTGCAGATTATCTATCTATCTATCTATCTATCTATCTATCTATCTATCTATCTATCTATCTATCTATTTATTTATTATGGTACCATTAATATACAATCACATGAGCAACATTATGGTTACTGAACTCCCCCCATTATCAACTCCCCACCACATACCCCATCAGTCACTGCCATCAGCATAGTAAGGTACTATAGTCACTACTTGTCTTCACAGTGCTATACTGCCTTCCCTGTGAACCACCTACATTATGTGTGCTAACCTTAATGCCCCTTAATCTCCTTATCCCACCCTTCCCCCCAACACTACCCAGTCCCTTTCCCTTCTTGGAGTCTGTGAGTCTGCTGCTATTTTGTTCCTTCAGTTTTGCTTTGTTCTTATACTCCACGGATGAGTGAAATCATTTGGTACTCAGCTTTCTCCACTGGGCTTATTTCACTGTGTATCATACCCCTTAGCTCCATCCATGTTGTTGCAAATGGTAGGGTTTGTTTTTTTCTTATGGCTGAATAATATTCCATTGTGTATAAGTACCACATATTTTTTATCCATTCATCTACTGATGAACACTTAGACTGCTTCCATAGCTTGGCTATTGTAAATAGTGCTACGATAAACATAAGGGAGCTTATGTTTTTTTTGATTTGGGATCTTGTATTCTTAAGGTAAAATCCTAGGAGTGGAATTCCTGGGTCAAATGGTATTCCTATTTTTAGTTTTTTGAGGAACCTCCATACTGCTTTCCACAATGGTTGAACTAATTCCCATTCCTACCAGCAGTGTAAAAGGCTTCCTCTTTCTCCACATCCTCACCAGCATTTGTTGTTGTCTTTTGGATGTTGACCATCCTGACTGGTGTGAGGTGATATCTCACTGTGGTTTTAATCTGCATTTCTGTGATGATTAGTGAAGTGGAGCATCTTTTCATGTGTCTGTTGGTCACCTGAATTTCTTCATTGGTGAATTGTCTGTTCATGTTCTCCACCCATTTTTCAATTGGCTTATTTGCTTTTTGTTTGTTCAGGTGCATGAGCTCTTTATGTAATTTGTATGTCAACCCCTTATCGGATCTGTCATTTATGAATATATTCTCCCATACTGTAGGATACCTTCTTGTTCTACTGATGGTGTCCTTTGCTGTACAGAAGCTTTTTAGTTTGACATAGTCCCACTTGTTCATTTTTGCTTTTGTTTCCCTTGCCCGGGGAGATATGTTCATGAAAAAGTTGCTCATGTTTTTATAGAGGTTTGCCTCTTTTCTTCTTTGCCTGTTTTCTTCTATGAGTTTTATGGTTTCATGACTTACATTCAGGTCTTTGATCCATTTCGACTTTACTTTTGTGTAGGAGTTAGGCAGTAATCCAGTTTCATCCTCTTACATGTAGCTCTCCAGTTTTGCCAACACCAGTTGTTAAAGAGGCTGTCATTTCCCCATTGTATGTCCATGGCTCCTTTATTGTATATTAATTGACCATATATATGCTTGGGTTAATATCTGGACTCTCTATTCTGTTCCATTGATCTACGGGTATTTTTTTGTGTCAGTACCAAATTCTCTTGATTACTATGGCTTTTAGTAGAGCTTGAAGTTGAGAAGCATAATCCCCCCTGCTTTATTCTTCCTTCCCAGGATTGCTTTGGTTATTTGGGGTCTTTTGTGATTCCATATGAATTTTAGAACTGATTGCTCTAGTTCGTTGAAGAATGCTGTATTTTGATAGGGATTGCAGTGAATCTGTAGATTGCTTTAGGCAGGATGTCCATTTTGACAATATTAATTCTTCCTACCAAAAAGCATGGATGAATTTCCATCTTTTTTTGTCCTCCTTAATTGCTCTCAAGTGTCTTGTAGTTTTCAGGGTATAGGTCTTTCACCTCCTTGGTTAGGTTTATTCCTAGGTATTTCATTCTTTTTGATGCAATTGTGAATGGAATTATTTTCCTGATTTCCCTTTCAGCTAGTTCATCATTAGTGTATAGGAATGCAACAGATTTGTGTATTAATTTTGTACCCTGCAACTTTGCTGAATTCAGTTATTAGTTCTAGTAATTTTGGAGTGGATTCTTTAGGGATTTTTATACAATATCATGTCATCTGCAAACAGTAATAGTTTGACTTCTTCCTTACCAATATGGATGCCTTTTATTATCTTTGTGTTGTCTGATTGCCGTGGCTAGGAGCTCCAGTACTGTGTTGAATAAAAGCAGGGAGAGTGAGCATTCTTGTCTTGTTCCCGATATTAGAGGAAAAGCTTTCAGCTTTTCACTGTTAAGTATGATGTTGGCTGTGGGCTTATCATATATGGCCTTTATTATTTTGAGGTAATTGCCCTCTCTACCCATTTTGTTGAGAGTTTTTATCATGAGTAGGTGTTGCATTCTGTCAAATGCTTTTTCAGCATCTATGGAGATGATCATATGGTTTTTGTCTTTCTTTTTATTGATATAGTGAATGATGTTGATGGATTTTCGAGTAGTGTACCATCCTTGCATCCCTGGGATGAATCGCACTTGGTCATGATGTATGATCCTCTTGATGTACTTTTGAATTTGGTTTGCTAATATTTTGTTGAGTATTTTTGCATTTATGTTCATCTGGGATATTGGTCTGTAGTTTTCTGTGGTATCTTTGACTGATTTTGGTAATACAGTGATGCTGGCTTCATAGTGAGTTTGGAAATATTCCCTCCTCTTCTATTTTTTGGGTAAATTTAAGGAGAATGGGTATTATGTCTTTTCTAAATGTCTATGCTATAGCATTCATAATCCCCTAAAACTGCACATTCTTAGAAATCTTAAATTCCACATCCTAATAAAAACCTCTTCTTCTACTCCCTTATTCTTATTAAACAGTCTTTAAACTCATTGAGATTGCTAGTCTCTTAACCTCTCTTCCTTCCCTGCTCAGCTCAGGGAATAGATTGCAAGGGTGGTTACTCACACTAGCACCTCAGATTCCCTTGGCCCCTTGCCCTGCACACATACCATTTCAACTCCAGGGATGCTGGAGGAAAGCATACAGTGAATGACACTATAATTTAGGATTATCACCTAAGAAAAGTGCCCCATCAACTGCCTGGCATGTCTTTATTTACTCCTTTTTAGTCAGCTGTTGGTCTCATTTCCATGGTGCCTGTTTTAGAATTTTATTGCTCTCTTAAGCTAATTCGTTCAGGTAAGAACCTTCCCTCCAGTTCTTAGTAAATAAACATGCTTTCTATGCTTCAGAGAAAAGAGGAGCAAATATAATTTACCTCCAATTCTTTTCCCTTTAGGGTAAGACTTATTAGTGCTCATCCTTTCCTCTCAGCGGAAAAGCCAACGTGCCTCCAAAGTAAAGCCACTCTACCCTCTCCCCCTTTATGACCTCCCCTGCTATTTCAATTTTCCCTCTCCTGAATCTTTTCAATATCTAACATGTTCACATCTGTCCCATCTTAGAAAAGCAAATGAACAACAACCCTCAAAACAAACAAAAAAACAAAAAGGACCAAATGTGTCTCATCTTTAATCAAATTTCTCTCCTACCCTTTACTTCACATCTACATTCCTTACAGATCAATTCCATGTTCTGAGCCTGCACATCCTCACCTTTCACTCGACACTCTGCTTTTGCACAATCTCTCTTCTTTCAGTCTATCCAAAGCTTACTTCTCAGGCCACTTAAGACTGATTATATTCACAGGCCTGTTTGCAGAATCCCCTTATCTGACCATTCTGTATCAGACACTCTGAGCGCTTCTTCCCTCAGCACAGTTTCCCTCCCTTGGTTTCCAAGTCCACAACTTGTTGGTGAGTTTTTTTCCAATTCAGTCTTTTCAATGCTGATATAAATGATACAATTCTTTCAGATTGTATTCTTAGTCCTCTTTATCAAGGATGATGTGTAAGATCAGAACTCCTCCAGTCCAATGACTTGAGGTGAGGGTTCCACATCTGTCATTGTGCTCAACCTCCTTGCTTTCCTGTAATTAAACTGCCCACTCCACCAGGAAGTCTCATTAATACCTCAAAACAATGTGTAAAACTAAACTCAATGCTTTCTTATTCTTTACAAAACCTGCTAGGGACTTCAGTTCCCTTGAAGTTCCCTTCTCCCACTCCTTCCACATCCAGTATCACTGGTGCAGGTCACTATGAAAATGTCCCCCAGATCCAACCTCCTAGTCTCTACAAGTTCAGTCCAAAACTTCATCTCTTTTCTAAATTATTATAATGATAATAATAGTAATAATAATAGATTGTCTTCCTGTTGCTAATACTGCTCTCCAAATGATCTTCCTAATAATCAAATATGATCATATCCTACTTAAATATACCTTAATTTACTTCCCATTGTTCAACAGATTAAAGTCGAAATTCTAAGGCTGGCTTTTTACAGACTAGTACCAGTCTCTTCTCTCAAGCTCAACTGCAGGTAAACTCCAGCCGTGTTTTGTCTCCCCATCCCTAAAACATGCTACATCTTCCTCATTCCTCCTCTCACATCTGTTCTGCTGTCTATTTAGCCTTCCTTCCCTTCTCTCTGACCTGATTTAAATGTCCCCTCTTCTAGTAAGTTTCAGTCCTACCCCAGGCAGAGCCGGCTGTTCCATCCAGCATCACTCACTGTGCTTATGCTCTTCTCTTAAACAGTATTCATTATTTTGCTGTATGCTCCTTATCCTTCATGTAATGTCCTGGTAGGCAGACATTCTTGGTGGCCACATATTTATTAAACAGAATAAAGTTGCACATCTTTTATTACTTACCTAAATCTATATGCACAAGTTCTGCAGACTGCTCATTTATCAAGATATTCTGCACATGTCTATCACCAAGTCCAAGTATGTAACCAACTGGAAAAAAAACACCTCAAATCACTGATGTCATCTATTTCTGTAACACATTTAGCCATAATTCAACTAATACCATGGAATCAGTATTATTTTTAAGTAGCTTAGGCTTTTTAGTCTACTTAATGGAAATTACATATGTAACTGGTCATTTTGAGTTTAAGTCAAATTTTGACAGCTATTTTCATTTATACTGCACTTTACAAATCCGAGATGATTTGTTAAAACAAGTTTTGTCTTCACAAAGAAGCACACATTTAAAAATATCAGTACTGGAAAACTAGTGTGGTTAAAGTTGACACCCATTATTTACCAGGGCAAAGCAGTTCATTATATGCGCTCAAATATTTACTGAGTACTTTTAAATTGAGAAGCCTATGGGCAAATTCATTCTTCATCAAAACTTTCTCCCTCTTGATGAACTACATTTAACACCAATTAATCACTGATTCATTTCATCAGGTACATATTCAGGAAAAACTACATTTCTGTTTTTAAGATGGAACATGCTTAAAATGCTTTTAACCTAATGAAAGAAAGCCACAATATCCAGAAAAAACACTAGATAGGGAGTCAGGATGCCTGGGTGCCTGGCTAGCTCTGTCATTAGGAGCTTACTTTCTTGCTTATAAACTAAATTCGTTGAATCAGATTAGTGATTTTTCAATGTAGAAAAGAAGAGGGATTCATAATTATCTAGAACTTTTTCAAAACATACATCCTCCGCCTTCTTGGGGTATGTTATTCTAGTGATAGAGGAATGGTCTTTAGTTAAAAAGCAATAGATTAAAAGATCTCTGATATTCCTGTCAGTTCTCATACTTTAGGATTTTGTTAACTGCCCTTTTTTAATATCTTAGAAAATAAGAAAAAAGTCAAAATACATGTACACTGCATATTTAAATATACATCATGATTTCTATTTGGAAAACAAAATTTTATTAAACAGAATCAATTATTGGATGATAATATTATGGTATTGTAGAGGTTCTATACAAAAGAACAATATTTACACGATATGATTTATTGTAGTTATTATGGGTTTTATTATATCTCAAAGAAAATCTCAGAAAATAATATACTGAGGGGAGAAAAAAATAAGTCACAGTCACTATTTAACAAAGAAGAATAACCAATATTATTTCCCTACCTTGAGATAGGAGAATTCTCTCCTGGCAAAGCTAAGAAGAGCTGTTAGAAGCTAAGAATGAAAATGAACAAGATATACAATAATCTAATGATGAAGATGGTTTGAATGACAAGTACCATCACCATCAACATTTCCTTGCAACTCAGAATGTACGAAGTGCTGAATCCACCAAAATGTTTTAAGAATATTACCAATAGAAGAAGTAGCCACACTGCGTGTATAAGCCAATCGTTTCTCAAACCAAATGGCTGGGTCCAAGAATTTTTCCATGCAGAAGTAACGGAAAACTGGTTGAAAATTTTCGCAAACATTCATGAAAGTTTCATGTTTCTCTTTAAAAGACTTCTCTCGCACATCCTTTGAAAAGATTAGATATAAGATTATTTTTTCAATATATGTTTAACTTAACTAAGGTCTCCTTAACTCAGAGTTTCTATATGGAAAAGAGTATGATAGACAATAGAGGCAATAAAAAGATGAACAAGAAGTAATAGTCTGGTCAGAAAGCAATTAATAACAAGTTATAATCCCTTTAGGGTTTGTGTGTTTATCTTAGAGGAAAGAGCCACACCACTAGTGACTGTTACTTGTTTGAATTCAATTCTAATCTGAATGATTCTGTAATCTATGTGGAAGTAAACATAAAAATGCCAAAGGTAGCTCCAGATGGTCTTAATTTACTTCCCATTGTTCAACAGATTAAAGTCGAAACTCTGTCACAGAATTAGGGATACAACAGGAAAATCAGGAAAGGAGGAAAAATGGAATCACCACTGGCAAAACAGCCAACACATCTCACAGCTGTCCTCCAGCATCTCACTATACATGTCACACTGCCTGAAGCACAGTTTCTCTACTTCAAAGGATCAACACCCATCTATATGCTGATGACTTCCAAATCTGTATCTTTGGCCCAGGTACTTTATTAAGTTACTGCTTTTCCAAGTGCCCACTCAGCATCTTCACTTTAATCACTCCCAATTTCAAACTCATTCATCACCTCCTCATTTTCAGCAACTTCAACAACTTCCTTTATTTTTTGCCACAGTAAACAGCCTCTCCATGCACCCAATCACAGAAGCCAGAAAAGTGGGAGGCCCTGATTACTCTTTTTACCTAATCCTACTTCTAGTCAGCAACCACATTCTATTAGTTCTGCTTCTTAATATTTCTTACATGCATTGCCTATTCTCCAATCCTACTTGTTATCAGACTTAGTGCAGACCTCCCATCTAAGACCTCTAGACAGCTTTTTCAAAAATATAACCCCTAATTCTCAACAAAATGGGTATAAAGGGCAAGTACCTCAACATAATAAAGGCCACATATGACAAACCCACAAACAACAACATACTTAACAGTGAAAAGCTAATAGCTTTTCCTTTAAGATCAGAACAAGACAAGGATGCCCACTTTCCCCACTTTTATTCAACATAGTTCTGGAGGTCCTAGCCATGGCAATCAGATAACACAAAAAATAAAAGGCATCCAGATTGGTAGGGAAGAAGTTAAACTGTCACTGTTTGCAGATGACATGATATTGTATATAAAAAACCCTAAAGAATCCACATAAAAAATACTAGAACTAATATCTGAATTCAGCAAAGCTGCAGGATACAAAATTGATACACAGAAATGTTGCCTTCCTATATACTAACGATGAACTAGCAGAAAGAGAAATCAGGAAAACAGTTCCATTCACAATTGCATCAAAAAGAATGAAATACCTAGGAATAAACCTAACCAAGGAAATGAAAGACCTACACCCTGAAAACTACAAGACACTCATGAGAGAATTAAAGAACATACCAAAAAATGTAAATACATCCCGTGCTCTTGGGTAGGAAGAATATAGTCAAAATGGACATCCTGCCTAAAGCAATCTACAGATTAAATGTGATCCCTATTAAAATATCAACAGCATTCTTCAACGAACTAGAGCAATCAGTTCTAAAATTCATATGGAACCACAAAAGACCCTGAATAGCCAAGGCAATCCTGAGAAGGAAGAATAAAGCAGGGGGGATTATGGACCGCAACTTCAAGCTCTACTACAAAACCACAGTAATCAAGACAATTTGGTACTGGCACAAGACCCATAGATCAATGGAACAGAATAGAGAGCCCAGATTAATATACGATAAAGGAGCCATGGACATACAATGGGGAAATGACAGCCTCTTCAATAGCTGGTGTTGGCAAAACTGGACAGCTACATGTAAGAGAATGAAACTGGATCACTAACTCAATACACAAAAGTAAACTCAAAATGGATCAAAGACCAGAATATAAGTAATAAAAGCATAAAACTCTAAGAAGAAAACACCCAAAAGGCAAAAATCTCTTGAATATAAACATGAGCAACTTTTCCCTGAATGCATCTCCTTGGGCAAGGGAAACAAAAGCGAAAATGAACAAACAGGACTACATTAAGCTAAAAAGCTTCTGTATAGCAAAGGACACCATAAGCAGAACAAAAAGGCATCCTACAGTATGGGACAAGGGGTTAACATTCAAAGTATATGAAGATTACACACACCTTAACACCCAAAAAGCAAATAACCCTATTTAAAAAATGGGCAGAGGATATGAACAGACAATTCTCCAAAGAAGAAAGTCAGATGGCCAACAGGCACATGAAAAGATGCTCCACATCACTAATTACCAGGGAAATGCAAATTTAATCCACAATGAGATAACAGCTCACACCAGTTAGAATGGCCAACATCCAAAAGACTAGGAACAACAAATGCTGGTGAGGATGCAGGGAAAGGGGCACCTTCATACACTGCTGGTGGGAATGTAAATTAGTTTAACCATTGTGGAAAGCAATATGGAGGTTCCTCAAAAAACTAAAAACAGAAATACCATTTGACCCAGTTATTCCACTCCTAGGAATTTACCCAAAGAAAACAAGTCCTCAGATTCAAAAAGACATATGCACCCCTATGTTTATGGCAGCACTATTTACGCAGCTAAGAAATGGAAGCAACCTAAGTGTCCATTAGTAGATGAATGGATAAAGAAGATGTGGTACATATATACAATGGAATATTATTGAGCCATAAGAAGAAGAAAAATCCTACCATTTGCAACAACATGGATGGATCTAGAGGGTATTATGCTCAGTGAAATAAGCCAGGTGGAGAAAGTCAAGTACCAAATGATCTCACTCATCTGTGGAGTATAAGAACAAAGCAAAATTGACAGAACAAAACAGCAGCAGAATCACAGACTCCAAGAAGGGACTAGCAGTTACCAAAGGGGAGGAGTTGGGCTGGGTGGATGGGGAGGGAGAGAGAAGAGGATTGAGGGGTATTATGATTAATACACATGGTGTGTGGTGGGTCACGGGGAAGACAGTGTAACACAGAGAAGACAAGTAGTGACTGTGGCATCTTACTACACTGATGGACAGTGACTGCAATGGGATGTTGGGGAGGACTTGGTAATATGGGTGAATGTAGTAACCACAATGTTTTTCATGTGAAACCTTCATAAGAGTGTATATCAATACTTTAGTAAAAAAAAAATACATAAGCCACTAGTACAAAGTGCTAGTGAGTTTTCTTTCTAAAATGCAAATCTAATATTACTGTCCTTCTCAAGAGTTCTACAGGATAAAGAGCAAATTTCTTAGCATTTCATAAAGCACTGCTACATTTTTTGGCCAACAACTACTGCTCTAATCTCATCAATTCCTCCTCAAAGACTAAGCCCATGCGGTCTTTAACTGCCTGTTTATGCCTCCTGCTCTTTGCCTGTATGCTTCTGTTGCTAGGTAAACCAACTCACTTACAAACTCAGCTCAAACACTATCTCCTTTCTGAAACCCTTCTTGCATCTGATTCTCTCCACTCCTCCCTGTCAGGTAGAACTAACCACTTCCTCCTCTGTGCCTACTGTAGCCCACCCCCTATCCAAAGTGCCTATCTTACTTTACCACACATTTTTAAAAACATGTAAAAGCAACAGAACTAAAAGGAAATGGATTTTTGAGTTGCATAGACAAGATTCAAATCCTTGCTCCACCAATTATTAACTCACTGACTTTGGGTAAGTTAAATTCTCTAAACTCATCTTAAGACCAGGTAAGAATAATAAAGATTTGTCATAATATTTGAAGTCTCACCAGAGCACTTGGTAGAGAGGAGATATGCAATAAATGTTGCTGATAGGGTAAATGAATGTCAAACCAGATGGCCAGTGAATTAGCAAACACTGAATAATGTTGAATTTTTCATCAGACAATATTTGACACTTTACGAAGTCTAAAAACCTTCCTTTCAACTCACACTTTCATTTTGATGAGCTTATTCACTTTTATTTAGTATCATTAAAACCTTTTGTACTACATTATATTAAATCCTTTTGCATTCTATAATATGGGATACCTATCAGTTTTAATAAACTACTAAATCTTGCAATAATTTATACTTTTGGGTATCACTCACCATCATTTTCTTTTGGCATTGAAAGGCACTGAAGTCCTTTGGTCTGTATCTTTTATGAGCACCATTCTCATTGTTAACAAGAAATTCCCCAATAGGGACAGTTCCTGTGCACCATTCAAGAACACCACTTCGCTGAGAAAGGGGAACCACCTGAAGACACGGATTAAATGTCTTTGATTATGGAAGGACATTAAAGCACACGTGACCATCATTAAACTACTATAGTCAGTGTGAAGCAACTTTTCGAATTATATTACTATTTCTCTGTCCACAGGACACAAAGTTCCTTGGAGAAAAGCAACCAAAAATAAACTTAAGTTTAAAAAAATAACATTTTCTAGGCTGCTGAGACTAATGAGAATCCGCTCATCCCTCAATCCCCTTGATTATCTGAGAGATCAATCCTGTGAACAATGCTCTTCATCACATGTGGTTGGGCCATACTTGGTTTGCTCCATTCAGTAGAGGAATTAACTCCGCTTTCCTTATACTTTTCATGTCACGCAAATATGAAGAATTTCACTTTGGAAAATATTGCAGGTCATCTCAATTTTAGTATACCTTAGTAATCAAAAGTATACATATTCTTTCTTTATAGCCTTGTAGCTTTACCAAAAGGAAATGTATTCCCCAACATAAAATAGGCCGTTTTACTAGGAAGATTAAAAATTATGACATATTAAAAGCATAAATGAAGGATAGAAAATCATATAAATACCCTTTTCTCCACTAAACAGCTTTAACAAATCTAAGATTTTCTTGTATTTGCTCAAAGAGAAGCAGCTCCCTTTGTAGCCTCACTGACCCCCTATTCCTCCCCACCATCAAAATAACTGCTAATTTGCTATCACATCCATGTATTTTTTCAGTATATTTTTATTTCAAAGCAATACATACATAAATAGTTGTAAGCTTTAAATAGAGTATTGTATATGTACACTTGTGCAATCCGTTTTTTTCTCACTCAACAATATTCTACCTTTAGCTATGTTAGCACATTTAACTAAGTCATTTCAACAACTGTATATTGTACAAATATGCTGTTATTATCCAATTTATCCACTCTGCATATTGATTAACATTTACATTGTTTCCAGATTTCCCCAAAACACTGCTGCAATGAACTGGTTTACTGGTGAAGATATTTCAGTTTCTCTAGAGTATATATATGCTAGGAATTGAATAGCTTGGTCACTGGGATGGACTTTTCGACTAAGTTAAACAATACTGCCAAATAACTATGCAAAGTGGTAGTGCCAATTTATATACTCACTAGCAAAGTTTATTCCATAACTTTCCCAGCATGCAGTACTGTCAGACTTTTACATTTTGCCAATCTGAGTGTGTGATGATATCTCACTGTAGTTTCAATTTGTATTTTCCAGATTCCTCATAAGGCTGAGTATTATGTATAGGCTTATTGGCCATTCAGATGTTTTCTTCTTGTGAATTGCCTGTTTACAATCTTTACCCATTATCCTACTGGCTTCTTAGTCTTTTTATTACTGGTTTATAAGAGCTATTTACATATTCTATATATAAATCCCTTGTTATTAATTCCTTTTTATTGTTATTAACATTATTATATTTGTTTTCTCAACTGGCTGCTTTATAGTCTCTTTAATTCTACAACTTTTTTATTTTAATGTACTCAAATTTGTTGACCTGTTTTATGTTTCATGTCTTAAGGAGGCCTTTCATTCATTTATTCACTCTATTTGCTGGCAGTCTATCATGAATTTCACATGCAGCCAGCATGCTGAGAACAGAGTGCAAGTAAGGCAAATGAACATGCCCTTAGAAAGATTCGTCTTGGTGAGGGGACTTATAAGATAATGAACATTTAATGATGCCAGATAACAAGTATAACAGAACAAAAAAAAACAGTGAATAAGAGAGGTGCAGTCAGAGAAGGCCTCTCTGAGGAGGTGCCCTGGAGAGAAACCTGAATGAAGGAGTAACCCATGCAAAGATCTGAGGGAAGAGTATTCCAGGCTGAGCAAAGTAAAAAAGCCCTAAGGTGAGACAAGTGGAGGTAACTACTCATCACAAAGAGCAAGGGAGAGGTAAGGGTGGGAAGGGTGGGAAGGAAAATGGAAAAAGAACAGCAGATGCAAATCACTTCCACTCAGGGTTAATGTGAGGTCATCTGGGGTTTTGAAGAGGACAGGGACATACCGTCACATGCTCTTTTAAAGGATCATTCTAACTGCTGTGAGAACCAGCTTTGGGGAGCCAAGGCAGAAGTAAGGGGTTAGCTGGATATTCTAGAAGTGACTGTAGTTTGGAGCAGGGCAGTAATGGCAGAGGTGATAAAAAGTGACTTGACTAAATATAAGCAGACCAATAAGAACTTGAAAGACTACATGTGAGATTTGAGAGAGTGAAATTTAAAATGAACCTGAATATTTTGGTGATATGTAAGAATTACTGCTAATTGTTTTAGGAGTGATGACAGTATTGTGCTTGTGCTTTTTTTTTTTAAGAGACATTATCACATTGAAATACTACTAATGAAATGATATGACATCCTGCTTCAAAAAAATATTGAAGGGGAAGAAGTGGGTGGAAGCAGAAATGAAGCAAAACTATCCATAAGTTGACAACTGAAGCTGGGTGGCAGAATAATATAACAAACCTACTTGTACTATCTACTTATGCATGTCTTTGAAATTTTCAATAACAAAAGTAAAAAGAAAATAAGGCCTCTAGGCTTTCTTCTGAGCAACTGGGTGAAGGTTGCACCATTTGTTGAGATGGGGAAGAGTTGTTTTGGTTTGGGGTTTTTTGGGGGTTGGGGTGTGGGTGGAGGTAATTAATCAAGAACTCTACTTTAAATTTGTTGAGTATGAGATACTACATAACTGACTAACCTTATTTGGAATCAGCCCTTCTGAAAGGTTGAATCTGATCTGATGAAAGACTTCTTTTATAGACTAAAGGAAAAATGGGGTTTCATTGTAAAGCAGGGAATATGTCCAAAGAGCAGAAGGTCCATGACTACTGAGCCACAATCCACAAGGTAAATTTTTCCAATGACTTGCGTGACTTCTTGCCTGCCATGTGCTCCTGTGATGTTCCATAACTCTAGGAGCACCATCTCTAACAATGCATGTAACAATCCACATTATAATTATGTTTGTGCGCCTCTCTCTCCTAATAGACTGTGAGATTTTTAAGGATTAAGGCCATGTTTTATCACTTTTATATCCACTGCATCTTGTAGAGTATTCAACATAATACTAGGCATGTAAATCATCATTTATTGAACAAATGAATGAATGGATCTTATGGCCTTTACAAGTGATTTTCCTTTTGTCTAAAGACCTCTAAATGCCCCCATCCCAGGAGACCCTGCCCTGTCATTGACTCCCTAATGCTTAATCACATTAACATTCTTGCCTCCTAGTATATTCCACCTAAGGTCTCTTTTCCATTGATCAATTACTCTGTATCAGTATCTAATTAGGCGGGGAAAATGTCAAACACCTTTTCAAGAGACTGATCTAGATGGTAACTGTACCATCTAGATCAACTAGTTGGGTCAGGATTTAATAATATGGGTAAACTGTTGAACCACTGTGTTGTATACCTGAAACCAATATAAGATTGTATATCAATGATACTTCAATTAAAAAAAGAGAGAGAGACTGATCTAAAAAGGAATAGATTGGCTTTACCTCTATCTCATCTCGGACTCCAACTGTAATACTGGTTGAGGGAGAAAGAGTTGAATTTAAATTTCAAAAGGCAAATGGTAACCCTGGTACTAAGACTCTCTGGAATAGCCTATTTCAGCTGGGTATCGGGGTATTCTGTGTATCACAAAAAATAACTGATGACTATTTTCTCAGTTCTCCTAAGGTGCACAGCTAGTACTATCCTAGACACATAGAAATGAAGTTAATTCATTCTCTCTCCCAGAACCTTGACTGAGGAGGAAGCTTAAAATAGCTATCACAAAGAAGAAAAAGTATTTCCTGGCATAAGGCATGATGAAGAGTTAAGTATAAAGCCTCTTTCAGAACCTATGTATTGTTTCTAAGAGACTTGCATTTTTAAAAAATGAAAGCGCTAACATCTAAGATCTCAGACTTGTTCAGTATATACTTGTAAAAATGTAGACAAATTAGGTCAGGCACACAGATATTTGGTTGTCAGAAGGCTATGTCTGAGTCCAAGCATATACAGAGAACTTTTTCTAGAACTCTAGTAATACATTGTTGAGCTTTTTTAAAACTCAGATATATATACTGACCTTTCTCTAAGAAAGAGGGGAAATAGGGAAATATAGTCATATATGCTATTTGTGTAATACTGGAAACAAATGAAAATGGTGCTTAAGGGAGTTAAGAGGGTAATAAGACTGATAGGAATAGGGGAAGAGGGGCTTCTTTTTTATATACCTTTTTCTGTTGTTGGATTTTTGAACCATTCAAATGCATCACCAAGTCAAAACTAACCTGTAATATACTATATTCTTTACTGAATCAATATTTTCTTTTTAATACCACTTTGCATCTTAAGAGCAATTTTATACCAAAAAATAGGCCAAATAGTCAGAAAAAAGAGAAAAATACTTTAGGTGATTACAAGAAACACCTAACTGTAATTAATATTAACAAGTACTTCAAAAAAAGAAAATAAAAAATACTATTGTCTAAATCAAACCCAGCCATGACTGTTTTTGAACAGCCTATAACTAAGAATGGTTTTTCAGCTTTAAAGGTATGTAAAGAAAATATGCAACAGGGACCTTATGTGGGCCACAAAGTCTAAAATGTTTACTATGTGGTCCTTCGTAGAAAACATTTGCTGAATCCTGGTCTGAACATTTTTTTATACCTTCTTGTTAAAGCAGCAGAGTATAAACTAGTCACCTTATACGTGCAGATGGTCAGTTCCCTCTTTCTGGTCTCGGTGTTTCTCTGCAGCAGTGTATTGCACAGCTGGAAAACCTGCTGCATGACAGCATCTTGTCGCAGGTCATCACGGCCCTTCAGAATGACCAAAGCACAAACAGACAAACACAGTTCATTCTACTATGAAATCACAGAGTCATCTGAAGACAGCAAAAGTCATTCAGATATCAGTCTGGGCATCTGTGCTCCTCTTAACAGTCTCTTAAGTAACAAAGACCTAATGCTGTTCTTTCATTTAGAGTACACTGTAACACTGTATAGGCAAACCTACTCAGAAAAAAGAAGTTTCCCCTTGCTGCTTTTACAATTAGACTAATTAAAACTCTACTTGAGAGCACGCTGCAAAATACCTGGGTGGGGCAGCACTGTTTCATCTCCACTACTTCCCAGCAAGGCCCAGAACTGGGAAACAGAATTAAGAGAGGGATAGTCCCTTTTGGGTACATTTAATACCACTAAGCGCAGTGCTTAGCCTCAGGATACTGAAACAATGGTCTTCACCTTGAACTATTCAAGAAAATAAGCAACAACCACCAAAATATTTTTCCCTAACAAGCAAGCTGATTGTTGACTTCATCATGTCTGTATGTGTTAAAAGTATTCTTTTATTTCAAGCAATTGTTGGAATAATGATGGTCTTTCAGAGACACAAAAAAAAAATGAGGAAAAGGGTTTTGCTTCTAGGAAATATGTTTCTGCTCTGTAAGTTTCCCATACTTGTGATTACTCAGAATAAAAATAAAGACCGAACTAAAGCAAGAAAATATCAACTACAGTTTTTCTTGGACTTCTTTCATTAACCCTCTAAGAACCACAGCACAGAAGGGAGGTCTCACCTTGACAAGCTGTCTCCTTTCCTTACCATCAGACCCCAAACAATCTATTATTTTTGGTAAATTTAAACCTCCTGCTAAACGAAATTCTGTTTTAAATGATTGTATAGTCACCAGATTTCCATATTCTCCTGTGGGGTCCACCTAATAAAAAGTGTAAATATGATAATAGGTCAGATATACTATTTATGTTAATAAAAAAAAGAATTATATGACAATTTTAGTATCAAACAGAGAAATGAATGACAATGTGCTACTGATTATGAACTGGAGTGATTACTTTCTGTTTAAATGAAAGAAAGATTTGACATTGGAAAACTTTAAAAAGTAATATAGGTAACACAATTTGCCTCCCTATTATCTCTTAATGAAAGTAGCATATACAAAATTATAGTAGTGTATTGAGATGAATTTTAGAAAAGCATAGAAAGGAAGTTTTCTAGGTTTTCACTGATAAATATGGCATTTTCAGGAAATATACAGCAAATAACTTTGCCACTATAGCTGGAAAGATAGCAGTTAATCCACATGATGCAGCTACATTTCCAATCAAATAAGTACAGATACTAAGCACTAAAACCTGCAAACTTGATAGAATTAAAATTATTATTTTCTAAACTATAAGCTTTATTCCTATATATATCCCTGCCCACATGCTATTTCTAACAACGAAATAATAAATTGTCCACAAAGTCTAATCATACCATGTATACTACAATTTATTACTATAATATATATCTTATTATTTAATACTATAACACATCACAGTGAACACATTCTAATGCATACAGAATTTTAAAAAACAGTATAGAATAATTATGAACTTTCTTGCCAAGTTAAAAATTAATCTTGGCATAAGAACATGGAATATTTCCTTCTTTTGGCCAATGAAGGTAACAGTCTACAGACCTTTATTAGAAAGATGAGCAACGTAAATCCGACAGCAAAAGAAAAGAAAGCAGGAGAGTCCTTTAAGTATTTGCCTTTGGCAAAGGGAATCTAATAAAGAAAAAAACCTCTAAGTTGAAACAAATGAAATGGTCAATATTTAACTAATTTTGACTATAAAAAAATCGCTTGAATGGTTTAACCTAATAAGGAGGAATTCAGTTTAACAGGAAAACTAAAACAATTAATGGCCAATTACCTTAATTTCCATAGTAGGTATAACAACATCTTCTAAATTCTTCAGTTTAGTAATTGGCTGGTCTGCTGGAATATTTATGCCTTCTATATAAAAAATAAAGGTTTTAGTGACAACTGCAAATTGAGGAACAACACTGAAGATGGAGGAGAACTCAGCAGATGCCATACATTCCAAACTGTAGTTAATCTGTGGCTCAGGTTCAGATTTAGAAATGATGACCCAGGCTTCAGGACACAATGTATCTCAGGGTCATAGCATAACAATGGTTATCATGGCTTACCAGTGAATTTGCAGGTTACCTAGCACTGGTAATTAAACCAGATTCCACCCGAGGGGCTAGGCTGAGCATCTTAAGATAATTATGTAACAGTTTGTATAGCACACAGATAATGTACTCCTTCCATATTACTATTAAATGTGACTGAAAGATGCGACAATATTCTTTGCTTAGAAAAACACCATGAGAAGTCTGTTATTTTAAAGTAGTAATTTAAATGTGAAGATGATCCTGAATCATGGTTTAAATGATTTTCAACAGAAACAGGATATGATGATTAAAGTTTTGGGAGATACTTATAAGTGTATACATATCATCAAATATTACTGCAACTTATAATTATTTGAACAGATAGAGCAAAAAGAGCGAAGGATCACATGCAAGGCATTCTAACACTGTCCTCTAACTTACGGCCAATATGATTTGGTATGGCCTTTCATTTTCAAGTCCTAGGGTACAGTGAATAACCAACATAATTTTAAGAAACCTTTGACCCTGAAAACTCTGTTACTCAGTTATTTTAATGGATTTGCCGCTATGAATTCTCTGCAACAAGTTTTTGTACCAGTGATTACCCAGAAAAATCAGATAATTAATTCAGTACTGTCACCTATTATCAGTTCCCACAAAAGATACTAAGTGAAAAAGTGACTGGGAGGTGTTGAAGCTATTAGATTAAAAATAGGGTTTTGGATCATGGGTGAATTGTAATCATCAGGACCTTCATATCTGTCATTAATATGTGTATGTGAGTTAAACAGATTTATGTATTAGGCTCTATAATTAATATACCCTTACAGGAAATAACACAGCAAGAAAACAACACTCATTCAGTCAAACACATACTTCTCTGAGTCTTCCAATGAGTGGCATCTAAGTTTGCTAGCATTATATAAGCATCACAAAGTGCCTCAACACTTCTGACCATCTGAGGTCTCCTACTTCTGATAGTACGTATTATTCTATGTGCAGCCTCCATTCGATCCTATTAATATAAAAAAAAACATTACATAAACAAATACCCAACAGTTAAACTGCTAGGAGTTATAGTAACAAAAGGAAAAATAATTTATGTGCATATCTAGACAATGGAAGGACTATAATCTGTCAGATAACAAACAAAACAGGCATCTTATGAATGAAATACATCAAAGGTATGAAACTCAAGGGTAAATGATTTGGGTCATTAAGAATCTATTTTTTCATTGCTCATTGCTATGAGAAAAAAATGTAAAAGTACTGCTGGTATCTCCTATGCTTTGAGAAATATTCAGGAATTTTGAACCAATTTTAGATGACATCCTAATAGCAAACAATTTACAGACTAAATACTATCAGCAACATACATTCTTAGAATCCCTGAGGCTTAAGAAAGGAAAATCCTGGGAAAAAAATGAATATCACAATTCAAAAAGTTTAATGTATATTTAATCCAAATACCTCATCAAGCTGAGAGCTTTGTTTAGGTGCATTTTTGGTGATTCTACTCCTTTTTGCTGCCTCTGGTTTGGTCAAAAATTCATCTTTGTTTGCATTTGCCAAGGCCAGTATAATAAACAAAGTATGATAAGGGTGATCCATGGAAATTCTAGAGATTAGCTGTCAGAACATCATGAATTATTAGTTTTAAGCAAACACACGCAAAAAAGAAAAATCCATTAACACTTTGCTTAACATTAAGATATGTGTTACTGGACTATATGCTGCAGTGGGCAGAGTGTGTGTGAGAGAGTGGTACATGAGGAGTAAGAGAGAGTAACTTATGTGGAATAAGAGGAAACAAAAGGAAATCTTTATTCCTGCCCTTACATAATAAATATGACTGACCAACATTTTTTTGTATTTCTATTTCCTAGAGTAGAACAATAGTATGTAATAATATAAAAGAAAGGCAATTCTGTTTTGATTTTCAGGTTTACTTACATTATTAAGAACTTCATGAAATCCTAGGCCTCCCATCATTTTGGTTCCCATTCTAGCAGCCAATTGATACATAAGAGGCAAATATTTATATGATGGAATCTTCATTCCATCTCTCTACCATGAAAAAAAAAATACAAAATTTAGAGACAAAGCATTTCAAACAGTCACACATCTAAGCAAATGAATTATTCTAAGACAAAATTCCTCTAATAGCACAACTGGTTGTTAATAAAACTTTACTAACTACATTTGTTTCCTTGTGATTTATCTTTCTGATGGGTATTCTAGATTGAGTCATCTATAAGTCTTAATCTTTGATTATAAATTTAGTTGTAGTCAGAAATGGAGTGCTTGGCACTGTTTATATTCCAGTGAATCCCAGTGAATACAAATGTGGATCTGAGGACTCCTGTGGTCTTGACTCCTGAGAAGTCAGTCTGTAATAAAATGGAAGAACTAAATCCCAGAAAAGAATAAAGCAGGGAGAAAAGACCACCTGGCATCATAGCTATTTAACTGCTTCCCAAATCTCCAAATCTAGCATTTTGAGCACTTCCCTGTGGTAACTACAGAGATACAAAGAAAGACTAACCTAAATTCTCTGTCTCTACATGAACCTGTATAATGGGAGCTAATTAAGTGTCTGTGTGTACAACACTGAACCAAGTGCCAGGGATACAAAGAAGTACAGAAAATCCATGACACCGAGGGGCTTGTGGCTAAGTTGTTAAAGCACAGGCTGGAATACTGGCTTGAGAAAGACTTGCCTTCATCATACCACTGACTTCAGAAACTCCAGAATTTTCAAGCCAGAGAGAACAAAGACGGAATATCCACAGATCATGTCCTTCTCCACTTAATAAACAATTGATGTAATTTTCAACTGCTTTACATAAGAAACGTTTGCGATCCTCTTTAAGTGCACGAAGCGCACGTTCATCCAGCTCCAGCTCTCGCTGAACCTTCACCGTGTATCTTGCATTGGATAATTAAAGTAAAACACAAATGCCATTAAATTTTTTAGAACTACTAAATCATAAATCATAAACAAATAAATGAAAAATCAGGTGTCCATCCCAAGGAAAAAGCAAAATTCTAAGCAAAACTTACATCTGTCTTAGATTTGTGCAACTTAAAAGCTATCCTAGGCAACTGAGGATGAAGTGGATTCATCCCAGGTATTTAGGTAACTTTATTCTCTACTTACACTAAAATGTACAAACCAAAGGCAGGCTTGAATAAAAGGTTTAATTACATCAAAATAGGTAACTCTTCACTATTTAATTTCAACATTGCTTCTAAATTATGATACCAACAAACAAACCAAAAAGGCAGAACAAAAAGTTAACATCCATGCGCTTTACAATGAACTTAGGACCAGAGCAAGATATATATATAACTATCTATACATATATAGTCACTGTATATTTGTATATCTTGTCAACTGTCACTTGTAGACACCTAATTACCTGTTGGTCTCAATTTTATGTTCCCTAAGAAGGCCCACTTCCTCTTTGGCCCTTTCCAGGAGAGCTTGCTTATTTTCAAATTCTGATGATTTCATGTAGTTTTCAATTCTCTGGTACTGAGTATCCGAGAACCGCGCTAATGAGAGAAATGCCTTCATTTTTCCATTTCTGAGCTCATCATTGCTTTCTCCTTCATAATTTCCAGCAACTTCCACTGCCTTCAAGAAAATATAATCCATGTATACTACATTTATAGATACTAAATACATCTAAAGATTCACTCCAGATCAAAGAAATACCCACACTGAAGTATGACTGATATATATGTATAAACCAAATTACACGAAATACAGTATTTTATTGACTTTTCAAAACAACTTTGACAGTGCAGAAATAACCAAAACAGCTAATATTAGTATAGAACTATGCAAAAACAAAGGACTATATAAAATTTAAAGACAATCGTATAATGCTTTTCATGTTACACTTACTTAGTGAGGTTAGCCATTTCCAAAACTAATTAAACTAAAGGAATAAGAGAAAAACAGGTCAAAAGGGGCCGGAGTACTGAAATCCTAGTCCTATTGTAGGGTGGTTGGGCTACAGATGAATAATAAAGGATACTTGCATATTCTGCAGTCAGCAATTTCTGTAGATTAATAAGTGGAGAAATGATCAGAAACAACTTGTTGAAAGAGGAGCTGGTGTTAGGGGGTAGAAAGAAGACACATTTGAGCTTACTTTTAAAATACACTCCTTTTGTAACATTCTGTTTGATTCTGTCCTAAAGATTATATGGAGCTACAACAGTAATGAAAAGGTCAAGTATATTCATGCTAAATGACTCTGACAAGCATTGCTAGAAAATCTTACCTTTTCTAGGTAAGTCTCCATGATGGCCGCAGGATTTTCCAAGCAAGTCTCTGCTAACCAGGTGCCACAAATCCTCAGACATTCTGTGTGCATAAGTTTTAGATTGGGATCATTCTGTATATGAAAAGCAAAATATTCAAATGTAATTCATATCATGACTATATAAAAATATCTCCCATACAAGGGAAAAAAGCAGGTTAAAAATGTTTTTACTTATCACCTTTCTCCATACCACTATTTTAATAATTCCAAGTATGTAAGTTTATGAAATAATCATCCCCTACTGTTTTTATTATTATTTCTATTATTGGAGCAGCTTACAATTGTTGAATACTTGCATATATACCAGGCACTTCCCAGTAGCCTTACATATATTACTTCGTTTAATCCTCACAAGAACGCTATGGAGTGAGGACTGTTATTATTTTTAGTTTTCAGACTAGAAAACTAAAACTGAGGCACACAGAGGGTAGGTAACTGAAGCCAACTTTACTCCAGGGCTCATATTGTTAAGCAATATTTAAATATTATGTTGGTGTCCATGTTTTAGGATAATGATGAATTTTCTAATATTGGACAACATCATACAAATGCTCAACACTGAAAGCGTTATAAGCTGACATTCACTCAATAGGTGTCAGAAGGACATCAAGGTGGCCAAACCTTTAAACATTTCATGATTCCTACATATGCCTCTACTTTGTCCACTATACGCTACAGAGTTAAGCAACCAAGTTTTTAATAACTAATAAATGTAAGATAACATATTATATTTTCAAAGTATTTGGACAACCTAATTATCCCAACCTGCTTTTCTTTAACTTTTGTTCTCTCATGCATTTGCCCTTTCATATTGTTTTTATTTATTTCAAACTTAACAGTAGCTCTTTCATGTTTGTTTCCCACTTTTCTTAAATTTTATACAAAGTTAAATAAAAAAGCTTGACATTGGGATAAATTAATCTATCACAAGATGGGCCAACAGAATTGCTGTAAATAGGGAAAATGAATACTTTCTGAACTTCTTTTGCAAATATTAATTTTCCAGACTCTATTACAATTCCTTGTTCATGAAGCAGTCATTTTAAGGCTTTAATAAAATCTTGGATTTACTAAAAATATTTTAAAACATAGTAATTTTTTTTATAACAGTAAAATACTAATTTCAGCCAATAAAGTGAACCTTGGTACAACTGGCATCCAACTTCTTGATCATTTGCTTGAGAATACTCAGGGCAAGACTCTGCTCCTTTTTTGCCCAAAATACTTGCGCTTCCTCCAGCTGCCACTGAGAGACTCCACAACTAGCTGACTTACACTGTTTAATGTGAAATATTGCTCTTTCAGGGAGCTGAAAAGGAAAATGACATACAGGAATAAATACTTAAACTATTACTTCTACTACCACTAACAATAATAATGAAAGTAGTAACTACTATTCATTGAGGGCTTGACTATTTGTCAGGACTGTCTTAAGTACATCTCTACCTGTCTTCTCCAAGCCATGTCTGCCTGTCTGCTTTCCACATATATATGTATGTGTATGTGTGCATGTGCATGCCCCCATATACATAAAATCATTTAATTGCTATCAGTATAAATTAGGTATCTTCTCATTTCACAATCAGGAAATTGAGGCTTAAAGGAGGTCAAGGCTTAAATTAAACTCAGGTCTAACACCAAAATGGGAAATCTTAATGTTGCTATGCAATATCTTAATAGTGACCTTTGTCTCTCAATGACATTTCCTTCTTATTCACGCTTTCTACTTTCTGGGTAACAAAAGGAAAAGTCAAGAGGTGATGAGATAACACAGCTTTAAATCCTATTACCTGAGTGTTTTTGAAAGTTCGGGCTAGTGTGGAGAGTTCTACGAGGTGTTTGGTAAGAATGTCCTCGAAACACTCTCGTTGAGAGCTCTCCATTTCCTTTTCCATCAGGATCTCCAGAATGACTGTGCGCAGAGTCATAATAGGCTCCTGAAAACTGAAATCACTGTCTTTGAGAAGCTGGGAGTGTTTTTGCCACTTCATGTATATTTCTGAGGGTTGTCTATCTGTGACTGATCTGAAAGCAAATTCACAGGATACACGTAAGAGAAGTGAAAAAACAAAATGCTATTATGCAAGTTTTAAACTTAAGATATAATATGATGGAGTTTTTTCAGTAACAAGACTAGAACTTCTAACTAATCTGAAGTAAAGATAAAAGTTTAGAAAAACTACAAAACGCTCAGACCTCTGAGGGTCAGCAGAAGCCACAAATGAACATTTTAAAAGATTTAAAAAATACTCTTCAACCTCGCAAAAAGCAGCATTTATAAATAAATATTCTTCTGAAATGAGCACATATTATCAGGCTTGTCACACAGAATGCCTGCATCTCTAGACCTGTGGTAAAAGAGGACATGCAGCCAAGAAATGAAGTAAACTTCATAGTTACCTAGTGTGCCAACCAGGCAAAGGGGTTGACTTTATACATAATTGCAGCTGAGCTGTTAAAGAAATCACAGACTCGTGAAGGAAATTCAGGCAGCTGGCAAATGTTTCATTTACCAACATTATTTATCAAAGGAAGAGAAAATGTGTATCATACAGTTTATAGGGACAGTTGCTTCCCAGATGCTCAAACTAAGCAACACCATCCAATCCTTCAGGACAACTGTACTGAGAGAAATCAGCATGAAGGAAGGAGGCTAAAGGACAGGATGATGACGAGGAAATGGAAGCTCTTCCAGTCGCTTGATAAAGAAGGGAGCAGTCACACAAACTCACAGGAACCCAAACTTTAATTCCTCCCCAAATGACAGAGCAGCAAGTATCAAACTTTTTAATCTTGGAACCCCTTTACACTCATACAAATTAGTGACGATCTCAAAGTATGTTTTCATTTGATTATACATAAAGACATTTACCATAAAAGAAACTAAAACAGAGAAAAATATGTATTATTTAAAAATAATAAATCTGTTATATGTCATAAATAACATTTTTCATGAAAAATAACTAAACTTCCCAAAATAACATTTAGTGAGAACAATGGCACTGTTTGGCATGCCTGCAAATATCTCTGATGTCTGGTGTAATAGAGATAGCTGAATTCTCACTGTTGCTTCTGCACGGGTTTACTGTGTAGGATGCCCTGGCCGAGGTACATGAACAAAGTCTACCCTCTTGCAGATCTGAGGGAGGAGCCTGCTTAGAGCCTTTTCAGGTAGTTGTGGATATTTCTCTCTGATACCTCACTAAAACTCCACTGAACCTCATGAAAGAAAAAGGAAGTGACATCTTGCTCTAAGTGTAAGGACACCTTTGATCTCACAGACTCCCGAGAGGACCTCGGGGGCTCCGGGGACCCCCACGCCGCACCAGGAGAACTGTGGCCCTGCCGCACACGTGTCTGTTCACCAGCTCCTCCGACATGGTCCCTCCGCCTCTCTTCCTTATCATTCCCTACCAGACAAAGGGCCAGTATTACTCTTCAGGGGTTTCTTTTTTTTTTTTCAGAGGTTTCTTAAGCAATTCTGTCTTCTGTTTAAAGATATTTTTTATTCAGAGTAAAAGTTCCTGATTTCTGGCAGTAAGAACTATCAAAATACTTATTAATGAAAGCAAAAGCAATT
Source organism: Manis javanica (assembly GCF_040802235.1). Classification (NCBI taxonomy): domain Eukaryota; kingdom Metazoa; phylum Chordata; class Mammalia; order Pholidota; family Manidae; genus Manis; species Manis javanica. The sequence continues at coordinate 113,601,990 of NC_133161.1, forward strand.
TTATTCCCTTATTCTCTAGTTAAGATGACTCACATTAATGGTTTTGTCTTCCATTATCTATGCAATTTTGAAAAAAAAAATTTACTAATTCTAGAATTTCATTCTCCTTTCTACTTATAAAGCATATTCCAAGCTTTATGGTAGCATAAAGTATAGTGATCTTAGTAATTTTATACCCTCTTTTGGTAATACAATGACTCAGAATGACAGGTCTCAAGGAGGCTCTAGAGACCATCAAACATAAATTCTCCATTTCAGAAATAAGGAAAATGAGGCCCAAAGAGATCAAGTCTTTCTCAGGGTAACAAATTCCAAAGTTAGATCCACTACCCTGAATAAATGTTTTATCTCATTTCCAGTATTTCCAGGTCACTTCCTTCTCACCATTATAAGATGTAATCTCCACTAAGCACCTACTCCAAATTCACTGACAGTCACTGAATAAAGACCACTGAATGATTACTAAGAATCAGTTACCAGGAAAAAGCACTGGGATACAACAGTAAACTAGAGAGTGGGTCCCACTTTTAGAAGCTTCTCATATCCTTGACAGAATATACACAAAATGATACTAACACCAATGCAGTGCTAAAACAGAATGGAGTATAATGTGTTATGGCAAAAAACATGAGGAAATAATTTTATCTAGACTAGAACAGGGAAAAAACTATAAAAAAACACAATACAGCTAAATTTTAAAAACTTGAATTTTAACAATGAATAATTTTGAACATGTTTATTTTAATAAGAGCACAATCCACTCAATATATTTATTTATTTATTAAGGTATCATTGACATACAATCTTACGAAGGTTTCACGAGAGCAACACTGTGGTCACTACATTCACCCCCATCTTACTGCAGTCACTGTCCATCAGCACAGCAAGATGCCATAGAGTCACTAGGTCACTAGTCTTCTCTGTGCTGCACCGCCTTCCCCGTGACCCCCCCTCCCCCGCTTACGTGTTAAATCCTACGCCCTTTAATCCCCTTCTCCCTCTCTCCCCAACCCTTTCCCTTTGGTAACAGCTAGTCACTTATCTTTTTGTTAAAGGGAATACCTTAAGTGTAGCTACCATCTGTCACCATTCAAAGTTATTACAGTATTACTGACTATATTCCCTGTGCTGTACTTTTCATCCCAGTAACTTATTTTATCACTGGAAGTTTGTACTTTCCAACCCCTTCAACTATTTCACCCATACCCCCCAAATCCTCCCCTCTGGCAACCACCAATTTATTTTCTGTATTTGAGTCTATTTTTGTTTTTTTGTAGTTTATAGTTTAGATTCCACATATGAAACACATATATTTGTCTTTTTATGTCTGGCTTATCTCAATACCCTCTAGGTCCATCCATGTTGTTGTAAACGGCAAGATTTTACTCATTTTTATGGCTGTTGTATATTGTGTGTGTGTGTGTATATATACACATTGTGTGTGTATATATATATATATGCATTTCTATATGTATACATATACACCATGTCTTCTTTATCCATTCATCTACTGAGGGTCACTTAGGTTGCTTCCGTATCTGTTACAACACTTCTTATTTCTTGTCATTTTGATACCTCCCATTCTAACTGGTGTAAAGTGATATTTCATTGTGGATAATTTAAATCTTCATAAAAGGAAAGAAAAAAACCTACTGCTGGTCTCTATTTTTATTTTTCAAAGTGACTGTTGGTAACAGAAAAACTGTACTTGAGGATTACAAGGTCATATGAATCACATACCTTGAGAAAAGCTCCCCAATGTTTTCAAGCTCTCCAATGGCCTGCAATCTGCTAAGTGTGGGGTAGAGAGAATACACAGACTCGAGGCTGTCCTTACACAACTCTTCCACTTCCTTTACTCTAGTGGCAAAAAAGACAAAAAATACTTTGAAAAATAAGAAGAGGTTTTCAGGAAGTTCAAAGTTCAAATTCGTTATTAAAGAGCTGTCATTCTAGGCTTTGATGTTGATCTGGGCCTACTAATTCACAAGCACCAGCAGAATACAGATGAACTAAAGTAAGTCTTGAAATCATACAGAACTAGATCTAAATCCTACTTTTGCCAATTATGGCAATGTAACATTGGGCACACTATTGGATTCTTCTGGACCTTTTTTCACCTCCAGGATTAGTTTAAAGATTAGAGAACACATGGAAAGAGAATAATAAAGTGGCTAGAATATAAAAAGCACTTAGATGGTAGCAAATATTATTTCTGTAATTAAAATACAGTATTTAATAGGTCACTACTATTAAACAAAAAACAGTGAGTTACATTTGTTCAGCCTGTTACAGTTAAGCACTTTCTTGTGCATTATCTCATTTGTGCCTCATAACAAGGCTTTGAGTACTGAGCATTAGTCACCACTTTATAGAAAGAGCACTAGTGTTAAAAGAGAAAAATATCACACAACTACTCAGGGAGACAGGGTGAAAACTTTCAGTATACTGGCGCAGGAAGAGAGCAAAAGAGTGGGAAATCAACAAGTCTTTCCTGAGGGTTCAGCATAAAGAACAGACCTGGGGTTCCAAAGGGAATTTCCTTTTTTAAAAGGAATAATATAAATTTTTTTTAGCATGATATATTCATTTTTGAAAATGTTCTTTTTCTTTTTTTAATTAAAGTATCATTGGTATACAATCTTAATATGCTTTCACATAAACAACACTGTGGAGGAAAGAATATATTTGAACCACATACATAAAGAAAAAGGTATTACGTATGTAAAAATGTAACAATTTATGTTGAGTACTAACATATGAGCATGCTCCTACATCTAAAAGAAACAAATAAAAGGTAACTATTAGTACTATTTATGTTATATGACTGTATGTGTGTGTATACATACATGCTTATATATATTTATTTGACAAATGTACATTAAAGAATTCTCTAATTTAAAACATGGAAAATACTGTTTCAAGATACAGAAAATATGTCAAGATAGGCAAATCCACAGTTCTTATGAAAACACGGTTGCAGAGCATAAACTCATCTGACTATCCAATTTCAGATGTGTTAAAGCTATAAAATGGTTAATAACTGTATATTGCCTCTTCCTTTTGCACCGTTTGAATTTCAACACTGATTGGGTGAATTATTTATTACACAGGGTTTTTTTTGAGAGGAGGGCAGGAATGACAAGGAAACAGTCTCACCATGGCCACCAAGTCTTATCTATTCACCAGTGTAAATCCTTACATTGAAATTATTCATCAATTTTTCAAAAAAAAGAAGACACGACATTAACTGTTAAAATACAATAACTCTTTGTTTTTATAATACCTGGCATACTTGAGACTCTCATAAAATGTAGAGAATTCTCTATCTCTTAGAGACTGCAGAGCATTATACAATGATTCGTGGTAACTGGTTCCTTCTATTCCTTTGCTGTGAGATAATTTTTAAAATGAAAAATACATTTAAAAACAGAATATGCATACATAAAGAATTTCACCAGAAGATAAAATCTGAACACTAAAATTAAGATTTTTCCATTTAAAAATGCATCTCTAGAAATTCGATAAGAAATACAAAGTATTTTGTTAGTTATTTAAATTCCTCAAGCAGAAGTACATTTCTCAGATATTTTGCCTAGTTCTAAGTATGCTATATTCTCATATATTTATTCAATGAACACTTAATATATCCCAAGCACTAGGTATGAGGTTCTACATGCTCAGAATCCATCAGTGGACAAGTCACATCAGGTCATTATTCTTACGAAGTTAATGTTGTGGTTTGGAGCAGATTAAGAAAAGTATCAAGTCAGTGGCAAGGAACATGCAGAGAATTAAAATAGAATAAAAAGTAGAATGACTGAGTAGCTACTTAAGAATGGTTGATAAGGAAAGGTTTCTCTGAGATGTGACATTATTAAACCAGAGTCTGAAATGACAAGAAACCATGCATATAATAACAGGGAAAAAAGAAGATACATTTAAAGCCTATAGGTAGGAACAGGTTAGTCTGATGGAAAAACATGGAGAAGGTCTATGTGGCTGAAATGTAGTAGGCAAAAGGAAAAATATGGTGATTTATAGAAGCAAGCTCATAGGATAAAATGCTTTAAAAATATGAATGCATATCTCTAATTTTACAGCAATCTAATTAGTCTGAAATTTGAAAGATACTTCATTAGTGAAAACCTTTTTTCCTCTGGTGGTAATTAAATACACACTTAACATTTAATTTTTTGCTATTTATATAATCAAGACATTTTACATAAATACAAATCCTTCATTAAATTAGGGGTTTGGCTTTTCATTCAGAAAACATGGTGACCTTTCATATATGTTATAAACATTACCCTATGTTAATGACTTAGTAGTATTTTTTATAAAAGAATATATTTCATGAAGATAAGCAGTCTTTTGTGTACCATCCAGTCAACAGAAGTGCTATCTGATTAACTCAAATGTCTCCATCAGGGATTGGGAAGGGGGGTACTTGTATTCTTTTTTTGGATTTATAAACAATAAGCAAGAAGATTCCCATGAGAAAATACATTTTATATCTATTTTCAAGTATATCTTGAGGGTAGGAGTGGAGTTGCCTTAACGGACAAAAAAAGAGTGAAATTCAGGCCTCGGTACGTTAACTGCTTATTGCTATCTTATCTTAGCATTTAGGCATTAACTAGTTTGCATCACCTACAAAACATAAAAAACAAATCCTGTTACTTTTACAGAGCATGAGAAAAAGTTTATTGCTTATAACTAGGAGAAATAGGCAAAAAAATATATATATATCAAAAGTTCTTACTTGACAGAAATGCAGTGGTCCCACTGCATATTCCTCCAGGCTGCTTGGTAATGAAGTTCCTGTAGTTCAGCAGACCACTCTTTATTTTTATGATCTAATCCTTTTAAGTACATAGAAAGAATATGGCAGAGTCCCAGATTCTGCAAGGCCTGAGCAGAAGTTTAATAAAAAAGAATAGCAAACATGACAAGTAACTTAAAACAATTTTAGTAGTTCACAATATATCACTTAAAATACCATAATATTGTTTAGTATGTTCCCACAAAACACAAAGAGCTCAAAGGACTCAAATATTTGACGGAAGAATGACTGAGGAATATTAGCCATAACAGAAATGATAGCTTCTGACACCAATTCTAGTGCAAACTATGAGAAATAATTTATAAGAGATTTTCCATGTTAAGGACTTAATTAACTACCAGACACACTGTACACAGTTAGGAAATGTCTTCTTACTGTTAACTAACAAGATTATGATCAAATCCACACTACCTTTTAGGTTAGTAACCTGTCGAATTTACCTGTGTATCCCTCCAAGTTTTTAGCCCAATGCCTGAAAGACTGGAAACTTTCAGTCTTATCTCTAGAGTTTATCTGGCTGTGTAAAGACTCCACTGACATACTGAAATAATCTTAGCACTACACAAGTAGTGCTTTACCAAAGTAGAAATAGCACATACCTGAATTATTCCTGCGTGGCGTGTTGAGGAGGCGATTGTTGTCTCAAGGTCATACGTTACTAGGGCTTTCCCCCACATTGCTTCATGTTCATATGTTTGTAGTCTACAATTGAAGATTTTCAAAACACCTTTGAGTTGTACATGCATGTAACTCCCTCACAAGTAGAATTAGTACACCATTATTTACAAAAATGCAATTTACCTAGTAAGAGGTTGTAGCATTTTCCCTCCACCACAGCCATAAAGACTATCTGGCTCTCCTATACTTCTGTAGATTTCTAAGAGTAGATCCTACAAAAATGGAAACCACAAAAATTAGGAGAAAAAAAATCACCTTAGGAAGTTAGCAAATTGGATTATATCAATACCTACATGTGACTGCCAACTCTAAAATGTTATGCTATAAAAGTAAAATATGATATTGAAATATCTACTAAAGAATCAGCAACACAGCAAACTGATCCCAGACAACAGAATGGTTGTGATTACCTAAGAATTGCCAACCATTTTCTGAATTACGTAAGAAATAAAACCTAACCTACAGGATTTTAAAACATGCAACAATAATCATAAAAACAAAAACCCTATCAACAGCTACACTGTACATGGGAAAATGATGTTCTTGAAAAAACTGAATTTGGTAAATTGGTCATGAGTTTTTTCTGAAAGAAAATTCAAAATTGCATTATTCCACAATTGGTAAAATGTGATATGGATAAAGAAATGCTTTGAAGACTCAAATTTTTGTTACAAAATTTACATAGGAAAGATGCTTGTTTAAATTGATGCTGATTAAAACCATCTTAGTAAAACAAAAAATGAAATAGAAAAAAATAGAAAATTGACTAGGTTAAAAAACTGTATCACTTAGAAAACTGAAAAAGCAATTTAAAAGTCATAATGGTGCTTGCTCCAGAGAGTATTTTCTAAATAAAAATCATTGATGCTGACATAATTCTACAATTCTAGTTTATTCTGTTCATAAGTCTGAAATCATGCCCTCCATTTTGGACCATTCAGTACCTAAGCCTACCACGGGGACTGGTACACAAAAGATATTCCAAAAACTCAATAAAAAAGCGTAAGACTATAAAGAGACAAAAAAGGGAAAGTAAAAAATCAGGAGAATGGGATCAAAAAGGTACACAAAACATAATTCAAGCAAGGCATGGTTGACGGACAAAATCAGGTGGAAAAAGTCATCCCAGCATACTCAGCCCATGTTAATGAAAATTAAGAGAAGATACTGACTGAAAGGTACCTAGCAGACTTTAACATAAAGTTTAGGGGTGACATTCTCAAGTGCTAACTCAGTAGAAAGACAGGAAGAGAAAGAAGTGGAGATAGCAAAGACAGACAACTCTTTATAAAGTTTGGCTGTAAAGGAAAAAGAGAGAAAAAGGATGATATTTAAGAGAAAACAAGAGAAGCAATAAATGGTTTTGTGTTAGTTTGAAGGAGAATATTTCAGTAGGAGAAGTGTGGAAATAAATATGCTGAGAGGGAGCACAGCACAATGAAAAATAAATTTTCTGAGAAAGAGTTGATGAAAAACAACACACTGGAAAGATCAGTCTTGGACAGAAGGAGAAACTGTTTCTCTACTTTAATATGAGGAAAGGTTACAATGAAGCAGGCGCAGGCAGGTTTCCACGTCCAATAGTGGGATGTGATACCAGGCAAGCTGAAAGCAAAAGCAGAGAGAAAAGACCAGAGGTTTAAGCAAAGGTAGAGTAGAAGTTGTTATTTCACAGGAATGAACTGACTAAAGAAATTTAGAATGGACCAATTTAAAACAGACATTAAAAATTTTATACAGGACCGGCTTAAAGATGGCAGCATGAGAGGTGAAACAGAGACCTCCTCCCATAACCACATATAATATGAAAATATAGCAAATACATCTACTCCTAAAAGAGCAACAGGAAAGAAGGCTGCAACAGACTGCCTGCTGGGGAAAAGAGCAGACCTCACGGAAAAGGGTAAAGTGCCAAAACCGTGATTCAGGAGGACCCAAGCCCTAACCGCACCCCAGCTGAGCAGTGGGAGTAAAAGAAACGAAGCACAGATGGGTGGAGGCCAAGGACTGCTGAACTCCCAGCTCTGGAGATCTGCTCTGGGAGGACGAACCTACATTACATGGTGCTCTGGGGATCAGCAGGGTTGGACAGCTAATAATGGCAGAATACTTGGAGAGACTGAGATTCCAGCTCCTTGTGAAGAACAGGCTCCCACAATAAGACGCTCTGTGACAAAAGACAGGTGGGCACTCTGAGAGACTTCCACAGCTAGAGGGTTGCTACAGGGGCAAGGATTGCACAGAGCTTGCTGCTCAGGAGAAAGGACAGGGGGAAAAGATTGTCACAATGCATTCAGCCCAGCAGGTTGGAACTTTCAGGAGCATCAGGTGCTCCATCCCCATGTCTGGCAACATAGCTCTGAGGCACCTCACCATGATATGCAGCCTGATGCTCCTTCCTCCCGGCCAGCAGTGGCTTGCAAACCTGCTACCACTGCCACTGCGCCATGCCAGAAAGAGGATGGCCCTGCATATGGCAGCTACAAGACAGAGCATAAAGCCCCTCCTTATGCAGTAGGCCCACTGGCGCTGGCAGTGGTGGCAATCACTGCAGCTGGGAAGCAGGAAAGAGCACTTTCCCACCAGCAGGCACCATTGTGGCTCACCTGCAACACCCGCCATTGCTCAAGGCAGCCAGAGAGCAGCCCCACCCATAGCACCTATGGGGACCTATCGAAGAAGCTGCTCCTACATGTGCAGCTCATTGGCCGTAACAGTGAAGCCAGGCACTACAACCGGGAAACAGGAAGGAGCTCTCTTCTCCAGGCAGGCACCAGCACCACTCGCCTGTGATACCTGCCATCACCCCATGGGTGGAGCAGCTCCAAGGAGTAGAGCTTCTGGACACTAGAGGGTGTCGCCTACACCATGTTATTACTACAAATAGGAAATGTGAAAAGAACCTAGTACAAAGCAAAATCTCACAAACACCAGAAAGAGGACCAATTAAAACTGAACTCACTGATTTCCTGAAAAAGATTTCAAAATAAAAATCATAAACATGCTCACGGAGCTACAGAGAAATATTCAACACCTCAGGGAGGAATTCAAGAAAGACACAGAAACTGAAAAATACAGTGTCTGAAATGAAACATACAATGGAGGAATTTAAAAGCAGATGAGATGACATAGAGGAGATGGTAAATGAAATAGAAATTAGAGAACAGGAATACAAAGAAGCTCAGGCACAGAGAGAAAAAAGGATCTCTAGGATATATTAAGAGAACTGTGTGCACAATCCAACAAGAATAATATTCACATTATAGGGGTACCAGAAGAACAGAGAGAAAAGGGGATAGAAAGTATCTTTGAGGAGGTAATTATTAAAAACTTCCCCAATCTGGGAAAGGAGATACTCTCTGAGGCCACGGAGGTGCACAGATTGCCCAACATAAGGGACCCAAGGAAGACAAGATCAAGATACATAATAATTAAAAAGGCAAAGATTAGGGATAAGGACAGAGTATTAAAAGCAGCGAGAGAGAGAAAAAATATCACCTACAAAGGAAAACCCATCAGGCTATCACCAGACTTCTCAACAAAAACCTTACATGCAAGAAGGGAGGGGCATGATACATTTAATGACATGAAACACAAGGGCCTCAAATCAAAGAATACTCTACCTGGCAAGATTATCATTTAAATTTGAAGGAGGAATTAAACAGTTTCTAGGTAAGCAAAAGTTGAGAGAATTTACCTCCTACAAATCATCTCTACAGTGTATTTTGGAGGGACTATAGATGGCAGAGCTCCTAAGACTAAACAGCTGTCACCAGAGGAAATAAAACCACAGTAAAGAAAGTAGAACAGTTAACTACTAAACAGATGCAAAATCAAATCAGTTACCCACATAGTCAGTCAAGGGATAGACAAAGAGTACAGAATATGATACAGAATAGGAAGAAAAAGGAGGAAAAAAAACCCTTTAGATTGTGTTTGTAATAGCATACTAAGAGAGTTAAACTAGACTCTTAGATAGTAAGGTAATTACCCTTGAACCTTTGGGAACCACAAATCTAAAGCCTGCAATGGCAATAATTACATACCTATCAATAATCAAACTAAATGTAAATGGTTTGAATGCACCAATCAAAAGACATGGAGTCACTGAATAGATAAAAAAACAAGACCCGTCTATATGCTGCCCACAAGAGACTCACTTCAAACCCAAAGACATACACTGAGTAAAAGTGAAGGGATGGAAAAAGAAACTTCATGCAACTAATAGGGAGAAAAAAGCAGGCATTACAGTACTTGTATCAGACAAAATAGACTTCAAAACAAAGAAAGTCACAAGAGACAAAGGACCCTACCTAATGAGAAACGTGTCAGTCCAACAAGAGGATATAACCATTATAAATATCTATGCACCCAACATAGGAACACCTATATATGCAAAACAAACACTAAGAGAATTGGAGGGGGAAACAGAATGCAAAGCATTCATTTTAGGAGACTTCAACACACCACTCACTCCAAAGGAGAGATCAACCAGACAGAAAATAAGTAAGGAGACAGAGGCACTGAACAACACATTAATTAGAACAGATGGACCTAATAGACATCTATAGAATATTAAACCCAAAAGCAGCAGGACACACATTATTCTCAAGTGCACATGGGACATTTTCAAGAATAGATCATATACTAGGCGACAAAAAGAGCCTCGGTAAATTCAAAAGGACTAAAATTGTATCAACCAGAATCTCAGACCACAAAGGTATGAAACTAGAAATAAATTATGCAAAGAAAACAAAAAGACCCACAAAAACATGGAAGCTTAACAACATGCTCCTAAATGATCAATGGATCAATGACCAAATAAAAATAGAGATCAAGCAATATATGGAGACAAAAGACAACAGTAAGTCAACACTTAGCAGCGAAGGCCACGCTAAGAGAGAAGTAGGTTGCCAAACAGGCCTACCTCAGGAAAGAAGAACACTCCCATATGAATGGTTTACACTCACAATTAATGAAACTAGAAAACGAAGAACAAATGAGGCCTAAATTCAGTAGAAGGTAGGACATAATAAGGATTAGAGCAGAAATAAATAAAATCATGAAGAATAAAACAACAGAAACAATCAATGAAAGCAGGAGCTAGTTCTTGAGAAAATAAAGAAAACAGATAAACCCCTAGCCAGACTTATCAAGAAAAAAAGAGAGTCTACACATATAAACAGAATCAGAAATGAGAAAGGACAAATTACTACGGATACCACCAAAACACAAAGAATTATTAGAGAATACTATGAAAAATTATATGCTAACAAATTGGATAACTTAGAAGAAATGGACAACTTTCTAGAAAAATACAACCTTCCAAGGCTGACCCAGAAGAAGTGGAAAATCTGAACACACCAATTACCAGCAACAAAATTGAACTGGTGATCACAAAACTACCTAAGAACAAAACCCCTCAACCAGATGGCTTCACCACTGAATTTTATCAAACATTTGATGAATACCTAACACCAATCCTCCTTAAAGTTTTCCAAAAACTAGAAGAGGAGGGAATATTTCCCAACTCATTCTATGAAGCCAGCATCACTCTAATACTAAAACCAGGCAAAGACACCACAAAGAAAGGAAACTACATACCAATACCAAAATACTCAACAAAATATTAGCAAACCAAATTCAAAAACACATAAAGAGGTTCATCCATCATGATCAGGTGGGATTCATTCCAGGGATGCAAAGATTGTACAGCATTTGAAAATCCATCAACATCATTCATTATATCAATAAAAAAGGACAAAAATCACATGGTCATCTCCATAGATGCTGAAAAAGCACTTGACAAAATTCAACACCCATTCATAATAAAAATTCTCAACAAAATGGGTAGAGAGGGCAATTACCTCAAAATAATAAAGGCCATGTATGACAAACCCACAGCCAAAACATACTTAACAGTGAGAAGCTGAAAGCTTTTCCTTTAAGATTGGGAACAAGACAAGGATACCCGTTCTCCCCACTTTTATTCACCTTAGTTCTGGAGGTCCTAGACACAGAAGACAACACCTAGAAATAAAGGGCATCAAGTTTGGCTAGAAAGAAGTTAAACTGTCACTGTTGCAGATGACATGATATTGTACATAAAAAACCCTAAAGAATCCACTCCAAAGCTGCTAGATCTAATATCTGAATTCAGCAAAGTTGCAGGATACAAAATTAATACACAGAAATCTGTTGCATCCCTATACCCTAATGATAAACTAGCAGAAAGAGAAATCAGGAAAACAATTCAATTCACAATTACATCAAAAAGAATAAAATACCTAGGAATAAACCTAACCAAGGAGGTGGAAGACCTATACCCTGAAAACTACAAGACACTCATGAGAGAAATGAAAGAAGACACCAATAAATGGAAATATATCCCATGCTCTTGGGTAGGAAGAATTAATATTGTCAAAATGGCCATCCTGCCTAAAGCAATCTACAGATTCAATGCAATCCCTACCAAAATACCAACAGCATTCCTCAACGAACTAGAGAAATTAGTTCTAAAATTCATATGGAACCACAAAAGATCTGGAATAGCCAAAGCAATCCTGAGAAGGATGAAAATAGCTGGGGGAATTACACTATTACACTCCCTGACTTCAAGCTCTAGTACAAAGCCATAGTAATCAAGAAAATTTGGTTCTGGCACAAGAACAGACCCATAGGTTAATGGAATAGACCCATAGACCAATGGAACAGAATAGAGAGTCCAGATATTAACCCAAGCATATATGGTCAGTTAATATACAATAAAGGAGCCATGGATATACAATGGGGAAATGACAGTCTCTTCAACAACTGGTGTTGGCAATACTGGACAGTTACATGCAAGAGAATGAAACTGGAACACATCAAACAACAAATGCTGGTTTGGGTGTAGAGAAAGGGGTACCCTCCTACAGTGTTATTGGAAATGTAAATTAGTTCAACCATTGTGGAAAGCAAAAACGAAAAAGAAAGGTGGAGGTTGTCAATTGGACTATAGGAACTAAAGAGATACAACAAAATGTAAGGAGTGAACTTTAATTAGATCTTTATTGGAAGCAGTTAGGGGAATACATTTCTGAGACTCTTGGGAAATTTTAAATTATGGCTTAGATATTTGATAATTTAATGATTTAATTTTTCTGAACTATGATATGACTGGTTATATAAGAGCCTTATTCTTAGGAAATGCTTGGTTAATTTTCAGTGGGTGAAATGTCATTACATATGTAACTCAAAATCACATGGTTCAGCAAAATATATATCATATCAATATATGAACACCTGTTTAATTGAGGTGGTGGTATATAATCTTGTAAATTTGTTTTTGTTTGAAACTTTTCGAAATAAAAATTTGGAGGAAAATAAATTATCACAAATAATAGGTTACATAATATTTACCTGTAAACTTATTCCAGTTTCTTCTTTGCTTTTTTCACTCAAAGTAGAAATAGTTGGACTTTCGCTTCCTTCTTCAAATGCAAGATTTCTGTTTGTCACAAGAGCATTTCTTTTCATGAAAATATACTATTTTGAAGTTGGTTAATACATATACTACAGACTTTGCCAAAAAAGCTAACAAAGGTGACTAGTAAGACATAATGAATAATTTGTACTTTAAAATATAATACCATTTAGGTCCAGAATGGAAAATAAATGCAAATGTTAGTTCTTTGAATGAGAGAATTAATTTTAATGACAGTCTCATATATGGGATGGCAATATACAAAAATATGCTTATTAATAGAGACAGGTCCACTTAAAAATAGAGCAGATGCCCCCCAATTCAGTTCCTAAATGTCCTGTCATTGCTTTTTACCTGAAATTGAACCTCATTAATATTCACAGGCACACAAATTAAAATCACACTAACATACCACTTAACACCTGATAAATGACAAAAATTAAAAACTAAGCTAACTGATAAGTGTTGAGAAGAAGCAGATCAGTAGGATACACCCAGACCCAGGATTATAAAACCTATACATGATAGTCAGAATTAGAACTCAGGTTTGTTTACTCCAAGGTCTTAGCTCTGAACCATGCATTTATACATAAGATATTCAGTCATATAAGTAATTTCATTTCTAAAATCATGCCAGGTACACACTATGAAAATAATAATCCAATGAATCAATAAATACTATTATAAGTTACAGTGCCTCTATTACTTAGCAACATAACCTTAGTCCAGCTTCTTATTTACTTTTTTACTCAAACCATTATTAGCTATACTTTGGCTCCCATCTTCAAATGTAAAGCTTCCTACTGATCCACTCCCTCACAAACTACATTCCTAACAGGTATGCAAATTGGCATAACCACTTTAAGGAACTATTTGGGACTACCTTATAATGTTGAAAATTTGCATAACCTGCAACCCAGTAATTCTACACTTCAATATACATCATCAACATGGGAATGGGTAAATGAATTGTGGCATATTCTCCCACTGGTTCATTAGGTGGCAGTGACAAATTAAAGAACTACAGTAACAAACAACACAGATAAATATTATGAAATACAGACTGAACAAACAAGTTGTAGGAATGGATACACAGAATTTCTCATAAAGCTCAAAAATAAGGAAAATGAAACTATATTTATAGGTTCAGATTCATATGACAAAAACATCATCCAAATCATCCAAAAGGATGATAAATATAAAATCCAAGAGAACATTTCCCTCTTGGAGGGAGCACAGAGGGATGACAGACATCACTGGTTGACATAATCGTACTGACAATACTCTATTTTGCTTTATAACCTTTGTATGTAGATATCACATCTATTTTCCTTATTGGCAAGTCATAGAGAAAAAATTTTGGCTTTTAGAGGAGAAATTTGGAAAATAGTGGAAAGCAGGAAACATAATATTAGAGGTTACAACTCTGTAAGTCCAAGGCTGTAATTCACCCAGGCCAAAAACAGCCTTGCCAGGATTTCCATCAGGTACTGCCTTAGGGATGAGGAATACTAAAATCCTGAAGGCCGGGAACTGACAACTGTGGTCTCAGCATTTGAGGGAGTTTTGATTTCTAAAAAATTATGAGCATTAATTTTGAAATTTTATTCTTTCTCAGGAGTAAATGAGGTAAAACTTGATATGTATTCCTGAATATCTACTATGAGGCATTTTGCTATTGAATAACTTAAATAGGAAATGAGAGCAATTCATTTTCTTGGCATGACAGTGTTTGTAAACTGTTGATTTTACCCGTACTTTCATGATCACTTTATTTTTCTAATTTTTTAAAATTTAAGTATAGTTGAGATACCATATTATATTGGTTTCAAGTATACAACATAGTGACTCAACATTATAAACTTTATTAATCCTCATCCCAACTAGGGTAGTTACTGTCAACATAGAAAAATCTTACAGAACCAATGACTCTAATTCCTTATTTTGTACTTTCTCACCCCAGTGACTAATTTATATTATGATTGAGATTTTGTGCTTCTTCATCCATTTCACTTATTTCACTCCTCCATCCCAATCCTGCCCCTGTGGTAACCACCAGTCATTTCTCAGTGTTTATAAATCTACTGCTGTTTTGTTCATTTTGTTTTGTTTTTAGATTCCACAAATACATGAAATCATATGGTTATTTGTCTTTCTCTGCCTGGCTTATTTCAGTTAACATAATACTCTGCTAGGCCTACCCAGGTTGTTACAAATGGCAGGATTTTTCTTTTTAATGGCTGAATAATAGTCCATCACATATATGGGCTTTGCTTGCTTCCATAACTTGGCTACTGTAAATGTAATGCAGCAGTAAATAAAGGGGTGCATGTATCTTTTCAAATCAGTGATTTTGTTTTCTTCAGGTAAATTTGTAGAGGTGGAGTTACTGGGTCATATAGTATTTCTATTTTCGTATTTTTGAACACTGGTGTGAGGTGATATCTCATTGTGGTTTTAATTTGCATTTCTCTGATGATTAGCGATGTGGATCATCTTTTCATGTGTCTGTTGGCCATCTGAATTTCTTCTTTGGAGAAGTGTCTGTTCAGCTCCTCTGCCCATTTTTTAATCAGGTTATTTGCTTTTAGGTTGTTGAGACACATGAGCTCTTTATATATTTTGGATGTCAACCCCTTAATGGGTATGTCATTTATGAATATATTCTCCCATACTAGAGGATGCCTTTTGTTCTACTGATGGTGTCCTTTGCTATGCAGAAACATTTTACTTTGATATAGTCCCATTTGTTCATTTTTGCTATTGTTTCCCTTGCCTGGGGAGACATGTTCATGAAAAGTTGCTCATGTTTATATTTATATTCAAGAGAGTTTTGTCTATGTTTTCTTCTGAGAATTTTACAGTTTTATGACTTATATTCAGGTCTTTGATCCTTTTCGCGTTTACTTTTATGTATGGAGTTAGACAGTAATTCAGTTTCAATTTCTTACATGTAGTAGCTGTCTACTTTTGCCAACACCAGTTGTTGAAGAGGCTGTCATTTTCCCATTGTATATCCATGGCTCCTTTATTGTATAATAACTGACCATATATGCTTGGGTTAATACCTGGAGTCTCTAGTCTGTTCCATTGGTCTATGATCTGTTCTTTTGCCACTATCGAATTGTCTTGATTACTGCGGCTTTGTAGTAGAGCTTGAGGTTGGGGAGAGTAATTCCCCCTGCTTTATTCTTCCTTCTCAGAAGTGCCTTGGCTATTCGGGGTCTTTTGTGATTCCATATGGATTTTAGAACTATTTGTTCCAGGTCATTGAAGAATGCTGTCAGTATTCTGATAGGGATTGCACTGAATCTGTAGACTGCTTTAGGCACGATGGCCATTTTGACAATATTAATTCTTCCTATGGCAGAGCATGGGATGAATTTCCATTTATTAGGGTCCTTTAATTTCTCTCAAGAGTGTCTTGTAGTTTTCACTGTATAGGTCTTTCACTTCCTTGGTTAGGTTTATTCCTAGGTATTTTATTCTTTTTGATGCAATTGTGAATAGAATTGTTTTCCTGATTTCTGCTAATTCATCATTAATGTATAGGAATGCAACAGATTTCTGTGCATTAATTTTGTACCCTGTAGCTTTGCTGAATTCACTTATTCTAGTAGTTTTGGAGTGGATTCTTTAGGGATTTTTATGTACATTATCATGTCAACTGCAAACAGTGACATGAAAGTTTGACTTCTTCCTTACCAATCTAGATGCCTTTCATTTCTTTGTGTTGTCTGATTGCCATGGCTAGGGCCTCCAGTACTATGTTGAATAAAAGCGGGGAGAGTGAGCAACCTTGTTTCTCTGTCTTAGAGGAAAAGCTTTCAGCTTCTTGCTGTTAGGTATGATGCTGGCTGTGGGTTTTTCATATATGGCCTTTATTATGTTGAGGTACTTGCCCTCTAAACCCATTTTAATGAGAGTTTTTATCATGAATGGCTGTTGAATTTTGTCAAATGCTTTTTCAGCATTTATGGAAATGATGTGATTTTTGTCCTTCTTTTAATTGATATACAATGATGCTGATGGATTTTCAAATGCTGTACCATCCTTGCATCCCTGGGATGAATCCCACTGGATCACAATGTATGATCCTCTTGACGTTTTAAATTTGGTTTGCTAATATTTTGTTGAGTATTTTTGCGTCTATGTTCATCAGGGATATTGGTGTGTAGTTTTCTTTTTTTGCGGTGTCCCTCCCTGGTTTTGGTATTAGAGTTACACTGGCTTCAGAGAATGAGTTTGGAATTATTCCCTCTTCTATTTTTTGGAAAACTTTAAGGAGAATGGATATTAGGTCTTCTCTAAATGTCTGGTAAAATTCAGCAATGAAGCAATCTGGTCCCAGAATTTTGTTCTTGGGTGATTTTTTGATTAACAATTCTATTTCATTCCTGGTCATTGTTCTGTTCAGATTTTCTGTTTCTTCCTCGGTCAGTCTTGGAAGGTTGTATTTTTATATAAAGTTGTCCATTTCTTCTAGGTTATGCAGTTTGTTAACAATTTTTCATAATATTCTCTTAAAATTCTTTATATTTTGGTTGTGTCTATAGTGATTTTTCCTTTCTCATTTCTGATTCTGTTGATGTGTGTAGATTCTCTTTTTTTCTTGGTAAGTCTGGCTATGAGTTTACCTATTTTGTTTATTTTCTCAAAGAACCAGTTCTTGGTTTCATTAATTTTTTCTATTTTTTTATTCTTCTCAATTTTATTTATTTCTTCTCTGATCTTTATTATGCCCCTCCTTCTAACTTTCGACCTCATTTGTTTTTCTTACTCCAGTTTCAATAATTGTGAATTTAGGCTTCATTTGGGATTGTTCTTTCTTCTTGACATAGGTCTGGGTTGCTATATACTTTCCTCTTAGAACTGCCTTCGCTGTGTCCCACAGAAGTTGGAGCATTGTGGTGGTGTTGTTATGTTTCCATATATTGCTTGATCTCTGTTTTAATTTGGTCTTTGATCCACTGATTATTTAGGAGCTTGTTGTTAAGTCTTCATGTGCTTGTGAGCCTTTTTGTTTTCTTTGTACAATTTATTTCTACTTTCATACCTTTTTGATCTGAGAAGTTGGTTGCTACAATCTCAATCTTTTTGAATTTCCTGAGGCTCTTTTTGTGGCCTAGTATATTCTGAAAAATGTTCCATGTGCACTTGAGAACAGTGTGTATCCTGCTGCTTTTGGGTAGAGTATTCTGTAGATGTCTATTAGGTCCATCTGTTCTAATGTGTTTTTCAGTGCTTCTGTGTCCTTACTTATTTTCTGTCCAGTTGATCTGTCCTTTGGAGTGAGTGATGTGTTGAAGTTCCCTAAAATGAATGCATTGCATTCTATTTCCCCTTTCAATTCTGTTCGTATTTGTTTCACATATGTTGGTGCTCCTGTGTTGGGCGCATAGATGTTTATAATGTTTATATCCTCTTGTTGAATTGACCTGTTCCTCATTAGGTAGTGTCCTTGTCTGTTGTTACTTTCTTTGTTTTGAAGTCTATTTTGTCTGGTAGAAGTACTGAAATGCCCACTTTTTTTCCCCCTATTAGTTGCATTAAATTTATATTTCCATTTCTTCACTTTTAATCTGTGTATGTCTTTAGGTTTGAAGTGAATCTCTTGTAGGCAGCATATAGATGGGTCTTTCTTGCTTTTTTATCCATTCTGTAACTTTGTCATTTGATTGGTGCATTCAGTCCATTTACATTAATGGTTATTATTGATAGGTATATATGTATTACCATCACAGGCTTTGGATTCTTGGTTACCAAATGTTCAAGGGCAGCTTCTTTACTATCTAGCAGTCTACTTTAACTCAATTATTATGTTATTATAAACACAGTCTGAAGGTTGTTTTTTTTCTCCCTTTTTTATCTTTCTCCTCCACTCTTAATATTTTAAGTGTCATATTTTGTACTCTTTGTGAATCCCTTGACTGACTTTGTGGGTAGCTGATTTAATTTTGCAATTAGTATTTAGTTGGTTTACTTGCTTTGCTGTGGTTTTATTTTCTCTGGTGACAGCTATTTAGTGTTAGGCACACTTACATCTAGAGCAGTCCCTTTAAAATACACTGTAGAGATCATCTGTGGGAGGTAAATTCACTGATCTTTTGCTCTTCTGGGAATTTTTCAATCCCTCTTTCAAATTTGAATGGTAATCTTTCCAGGTAGAGTATTCTTGTTTCTAGGCCCTTCTGTTTCATTGCATTGAATATATCATGCCACTCCCTCTGGAGTGTAAGGTTTCTGTGAGAAGTCTGATGATAGCCTGATGGGTTTT
Organism: Manis javanica; assembly: GCF_040802235.1. NCBI lineage: Eukaryota > Metazoa > Chordata > Mammalia > Pholidota > Manidae > Manis > Manis javanica. Next base: position 113,621,256 of record NC_133161.1, read on the forward strand.
CCTTTGTATGTGGTCATTTTTCTCTCTCTAGCTGCTTTTAATAGCCTGTCCTTATACTTGATCTTTGCCATTTTAATTATTATGTGTCTTGGTGTTGTTCTCCTTGGGTCCCTTGTGTTGAGAGATCTGTGGACTTCCACGGTCTGAGAGACTATTTCCTTTCCCAGATTCGGGAAGTTCTCAGCAATTATTTCTTCAGAGACACTTTCTATCCCTTTTTCTCTGTCTTCTTCTTCTGGTAACCCCATAATGCAAATATTGTTCTGTTTCGATTGTTCACACAGTTCTTTTAATATTATTTCATTCCTAGAGGTCCTTTTTTCTCTCTGCCTCAGTTTCTCTGTATTCCTGTTCTCTTGATTTCTATTTCATTCACTGTCTCCTCTACCGCACCTAATCTGCTTTAAATTCCCTCCATTGTTTCATTTCTGTTATCTACCTCCTGTATTCATCCCTTAGCTCTTGAATATTTTTCTGCAGCTCCATCAGCATGCTTATGACTTTTATTTTGAATTCATTTTCGGTCTCACCGAGCCTTCTTTCTGGAGTTTGAGGGATTCTGGATTGAACAAAGTTCTTCTTCCTTTTCATAGTAGTAGAGCGATGGGAGTTGTCGTCGGCGAGTGGCGAGCATGTCAGCTGGGAGGACAAAGTCCCTTCGCACTTGCCAGTTCCCACGCCTGTCTCTGCTGTCTCTGCTGGGTAAACACGCACAGGGCACAGCCTCTCAGTTAATACCCTAAACTGCTGTGGGCAGGGTGGCCCTCAGGATGGCCTTGGGCAATGGCAGGGGTCACAGGTGAGCAGCGTAGATTCTGCCAGGATAACTAAGTCCCTTTGTGACTCCCAGTCTCAGTGCCCGTCTCCACTATCTGTGGTCAACTGCGTGCAGGAAGCAGCCTCTGGGGCAGGGCCGGTTAGCAGCACACAGGGAGAAGCCTCTGCATTAAGCTGTGTCAGGGCTGCCCTCCAGCTGATCTGCAGCAATGGCAGGGACAGCCGGTTTCCATGTAGATGCTGGTGGGGAGGAAGGAGAGGCAGGCTGCTTATCACAGTGAGGGGCCTCAGGGCTGCTTTGCCAACCAGGGTGATAGGGTGCCTGAGGCTCCTGAAAGTTCACAGCATGTTGGGTTGAGTGTGCCAGGACAATTTTGTCCACCTGTTCCTTCTAATAAACTCTTGTCCCTTTAGCAGCCCTCTCACTGTTGAGAGGTCTCTTAAAGTACCTGCTTTTCTTTTGTCCCAGGGCAGCTGGTTGTAGGAACCTGTTCACAGTCTTAGTGTCAGACCTTGCTTTTAAGCCCCTCTCATCTCCAGAGCACCATGCAATGTGGGTCTGTGCTCCCAGGGTAGATTTCTAGGGCTCGGTATTTAGCAGTCCTGGGCTTCCACTCCCTCTCCGCTCTGATTTTCTTCCTCTCGCTGGTGAGCTGGGGTGGAGGAAGTGCTCGGGTCCCGCAGGGTTGTGTCTTTTTACTTTACCCTTTTCTGTGAGACCTTGACTTCTCCCAGATGTAGACTGGCTGGTGTAGTGTTACTTCTGGTCACTCTTTTAGGAATAGTTGTATTTGCTGTATTTTCAAAATTTTGTGGTTTTGGGAGGAGATTTCTGCCACACTACTCACGCTGCCATCTTTTCTGCTTCTCCATATTGTAGATTTTTAAAAACTTTTTTCTATTTAAAAGTAAAGGTAAATTCTAACCAGAGAGTAAGAAATCAGTCCAAGTCCATTAAGTTATTTGTTTGGATGAGAATTTAAATTCTGTTCCCTGGTTTTCCACCATCTGAAAATGACACTGCTTCCAGCTTAATGACAGTCCATAGTAGAAATTATAAGTAGCAAGCATGAGAAATATATCAACATAATACATCTTTGCTATTTCAATTCTGTAATATGAGTGATTCTGTGGTGGGAAAGTGAGACTAACTATAAAAACAAACACTAGGCTATTTCAAATGAATAAAGACTAGAGGAGGGTAGTTGGGATAATAATGTGTGTGTTTTACTCTTCAGCATTCTTGGCTTTTTATTTTTCACTATGACCTGGGACAATAATTTTACTAGATTCTTATGAGAGTTCTATCTCAGAGAGAAAGCAAATTAAAGTAGTAGAAATAAAGGCATATAACAAAGTAATTAAAATTATTTAGTCAAAGAAATGAGTTATATTACTTTATAATCAGTGAGAAAAATGGATCTTGAATAAGGAGGGATTACTGGTAAACCTAATTTAACTGAAATCAAGAAATCAGTCAACCATTTGACAATATTTACCAATTACTTATATTAAGTTCCCAAAGCTACCTGCCATGGGGGAATACAGAGAAAAATAACTATGGTCTCTGTCCTCCAGGAGTTTGCTCTCTGGGTAATTTTTACAATTCTTAGTAATAAATATTTCTACTTCAGAGCAGAATTACTTATCTCTTTTTAAAATATGTATTATGATTTCACTTTAAAAGACCAGACATTTTCATCTAAAATATCTTTTAAATGAGGGAAGTGGGAGTAAAACCAACCTTTAATATATACCTTTATTGAAACAATGTCAAGACCAAAGCTTCAAAGCTCCATTACCTTTTCTCTTGATCATCCATGCTTTTCTTATCTGCATAGATTTCTGCATAGAGCAATGCTGTAAAGTGAGCTGCACAAGACTGAGCTACCTTGGCAACTTCTAGGTAATTCAACTCCAGCCAGAAAGCATCATCATAAACTGTTCCTAAAGAAGGTCTAAGGAAAAATTAAATATAAAGTCATGTCAATATCAAAAGAAAAGTATGTTGATACAGTGGTAGCAAGTTCAAGTTAAAAAGAAAATTACATTCAGTATTCGCCATAAAAAAGAATGAAAAGCTGCCACTGACAGTAAAGATGGATCTAAAGGGTATTATACTAAGTGAAATAAGTCAGATAGAGAAAGACAAATGCCATGATTTCACTTACATGTGGTATCTAAACAAATAAAACAAAAGAACAAAGAAAACAGAAACAGACACATTAATACAGAGAACAAACTGGTGGCTGCCATAGGTAGGAGGGAGTGTGAAATGGATGAAGAGAATGAAGAGGTACAAACTCCCAATTATAAAATAAATAAATCACAGAAGACTATACAGCATAGGGAACGTAGTCAATAATACTGTAATAACTTTGTAGATGGTAACTACACTTACCACAGTAAACATTTTGTATTATATATAATTGTCAAGTTATCATGTTGTACATACACCTGAAATTAACATATTTTAGGTCAACTATACTTCAATTTAAAAAATTAAGAAGAAAACTACATTCAAATAACCAAAAAATGCATTTCTCCAATACATAGCCACAAACATTCTAAAATAACATGGCTGAAGAGCCCTGTTTCTCACTTTCTGGAGCACAAACCCTTCAGTTTGATGAAAGCTATGCACTATCACCCCATACAAATCTGGGGTTCATACTTGCCCTCCACCAAGAGATTAATGGATTATAGTCGAAGAACAGACTGCAGAGAGAATAGCTAGATACAGATATCTTTTTAAATGAACAATTTAATGAAAAACATTGTCTCTTCTAAGACACTTATATATTTTGCCTATTTCTCCTTAATTTACACCTAAGTTGAGATATTTAATGAAAACCTTCCACTGTCTCAGAGAAGACAAATAGGGACTCTGTGGCATCTTATTACACTGATGGGCAGTGACTGCAATGGGTATGGGGAGGGACTCGATAATAAGAGTGAATGTAATAACTACATTGTTTTCTTGTGAAACCTTCATAAGAGTGTACATCAACGATACCTTAATAAAAAAAAAAAGAAAAAGAAAACCTTCCACTGTAATAGTAGGTCTGAATTGAATTGGAAGGGACCATAGATATTATTTATCTCTTTCAAAACTAACATAGAGATGTGTTAAGTTAGTGGTTAAGAACACTGGTTTTAGAAGAGGATACAGCTAGGTTCAAATCCAGCCAATCACCAACTACAAGCTGCATGATCTTCAGCAACTTTCTTTAATCTTCATTTTCCTCATTTATAAAACCTGGGAAAAATATATATCTAAGAGTAACTGCAATGATGAAATAATGCTTAAAAGCTGATGAACAAAGTGCCTACCACATAGCCAACACTTAATTGTAGCTATTCTGAGAAACCTGAAGTTTGGAGATCAGAAATCTTTTAAGTACCACACTTGGAGTTGCACTCAGACCCTTACCCTTCATTCTACATCCTTCATATTCTCTCAAGGATCTTCTTTAACATCTATGAAGAATGAAAACTGAATACAGAGAATTTTTATCTTCTCCAAGGCCTGCCAATATCATAACCATTCTACCTCAATGATAAATCTGAAGTGAATGATTCAAAGGTGAAACTGCCTCCCAACACCAAGAAAAGAGATGCTTCCACTGCTATAGTTAAAGCTTCTTAAGGGCTTTCTCAGAAGAGGATATGGTACAAAACAAGGAGAATCAGCAACTTTCCAACCACCTTAAAGGTCTAACATTTCTTTTCTAAGAATGGAGTGGGATGGTCATTGGGGAATACAGAGAAATTAATTTTTAACCTGTAAATGCATTTTAAGGACTTTTCATTTTTCTCCTATCTCTCACTCCCATTCTTCTCCCATTCTTCATCAACCACTGCTACCACCATCGTATGTACTCGAGACATCAATTCCTACCTACCTACAGGCTTATTATTACGTTATTTCTTCAAAATTCTGCTCAACTCTGAAGCAGTACAGAACAGCCCAGTCTATAATTCCCACATTGTTAAAAATACCATGAGAAATAATAATAGGAACAAAATACTGTATTGTAGAACAATTTATCAGAATAAAAAAAATGAACACTGCCATAATCCAATATTACTACACAGACCATAGATTTTTGAGGACCATGGTACCCAGTAAAGAAATTTATATCTTAGAAAGTTCCTGACATTGACTGGCATCCAAGTGCCAACCTAAACATGGATTACTACAAGAAGGTCCATATTGAGGGCATCACACAAATTAAATAAAGCGCCCTGCAGCAGCACCACCCAAAGTAATGTCAAAGTTCAGCCAGCAATGACCAGCTACACTGCTAAATCCCCAAACTCAAGAAACGACATGCATTTCATTACCTCTTTTGTCTCCTCATGTAGTCCACAACAGCAAGCATTGTTCTTTGTGATTTTTTCCAGCATCGAAAGAAGGGCTCAGACTCTGACAAATAAAGAAAAAAAGATACCTCCTCAGTCCCAGCCAGGCAGATTTGCTTAAGCACTTTCTTCCTCCTGTTGGTGTGTCTGTCGCCCTCTGTACTCTAAGATTCCGCAGGGCAGTACACCTAGCACAAAACTGGTTCTCAAGAAATATGAATTTATAAGTGGAATTTAATGGTATTCCTTTAAAAAAAAAAGATTGTGCTTAATAAAACTGAGTATTTAATTGAATTTTTATTTATTTCTGAAAAGGACTAATTCATTGATGCAGTAAATATTTATCTAGGATCTTTCATGTGTTAGGCATTTAGTATCCAACCATAAGACTATTTCTAACCACATAAAACTAAATGACCTGCCTGACAGACAACACAGTGTGATGATAAGTGCTATGGTAAGGCAATTTTAGAATACCACAGATGCATACAGAAAAGAGACTTAATCAAGAACAAGAAAAGTTTCACAGCAAAAGTGGTATCTGAAAGAGGAGGAATAGTCCATCAGGAGAAGAGAAAGGAAAGTGTTCCAGCTAATAGTAACTCTGTCTGAGATGGCTGGAACAACAAAGAACTTGGAGAATTTACTGAAAGAATTTCAACTGTGCTGGACCACCGAGCTACAAAGCAGTAAGGATCCTGGAGGCAGAGAGAAATGGATGGACTGACATTAGTTATAACAGAATCAGCAGGATTTGATAATCACAGGAGACCTGTGGAGAGACGTTTTTGGCTTGGGTAACTGAATGCCATTCAATGAAGAGATACACATTAAGAGAAGTAGGCCAAGAGAAGAGAATGAAAATGATAAGTTTACCTTCAGAAAGCTGAGTCTAAGATGCACATGAAACAATAAAGTGAAGGCAGTGACACTAACAGCAGAAAAGATACACCACTTAATTTGACGGAAATTTATGTCTACTTTATTTTTCAATAATAGAATTTCACATGTAAATTTAAATTTTCATTTAAGGCAATAAAAATATTGGTACTCTATACAAAAAACAAAACTGGCTGACTTGACCTTTCAATTGTAGCATAAATATGTATGTACAAATGATAAACATGAAAAAAATTTCTTGGCCATGTTCATAATGAACTGTCAGTATATTATAGGCAGTGATTATATTAAACTTGGTAATAAAGTTGTTCTTAATATTTCTTTAAATTACATAATATTTGAAGTTTAAATGTTTACTGGTAACTATGAATCACTTATACTGTTACTTCCCAAATTAAGGATAGGAAATACAGTCTGTCTAGTTTGCAAAATCTCTGAGAATTTTTCTTTTAGGAATTTCAATTCAATGATCTAAAGAAAATTCATATAAGCATATGAATCATTCACATTTACATGACCAACTTATAATCTAGTAGGACCACAGAATGGCAATCTGAATCTATGTTTATCATTATATTCTTTCAAATAGGTTGTAAATACTGTTAACCAATAGAAAAGTACGTAAAACAAAACAAAGTGAGGTCTAAATAACATCACAGTAATGTCAAATTAAGGTTGTAGTAGTAAAAATAAAAGAACAATTAGTGGAATCACATAATCAGAACCTATGCCAAAGTGACTAGAATCATAGTTATGGATGGGAAGAGCAATTTAGTTGCAGCAAAATACCACCTGAAGTCAATACTTTTCTTAAAATTGTACTGGTTTTAGGAAAAGTAAGTCGAATTGTACCTAGTTTTGTGTTTGCAAATAAAATACATTAATAACATATGTTTAAGACAATAAGTTAACACAACAGATGTGGTAGTTTTTTCCTTTTTTTAAATTTAGGTTTGAAAAACTAACCCATAATGCACCCTCAACTATGCACCTATGTATTTTATGTACCCAATTTCTGGTATATATTTCTCCTGTTATAAGCTCTTAGCATGGGAAATACTATAATGTATGGAAGAAAAAAATAGGTTAAGAGAGTAATCTAATTTTTCCTGTTAAAAAACTGGAAGGATATATACCAAATGTTGACTATATATCCTAGATCATACTATTATGGTAATTTAATTTTAAATTTATGCTCATGTTTCTCTATTTTCTACAATAAATATTCTGTAATAAAAAAGGTGCTTTTAAAAAATGAATTGAAAAAAAAAATGAACTGACCAGAACTTTAATATGAAAATACCATCATATGTCCAGCCTTGTGACTATATTTGGTTACATTTGTCTGCTTTTTCCATTGCTAGAATGTAGTGTATCTTATTCACATCCATATTGCCAGTGACAAGTGTAGTGCTTGACACATACTGAATGCTTAATTAGCTGTTCCATTATTACTAAACAAAACTTACAAAGGGAGTACCACTCATCAAGTTTTATTCTAGGTGCTTTACATACATTATCTCATTAAAAACTTGCTACAACTTTTATCTCCTTCTACAAATGAGAACACATATTTAGAGGTTCTGGAATTAAGCCTATAGAGCATTTTGATGGGATTCAAACAAATCTATCTTTTTCTAGAACTGAGAAGTTACTAGTATAAATGCAAGAACTTTAACAGAATACCTGAATCCAAATTTGCAGGGATCGTGGATTGGCTCGTTTGTGAGATGTGTCTGAAACAGTTAGTGAAAAATCCCTGAATATGTGTAGAAAGTAGCTTTCTCCATGAGTCATTTGTATCTTGGAGTAAAATATCATGAATCAAGTATGGAAGCACAGTCTGACAAAAGTCACTTTTCACCTGGAATATACAAACACACCCAAGCAACAGTATTAGTAAAATATATTTTACTTAAAATTTTCATTGTTACTGACATTAAACTTCCAAAAAAATGACAGCTTTTTGCTCAAAATAGAAATATCATTTGACCCAGAAATTCCACTTCTAGGAAATTTACCCTAAGAGTACAGCAGCCCAGTTTGAAAAAGACAGATGCACCCCTATGTTTATCACAGCACTATTTACAATAGCCAAGAAATGGAAGCAACCTAAGTGTCCATCAATAGATGAATGGATAAAGCAGATGTGGTACATATACACAATGGAATATTATTCAGCCATAAGATGAAAACAAATTCTACCATTTGCAACAACATGGATGGAGCTAGAGGGTATTATGCTCAGTGAAATAAGCCAGGCGGAGAAAGACAAGTACCAAATGATTTCACTCATATGTGGAGTATAAGAACAAAGAAAAAAACTGAAGTAACAAAACAGAAGCAGAATCACAGAACCCAAGAATGGACTAACAGTTATCAATGGGAAAGGGACTGGGGAGGATGGGTGGGAAGGGAGGGATAAGGGTGGGGGAGGGAGAAAGGGGGCATTACGATTAGCATGTATAATTATCATGTAGGAGGGGACATGGGGAGGGCTGTGCAACACAGAGAAGACAAGTAGTTACTCTACAGCATCTTACTATGCTGATGGACAGTGACTGTAATGGGGTTTGTGGGAGGGCCTTGGTGAAGGGGGCAGTCTAGTAAACATAATGTTCCTCATGTAATTGTAGATCAATGGTACCAAAAAAAAAAATGACAGCTTTTTTGACATCTGTCAAGAACTCAACATAGTGCTAAAAAACAAAATACATGTGTACCAGATAGTGTTAAAAAAAAAACCAAACTAACTTAGAACACCTATGTCAAATACATGATACATTGTAATTGTTTATTTCCAATCTAGACCATTTGCATACAATGAAATAGAATACTGTTTACAAATGGAATTATTATGCCACTATTATAATTAAATTCTCATAGTTGAAAAGTGCTACTAATAACGAAAGCAGCTTTCTAATTTGATGTAGGGGAAAATGGGGATCAAAGTTTAAAAGTTGAAAATCTGATTTTTGTATACTTTCTACATTCAGTGAAGAGCTACAACAGTCATGTTTAAATTTTTTTTCTTAATAAACCCCAATTTTGGGTATAAAATTTGGGTCTTTGTGGTATACTCCAAGTGTAGAAAAGTGCTTTAATACATGTGGTACCTTAAAAAGGTACTCAACCATACCATCTTCATATATTCACTATATACCATACACACAAGACAGATTGTAGATTGCCATTGCCACTTTTTCCTTTTTAAACTGAAGACAAATCAAAAAGTCCGTTTTGGAAACAAAGCATTTAAGGAACTAGGAAATGGGGTGTGTGTATGTATGTATATATGTGCATGTATACACACACACACACACACACACGTGTATGTATATTGCAACATTTTATCTTCCAGTCCAAAGTCAGAACTCTATAAAAATCTTAGTTTTGTTCGAGTGAGAACTGAATTGCCTGTGTGTGTTGAGTGTTGCATTCTGCTGACCTGGTCCAAGCAAGTGCAGTGCAGCACTGCAGAGAGCGTGATGATCTAGTCACTGTCAACACTTCTTCTGTAGAAACAAGGACTGCTTTTTAAACTGTTTCTACTGATGGCACTTGACAAAAATACTCACTTTTCTATCAGTTATTTGTAACTGGTAGATGCTTGATGTAGTCAGATATTTTCTGTTGAACCATGCTTGACAGTACTATAAATTAGGTTAGCTTTTAAAGTCTTACAACATCTTCATATTGTGCAGTTTTGGATAACATTTTGATAAAGGTATGAATTTTGTTGGATTTGGTACATACTTTTTACCCTCTATTGAAATAAATTATACCTTCAAAAACAAAAAAGCAGTGTAACTACGACACCATCTTTTTCTCATTCAAGAAAGTGTATCAGCGAAAGTAAATAACAATGACCATATTAGAAGAAGTGAACAAAAAAAATCAGAGCAGACTTTGATTAATATAAATAATTTATAATCATTAGTGCTGTAACTTTCATTAAGGCACCCCTTGGAACTCATCCAGTCGGTAGCGACCACACACATGGAAGCTACTGCGTAACTTATGGCTAAATGCAGATGTCCTGCTTGATGGACTCACAGCAGCTGAGAGCCACCGCACTCTCACATATACAGGCCATCAACACGCACACAGAAACCAGATGGAATGGGGTGAGCAAAGAAACTAAGAAAAGGCTCAAACGAAAAAAGCAAAAGTAAAAAGGGATTAAGTAAGGCTAATTGACCTCTTACTTCACACAGTGGCTTTAATAATTGAAGAATTTCACTTTGTATGCCTCCACTATCCAAAACAGCACAAGTCAGTGTCTTTATCCAAACATCATGATTTTCACTTTGAGGAATCCACAGGCTTGTATCATCCAAACCTTCTAAAGGGTTTTCTCTGTCAAGTCTGGGTACTTCTAAAAACTAGAAAGGAAGTGATAAAAATATGTAAACAAGGTAATTAGAAATAAATTTTACCTTTCCTGTGCAAAACAATTATCTAAACAAATATATTTCTAAATAAAACTAAATATAGTTAAAACTAAATCTAGAGGCAATGGCTATCTCTTAAAATTAAAATACACTTATGTTTATATGAAAGGCAGAGTGGTACAGTAAAAAATTACTGGTCTGGACAGTAGGAAACCTGGGTTCCACTCTTGGCTCACTAGTAGTGTATTACATGAACCACAAACTCTCCCTCATCTGTCTCATATACACAACTAGTCCAAATCTACCACACAAAACCGATTTCAAATGAAATTTTAAAACGTTAAAACTAATGTTGTATGGGTTATACAACTAGTTTTATTAACAGTTAATGTTACCAGTAATTTAAGACCAAAATTGTACTTACGATGCATTAAAAGTACTATGTCAGTGATGGGCATATGCCCTGAAATTGGTGAAAACACAACTATGTATTCCTCTGTCACTTAATGAAAAGAAAATATGAAAGAGGAGTGCTTAGACTAAAGGAAAAGTGAGAATTCTTAAATACCCTTTATCAAGTACTTTCCATGGAACCTTGTTATAGCAAAATGGAAAAAGGGAGAATCTATACGTTTATCTTTTATTTCACCAGGGGATTGTGATACTTTAACTTGCTATGGAAATAAACACTTGCAGATCACAATCCCTATAAACCACATTGAGGATCAATGGCTTTCATGGGATCAAAGTAAGGGTTTCCTACTCCTAAGTAAAAAGGCTTGTCATTAAGTCCCCCCAAACAACCATCGCTTCTCTAGGCTATCTTAGCTTTTCCACACTTCCATAATTAAAAATACAAATCCCTTGGATTCAATAAGTACAGTTGGAGTTACTTCTAAGAAAGGGCAAATGTTAGTATAATACTATTTAAGCAATTTGATATTCACATTCCACAGCAAATAAAACTGTTCTAGATATATTGGATATTCAATAAACATTTATTATGTGAGAGACCTTTTTTCTCGATGTTCTAAAAGGTTGTAGATAGATGAGCATGGGATCCGTTGTTGTCTTATAAATCTCCCAGAAATGATGTCCAGTCTTTGTAGCTAAAATACTTTTCAAACAGATAACAGCAGCTGATCGCACATTTACGCTGAAAAACACATGTAATTAAAACACCTATAAAGTATATCAACAATTAATCTTGAGGAATGTTAAGTAACCTCCAAAGAAAAAATTGAAACCCAAAATCTAAAGTTTATATTATCAGGAAAATTTTATCATTTGTTAGGAAATTCTACATTTATAAAATTCAGTAACACCAAAACCAAAATTATCAAAGGATCTTTAATAGCCTTCAATAAGCCTGAGTTACAACTTCAACAGCAATTCCATTCATTCATACAATAAAATTTAATTATGACTATTACAAATCAAAAGGACTCATAAATAGGAATGCTTGGAAATAACACTGACCAATAAGAATGAATGAGAATGTCAACACTGATTCACCTAAGAAAAACAGTATTTTGATAATATTTTCTGTAAGAGATACAAATAATTTGGGATAAAGCAGAATAGCATTTCCCTCCAAATAATAAAATTCTTGGCTAGAAAAATTTTAAACAAACAGTAAGTATGCACTTATTCTGGTCAGAACCTAGTTGAGATCATTTGGTAAGGCATCTAAAACTCCTTAATGAATAACTGAAGGTTTTCTGTTGCAAATAATTGGGGAAAGGAGGGTTGTAATACAAGAGGACAGACAATATAACAGCTGACAAAAAAGTCATAAAGCTTGATACTGTAAGTGATGATGGGGTAGCCACTAAAGGCTTAAACTACCACCTGTTAGGTTTCTTTGGCTAGTCTGTTCTCCCTAGAATTTAACACGGATCTTGTCTGGTATGTTCACAGAGCCAGCAGGACTTGAACTGGATGTGCAGGAGTGAGGGAAAGAGAGGACTGAAGGATGAATCCAAGCTTAGGGTTTAAGCTTCTATGTCTTAAATTGAGACATCTAAAGGAATTAAGACTTCACTTGATAGCTCACCAGCACATATAGTATTAGACTCAATGACATTTTTGTCAGCCATCATATTTTCAGCTCTCTTATGTGACAGCTCTCCTTTTCCTAACTTTTTTGCAAAAGAGAGGGACCTTCAAAAGTGCCTGTCACATAGTAGGATTTCAATGATTATGTGGATAAAAACTATTTTCATTAAAACACTTGAGATTAAAAGAAAAGTGTAGCAACTTAAGAGAGAAAGCTTTAGTTATTGGAAATGTTAATTTACAAGAAGTATCATGCTCCTTAAATGACAGATTAAGTAAATGTTATCAGATATAAAGCATCACTAAATACTCACCAATCTTCTACTAGTGTATTATTTAGGTAGTTCAGCATTATGAAGGTCCACTGAAGTTCTTTATCTTCAAATAACTCAAGGGCCTTAATATAAGATTTATCTCTATTATGTTGTATAGCTATGGTAGAGAAATCTATAGGGCCCACTTCTCCCAAGCAGCTTCCAACAGCCTCTACATATAGAAATTCCATTTCAGTGAAATTACAGCTAAGAGATCATACATAGAACAGAAATATTCTGATTTCAAAAACATAATGTTTTGCCATCCTTCAACATTTAAGTATTTCTCAAATATTTTTAATAGATTAAAGAAGCTGCAAAATATTGTGTTATTTCCTTTACATATCATCCATGTGGACAACAGATATTTCCCCCTTATAAAACATATCCAGGATATAGATTAACTAGCAATAGAACATAGATACTAAGCATGAAAGTCTAAACAGAGCTACTGTATCAACAGTTGAGTATCAACACGGAGTATCAACAGACTTTAAAACTATTAAAAAAATGTTAAGGTATTACAAATGTAAGCACACAAATCTTAAGCAGTCATTTCAGCAGAAATTCACACACACACACATTTCTCCCCGAGTGATCACTACCCAGATAAACACAGAACATTTTCTGAAGGGAGTTCAGCAGGCCAGAGACTCCCTTATGCTCTTTCCCAGTAACGTGGAATCTATTAAAATATGTTCACAAGCTTTTTGATATCCTCCTTTCAAAAGGTGAAGCCTAAGTTCCCCTTCCCTTGAGTGTGAGCTGTACTTAGTGACTCACTCACTCCCTCCCACCTCAAATTAGTAAGGCTTCTAATTACACTTTTAAAATACCACAAATAAGTCTAAGGAATCATCTGGCATCTTGCTGTGTCTGTGGCTGCACAGCTTAGATCTTATTCATTAGCCTGATGAACTGCTCCTTTTTCAGAAATACAGATACCAACCAAAACTTTTCTGATATCCTTATTTTTAACTGTTGTGACTTATTAAACAAAAGCAGCTGAATTTGATACAAGTTCAATGTCATTTCCTTCAACAATCAACTCATTTTTCTGGGCTTAAGATACTGAACAAGCAATGCCTACCCTCATCTGAACCCTGAGGACGTACTTTTCGCCCAAGAAATGTCAGATTGCAACAAGAAAACCATTCTCCTGAATAACGATGTTGATGGGGAAGTGAGCTGAGCATACACAGATCTCAACTTGTAATGGAAGCCCAGTGTAACACCCTTGATCGTGTTCTGTACATGACTACAGATAGAGCAAAAGGTAGCCAGTTCCTTTCTATTTCCCCATTTGTCAACCAGAAGCCTCTTCTTTTTCTTTCCAAAGAGACTGGGCTCTACTTTGATGTGACTGAAGTCCCTCCACAGGGTTCCTCTGGAGCCCATGACAATAACTGTGTGTCCCTTCAGAGTGACGTTGACATTTTCTGGAATGTCAACAGTACGGATTCTGAGAATGGGGTCTTCACTCTCACAGTTGATGCATCAGAGAAGTGGCTCACTTTTAACAAGGAAAATTGTACAGGTCTTTCACCTCCTTAATTAAACTTCCCCCAGGTATTACATTCTCCTAGCTGCTACTGTAAATGGAATTGTAAATGGAAAGGAATTTCCTTTTTAGGTTGTTCAAAATTTAGACTGCTGGGGTATAGAAACACAACTGAATTTTGCTTGTTGATTTTGTATCCTGCAACTTTGCAGAATTCATTTATTAGCTCTAATAGCACAGCTTTCTTTGGGATTCTCTATGTACAGGATCATGTCATCTGTGAACACAGTTTTACATCTTCCTTTCCAATCTGGACACCTTTTTCTTGTCCAATTCAGCATATTGGTGAATATGATTAAAGTGGGAAGCCTTTAGAGGGAGAAAAGCTTTCAGTCACTATTAAGCATGATGCAAGCTGTGGGTACAAACCACTACGATTTTATATTACAGAGGAAAGCCACTTAGGGCTCCTATAGCAAATCAATTTTGTCCCCAGAAGCAGTGCTGCTATGGACAAAAGAGTAAATTCCTTAATCAGAGGAAACTTATATGGTCCTAGTAAGGTTCCACTCCTTGGTCTGGGTGTTACATGCACAGGTGTGTTATTTGTGAAAATTCATCAAGTTATATACTTCACTGTACATATAATAGAAAGATCTATTTCAATAAAAATTTTACAAAAAAAGAAGCACCCTAGGCTCCCACTGAGAAGTTAAGGAAGACTCCACTGAAAGATTGTACAATCTATGAAGCACTTCTTCCTCCCGTTTTCCTTTGAGCAATGCTGTCATGACAACTTCAAGCTGACTTCATTCAATTTTCTCATCCTGTCATCACTAAATGTAAACACCCATGCTAGGCATGATGTTAGCTATTTATATGATACCTGACCAAACGGTAGTAAGAAAGGACCTGAATATGGTCTTAACATTTGATTAACTCTAGCCCTCAATTTTATTTGTTACACGAAAAAGATATTAAGTACTAGTCAGTTACATTTGCACATGTATCACAAGTCAATGTATTTGCAACTTAATGCTACAAATAGGTATTTCTGACTTTCCAAAGTACTTACAAGGTGTTTTACATTAATAGTTATGCATACATGTAAATTACTTAGCTTTACACTTTATGTCTAAGGAAGGGAAATATGAAAGGAGGGCTTCTTAGGGACCCTGGAACTGAACAGAAATGTAACTTACCTGCATCTCACATGTCCCCAATACCCCAAATGACAAGCTTTTACTTATTTTGAAAACATCATAGAGATGACTGTTCAAATATTAAAAACTCATAACCTTTCAGACAGTTTACCTAAAACTTCTCTTTCACCAGTGTGGTTTATTGCCATCTTGGATAACTGCAACAAGCTGACAACTAGCTTCACCATTATGCCATCTTGTGGGTTATCTAGGAACAGTTTGAAAAAAGTAGTTTAAATTATAATGGAGATAACACTTTTCTTTACAATATGCTTATTTATTAGATTTTCTAATTAGAGAATTTTTATAAAAGTTTTTTAAAAAGATTTTAAATCATAAGCAGTTCAGAAAATATGAAATGGATGCATTTTAATTTCCTTATGAAATCGGACCACGTAAAAATGATTAGCAGTTTTTGACAGACAAATGTCTTAAGTTGTGCAGAGGTCAATACTTCAGCAAAATCACAAAAAGAAACATACAACATTTAAGTTAGAAAGGACCTTGGAAGCATGCTTGTTTTAACCTCTAGCATTTAGTCTTGTCCAAGAGAATTCCTGCAGTGATAGAAATGTTCTATAATCTGCACTATCCAATGACAGCCACTAGCCACGTTACAATGAGAACCTGACATGTGCTAGTGTGACGAAGAAATGGGAGTTTTAAATTTCACTGAACTTTTTAAACTCATTTAAATTTAAATAGCCACAAATAGCTAATGACTGTATTAGACAAGGCCAAAAAAAATATCCAATGAAATACCCAAATATACAAACAAGAACAAGAGATAGAGGTGTTCATATTATACACACACACACACACACACCTCAGAACAAATGCACTAGAAATTCTGAGCTCAGATGGTCAAAACTAAAACTTGTTTTTAAAAGTACTAAAAATAAAATGAACACAATAGAAATATGAAATTAATGAGACTAAGATGAACATCAAAACATAAATAGGAAGTTTCCCCCACATGCAATACTATAATAACCTAAATTCACATCAAATTAACATAAAACTGGATGTTTAATGTAGTAAAAAAGCTAAACACATATTCATATATGTGTACATATAAAAACATACATACAAATATATACATATACAGCTTAAAGGCTTAAAATGAGACATACTTCCTTTACTTAAATAAGCTGCAGCAGTAGGCAGATACAGATTACCTTGTATGCCTGGCTCTGAGGAATTCAAATTTTTATTTTAAGTGGTAGGAAGTTGTTAAAATTTTTAAGCAGTAAAATCACATGATCATATTTGGGTTTAGAGAAAACATTCTGGCAGTTGCAGAGGGTGGATAAAATGGGAGTAGTTCAGGTGAGCAGACCACTTAGGAAGTCTTTTTCTTTTATGGGTAGATGAGAAATGATGAGGGGTTTCAAGCAGGTGATGCAAGTCTAAACAAAGTCCATGGCAATTAAACCAATAGCAAGAACTTTTAAGATTCTTTAAAAATGAAATAGGTACAAATAACCCACGTCATTAAAAGTACTACCCTGAGATGCTCTCATAAGATCCATCATCTGATCTTTATGTTGTTCTAGTTGTCTTCGAAGATCCTTCAGTCCTTCAAGCCTTGTCAAAGGAAGTGCACCATAAACACTTACTGAGAGAAAGTGGTTAATTTCCTAGGAGAGAAAATTAGTTAACAATGAATACTTGCTTTTGACATGTATTGGTTAAGTCTGTGAAAAAAACTCAATAAAAGAAAATACTATTAAGTACCTTACAGATACCAACTCATATTGCTACCACTACCAAACAAGGTAGAAACAAATTATTTCTTCCATTTCAAATCCACATTTTAATTATTTGAATTCCAATAGAATCTCTCATGATTAACATACTTAGATTTTAAGATTGTGAAAGCACACTCAAAGGGAAAAGCTTAAAATTTTTTTTTTAATTCAAGAACTGCCTTCATTTATTAATGTATGGTATTTAAAAGTATGTACCAATATATTTATTTATTCAGTAAATATTCTGTACATGCCCATAGAATCAAATACTTAATAAAGCTGTTTATTGAGTCCCCACTATAGAACATTGGCAAAGTTAAAAAATTAATCAGGGAAGATTTTTTTTTTTAGAGGGCATCTCTCATATTTATTGATCAAATGGTTGTTAACAACAATAAAATTCTGTATAGGGGAGTCAATGCTCAATGCACAATCATTAATCCACCCCCAGCCTAATTCTCGTCAGTCTTCAATCTTCTGAAGCATAACGAACAAGTTCTTACATGGTGAACAAATTCTTACATAGTGAATAAGTTCTTACATGGTGAACAGTACAAGGGCAGTCATCACAAAAACTTTTGGTTTTGATCACTCATTATGAACTATAAATAATCAGGTCAAATATGAATATTCATTTGATTTTTATATTTGATGTATATGTGAGTCCCACATTTCTCCCTTTATTATTATTATTATTTTTTTTTTTAAATAAAATGCTGAAGTGGTAGGTAGATGCAAGATAAAGGTAGAAAACATAGTTTAGTGTTTAAAGAGAGCAAATGTAGATGATCAGGTGTGTGCCTGTAGACTATGTGTTAATCCAAGCTAGACAAGGGCAGTAATACATCCATGGATGCAGAAGACTTCTCTCAAAACAGGGGGGGTAGGTTCTAAGCCTCACCTCTGTTGATCCCCAATTTCTCACCTGATGGCCCCCCTGCGACTGTGCCTGTCTTAGGTTGTTCCTCCCTTGAGGAATCTTACCCGTCTCTGACTAGCCAGTCATCTTCTGGGGCCATACAGGGAAATGTAAAGTTGGTAAGTGAGAGAGAAGCCATATTGTTTGAAAAGGTTAAAAAGCTTAAAATTTTATTTACTTAATACTGTAACTCTAGTTTCACATCTTGGTATATGTAACTATTTTTCATATTGACATATATCAAATACATATTATGATTTTTAAATTATAAGATTTATAAACAAAAATATACCTAAACATAATTTTGAAGCTTATAAAGGTTGAAACAGGATTGAAACTTGAAAACCTCTTTAAAAAAGTTAAATATCATCTCTAATTCAAACATTAAACTGTCCCTCAAATGATCAGATAATTTTAAGATATTAATAGATCTTACGTATTTATGAAACCCAAGCATATTTTATATCACATTTCTTCAATATTTAAATTCTCATATTTACCAAGAAACTGATATTTATATTTATACTGCAATATAAGAGGATATACTAAGATTCTGTTTTGAGAGGTTAAATGTTTATTTTTAAAATCACGATTTTAAAAGAGATTGTTTTTTATTTTTAGAGCATTAGAGATTTCAAAAAAAGTATTCGTCTATCCTCTCTAATACAAAATAGTAAAATAATGAAATACTTATTACCTCCAAAAGTGAAAAGGGTCCTCTACTATATTTGATTTTCTGCTGAGTAATATGCAAATCCTTAAAGACAACATGGTCAGGAAAAGGATCTAAAAGTTTAATCGTCATATAGAGGTTTTCATTATCCTTGTTATCTATCACCAAGTATTTCAACAAGTCCAATACCTAAATATAATTTTTAAAAAGAAAAAACTCAAAAAGGGAGAAATGGCTTAATTACATTTTAAAGTAAAACAAATCAAACTTGCTATAATAGATGATAAAAACTACTTAGTTCGGGTAAAATGTTCTACTTACTTTTAAGGTACCTAGCTATTGGTATTTCTGTGCTTTCAAATAATTCAACAAATATGTAAGGTGCTATTACAGGATGGGCACTGAGGTATAAATATGCCAGTATTACTGCAACATTTTATGTAAATAGCATCACATACCATCAAAGTTGTGTGAGCTGCTATCCCTAGCTTTGACTACCTCTACACTTCAATGTAAGAGACAGAAATTAAGTTATTTATTAGATCAAAATAATTATATACTCTATAATCAAATGATTACAAAGATTAATTCATTGAGAATGTTTCTCTAACCACTTTTCAAGAAATAGTTTCACTAAAATCATCAATTTACCAAATAAACATAAAACATTCAGCTTCTTCCAAAAACATGTCATATTTCAGATACAATTTTTAAAATGATTTGGAAATTACCTGTTCCTGAACCTCCATCTGATCATCCACCAGAGGTATGAGTGTGCCAACAATAACATGAAGATGATTTTCTAAAGCATCCTTACAGTAAGTTACTGCTGTGTGACAAACCCGGCTTAGCAGGTCACAACAAAGGGAGAAGCTACGTAATGACACATCCATGAAACGGGAAGGCCTAATATAGGGGAAAAAAAAATAGTAAGTTCTAGGAAACTACTCTGACATAAGCTCATTCAAAAGTCATTTTTATTCATCAGCTCTAAGTCTGAATTGGCTTGACATAAAAGTCACTTTCATATCTAATTTCTAAATGGTTTAAAAGCCAAAAAAGCAAAGTCAAATTAGCAAAATGACATACAGTAGGCAACGCCAAGCTCCCCTCCTGACAGAAATAACAAACAGACCCCAGGGCTCAGTGCAAGTCCACCTAAGTGTTGAAGGAGAGTCCTAACAAACAAGAATGGTTTGCAAAGACAGGGAGAGGTTTTAGTGTTCTCTCCCTGACATTCAAGGAAATCTCTGTCAAAATACTATCAGAACATATGCTAAGGAAAAGTTTTCATGACAGCGCACAGCAAAACACGTATTTTGCAAAAATAAGTGAGTAAACTTATGAAGCAAATGAACTACTACAGCCTTCAAAAATAAAAAAGTCAAATCCTGAGGAAAGGGAAAATTAGATTTCCACAGTTATGATGTCTTAATAGTAAAATAACCAGTTTTCAACAAAAAAATCAGAAGGCATACAAAGAAATAAGAAAGTAGGGCCCACTTAAAGGAGTAAAATATAATGACTGAAACAGTTTCTGAGAAAGTTCAGATATTAGTACTATAGATATTGGACAAGTATTTCAAACAACTGTTAAAATATGCCATTTTAGAGACAAAGTAAAATGAAAACACAGCATGCCAAACTTAAGGAATACAGCAAAGGCAGCAAAAGGAAATCTGCAACAGTAAACACCTACATTAAAAACAGCTGAAGAACACTAGAATACACTTAAGAATTAATCAAAATCTTTCTCAAACTCATCTTAAAAAAACAACAGGAGGGAATACCTTCTAACTTATTCTATAATGCTGGCAATTTCGATACCAAAGCCACATAAAGACAAAGACACCACAGGAAAATTATAATTTCCAATACCCTTTATGAATATAGATGCAAACTCTTCAACAAAATACTGGCAAAGTGAATCTGACAGCAGAACTACACACTATAAGCAAGTAGGATTTATCCTAGGAATGCAAGAGTGGGTCAATATGAGAAAGTTAACCCCCATATAATGCAGCACATTAATGAAGAAAGATACTAAACTACCATTTCTACTAACACAGAAAAGGCACTTAAAAAAAATCCAATGCCCTTTGATGATAAAAACATCCAGGAAAATAAGCATAGGAACTTCTTCAACATAATAAATGTAACTTATGAAAAACCCATAGCTAACAACATAATCAATGTTGAAAGACTGAAAGCTTTTCCACTAAGATCAGGAACAAGATAAAAATACCTACTTTTACTGCTGCTACTCAACATTGTCCTGAACTGGCCAGAGCAATTAGACAGGAAAAAAAATGCACATGTATCAGAAAGAAGTAAAACTACATGTATAGAAAACATGATTCTATATAGAAACTCCCAAAATATCCATAAGAAATCTACTAGCAGTAACAAAGAAATTTAGCAAAGTTCAGGGTACAAGATTAACACACAAATCAATTGTTTCTATACACTAGCAATGACAATCTAAAATGGAAATTAAGAAGCAATTCCATTTACAATAGTATCTAAAAGAATTAAATAGATAAATTTAACCAAAAATATGAAAGACTTGTACACTGTAAACTATAAAACAAGGATGAAAGAAATTAAAGAAGTCCAAATAAATGGAAAGATACCCCATGTTCATAGACTGTAAGACAAACTGTTGAGATGTCAATACTATCTGAATAATTCCTTATTCAACACAATCTCAAACAAAATTCCAACTGCCTTTTTTGCATAAATAGAAAAGCTGATCATCGAATACATACAGAATTGCAAGGGACCCCAAACAGACAAAACAATCTTGAGAAAGAATAAACAGGGGACTTTTTTCAAAAGAATAAATGAGTTCCTGATCTCAAAACTTCCTATAAAGCTACAGTAATCAAAACAGCATGGTACTAGCATAAGGACAAATGGAATAGAACTGAGAATCCAGAAATAAACTCCTATATCAATGGCTGATTGATTTTTGACAAAGGTGCCAATTCTGTTCAATGGGAAAAAAATAGTCTTTTCAACAAATGGTGCTGGAACAACTAGATTCCTACATTCATAAGAATGAACCTGAATTTCTACCTTGCACCACATATAAAAACTCAAACAGATCAATGACCTAAATATGAGAGCTAAAACCCATAAAACTCCTAGAGTAAAACAAAGGGGTACATCTTCATGACCTTGTATTTATGTATGTATATTACATGTAACACCACAAGCATGAGGAACAAAGGAAAAAATAAATTGGACTTTATCAGAATTAAAAACTTTTGCACATAAAAAGACATCAGGAAAGTGAATAGATAATTTACAGGATAGGGAGAAACTATTTGAAATTCATATAAAATGATTCAATACCCAGAATATATTTACAAATCATGTATTAAGATTAAGAATTCAGTATCCGGAATACATAAAGAACACTTACAGCTCAACAACAAAAAGACAACCCAATTTAAAAAATGGGCAAAGGATCCAAATAGCCATTTCTACAAAGATACACAAATGGTTGAAAAGATACTGAAAATCATTAGTCATTAGGGAAATGCAAATTCAAAACCACAATGAGATACCAATTCACACCCATTAGTATGGCTATAATAAAAAAAAAAACAGAAAATAAAAAGTTTAGCTGAAGATGTGGAGAAACTGGGACTCTTGTACACTGCAGGTGGAACATAAAATGGTGCAGCTGCTATGGAAAACATCTTGGCAATTCCTCAAAAAGTTAAACACAGAATTATTATGTAACCCACCAATGCCACTCCTAAGTATATACACAAAAGAGAATTAAAGACACTCAGATACCTGTATACCAATGTGCATTCCAGCACTGTCCACAACAGCCAAAAGGTGGAAGCAACCCAAGTGTCATCAGAGGTGCATGGATAAACAAAATATGGTATATATATATATACAATGGAATGTTACTTGGCCATAAAAAGGAATGAGGTTTTGATACATACCAGATCAAACTTGAAGACATTATGCTAAGTGAAATAAGCCAGATACAAAAGGACAAATATTTTGATTCCACTTATATGAAATACCTAGGATGGGCAAATTCACAGAGACAGGAGACTAGAGGTCCTCAGAGGTAAGGAAAGTGGGCATGCAAAGCTATTGCTTACTGGGTACAGGTACTCTGTTTGAGGTAATGAAAAGTTTTAGAAACAGTATTGATGGTTGCACAACACTGAGAACATAATATCACTGAATTGGACACTTAAAAATTAGTAAAATGACAAATTTTATATTATGTATTTTGCTACAATAAAAAAACTTAAAAAAATAGTGAACGAAAGAGATTGAATGGCTATATATGCACATTATTTAGATTAAAGCAAAAACTGAGATATTTTTAAAAGGCCAAAAACAAAAATATGAGAAAACAAAATGGAAACAGATTTTTTCACGTGCTCTGAAGGACTTACATTTAGTTGATGGCAACATTATCAACTAATAAGGAAACAAATAATAGAAATATCATTAAAATCAATGGAAAGGAATAGAGATGGTAAACTGAATATACAACCCTATAGTAATTGTGGCTGTGATTTATAATAAGAAATATACATTTGGCCTTCATCCCTGTTTCTAGCAGGGAGCTCCTAAAACTCTTGGAATTTCCTGTAAGGAGCAATAAAGGTGTCTTTTGTTATGTTTATCTACCATGTGATTAAGAGGGCTGGAATTTTCAGTCCCAACCCTCTGACCTCTGGGGTGGATAGAGGGGCTGGAGGTTACATCAGTCTCCAGTGGCTAAATGATTTAATCAATCCTGCCTCTGTAAAACAATAAAAACCCAAAAAGACAGGCTTTTGGAGCTTTTGGGTTGGTGAACCTGTGCAGATGTGGGGAGAGTTCCATGGAAGCTCTGTGCCTTTTCCCCGTCCCTCGCTGTGTGTATCTCTTCAATCTAGCTCTTCAAACTTTGTGAAAGTTACACTCATTTACATAAACCAGCAATCTAGTGAGTAAACAGGTTTCTTCAGTTCTGTGAACCATTCTAGCAAATTAACCAAACCCAAAGAAGGGTCACAGGAACCTCTAATCTATATCTGGTCGGTTAGAAGCACAGGTAATATTCTGGGCTTTCAACTGGCGTCTGAAAAAGAAAGGGGCAGTCTTGTAGGACTGATCCCTTCACCTGTGGAACTTCACACTATCTCTGGGTAAACAGTATCAAACTGAGTTGAATTGCAGGACACCCAGCTGGTGTCCAGAGAATTCCTTGGATGTGTGTGGGGAACCCTCCCAACCCATATCCATGACAATTTTTGACCAGAACCATAACACATGTTTCAGGACATCTAAAATTAGGATATTTATTGTTAGGATATTGAAGACCCTTAGTACTTAATATTTCTAAAACTGGAGAAGTAGTAATACAATTTTTAAAGAATTATATATCAAAATACAAAATTCAGAAATTAATACTCTGATTTCTTGCCCTTGTAAGCATAAAGTTCATTTTAGATAATAGGGTAGAAAAATGACTTATATATTGGTCTAAAGATATTATTTACCTTTTGTTGATAGTGTGAATCAAAGTATAAATCACATCTCGAAGAACAAAGGCCCAAGCTCCCCCTAAGCCACTTTTTATATCTTTCAGTAATAAACTAACAAACAGGTGATATATTTTTAAAATTCTATGCTTTTTATAAATATTGTTTGTCTCAGCTGCTTGCTGACATATGGCAAGAAGAATTTTCTGATAGGAATCCTAGAAAATAAAGATACATTTTAGTAAAAACTCTTCTAATCACAAAAACTCAGCTATATTAAATATACTTTATATTCAAAATAACTAAATTAATAGAATTTAGTTTTGGGTTTGGTATCAAATGCAAAATGCTACATTAAGAAAATTACTATCTTAAACTGTAGTTTTCATTTTGTAAACACTAACAGTATATTCCTTAAAAAATATATATTGCCTAAGCCAATATATGACTGACATTTCATGAAATTCAGGCCTCATATTTAACGTATTTCAATTTAATAATGATAAGTAAAATACCTAGATATAAACTCATAAGTGAGTGTTTTCCTTCTTAATTCTTAATTTATCCTTCTTAAGGTAAATGAGAATTTTCCTTCTGTTTATACTTTCTACAATTTAATTACACATATTTTCTAGCTGAAAAAGAAAGAATTCTCTCTTCAGTAATTATCCAAGTAATGTATACTTACAGGGCTTTTGGAAAGAATTTCTAAAATGCTTTTAAGTTTGGTTTTATGGCAATTGCTGATGTAGGCAAATGTTGCTTTAATTACATGTGACGGAAAATGAGGTGGATTAGGAGCAGGATCCAAATCCCTAATAGTTACAGGAAAAAATGCAGTCATTATTTTCAGAACCAAGAAAAAAACAGATTTTGTTGACAGACCAGTGAACTTCCAGAAAGAAAATTTAGCTTATAACAACTCCAAATTTTAAAGTAATTTCCTACTGAAAATCTAGACTTTTAATAAAATAATGAATGACATACCCCAATCTATATAAATTCATCAATATATATAAATACCTTTACCTTCTATGACAATTAATTTTAAATGATTTGCTTAAGATATCTTTTATAAAGTTAATGGCAATGCCACAAATCAGCCTTAATACTACTTCATGTCATATGTGAATTAAATCTCGATGTTAGTACTGCAAATGCAGTAATATTTTAAGACATAGCAATCAAATACTATTTACATCAAGTGAAACTATATTAGTAAACATACTTTGATAGATATTATATTATATGCCTAGCACTGTTAGGACATATTTTAAAAAATGTAAAGTGTGCTTTTAAGTAGCTTACAATCAAGCTGGAAAAATACTTTCATATACAATCAAGTGGGTTTCACATACAAATAAAATTGTAGTACATTAAGATTCTGATAGCAAAAGAGCGTGACAGAGAAAAGGTGATACAGAAACATGCATCATAGACTGGGAGAAGAGAACAAGGAATAAGTCATGAAGAAGAAAATTTCAGGAGTCAACAGATGGCACAATGCTCAACAATTACAGAAAGATGGAGAAATGTCACTGGATTTGCAAACAAGGTGGTCAACCAGGAAGAACAATTAATGTGGATTCGTTTCAGTAGAAGCAGATATGTAATTATTTTAATTCAAAGGTAGTTATTCTTAAAGAAACAATTTAAAAAGCCAAGTGCCATGAAATAGACCACAGTAAAGCAGTACAGCACGGAGAAGACAAGTAATGACTCTATAGCATCTTACCACGCTGATGAACAGTGATTCCAATGGGGTCAGTGGGCACTTGATAATATGGGTGAATGTTGAAACCACAATGCTGCTCATGTGAAACCTTCATAAGATTGTATATCAATGATATCTTACTTTAAAAAATTTAAATTTAAATTTAAAAAAAAGCAGAGTGCATGCTTAAAAACTGAAATAGACATTGGAAGGTGTCAACCAGTAAACTTCATAAGGAACTTCTCAAATTGCAGCTGATTCAATTCTCTAAGTTTAAAATACCCATACCCTGAAGTGCCTTGGCTGGTACCAGAAGTTCCTGGTTCATGGAATGTCATCAGTAACTCCACCACGATCTCTGGTAAATTGCTAATGAATAAATGATCAATCTGCAATGATATAAAATTAAAATACATTTAAATTTTTATGTCCATAACTTATAAAACAACTCAAGGAGCTGATATTATTGCCTCATTTCCAAATTTATTCAGTGAAGGAAATAAATTACCAAAGATCTAAAATCTTTGACATACAGTTAACTACACTTTCTTCTGCTATGCAGCAGCCAACCTGTAGACTGAGAGGAAAGTGGGGAAATCATATCAAACAAGACTCCCTCAAACTAACTCTTTAATTTTAAATAATCACTTTAATTGACTGAGGCTTTAGGTTTAACATTAAATTCCTCAACCTAATAATTTTCCTGCCAACAAATTCCCCACTGATCCATATTGTTCCTCAATCTGCACTTCACTATTGATTTTTTTGGGAACTCTATCTCGTTTACAGAATTTTACTAATAAGAATCCCCCCCACACAAAAGAAAAAAAAAAGAATTCCCAGTGACTGGCAATAATCATCTCTTTGTTCCCTGCATGACTTATCCCCAGATTTCTATTTGGTTGGCATCCTATATTCTGAAGCTACCCATAATCCCCTGTCATTAACAAGAGACCAAAATCCTCCCTGACAGAAGCAGACTCTCCATCAATCTGCTTCCTGCCACAGGTAATCTCACAAAGGGCATAATTCTCTAAAAATAAAGAATGGGCCTACTCCATTATACTTCACCCAAATGAATGAGAACTGTGAAGTTTTAAATCTAAGCCAAAAGGCAAATGGCTGATTTACTTGATGAACAAAGAGGTTTATAAACACACTTGCTAAAAAAAAAAGTATTTTGCAATGTGACAAGAAAGGAACCTAATGTGAAGATCCTACCCTTCCCCTCAGGCATATATTATTAATGATCCATGCCATCATTTCAGCAAAAAAAGAAAAAAGGAGAAAATCTATACACTGTTCAGTATTGTATTGTTTGAATTTAACAACAAGTTTGCATTCATGTATCACTACTAATTAAAATAAATTTTAAAAAGGAAAAAGCAATAAAAAGTATTCTAAAGTTTTTTCTAAATTTCTGATTAAAAACAATTTCATTTAAAAGCCCATCAAAAGAAAAGAACACTATATAACAACAAAAAAGAACTCATGAATTGCCTCTGCTAGACAGTGATTACCAAATACTAAGTTTAAGTGCATAAATGAATAAATAGACTTAAAAATTTTAAGATCCATCTCAGTTAGGAGATAAGAAGTAGTTAAAAGTTGAAGCCATACCTGTTTTCCTAATATGTTTTCATCTTTAAGCATATCATAGACTTTGGTAGCAGTCTCTCTTTGCTGTGCCATGCCACTGTCTCCTGTACCTTCATAGGCAAAGTAAGGGAGGATATTCACGAGAATCTTTGGAAAGCAGTCTGTTAGGAGACTTTTCCAATCCTCTTGTATCTGATCAGCAATGGACTTCACTTCATCAAAATGACTTCTAATCACCAGATGTGGAATTAAAACCTTATAACAAGATCTAAAAATACAGAATTATTTGTTAAATATATATAACTTTTCAAAGAAAGATTTTACAATATAGTTAAAATAATAAAATGCTTTAATGGGCACCCAAGCATCACTTTATCCAGATCATTAAGGACTCTTACTAATTTTATAAATGGAGAAATGAAGTTAAATAAACACTAAATAATCACATTAAAAAAACAGAGGCATTTTAGAATACATCACCCTAATTCTGTGATCAAAAGTAGGTGGGAATTTAATTTACATTTATTTCTTCTGCGGTAAGAAGATATTGCAATAGTAAGAACACTGACTACAAATAATTTATGTAAAATTATAGCAAAATAGAATGTGAAAGCAGTACATAAATTCAAAGAATAAATGTAAATATTGTTATTGCCAAAGTGAAAGAACAATAAGGACCACTAAACAATTATGAACTGCCTGCCCATCATCCTGACCATCTAAACATTACTCTTTAGTTGTTTCAAACATCTGCATTTCCAAAGTTTCTTCTCCAGAGTTAGAGTTAACAAAGTAAATACTTTTACATTAAACTTGAAATTTAATAAAAGTAATGACTAAATAGTCCATAGTCAAGCAGCAAAAAAGAGAAACAAGGAGAAATAATCAGGCACTGGTAATTTATCTTAGATTTTTCAGAGATTATCAACAATTAAACATGAAAGAGACCGTAAAGATCTCCTTGTGTAACTCCCTTACTTTACCAATTAAAAAACCAAGGTCCAAAAGGTGTTTTCATGGCTTACCTAAAGTCACATAGCTAGGACCAGATACTGAGTCCAGTGATTCTCTTCAACACGCTTTCATTAAAACAAGCTCTCCTGCTTCTCATACCACGCAGCCTCCCAGCCCTGTGCATGTGTGTGTGTACAGTGGGAGGAGAACGATCAAACATATTTCACATGTGCCATATGTAGACCTACCTATAGAAATCCTCAACATTTGTGTAGTTCAGTAAAATAAAAGGAAAAGAAGATAAGTTATATTCACTATCTTGAAGATTTAGCCACTCCAAAACCAGATAATCCAAATGAGAAGCCATGAAGTCTTCTAAACGCCTATATCCAAAGGTTTCAGAAACTTTTTCTAAAACCTGTATAAATCATAAAGAAGTTAAACCTTTAAGAAAACAATGAAATAATAAATCAATGATACAATGAAATATTAAGTTCTTGTTAATATTTATTTGTAATATGACTGAAGTATTCATTTAACTTTTCCACACCTTGATTTCCTCATCTATGAAATGGGGATAATAAAAGTACCTACTTTAGCAAGACTTAATGAGAAAAATGTATTCAATATAATAGCACAGTGCCTGGCACATAGCAAACCCTTAATAAATGTTCAATTAATAAACATGGAAAAATAGGTTGCACTTTTCTAATTTTAAGTTTTGATTACATTTCAAAGGAAGATCTAAAGTAAAATAATTCTTGTCAGTTCTAAATCCAAATAAGAAAAATCCAAACACTGTATTTCATTTACAACAATAATTAGGTAGTGCAACAGTAGACTTAAAAAAAAAAAAAGACAACTTGTTTTAATACTGAGGAGTAAAAGGTTCACCTTTCTATGACAGATTACCTATAGGTTAACCTACTGTAAAGCTCCCCGGAAATCATGCTGGTAGAATGATGAACGACCTATCAGGCCACTACGTCCTTATGTGAAAAACTACAATGAAAGGCCTGGAACTTCCCAAATCATGAATGCTGA
This sequence comes from Manis javanica, assembly GCF_040802235.1. Classification (NCBI taxonomy): domain Eukaryota; kingdom Metazoa; phylum Chordata; class Mammalia; order Pholidota; family Manidae; genus Manis; species Manis javanica. The sequence goes on from NC_133161.1 coordinate 113,650,931, forward strand.
AGTGCTAGAACAGGGCAGAGGCGAACATTCTACAACACTGTGCTAATGTAATTGCAAGGCTGGACTCTAGTCTTCCTTCCTGAGTCACGCAAAAGATTCACAGCTCTGTAATTTACCTTCTTGCCCTGCTAGATCCCAATGTCCTGACCCAGAATCTACCAGGCAGAACACTTGCTTCTGCTCTTTGTGCCATGTGTTTCCCTCAATAAATGCTATTCCTGAGGGCCTGGTCTGGGTGATGAGAGTCATTCACTCTTATTATGCAATGAATGCCTTGGGAGTGCTCTTAAAGCTGAATGTAAAATGACACTGTGCACATGAATAAATACACTGAAGAGTTGCTGCTTTCTAATATTCCAAATATAAAAAATAAAACTGTCTCCAAGTCTTTAGTAAGTGCCACTTGAAAAATCTACCTTTAACTTTTTTGTTTAAGTTACCCAAGGAAGATTATAAGAAAAATAGTCATCTACATGTACCTTTTTAATGAGGTAGGGTTCTAATCCATTCTCTTTCACAGACTTGCATAGGGCAAACAAAGCCTGTTTTTCACAGATAGGGCTACAGTATAAAACCACAGCTATCATCATCAGTAAAACAGACTTTCTATTATAAATCTCATCCAAAAGTTCAGGGTTTGCAGCTCTGTGGGACTTCAAAGAGTTTGAAAAACAATAATGCAATGTAAATATTTAAACATTACAATAAACCAATCAGGCTAAAATCAAAGTAAACCATACAACATTTAAGCAGCCAGTCAACAGTTTTAAATTCCTACAGTGATAGAGCTAAGAGTAAGAGACTTTGAGGAAATAAAGTTTCCAGAGTGGGAAAGACTGCTTTTGATAAGATCTTATGGAACATTTAAGCAATATATAAAGCACTTTAAAGAAAAAGAATCGAATTGCAAGACAAGGAGATTAATGGCCCCTCTTCAATTATGAAGGACACCTTCAAGATGCTTGTATTATAATAATTAAATATATAGCTCCTTATACTTTCAAAAATACTGTGATATATATTATCAAAAGGAAGAATAAAATCATCCAACTAGATAGAAAGATACTTGTATGCTTCTATTAATTATCAATCATTATAGTATCCCAATAGCTGGGTATATTTTTTGACTAGCTATACTTGACAAATGTTTCTCTTCACCTTTAGAAAACTGCTACTCACTGATCCTGATTCTGTTTTTTGGAACAAAATAAAGTAAGGACCTAATTCCTTTACTAAATGTCAATCACTGACACATCTGAAAATAGTTATGAGGTTCCCACTAACTCAGCTCCTTCACCTATTCCTCTTAAGAGATGGATCTACAGACTCTCTCAATATCTACTTTTACTCAGAACCAAACCCAACATGTTAGCTGCCCTCTAAAATGTACACAAGACTTAAGTTCTTTTTATCAACTTGTTCATGACAGTATGCTTCTCTTAACGACATCTAAGACAAAAATTGTTCTCAAGATACAAAACTTCTTAGGTCTGTTTCCAAAAGAACTACTGCCATTCCTTTTTTTGCACAACAGGCATATTTTAAATACGTAATATGTGCTATCTCTACAAAATTCTGTATTATTTACACTCATCTGTTTAATCTATTAAAATCTTTTTCTAAATTCACATTCTTTCATGCAACTGTCTTTTTCAGTTTTATGCTATCATAGATTAGAGAGCCATTTGATTAACCACCTCATACTTTTTACAAACAAATCAAGGCATAAATAAATGAATAAATAAATTCTAACACTAACACAACTTTTGCCATTTTAAGAAAAAATACTCTACAGAGAAGTATGAAAATCACATGGTTCACTGAAGAACAGCAAGATAATTTGATCTTCCCTTATTAGAACATTTTTCTCAATCCATTTCTTCCTACTATTACCTGTTCTCTGAATTAGCTTGTAATCAGATCTTACAAAAAAAGATATTTTAAATAAAAAAGAAAGCTATTTATACTCCAATATAAGCTCAGCAAATTTTCAGTTTCCCATAAAAATGCTACATATAGTTGAACCAAAAGAAATTGCCACTATTCGACAAATTCTAACCTACATATTCTATACATAAGGCAATTGCAATCAATTCATACAGTTTTAGTCTAGCTTTATATTGTAAGTACTGGATGCAAAAACTGTCTTAGGCCAAACTTGGTAAAGTAATATATAGCATATTTACAGCAAGTACATGATAACAGCAAATGTGCATTACTGAAATTACCACTTCTTTCATTCCCTCCTGAGCTTTTGAGTATGCATTTTCAAAAGCCGTTTGCTGAAGCTTCAAAGGAAGTGCTTTCAATAGTGTGGAAGAACCTCTTTGTTTCACATCCTGGAATAACCTTACAGGAAAAAAAAAAGCAAAAAGTGAAATAATTTTTTACTTAAATCTTGCTTTCCAAAGCATACTATAGGACAAAAATAAACCTCTCTGTGAGACATATGAACATGCTAGGTCTTCTTTCAAGAGTTTAATGAAATCTGAGTCACTTAAACAGGCTGAGATCCACTGCTTAATATTAGAGTCTTTACCATATACTTCATTTTCTCCTAGAACTAAAAGGGTCTCAAAAGATCTCTTAGCTTATTGCCCAAACCTGAATAGCTCTGAACTCAAACTAGTCAGAAAAAAAAACTGTCCTCTGGGAAAAGAAGCTATAGACTCTTATGTCAACCTGCTCTAATATTTAAAAACTCATCTTATCCCCTGAAAGTGGATAGCTTAATGTCTTGATGTTCCATTACAATTTTTTTTATGTGATAGAAAAGAATTGAACAATACACTTTTTGCATAATACACTATCATATTTAAGGACAAACTCCTTAGTCAATTTTCTCCTTCATGCTTTTTTAGTAAACACAACTTATATACTTTTTGGTATTCCTTTGACTCCTCCAATTTTTCTAACCTCTCTTAAAATAGTCCAATACTGGGTATCTAATAAGTAAACAACAAAAACAGAAATTATATATTCATGCCATTCTTGAATTTATACTTTTTTTTAATTTTAAAAGACTTTTTCAATGCCACCACTACAATGCTTAATTACATTCAACTTAGGGTCCTATATAACACTTGATCTCTAACTTCGGTATACATATTTTCTATCTTTTAAGAACTTGAAGTAAAGTACACATTCATTAGCAACCCTCACAATGCACTATAGTACTATTGAAAAGAATCCCAAACCTGAGAAGTTAGAAAATATTACTGTGAGTGTATTCAAACCTTGGATTAGGTAATCTAATACACATAGTATACATTAGGTTATCTAACACATACATTATTTGTGACTACTGGGGCAATATATCTTTATAGAGATCTTTAATTATTGGTCACTTCTATTTGAACAGTAAAATTCTGAGTCAGAAGATTTTTAGCTTTGATATTTTTAAAGCATAATTCCTTTTTAAAAAATGCTCATTTTACAAATTATTAAACACCTATCACATACCAATCATTGTTTTAGATGCTAAATATACAGCAATGAACAGAACAGACAAAACTGCCTAAGAGCTTACACCCAGGTAAATGTGTTAAAATATCCTATTTCAAGTGGTGACAAATGCTACAGAGAAAAATAAAGCAGAGAAGGGCTTTATTTACAGGAAATGTGAGGTGGGAAACACAGAGGAAGGTTGTGATGTAGAGTTGTAAAATCAACTCAATAACCTGATAAACATGCAGTCCTAAGAAATTATTATTTTCTTTTTCAGATTCTAAACATAAAACAGATCCCTATCATAGAGTTATTCCAGAGCATAACTGTATGTTCACTTAAATAAAAATAATTGTAATCATCGCAATGTAAAATGTGATCATTTTCATTTTACAAACTCAAAAAATATCACAGTAATATCCAAACATTCTGTATCACCCGTAAGTGGTAGTAAACATATTTAATTCAACTCAATCACTTATTAGCTGAATGGCACTGAGCGAGTTACTTTATTTTTCTAAGACACAGAATTTTCCTCCATAAATTGGAGAAAACAACAGTATCTGAGAGAGTTGTCAGAATTAAGAGAAAACGTAAAATGCCAGGCCTACAGTATATACTCAGTGTTAGCTATTTTTAATATCACAACTAGTGAATTATGATTGTGCTAGATATTGCATTGCCACCTGCAACATTCCAGACGCTTCACAAATATCTGACCCATTACCTATTGATTGACACTGCAGCCAACATACGAACTTGGTGATGATTATCAGCAAGAAACTGTGGAAATACTTCATTTACAGGAAAGTCTTTCCCCATTACATTAAGAATAGCCCATTTTGAATAAGGATCTGCCTATGGGAAAAGAACAACTGAAGTTAAATATGAAATACTAAGAGAAAAATCACCCATTAACCAAAAGAAATAAAGTCTACTTAAAATTTTTCACAGAAACCTTACAAATATTTAATGTGGAGTAACTCACCTCAAGCAAAGTTTTAAGACATTTTACTAGAGCCATTCTTACAGAGAATATGCATTTTCCCTCGTTTGTTAAGTGCCTGAAATGAAAGTGTTTCAATGTCAAATAATTATTCCAATAAAAGCACTGTCAAAACAATCACTGGTAGGGTTATTCTAGGTTGCCTCCATAATTTCTTTCCATGCTAAATTTAATTCTCATTAATGCCAATATTCTTACCTTCCAAAAAATTCCAGCTAAAGGAAATTAGTTTGAAAAGAAGTTCATTTTAATGTATACTACTTGTTTTACATGACTATGCTTCATTGGCGAACTATCATACTTCAGCTAACATTATGGTAAACTTATTGTGAAAGGAAAACAGTTCATAAAATTCTTGTTGTTATATCAAAGATTCAAAACCACATTCTTTACTGATTCAGAAGTCCTTACCAATCAAATGGTATATGGGCTCTCTATATATATAGGAACCCCTATATAAGTATTATGGTGTTACCTCACACACACATGCATGAAATAACAGGATGGTGACAGGGCCAATCTGTTCATTTTAGGAACATAAACTTGAATTGATTTAGACTTGCTACACTTTGCTTTATTTGCCAACATGTCAAATTATAAAGTGATTCAAAATTCACAGGGAAAGACACTAAAGACACTTTAGAAAGCCAAGCTTGAGACAAGAAACAATCTAAGTTCTTTAAACAATTGAGGGAAACACAAATTACTACTGTTAAAAGATGTATATGGTTGCAATCGAGGATCAGAAGAAATCACTAATGCAGAAATGCAAAATCTGCATTTGTATCCAGAAGGAGTAGAAAGAAAACTAAAAACTCCACAAAATGTTTGTACCTACCAAAATGCTCCAATTACTGTTAGAAACTGTCCTTGAGCATCGCTTGTGTTCTCAGGGTCCATACTGCCTGGACATAAGTTCATCACTACATGAACAACATGGTTTAAAATTGTTTTACAGACATCCTGGTCACGGCGATACAAAGAACACACACTGCTGTGGTGGAAAAAGTTAAACTTTATAAACATAAAAGAACACATCAATGGTTAATAAATTTAAAGTTAACATAACATACAGTTTTAAATTCTTACGATAGCGGTTTTAGAAGTTCAACAACATCTTCCATTGGCAAAGGATATTCTTCTCCAGGAAGCTCTTTTAAGAGCACTAGATACTAAGATAGTTGGGGAGAAAAAAATTATTTTTTTCATAGATCACTTGCTTAATTTAAATACATCTATATATAACCATAAATTCATATATTAATGTGCGCACATGTGCACACACAAGAGCAGTGAATTTTTTTTTATTGAAGTATCATTGATACACTGCTACTGGTTTCAAATGTACAACACAGTGGTCCAACAGTTATCAAAAGCAGTGAATTTTTAAAAGAGGCAGTATAATTTTAGAAAGGGTGTGAAGTTCAACAGAGCTGGATTCAGATCTCAGCACCACAACACATTATTTGTCTGGTTACAAAACTTACCTTGTCAACTGAGCATTTGTACTCTCACCTGGGGATAGAGCACTTACCTGGACAAATTACTGTGAGGATTAAAGGAAAAGAATAAAGGTGTTTATTTACCTGGACAAATTACTGTGAGGATTAAAGGAAATGAATAAAGGTGTTTATTTATTGTAGGAACTGAAAAAAGAAAGTTACCACTGTTGGGGTTAAGAGCCTGAGCAAGAATCTGAAACTATATTATGTTCCCACCCTCTCAAAATAACGCCTGGGGATAAGACTTCAATGGTTAGAATATATTCTGTTAGTAATTCTGGAAAGCAGAGATAATCATGGGCAGGGGAGAAGTAAAAAATTTGCCCTACCTTCCACTAAGACAACCTTGTAAGGCTCTCCATGGTACTGTGAATACAAGGGGCTGCTCAACAGCTACCAATTGTAATGGTAGTTTAGGCAGCTGGTTTCTGAGAGCTACCAAATAATTCTCTAGCTGTAGTAAGAAATGAGAAAACTTTTTTACTATCGGTTCTGTGTAAAAAAATGTTTCTTACTTTCTCAGATATAATAAAAGAACATGAAATTGGACCATATTAAATATTTCTCAAGATAATGTGTGTGATATTACTGAGTGTCTTAAAGTCACTTTAAACATCAAAGCTTCAAAAAAAGCATACAGCCCTCCGCACTGGTCAGGGCTGGAGACATGACCAGATTGTTTGCAAGATCACAATCAGAGGGACCAAAAACAAGGTTAAAGGCATGAACCATTATGTTTGCCACAGCTAGAACATGACCAGGGATTCTACCAGGGACTCAAGCTGCATGTTTGCAAGAGGTTCTAATTAGGGTTGGGGAAATCACCTGACACGTGTGCCGATATGCTGGGACCAGGCACGTGACCATGGACTCACCTCAGTGAGCCAGGAGCTCCCCCCAAATGGCCACCAGCACATGGGTAAAGGGATGGCCCACAAATCCTACGATGTTGGACTGGAATCAGAGACATCTACCAACAGATGGACAGAATGATAGAGTAGGGCAGGAGGATTACTTTCTAATATTCTCACTAAAGTCTAAACCTAAACTGAATCATGAGGAAGCATAAGACAAACTCAAAATGAGGGACTCTATAGAGCAAGTAGCTGTACTATTCAAAAATATGAAGGTCCTGAAAAATAAGAAAAAATGAAGGAACGGTTCCAGACTGAAAAAGAGAATGAAGGGCCTTCACAACTAAAATGTAATGACAAACTGTTAATTTCCTGACTACTAAACTTTGGTTATACAGGAGAGCATCACTGCTTTAGGGTACACCCTGAATTATAATATAAGGGTCCTCATGTCTGCAACTTAATCTCAAAGTGGTTCAGAAAAAAAAATGTTTCCATTCTCATAGAATGAAAAGGTAAATGTGGTAAAATGTTAACTGTAGAGGCTTATACAGAGAATATGGGAGTTCTCTTAGTATTATAATTTTACTGTCACCTTAAAGTTCTATCAAAAAAATTTTAAAGCATATATATAAGGTCAAGGCAAGATTCAGACTTCAACTACAATGTTATATGTATTATTTTTACATTCAGAGTCTGTATTTCTTGGCCTAGTTTAAAATAATTTACAATAATTAATTATATCTACTATATATGCAGAAAATAAATCTATCCTAAAGTCCATGGAAGTTTCTAAGTTTCAGTATCCACTTAAGATTTTTTCACAGCATATTAAAAGTATTTTACAACTAGTCTCAGATTCATTTCTCAAGGAAGCAATTTCAAGACCTGAAAGGTAGTACATTATTCTCATACGTCAGTTCAGTACATCCAGCTAGCAACACCACACAGAAGTGAAGAGCTTCTTCCTTTCACTTAACTTACCATGTGTAAGTGGAGAGATTTAGTAGGGTCTAGCATACTAGAATCAATTAACATTAATAATTTCCTCCGAATATCAGCTGCTCTGAATGACACAGTATTGGCCTGAGCAGTAGTTACACATATACACAAGAACTTGAGCATATCTAACAAAAGTAGATCTTGCTTTGACAGATGTTCTTCAGCTAAAGGATTCATGGCACCTAAAAATAAAAAGCACTTATTAAAACTAAGATGGGGTATAAAAATCACATAAAGTTGATCTATAAACAATGTGAGGATCAGAAGCATCAACCCATTGGACAATCAAAGCTCTATATAAGTTTTGATGCCCCCAAAACTTAACAGCCTGCTGTTGACCAGAAGTCTTACTGATAACATAAAGTCAATTAACACATATTTTATGTTATATTATATACTGTATTTTACAATAAACTAAGCTAAAGAAAATGTTTTTTCAAATTTTCACAAATCTTCAAAAAAATTCTCCCCAATATATATATTGAAAATAATGCAGTTCAAAACCATATTGTTCAAAGGTCAACAGTATATTCAACACTAACTCAATAAACTCCCACTACCAAAAAAAAAAATTAGAGATGAAAGTATATGGAAAGCAAAATTATGGTGAAATTGATTACATACTAAAAGCTTCAAAATTCTTCATAGAAGTTTATCCTAGGATTCTATCATCAAGAAATATCTATGGAAAAATGTATATTGACAAAACATTCACTGAAGCACTGTTAATTATGGAGAAATAGGACTCCAATTTCTGAAAATAAAAAATGGTCAAATAAATTGATATATATGTTAACTGGGATATTATGAAGTCATCAAAAAGCATAACTATCAATACAAGTAGCTAAATAAAAATTGCTTATAATTAATGTTAAAAGAAAACAGACAAGGCATATAAAAAAGCATTTCAATGTTGATATTGATTATAATTTTGATAGAGAAATAACAGAAAAAGACAAGTTATAGCATTATAGGTACTTTTCCACTCCCCTGTTTTCTAAATAATCTATCATATGGTTCTATATTGTTAGTAATTATTTTAAATTTCTCCTATGAAGAATAAACCCAGAGAAATCTAAAAAGCATAGCAGGGACAAACAGACTACTCTAAGGGAAAATGAAATGGCATTAAATTATTATCTCTGAGGTTTTTCATAATGCCAAATCAATACAAAGAGGTTCAAAAAAAATTCCAAGAAATATGTACGTACTTACCAATAATACCTTGACTTTCTCCAGATTCATTTGCATCACTAACACTATCAACAGGGTAATCATTAAACAGATTCATGGATGACTGATCCTCTATGTCCATCCGATTTTCATCTGTATCTTCTTCCACTGACTCTATTTCTCCATACTCAAATGGCTTTTTGATAAAGGATGCCTTCAAAGAAGATGAAAAAAGATGTTCGAGTTGGCTTCTTTTAGATGCATGATGTAGTTAAAATTTATCTAATCAAACAATTCAAGATTCATGTGTATAAACACTGCAGTATTATTCCTATTAAATGTCTAACAATAGGAAAATGGATATATAAACTGCAATAGGTCTATAAAACAGAATATTAGGCAAACTTTAAAAATTTCTTATATTAAGCTTAATAATAACCAATATTAATGAGGCTGTGGCAAAAAGTATAAATTGGGATGACTGAATATTTCAGAGGAAAGTGATAATATTCATCAAAAAGTAAAACTCATTCTTTTTGAACAAGCAATCCCAGTGCTAGAATTTACTCAACATCCTTCACATGCACAAGAATAAGTAGCCAAAAGTAAAAGAAACTTTACCACAACACTCTTTTAACAAAAAAATAGAAATCACTTAAAATATTAAGATCAGATGGGCTAAAAATACATACATACTACTACCATTTAATGAAATACCATGCTAATGTTAAAAAAAGGCAAGGAGTAACAGTGTACAGCAACATGGAAAAGTGACCAAAGCTTATAAAATTAAGTGAAAGTAAGTTACAAATTTTTTCATTCGATACATATTTGAGTATCTATACTATGTATGCCAGGCACTGTTCCAGACAAAAGAGCATGTGTAGCATAAGCTTATTTGTAAGGAAGAAGAAAAATAAGTATCACAGTGAAAATAGCTGCTTGTCTGGCAAGGCTTTGTTTTTTTCTTAAGGATAGAGAATTATTTTCAGTTTTGATAAAGTGTCACACAGAAATAGCTATGACCCTGAATGATTAGCTCACAAAGATTCAGTCTATTATTATTTACTGAAATACTAAAAGCCAAGCACTAAGAAAAGTACTGATATGAAAAAGCAATCAAGCAATCAAATATACTCCTCCCAAAAGCAAGTAACTTTAATTTCCATGTTTTAAAAATATAAGATGCCATATACTGTGAGATGCATCCTATTTAAGAGATTTCAATGAAAAAATTTAAGCATCTTAGAAACAATGAAATAACTGATCAGCAGTAAAACAAGAAGCATACTTACTAAACTTCTACAAATATCTGCAATATCATTCATTAGCTTTGATGTTAATAATCGTAGGAAAAAGCCAGATGCAATCTTATTTGGACTGTGCTATAATTAAGACAAACAAAAAATCAAGTAAACAAAGAAATTAAAAGAATTATTCCTGGCAGATATTTCTCTACTTTGAATGAAATGTGAATTTTTCTTTCATACTAGAAATACTCCATCAGAAAAAGCATGGATAAAGTTTACTGTGAGGGTCACAACATATAAAATGCTTCAAAAACACTAACCTTTTTTTTTAAGAATAGTAACTATAGCACATGTCTTTCATTGCACATGAACATTAAATACCAACTACTGACCCTAAACATAAGCAAGCATAATTTCAAATCAGTTTATTCTTCCACTTCTCCATCCGCACTTATACCAAAACACAGAAAAATATAGTACAAAGCCAGTAATATATGCCAATAACATTGATATATGTACATGTACTTAATATTAGCTTTTAAAAATGTTTTTTCCAATTATCATCAACACTTTGACCTAACTCAGCTACCTCTCAAGACTGCTCCAAATCAAAACAAAGATAATACCCAGTAGTGCTCCTACCAATGTTAGAGGCAAAAGAAACAGTATGTGTTGGAATTGTTTACTTTTGGGGTATTTACTTTTTGGATGTGCACTATGCACATCACATAGCCAGTAATCAATACATTTTCATTAAATGAATGAATGAAATATGCTGGCAATAAAAGAATCACCTATGTAGGTGTATATAAAAGTGACAAAAAATGAAAAACCTTCCTGAAATAATGTAAGTAGTTTTATCAAATACTCAGAATACCTATTGCTTCATTCCTCTGGATCTACCTTCATTTAATATTCAATTTAATTTTAAATCAGTGTCTAAACTTACGAATGGACCAAAAAATGGTAACACCACCAACCAGTTACCAACCTCTCGTAGAGGCTATACTGTCAAGCAAAGGCATCCTACCTGGGTACAGTGACACAAGCAGCTTGTACAAAGGTTCATCATATTTCTCACTGAAACAATTCTAGATTCCTCATTTGTCTTATTTTTAAACAGAGTGATAATTTCTCCTGCACACTGCATTAGAGACTATTAAGGAAGAAAGAAAATATACAAATTCCAGTTAAAATTACAGTTTAGTTACTGCTTTTTAAAGTTTTATTTAAGAGGTATATTAAAGTGTTTTTAGAAATTATACTTGGTTATATAGTATAATTAAAGATTATGAACAATTTTTTAATGACATATCTCATACCCTGTTCTTACAAATCTCATCACTGACATAACAGTACTTGGAGATGAAAGTAAGTTTCACACTTAGAGCAGAGCCTACTTGATTAATGCTCAGTCTAGGATTCTTTAGAGTAAATGATCACAGGAAAAACTTTTCAAAATACAGATAAAAATCAGTATTTTTGTTGATGAGATTAAATTTTAACGTGATACTATTTCAGTTAATATATTTATAGTTGGCTTAAAATAATTCCAAATATATGGAAGGACAGATAGTATCACTTCTTCTTCTCAGACTGCATAAATGAAAGAGGAAGAGTTAAACTACATAAAAATTTGTTTTTCCAAACAAATACACCAATTTTCACAGGAATACATTTCACTCAAATTTACCCAAATCTTTGTTAGAGTAAATTCTCCTACCTTGGCTTTCTGAAATAATTCTGATTCATATGCTTCTTCTTCAGCTATTATACCCACATAACAATAGCAGCTGAGAACTCCCACCAAAAGACTTGAACACCGGACAAGTGTTTCTGAATTTGTAGTCTTCAAGTAAAACACAAATAAATATATAAATAGACATAGATAGATATAGATATAAAATTTCAGAAATAATTTTGAGTACTCTATGATTATCTTTTGTAAGAATAAATTTTATGTACATATTAAGAAACAAAAATTTAATTAATAGTGGCATAATTTTGGGTATCTCTAAAAAACATCTGAGACCTCTGCAGTGTTGTGCTAACTAGAATTCTCAGGAAAATTAGCAGCAATATCTCCTAATGGCCAGGTAAGGTATCACCTCATAATACTTTAAGTGTTCAGTGTACTGCATGAATTAGGCTCTTAAATATTTGAGCTATTGAGGAAAGAAAAAAAGAAAAAACTAAAAGGAAAAAAATGTCTATAACTGTTAAAACATGAGTAGAAATTAGATCCTTATACAGTGAAATAAGCCTGGTGGAGAAAGACAAGTACCAAACAACAGCTGACTCACAGATTCCAAGAAGGGACTAGCAGTTACCTAAGGAGAGGGGGTGGTGAGCAGGGGTGGGACGAGAGAGAAAAGGATTAAGGGGCATTACAATAAGCACTCACAATGTAGAGGGGTCACGAGGAAGGCAGTACAGCACAGAGAAGACAAGCAGTGACTCTATAGCATCTTACTATGTTTATGGACAATGACTGCAATTGGGTGTGGACTGGGAGGGACTTGATAATATGGGTGAATGTAATAACCACAATGTTACTCATGTGAAACCTTTATAAGATTGTATATATACAAATGTATATATACAATGATATCTTAATAATAATAATAATAATAATAAGATACATAAGTACTAAGGAGATAATGTACAACATGACTATAATTAAATGACTATTATGTATGTTATTTTTGAAAGTTGCTGAGAATAAATCCTAAAAGTTGTCATCAAAAAAAAGAAATTAGATTTATGTACAGAGACATTAAAATGACATTTTGAGCTTCTGAAAGATAAGAATCTTGACTTTTTCAGGTTTTCACACTCCACATTTCTTTGAGAGTAGATACTGCTTAGCCAATTTTATAGAATTATGTAAGAATTTGCAAAGGTTATTAAGAAAGATAAGATTTTCAGATTTTTTGCTCATATAGTCTAGGAAATGTCACTTTAGGGGAAAACAAAGACCCTATTACTTTTAATGAAAGTGGTTATAACTGTGATCCAGAAAAATGCCAGTAACTAAGGATAAGATGGATGAAGCAGACACACTGTCCCTTCTCTGCTACTTCCAGTCAGTATCACTGGCTATTGAACTCACTCCTTTGAGTAGCTTGTAGGTTTTATTTTATTCGACAAGTATTTTATAATTTCCATATAACAAGGGCATCAAGGAAGATATTAAAATAAATAAAAATACACATATGCCCTTTAAGGAACTTACAGCATAATTTAAGAGATATTTGTGTATAAAACATAAACACAAATATCTATGGTAAGAGAAGATACTTAGTGTCATTTTAAAATAGAAATACTAAGCACTATAAAAATTGGAAAATGATTATTATAACTGAGATTAACTAAGAAAGGCTGCAGCAAGATTTTGACTTGTAGATGATTTGAACAAATAGAAATGCACAAAAAGGTATCTCCTCTCATAAGAAATGCAAGTTTTTGCAAAAGAGAAGTACACAAAGAGAGTTTGTGATTTTAAGAGGACAAAAGGAATCAATTCTGAGTAATTACTAGATGACCTCTAAAATACAGGCAACTGTTAGTTCATTTATTACATTTATTAATCACTCCTTCTCAATTGTCATGCAAATCCATTGGACTAGTTTAACTTTTGTTCTTTTGTTTCTACAACGTCTCCCTCCTCTGTATCGAGAGATTCTTTTTCATCATATAATCCTTATGCTCAAAAGCATTACTATTCCCCACTAACCTACCCAAAGAATTTTACTGCTTTTAAGTCTTCCAGAATCCCAGGTGCAAAGGAAACAAATGGTTGTTCTTCAATTTTCCTTTCCTCATGCTACCTCCCGTATGTGTAGCAATGTTCTGTCACTTTGCTTTTAAAAGCTAGCCTTTCACCATCCTAGTGTCTTTCTTGCCTGTTTTCCTTCCTAACAGTCTACCAAAGTTGAATCAAACATAAGCTTTAGTTCTTTTTTAAACTCACCTCAGGTGAGTAGTTATTTAGAAGCTGTTCTGCTAGTCCCAGAAGATAGTGATCCAGAGATACCTTGAGATTTTGGTGGACAGAAAAGCCAGGACTGGACTGGTGCTTTTCTATAGCACATTCTTCCACAGTTGTTAAAAAATCCATATTGTCTAAAGTTGTCTGCAGAAATAGTTCTTCAACTTCTGTGAATGAAGGCTCTTCTTCATCTTTTTGGTGTTGTTCACTTCAAGAAAGTGAGATTTTTAGTTTATAATCAAATGACCATATACTTCCCTCCACATAGCAGCAATATATCACAAATGAAAACATTCGTATATTATTCAGACTTCCTTTACATAATGGATTATTCTTTTATTGTTTCTCTTCCTGGACTTTGATACCTACTTGTACCCAATTTCATTATTCAGTAACAAATTTTATGAATAGATGGACAAAAGAAATACAAATTACAATCTCTAAGGCAAATTCTGAAAGTATTAAAAAGAAAACATTAATAACACCAGATATAAACTCAAAGAATAACATCATCTGGAGACATTTCCCCTTTTTTCACCTTTGAGTTCTACAAAATCCAGAATTTTTTTTCATCACTCTTGAGGGAGATTAGAAATCTTTATGCTGAGTCATTTTCACAGTGATAAACATAAGCCTCTTCACTTAGCTAAAAGGAGGTATTTAGATTCATTTTGTTTTCCCTAACACCTCAGTTATCATTAGTTTCTAAAGCTAATAGTCAGAATTTAATCAACATACAAAAATGGGTCACATTTTTAAAGAACTCATTTCACATAACTTTTATGTTCTTAATTTTGCATCTTAATTTTGCATCATAACTATGTACTTCTTCCATTGGCAAATGTCATGCTATACTATACTGGTTTAAAAAACAGTAAACTACACCTAAAACTACAGAACATA
Organism: Manis javanica; assembly: GCF_040802235.1. Taxonomy (NCBI): domain Eukaryota; kingdom Metazoa; phylum Chordata; class Mammalia; order Pholidota; family Manidae; genus Manis; species Manis javanica. The sequence goes on from NC_133161.1 coordinate 113,666,059, forward strand.
GATTACAATTATTGAATTAAAAGAAACTTTTCCCCGGCTAATAGTTGTGATTTTCTTAATTGAACAATTTAGTTCATAATTTTTAAGACATAGCTACTACTCTGCTAAAATCATCATGCTTGTATTCAAAGCTGTGTCTTAAAATAACAGAATTCCATTAGATAACATACCATTCTGGCATACTCTGGAAAAAAATCATTGCAGCTTTACAGTTTTTCATAGTGAGACTCACGAGAATTTTCTCCAGTGCAAGATGAGGAAAATTACTATAAAGAAAAAGAAAAATCTTCACAAAGAAGACCAAAAGCCATTTAAAGCATTCCTTGAACTTAAATGTCTATATTTGGTTATAAACCTTGCCCTCTAAAATTTGGATCCAAATTAAAATTGCTTTAATCCGTACTAAATTTCTTAACATCTGAAAGAATTTATGGCACATACATTTTATATTACTGTCATTTTCAACACTTCCCGGAAGCAAACTCATGTCTACTTTTTAAAGACCATTCCTCAAATAATTATGAAACCACAGCAAAAGCACAAGGACCTAGAGGTCTGACCTCCAATCATTCAGTTCCAACTACCTACTAAGGATAAGTTTAAGAGGGCAAGCTGCTCCCCATCCTAGTGTTTAAGTCTCATGTTGTCTTTCTTTCATTTTCTGCAGTTATGATATTTCATCCTATTTCACTCTTACGATTGCAGAAAACACCTGAGTTGGATATATGCTCAGATGGATCTATTTACAAAAAAATCACAAAGGAACACAGAAGATTTATAAATTTATATTCATATTCTTCATGCACGTCCTCCTTACTCTGTCTAGGGAGGCAGAGAGACAAGAACAAAGTAATAGGACCTAGAAAAAGATTCAGGCACAAAGACACAGAACACTATGCAAAAAAAGGGACTGTTTTAATATTAAGGGCTAGCACTCACAAATCCTAGCACTCACAAATCCTGCATAATCACTGTAAAATAAAGCCATCTACTATCAAATAAGTAATGGAGGGCACCTAACCAAAAAAAATTAGAAAAAAAAAAACACAAAACAGCAGCATGCTAATAAACTCAAATTACCTGTGAAGAATTGGAGGAAGCTCTGTACTTTCTTCAAAGTCATCCTCTAACTGACAGAATAAGAGCCATTTCATTATCAATTCCTTTAAAGAAAAACTTCTATTTACTTCACATATATTTTGGTCCATTCCTGTGTTTACTGTTTCTGGAACCACAAAGATGGTCAGTGCCACAGTCAAACAGCATACTGCAGGACTATAACAAAACAAAGAGCACTTGTTAAAAGTAAGCTCTTTGAGGAACAGGGACCTTACCTGTCTTATTTACCACTGTGCCACCAATATTTAGGACAGTGCCCGGCACATGGTAGACATACGGTAAACTTCTGTTAATGAAATGAACCCCCAAATTTGTAAAAAGCCTGATTACATTTGAGAAGGTTCTTGACTAAGAACTATATGTTATCGTAACAATATGTGGTACTATTAAAAAAAAAAAGTTTATGAATATTGAGCAAACCATTGTCAGTTACAGATAAAAGATATATTGTCAGTTGCTTAATTCTTTAAAATTGGTTTTAATAGTCTCTCTACATTTGAAACTAAATCTACATTTATTTATTAAGACTTCCTGGACAAACAACAAAAGCATCTGAAATATAATTTAACATATCTTTTAAGTGAAGTTACAAACTATAAAAATCAGGGAAAAGAAAACATGCATAGCAAATTCTAATACAATGCACACTCAACTTACCATGAAGGTCTGCAGGTTGACCCAGTAAATAACTTCCAGAATTCTTTATCAACCTCAATTAAACTGCCTTGAATTATGGCTCCAAGTAAGCCAAAGTTTTCAGCTTGTATCCGTTCAGAAGTTATACCACGAAATGTAATAGACCAAATTTTAATCCAGAGTTTCAATAAATCTGACTTTTGTAAGCTTTCTAAGTTTGATTTCTTGCCTTGACACAATGCAACTTCTGTGAGGCATCGTAACACATATGGTGTGCGTTCACCATGTCGCTGCTGAGGTAGAAGCTGGTAGAGTATCATCAGTACTGGTGACAGTTCATAGCTAGGTAAACTTGCAGGATATTTTGATATTAATTGGGTTGCAATCTGTAACCTAAAAGAAAAAAAGTATAAATAGTTTGAAAATTATTTAATTTCTTAAACAAGCTAAAATATAGACATAGTACCCTTAATAATACCCTAACTAGAATATAACCATAGTAAAATGGCTCTTAATTTTATTAGGCCCTACTTTCTAAAGTGCCAGGAACACTGACAACTTTTAGGCTTCCTGGATAAGCTACCATATTTCCCTTACACAAAAACGTTAACTAAATAGGCAATATTATACCTCTGAGTTATTGCACCTACCCCTGCACTTCAGCCACCAATAATATTACTGCAAAACAGGGAAAACACAACAAACTGGTTTTTCTTGACATTAATTCAGTTCATTTAATAAATATTTGCTCCAAGTTCTCCAGAATGTGGGCTACTCAAGAATAGGAACTTTACCTTATTCATCTCTGTTTCCCTTATATTTGGCACACAGCACATGTTCAATAAAAAACTCTTTGACTAAATGGATAAAAAAATCTGAAATAGGTACCCTCAACTATATAAAATAAACATGAGCTTAAGCAATAGGTAACTAAAAAATACGCTTGCCCCCTCCCTCAATTATATTTAAACATTACGTGAACATGTTAAAAACCAAAAGACCATTATCACAAAAGTCTGACTGTAATCTACAAATTCCTGACTGTCCTTAGGTAAACTGTTTAACTTATCTCAATTTCAGTTTTCTTTTTAGTAGAGCAAACAGGCTGGACAGGATGAACTATAAAGATTCCTACCAGACCTAATATAGTATTTTGTGATTTTTACAGATTTCCATGATTTATTATTTAAGTAATTATGAATGCCATTTGAAACTAAAGAATGTAACAAAAAAATACCCCTTTATTATTATGGCATAAGGTCCAAATTATTCTGTGATTTTGGAATGCTATATTTAATTTCTTCCTAATCTAATTCTATTAGAAGGTGCTATGTATGCTAAAATCTCTGTGTTGAGGTGTACAATGCAGTGAATTCCATGATGTACAAACTACTGGTTGTCTACAGGGAGCCATTCTCCTTTCTTCCTCACTATGGCAATATGCTTAGGAAAGGTGGCCCTGTGCCTGGCCCCAGAGATGAGCCATGGTGGTTGATCTCAACATGTCCTGCAATCACCTTCCCTTTTATCAGTAACTAGTTTGAAGTGGACAAATGACATAGTTTTGGCCAGGCCATTGAGATAAAGGATTCTACTAGAGGCCTTCTGAGAAAAACTAAATTAGACTAACATGACAATAGAAAAAAAAGATAACATTTTACCAAGGCACAAGATCAAAATCATTCTGTGACTTCTGAAGGTGGTCTTTTATTACTTCCCAGCCTAATTCTATTTTCTTCTTTTTGCAAGGTGCACTGTAATCACTAAATTCTCTCTGTGTGGTAGTATAAGACAGAGAAATCTCCAAAGCTCTGGAATCTTCATTAAAAACCTACAAAATAACAAAGGAAAACCTCTTTTTTTTTCTATATTGTATTGTTTTCTAATAGTCATTCACCTCCTCAAATGAAGATACAGGGAACTCATAAAGCAAGAATAACAAATTACAGAAATATATAAATACAATAAAACAGTAACAAACATTCTGCACGATTGTAATGGCTCTCTAAAAGGCAGGTATTACCAAGTGACATATTATGTGGTAATATATCCACATAATAAACAGGAATAAAATATTGACTCATAGTACAACATAGATGAACTTTGAAAACATTATACTAATTGAAAGAAGCCAGACACAAAAGATCACATATGTATGATTCCATTTATATGAAATGTCCAAAATAAGCAACCAAAGAGACAGAAAGTAGATTAGTGGTTGGTTGCTGAGACTGGAAGAAGTAGGAAATAGGGATTGACTGCTAATAGGCATGAAGCTGGTTTTTGGGGGTGATGGAAATGTTCTGAAATTAGACACTGGTAATGTCTGCAGAATACAGTGAAAATACAGAAAACCACTGAACTATATACATCATAATACTGAATTTATGTTACGTGATTGCTTTTTCAGTAAAAAAAAAAAAGAAACACTAGGGACAAGGTAATATTGCTTTCTGCAGATAATCTTTTATAAATGGAAGAGTTCATCATTAGTTTTCACTATGCTTAAATGTGCAAAGGAGTTATCTTTTAAGTCAGAAGGGCAATTCAAATATTAATGGTGTTTTCAAAGGAACAGTTACATGTACTTTTATTGTAGTAGTTGTATAGGCTTTTTATAAGAACACAGGTTTTAAAAGCCCAGCAAGAGAAAATCAATGGGAAATTTCAAAATATGACAAGATACACTATACCTGGTGACAAACATCTGCCATCAATTCAATTAAGTTTTCTTTGACAGCAATATTACGAGACCCTGAAGAGTATTTCCCTCTGCTTCCTATATGACTTATTTCATTAACCAGCATATCATATAAGTTGTATAAGATATTTTTCCATTTTCTTGATTCATAAGAACCTATAATTCAAAAAAAATTAAAATATAATTTATATATATGCACTCCATTTGTATTGCCAGCTCCCACAAAACTATTCAGCTGTTAAGGTGCCTAATGTTAAACAACATCAGAAGACATCTGGTCTGTCTTCCATTCAGTACTAATGTCTTCTTTGACAATACACTTGACAAGCTCTACTTCGTAGTGGTGTCCATTTCACACTCAGTTAACTGTATTTGTTATAAAATTCCTCCATAATCTGATCTCTCTAATCAACTCAATCAAAAATCTCATTCAAACGTTCTCTAGTTTCTTCTTTCCCCTGAAGCAAATACACTGCCTTTTTCATGAGGACCAAGTTCTTTGTATGTCTTTAGGAGTAAAACATTACCAGTTCTTTAGAGTACAAATGACATGCATGTCATCCATCATCCCATTCACCTTTTCCTAGACACAATCCAGTCAACTTCTGTCCCTCTTAATAATAATGGTGACTTTACAGAAATCTGGTGCACCAGTATGGGGAACAATGGTGCTATCACTTCCCACAAAGAAACAGAAAACTATTAATGTGACCTAAAATTATATTAGTATACCTGGCAACCTCATCATCCTGCCAATGTTCAATTCATCCTAAATATGTAGTTAACTAAAACCCTAAACGAGTCATACCCTCTCCTAGTAAGCCTAATTTTCATCCGAGTGAGAGCTATGTAAGAGATGAAAAACTAAGAAAAGCTACCACCATTCTTTGACTTACAGTGGTTTCATGGGCTACAAATATACATAACTGTACATACTAGAAGAGCCCTGGAAACATACACAGCTAATTTTGATAAGAAGTAGTTATAACAATGTTCCTCCGTTTCAGCTGCCACTACTCAGTATTGCATGATTTTGTAAGGTCATTCAACTACTCATGGTGAATTGGTCCAAAGGCTAATACAAGATGAAAGGCTGAGTACAACAGAACTCATTCATTTCTAGTTCTATGCAAAAATGTTCCTGTCTACTAAATGGAATTACACCGTCCAAGCAATACTCCCTTGGTCAAAGACAAATCAAGGTAAAGGAATCGAGGGAGGCTAAGTCATTCATTTCTGGTTTTTCTAGGAAACCAGGCTTGGAATAACTATGAGGTTTAAGACAGTATGTTCCTATCATCCTTAGGAACTGGCTTATCTGACTGGCTGATTTCAGCGCACATTTATCTATTTTACCTTCTAAGAAAAGAAGCATATGGATAAACAAGATCTTGCCTTCTGTAAATCATTTTATTTATACAGTCTGTGTCTATTTATTTGTATTCCTCATTGTACTAAACACATGATAACGCATAATATGATTTGTTACCACAGCTACAAATTCTAAAAAAAAGCATGAAAAATATCTTCATGACAAATACCATTACCAAGCACAGTAATCCTGAGGAAAGTCATAACCTCCTACAAAATACAGATTTTATACTTAAACCTCTATTCCTCAATGAAGAAGCAAATTCCAAACAGTAAAAACTTCCTTTATACCTTTTCCTTGGGTTTTGGCTCCTTTTGGATGATGGATATAAATTTGCAGTTGAAATAATTCAATAATTACTTCCTTTAAGGAATCATTAAGTCTGTGTTGAGTCCAAATATAAAGCAAGGTAGGAAGAATTTCATCTCCTAATTCACATACTTGAATTCGAAAGTTAACAGCCAAAGTCTTGAGGAAGATAATAAGTGCTGCTAAGATATGATTTAGACCTGGAGAGCTCTTTTCTTGTCTATGACAAAAAACAAAGAGACTTATCTTGGTATATTAAGAATGGAGGGAAATACACAAATTAAGACAGTTATGAAGTCACATACTGTAAGCAATACACTGCAAGAAAAATATTCTAATTTTCAAATAAAAATGGCCTTAGTTTCAGAACTATTCAGAAAAAAATCACAGCACTACATAGCAACAAAAGAAGTTCTTATTTTGTGCTCAGATACCACTCCTGTTAGCTCTCCCTGCTGCTACAACACTGCCTAAAATTATGCAAAACTGATTTTAATACCTGCAATTTACAAATTTTAAGTTGGGCAATTTCACACAAAGATACTGATACTTCCAAATTATATTCCTATTTTATTTCATTCTTAGTACTGAAACTGCATAGGAGGTACTTAGTTTTTCCTGTCATTAGAAAAGCAAGACAAATTTCTCACCTAGAAACATCATTTCATGTTCTTCATGTTGGATTTCAGGTATTGCTGTATCTCACATTTACTTTGGGAATCACCAGTTCTAAATTGGTAATGTGCTTAGTTACTAAACCTAAAATGTAGTCTTAAAAGAAGATCAAATGGATTTTCAATACAAAACAAATATTACCTTGCATGCTGAATAGCCTTGGAAAAATACTCCAAAAATCTGCAATTTAATCCATCAGTTTGTGAACAGTTTCCTTTGGTCACAGCTTCAATTATTCTAGCAACTAAAACTCTATTAATGTCTTGTGAAGGTTTAAGATACAGCCTGAAGTACACAGAGAACAATTCTTAAAAAAAAAAACAAAACATGTTTTTAAAAAGAAAACTATCAAAGCATTTAACTTACATGTCACATTTTAATTTAAATTTCAATAATCCCACATAAAGAGTAAAAATTATGCTAATTTCTTTCATACAGTAAAGCATGTCATAATATTTATTACTTTACATAAAATGCCTTCAAGACAGAACAATTACAGGGAGCAGAGTATGTGTGACTGGTTTAAGAGGTGTAGACCTCAGATAAACTACTCAACTTCTCTAATCCTGTACTCTTCATCTAGGCCTAACAAAGCAATTGACACAGTAGTTTTGTTTAGTTTGGTTTTAATGCTGTTTGATTAATAATGTGTGTAAAGTATATCAAGAACTGTGAAGGGTCTGATATTTTACTCTACTTACAACCTAACTGTGATATAATGACTTTTAAGAAATATATATTTCATCATTCATATGACCAAATACGTATTTCCCAGGTATATTTGGTTTTCACCCACAGTTCCTGAAAACTACAGAGTCTTAAAGGTGAAATAGGTGTTTTGGCATGATAACGAGAGACTTCTGGACCCCTCCCACCCAAGGGCAGGGGCGGAGGTTGAATCAGCCAATAGCCAATAATATAGTCAATTATGACTATGCAATGAGGCCCTCACAAGAATGCCTGAGAAGACTTGCTCATCTCTTCTCTCTGCTCTGCTGGGCTGGATCCTGTTTCTCAGTCAGGAAGAGCTTCTATACTTGGGGAACCAGAACATTTCCACGTGTCACCGAGTCAGGCCCCAAGTTCCACCAGGATAGAAGCTTCTTTACTTGGGATCTTACCCTATGTCTCTGTTCATCTGGCTGTTAACTTGTATCCTTTATGGTACCCTTTATTAAACTGGTAAACATTAAATGTTTTCCTGAGTTCTGTGAGCTGCTCTAGCAAACTAATCAATCCTAAGGGGAAGGTTGTGGGAACCTCCAATCTGTAGCCTGTAGGTCAGAGGCACAAGGGACTGCCTGGGGCTTGCAACGGGCATCTGGAATGGGGAATAGAGGCCAGTCTTGTGGGACAGAGCCCTTAACCTGGGGAACTGGGTGGTATCTCTATGCAGACAGCATTAGAATTGAGTTGAGTTCTCCAACACTCTGCTGTTAGAGAATTGCTTTGTGTTAGTATGTGTGGGAAGACTCCACATACTTACACACTGGAATCAGGTTCAGGAACCCGAATGAAGTTATACTACTATTATTGCTGTGTGTAATATTGTTATTGTTATACATATAATGTAAGAAATGAAGACACCACAGCATTCGGTGTCAGAAGAGTAGAAATCACACTAACAAATTAGAATGCTAGTTTCCTTGATGCTGGCAGAAGAAATGAAATTGCTGATTAAAGAGGACAATTTATTTCTCCCAGCAATGACAACAGCCAGAATACCTTCATTTTTGCATAAATTATTCAATCTCAAAGGCAAAGTGAGAGGGGACAGATAACACAAGTGCAAACAGTGAGCTATGTTACAGGAGAAAAAGCCCAAGCCTTTTACAATGGATGGGCTGCAAGAAAATCTATCCTGTGCTTTGAAGGAAGCCATCATCTCCATCTTCCAAGGCTCACTATACACACATACTTAAAAAACAGTCTGGATAAAAGCCATCAGTGTCTCTGCTCACAGGCACTGAGAGGCACTGAGAATTATCTCCTAATGCAAGGAAAAGCATAGTTGCTCATACAGGATTTTCTTCCCACAAAGAGATCAAAAAAGTCCTCGGTAAAGTAAGAATAACACCTATGGATATCTTCTTTTTCAACTGTATTTGTCACGTGATTCTGCAGAAATAGTGTAAGTCAGATATTAAACACAAGAGAATAAGGACAATATAAATACCTCAAACATTTTAATAGTAAGCAAAAAGATTTTTCAAATGATTCCTACCATATCTAACATTAGTTTATAGACCTCTACATCTGTGCTTCCCAAAGTTTATTCACTATATACAATTTACCTAAATGTTAAAAACATGAGTCAATACACAAGAACAGGAGTTATCATTTCCCTCTTTTTGACAGGTGCAGAGAGGTGAAACAGAGCAGCCAACAATGCAACTGTCTGCCCCTGACTAAGGCTCAAGCTTCATTGCTTTTATGTTAGTTGTGGGAAATTATCCCAACTCTCACAGAATTCCATGTACTCTCCTAACAAGTGATTTAAAAAGCTGGTGTAAGACAGTCAACAAAAATCTCAGAAGAGTAGAGTCCAAATCCTTCAAAAAAGGCTTTAGGGCATGCCTCCAGATTCACTCCCTCCATGAATTCAACAAAAGCTCAGAGAGAAGATGGTAAAACAACATATTAAAAAGAAGTTCAGAGTTGAGAAAACCCCAAGCAACATCATTAAACGTAGATTGCCTGGGACTTTATACACAGACTATCATGCCATCTGCAAATAGGAATGGTTTTACATCCTCCTTTCCAATCTGTATTCCTTTTATTTCCCTTTCTCGTCTAAACTGCCCTCGCTAGAACCTCCAGTGCAATGTTCAATAGGAGTGGTGAGTAGACATCCTTGTCTTGTTCCAAATGTCTTTTATGAAAGGTTTTAAATTATGTGCTCAATTTCTTTAACAGTTAAAGAAAAATCCAGATTTTCTATTTCCATACTGGATAAGTTTTGACAGTGTGTGGTTTTTAAGGAACTGGACCATTTATATGCACTTGTGAAATTTATGTGCAGAGAGTTGTTCACAGTATTCCATTATTCTTTTAGTAGCTGAAGGATCTGTAATTATATCTCATTTCATTCCTAATATCAGTCATCTGTGTCTTTTTTTTTACCTTAGTCACGGTTGCTAGATGTTCTAGAATTCACTGATGTTTTCAAAACAATCACCCTTTTTTTGGTCTCATTTTTTTCTAGTGTTTTCCTGCTTTTAATTTCATTGATTTCTGCTGTTCTACTTGCTTAAAGTTTTGGGTTCAATCAGACTTTTTTTTTCTTTTCCTAGTTTCTTAGGATGGAAGCTTACTGATTTGAGATCATTCCTCTTTTCTAACACAGGCATTATATGCTATAAATTACCCTCTCAACATAACCTTAGCTGCATTCCACAAATTTTGATATGCTGTAATTTTCATTTTCAACCTGTCCTAAGTATGCTTTAGTTTCCTTTCAGACTTTTCCTTCCATCCATGAATTGTTCAAAAGTGTTATTTATTTTCACAGTAACTATGAAGCAACCAGAGTACTATGGAGAAAATAAAAAGAGAGTAACAAATTTAGAAAGGGCAAAGGAGAAGAACCAGCCATACAAAAGGCAGCCTCTGACGAAAGGACAAATGTCACAAGGCAAGAACGAGCTTGTCCTCTCTGAACAGAAGTATGGGAGAGTCCACAGCAGTGTCAGAAGGAAATGCTAGCACTCTTATCTTTTAAATTCAAATTAATTACAAATAAAAATTAAGCTTTACTGATAAACAATGGCCACTTTGGAACACAGTTTGGCAATTTCTTACAAAGTAAACATACTTTTGCCATACAAGCCAGTAATCATGCTCCTTGATATGTATCCACATGATATGAGAGCTTATGTGTACATGGATGGTTACAGAGGCTTTATTCATAAATGCCAACACTTGTAAACAATGAAGATGTCCTTTGGTAAGGTACATCCAAAGAATGAAATACTATTCAGTCCTAAAAAAAAATGAGCTATCAAGCCATAAAAAGACATGGAGAAACCTTAAATGCATATTACTAAGTGAAAGAAGCCAATCTGAAAAGATTACATACTGTATGAGTCCAAATGCATGACATTTGGAAAAGGCAAAACTATGGAGACAGTAGAAAGATCAGTGGATGGCAGGGAACAGGGGAAGGGAGGGATTAATCAGTGGAGCACACAAGATTTTAAGGAAAGCAAAACGATTCTTTACGATACTAAAACGGTGGATACATGCTATTATACACGTGTCAAAACCTACAGAATGTACAATACTAAGACTGACCCTAACATAAACTATGGACTTTGATTGTTAGGAGGTGTCAGTGTAGGTTCACTGTTTTAAACAAATGTACCACTTTGGCACAAGATGTTGACAGTTGGGGAGGCTGTGAATGTGTGAAATCAGCAGGTATATGAGAACTCCATACTTTCTGCTCAAGTTTGCTATGAACCTAAAAGTGCTCTAGAAATATTAACTCATTTTTTTTAAAGTTTGGGTTCATTTCTATAGCTACAGCATAGAAATGAAGGACATAGGAGGGCCTTGAGTTAAGGTCAAAGATGTAATGAGAAACAAAACAGTGCAATGCTCTGAAGGCCTGGAAGAGGAGTCCATCTTTTAAACTCGTATGGGAAAGCCACTAGAGGTTTTTAACTTTTCTTCCTTCCACATTATTAGAAAAAGTATCTTTTTCCTTAGGACAATCCAGGGCTGTTGCTTTGGAAGCTCTTCTTCACAGGAAACATACATAATCAATTTCCCTGTGTACTCAACCATTCTTTCCACTGAATCCTTCCACTTACACTTAGACACACTCCAGTCATTCTCATCTTTAATAGAACTCCTCTTTCCCTTGCCTCACAGTCAAAGCTTTTGAAAGTGCTGTCTGCATTTGCTAATCCATTTTCTCACTTGTCACTCATGTTTCCATGGCAGTCTATTATAGAAATGAACACCATCAAACAACCTGACTCTAATTGCTGTTTCTCGGAAAATTTACCCAACAGCAGCAGACACACATTCTTTTCAAGTGCATATGGAACACTCTCCAAGTCAGACTGCATCCTGCATTATAAAAGAAATGAAAACAATTGTAAGTGATTTAGATTATAGGAAGTACGTTTTCTGACCATAATGTACTGAGACTGAAGACCATAAAAGGGAAAAAAAGAACAGGAAAATCCCACAAACAACTGGAAATTAAATAACACACTTCCAAATAATGCACAGTTGAAAGAGGAATGCTCAAAAAAAACTAGAATGGAGGGATTCAAGACAGTGGCATGAGAGGTGACATGGAGAACTCTCCCCAAACCACAAATAGTATGAAAATGTAGTTAATTGATACAACTAACTCTAAAACTGCACCAGACTACATACAGACCTCACGAACAGAGCAGACCTCATGAAACGGTAAAGTTCACGAAAGCATTAATCCAGTGGGACCCAGGCCCTTCCGCCACCCCAGCTCACCAGCAGGAGGAAGAGAAATGGAGCAGGGAGGGGGTGGAAGTGTGGAACTGCTGAACACCCAGCCCTGGAGATATGCTTTGGGAGCACAAACCTACATTGCATGGTGCTCTGGAGTTTAGTAGAGTTGGAATGCTAAGACAGGTGGAATATTTGGAGACACTGAGACTCCAGCCACTTGTGGAGGAGGGATCCACATCCGGCCGCTCTGGGACAAGGGAAAGACAGGCGGTCTGAGAGGCTTCCTAGCAGCAAGAGGGCTGCTGAAGGGGCAGGGTATGCATGGAGCTTGCTGCGCAGGGGAGGGGAGAGCTGGACAAGGTTGTCTGAGCACTGTCCGGCAGGTTGGGAACTTTGAGGAGCTTCAGGTGCCCCATCACCCTGGCTGCCTACTCAGCCTCGAGGCTCCCCTCTGACACGCAGCCTGCTGCGCCTTCCTCTTGCCTGCCAGCACCTGCTCACAAACCGGCAGTTACTGCGCTGGCAGCAGGCCAGCCAGAGGGAGGCCCCACCTACAACAGCTACAGACCCAAAGCACAGAGGCTTACACCTGTGTGCTCGGCCCACTGGCTCTGACACCAGAGACAGGCACCACAGACAGGAATCAGGGAACAGATCTTTCCTTCCCCCAGGCACCAGCTCTGCTCCCCTACAACCCCCAACCTCACTCTACGTGCTGAGCAACTCCAGAGACTGGAGCTTCTGGGCACTAGTGGGCACCACACAGAAATATGAAACGGCAAAAGAACATGGTCCAGACCAAAACCCCACAAACCCCAGAAAAAGGGACAAATTAAACTGAACTCACCAATCTGCCTGAAAGAGAGTTCAAAATAAAAATCATAAACATGCTTATGGAGGAAAAGAAAAATATTCGAGAACTCAGGAACAAATTTAACTCAGAGATACAATCATTAAGAAATTCCACATCTGAAATGAAACATACAATGGAGGGATTTAAAAGCAGATTAGATGTAGCAGAAGAGTCGGTAAATGGAATAGAAATTAGAGAAGAGGAATACAAAGAAGCTGAGGCACAGAGAGAAAAAAGAATCTCTAAGAATGAAAGAATATTGAGAGAACTGTGTGACCAATCCAAACAGAACAGTATTTGTATTATAGGGGTACCAGAAAAAAAAGAGAAAGAAAATTGCTGAAAATTTCCCCAATCTGGGAAAGGACACAGTCTTTCAAGCCATGTAGGTGCACAGATCTCCCAACACAGGAAATCCAGGAAGAAAACATCAAGACATATAATAATTAAAATGGCCAAGATCAAGGATAAAGACAGACATTTAAAAGCAGCTACAGAGAGAAAAAACATCACATACAAAGGAAAACGCATTAGGCTTATCATCAGACTTCTCAACAGAAACCAACAGAAGGGAGTGGCATATATTTAATTCAATGAAGCAGAAGAGCCTTGAACCAAGAATACTATACCCAGCAAGATTATCATCCAAATTTGAAGAAGGGATTAAACAATTTTCAGATAAGAAAAAGTTGAGAGAATTTACCTCCCACAAACCACCTCTACAGTGCATTTTGTAGGGACTCCTATAGATGGTAGTATTCCTAAGGCTAAAGAGATGTCACCCAAGGGATAGACTAAGACTACAGAATATGATTCATAACATACAAAGAATGAAGGAGGAAGAAAAAGGAGGGGAAAAAAAAAACCTTTAGCCCTTCAGCTTGTGTTTGTCATAGCACACAAAGTGAGTTAAATAAGACTGTTAGACAGTAAGGGAATTACCCTTGAATCTTTGGTAACTATGAATCTAAAGCCTGCAACAGCAATAAGTACGTACCTATCGATAATCACTATAATTGTAAATGGTCTGAATGCACCAATCAAAAGACATAGAGCCACTGAATGGATAAGAAAACAAGACCCATCTATATGCTGCCTACAAGACACTCACTTCAAACCCAAAAAGACATACACAGACTGAAAGTGAAGGGATGGAAAAAGGTATTTCATGCAACTAATAGGGAGAAAAAAGCAGGAGTTGCAGGACTTGTATCAGACAAAGTAGACTTCAAAACAAAGAAAGTAACAAGAGACAAAGAAGGACATTACATAATGATACAGGGGTCAGTTGAATAAGAGGATATAACTATCATAAATATCTATGCACCCAACACAGGATCACCTACATATGTGAAACAAATACTAACAGAATTAAATGAGTAAATAGAATGCAATGCATTCATTTTAAGAGACTTCAACACACCACTCACTCCAAAGGACTATCACCCAGACAGAAAATAAGTAAAGAGACACAGGCACTGAACAACGTATTAGAACAGATGGACCTAACGGACATGTACAGAATGCTCCATCCAAAAGCAAAAAGATACACGTTCTTCTCAAGTGCACATGGAACATTTTCAAGAATAGATCATATACTAGGCCACAAAAAGAATTTCAGTGAATTCAAAAAGACTGAAATTGCATTAACCAGCTTCTCAGATCACAAAGGTATGAAACTAGAAATAAATTACACAAAGAAAATGAAAAAGCCCACAAACACATGGTGGCTTAATAATCAATGGATCAATGACCAAATAAAAACAGAGATCAAGCAATACATGGAGACAAATGACAACTATAATTAAACAACACAAAATCTGTGGGAAGCAGCGAAGGCCATGCTATGAGGGAAATATATTGCAATACAGGCCTACCTCAGGAAAGAAGAAAAATTCCAAATCAACTGTCTAAATTCTCAAATAATGAAGCTAGACGGGGAAGAACAAATGAGGCCCAAAGGCAGTAGAAGGAGAGACATAATAAAGATTAAAGCAAAAATAAATAAAATCAAGAAGAATAAAACAATAGAAAGAATCAATGAAAGCAAGAGCTGGTTCTTCGAGAAAATAAACAAAATAGATAAAGACCTAGTCAGACGTACCAAGAAAAAAAGAGAGTCTACACACATAAACAGAATCAGAAATGAGAATGGAAAAATCACTAGACACCACAGAAATACAAAGAATTATGAGAGAATACTATGAAAAATTATATATTAACAAACTGGATAACCTAGAAGAAATGGACAACTTTCTAGAAAAATACAACCTTCCAAGGCTGATCCAGGAGGAAACAGGAAATCTGAATAGACTGATTATCAGCAAAGAAATTGAACCTGTAATTAAAAAACCACCTAAGAACAAAACCCTGGCCCAGATGGTTTCACTGCTGAATTTTATCAAACATTTAGTGAAGACCTAATACCCATCCTCCTTAAAGGCGTTCAAAAGGTAGAAGAGGAGGGAATACTCCCAAACTCATTCTACGAGGCCAGCATCACTCTTAACACCAAAACCAGGCAAAGACACCACAAAAAAAGAAAATTACAGACCAATATCCCTAATGAACATAGACGCAAAAATACTCAACAAAATATTAGCAAACCGAACTCAAAAATGCATCAAAAAGATCATCCATCATGATCAAGAGGGATTCATCCCAGGGATGCAAGGAGGGTAAAACTTTCAAAAATTCATCAACATCACCAACTACATCAACAAAAAGAAGGACAAAAGCTACATGATCATCTCCATAGATGCTGAAAAAGCATTTGACAAAATTCAACATCCATTCATGATAAAAACTCTCAACAAAATAGGTACAGAGGGCAAGTACCTCAACATAATAAAAGCCAGATGTGACAAACCCACAGCCAACATTATACTTAAGAGCGAGAAGCTAAAAGTTTTCCTCTGAGATCGGGAACAAGACAAGGATGCCATTCTCCCCACTTTTATTCAACATAGTTCTGAAGGTCCTAGCCATGGCAATCAGACAAAACAAAGAAATACAAGGCATCCAGATTGGCAAGGAAGAAGTCAAACTGTCCCTGTTTGCAGATGACATAATATTGTACATAAAAAACCCTAAAGAATCCACTCCAAAACTACTAAACCTTTTATCTGAATTCACCGAAGTTGCGGGATACAAAATTACTACACAGAAATCTGTTGCATTCCTATACACTAATGATGAACTAGCAGAAAGAGAAATTAGGAAAACAATTCCATTCACAATTGCATCAAAAAGAATAAAATACCTAGGAATAAACCTAACCAAGGAAGTGAAAGACCTATACCCTGAAAACTACAAGGCACTCTTAAAAGAAATTAAAGAGGATACTAATAATTGTAAATTCATCCCATGCTCTTGGGTAGGAAGAATTAATATTGTCAAAATGGAAATCCTGCCTAAAGCAATCTACAGATTCAATGCAATCCCTATCAAAATAGCTACAGCATTCTTCAATGAACTAGAGCAAATAGTTCTAAAATTCATATGGAACCACAAAAGACCCCAAATAGCCAAAGCAATCCTGAGAAGGAAGAATAAAGCAGGGGGAATTACACTCCCTGACTTCAAGCTCTACTACGAAGCCACAGCAATCAAGACAATTTGGTACTGGCACAAGAACAGACCCATAGACCAGTGGAAAAGAACAGAGAGCCCAGATATAAACCCAACCATATATGGTCAATTAATATATGATAAAGGAGCCATGGACTGGTGTTGGCAAAACTGGACAGCTACATGCCAGAGAATGAAACTGGATTACTGTCTAACCCCATACACAAAACTAACTCAAAATGGATCAAAGACATGAATGTAAGTCATGAAACCATAAAAGTCTTAGAAAAAAATATAGGCAAAATCTCTTGGATATAAACATGAGGAACTTCTTCATGAATATATCTTCCTAGGCAAGGAAAACAAAAGCAAAAATGAACATGTGGGACTATATCAAACTACAAAGCTTCTGTACAACAAAGGATACCATCAGTAGAAGAAAAAGACATCCTACAGTATGGGAGAATATATTCATAACTGACAGATCCGAAAAGGGCTGACATCCAAAATATATAAAGAGCTCACACACCTCAACGAACAAAAAGCAAATAAGCCAATTAAAAAAGTGGGCACAGTATCTGAACAGACACTTCACCAAAGAAGAAATTCACATGGCCAACAGACACATGAAGAGATGCTTCACATCACTAATCATCAGGGAAATGAAAATTAAAACCACAATGAGATATCACCTCACACCAGTTAGGATGGCCAACATCCAAAAGACAAAAAACAACAAATGTTGGCGAGGATGTGGAAAAAGGGGAACCCTCCTACACTGCTGGTAGGAATGTAAACTAGTTCAACCATTGTGGAAAGCACTATGGAGTTTCCTCAAAAAACTCAAAATAGAAATACCATTTGACCCAGGAATTCCACTCCTAGGAATATACCCTAAGAATGCAGCAGCCCAGTTTGAAAAAGACATATGCACTCCTATGTTTACTGTAGCACTCTTTACAATGGCCAAGAAATGGAAGCAACCTAAGTGTCCATCAGTAGATGAATGGATAAAGAAGATGTGGTACGTATACACAATGGAATATTATTCAGCCATAAGAAGAAAACAAATCCTACCATTTGCAACAACATGGATGGGGCTAGAGGGTATTATGCTCAGTGAAATAAGGAAGACAAGTATCAAGTGATTTCACTCATCTGTGGAGTATAAGAACAAAGCAAAAACTGAAGGAACAGAACAGCAGCAGACTCACACAACCAAAGAATGGACTAACAGTTACCAAAGGGAAAGGGACTGGAGAGGATCGGTGGGAAGGGAGGGATAAGGGGTAAATGGGGCATTACGATTAGCACACATAATGTAGGGGGTTGGGGACATGGGGAAGGCAGTATATACAGAGAAGACAAGTAATGACTCTATAGAATCTTACTACACTCATGGACAGTGACTGTACTGGGGTATGTGGGGGGGACTTGATAATAGTGGGAGTCTAGTAACCATAATGTTGTTCAACTAATTGCACATTAACGATATCAAAATTAAAATAATAATAAAAAAAACTAGAACATATTTGCCTGGAAGAAAAATGAAAATATGCTGTCAAAACCTGTGAGATGTGACTAAAGCAGAATTTAGAGAAAAATTTTTATTAAATGTATACATCAGGAAAGAAGCTATCAAATCAATGTGCTAAGCTTTCTACCTTAAGATACTAGACAAATTAAAACCAAAACGAAGAGAAGAACTAATAATGGTAAGATCAGAAATCAATAATGAAAGAGACAATATTCCTACAGAAACTATACACATAAAAGAATAATAAGGCAGTGATGTTCAAGAACAACTTTATGCTTTACATTCAACTAAGCAGATGAAATGTATAAATTCTTAAAAGAAATTACCAAAGGTCACTGAAAAAGAAATATGTAACCTAAAAAATCCTGTATTTATTAAATTGAGTTCATAGCTAAAAGCCTTCCTAGAGCAATAAGCTCCAAATTCAATCCAGTAATATGTAAAAAAGGTATTACATTATGACCTGTGGGGTATATCCCAGGAACACAGGTTGACTCCACCTATGAAAAATCCATCAACAGAATTCACCATATCAATATATTAAAGAAAAAGAGTGATTATCAGTAAATGTAGAAAGAAATTTAATAAAATTCAATATCCATTCATGATCAAACCATGAGAAACTAGAAACACAAGAGAACAATCCTCAACCTGTATTAATAGCTAATATCATGCTTATTATTATGGTCAAATACTAAAATGCTTCCCACTAAAACCAGGAAAGGACAAGGACGTCTGATCTCACCACTCTATTCAAAATCATATGGGAGGAAAAAATGTAAATTTATTAGAAGAAAACATAGGGGAAAAATTTCATGACATTGGGTTTGGCAACGATTTCTTGGAAATAATTCCAAAAGCACAGGCAAAAGAAAAAATAAACTGTAGTCATCAAATTAAAAACTTTTGTGCACAAAAGGGCACTCTCATCAGTTAAAGGTAATCTATGGAATGGAAGAAAATATTTGCAAACCATAAATACGAAAAGGGATTAATATTTAGAATATAAAAGGAACTCCTACCATTCAACAACAAAAAACAAACCACCTCATTAAAAACCAGGCAAAAGACTTGCATAGGCATTTCTCCAAAAATGATAAACAAATGGCCAATAAGTACATGAACAGCTCATCACTAGTCATTAGAGAAATGCAAATTAAAAACGCAATGTGATACCACCTCAAACACATTCACATTAGGGTTGCTATTACCAAAAAAAAAAAGAAAAAGAGAAAGAGCAAGTGTTGGTGAGGATGTGAAGAAATTGAACACCTGTGCATTACTGGTGGATATGTAAAATGGTGCAACCCTTGTGGAAAACAGACTAGCAGTTCCTCAGTAAATTTGTTTACAGAGTTACCTTGTGATGCAGTAATTCCACTTCTGGGTATCTACCCAAAAGAACCAAAAGCAATGACTTGAAGAGCTAATTGTACACCCATGTTCACAGCAGCACTATTCACAATATAGCCAAAAGATGATAACAACTCAAATGTCCAATGTCAGATGAATAGATAAACAACATGTGGTATATACATACAACAGAATATCCAGTCTTAAAGAGGAAGAAAATTCTAATACATACTATCACAAGGGTGAATCCTGAAGACATTATGTTAGTGATATCAGTCATTCACAAAAAGACAAATACTGTTGGGTTTCACTTATAAGAGGTGTCAAATTCATAGAGACAGAAAGTAGAATGGGTGCCTAGGGCTGGAGAAGGGAAGAATGGGGAGTTCTTGTTATTAGGTACAGATTTTCAATTTGCGAAGATGAAAGAACTTCTGAAAATAGATGGTGACAGTTGTACAACAATACAAACATACTTAACACCAGTGAACGTACACCTAAAATTTGTTAATATAGTCAATGTTATGTTATGTACATTTTCCTGTTAAAAAAATCATTTAAAATCCTGCCCAATATAATAAGGGAGAAAAATGAAAGAAGAGTCACATGGCTCAGAAATGAAGGAAAAAGACTCTACTTGCAGATGACATGAATGTCTAAGTAGAAAATCCCACAGAATCTACAAAAGAGCTCCTAGATCTAATGAATAATTTTAGCAAGGTCCCAGGATACAAGATCAACATAAAAAAATTAATTGTACTTCTGTATAATAGCACTGAATATGGAAATTAAAATTTAAACAGTACAATTTATAAACTACTGCACTAAAATCTAACAAAAATGTACAAATTCTGTCTGCTAATTACTAAACACTAATTTTTTAATTGAAGTATCATTGATATACAATCTTATATTGGTTTCAAGTGGTTCAATAGTTACCATATTATTAAATCCTCACCCCCACTAGTGCAGTTACTATCTGTCAACATAGAAAGATGTTACAGAATCACTGGCTATATACTCCATGCTCTACTACTATCCTCCTGACCAACTTATATGAAGAATTTTTGTACCCTTTCATTCCCCTTTCCCACCCCCTTCCCCATGGTAACTACCAATCATTTCTCAGTGTCTGAGTCTTCTATTTTAAAACTCTGATTTCTTTAAATTAAAAAAAAAAATCCATTTCAATAAATGGTGAGATAGATCATGTTAATGTATTGGAAGACTCCACATTAAGGTGGCTATTCTTTCTAAATTATTCAATAATTCACTGCAACCCCTATCAAAATGCCAGCAGGATTTTTTACAGAAATCAGCAAGTGGACTCCAAAATTTCTATGGAAATGTTGGCTCAGTTGTAAGTCACCTGGTCATTCCTCTCTAAACTCTCTCCCTAGACAATCTTGTCCATAACCATGGGTTCAATCACTACCTCTACCAATAATATATTTTGAACATAAACTTCACTTCTTGAGTAGTTCTCATTTGAGAAGCAAGTTGCAGAGAAGGGAGGTAACTAGAAAATAATTCAACAAATGTGTTGATTATTAGAAGCAGTAATAGTTAACTTAAAAAGGGGGTTTCAAAGAACATGCCAGATGATGGAATCATAAGGAGACTAAAGGAAGGACTGCCTTTTTTCAGTAAGACTCACAATTACAAGTAATCGTCTAAAATGTGCAAATATTCTAAATATTTAGGATGGACCATTTGATGAGAGACATGTTGAAGTATCCTAGATATGACTGGTATTTTCTCCAAAGACTGTCATTAGACTTGCTGAGGGCTGTGCTTGGGACACAGACTCCCTGGTGTTTAAATCAAACAGCAAAGGCCCCAGATGACACCTCATAAATTAATACAACAGCTGAGAAGGCCTTTCTTCATGTGGGAACAGTAAAATGTAATGAAGGGCACTGATTAGATCATGGTTTTATGATCCACATATATCTTACTTTGAAATGATAAAATGATAGTAAAGAATATAGATAAATGTGTTTTAATTTAGCACAATCTATCTTGAATACTTTTCAACAAATACTAAGTTTCTAAATTTTTGGAGGTGTTTATAGTAAAAAAACTTTGACATCTGGCTTAAAGTCAGCTTGTTAAAGCCAAAATCCATTTCCACCAATTAAACCCTCCCCAACCCAGATATTCTACACCTCTGAAATCAACAAACTTAAATGGTTCAGTCTCTGACAGTAACTTCCTTCCTTTGTGGCCTCACTAATTCTCAACTACAAACTGTCAACAACACTAGACACCTCCCTAGCACCCATTCTACTTATCTTATATAACACTGGGTCCTATAATAGCCTATTCTAAAACCTTGATTTCTATTATCTTACCAGTGACCTACTAATTGCCTAATTCAAGGATACTTTTGTATCTTATCATTTCTAAACAGTGAAAATGTCACACCCCTTCCAACTTGAAACTGTCTTGCTCTCAATTTTATGAAATCTCTCTTGGTTTTCTTTCTACTTTAATCATAGTTGAGTTTAGGTGTTATCAACCTGTGAACTCACTGTATCCAAACATATCTATATCATCTTGGTTCCTCTGGTTTTTCCTGCCACTGGACTACGAAGTCCTTAAGAAAAGGAAAGGCATCTTTCAATTCTATAATTCCAGTTCTGATAATAGGCATCTAATACACTATTAGTAACAATAACTTAGGAAGTACATAATAAATGAAAGCTAAGGGTCAGATTCTATAACTATTTAATTTTATTAAGGTACTATTAAACTGCTGAGGTAATTTGGGTGATACAGACTGACTGCTCTTTTGGTGAAATTTCATTTCACACAAAAAAATCCACAAACAATGAACTTCAAAACATACCTAGCCACTGTTGCTGAGATATTTCACACCAGTATTTTCTCACTGAAAGAATGTCCTTCAACAGTATGTTGCTACAGTCTGCTCCATAAATGATACCACTCCAGGAATCTTTCATTATATCCATGATATAATTCAAGAGGTCTTGACATTTTAGCCTGGGTGCTCCTATTTAAAAATAAATAAATAAAACTTAAGAGAAGTAAATTAAGGAGACTTGGAATGTCAGCTATATAAATAATTTCATTTGGGAAATTACTATTAACTAACCTTCTTCTCAGAACAGAGATTAGCAAACAATGACCCAGCAAAATCCAACCAGCTGCCTGTTTTTGGAAATAAAGTATTGGAACACACCCATTTCTATTCATTAACATATTGTTGATGTCTACTTTCACACTACAACAGCAGAGTTGGGTAGTTGAGACAGGGACTAACTATTTAGCCAGCAAGTTTAAAACTGCAATGTTAAAAATATTTATTGTCTAGTCCTTTTACAAGTTTGCCAATCCCTGTAGGAATACAAAGCAAAAACAATCATTTATCCTATACTTAGTAATTCACAATTTCTGGCACTAGACCTTAAAATATTTAAAGTTTCTTAGTACTTTTTTTTAATAAAATGAACTCCTTAGAGTAACATAAGATCATAAAGAGGATATTTATTTTGAAAAGCAAAATTACTTCCAAGTCCTATTAACAGCATTTATGGCACATAGATATGAAAGGTTATAATTTTTACACTTTTATTAATTTACTGTAATTTATTATGATGTTTATTAAAATTCAGAGTTATTTTTGCAGGTAACAAAAATACATTGAAAAACTATTCCTTATTTTCAGTAAATTACATTGATGTCACAGTTGAGATTTTTATCTTATTTCAACATTAACAATCTTAAAATTGCATACAACATTTTTTGTTATAAACTATGATCAGGGCCTAAGTCATGTATAACTGAATATATCCTAGTTTAGGATTTTCTTATGATGAGACTGTCATATTCAGAAGTATCAGGCTATGGTAAATAAATATACACTGATATAACTGGACAATCATTTTTACTTATGGCTTACATCACAATTTTAAGCATTTGGCTAATGATGGAATGCACAATTTATATGATCCTATGCTGTAACACCTTGTATGTATCTCTCTCCCGTTTAGTCCTTATAGCATTTTCTTATCTATAACATCTATTACATCCTTAAGGAAAGGAATTAATTAATCTCTATATACCATCATATAGCCTGGTAACTATCCTAATAGATGTTTAATAAACATTTGTTCAATAATCACATAAATTTCTAACAGGATGAAATCATACTTTGCTAAGCCCTTAATTCCAATATATTTTCTTCCTCTGCCAAATTTGAGAAATGTTTCAAGAATTATGCTGATATTCTCCTCTAAAAAATCTTCCTCAAAAGGCCAATTAATTTGGATAAAAAGACTTTAAGGAAACTCATGGAACTTAACATTTTGCACAGCTGGGGTTTGTATTATCCAGGCTCTATGTCTTGTCTGTGCAGAAACAGACAAATGCCTCCACAAAGGAATGAACTGGTTTCCTCCCAGCCGCCTCTTTTTTTCTAATCTCCCTTTCTTTCATCATACCCTGAATACCAATACTAAAGCAAGCCATGCGTTTAAATTCAGATCAACTCTCCAACCCTTTGAAAAACCAACTGAAGAAGTCAGATGACATAATAGTAGTGTTCTGGTTTTGCTCTGAGATTAAAGATGTTTACAAAGTCAAAAGTGAAACAGAAACCTTTTATTTAAAAGCACCCCTTTCAACCATTTAAATGATCTTACATTTATAAATTCATCCACTTATTCCCATAAGTCAATATACTGGTATTTTCAAATGTGATCTCCATTGCTCATTTTGCAACTGAAGGTTTTTCTCACTGGAAAGTGAAATAATAAACTGCAAACTTTTCTGATAGGCTACAAATGGGCTTGGTGTCTTTCACTCACAAACTCTGTAAAGGCATATTAAGCTCTATTAAGAACCTAATGTTAGTAGCCAAAACAAATTTTAATGGATGCAGGGCTATCATACAGGGCAAAAGCAGGTGCAGAATATTTTAGGGTAGCTTTCCTTTGTCTCTGCTGGAGTCCCTGACAAGAGCTTGTACTATCGATCCATACAAACTACCATCTCAGAGGAGCTGGAAAACTAGGTTTTCTGAACCACTGTTTTTTAGACCCAAGTCTCATACCTAATTCTGAAATATTACTAACAATCTGTGTCCTACTCAAAATGTTTACTAACGTTGGGCTTTTCTGACTCTTAAACTAAACTTATTACATAGCCACATCCTTATCTGCAAAGAGCAACCAGTCTGAGCTGGAGTCCCTTCTAAACAAACATTTCTGCTTCTAGGTTTTCAGAACTGCGTGGAGCCCTTTTCCTTATACAAGTCTACAAAGATCCTGCATTTTGGTTAAAAAATATCAACTTTTTAAAATATCAACTGTATCAGTTTGAAATGGCAGATATGTGGCTCATCAAGAGCAAAAAATGGTATTTTTCTTAATAATAAGCACAGTATAAGTTAAGAGTGGATTTTGACTGCTTAAGAAAGCTAATGTGATCTTAGAATGAATTTGTAGAAGTATATAATAAAAAATGGCCAAGATATGGAGCCTCAGAAGGTAGAAGCATTAACAAAAGGAGAAAGGTTTTCATTACCATTAAAGCTATTCAGAGAGAAAAAAAAAACCTCAAAAGGTATGTTTAATCATTAAGGCTACCTACCTGCTAGGGACACATACAGATGGGGATCCAAGAGGAATGGGTAGTTGAAATAGCAATTTTTAATCCTTTCAACCCTCAGATTCTATCATTTCATGCTGCATAAGTTCCTCTAAATATTTGAACATCTAGTATTATAAAAAACCACTGTATGTACTAGAAATCAGTTACCACTCAACTTTTAACTCAGCATATTCAGACCAAAATCATGCAACAAAAATCTATTAAGCTAGTATTTATAATAAATACATAACAGCACTTACTTTTGTTTGCACATTTGATGAAATATTTGACCAAGCTATTGATTTCTTGCATCTTTTTCTGCCTAATGGCCTGTGTTGAGGCTGATACACTTGGTTTTGCTGTTTTCAAACATTCTGTTTCCTTCTGAATATATTTCTGTAAAAATCTTCAAGAAAATAAAATGGAATTTCAGGAACTAATTAGATGCTCAAATTATTGTGATAATTCCAGAAGTCCTTTATGCCATCAGAAAGAATATCATTTAAATCACATTGCTTCAATGTACCAGCTCAATGAAACAATTACATTTCTCATTCAAGCCCTAAGCCCCATGACAGTAATTTACAGTCTGGTCTGCCCAGCTCTTCATCTATAACTTTCATTTATAGTGCTATTAAGGGCTCTCAATTCTCTCTCACCTATTATTCTGTACATGACCTGCCTCTTTTCTAGGCAGTTGTAACATTTTTAGCCCTAATATGAAGCCTGCATAGAAGACAGTCATAATTAGTTGGGAATACCAGGTGCATATTTGGCCTACCTGAGTGGCTAATGAAAAATAGCACTTATCTTTAGCTTACAACTTTATTCGTGGTATCTGAAATAAACTAAGTAACCAAAGGAAATGAAGCATACATTTTTCTTGTTAACTGCAGTCCACCTAGTACCAAGTAAGAGCTAAAAAATGTCCTAAACACTCAAGAATAAATACTCATACTTCCCCTTAGCTGCAAATGTTTCCAATTCTCTCAGTACTCCACATTAATTTAAAATATTTTATTCATCTTTCCTAAGTCTTACAATCTATTTCTAGTTATAAATGGATTTTATAGTTGAAAATGCTGTCTTCCTGTAAAAATGCATCAGTTCTTTTTGCCACTCCAGTCCAGCAATCATCTTTCAAATGCCTAAGTTTTGTGTTTTAACTACATTCATATGGAAATATTCTAAAATTCCTTTTGCTCTTTTATTATTATTTAACATATGGCAGTTTCTCAGAGAAATATTTAAAGATGTCAAAGTAATAATGAAGGACTTGTAACTTATTTTTATACTTTAAATTCTCTCTAATCTGAGCAAGACATGTATGAGATATCTTATTAAACAAATGATTTAAAATTTTTAACTTTTTCTATATGCACATCCTTAAAAAACTATGTTAATAAATATTAAACATCAACTTCATATTCAAGGCACATACAGGAAGCAAAAATAAGACCTATATAATCAAAAATACATACAGGAAGCAAAAATAAGACCTACATAATCAAAAATAGTATCACAACAGAAAGAAAAACAAAAGAGAAAAATATAGACAGTAAAAAAAATGGAATGGGATACCTAAAAACAGCATCCCAATTCAAGTATTTTCCTTGTTTGGAATCTGAATGTCGATCTAAATGTTGAACAGTTTCAGGATCACGAATCAAGCGCTTAAATTTCTCCACTTCTTTCTGAAAATCAAAGAACATAATAATGGGTTACTGATCACACAACTGTTTCAAGGAAAGATTAAATCTCAGTAATTTACTACCCTTCGTTCTGTAGCTCTATCGTGTTCTAGATGACGGCAGCAAATAAGCAGATCATTAAGTACTAGACTCATGGTTCAGAATTTCAGAAAACACACCGCTGTCTGTAAAAAAAAAATACATATATAAAACTATACAAAAAAAACTGTATCATACTGTGGATAAAAATACAAAACATATAATTTACTTTCTTGTTCTGAGAACTTGTACATGGGGCTTAAGAAACATGACTTTTAAATTGAAATATAAAAGATGAGTAAAGACAGCCACGCAAAAAATAAGGAAAAGGGTATTTAAGGATTTAATACTGACCCTCTGAACTATTTGTAAAGCACCCTTTCTTATATGTAGTGACTTCTCATTTCGCTGAACCAAAAGATTAAATTGCTTCTATTTTGGAATTGATACACAGTAGGTTATCACAGCTACTAAGCTTTGACTAGCATCTACATCTTAACTGGCTTTATAGCTCTCTGTGAATAAACAAAAATAGGAAGAGAATGATATTCCTGTTTTAAAAGGAAATTAAAGAAATTATATATAGCGATATTCCTTGCAAATGTCAAAGGTCAACTATATTTTACTATGCCTTAATGCCACTGCAATTGCCCTCCTCCTTTTAGGTTTTCTAATGTAATCAAACCTTCTTTTGACAACCTTTCTAAAAAACCATGTAAGAAAAGGATTTCGTTTCAATCCTTTTGAGTTTTTTTATGAAGCTTCATTTTTGTTAATTACAAATGTTTATAAACAAAGAAAAATTGTACATTTGTATATTATTATATCTACACGTAAAAAAATTTCAAGAGGGAATAAAAAAGGTGGGAACATCCTTTTCTAATACATCTCAATAAATTTTCCTCAATCTTTCCAGATTATGTTTCTCTGCCTGTTTAATCTTAAAATTGGAAGGAACTGAGAGACCACATCCGATCTTCCAAAGGAAGAAATTCCTACTACAAAATTATTGCCCTCTCTTTAAACAGTCTCAGTGAGAATAAACTACCTAGTAAGTATCTATTTCAGAGGCAGACAGTTCTAAATCTCTTCTCCATTTGTATTTATTAGTTGTCTGACCCTTTGTCCCTACTACAACCTGAACTGACCCCTTTGCAGAATTTGACAATAATGCGTACATCTCATTTTCCTGGTTATCAGTCAGCCCTTGGCATGCCATTCTTTCCTAGTGGTAAGAGTGTGGGCTCTGTAGTCAGACTGTACTATTAAAATCCTGGTCCTGCCACTTAAAACTGTATAAGCTTGGGCAAGTCAGCTAATCTCTCTACACTTGTTTTCTCAAAGATAAAATGAAAAACAATACTACAACCTACCCCTAAATTCTTTT
Organism: Manis javanica; assembly: GCF_040802235.1. Lineage (NCBI taxonomy): Eukaryota > Metazoa > Chordata > Mammalia > Pholidota > Manidae > Manis > Manis javanica. Next base: position 113,694,359 of record NC_133161.1, read on the forward strand.
AAGGATTTATGTACATGTTTAACGCAAGGCCCAGAACATAGCAAACGCTCAATAAATGTTACCAGTTATCCTTATTCCTTTCCTTTCTGTTCCTTAAGTCTCGTTTGGTGATTCTTCTTCCACCCACACGTGAAAGGACATCCTTGTCTCCTTGCTTCTCCCTTTATGTTCTCCTAGTGTGATCTCTTCCATTCTTGAGTTCAACATGTTGAAAATACCCATATCTATTTTATTTAAAGCCAGGCCACACTCTTGAGCTACAGGAAGCTTCTACAGTTTGTGCCTTTACACGTTTTATCCGGAAAGTCCCTACCATCCTCTAGGGCAAGTGAACGCTTCCAGGTCTCATCATCACAAACTGAATTAAGTCTCCCAGGCTGTCTGCAGAGAACCTCATTCACTCCTCTACCAGCATAGTACTCTACCACATTATCACCCTGGCTTTTTACTTATCTGTTCCTGGTAAAAACAGCAGCGAATGTTGTTGAGTGCTCATCACAGGCCAAGAATTATCACAAGGACGACCGCACAACTGGGTCGCACAGCTGACAGTCAATAGTCAAACTCCGGCAGTGTAATTCCACAGCCCATGCTGGTAACATCGCGACTGTAGTTAAAGACTGAACAAGTACTTACTGATTAAAACTACTAATTACGAAACAGGGGGAAAGGATGATTAGTCATCTAGTTAAATCTGGACTTTAAAGTGTCAGGGTAACGGGGCGCGCAGAGAGGTTCTAGTCAGGCCATTTAGATGGCTCATGGCCAAGTCCGCTAGGAGCTCAAAGAGAGGGAGGCAGAGAGCGACGAAGCCCGGGAAAAAGCAGGTGACGAGCGGAATGAAAGGCCGCTCTGGAGGAATGAGCGAGACGGGGCGGCCAGGGTTAAGGCAGAGCGTCTCGGATACGGTCAAATAACCCAGCGCAGAAGCCCTGGCGTTGCCTCCGCGCACTTACAGCTGGACTCGGACCCCCCAGACAAGCATCTCTTAAGGCAGCGGAGGCTGCAGCCTAAATCCCCCCTGCACTCGCCTCCCCGGCGATCACAGCTGCAGGTGGCGAGAGGACAGCGGCTCCAGCAGAGTGTGCGTGCTCAGTTCCCGCTTCCGGTTCAAACCTGGCGTGACCGCAAAGCGTCCCCCTCGGAAGGAAGGAATTCTCCCCCGGCAGCCGGGAACAGTCTGCCCATGCGCGCCAAAAGGCCCACGCTCTGCGTCCCAAACACTCGCTCCCTAAAACCCTTAGGCTCACCCGAGGAAACGCGCCTGCGCCTTGCCCACCAATGGCGTGCGACCTCGTGTTTGCTGCCCGCCGTCCGGCGCGGCTCCTGCGCTTGCACTCCGCCTCCTCGCCCCCTCAGCCCCACCTCTCCAAGTATAGGGACGGAAATGACGACAGTGCTTAGGGGAACGGAGGCGGACTTTATTTAGGCGCCTTTCTTTCTCCCTCCCGAGCGATTGGGCGTGGAGTCAAAGAGGCGGGACAGATTGCCGCGGGTTCTGTGCCGCCAGTGCAACCGGGAGATGCGGCGCCGGAGCTGTCGCTCTTACCTGAGTCTCGTCTCCTACTGCGGTTCGTTCTGCGGTCTGGATCATGTTGTTACCTTCGGACGTAGCCCGGCTGGTATTGGGTAAGCGCGGCCGCGGGTGGGAGGAATACTGGACCAGGCTGAGCGGGACGGAAGGACGTTTAGGGCCGGAGGTTTTCCCAGGGTGAGGAAGCCTCGGGGTTTTTGCTTCCCCGCCTACAAGTTCAGACTGGCGGTGGTTCTTCTTCAGCAGGAGGCTCGGGCTTCAGCAGGTTAAGCCTCTTTGTGTGTGGATGCTGCGCTCCTCAGAGGCTGCGTGGCGAGGAAGGGCTGCACGGAAGCTCGGGGTAGAACGCCTGAGGCCCAGATTCGGAGGGAAAGTCAGGCCTGCATACTTAATTGGGACCCCAGAAGGAGAGTCATCAACGTGATTGACGAGCTGCGTGTCTGACCTGGGACCAAATCAGGAAAAATACGGATTTCCTCAGCCACCCAGCTTTCTAGAAAAACCTCCTTGACGCCCTTCTCATAACTCGCCTCAACTACAAATCTGTAAGGAATAGGGGTGGATCTTCCCTCTCTACCCTCCTCCCAGTAATTCGTCTAGTATAGAAGTTTGAAATGCCAGTTGCATTTTTTTAAAAGCAACAGCAATTCTTGTTATTTATATTAGCAAGAAATTTCCTAGGCGAAATGCCTGCCCGTTGACGCTTTCTAGGCCAAGTTAGTTTTTCCTCCATTTGAGGAGGGTTAGTTCCGCGGCCTAGTTATCAGGGTGTATTGGCTGTATGGGAAACGGGTTTTTTGTTGTTTGTCCCCTGAAAAAATAGAGGATTGTACTGCTGGGAACTGGAGCCCGACACTATAAAGTTCAAAGCCTGAGCCAGTGATTTACAGGCATCATAGGCGACATCCCCGAAAGTAAATGGTAAACATCTGTGATGAAACTTCCCGTTGTCTCTACAGCCATTGCTACCATTTATTGTTAGAAAAATCCATTTCTCTTTTTTATTTTTTGAATATTCAGCCCTATTCCCCCATAATGGTGTTTGTGCACGGGCTCTTGATAAGCACATTTTGTGGGAAAGATTAGACTGTAATGTGTCCACCATCTCTTTTTGGAGAAACTAATGAATTAAGTTTAAAACAGTATTTTGTTGATGTTTAGTTAATCTCATGCCCATTTTATGGAGAACTGAGTATGTACAATTAACCTCTATATCTGTGAGAAAAAGCTAGCCATTTTGTAACTGTTATATTTACCAGGTTTATATGTAAACCAATTGAAAGTAGATTTTCACTGTGCTAAGATAACATTGACATACTTTTATTTTTTTCTGCCATGTGTATGTTTGCTTAAAAACTTTTGAGTTTTAGCAGTTTGGTGGTCCAGTTGAGTTTCAGTAACCATAGTCTTCTTCAACAAGGTCTCTCATACTCCACACTATTGACATTTGGGGCCAGGTAATTACTTATTATGGGGACTTGTCCTGTGGGATCTTTAGCAGCATTCCTGGCCTCTATCCATTAGATGCCAGTAGAACTCCCTACCACACCACAGTTAAAAGAATGAAAAATCTCCAGATATTTCCACTAGTAGGTTACTTGGGAGGCAAACTCCACCAGCTAAGAACTACTAGACTAACATCAGTATGATTTTCAAACTGGAATAATTGACTGTATTCTCCACAAACCAGCTTTGACATTTGTTTTTTAATGCACAAGAACTCCAAAGTCATTGTTTCTTATTATACTAAAATTCTTTGTCATTCACATTCTATTTTCACTGTCACCAATCTTAGCAGTATGCTCTACATAACTTTTCTTTAGGACATATTTCGTGCCTTCTGTAGTCTTGCAATTCATCTTATTAACTGTTACACAAATCTGCCTAAAGCATTCACACTACACCTCCTATTCTAAACGTTGAAACAATTGTGTACTTACTAAAAATACATTCTTTGTGCAAAAGAGTATGTAACAGAAAGAAAAGCAAATCTTATACTCACCAGTCTTTTTCATATAGTATTATATACCTTGAAGCTCATATCAGCATGTAAAGACCTAAAATTCCAAAATTTAGTGACTAATATAGTAACAGTTTTATTGTTTGCTCATGATTCTTCTCTTGTCAGTACCCCTTCCCCATCTTCAGTCCATCTCATGTTGGCTCCTTTTCTTCATAATGTTCTTTCAGCCAATTTTTGGGTGCTTAGTATGTTCCAGACACTAAATGCTAAAAATAGAGAAATTAGTTCTCTAACTTAGAGCTGACATAATTAGGGTTTTTTAACCTTACAGACACAAACACGCATGCACGCACACACACACACACACACACCACAAAACAATTTCCTAAGCCCCACTTCATATTCTAATGCTTTACATCATCATCACAAGTCAAAGTTAAAGAATAATAAACTCTGCTTAGATGCTGTACTACCTTATGTATCTCTGAATACTGCAGTGACTTGCTCCTTGTTGCTCCTCTTACACAGCCTTTGCTACACAGCTACCTCCAGCTGTTGCCTTGCTGTAATTTCCTTAAATATTGTACAGTTGAAAATACATCAAAGTGTTGTTTATTGTCTCTGGACCACCAGTTTGGTTGTATCAGTGGCATACCAGGTGCTGTGTAGAACTGATCCTACCTCACTGTCCTGTTTGATACTCAGCTCAGCATCTGCCTATGTTCCCAGTATATCAAACTACTTGCAGTTTCTCCAGCTGTTCCTATATGTTGTATCCTTGCCTGTAATGTTTATCTCATTGTCTTTGTAGTGCAGTCATATTCAAGGTTTGGGTCAGATGTAATCTCTCAAACCTTTTCCAGCAGGTACAGTTAGTACTTTCACCTCAAGTGCTCCCACAGCATTCATTGCATGTTACTTCTGTTATACCCGTACGGTGTCTTATTGTAGATGTGGGTCTACTTCCCCTTTTTTTTTTTTTTGTAAAATATACCTAACAAAATTTAAACATTTTAACCGTATTTAAGTGTACAGTTCTGTGGCATTAAGTACATTCACATTGTTCTGTAACCATCACCATCATCCACCTCTAAACTTTATCTTCCAAAACTGAAACTTACCTTTTTATCCTATACAGTATTCTTAATGTGGGATTAGTGAACAAACTGCAAGTGTTCTGGGAGGCTCCAGAACTATACCGGTTTATGTGTAGGTGGGACATTTTTAAGAGAGTGAATAGTCTTTAGATTCCTCAATATGTTTGTTCCTTTCAGCATCCATTCCGGAAAACTAAAACCAATCTGAGATTTAACGTAGTAGGATTTAATGAGGGAATTGGTTTCACTAGTGATAGAAATGCCAAGAAGACAAGCAGCTTACATGAGCCAACTCAGAGGGTAGCAACACAGGAAGCCACTGTGGTAATCAGAAGGATAAAGAGAGATGAAGCATCCAGTGGCTGAGTTCACTGGAAGATGGAAGGTAGACTTGTCTGGTGAGGGAGCAGTAGTCAGAGGAGATTCCCAAGAGAAATCTCTGCTTCTAGGTTTCCCCAATCTCCATGATACCATCTATAATAGCTCCATCCATGTTGCAAATGGTAGGATTTGTTTTCTTCTTATGGCTGAATAATACTCAATTGTGTTTATGAATGACCTCTTCTTTATCCATTCCTTTACTGATAGACACTAAGGTTGCTTTGATATCTTGGCTACTGTAAATAGTGTGGCAATAAACACATGGGTGCATGTCTTTTTTAATCTGGGATCTTGTTTTCTTTAGGTAAATTCCTGGGAGTAGAATTCTTGGGTCAAATGGTATTTCTGTTTTCAGTTCTTTGAGGAACGTCCATATTGCTTTCCACTGTGGTTGAATTAATTTACATTCCCACCAGCAGTGTAGGAGGGTTCCCCTTTTTTTGTTTCTTGTCAGTTGTATGTTGCCATCCTGCTGGTGTGAGGTGATATCTCATTGTGGTTTTAATTTGCATTTCCATGAGAATTAGTGATGTGGAGCATCTTTTCATGTACCTGTTGGCAATCTGAATTTCTTCTTTGGAGAAATGTCTGTTTAGATCCACCCATTTTTAATCTGGTTATTTGCTTTTTGGGTGTTAAGGCATGTGAATTCTTTATATATTTTGGATGTTAACCCCTTATTGGATATGTCATTTATGAATATATTCTCCCATAATGTAGGATGCCTTTTTGTTCTACTGATGGTGTCCTTTGCTGTACAGAAACTTTAGTTTTATGTAGTCCCATGTGTTCATGTTTGCTTTTGTTTCCCTTTCCCAAGGAGATGTGTTCAGGAAAAAGTTGCTCATGTTGATATTCAAGAGATTTTTGCCCATGCTTCTGTGAGTTTTATGGTTTCATGACTTACATTCAGGTCTTTGATCCATTTCAAGTTTACTTTTGAGTATGGGGTTAGACAGTAATCCAGTTTCATTCTCTTACATGTAGCTGTCCACTTTTGCCAACACCAGTTGTTAAAGAGGCTGTCATTTCCCCATTGTATATCCATAGCTCCTTTATTGTATATTAGTTGACCATATATGCTTGGGTTGGGTTTATATCTGGGCACTCTATTCTATTCCATCTTTCTATGGGTCTGTTCTTGTGCCAGTACCAAATTGTCTTGATTACTGTAGCTTTGTAGTAGAGCTTGAAATCAGGGAGTGTAATCCCCCAGCTTTAATCTTCCTTCTCAGGATTGCTTTTGGCTCTTTTTGTGACCTGGTATATGATCTATTCTGGAAACTGTTCCATGTGCACTTGAGAAGAATGTGTATCCAGCTGCTTTGTGGTGGAGTATTCTGTAGATATCTGTTAGGTCTGTCTGTTCTAATGTGTTGTTCAGTGTCTCTGTCTCCTTATTTTCTGTCTGGTTGATCTGTGCTTTGGAGTAAGTAGTGTGTTCGAAGTCTCCTAAAATGAATGCATTACATTCTATTTTCTCCTTTAATTCTGTATTTGTTTCACATGTAGGTGCTCCTGAGTTGGGTGCATAGATACTTACAATGGTATCCTCCTTTGGGCTGACCCCTTTATCATTATGTAATGTCCTTCTTTGTCTCTTGTTACTTTCTTTTTTTTGAAGTCTTTTTTGTCTGATACAAGTACTGCAACTCCTGCTTTGTTTTTCTTCCTATTATTTGCATGAAATATCTTTTTCCATCCCTTGACTTTTAGTCTGTGTATATCTTTGGATTTTAAGTGAGTCTCTTATAGGCAGCATATAGATGGGTTTGTTTTTTTTATCCATTCAGTGACTCTATGTCTTTTGATTGGTGCATTTAGTTTATTTACATTTAGGATGATGATTGATTGATATGTACTTACTGCTATTGCAGGCTTTAAATTTGTGGTTACCAAAGGTTCAAGGGCAGCTTTTTTACTAACAGTCCAACTTAACTCGTTTACTATGCTATATCAAACATAATCTAAAGGGTTTTTTTCCTCCCTTCTTTTTCTTCTTCCTCCACTCTTTATTTATTAGGTGTCATATTCTGTATTCTTTGGGTATCCCTTGACTGCCTTTGTGGACAGTTGATTGAATTTTGGATTTGCTTAGTAATTAATTGGTCTACTTCCTTTACTGTGGTTTCTAGCACTTCCATCTATAGCAGTCCCTTTGAAATACACAGTAGAGATAGTTTGTGGGTGGTAAATTCCCTCAACTTTTGCTTATCTGGAAATTGTTTAATCCCTCCTTCAAATTTAAATGATAATCTTGCTGGGTAGAGTATTCTTGGTTGTAGGTCCTTCTGTATCGTTGCATTAAGTGTTTCATGCCATTCCTTTCTGGCCTGTAAGGTTTCTGCTGAGAAGTCTGATGATAGCCTGATAGGTTTCCTTTGTATGTGAACTTTTTTCTTTTTCTGGCTATTTTTAATACTCTGTCCTTGTCCTTGATCTTTGCCATTTTATTATATGTCTTGGTGTTGTCTTCCTTTAGTCCCTTGTGTTGGGTGATCTGTGCACTTCCATGGCCTGAGAGACTATTAACTTCCCTAGATAGGGGAAGTTTCCAGGAATTATTTCCTCAAAGAGACTTTCCCTTTTGCTCTTCTTCTTCTGGTACCCCTATAATGCAAATAGTGTTCCATTTGGGTTGGTCACACAGTTCTCTTATTCTTTCATTCCTAGAGACCCTTTTTTCTATGTGTGCCTCCGCTTCTTTGTATTCTTGTTTTCTAATTTTTTATTTAATTTACCGTCTCTTCTAACTCATCTAATCTGCTTTGAAAGCCTTGCATTGTATGTTTCATTTCAGATTCTGTACTTTTCAAAGTTTATAGCTCTTTCTTGATGACCTCCCTGAAATCTTGAATATTTTTCTGTAGATCTGTGAGCATGATTATGATTTTTATTTTGAAATCTTTATCAAGAAAACCGGTGTTTTATTTCACTTATCCCTCTTTTTGGTGTTGGAGGGATTTTGATTTGAACCAGGTTCTTTTGCCTTTTCATTTCTAACGGTTACTATGGAATAATACCTTTTTATAGGCGGCACCCTCTAGTGCCCAGAGCTCTACTCTCTGGAGCTGCCCAACACTTGAAGCGATGGCAGGAGTTGCAGGCTAGCAGCTGCCAGTTCCTGCCAGGAGGAAAGAGCTTCCTGCTTCCTGGCTGCAGTGCTTGCCTCCACTGCAGGGCCAGTGAGTCAAGTGCGCAGGGAGGAGTCTCTGCATTATGCCCTTGTAGCTGCTGTAGGCCAGGCCACCATCTGGCCTGGCGTGATGGTGGGGGCAGCAAGTTTGCGAACCCATGCCAGCCAGGAGGAAGGAGCAGCAGGCTGCATGTCATGGTTGGGAGCCTCAGTGCTGCATTGCCAGCCAGGTGGGATAAAACACCTGAAGCTCCCAAAAGTTCAACCCACTGGCCTGAGTGTGCTGGGATGGTTTTGTCCACCTGGCCTTTCTCCTTTTGTGAATTTCCTATTGTTATTGATCTCTAATTGTCTGTTGATCTCTAATGTAATAATAAAGCATACTTTGTATAATTTTGATCTTTAATTTACTGAAACTTGTTTTATGTCCTAATACATGCTTTAACCTCGAGAATGTCCATGTGCACTTGAGAAGAATGTATATCCTGCTACTGTAGGGTGGAGTGTACCATAGATGTCTGTTAAGTCTAGTTGGTTTATAGGGTTAAGTTTTCTGTTTGTTGATCTCTCTAGTTGTTATTAATTATTGAAAGTGGGATGTTGAAGCCTATGAATTTTATTATTGAAATGTCATTTCTCCCTCCACTACTGTTAGTTTCTGCTTCATGTATTGGGGGGCTCTGTTGTTAGGTACATATATGCATATAATAGTTATCTTTTTGATTGACTGAATCTTTTATCATTATCTTTGGCTCTAGTAACATTTGTCTTAATGTCTACTTTGATATTAATATATTCTCTCCAGTTCTCATTTGGTTACTTGTCTGGATAGCACATCTTTTCCCATCCTTTCATTTCCAACTTCTTTGTGTCTTTGAATCTAAAGTTTGTCTGTTGTCAAGTGCATATAGTTGCACCATATTTTTTATCCATTCTGTGAGTCTCTGCCTTTTTATTTACCACTTAGTGATCCATTATCATTTAATGTAATTACTGATAAGGTATGGGTTTTGTCTGCCTTTTATTTGTAGTCTATATATCATGTCTTTGTTCTGCTCTTCCTCTACTACTGCCTTTATTGTGCTAAATATTTCCCATTTGCCATTTTAATTCTATTATTGTTTCCTTCCTATTTTTTGTATTGTTTTTTTTGTAATTGTTTAGAGATTACAATAAAACAATTTTGTTTGGTTTAATACCAACTCAACTTCAATAGTGCATAAAAATGTTGCTCCAAAATACACCCTTCTCTTCTCCCTCCTTTTTGCTCTTAAGATCTTATAAATCACACCCTCATTAATTTCATGCCCATCAACCCAGATTTATAATTATTACTCTATGCAGTTGTCTTTTAAAATAGAGGAGAAAAAAAGGGTTACAGACAAAAAATCACTTTTACTGTTTTATATTTACCTGTGTAGTTATCTTTACCAATGTTTATTATTTTTTTAATTTGGATTTGATTTACTGTCTAGTGTCCTTTCATTTTAGCCTAAGGGGCTCCCTTTAATACTTCTTATAGGACATGCCTCCTAGCAACAAATTATCTGTTTATTTTTTTTAACCTGAGAATACTTGAATGATCCTTAGTTTCTTCATTTTTTAAGGAGTTTTGCTAGCTATAGAATTTTGGTTGACTTTTTTCTGTTAGCACTTTGATATGTCTTCTCCCTGCCTCAGGTTTCCATGGTGTCTAATGAGAACAAAACTGTTAATCTTATCAGGGATCCCTTGTATGTGATGAGCCATTTCTATTTCTCTCTGCTTTCAAGATTCTCTTTGTCTTTTGTCAGTTTATAATGTGTCTAGGTATGGATCTCTTGAGTGTCTCCTACTTAAAATTTGTAGAGCTTCCTATATAAGTAGATTAGTATGTTTCCTAAGATTTTGGATGTTGTCAAACATTACATCTTCAGATATTATTTCTGCCCTTTTCGGTCTTTCATCTGGTGGTGTCCCCAGGTCTCTGAGAGTGTTCACTTTTCATGATGATTCTTTGTTTCTATTCCCCATACTGGATAATTTCATTTGATACATGTTCAACTTCATTGATTCTTTCATCTGTTTCATCAGATCTGTTGAGCCCACTCACATGAATTTTTCATTCAGTTATATTTTTCAACTCTGGAATTTCTATTTTTTCTTAGAATTTCTATCTCTTCTTTTTGATGAGACATTGTTTTCATATTTTCCTTTAAATATTTAGGTATAGTTTCCTAGTTTTCTGAGTTTATTTAAAGTAACTGATTTAAAGTCATGAGTCTGGTGTCTTGGCTTCCATAGGGACAATTTCTGTTAACTGTCTTTTTTCCCCCCTGTGTGTAAGGCATACTCTCTTGTTTCTGTGTCTCATAATTTTTTGTTGAAAATTGGACATTTTAAGTAGTATAGTGTGACACTACTTAGATTCTCCTTCATCCCCCATGTTTGTTATTGTTCTTTGTTGTTGTTTTAGTGGTTGCTGTTTGTTTTTAGTTTTGTGAACTAATTCTAAAAAGTCTATATCCCTTGAGTTTATATTTCACATCTAGACATTGATTTCCTTAAATGCTTGGAGAGGTTAGTTTCCCAGTGTTTGTCAAGGGGCTGTGTGTATTTGGCACATGCTTTAGCATTCAGCTAAGTGGTTGATGACTCTGCCTTAGCCTTCACTTCCTGCTTGCTTAGGGCCTTGTCTGGTCTTTTCTGAGTATTGTTTAAATACTCAGCCTACACTTGTGCATGGGCTCCCAGTATCCCAGGAATATGTCAGCTTTTCAAAGACCCCTATGGACTTTTCATTCCTCTGCTTTTCTCTTTTTTTGTTGTTTAGCTTGTTGTTTGTCCCACTGTTATCTTTGTCACAGGCAGCTGTAGTGTTAAGCAATTTCTCTTGATTGTTTTAAGTGAACATCTCCAAGGGAGAAGTTGTTTGCACTGGGTGAACTGATTCAATTCAAAGACAAGCCATGCAGATGGAGTTTTACAGGGCATTGTCATACAGGTCAAATAATGGCAGTTTCTGGGAATCGACCTTTGAAAAACTCCAGCCCCATCTGATCCATCCGTTGGCTGCTTCACTCTGGTTTCACTGTGATTGCAGGCTATTGGTTTTCAAGTGCACCAGTAAGCCAGGAAGGTAAGATGAATGTGGGAATAAAACATGTTAAAAGGCCACGATGTTCACTGTTCTTAGTGACATTCACCATTTTTCTTAAATGCTCCCAGATTTTTGTAGGACTTTATTTTCATATGTCTGTAAAAGTTGGGCTTTTTTTTTTAAACAATTGTATTCTCATTGCTTTTATGGAGGGAGGATTTTGGGATGTCTTCACTCCACCATTCCTACTGAAGCTTCTCAGAATTTAGAAGTTTAAACTGAGAGCAATGGGAAGTGATTGAACAGCTTTACACAAAGGAATAACCAAATTTGATCCACAAGTCAAAGCAAGTATGTTGCCTTATAGATGAAGCACTAAAGTCCTGAAAAATATGTGAATGTTTGTCTCCCCTCAAAAAAATTTTTGTAATTATCTTAAGAACCTGGTCTCCTTATACCTATCCAGTGTTCTTTTTTACTATACTGTTGTTTATAGTGGTTGGTTTAGTTAATTCCCAGCAATCCTAACAAAAGAACAAGAATAGGTTGTTAGGACAAATAAAGTGTTCATATGTGTAAAAGCACTAAACACTGGTACATAATTTTGTTTCATAATTCTCAGGTAGATAGATACTAGTCTTAAAGTTCTTGTTGAAATAGTTAATGTTTTGATTCCCAAAGGGCATTAAAAATCAGAACAGTGCCTTTCTTACCTTTCATATCAAGTAGGTCTTCTGTTTCCCCTCTCAAATCATTATACAAATAAATGATGTGTACAAGTAAATAGCAATGCTAGGAGAATGTGATAATTTGAAACATTAAGTTAATTTATGCCATCTACTGACTTAATATGGAGGTTATGAAAGAGAAGAACATATACCATTTCTTCATTGGTTCTCCTGTTATTTATTGTTACTTTATTGAGTCTCCTGTAACCATTACTGTATATTAATTACACTTTATCAAACCTTTTTTCTGGTTTAGCTAGAGTTTTCCCATTAAAATGCTATTTATTCTATTGCCGAGACCAGCTCCGCAAACCAGCTGAACCTGAGAGAAGTGGATGGGTGATTCAAGAAAAACAGAGATACACAAAAGACATAGAAACCAAAGTTGGGATCAGGAGCTTCACTGACCACTGGTGGCAGAAAAGGGATGTAGTTTCATTTCTGAGCACAGCTTATATACACAGGCTCACAATGATGTCGCTTCTGGGCTGATCTCATATCCGGTGTTGTCATTTCCAGTTCCAGTGACAACACTTCAGAGATCTCACATCCAGTGATCTCACATCCAGCCCTCCACGTTCTGTGAATTTCCCTATTGCTATAGCACAGGTTGGTGGTTCTAGACAAGGCTGCAAAATCCCAGCACATTCCATCTATAGTTCCATTTGTGACATTAAACTGCTTAGCATTTTAACAGTAGTTTTATTGAATTTATTGAATTTACTGAAATTACTTTTATTTTTCATCTAGGTTACTTACAACAGGAAAATCTCACTTCTACCTGCCAGGCTTTTATTTTGGAAAGTTCAAATTTAAAAGAATATGCAGAACACTGTACAGATGAAGGTTTTATCCCAGCTTGCTTACTGGTGAGTGATTTGTTCCTTAAGGAAAATACTTGATCATTGATAATGTCGCAATCTTAAAATCAGCTCATTAACAAAATTGACAGAAATTTTATAGTTTGTGTTCATGCATGACCAGAAAGACAAAAAAAAAATACCAGCTATTTTCACACATTTAAGCCAGTGCTGGTGAGTTATGACTTTGCCTCTGAGAATCAGTTTCAAAATGACACCCTCATTTCTAATTAGTTTCACTTCTGCTTTTCTTGGGGCTTACTTGTTTTCTCCTTGTTACTAGTCTGAATATTTATGTACCCACAAAATTCATATGTTGAAATGAATGAATCTCCAGTGTTGGTATTTGGAGGTGAGGCCATTGGGAAGTAATTAGGTTTAGATTAGGTCATGAGGTTAAATTGGCTCATGATGTGATTAGTGCCCTTACAAGAAGTAGAAGAGAGAGATTTCTGCATGCGCATGCACCAACAGGCCATGTGAGCATGCAGCAAGAAGGGAGATGGTCCTTACCAGGAATCAAATTGGCCAGCACCTTGATCTTGGACTTCTCAACCTCCAGGATGATGAGAAATAAGTATCTATTATTTAAGCCACCTGGTCTGTAGTTTTTTATAGAAACCCAACCTTTCCTATATCTGGTTGCTTACTTCAGGCAAATATAAAACAGCTCTTTTGGTATCTTGTTGTCACCTCTTTAAATATTACTAGACTAACCAAACCTCGTTTGGTGTATGATGGATATATTCTGGAACTACATTATTTGAAATGGTATTTTGTCATTTATTTTAAACATGGCTCCTTAGAGTCATTTCATCTGTCACAAACACTGTAATTATCTATGGAGGGAACCTAAAAAAACCTACAAAACTGCTGGAGTTTAGCAAGGTCACAGGATGACAAAATATAAAAAAGCTCATCATAGCTCATCATATTTCTTTGTACTTAAACAATGAATCATTGGAAATTTAAATTTTTATATCATCTACAGTAGCACTAAACAAACAAAAATAAAATATTTAGGTAATAAATCTGACAAAATATGTATAGGATCTGTATGAAAGAAATCGAAGACTTAACTAAAAAGAGAGATACACTGTGTTCCTGGATGGAAAACTCAGATATTGTTAAGATGTCAATTCTCCTCATTTTGATCGAGATCCTTACAGTCAAAATCCCTTCAAACATTTTTATAGTTATAAATTTTATATGGAAAAGCAAAGAAACTAGAATACCCAAACAATTCTTAGGACAATTTGGAAAACTCATATTACTTGATTTTAAAGCTTTATAACAAGCTCTGTTAGTCAAGATTGAGGGGGTTTAGGGGAAGGTCAGGCACTTAGATCAGTAGAACAGGAGTAGTGCCCAAAGTAGATATAAACAAACCTGATTTTTGACAAATACGCAAAGGCAAGTCAATGAAGAAAGGCTGTCTTACCAACAAATGCTGACAGAACAGTTAAAGACATCTAGATATAAAAAAAGATCCTCTACACATTCCTCATCCAAAAATTAACCAAAATGGATAATAGAACAAAATGTAAAATGTATAAAATGACCTGCTTCTTATCCTTTCTTCACCAGTTACTGTGCAATCCAGATCTTAAATTAACTTGTATGTGGTGAAATGTTTCATGGTGGAAATTATTGGTAGTATTAAAGCTTTGGTAATGCATGATCTTTTTCTTTTCAGTCCTTATTTGGAAAAAACTTGACAACAATCTTGAATGAATATGTAGCTATGAAAGCAAAAGGTAAGAATTCAGGTTTAGGGATTTGTTTCTGTTAGTTTTACACTTGTATTATTATTTTAATTAGAAATAATTTTTAAGGTTTCATAAAAGCTATAAGAAAAGTTGTCTCCGTTATGATGAGATAAATTATACTGGGATAAAGCAAATTAAATGTTTGTGTTTATATTGAATAAGAAATTGTAAAAATCTGAATGTTAACAAGTTTAACAAAATTATATTTTTTAAAGGTATAAACCTATTAACTCTGGGCATCTACCCTGAAGAATAGCCACTGATATGTGTTTTAGAATTTTAAATTAATATTTTATAATCTTAAAACTCCTTGTAATCTAAATCTGTATATAAGAGCCAGTCAGAAAATTCTGGCTTATTATTTACAGAATATGAAATATTATTTGCCCAAATTAATATTTTGGCAGAAAGGTAGAGTTGTTTATTTTATTCTGTAATACTGATTATTTCCATGGCTTTATAACACTAACAAAAAAATTAGCATAAAATTAACCTTTTAAAAAAGCTTATCATTTATTGAGTACTTGTCTTTATGCCACATTGTGCTAGGTGTTTTCATATGTTTTACCTCAGTCCTTAAAATAACTCAAGTTGAGAAGTTTTGAGTGTTTAAACATACTTTTAAGTATCAGAAAACACAATTAGAGAGGCCAGGGCACTTTTCCAAGGTCACAACACTAGAAACTAGAAAGTAATAGATGTGAAAGTTCAGGACCTAAATCTAAATTTCATTCTAATTCTTCAGGAAGGTTACTTTATCTTTCTTTCAGTTTTCTTTTTTTAAAACTATCTTAACTTTCTTATAGGAATATTTAGTGTAAATGACAGCAAAACAGTATGCTACTGAAATACAAATGTGTTTATATCTCATTTTTATGTTGGGTAGCTTTCTCTGATTTGAGTTTTTCTATAAGTAAATGTTAAATATTTTAAATATCTTTTAAGTTTCCCATCATTGTGGCTTTAAAGCACATTCTAAAGAAGACTAGTTAATTAGCTCAATTAACCCTTAGGAATTTTTCCTGTAATTTTAAGTACAGTAACTGGTGAGACTTTTTAAGGGGTTGCTGAGCAATTACAGTGATTTGGACATGAAATTATTGGATGTAGAAAACTAATTTCCATACTCATAGGAGTTCATAATAATCTTTATTATTTATTACAAATCAGATTATTTTAATTCACTTTCAAATGTCATGTAGTGTCAAAGAGAACAAAGATCTAAAATAGTTTGTCTTTAACAAAGATAAAATTATTGATGTATAAAGCTTTAGAAATTTTACGGATGTCCCTTTCTACTTATATTGTATCTGATAGTGACTTGACAAAAGAAAATAGCCGCATTATAGCTATACAGGTAATTTTACAAAATACGCTTATTTCCCAGTTCATAATGTCAACAGTTGAGAGAAAAGTTTGTTTTCCTTACTGACTTCTCTGTGTCCAAATTAAATGAATTTTCTCTGATTTTATTAAGAAACCTTTCCTCTTATGATCTAGAAACATCAAGTGATGTCCCAGCAATTATGTCATCTCTATGGAAGAAGTTAGACCATACACTTTCTCAGATCAGGTAATAAAAAGCTTATGTAATAAGTTTTTCAGAATGTATGTGATGATTTTGGAATGAAAACACTTAAAAGAATCACTTAATGTTTAAATCTTCTTATGATCCACATAGTGCATTTATATAACACTGATCTAATTTTAAAATTAGAGGTTATTCATATTTCTTTGTTTTTGATTAGAATAATGTGAAATAAATTTCATAACATTAATAGACTGTTTAGAAATGAGGAAATTAGACTTACAGAAATTGAATGACGCTCCCAAGTTCCCAGAGCAATTTAGTGACAGATCTCTGGCAAATCTAATCCCAGCCTGTGTGAATTACACTTACATCTTCATTACTTAGGTGGAGAATTCATGTGTTGAATCCGTGCTTCTGTTGGTTCCTCCCTTGTAAAGAAACAAACTTGAATAATATTTTGAAATCTACATTTAGGATTTTCCCATGTTACCAATATCCACCTTCCTCTGGCTCATGGCCTTGGAATGCCAGTTTCAGCATCCTTGGATGCTAGCCCTACTGGTATCGGTTATAACATCTCTTATTTAACTGTAAAGTGATATGAAATTCAGTTTCTTACCCTTTCTACCAGAGCTACAAGTGGATACTCCATTTAAATTCAGCAGACGCCTCATTTCCTTCCTCAGTTTAAACTGCTAAAAAGGGCTCCAAATGCTTTCCATCTAATTTTGTATCACATTTTATTTTGTAGTCTTACCTTTATTTCCTTTTTCTGGCTCTTGTCTTTATTCCCCTTTCAAATAATCTTCAAAGACAGTCAAAATTTAATTAAATATAAGTTATTGAGGTAGTTTATTGACAGTATTATATAAAAAGAAAAGGATCTTAGTTAATTGCCAGGGTTGGTTTGTGTATTATTAAAAATGCTTATTCAGTTCAGTGAGTTTTGTGGCTCTTGTTGATAGAAACTTATTTGACACATTTCCTAAGTCAGTGGCACAGTATCTGTGATTGTTTATCAAATACATGGGTAATTCTAATTCATAGTTAAAAGATAATCAATCATCTTGCATTGTGAATTTTCTTATATATTTGCTTTTTTCCTTCATTAGAGGTTGTATAAAATAATTTCATAGTCATAAATTTGATAAAAGCAGGCTGTCCTTTGATCACCTTGAAATTCTGACATACTTATATTTGGAGTCATATGTGAAATCAAAATTTCGTTAAGAAGGCATCTCTATAGTGACAGTAGATAATTGATAACTGTAAAATTTATGTATTGCTTTCTTAAATACATAGAGTTCCTGAAGTCAAGTCAAGTTGGATTCTTAATGGGATATCAAGGCTCTCTAAGGCATATTGCATTGGAAAGAAATTTGGTTATTAAAATTTTGTGTGTTGAGTATGTTTACATGCCACTGTTTTTCCCCTAAAGCAGATAGAATTTGGTTACCATACCCCAAAAAATACACTTGTCTTTGTTTTATGATAGAGATCTATTGACTTTTAACTCATGATTTATTTCAGATCTGATTATAACTTTAAAAAGTATATCTGGACAACAGAAATTTTTAAATTTCTAACTATTTTGTTTTATTTTTAGGAGCATGCAAAGTTCCCCAGGGTTTGCTGCCAATCAGAGAGGTTGGTATTCAGCTTTAAACTCTTAAGTAGTGTTCAGAATTACTTCAAACTCAAATTATCAGATGAACATTTTAATTAACAACATATGTATTAAGCATATATTTTGTTTAAATTACTGTTTTTCCAAGTTCAGTTATCATACTAGGAAATAAAATTTTCATTTATTGTAAAAATACACATTTTAAATGCTCCCTATTTTTCTCATTGGCTCTCATATCTTCGTGTCTTTTAATTCTCATTCCATAAGTTGGTTTCTTAATTTGTGGAGGTGTTAACAGTATGAAATATTATAGAGAAGTGTACTCTTAGATTTATGAAGTTTGAATATACTCATTTTGGTTTGATTCTTAATGAAATTATCACTTAAACTTAGTTGATATTTTTAAGCGCTGACTTTTCAGTCCATTAATCTAGCATGTTAATTAGTAAGACATATATAATGTGTAGACTCCTTAAAATTCCCAAATTACTCTGACATTTAGTTTATTATTTTAAATGCTCATGTGTTTCAGCCCGAACAAGAAGTGGAATTGCAGAAATCAAACGGCAGAGGAAACTTGCATCTCAAGCAGCTCCCATCATTTCAGACTTGCTAACTGTGCCGTATCTTTCAGGACAGTTTACTACTTCTCCTTTGACAGCTACACAAGCTATTCGGCCAACTGGCCAAATTTCAACTACTTTAAAGTCAAATTTTGTCATTGTCAACCATTCACAGTCACAAGACACTATAACCAGTAAGTTTAAAGTTTATTCTCGTAAATTTTGTTTTTAATCAAATTGTATAAATGAGATGACACACTAAGATCTTTATACTCAGTATAAAATTATAGCAGAAAAAAGGACAAGAGAGTCTAGAAGTAGAATAGACTTTTGGAAGATTTGCCATGAAATAAGCATATTATTAAATCTATGAGACACTTTAAGGATTATTATTTCTATTCAAACTAAAGTCCAACCTTGAACTCTCTTCTCATTCTCAGTTTTCTGCATCAGTAGAAAGGTGGCTGCTATTTGTTTTACAAAGGAATATACACAATGGAGTATTATTCAGTCATGAAAAAAATCCTGCCATTTGCAACAACGTGGATGAATCTAATGGATATCATACTAGTGAAATAAGCCAGGCAGAGAAAAACAAATACCGTATGATTTCAGTTATTTGTGGAATACAAAAACAAAGCAAAACAGAAGGAACAATATAGCAGTAGACTCATAGACACTGAGAAGTCACTAGTGGCTACTAAGTAGGAGGGTATAGGATGGGATGGGGAAAGGGGATAAAGGGACACAATAATTTGCACTCACAATATAAGCTGGTCACGGGGACAGTAGTAGAGCATGGAGAATATAGTCAATTATTCCATAACATCTTTCTACATTGATAGGTAGTAACTGCAATAGAGGGGGTGAGGATTTAATAATTTAGTAATATGGGTAACTTGAACCACTGTGTTATATATTTGAAACCAATATATGATTGTATATCACCAATACTTCAAGTAAAAACAAAAAAAAGGAATATACGTTAAATTTTATCACCTCATCTTTGCTCAAGCCAATCTGTCCTGAAATAAGGAATGTTTTTCCATTTTACCTCTATCTCTACATGTTGAAAATTCTTCATATTCCTAGCTGAATCTTAGAGTTAGGAATAAACTTAAAGATTATCTGGTACATCTTGCTTGTTGTATATTTGAAACTATTGGAACGTGGTATTAAGGGGCAAAAGTCTAGTTAATAATGAAATTGGGATTACAATTCAGGTGCCGGCTCTCTCATTTCCTAGACCAGTCTCCTTTCTCTTCTGTGCAGCAAAAATGTATTACCATCCATTGTTTTCCCTGACTTCATCTTTTCTCCAGCCTCTCTACACTTTGGGTAAAAACACTTAGTAATATATATACTATAGTATACATTTAGTTTATACTTCTTACAGTTCTTTCATTCTGCCATGTTATTTTTTTGTTGAGACTATATTGTACTTTGTAGTTTATTGTAAAACCTTCCGTCACAGGGACTATATTTTATTCATCTTAGTATCATCCACAGTGCCTTGCACATAGTAGGCATTCAGTATATGCTAACTAAATTTAGTATGATTATTATGTGATGATACTTGTTCCATTAATTTAAGCTTGGAAAACTAATTTCTTTATTGTCTTGTTTCCTTGAAATACAGCTGGAGAGGTTTTAAATACCATTCCTGGTCCTCAGGAAAGGAAAACTCATGCCAGTTTAATGTCTCCTGGTAGACGCAAAAGGTAAATACTTTTTAAAAGGGTAAGTTTTCAATAACCTTTTTAAAAAGAGGAATTATACCAGGATATTTACATTTTGAATAATAAAAGAATGGACTAAGTTCTTAGAACTGTCTGCTATCATCTCCATTCCAAACCTTTTTTTTTTTTCACATTCTACTCCCAGAAATCAGATTGCATCTTACTCTAATCAATGTCATATCACATAATCAATCCAGTATTTCATTGGAAACATTTTTTTCTGTAGTGAATGTTTTAAAACTCATGTTATCTCAGGGTTCTTTTAATAACAGGTTTTATAAACAAATATAAATAATGCCAGCATGTTTTAAGGTCCACAAACATATTTAAAGGCCTAAACCAACTGATAGTCAGAAATCCTTGCAAGGAGTCTCTGAGAAAAGACTTTCTGTCCTCCTTAGCCTGTGTATCTTTGAGGACATTCCAGGAAAGAGAAATAATTTGTTTTAAAATGTTTTTTTCTGATTTAACTGCTATGCCATGGGTATTTTGGTTTGTTTTCACTGTTGATTGTCTCTCATTCAAGGCTGGCCTCAGTCTCCTCTATAAGGTTTCTCACTTAACCATATAAAATAGTAAAACAACTATAGTAATATACAGTATTTCTAGGAACCTTGACCTATTTAGAAAGTCTTTATTACATGTATTTATTTCATTCAGCATAAACCCAATAATGCATTTGGTCTTATCCTGTTACAAAGTTGGGTCAGACTTTACCTTGCTACTTGCTACTTGCTACAGACCACACAGCTACTAAGTGGTAAAAAACTAGACCTCAGATTGATTACTTCTTAATTCAAGTTTAATAATGCTCTTCTACTCTGTTGCCTTTTGTTCCTACCACAGAGAAGATACTTGTTCTACCATGATCTTAAGATTCATGTGTTTGTAATTATCATTGAATCCATTATTCATACCAGTTAAAAGATAAGCTTTTAAAATTTGTTTCAGTGAATCTCAAAGAAAGGGTATCACTTTGTCTGGGCCTCATTCAACAGTACGAAATTTCCAAGATCCAAATGCATTTGCAGTAGAAAAAGTAAGTGACCTTACCAAACTTTGTAACTTGGAATATTCCTAAGTTTTAAAATACTGATATGTATACAAATGTGTCTGTATAGTATGCAAAACAGTATTTCTAAGAGACTGTATGACCTTGGGATGGATGGTAGTGAAGTTCAGCAACAGGAGACAGTCCGTTCAGGGGCAGAAAGCATGTCCGGGTGCATCAGGTAAGAAGCAATGGCATGTTTAGGAAACTAAATACATTATTGTTGCTGGATTATGCAGAATAATGGAGTGTTTTATTAAAGCAGGTTATTAAAAACCTTGTATGGAAAGCTAGAGTTTGGAACTGTGTTCTGTAATCAGTGATGAAATAGTTGGTGAAGGGTCTGAAAACACTTGCAAATTGTAAAGTGAGGTATTCAGGTGTTAATATGGTGGGAGCCACCATAACTTCTGAGTTTCCACATAGAGTTATAGAGTTATTAAAACTATCCAAATCCCATTAGTTGGAAGCTCTATCCTATTCTTTTGCTAATACTGACTTTCTTTTCCAGCAAATGGTTATCGAAAATGCACGAGAAAAAATACTGAGCAACAAGTCTCTTCAAGAAAAGCTTGCAGAAAACATTAATAAATTTTTAACTAGGTAAGCTTTGTGTGTTTAAGATATAGCCTAATTGTTTTTGCCTAATTGAGAACTATGCAAAAATTTTCCTTTCTGTATTACAGCGACAACACTATTGCTCAAGTACCTAAGCAAACAGAGAGCAACCCTACTGAACCAGAGACTTCATTTGATGAACTCCTGGGACTTCAGGTATGGGTAAGGGTGACTCTGTGTGGGGTACATATACTCACAATTAAAACTGATGGTATTTTTGTTTCATTTCAAAGCCATTGCCAACAGATTAGATGTTTAAAATGATTAAAAACAATTTAAGGTACACATTTCTTTCACTATCTGAATGTTATCTGTTCTTGAAAACATGTTAATGAATTTTCAAGTAGTCCATCTAAATTAGATTATCTAAATGGTAAAAATAATAGGACATTCCTAACCCATCTAATAACTAATCAACTCTTGGGTTTATCAGTAAAATACTTCATTTTATCTACATAGCAGGCAGTCATGGATATCTAAGTATTTAATACTTAAAGATTCACTAATGGGTGTATTTGTATGTAATAAGCAACAACACTGTATATGTATACATAAGTTGCATTTCCTACACTGCTACAAACTGTATGACTGAAGAAACAATGAAATATATGTTAAAGATACATAATGAATTCAAGTAAAATAAACAACGTTTTTTTAAAAAGGTTACTAATTAAATGAATAATTGTCTGTGTGAGACTGCTAAGAGAAGGAAGGTAGAAACCATAGTCATTCTTGCAAATCACTGATAGTGAAGATGAAAGAGGGTAAGCTGGTCAAAGAAGAATTTAATAGGATACATTTTAAGATTTGTTCATGTACATCTTTTTTAACAGCAGCTGAGACTGACTATAGCATTTCCCATTACTTGGACTCTCAGATAGTGTAATCATTTTTTTGTTGTCCTATGTACAAAGCGAATTCACTACAGCAGGTTTTCTTCTGGATGAGTTCTGGTAAAACCACTAATTTTTTTTCTTTTTTTGTCTGTTCCTTCAGCATACTTAAAAAAAATTTTTTTTTAAGTATTTTCCTAAGGTGAAATTCAGTAAATTTAGCAAAATATGACAAGCTTTTTAAAGCAACCTTTATAAATTATTGCCAATACTTCTTTAGAAAGTCTCTCCTATCTTAATGTTTAACACATTTTCTTGTATTTTATCCACAAACATACCAGGTACATACCATAATTAAGACACTCTGTTAGATACTTGGAGAGATTATAAGGAAGCAAAGACACAACCTCTACTCTTGGTTAATAGCAATGTATATTCGGGAAAAGTTTAAAATTCATATTTAAATAACTTTAAAGAACAGTAAGCCCTAATGCCCAACTGAGTACTGTATATACCAGCATTACTAAGAAGTGAACAACCAGTTATACAAATAAGTAATTAGGAATTTTTAAAAATACTTACAAGTCTGTTACCTTCTGGTAGGCAAGATTTCCTACATTACCCAAATCACTTAACCGCAATTTTAAAAATCACTTAACTGCAATTTTAAAAATATGTTTCCTTGAAATTAAAATACCTGCTTGTTAAAAGCATCATTAAAGAGAATTAAAAAGTAAGCTACCAACCTGGAAAAAATATTCATAATACATATATCTGGCAAAGAATTTGTTTCCAAAGTATATGAAGAGCTGCCACAGGTCAATGGTAAAAAAAGAAACCATCCATTTAAAAAAATGAGTGAAAGGAACAGACAAAAGAAGATATAGGAATGGCCGATAAACCCATGAAAAGATACTCAACATTATTTGTCATTTGGGAAATTAAAGTTTAATATTACAGTGAGATAGCATTTCATACTAGAGTTACTAAAATACAAAAAGCAGACACCACCATGTTAGTGAGGATGTGAAACAACTCAAACTCTGAAAAATTGCTGGTAGTGTAAAAGAGTACCACCAGTTTGGGTACCTGATAGTTTCTTACAAAGTTACATATAAAATTATACACCTATCTTCTGACCTGACAATTAGTAGGTTTTTACCTAAAAGAAGTAAATATGGTCACATAAGTTTACAAAAAGACTTACATAAGAATGTTCATAACAAACAGCTCTGCTCATTCATGGTAGACAGACACTGAAAACAAGCTAAATGTCTATGAACAGAAAAAGGGATGAACAAATTTTGACCTAGTCATAAAATAAAAAACTGAACAGTAAAAATGAATGAGCTACCACTATCATAACAATATGGATGAATCTTAAAAAGTATGGTGATCAAAGAAGATAGACACAAGAATGCATATTGAATGATTCCATTAATATAAAATTCTAAAACAGGCAACATTAATTTATACTGATTGAAAATCAGAAAGTGTTAACTGAGTGAAGAGCAAAGAGAGTGATTGCCATGGGGAGAAATTCTGTAGAATGGGGAATGGTATGTAGGTGGGTATGGAAATGTATTATATTTTTATTTTGGTTAGGATGGTGGCTACACATTCCTTACAACTTTCAAACTTCATTGAACTGTGGACTTAAGATCTGTGCATTTTATTGTAGATAAATTACATCTTGAGTTTAAAAAATATTTACAGGTCGATTTGCAGTTACCTTTAGAATGTATTTCTGGACTTCTAATTTTTAAAGTTTAGAGTAAAAATGAGAAATGTTCTAGAAATACGTGTTTCTTCAACAATAACTTTATAAGAGGGTATAGTTTGACCAACATTGGATTCCTGACTCTTAACATTACTTACATTATTGTAAATTTTCAAGTTCATGGATATAGAAATATTTTTCAAGCTCCTAGCATTCTCCAAAGTCACATTTCTTCAAGAATTACTGATGTTTTCTGTACATCCTCATAATTAAAGTTAACTGACTTTTTAACTTCAAACAACTTCTTCTTTTCATTTTATGGATGAAATGGCTATTTCATTAAATAGTTATTTAATTTAAAATGGCTATTTTTATTAAAAATAAAGTTTTTATCATTTCATTAGTGTACACTTTACCCCTTCTCCACATGAATTTCCTATCCCACGAGATTCAAGTGTATTCATTACCAGTACTGAAGAATACAGCATTGTGGAATGATTTATAGAGAACTGCAATTGAGAATTTTAAATCTCCAACTGTTTTAGGATAAAAGTAAATGAATACCCATAGCAAGAGTATACTGAAACATCTTTTGAAATGTAATATTTCAGCTAAAACCATCAGTTTTGCTTTTTATTCTACTGCATGTTACTTTTGGTTTTCTGATTTTTAAAACTATCTCTTAAATCTTCATGTAAAATTGATGCAACTGGAAAATACACCATTTTTATCTAGCTGCTTGCACACTTTCTGGCATACTATTCCAGCCTTTCACTCAGAATCTGTCATACCCCAGTGTAAAAAATCAGTTTAATCTGTTTTCAGAGATTATAAGAAACAAGATGATGGAGGTGGTGATGCTGCACTCCAACAGCCTTTGTAAGTGTGAGAAATCACAGCTGACCACTAATGGCTAGAGGCACCATTTACTCCAACGTTGCATACCAACTTTGAATGAGTTATTTTAAAGTGTGTTCATTTTCATTGCATTTAAGTCATATTGGTCTCCAAAAAAAGTTTAAATGGCCATTAAACATGGAAATATATTAAATTCAATAATAAAGAAATATAAATTAAGATAAACAGAATACTTTTTTATTAAGCTGATAATACTTAAAATCTTACATTGCCTATTATTGTTAAGACCTATATTGTTACACAAGCAGAATGGGCATTTTTATACAAGTGCTCTGGGAGGCTGCTTGGCAGTAGTTTTCAAATTTTTAAATATATTTGTGTGTGTGTGTGTATGTATGTATGTATATATATATATATATCTCCTTTGGCCTTGTAATTCCACTGATAAGAATTTATGCCAAGAAATGAACAGATGCCTGGGTTAGGATTTTCATTATGTATTATTTACTGTAACAAAATTAAAATTAAAGTGTCCAACAATGGAAATTGATTAAATAGTGGCATAGTTAATACAAACAAAAATGTCTGTTAAAAAGGGATTCCTTTCCTTTAAAAAGATAGCAAATTAAACAGTTAGTTTTGGGCCCTATTTCCAAAACAATGGTATAGGGAGTTTTTGAAAGCATATACACAAGGACAAAGAAAAGAGGACAGAACAGAAAAAAAAACCTTTGGAAGTTGAAATGGACGTGTGGTATCTGACTTAGCAGACCCAAGGTTTGAAGCCAGGAAAAGCAAACTCAAAGACCACATTACAGCACAGAAATCCAAAAGGCTCCAACGAGTGTCTGTGAAAGTAAATGTAAGGATAGGGCTATAAACAGCATGTTAAGGTATAAAATTTGCTTAAACTCTATCTTCTCCCCATTCCAGTGTTCCACAGAAACTCTCCCAGCAAGAAATCTAACTCAAAAGAAAAAAAGTACAAATGGTTCTGTAAGATTATTTCACAGTTCAGCTGTAGTTGACAAGCTCGCCCCGTTAGCAGAGTTTGCAGGTAGCTTTTGACATGCTATTTAAATACAAGCAGACAAGCAAGGATTGTCTAGCATTTAAAGAAAGGATTTAATCTGAAGAGAATAAAGCAGACAGATGAAAGGGACAAGATAGACTTCTTTTGGAAGACCTAACAAGCAGTGTACAGTAATGTGAAAAAAACAGATTAAAGGATACCATAGAATCATACTCATAGAAAGAGAGGTAAGATTTGTAGTTAACCCGAGGTGGGGGCTGAAGTGTGGGGGATTTAGATGAAAGTGATCAAAAGGTACAAACTTTTTTCCAGATAAAAGATAGTATCTGGGATATAATGTACCACATGATGACTAGTTAACATTGTATAGTATATTTGGTAAAGTTAAGATGAGTGGATCCTAAGAGCTCCCAAAAAAAAGCTAAACTTTTTTTTGTATCTATATGAGATGATGAATGTTAGCTTACTGTGAGAGTCATTTCACAGTATAATGTAAGTTAAGTTATTCTTTACCTTAAACTTAAACAGTGCTGTATGTCAAGTAAAAAAAACAACATAATATGATTTTATTTATGTATATGTACATACATAGTACCTGTGTTCTTTTATTTTTAATGCTTGGGTAATATATTCAAAGTGATTAAGTCTAAGAAGTGGAATTAGGGGCATTCACTTTATATATATTTCCTAGTGTTGTTTTAAATGGCCTAGTGTTATACCCAGCAGAAATTTCCAAAGAGGGGAATATGTATTACATAAAAAGTCAAAGATACCAAAGTCCTCTGATTATTTTGCTGCTATTAAACTATAGTAATTCAGTTAGAATCTTTTTTTTTTTTGCAGAGTGAAATCCACATGTCTGAAGAAGCAATACAGGATATATTGGAGCAGACAGAATCAGATCCAGCATTTCAGGCTCTCTTTGACCTCTTTGATTATGGTAAATAGACATTCCTTGAAGGAGTTAACGTTTCTCCTGTTTCTTTGGCAATTTAATCAAAATGAAGCAACATTCCTCAGAGCATCTGAAAAAAGTTTTTATTTGCATTAAAGCAAACATACGGATATGAAAGGATTTTTTTTTTTTTTTGGTTTGATTTTGTTTCTTTTTAAAGAAACTTTAGCTGTAAAATGAAGAGCAGTTTTGTTTTTGTTTGCCAATAAACACAAATGTGTTGAGGTCATCTACTATATATACATTATACTACACACAATTGGTAATACAAAGGAATGGAAAAATTGGCCATTGCCCTCAATCTTCTGGCCTAGTACAGCAGTTCTCCAAGTAGTCTCCAAGCCAGCAATATCAACATTATCTGAGAACATGTTAAGAATGCAAATCCTTAGACCCAGGTGATTCTGATATTGGATAGTTTAAGAACTACTGGTCTGGTGGACAATCTTTGTGCGTGTTAGTGATATACAAGGCAACGTGTTCAAAAACATCCAAAGACTCTAGTTAAAACCAAAGTTTAACTAACACTTGCTTAATCACTGTCAAGCTGTTTTAATTGATGCTTATTTTCATTTTGGACATTTAACCAATTACTTCTTTGTTCCCTTTTTAATAGGTAAAACAAAGAATAATAAAAATGTATCACAAGGCATTTCTAATCAGCATATGGAAACCAATCCCAGTGTAGTCTTAGCAGATGAAACTAATCTAGCAGCTAAAAGTTCTTTCGAAACAGAAGAATCTGGTAAGAATCTGATTTTGTTATATCATCAATCCAAATCCTAATATCAGTCTCATAGTTTCAAAGGTAGGATTATATTGTTTAATTTGGAATTTGTTCCAGTTGCCCCATTGGTCATGTTTCTATTTCTAGTTTTCTATCTTAGAAAAAAAATTGCTCTGAAGCATTTAGTACTTTGGTTAAAAGATGAATTTTTAGTACTCATTCTTACATGATGCAATAGATTCTTAACATGCACAATTTGATTACTAATAATGTTGACCAATTTTACAAAAGTCTTAAATATTTAACAATTTTTTAAGGCACTAATTTGAATCCCTAATAAATTAGAATGGTGCATAGTATTAATCACTCTACCTAAGTAAGGCAAGTTTAGCTGACTGCTCAGCATCTACATCTCATTTGTTTAGAGGAAATTATATACTATAGTGTTAATCTTAATCACTATTTTTTGAGGTTTGGGCATATTCCTATGTGCCTACATTAGTTCTTTACATTTCCCCCTCTTCCATTGGAATGCCAAGATAGCACATAAATGGCCCACAGTAACTACTTATTGAATGAGGGAAGGCAGTGAATATGTCCACATTAGATCTTTTGAATATTTGCCATTTTTAAATCTTATTTTTGTAAAATATAACATGTACAAAAGTGCACAGTAGTAGTATATATTGTTCATTGAATCACCATCAGTCAGATACTCATAACCATCTTTCAAGTCTAAAAGTAAAACACCAGCACCACAAAAACCTGTCTTCATATCCCCAATCCCTATTACCCTCTATCTCTGTTCCTTAGAGATAACCATTATCCTGGCATCTCACACTTCTTGCCACTTGATACCTCTTTAGTACCACCTTTATCCATTCTGTCTACCACAAGCTATGCCAAAACATCTTTTTTTGTTTGTCTGTTCTTAAATGCCATTATTCCTCCAAACCTCTAAAAAAACTTAATGGCTTCCAAGTTTTACATCATGTCTTCTAAAAACTAGTTTTTTAATATCCTACTACATTCCTACTTTGAGTCTTCTGCCTACACCCAAGTCCAATTCTCCATTTATCCTTAGGCTGAGTTGCAGTGGGGTGTATGTCTTACTATATCTTATGTGTGGAAGATTGTGCTTCAGTAAATCTCCAACCTTCACAAAATGAAACTTGAAATCTTTTCTCAGAAAGTCTTCCCGCTTAATTGAAACTCACTACCCCTGAATTTATGTGGCCTGTGTGTGATTTCCACCGACGTGTCTACAATGGGGACTTAAATGTGCTCTATACCAAATACTATTTTACCAGTGTCACATTCACAGAATTACATGATAGTTGATATACATTTTTCTGAAATTTTCCCTATATTTTCATGTTGTTCATTGTTTTCTGTCCTAAACTGAAGGCTGTATGACCACAATATTATCAGCTACTGTGTTATTTTCTTAAATAACCTTTCTTCTTATTCCAATATAACAGTTCATTTACTTTTTGAGATCTCCATATAATACCCCTTTATAACACTTTTCCACATCTCCTAGGCAAAAAGGTACCTTCTGTTCCTATGCTATTATAGTTTTTACTGTGTTTTATTATGACTTTCTGTGCTATATCTGCTTCCCTTACCAGACTGGTCTCTCCAACGGCTAAGACTTGGCCATTTCTCTTTGTATCCTAGTATCAGTGATATGGTCGGTCTTCAGTAAATGCGCTGAACGTTCCAAACACCACATGATATCATCACATGTTGATCACGTAAAATGTACTTGGCACCATTTCACTTTAGGAATATACCAGATAAAAATAAGTTCAATAGAAATGGCAGAAATTGAAGGCAACTGTTTTGAAGAAAACTGCTGCATGCTTGGAGCCAGTTTTTTTACATATGGGTAAATATTAGATGTTCTTAAACCTGTGTTCTTTCTCCTCCATTGCATCAACTCTTTTCCAGGAAGGTTAAGAAACAATTAGACTTGTTTAAAGAGGCCTCATAATAAGTACCTTTAAGTTTTTAATACTCAGAAAATGGGAGATACAGTTTAACAGACTTAGTACTTATTAATATGTCAAAGATTGGTGATTTCCTTGGCAAAATAGGTTTTTCAGTGAAGATGACTACCTCGGAAGCTATATATACTCATCATATCTTTCTGCCATCCTGCTGTTTTGCAGATAACCAGTCTGGTCAGCCCCCATTTTGTACATCCTACCAAAATGAAGACACAGCAGATGCTTTGAGGAATGGCAGCAACCACGATGAGCTGAGACAGGAAGCCCATGGACATTTTTCCCAGATAGGCTCCAGCATTCAGAAAAAGTCCTTTAAAACAGTTGCACCTACTGAACAGAAGTGTAACCTTGATATTACCTTTGAGTCTGTGCCTCATTTGAATGACTTTAACCAAAGAGTAAATTCTAATGGTGAATGTAATCAACATTGTGCTGAATTATACAACAGTCAGATGTCCACTGAAACTGAAATGGCTATGGAAGCTGAAAATAATTCTTTGTCTCCAAATGTGCCATGTGAATCTCAATTACATCCTAATCAGTCTGATATGCCAATAACTTCGTTTGTTTCCTTTGGTGGTGAAACTAACGATGAAAACTTAATTTTCGCTGAGAAATGTTCTCAACTTTTATCCCAAAATATTCCATTAACAGGAAAGCCATCTAAAGAAAGTGAGTTCTGTGCAAGTTCTAACAATACAGAAAGACTTAAAACTAATTTCCATAATTCTAAGTCACCCGATTCTAGAGAAATTCACCAGAGTAAAACTGAAATTAATGATGTATTACCAGTTTCATCACAACAACTTCCAGATGTCCAAGAGAATTCTTCACTTCAAAATAAAATACTACCTGTGACTGTTGAAAGTTCAAGTTTAAATGTATCTGAACGACAAGTAGAAATTCATCTTGGAGACTCAATAGCTTCAATTAAACAACCATCTAATGATTCATCATCTGTTGAGTTAAATCATCCAGAACAGGGAACTCAGCCCTCCAAGTCTGAGAAAGTTGCTTTGGATTCACAAGAGCCTTCATCTTCTGTAAAAGAAGATGGAGATAGTATTTTCCTCTCTTTAGGTGAAAATGGGAACTGTGGGGAAGTTGCACTGGTGCCTCCAGAAGGTAATCTGATAGAAGACAGGCCTTCTCTTCCTTCAGAATCTGTGTGTTCTTCAATGAGAGATTTTCAGCCCGAGTCCCAGAATACTAGCGATAAGTCTGCTTTGGACAACTCAACGGAGATAGATGTTTCAAATATTGTCTCTCTCAAAATTATCATCAGTGATGATCCATTTGTTTCCTCAGATACTGAACTCAACAATGCTGTTTCATGTATCAGTGGAGAAAACTTGCCAACTGTAATTTTGTCTTCTCCTGCTAAATCACCTGCCGGAAATGTAGAATTAGTTCAGTGCTTGTCTTCAGAAGAAACTGCGAGTGCTGTCCTATCTGCTGAAGGAGCAGGGGATTCAGTCTCCGTACAGCAGAGCCTTTTAGCATTCAACCCTGAAGACACTGTGGTAAAGAACATTCAGAATGAAGACAGCATTGCTTTTTCAGCCAGTCTTACTCCATGTGTTTCCAAGGATGGAGGATACATACAGTTGATGCCAGCTACAAGCACAACTTTTGGCAATTCTAATAACATTCTGATAGCTACCTGTGTGACTGATCCAACAGCCTTGGGAACAGCTGTGAGTCAATCTAATGTTGTGGTGTTGCCTGGAAATTCTGCACCCATGAGTGCTCAACCTCCTCAACCTCAGTTACAAACGCCACCAAGGTCAAACAGTGTATTTACTGTCAGCCAAGCTGTGTCACCCAACTTTTCACAAGGTAACTTTAAGAAGTTCATTTCTTTGTGGTGAGAGCTAATGTCTTGTGTGTGCAATTACTGACTTGTTCAGAGAATGAGAAAGGATCCTGAAATTTGTGATTATGCCCCTTTATTCTCACTAGTTAATTCAGTCAAACTTTTTTAAATTTACTGGTAAGCTATGGAATTCAGTGGTTAGTTTTTTACTTTTTTCTCTCCAGAATTAAATTCCAATCCATGTGTTAAGCTACAAGAAAGGGAGAGAAGAGAAAGCTAATTTGTCAAACAGCTACATACCTACTAAAACCCAATGTGGGAGACTTTTTTTAAATAGCTATTATAGTCTTAGTTTTCAAGAAATCTGTTTAGAGAGACTTTCAAAGCACAACTTGAAATTCTCCCTCCATAAAGCCCTTCGTACCTTCTCACTGTCTTCCACCTTCCAGAATTGATTGATCCCTAACTTTAGAATTCCTTGTTTATCACATTTGTGGCATTTATTCTATGCCATTTTATATGTACTTAGTGGTTGACATGCCTGTCCTTTTGGTCATTTGTGATTGTATGTTCCTTGAGGACATAGTTTATGACTCATTCATAAGTTACGTATTAGTTCCCCAGTTCCTTTCCCCTCTTTTTTATATTTTAGGCAACAATAAAATGATTAAAATCAGCAATTAAGTATTAAACATGATGGATCTATTTCAAGTGCTGTTAACAATAAGATAAAGGAGGGTCAGAACTGATAATGTGGGACTTGAGCTGAAGCTTGGAAAAGCAAGGTAGTATTTGGAGTAAAAAAAGGTAGGTAGTCTTAAGCAGCACAGTGTAGGTAGGTAGTTGAGAAACTGAAGCGGGTATTCATGAAAGTGAAATCAACCTAACAGAAACAGTGAATGTAGTAGGAAAAGACACATTTACAGGTCAGGACTAAATTATGATAGCCACAGACTAATTTGGTTGTGTATTTATCTTGACCCTTTTTTGACCAGTACCATTGAGATAATATGTGGGAGTTGTGAGCAAGTCTTGGGCTGTTGATATTCAATTGGTATCTTAATTTTCTGGTATAAGATTCACACTTGAAACCTTCACAATCAATTTTCTAATCAGTCTTCACTATTCTTTCTAGAGAAATTAAAATATAGCTGTAAAAAAAATATATGCCTACATATATATATATATATATATATAAAACTAATATGATCTCTTACACTTATTCATAATACTTACATGACCAAGTGCTGTAAGACTTCTTTAATGATCAGGTTGACTTTTTCTTACTTTGTTAGCTTTCCTGTTGTTCCTAAATTAGTTTTTTAAAAAGGAAAGTAAATTGTAAAAGAGATTATAATTTTGTACAATTTATTTCAAATGAATGAATAATTACTTTAGTGTCATGTTTCTAAAAGAAAATCTGTTAAAATTCCTTTTTTTTTAGGATCTGCCATCATAATTGCTTCACCAGTCCAGCCTGTGCTCCAGGGCGTGGTGGGAATGATCCCTGTATCTGTGGTTGGACAGAATGGAAATACCTTTCCTGCTCCTCCTCATCAGGTAAGATTTATGAACTGAACATGGCACAGCGACACTTTTCAAACGTAATCAATGGTTTCTTCTCTTCTAGGCCCTCCATATGCCTTTGGCAGCACCTGTATGCAACAAGAGTACCCCTCAATTCCCCATCCCTCCAAAATCTCAGAAGACTCAGGGACTAAGGAACAAGCCTTGTACAGGTACATTTTCAAGTTCATTAATGTCAGCTTTATGTCTCTGTATTCATTTGTTTACAGCAACACCACAGTATTTTGTTTTTGAATACCTATACCTATTCCTAATAGGTAATTGTCCAACTTTGGCTTAAAATTTTTTGCAGTAATGAAAACGAAAGCAAATGGGACAAAACAAAATTTAGAAAGGAGAAACTATCTATTTATGGCAACTTGTATGTGATGGTGGTAATATCAGAAATCAGAGGGGATAGGATGGATTCTCTAATAAGTGAAATTTATCAGCTATTATATATATTATAAGAAAAAGTTAAGTTTCTTCCTCATACCATCTACAAAGGTAAATTTCAAGATGATTAAATTCCTAAAAGTGAAAAACAAAGGAGTTAAACAAAAAAAATGTAAGAGAATATGTTAATGACATTGGGATAAAAGGATTGCTTTTACAAGTGAAAGAAAGAATTTATAAATGGAAAAATTGATAGCACTGACTATTCCACAATTAAAGATCTGTCCAACAATAAACAACATAGACAAAGTGACACCAGAGTTTCATTCAGGGCCTTGATGAATGTTGCACCTAGTTCTCAGACTTCTCTACCTCAAACTTCCCCATCTTCGTATGTGACAAAACGCCCATGTCACTAACCTACCCAAAACTCTGATCCTTCTAGGGTGACTCCTTCCACTTCTAAGCCTTTAATCTTTGCTTCAGGCAACCTCTCACATATCTTCTTCACCTTTAATTTTTTACTACTTATTAGACCTACACAATTTGTAAAGGCCAGTAACCACTCCAAAAAATTTTTTTCTTTTTTTTTTTTTTTTTAACAAGCAAAGAGTGGTTTAATAAAGCAAAGTATGCACTTAGGGAGGGAGTGCAGGCATGCTGCAGAGGTGAGCAACCCAGTTGAGTTCAGGTTGGGTAGTCTTATAGCTGGAGTTAAGCAGGGATGGAATATCATTGGGTTAGGTGGGTTTTTCTCAGAATAGGGAGGGGATTTCTGGGAAATAAGGTGACACCCTCTTTTTGTCCTTCAATGGTCATCCTTAGAACAGTCATGATGCCAAGGGGTGCCTCTCATTTTAATATATACATTAAATCTCTCTT
Organism: Manis javanica; assembly: GCF_040802235.1. Classification (NCBI taxonomy): domain Eukaryota; kingdom Metazoa; phylum Chordata; class Mammalia; order Pholidota; family Manidae; genus Manis; species Manis javanica. The sequence goes on from NC_133161.1 coordinate 113,728,833, forward strand.
GAACCAATGAGAGCTCGTGTTATTTGACTCCTCACCTTTACCTGAACTTTCAGTTCCTTTCTGACCTCAGTTCCTTCTCTGTCCAAGCTAGACCCCACAGTCCACATCAACCCCCTTTCCTTGTGCACTTAAGCACCTTTATGTCCACATTCTTCTACCATACCTACTTGCCGTCCTCTAGCTGTGGATCGGTCCAGCCACCCACCTCTGCCTTTGATCCAGGCTCCTTTGGCATTGGTTTAGAAGTGGTGCCATTCAATACCACTTAAAGATATCTCACCCTCACTGCCCCTTACAATCATATTAAATGTCCACCTATCTTCTGTCTCTCCCTTTCCCTCTTCAGACTATTACAGACTTTCACAGCCCTTCTCGAATCATCACCCTTCTCCCTCTAGGCCAGTGACTTTTATGTCCCAACTCATCAGTAGTAAACTCCATTTTCTTTCATGACTTGTATTTAATATGTACCTCTTCACCTTCTAAAATCATTCTTCCCTTTTCCTTTCTTTCTTGGAAGAATAACTAATCTCATTCTTCTAAGCTTAATGCATTCTTCCTATGCTCTAATTTCTATCTTTTATATATCTTGAACTTTTCTATTTTGGCTCCTTGCCTTTCTTGCTATAAAGTTGCTTAGGTTTGTCCCCCATGCCAACCCTTCATCCCAGCCCCTCTTATCTTCTTCCACTTCTCTGTCATCCACCTTAGTGTCTTTTATCATGTTCCCACTAAAACTGTTTAAAATAAGCTAATGTTGTCATATGCAATGGACATTCTGCAGTCTTACATTACATTACTTCCTTCTAACAGTTGATACTATTGGCTTCTGGAACCACCATTCCTTTCCACTTCCCTTTCTAACTTTATGTAACTAAAGACCTTCAAGTTCTATGTACCTAAATCCCATGTCTTATAAACCTCCTCCGCCTACTTTTTTCTCCCGTGGTTAATGCCACCACTGATGCCTTCTTATCTTTCATATCCATTTGAATGCACATTACTCTCTCTAAAACCATCATCATCTCTTACCTGGAACATTTAGACCTATCTAACTAGAATTCCTGTTTCCAGTTTTTCTTCTCTAGTCCATCTTCTCTACTACTGCCAGTGTCTTCCTAAAACATAAATCCATTCACACATGTTCCCTATTTAAAACTTTTAAGGCTTCTCTTAAAACCTATTGCATAATACATGTCTTTCATGATCTCATCTTTGCTTTCCTTTCTAGGTTCATATCTTGCTGCTCTACTACATAAACGCTTAAGTCCATAGAAATTAAAAATGGCTATTAAAACTCCAGAGCAGGTGCTCTGAGTGACAGACTTGCAAACGTGACAGTTAAATGGGCAAAATATATTGCTTTCTTTAGCTTTCTGGATCTATGTAGTACCTTTAGGTGCTATATTGATTTGAGCATTGTAACTTTTAGATGCAAAGATTAAATTCATAATATTTGCCTGAAGTTGAAGCAAGTCATTTGTGCTGTATCTATATTTCCTCTGTAAAATAGTTGACTGTCTTATACATATTACAAAGCTGCTTTTTAAGCCATTTCATTTGTACCTAGTTATCATTCAGATTTTTTTCTCATAATGTGTGATACTGCAATCTTTTCCATTTTATTTGAGAGGAAATATTCTTTCAGTAATGTTTTTCTTTTCTAATTAATTCATGTATAATTCCAGGAAAGCAGGCAAATAATTTGGTGGGTTCATCAAATCACTTAGCAGGATGTCATGCACAAAGGTAAGCATTAAAGTAGTTTCTGTTGTAGATTTGAATGCTCAAATTAAAAGCAGGATTTCTTCATGTTGCTAATTCTTTTTTTTTTTTCCTTTTTTAAAATTAGAAGTGAAGTTTCTGACAATACTATGACCACAGACCTTGGGAAAAAATTGGAAGAAATTACAGTTCCCTTCTCAGTAGAGAGTATAGTTCCAAGTAGCAAACCATTTGAAAGCTATAGACGTGTACTGTGTTTTGACAGCACCGCTTCTCCTGTGGCAGACACACGTGAGACAAATCATAAGACAGTGGCCCAAAACAGTGAAAGATCATTTCCTGATCTTGACTCATCCATTGTGTCCTCCACTTTAAAACCCCCTTCTAATACTCTGAAAAGAGAGAGAGAGAAACCTCCTATGCCTAAGATTTTATCTAAATCAGAAACTGCTATTAGCCGACATGCCACCATAAAAGAAACACAGTCAGAAAAGAAAGTTTCACCAACAGAAATTGTGCTTGACTCTTTCTATAAAGCAGCTAATAAGGAAAATGAATTATGCAGCGATGTGGAAAAACAGAAAAATCCAGAGACTTCAAAACTGTCTAATGGGCAACAAAATGGGGGTTTATGGAATGAGAAAGCTATAACTTCACTGCAAGAAGTAACTAAAAAACAAGGCACATCCTCAAGCAGTAAAAATGTCATTTCAGTAGGTACAGCTGTAAAGGATCTAAAACAAGAACAAACAAAGTCTGCCAGTTCTTCAATTAACCCACTAACCAAACATACCACAGAAATGCTGCAGGATGTTCAGTGGCATGCCCCAGCAGATAAGCTCACTGATACTACTGATTTACCTGTATCCCGGATACCTGGCTCAGGGGTGGGGGAAAAACATAAAGAAGAACCTACTGATAGTATCAAGGTCCCCTCTAGTAGGCGCATCAGTGATGACAGTAGCACAGCCAAAGTAATGGTTCCTCCTGCTACCCCAGACTTGCCTGCCTGCAGCCCTGCCAGTGAAACAGGGAGTGAAAACAGTGTGAACATGGCTGCCCATACGTTAATGATTCTCTCCAGAGCAGCCATTTCTAGGACTACTTCAACAACTCCTCTAAAAGACAATACACAGCAATTTAGAACATCTTCAAGGAGCACCACAAAAAAGCGGAAAATTGAGGAATTAGATGAGTGTGAACGAACCTCCCGTACTTCTAACAAAAGTCTTGCAAATTCACCAATACCAATGAAAAAGAAAAAAATAAAGGCAAGTTTCAAAGTTATTTTCAAAACCACACCTTTGCCCTTTCACTGCACAGATTAGACATCTTAGAATTTTTTTTCCACAGCTACCTAATTGAATGCTTTGGTCAGGAGAGCTTTGAGTTTTCATTGACAAGTACATTCTGTAGCAGTGTCTCTCAGCCAGTGGTGTGTAGGTGAAACATAGCTTTTTCAAAATAATTGTTAAGGCATTTATTTGGAAACAACTTCCTGGGAAAAAGAGGTTTCTGTTTCTCATGGTAGGGCCTGAGGTTTTTGGGGAGAATGACATACAGCATGAAAGGTTGGGAAGCCACTATTGTGTGTGGAATTAACAAATGAAAAACTGCTTTGCAGCCCCTACAACTTGGGTTTTTTTCACATGCCCTGCCATCTCTTAAAGATGTTAATATGTTGGAGCAGTGTAAAAAATGCACCTGTTTTGCTTTAATCATGATTATCTGTAGGAAGGTAGTACAGGGATAGCATTGATAAATGAAACCCATTTAGTAAGTGGATTGAATTGGAAAGAACGGTATTTACATTGTGTTAAAGAAAGTGTGGTATCAGGGAAATAGTCTTTGCTTTGATGCCATGCAAACCTGGGTTTGAATCCTGAATCTGCTCAGTGGTTCTGTGACTGTGGTTTAAGCCCATACCTCTCTGAGTCTCAGCTGCATCATTTGACATGAGGCGAACACACATCTTACTTGATGGCTGTGAAGGCTGATGTCATGTTTGTAAAGTGCCTGGGGTATATTAAATCTTCAGAACTTGAGAAGAACCTGTTACTTTTAATATTTTAGTAAAGCTTTCAAGGTTTTTTGGTTTGTCAATAATGACCACCTTACAGAAAGCATGTTCTGTCTTGTCTCATTCAACATTTGTACACTCTGGATTTATATGTCTTTTGCCCTAAATTAATGCTGAAGTGCCATTGAAGTATATTAACCTTGGCTTTTTAAAATTTATCTATACTTTTCTATATAAGTAAAATCCTAATGAACTAAAAAAATTTTGCAAAACTTTTAGAAGTGTATGGAAGAACCTGATACATTGTCCTAAGTCACTTAATACGAAAGTCTTTTGACCTTGTTTGAGTTCAATATGTTAACCTAGGTTTATTTCCTTTTTTTTTTTTTTTTTTTGACAGAAAAAGAAGCTACCCAGTTCATTTCCAGCTGGAATGGATGTGGACAAATTTTTGTTATCATTGCATTATGATGAGTAAACCTTCTGAATGGTATATAATAAGAACAGTATCTGTTTAAAACTCATATCCCTTAAACTGTGAGTATAGGGAATGAGATATTGACAAAATCTGAAAGCATGACCTGCACTTTCATGTTACTGCAATTTCACTTTATATCTAAATAATGCTGTTTTATAGCAGCTTCCTAGTTTGTAAATAGATTTATCTGGTATATTTTTATTTGGGGAAAAACATTTGCAGAAATGTAAGTAAAGCCAATCTGCAGAACTGTATAGCTTTGACAATTGCATATTGTAAATACTGTGTAAATCTTGTTGAAATACAGGTTAAATCAGCCTAATGTTCTTAAATTGTGTTTTTTGAATTCTTATGATTTAATAATTCTTACAATTGTAATTCTGAGGCTTACTCATCTGGAATAGTTTCTCGCTTTTGAGGGAAATGATGCTTTTCCTTATAAATTGCCCTTGGTGACTGTCCAACAAGACTTAAACACATAGCCGCTAAGTAGTACAAAAGTGATAACCACCTCAAACTGGTAGTAATCAGAAATTAACAATTTGGGTGTTTTTCTAGAGTGAATATTTACCATCCCTATCTATAATTGCAGTAAAGATTCTATTCCTGAAATTTTACACTCTAACTGTTCTGGTCTTTGTTTTAAAGAGAATTTTGTAAACCATTTGAGTGTTCTGATCCTTTGTATCTTTCAAAATCTTGTACAGAACTTTTAAGTAAGTGTTTAGACTGTTGAGCCATAAGAAGTTGGTTATGTAGTAGTTGAGATTTCCTGGTATGCATATACTTTTCCCCTAAGTACTGGGGATTTAAAGAATTGCACTAATTCATAGAACTTCTTACATAGTAGTGACCAGTGTATGTTTTATTTAAGTCTTGTATTATATGTTAAAGTTTGTGTGGGTGAATATCTTCTGGTGTTCTTTTGGAAAGCCATGTCCATCATAAGATGTAAAAAGAGAAATCATAGTTTTATATTTTAATTTCGTTTTTCCTAAAATGGGCTGTGTTAAATAACTGTAACTATATCTATATTTAGATATAGTGCATTGTCTCTGTGCCCCTTAAAATGTTACAAAGAATTACTCTCAGAAAGTCCTTAAGGAGAGTGAAAGAGGTGCCTTCTCTGTATTAGACTCACACACATAAGTCAAGGTGAAGATTTGGCTTAAATCTTTAAACGACAACAGAAATTATAATTAGTACCTGACCAGTTGTGCCTATTAAAGTATATTCTCTTAAGTGCTTGCTTTTTGGTTAAATGCCAGTATTATTAAGGTTTTTTCTGTAGGTTGTATATATTGTTAAAGAGTCATTTTCCTCAACCATTTTTTTTACAATACTGGGCCATTAAAAAAAAAATCTATCCTACTGTGGAAATCATGTTAATTGCTGTGCTGCAGAAATTTGTGTTTTAAGAAATTTTTATGATGTGGCAGTGGTCTATTCCTAAGGAACTAAATATCACACAGTTAATGTTTATTTAACTCAACTGTACTACAGTTAGATTTGAATAAATATTTTCATTAACTTCAAAAGTTTGAATTAATTTATATTGGCATTCATTCTCTTTTTAGATAATTTTATTAAATTCCTTTGTAAGTCAGTTCTTGCTTTTTTTGGGAAGTTCACATAATGCTGAAAATTGCAGATTTTCCTCTCATTCAGTTAATATACATTTATATGTGCTAAGTACTAAGAATTCATATATAAATTAAATAAGCTCACTTTCTTCAAGATTCTTACTTCTCTAGCCAGGACCCACTAAATATAGTCCAAAACAGCTTCTACTTGGACTTGCTGTTATATTCAAGAGCAAGGCCAAAATCCCCATTTTAACCTTAAAATTCCAGGTGTGCTGGACTTAACTGTAGTGTTGTGCCTGGTAGTCTGTTTCAGCAGTCAAATGCCCAGTGACTGCATTTCAGGGTTAAAGTATACCGCAAGCAACTTGTGGCTACTTTTATAACTACATGTGAGGACCCACTGTATTTTGGACATTACTTACTGGTTAATTTAGTCAGTGTATGCCAAATCTAAGAAATACTGCAATTAAAATATTTGATTATGTTAGCCCTGGATATTGTTAGAACCCTTTAGTAAGTTAAAATTGCATCCATCAACATCCAGCCAAAGACTACAAGTCATCATTACTTGGGAGACCACAATTGAAGCTTCGATAAGGAATTATTTCAAACATATGTTACTATATATTCTGCATTCATTTCTCAAGCCACCATCATTCAGACTCAGTCCCAACTTCTTTAAATTATATAGCAAATTCTGACTACAGCTGGGCTTCCTCTTTTAATAGGCTTTTCTTTTAATAAATGTTGGTTAATATTTTGGCATACTTTACTAGTTTTTTTCCTAAATTATTTTTTCTCCATACTTAAACTATAACTATAAATATAACTTCCTAATGCTTTTTTCAATTCAAGTAGTATCAAGCATTTTGAGTTTTTAGCTATTAAAAAATCGAGGAGTGACATTTGTAAAGAAATACCAATTTTTTTTTCAAGTAACATTTTTTTTTAAGTATCATTGATACACAAAATCTTATGAAGGTTTCACATGAACATGTGGTTTTAACATTCACCCATATTATCAAGCCCTTGCCCCCACCACTACCATTGTAGTCACTGTCTATCAGCATAATATGGTGCTATAGTCATTGTCTTCTCCATGCTGTACTGCCTTCCCTGTGACCTACCTATATTGTGATTGTGAATTATAGTGCCAATTAATCCCCTTCTCTCACTCCAACCCTTCCTTGGTAACCACTACTCCCTTCTCAGTGTCTGTGAGTCTGCTGCTTCCACATCTATTGAGATGCTTATGTGATTTTTGTCCTTTTTGTTGATGTACGTAAGTGAATGATGTTGATGGATTTTTTAATATTCTACCATCCTTGCCTCCCTGGATAAATCACATTTGGTCATGTTGAATGATCTCTTTGATGTATTTTTGAATTTGGTTTGCTAATATTTTGTTGAGGATTTTTGCATCTGTTCATCAGTGATATTGGTCTATAATTTTCTTTTTTTTGTATTGTCTTTCCTGGTTTTGCTATTAGAGTGATGCTGGTCTCATAGAGTGAGTTTGGAGGGATTCCCTCCTCTTCTACTTCTTCGAAAACTTTAAGGAGGGTGGGTATTAGCTCTTTGTTATAATGTTTGGTAAAATGCAGTGGTGAAGCCATCTGGTCCAGGGGTTTTGTTCTTAGGTAGTTTTTTGATTACCAGTTCAATTTCATTACTGGTAATTGGTCTATTCAGATTTTCTGTTTCTTCCTGAGTCTGTCTTAGAAAGTTGTATTTTTCTAGAAAGTTTTCCATTTCTTATAGATTATCCCATTTGTTGTCAAATAATTTTTCTTAGTATTCTCTAATAATCCTTTATTCTTCTCAATTTATTTCTGTTCTGATCTTTATTATGTCCCTCCTTCTACTGACATTGAGTTTCTGTTTTTCTTTTTCCAATTTCTTTAATTGTAATTTTTAGACTGTTTATTTGGGATTGTTCTTGTTTCTTGAGATAAACCTGTATTGCTATGTACTTTCCTCTGAAAACTGCCTTTGCCACTTCTGACAGATTTTGGGCTGTTGTGTTTTTGTTTTCATTTGTCTCTGAATGAGAACAAATTGTCTCTTACTTTTCTGTCTGGTTGATCTGTCCTTTGGAGTGAGTGGTGTGTTCAAGTCTCCTAAAATGGATGAATTGAGTTCTATTTTTCCCCTTTAATTCTGTTAGTATTTGTTTTACATAATTAGGTGCTTCTGTGTTGGGTGCATTGGTATTTATAATGGTTATATCCTCTTGTTGGACTGACCCCTTATCATTATGTAATGTTCTTCTTTGTTTCTTGTTACTTTCTTTGTTTTGAAATCTATTTTGTCTGACACATGTACTGCAACTCCTGCTTTTCTCTCCCTATTATTTGCACAAAATATCTTTCCATCCCTTGATTTCTAGTCTGTGTATGTTTGGATTCGAAGTAAGTCTCTTGTAGGCAGCATATAGATGGGTCTTGTTTTTTTACTCATTCTGTAACTCAGTCTTTTGATTAGTGCATCCAGTCCATTTACATTTAGGGTGATTATCAATAGGTATGTACTTATTGCCATTGCAGGCTTTAGATTTGTGGTTACCAAAGGTTTAAAGATAGCTTCCTTACTATCTAACAGTCTATATTAAATTGCTTGTTACTCTTCCAGACACAATCTAGAAGTCCTTTTTTTTATTCCTCCCCTTCTCCTTCCTACTGCACTCTTTGTATATTAGGTGTCATGTTCTGTACTCTTTGTGTATCCCTTTACTTAACTTTGTGAGTAGTTGATTTTTGTATTTGCTTAGTAATTAATTGGTCTACTTCCTTTACTGCAGTTTTATTTTCTCTTGTGACAGCTAATTAGCCTTAGGAGCACTTCCATCTATGTCAGTCCCTTTAAGAGATCTTGTAGAAATCGTTTGGTGATGATGAAATTGTTTAACTCCTGCTTCAGATTTAAATGATGATCTTGCTGGGTAGAGTATTCTTGGTTTGAGGCCCTTCTGTTTCATTGCATTAAATACATCATGCCACTCCCTTCTGGCCTGGAAGGTTTGTGCTGAGAAACCTGTTAATAGCCTGATGGGCTTTCCTTTGTAAGTGATCTTTTTTTCTTTGGCTGCTTTCAGTACTTTCTCCTTATCCTTGATTGTTGCCATTTTAATTATTATATGTCTTGGTGTTGTCTTCCTAGGGCTCCTTTTGTTGGGTGATCTTTGTGCTTCCATGACCTGAGTCATGACCAGATGGGGGAAGTTTTCAACAATTATTTCCTCAAAGAAACTTTCTCTCCCTTGTCTCTCTCTCCTTCTTCTGGTACCCCTATAATTCATTTGAATTGGTCACACAGCTCTCTTTTTATTCTTTCATTCCTGCAGATCCTTTTTTCTCTCTGTGCCTCAGCTTCTTTGAATTCCTGTTCTCTAATTTATATTTCATTTACCGTCTCCTCTACTTCATCTAATCTACCTTTAAATCCCTCCATCGTTTGATTCATTTCAGATGCTATATTCTTAAACTCTGAATGGCTTTTTTTGATGATTTCTATCTCTTTTTTGAGGTCCTCCCTGAGATCTTGAATCCTTTTTTGTAATCTGTGAGCATGTTTATGACTTTTATTTTGAAAGCTTTATTGAGAAGATTGGTGATTTAAGCTTTATTGAGAAGATTGGTGATTTCAGTTTCACCAAGCCCTCTTTCTGGTCTTTTTATTCTTTCATTCCTGCAGATCCTTTTTTCTCTCTGTGCCTCAGCTTCTTTGAATTCCTGTTCTCTAATTTATATTTCATTTACCGTCTCCTCTACTTCATCTAATCTACCTTTAAATCCCTCCATCGTTTGATTCATTTCAGATGCTATATTCTTAAACTCTGAATGGCTTTTTTTGATGATTTCTATCTCTTTTTTGAGGTCCTCCCTGAGATCTTGAATCCTTTTTTGTAATCTGAGCATGTTTATGACTTTTATTTTGAAAGCTTTATTGAGAAGATTGGTGATTTAAGCTTTATTGAGAAGATTGGTGATTTCAGTTTCACCAAGCCCTCTTTCTGGTGTTTTTTTCTAGATTTTTTTTTGTTTGGACCAAAGTCCTCTGTCTCTTAATTTTTTTAGTGTTTCTTTTGGGACAATAGATTTGTGTAGGAGACACCGTCTAGTGTCCAGAAGCTCAATTTCCAGTGCGGGAGTGCCATTTGTTGGCATGCAGTGGGTTTGGTACCTGTCTGCCTTGCTTGTAGTGTTCTGATTTCAAGTGGGCTGTGTGGGCCCTCAACTGTCAAAGGAGCAGGGAGAGTACTTTCTGAGGCTGTGGTGGATGGAGTCGCCCTCCATTCTGCCTGGCTCAGTGGCCTGGGCTGCAGGAAAGTGGGACCACCGCCTGCGTGGAGGAAAGAGCTCTTGGGGTTGGGCTGCTCATGCAGGGCAGCAGTGCTGGAGCTGACGTGGGCAGAGCTGCCCTCCTCCTGCAGGGGCCACTGCCAGCAGGACCCGTGTCTTTTGGAAAGAAACGGCTCCCAGGGATGGCTTTTGCACACAGCTCTCTGGCTGGCCCAAAATAGGGTTGAGCAGGCTGGGGATTCTCTCCCCGCCTACGTGGGAGTAAAGTCTGATTTCACTGCCGGCTGGCGGGCCATGTTCCACTCTGAGGGGTCTCTGGGCAGTGTTGCCAGAGAAGGGAATGGAGCATCTGAAGCTCCTGAGGGCTCCCAACCTGTTGGGCTGAGCGTGGCCTGGAGAGGTGTTATCCACCTGACCTTTCTAAGCAGCACTGTGCAGTCCTTGCCTCTCCGGCGCCCTTCTCACTGCCGGAAGTCTTTCAAGTTTCCCGCTCTGCTTTCTTTCTCACGGGGGCCGGCAGGGCGTGCTTGTTCACTACAGGTGGCTACGATCTCAGCCACTCCCAATTTTCTGCCCATCTCTGTTGCCCAGCCCCACCAGCATCAGGGTGCCATGCGATGTGGGCTTGTGCTCCAGGAACAGATCTCCAGGGCCAGGCACCCTGAGATCTTGGGCTTCTGTGGGCCCGGGCAGGGGAAGGGCTTGGGTTCTTCCAGATCAGGGCTCTGCCTCTTCACCCTTTTCTGTAGGGTCTTCTCTTCCCCAGGTGTAGGTGGTCAGTTCCGCCATCTTTGGGTTGATTTCAGGCCTAGTTAGTTGTATTTGCTGTGTTTCTGTGTTCAGTGTGATTTTGGGAGGAGGTTTTTGCCTTGCCCTCCTAGACTGCCCTCTTTTTGTCCCCAGCCCCATGTAACTTCATCAGTTATTTTCTTAGCAGACATTTTAGAAAATAGAATTACCAAGTGGAGATGTTGGAACATTTTTTTAAGGCTCTCACTACATTTGCCAAATTCTTACAGAAAATTTCTTCAGTTTATATTCCTGTCAACAGATTGTCATTTTTTCCATAGCATATATGTATCCCTTACCAGAGATAAAGTCAACCATCACTGGTATCTAGGCTTTTATTTCTTGATTTGTTACAATTAGGAGTTAGTTCCTAATCTATATATAATTTGTTTTGGTGCTTGGTATGATCAAAGTACATCTTTTCCCATAAATATTCAAAGTACACTTTTTCCCATAAATATTTAACCACTTGACTCAGTGTAATTGGTTAAAATAAATAAGGTTTTTCTCCCTATCCACAATTATATATATAGAATAAGGTTGCTCGTATTCTATACTGATTCATAATCATTTATTAACAATGCTAAAAACCAGAAGGTTCTGACAACTGTTTCTCTTAAGTTTAACATTAAAACTCATTTCATGGCAAAGCCTAACCTGATTTGACATGAGGCTATATGATCTTTATCTCATTTGGAGATGTGAGTATTCATATTTTGCTGAATTTTAGTGTGCTGTTTCAGATTAAGCTGGTGATGTATGACACATATATTGTTTTACTTTTTTAAAATCTTAAATACTCTGAATTAGGAAACCCAGCTACCATAAAGGAATAAGATCAACAATTTTGGACCTGCGATAAATTTATGTCTGCATATACACTATATATTAATGGGGTGTATAGGTTATTTTTGTGCCACTGATAAAATCATAGCTTTGTGTCAGTTATAACTTATTTTTTCAAGTACTCACCCCTTTTATGCTTCCTGATTAACTTCAGAGTCACTTTTTTATTTCAAAATAAAAATTCTATTGGAATATTTATTTGAAGTACATTAACCCTACAAGTTAACCGATACTGAAAAAAGCAAGTGGTAGTGGTAACATGGTGTGCTTCAGTAGTGTTGTAGTTCCTATGCCTATCATAAATTCCTTCTAAACTGTATATTTTGTTATTTTTAAGGAATTCTTCATTCCATTGTTTCAACTGGTTCTTGCTTTTTTAGTTAATGTAAAATTTTTATGGACTCAACATAGAAAAAGTGCACAGGTTAATCAGTTGAGTGAATTTTCTTAAAGTACATATTTCCACTTAATCACGCAGCTCAAGCCTGGAATGTTACCTTCCCTAGCATCCCTTGTAGTAACTGCTGGCTGCAAGGATAATTATTCTGACTTGTAGCACAACAGCATCACCTTTTTTTTTAACTTTGTGTAAATGGCTTCATGCAGTAGTATATTCTAACTTATAATGCTCTACATTGTGAGATCCGTTCATGCTGTATGTGATTCATTTGTCATCATCAATGCTGTGTATTGGAGTTTTGGGGTTGAACATTTCCAGTTTGGGGCTATTATAAATTGAACTGTTGTGACTTTTGCCCATGTTTTTTGGTGAATATACTACTTTCCAGTTGGAGATATACTTGGGAGTGGGTTTACTAGGTCATAGGATTGCATAAACTCATCCTTGTTCATATTTTTCAGTTTTCCAGAGTGGTTGTACAAAATCCTTCTCTCAACAGTATAAGGAGACTTTCAGTTGTTCTACGTCATTGCGAATTCTTGATAGTTTCATTTTAACTATTTTGGTGGTGTATATTGGTATCACATAGTGGTTTTAGTTTTTCCTTACTAATGGCCCCTTTTCCTACTGATGTGCTTATGTTCATTATTCCAGATAGAAGTCCTTTTTCAGATAGTTACCAGAAATCTGAATATTTTACTGTTTTTCTTCTAAAACTTTTCTTGTTCACTATTTTGTATTTTATCAGTTGTCTATCTAGAATTGTTTTTTCCTATGACATCCAATTAAACACAGCACCATTTATTGAGAAAGACCATCTTCATGCAAATACATTGCACTGTTACCATTGTCATAAGGTGATAGATTGTATACATGTGAGTTTCCTTCTGGACTCCAGTCTGTTCCATTGGTACATTTTTTGTTGTTTGTTTTTAAGCTATGTCTGTAACACACCATCTTTATTATTACAGGAAATCTGTTTTTTGTTGTATTTTATATTTGGACTTCTTAGTGAAATCTGTTACAGCCAAAGACTTTGCTAATGTTTGTTTTCTATTTACGAAGGATGTATCATTTCCAAATTACTACTTTCCAGTTTTATTTCTTCTTTCTACCCTGATTAGCACTTTAGGTACAACTAATAATTATCAAATAGGATCCCAAATATTTTTCCTTATTTTAATGGGAATGTTAAGTATAATGGTGGCTTTTGTTTGTAGTGTTTTAAGAATTTACATTAGGAATATGTTGTTTAATTAGTTGCTATTCTCACATCAATTATTTTTATTAAATCCATGAATTACATTAATCCTTATATTGTGTACTTTGCAATCTTAGTGGCTCTTTATAACTAAATTTACTCTGTCAAACATTTTATTTAGATGTTTACTTATAATGAGATTGGATTCAAGCTTATGCCAGTTTTTCAATGAATTTGAAACTTTCCATCTCTTTCTAGTTGATCCAAATATAGGAATAATAAGTAGTACTTCTCTGAAGATTAATGTAGTATTTCTATAAAACAATATGTGTGTAAAGCATTTAGGTCAGTATCTGGAAAACAGCCACTTTAACAACTAGCTGTTTTTCCAGCTGATGCTGTTTTGTTACTTTTTTTCAATTTTCTGCAACAGTTTTTTACAATGGGAAGTAAGTGTTCCTTGAAAGTAAATCACTGCTAAGTCATCTATGGTTGGAAGCCTTTGCAAAAGCAATTTAGTTTTTTCCTTCCAAATTTTTTCCAGACTGGCTGGTCTAGTCAGACTTTGAACTTTTTCTGAATTAAATATATTTTTCCTAATTGTTGCTTGTGATATCTTTAAAATTAGATAATACTATTTTTTCCTAACTTCATATTTAATATCGCCTCTTAATTGTATACTTTTCTGATTTACTGGTTTCTAATTTATTCTTTGTTTTCTGTTTTCCTCAGAGTTCTTTCATTTAACTTCTTAAATTGAAAGAATTACCTGATTCTTTTCCTTGTGTAATTACATAAACATTTAATTAAGGCTGTGAATTTAATTCTGATTTCAACTTAAGACATCAAAATTTGGAAGATGGAGTATTTTCGATTTGATTAGTTATTTTTTTAAATACTTGGAATAAGGTAGAATGCCTTTTCTGCTTAAAAAAGGTGTTTGTCTTTATTGTAAAAGGATAGGTTAAAATTTCTATAAATGTTGCAGGGGTGTATAAAATTTTAGGTTCAGTCTTAAACTATCAAATCCTGTCTAACTTTGCTTTTTAACACTTTGGTCATAAACATTTAGTTTCCCATTATAATTATGTTGGGCATAGTTTTTGTTTCAGATGTCTATTTCTCAGCACATTCTTTTTTAGCTATTGAGGCCTAATTGACAAAACTGTAAGATCTTTAAAGTGTACATCATGATTTGATGTGTGCATATACTGTGAACATATTTCTCCAGTAGTTAACACATTCACCACCTCATGAATTTGTCATTTGTGTGTGTTGCATTTGAGTTCTACTCTTAACAAATTTCAATTATATAATACAGTATTACCAACTGTAGTCACCATATTTGCATTAGACTCTCAGATTATTCATCTTAAAACTTTTTACTAACATTTCCTCTATCCCCCAACTCCTGGCAACCACTTTCCTTTCAGGACTTAACTTTTAGTCTTTAATCTGTTTTGAGCTGTTTTTTTGTACATGGTGGAAGTAGGGGTTCAAGTATTTGTATTTCATTTTTTGTATGGTGTAAGATAGGGGTCAAGTTCCATTCTTTTGCAAGCGGATGTAAGATAGGAGTCAAGTTTGATTCTTTTACATGTGGGTGTCCAGTTTTCCCAGCACCATTTATTGTAGAGACTGTCCTTTCCCCCATTACATAAGGAGCCAAGATCCTTTATTGTAAATTAATTGGCCATATATGCTTGGGTTTATTTCTAGGCTCTCTATTCTTTTCCATTGATCTGTGTGTCTGTTTTTATGCCATTGCCATACTGTTTTGATTATTGTAACTGTGGTACAGTTTGAAATTAAGGAGGTGAGGCCTCCAGCTTTGATCTTTCTCAAGATTGCTTTGCTATTTGGGGTTTTGTGTGTGTGTGTTGTTCCATACCAATTTTAGGATTGTTGGTTCTACTTTGCAAAAATGCTACTGGAATTTTTATAGGTAATTGTGTTGATCTGTAGATTGCTTTGGGTATTGTGAGCACTGTAACAATATTGATTCTAACAGTCCATGTGCACAATATTTTTGCATTTGTATCTTCAGTTTCTTTCATCAGTGTCTTATTTTCAGTATATAGGACTTTCAACTTCTTGGTTAAGTTTATTTGGTGTTTTATTCTTTTCAATGCAGTTGTAAATGGGACTATTTTCTTCATTTCTCTTTCTAGAATAGTTCATTATTAGTGTATAGAAATGCAGCATATTTTTGTATATTGATTTTGTATCCTGCAACTTCACTAAACTCATTTATTCTAACAGTTTTTTGGTGGAGTAGAGTTTTCTGTATATAACTTCATCTACACACAGTGAGTTTTACTTCTTCGTTTCCAATTTGTACACCTCGTTTCTTTTTCTTGCCTAATTGCTCTGACTAGGACTGCCAGTACTATGCTGAATAAAATTCAGTAGTGGACATCTTTGTCTTGTTCCTAATCTTAGAGTTAAGGCTTCCAGCTTTTCATCACTGAGTATGTTGTTAGCTGTGGGCTTATCATATTTGGCCTTTATTATGTTGAGGTACATTCTTTCTACACTCTGTATGTTGGGAGTTTTTAATTATCATGTTACATTTTGTCAAATACTTTTTCTGCATCTGTTGAGATGATCGTGATTTTTATCCTTCAGTTTGTGAGCTGGTGTATCAAATTGGTTTACAGAATTGAACCGTACTTGTACCCTGGAATAAGTCCCACTTGATCATGGTATATGATCCTTTTAATGTGCTGTAGAATTTGATTTACTAATATTTTCTTGAGGATTTTTGCATCATTGTTCATCAGAGACACTGGCCTGTAATTTTCTTGAACTGTCCTTGTCTGGTTTTGGTATCAGGTAATGCTGATCTCATAAAATGAGTTTGGAAGTGTTTCCTCCTCTTCAGGTTTTAAGAAGAGTTTTAGGATTGTCTGAATGTTCAGTGGACTTTACCGTGAAGCCATCGGTTGCTCTAATTTTGTTTGTTGGGAGATTTTTCATAACTGATTGAATCCCCTTACCTAGTAATTGGTCTGTTCAGATTTTCTATTTCTTCGTAGGTTGTATGTTTCTAGGAATTTATCCATTTATTTTGGGTTGTCCAGTTTGTTAGTGAATTATTGTTCAGCATAACTCTCATGATCCTTTGTATTCGTGTGGTGTTAGTTGTAATGTCTCTCCTTTTTTTATTTACAATTTTATTTATTTGAGATCTGTTTCTTGACAGTCTATTTTCAACTTTTTAAAAAATCAGTTCTTAGTTTTATTGATCTTTTCTATTGTCTTTAGCCTCTTTTTCATTTATTTCTGCACTAACCTTTGTTATTTCCTTCCTTCCAACTTTGAGCTTAGTTTGCTGTTCTACTTTGTTATAACTTTACATTATTTGAAATCTTTTTTGATTATTAGTGTAAGCATTTATTTCCATGAACTTCTCTATTGGAACTGCTTTTGCTGCACTCATAAGTTTTGGTGTGTTTCATTTCCATTTTATATTTGTGTCAAGATATTTTTTTCTCTCTTGACTTCTTCTTTGATCCATTAGTTATTCAATAAGTAGTATGTTTTTTAATCTCCATATGTTTGAATTTTCTGTTTTTCTTCCTGTAATTGGTTTCTAGTTTTATGCCATTGTGGTCAGAAAAGATGCTTGGTATGCTTTCAGTCTCCTGAAATTTATTAAGACCTTTCTTGTGGCCTAACATATGATCTATCTGGGAGAAATGTTCCATGTGCACCTAAGAAGAATGTGTTCTGTTGCTGTTGGATGGGGTGTTCTGTAAAAGTCTAAGTCCATCTTATTCATTGACATCTCCCTTAAGTCTAATGTCTCCTTATTGATTTCTATCTGGATAATCTATTCATTGTTGAAAGTGGGAGATAGAAGTCCCCTATTGTTATTATATTGCTGTCTATTCCTCCCTTTGGGTCTGTTAATATATACTTTATGTATTTAGGTGCTCCAATGTTAGGTACTTAATTAAGGATTTACAATTATTTATCCTCTTATTGGATTGACTCCTTTATCATTATATAATGACTCTTTGTCTTATACTCTCTGTCTTAAAATCTTCTATCCAATATAAGTATAGCTATCCCTGCTTTGGTTTCTGTACATGAAATATTTTTCATCCCTTTCAGTCTATATGTCCTTAAAAATGAGTCTCTTGTAGACAGTGTACAGTTGGGCCTCTTTTTAATCCAGCCAGTGTATGTCTTTTAATTAGAGAGTTTAGTTCATTTACATTTCAAGTTATTATATATAGGTATGGACTTACTATTGCCAGTTTGTTCATTGTTCTCTGGTTCTTTTGTAGTTCCTTGTTTCATCATCTCTTGCTCTCTTTGTGATTTGATGATTTTCTCAAGTGGTGTGCTTAGATCACTTCATCTTTTGCCTATCTGCTATAGGTTCCTGTTTTATAGTTACCATGAGGTTTACATAAAACATCTCATATTTACAACAGTATGCTTAAGCTGTAACAGCTTTAGATTCATATCTGATCTCTACACATACCCCACTTTATGTTTTGATGTCACAGTTTACATATTTTTACTTTGTATATCAGGATTTTTTGTAGTTATATTTTTAATACTTTGGTATATATATATATATACAGTATTTTTATGTGTATTTTAATATGTATTTTATATATAATATATATTATAAACTACATAATATATGTAAGTGCATGTATGTGTATATATGTATATATCTTTACCAGGGAGACTGATACTTTCAAATGTTTTCTTGGTATCAATTTAGCATCCTTTCTTTACAGGTTGAAGAAGTCCCTTTAACATTTCTTGTAAGGCCAGTCCACTTGCGATGAGCTCCTTCAGCTCTTGCTTGTCTGGAAAACTGTATCTCCAACTCTCACGTACAAATTTACGTGCTAAAGTATTCTTGGTTAGTAGGGTTTTTCTTTCAGCACTTTGAATATATTGGGCTGTAAAGTTTCTGCTGAAAAGTCTACTTATAGTCTTATGGGGGTTCCCTTGTATGTAACAAGTTGTTTCTCTCTTGCTACTCCGAGATTCTCTCCCTTTCTTTAACTTGTGACAATTTAATTATGATATGTTTCAATGTAGGGCTCTTTAGATTCATCTTTTTTGGAATTTTCTGGCTTCTTGATCTGGATGTCTGTTTCCCAGGTTAGCAAAGTTTTCAGCCATTAATTCTTTGAATAAGCTTTCTGCCCCTTTCTCTCTTCTGCATTTGGCACCCTATAATGTAGTTACTGGTGCTTTTAATGGTATTTCATAAGTCCATTTAAAATGCTATCTTCATTCTTTTTCATTCTCTTTTGTTTCTCTATTGGATGAATTCCATTAACCTGTATTTAATTATTTGATCCTTTCTTCCACTTGATCTAGCTTAACCCTCCATTGCATTTTTGCTTCATTGATTGCTGTATGGTACTTTTTAGTATTTTCTTTATTGAATTTCTTTCATTGTTTTCTCCTGACCTTGATGAGCATCTTTATGACCATTGTTTTGAACTTTCTCTCAGGTAAATCATTTATCTCCATTTCACTAAGATCTGTTTCTGGAGATTTGTTCATTTGTGTCATCTCCCTCTGTTACTTCATGTCAACCTCCCCGTCTCCGACTGGCAGATAAAGGAGGCGATGCGATGTGATATCGAAGACCTGAGTAGGCCACCCAAGGGACTCAAGGCATACCAGCTCAAGATTTTTATCCTGAGAGAGCACCTCGTATTTATTAGTCGCAGAAATACATCCAAGGACAGTTGGTGATCTCATGCATACAACCATTGGCTTGTTGTGATCTCAGTGCACAACTCCCTCCACAACGTTCCCCAGTACAACACAATAGGGGAGATAACTAAGTTGCGGGAATGACCTTGGCCAAGATACGATGTTCCTAACGTACGTATCACTGATTGTAAGGAGAACAAGCAAGCCTTTGAGCCCACAACTTCATTTTCCTCGGCTCTCTGTATTGGTTTCTCTATACAAAAAGAAAAACAGCCACTTTTTCTAGTCCTGATAAGAGTCTTCCCTTGTAGGAAATGAACCTCATTAGTCATTCCGGCCCAAGCTCCTGGTTGTTGCTCGATTCCTCTCTGTGGCCCCCAGTCGTTGAGGGTGTGCCAAAAACTACCAGTATCACAAGGAGGAAAATAACAGCACGTGAATGCAGGCTGATTGGAAGCTGTACATCAGGCAGCAGCTGAGAAAAAATAGTCAGAGCCCTTACAGGAAGAAACTGGGAGGTAGGATCTCTGGGCTGCTCCTTCTGCACTGGGCCCAGGTGTATAGCCTTGGCGTGTGTCCCCTGCCCATTAATAACTTGGCTGTAGTTCTGTGGACCCAATGCGTGCAAGCCCTCCTGGCTGTCAGAGCCAAGTGATCCACAGGCCTGTGCCTTGGGTGGCAGCTGCAAAAGCGGGGCAACGAGCTCCTAGGGAGGAAGAGTGATGTCCAGTGGGCTCCAGGGGCAAGTCAGAGGTGGTGTCTTGAGAGGACCTCTGTCAGCTCCCAGATGCCTACTAAATTCTCTTCATAAAAACCGCTTGTGCTCCTCTGTCTTTGAATTACCCATGACTTCATTTGGACTCATCATTTCCTTACACAGAATAGTTCTTGTCCTATGTTAACACTTCCTGCCTTGACTATGCAGACCGTCTTTTTTACTTTATAATTGGGTTTTTCAGCTTTTAACCTCTATAGTAATTTAAGAAAAAATTCATTTTTACATTCTGGCATTTGCCTTTGTTTAGCGCACACACACACAGACACACACATTTTTACATTCTGGTATTTGCCTTTATGTAGCATACACACACATACCACTGCCTTCCTTTTCTCCCCTGACAGTCCTTAATCATTTAAGAAATTCTAAACTCTCACATTTCTCAGTTCTAAATTCTGTAAGTTCTTGCATGCCTAGACACCCCTCATGGTTTGTTTTGTTTTTTGGTAAATTGAAGCTGAATTTATTTAAGTAAAAATTTTGAGTCAATTTTAAGAAAAGTCTTAGAGAAAGTATAGCTGTTACATTGATAGGACAAAAATTGTGAAAGTGGCATGTGATTGATGAGTTTGAGAAATACTGGTGTAAAAGGGAATGAAAGGCTTTGGAGTCAAATCTGGGTTTAGATATTGGCTCTATTACTTCATAGCTTTGACATTTTGGCTTATCTCTCTTACCTTCCATTTCTTCATCTGTAAAATGGGGATAATAAAGGGTCTCTTAGAGAAGGATCATGAGGACTATAAACGTGCTGGACTCATAGTTGATTTTTAAGTGGTAGTTCCCTTCCATTGACGAGGACCTTAGTGAATGAGCTCTGGAGATAGCTCTGGTCCTTCTAGGATAACAAAATAAACTTCTGAAGGATTGTGGGCAAACAATATCTTGCTGTTTATATCTGGGTTCCCAAGAGAGAACATTAATATCTGCTGGAGTCCTGCTGTAGGCAACAAGGATGATGTGGTGACCTCTATCGATGCCAAGACACACCGTTCCAAAGCAGAGGAGCAATTCAAGTTTGAGGTCAGTGGAATGTCCTAGAACAATGACAATAACATGTTCTTCCTGACAAATGGCAACGGTTGTATCAACATCCTCAGGTGAGGGTTTCTAGCTTAGGGGACTGTCATATCTTTGCACTCACTGGGTACTGTGGTATATGTAGAGATGAATTAGATGCAAGTCTATCATGAAGAGCTTAAAGGACAAATAGTAATAAAGAATCCTAGCCTCTGTTGAGCACCTTTGCTCCAGGCACCATATAGTTTACTGAGTCCTCACAGAAATTTGGACGGTTGGTGGTATGCTTCCCTTTTTAAAACAAAATTTTATTGAAGTATCGTCGATAAACAATCTTATATTGGTTTCAGATGTACAGCACAGTGGTTCAACAGTTACACACATTATTAAATCCTCACTCCCTCTTGTGAAGTTACTATCAAGGTACAAAGATGTTACAGAATCATTGACTATTTTCTCTCTGCTGTGCTCCTGTCCCCATGACCAACTTATATTAAGATTTCAAATTATTGTGTCCTTTTATCCTCCCTCCCCCCAACTTGCCCCAATCCCTCCTCCTTGATAACCATCAGTCACTTCTCAGTGTCTGAGTCTACTGCTGATGTGTTCATTCTGTTTTGCATTCTTTTTATACCCCACATAAAAGTGAAATCACATGGTATTTGTCTTTATCCACTTGACTATGTCACTGAGCATAATAACCTCTAGCTCCATCCATGTTGTTGCAAATGGCAGGATTTTTCTTTTCATGGCTGAATAATATTCCACTGTATTCATATACATCTTTATCCATTCATCTTCTTACGGACACTTAGGTTGTTTCCGTATCTTCACTACTGCAAATAGTGAAGTGTTAAACATAGGGGTGCATATATCTTTTTGAATCAGGGATTTTATTTTCTTCAGTAAATTCCTAGAAGTAGAATTACTGGACCAAATGGTATTTCTATTTTTAGTTTGCTGAGGAACCTCCGTACTGCTTTCCACAGCAGTTGTACCAATTTCCATTCCTACCAACAGTATAAGAGGGTTTCCATTTCTCCACATCCTTCCCAACATTTGTTATTTCTTGTCTTTTGGATAGTGGCCATCCTAACTGGTGTGAGATGATATCTCATTGTGGTTTTAATTTGCATTTCCCTGATGATTAGTGATGTGATGGGTGCATCTTTTCCTGTGCCTATTAGCCATTTGTATTTCTTCTTTGGAGAAATGTCTGCTTAGGTTCTGTGCCCATTTTCTAACTGGTTTATTTGGGGGTTTTTTGGGGTGCTCAGGTGTTTTTGGATGTTAACCCCTTATCAGATGAGTCATATCCCTAGTATTTTTATCTCATTAAAAAGATGGTCACTATTCTCTGGCATTTAATGTAAAAAGGACTGAGGCTACCGATTTTTCTACCTAGATGTTTGAGAAATTATGTTCTCTCTAGAGTCTTAGTGTGATTGTTAATCTTGCTAATGAAAATAGGCCTTCAAAATCTTCCCAGTTAGTAAACCTGAGCTCTTCTTCTATTATAGCATCATTATTGCTTGAGAGTACTGTTTTTCTTTCTAAGAAACACCATTCACTTACTCATTCTATTTCTTTTTTCTTTTCCTCTCTCTATTTTTTTCCCTAGAACTGTCAGAGTTTTTTAGATGTATTCAGAAGTTTTTGGATGCTGTGTTAATTCTGTTTATCTTCAATGAAATGTTCTACTATATTTTGGGTTGGGGTTTTTTTTCATGTATTTTACCCTGCTCCCATTACAGTTAAGGTATATACTTATTGAGAACACTAAAAAGCCAAGCACAGTGAGTTAAGAATTTTAACCCTGAGCAGGATTGCTTGGATTTGCCTTTGGAATTTATTTAGCCAATCTATGTCTTGATTCCCTTATCTGTATAGTAGGGGCAATAATGTGTACCTACCCTCTTCGGTTTTTTTGTGAAGATTAAAGAAGTTAATATAAATAAAGCCTCTAAGACAGTGCTTCTGAAAGTTAGCTGTGATTACTATACAAATATTTTTTAAAGTAGTCTTTGACTTTTAAAGAACAGTATTTCTTTTTCTCCATATATTGTGTTTCTTCAAGATAAGGATCCACAATGAATTAAGTAAGTGCCAAGAGATATGTGTATACAGTGTGGGGGTTTTTCTGGATAAAATGTAATTCAAGATAACTGAATTTTATTCTGCTTAAGAATAAGCATTGTTGCATATAGGAAGGAGCAGTCTCTTCCCTTTATAAATCCACTCAGTTGAGCAGTTTCACCCTTCTTTCCCACTCTGTGCTGCTGCAGTAATTCAGAGCCCAGACTATGGGATTTTCTGTTTAGCCCCACAGCCCCACTAAATCCGGAATGCTGAGGTTAGAGGAAACTACATCCACCCTAGACCTGGGCACACGGTTTTTTCCTGTTTCTGGCAACACTGCGCACACTTTGTGGCTTCTCAACTAATGGTATGTAGTACTGCTAGTTTGCCCGGAACAGCCACTCTCACATTAAAGTCCGCTGAGTGTCAGTTAGCTATAGATGACACTCACTTGATCTTTCACACTCCTCAAAAAGATAAATTATGATTTGTTCTCTAAAATGGAAGCTTCTACTAAGTCACGAATATTGCACACTGGTATTTCAAATAGCACAGCTTTATAACATAAGAATGTGTTAAAGTTCTAAAGATGACAATTTAAAGCAGAAGAGATTTATTTCAAAAGGTTTCAGATTTTGATCTTTTATTTTTAAAAAGGAGTTAAAACAGAAAATAGTAAAAAAATGAAACATGACTTTGAGTACCAGCCGACAGGGCTGTCACTCACACTCCTCACTGCAAGCCGTCCCGCCCGCCCAGGCTACTGCCGTGCGCAGAGGGCTACAGCTTCTGGATCAGCACGGCTGACGCACCTCCTCCTCCATTGCAAATACTGGCAAGACCATATTCTCCTTGCTTCAGAGCATGAGCCAAATAACAATCCTGGCTCCAGACATCCTAGGATTAAGAAACCATTCTGATTCTTCAATACATTACAGATTTATGATTAACCAATGTTTCTATCCCAAATTAACTTCTTAAAAAGTTTATTGGCTATTCTTGTAGCTGAGCTTAACTACTTCTCTTAAACATGAGACTTGTTTCGGGAATGGTTACAGCTTTTTTAAAAGGGCAAGCATAAACTTTAATCTAAAATTATCTTCTACCACATAAAACAGTATTAGTTTCAAGCAAAAAATGTAACAGGTCTGTGTTCAGTGTTGGATCCTAGAAAGTTTCCCTTATGAAGGACGGGTGGGAAGAAAACTTAAATAAAGAGGAATACAAATTATCATTAGACAATTTAAATTTAGATAGAAACATATAGACAGCCATTAAAGAGATGTTTTTCATCATTTCACCTACCCAATTGGATGACCCAGAGAAACAGCTCCACCATTGATACTGACTTTTTGGGGATCAACATCCAGCATTTTAATGTTTGCTAGAACGACCACACTAAAGGCTTCATTTACTTCCCACATTGTAATATCTTCTTTTTTCAATCCTGCATCTTTAAGAACCTAAATTTTTCAAAATTTAGATTATGTTGAAATAACTGTCAAAACTTACTTTCCTGAAATTCTGCAATTTTGGTTTATATTACCCTTGGTGCCACATATATTTAAAGGTGGAGTTTCTTAGTTTCCAGGAACAAAGGCCATTTTATTTTCTGACTTGAATTTTCATCTTTTTGGATTGTACTGGAAAAATTTTGTTTGTGTTATTTTCTATTCTGGGAAGAGAGAGAAAACTCGATTTTCTTGACTATTCCACAGACCTGAAAAGAATATGTACTCTCTGTTTAAGTGAAGGTCTGCTTTACTGATTATATATTGTTTAGTTCTAGATTCTGGATCTGCCAAATGAAAGCAGTGTATTTGTCTCCACTATTATAGTGTTTTCTGTTTAGCGCTGCATCACTATAGTTTTTCCTTTATAAACATTGCTATGGGATTATTTGGGGCACAGATATTCAGAGCTATTGTATATTCACTGTAAATTATCTCTTCCCAATTTTCTATGTCATGATCTCTTGTTCTGGTAGTTCCTCAGCTACGCATGAAGGTGTTTTGGTGCTACTGGTTATCCTTAGGCTATTATCTCCCTAAACTACTGCTAGGGTCCTTTTTCTTTAGAAATTTTTGTGTTGTGCAGAATAAAACTAACTTGATCCTATTCCTCC
Organism: Manis javanica; assembly: GCF_040802235.1. Classification (NCBI taxonomy): domain Eukaryota; kingdom Metazoa; phylum Chordata; class Mammalia; order Pholidota; family Manidae; genus Manis; species Manis javanica. The sequence continues at coordinate 113,753,881 of NC_133161.1, forward strand.
CCTTTCCTCTCTTCCCCCAGTGGGCCCAGCTTCTCAACCTGTACACTCGGCTTCCTCTGTCCCAAGCACAAGACAACACGGTGCAGAAGTACAGCTGTTTCTCTGGCTCACAGTCTAGTCAGGGTCAGCATCTGGCTTCTACTTTCAGAAGCTGCCTACTTCTTTTGCCTCCCGAGATCTGCCACGTCTGGACATATCATCACTCCCTATTGTTTCTGATCCTCCTCTATCCTTCTTCCCCAGTGATTTCTGCTTGCTTTTTATTTTTAATAACCTGGGTGCTGCTCTCAGTAGTTGACTCTCCAGGTGAGATGCTTTCCTTCTGAAAGGGAGCGTTTGCTGGACTCTGGAGCTCCCTCGACCCCTACACCTCCTCGTCACTGTCTCTTTTCCTAAAACCCCTCAGCAACTTCCCACAGAGACTCAGGCTGACAGTTGTTGCAGGATGTAGACTTTCCCCACCATCAGTGCAGGATGTAGACTTTCCCCACCATCAGTAGGTTTTTCTCTACTTCAGTTTTACCTCAAGACCTGCTCCCAGCCGTTCCCTGTCAGGATGGGACCTCTCCTACCAGTGAGTATCTGCTTTGAATTAGAGAACCAGGACTGTCAGCATTCCCTTTTTCCTCTGCCATGCCATCTTCCCATTTTATGGTTGCCATCGCACAGGTGTGTGAGCTCAGCATCATACTTACAAGCACTTCAGTTATATAGTATTTATCTGCTCCACTGAAGATGTAATTTGTAGGTTGCTCCTTTAGTGTTTTGGTTTTGTTATGCTTGTTGCTCTAATTGTTTTCAGAAGTGGGAAGATTGGAAACCAAGCTCCCTCTATGCTTTGGCAAATGAACAACATTTAAAATCTATAACTTGCTAATTTGATTAAGCAAACCCGAAGTTGGCATAATGGAGCACCGTCCTTCTCTTTGTTCTCACCTTAGGCACCGCATACGCAGGCGCAATCGGAAAATCAATAGGTTCTACAGCAGCATCAGCAAATGCTTCATAAAGAAAAACCAGGTTGTTAAATCTTTTTTACAAGCACCCAAAGCTATACCCAACATATATATAGTACACAAATAAAGGTATTTGTTCCTTTCCTAAGATTCTACACGTTGTAAAATTACAACAATCATCTAAGCCATTGATTCTCACAGCTTAGGGGAAATGTGCACCCAGAGACACCAGCATTATCTAGAGACATTTTTGGTTGTCACAACAGGTAAAATGCCACTTGTGTGGTGTCTAGTGGGTCAAGGCCAAGGACACTGCTAACACCCTGCAATGCAGAGGGAAAAGCCCCCACAGCAAAGAACTGTTGCTAAGTGTCCACAGTGCTGAGGTTAAAACCCGTGCTCTAAACTTAGAATAAAACCAAGTTGTAAGGCTTTTTGTAAACTAACAGAATCATACCTGTTTAATGCTTTATGAAGAAAGGAAAGCACGTTTTACAGCTAAACAATAGGCTTAAGGAGACTGAGGGTATGCCAAGGCTTGCACAGCTAATAATAAATGCCAGAACATCTAGATTTCATACTTCTAGACTGCTAATCTCACATTCTGTTTATTGTACTTGGCCACCTTTCCCCACAGTACCAGGGTAAAACATGGACCTTGTACTCTCCCACTTACTACACAGGACAGGAAAAGATTTTTAAAGCTGTACTCATATACAGCAAGCTATAAGGAAAATATTAAATATGTATTAGCTAAGTGCTGTCACAAGCTACAATCTATAGGTAGAAATAGGCAACTTCAATATTGTGTATTATGTATTACTAACAAGGAAACTCAATTCAGGAAGAGCTTTCAGAGGTTTAGGAATAAACAAGTTCAAAACTTTCTACCTGCTATTCTTGCCAGGGGTGTAACACCGAGCCTCCTGGCCGCATCTGTGGTCATGAGAACCGCAGCAGCTGCCCCGTCATTCAGTGTGCTGGCATTGGCCGCTGTTACTGTGCCTGAAAGCACCAGTGGCATGAAGTCAAACATCCCTTCACACTGAACTCATTTGGTTCAACTGAACAAATTCTTAACATACATTGCCTGGATTGCCAGATACATAAACTACAAATATGGATGTAGGTAATTCCTGCCTTCAGGAAACATACACAGCTAACTATAAAACGACTAATACAAGAACACATTTTGTGTTGGTTTTTAGTAACAGTTCATTCTAAATCAGCTCAGGAGCTCAGGCAGGATGGCACTAGGTCTTCAAAGATAAGGGCCAGTTGTTATTTTTTTCCCCAGGGTCTAACTCTTTGCTTATTCATAAAAAAGCAGAGATTGATTATATTTTTTTCAAATCAATGTCAAAATCTTCTCTGTAATCACTTGAAATTAAATTGCAATGAATACTAAAAATCACTGAACATTTTAAACAATTTTATGGTATGTAAAGTATGTCAAATTAAATTTCACTGAACACTAAAAAATCATTAAACTGTACAATTTAAACAGATGGCATGTGAATTGTGTCAAGTTCTTTAAAAATATCAGTGAAGACAGCTGCTAAAATTATAAAAGTATACTCTTCCAATACAAATTTTTATATGATGCTTAAAAATGAAAACTCATCCATTCCTATAGTTGGTATTGAGAAATTCAATCAAGAAAGTGGGGGAAAAGTAATTTCAGGTTATTACTGCAACTGTATACAGCCAATTTTAAAAGCAGAACTGACCTTTTTTCTCAAAGGATTTCAATACCATTAATTTAGAACTCTGTGATCCCAGTCATGCTAACATTCAATAACTATTGAGGAACTGCTATGTGCCAGGCACCAGAAATACTGCAGTGAACACAGCTATCGTATTAGTCCTCAGGAAGCTTACAGATATTTAACATAACATGTAAATTTGATTTGCCTATCACAATAAACTTTCCAGATGAACTGCGCATGAAAACCTGAATTGTATAATCATTCTACAATCTCTGTGTTACGCACTTTGGAATATACTATGGACAAATATTTGTTAATTTCATTGAGAGTGATATATTGAAAATGTTAAATAACATCTAGATGTTCTCTAGAATTACTTTTTTAAAATCCTTAGGCAATTCTAAGCCTAGATACTCTATACTGACTCCATTTTTTCTTATACTTCATTTCTTAATACTAACCATTTTCTTTTTGGAAAACTGTCTTCAGCTTTGGAACTTTGCTAAAATCAACACGTTTATATTCTTCATCTTCTTTCACCGCTATATCCGGTTTACCTAAAACAAAAGTCTTTTAAGTAACACCAGTCAAGACAATAATTATAGCCACTCAGTAAGAAACTGTTGTACAAGGTGCCTGGCAGTCTGTGCCTCCCTTTGTGTGACTGCATACCTTAAACCATCCTGAGTACATTCTACTCTAGAATCTACCAATTGTAATCTCTGAAAGTGTTTTAAAGAATTTATTAGATAGCTTAATGAAATTTAAATCTTCTGTTGGGCCAAATCCCATTCTCCTCTCTCTCTGCCTCCTTCTGTGATCACAGACCCCATTCCATGACCCCAGGGGCAGGCCTATCACCTAGGCTGGAGTGTTCCACCACTCTGAGCACAGTAATCACTGCTAGAGTGGACATGCAACATAAGCCAAGTTAATGAGTCTTCACTGTGGATTTATTCTGCTGGAGTTGGTGAAGATGTCTCTTTCCTCTTTGGCTGATAGCCCTATAGATGTGACTGTATAGATGGAGGTAGCAATTTAGGAAGGCTGAGAAAATAAAACACAAAAGCATGTAGGACTGAAAAGCCAAAAGAGCGCATCCCAATACTACTGAACACCCAGTTCCAATCCCTGAAGTTCCCAAAGCTGACTAGTTGCTGCTATGTATCCTTCAGTTCTGGGAGGGACCCCTCATAGCCTTCTAATAAATCCCCTTTTTGACTTAAGCTAATGTCTGATTTGTCACTTATATAAGAAAGGGCTCTAATACATTGCTCAAGTTAAAAATGATATGCTTAGTGGAATTTGCAATGGAGATGAAGTTTGATATTAAATTGGAATAAATTATATTATCTGTGGCAACATTTCCCTTTATTAACCACATGCAGGAGTGTCAATGTTCTCAGCTGAAATGAACAAAGATAAAAATGTTTTAATTTAAAACTCAAACATAAAAAAATATAGCAACATGTAAAGTCTACTAAAATATTTAAGATTTTGGAACATTATCCCTCTACCTTTTACTGTCACTGTGACAGGAATAACTTCATTTCCAAACTTTCCACCTTCCCATGCTGCTTTACTTCTGGTGTAGGAGTTAATAGCGTAAGCATACTGTTCATCTCATGCAAGATTCAGCTTCTTTGCATTAATCTCAGCACAGTTGCCTGGTAAAAGTTAGAATATTTAAAAAACAAGTTCACTTTGCATAACTTAGTTAAATTTAGTTTCCTAACAGATACTTATTTCTGTACTAAATAACTTTTCACTCATGTCTCTTCTTCAAAGATTTAAATTAGCCTAGAAGTTGCTTTTCAAAGGCAAATAATGAAATAGTTAGGATATCCACTATTACAAGTCAGAAATATCCTATTCCACTTTGGGGAAATCTATTCAGCAATTGAGCCAAGTTGATACAATGACCACAGAAAAGTATTTTCCTAAAATAAATGACTAAAGTCATCATTTATAGAGCCCATCCTTCAGTTGTGTCCCTAGAATACATAGATTTTAAAAATCAAACTGTACTATATACTCGATGGCATTTTCCAATTAAAATGCAGTAATTACCATATGAATTTTACTGTAGACATTAGTCAGCCCATCTTTTATGATGAAATCTTCAAGCTTCACCCCACCGTTCCCCCTCTGTTCATCACATAGGGGACATTGGACATACTCTCCATGCCACCTGCCACCATCACATCCTGATCAGCAACACAAAGACCAATGTCAATTCAAATAGCTGTGAACCCATCATACCCTTTACAGAGCTACGACCAACAGGCATTCTACATGTGCCCTATGTTAACAGTGAACACAGGAAGAACCCTCTTAGCCCTGATGAGAGGAAATGCTCTAAAATGTGTAATTAAGATCTGAATCAGAAATAAGAATGCCAGGAATCCTTCATGTAAGACCATCTTCTGAAATTCTTCTAACCATTTCACTCACACTGCTAAAAACTTACTGTCTTCTAAAAGATTAGAAATAATCTCAGTTTGTGGGAATAATCCTTCTACATCCGAGATCTTCTTCATCAATTCTTCCCGGACAACTGTAATGATTTTCTACTTGGTCATCTAACATGCAGCTTTTTCTAACACCCAGGTGTCATCTACAGTCACCTACATCATTCTGGCTAGAATGAAAGTCTGATCCTTTCCCTCTTTAAAGGCCTCCTCAGCATAGTATATAAGGCCCTTTACGATCTTACTTCCCTCTCCCTTTCCAGCCTCATGCCTGGACCTGGACCTCATATGGAAATAAGTCATGTGGAACTGCTGAAAGGTCTTCAAAGATACCACGTTCATTCACACAGACGTCTGCCCTTTTTGACCCATCCACCAACATGCAAAATTCTTACAATAGCCTTTAAAACTAATCAAACCTACAGCCACTTATGATTTCCCTGACTATCTATTTCTATCCTTTCTTGGAAGTTTCCGTTCCTTCTGTTGTGTTCTCCAGTTACTGCGTAATGCTTTTCTTAGTTACACTGTTACACTGTAATGTAGCTATATTTGAACAGTTGAAACTTCTCACTCAACTAAGCTCCACTGACACCAGAAACCTTGTCATATCTATTTTTTGTAGTATTGGTGCCTGGCATATACCCAAGTTTAATAAGTACTAATCAATTAACCTGTTATTACAAGTCAACAAAAGACATTAATTTGCATCATAAGGGCTAGTTTAAAACATTAATCTAAACATAAATTAAAATTAAAGCCAACTATTATTTTCTCATAGCCTTTAATCAGGAATAAAGACAAACAGAAGTTCTATCCACCCCCCCAAAAAACTATTTGAAATACAGAGATTTTCAATTAGTTCTCATCTAAGTTTTATTCAGTTATCCTGAAATACTGAATAGTTTCTGGGAATGATGGCAAGAATAAGTGACAGAAAATATGGTATCAATTATTCTTCAATGTGAAATAAAATAGACTATTTCCTAAAATCATAGATTAAATATTCAAAATAACGCAATTCCCAGTTTTCTTATGACTCAGATTAATTGTACACATGAACAAATGAATCAAATACTACTAACTGAAAGCATTTCAATGTAGTACAAATAGTGTTTCCTATGGAACCACAATAACTTTAATGAGACAAAACGTCTCTTGTCATTCAGTTTTCAGACATCTAAATAATCTCATGACCACCTTTCACCCACTGGTTTAACAAGAGTTTGATAACACCCAATGTCAGCATTATCTTGTGAATAGACAAGTTCTCACAACCTTTGTGAGGTGTATAACTGGTTTTTATGGGAAGCATTTGAAAATATCATTTAAAATCTGACTCAAATTTTCCTCTTAGGAATTTTTCTGAAAGACTTGTACACAATGAGATTCATGTTTTCCTCACCTATCTCCAGTGAATGTCACTAAGTAGGTCTGTTGGATTTTCCCAGAGGAGGACGCCGCCCCAAATCACTCACGAAAGGCGTCTCTTGATGCAACAAGCAAGAGGAATTTATTCAGGAACCAGCTAGCTGGGGTCCAAGTTAGCCCGACGCAGCGGGTCTCAACAAGGACCCCGAGCAGTCAAAGCCAGAGGTTTTTATAGCATTTTCTAAAAAGACAGTATTGTTCTACAAGCACGTAACAGGGGTTTTTTTCCAAGGACGCATAAATCTTTGGTTGGCACCACATCCCGGGGGTTTCACGAGATAAGAACACCCTCAGCCATACAGTGTTTCAGCAAGATAAGCTAACTGACCAAGGTTAGCTGTCTGAAGGCCGCAGCTGCCCACCACCTGGTGTTTATGATTAACTTGTTTTTCACCTTGTTTTTCAAGGGCTTTCTGAACATATTCAGAAAGTGGCCTCTGAGCTTCTCAAGATGGCTGTGCTTAGGCTAACAGGCTAACCTGTTGTCTTCACTGAATGCTTAGATCCTACAGGTCCTCAGCCGATATGAGAAAGAACTAGAACTTGAAATTAGTTTGGCCCCAGACCTTGTGTTCCTAACCACTGAACTACTGCCTCAGTGGGACTGACTCAAGTAGCTACAAGTACACAGAGCTCATGCATAGGGGCACTCACTGCAGTATTATTTAAAATAGTGAAGAACTGGAGATGACCTTGATGTCCATTCAATAAGGACCCATAAAATATATTACAGCTGTTTGGTTCGACAGAATATTCTCTTATGTACTGACACAGAAAGCTCTCCAAGACACTAAGTGGGGCACAGCGTTCAAGCAACTTGCCCAAAACGCTCCTGGCTTTAAGTGGCAGAATATGAAGAAAGTGGAAGATAAGCCAGAGACTGGGCGTGAGAAGAAAGAAGAGTTCTTACTCATTTTATATTTTTCTATGCCATTTCAGTTTTTAGCATGCGCTTAGATCTTTTCTAATAAAGTACCTGATACATTAGCCCAGGTATCACTTTTTCCTCTTTGGTTTGCCTGACAGACGGGAGCAAACAAGGGAGGAGCAGTGGAGCAACGCGCACCTGTGATTCTCCCACACGGAAGAGATCTGTCAGGACCTCACCGCTGAGCTTTAGCCTGGTGTGTTTATGCCCTGATAGGCTGGAATTCACCAGAAAGGGCAAGACACGTGTTCTCTGATTTCAGCCCGTAACAGTGTTTATGGTTGTCTCGACCCCACTCTACTCAGCAGAAAGAAGAAAGTCTGGGATCTGATAAACCATGAGTCTAGGTCTAGTCTAACACCATGGCATGTTTGCTGAGCAGCCTGTCTTGCTTGACTGAGGTTAAGACAAGATCTAAATCAAATCAGCAAGGCTAGTGGAAAGCCTACACAATTTAACAAATGAACCCAAATACTCATCAATTCAGGGCTCAAACAATGGCCTGATTCCCAGGGTCAGCACCTTTATTCTCATTTCAGTTGAAAATCCTTCTTATTCTGGCAAATACAAATTTTATGTTTTAAATCACCCAGAATCTTAGGGAAAGACTACAAGTAGTGTCATTCAAAGACTAAAACATCTTGGCCAAAAACTACTTTTTAACACAGGACACCTAAGGTATCATTTTGACCTCTTTGTTAAAGGGAATTCACAAATCCAGACCCACTCCTGAGTATCTGAAACACAGCAACTTTACTTACGAGAAAGAATCTCACTTCTAAAGCATGACTATAATTGGATTTTAATGTCTTTTAACACTGCAAATTACTGTAGTTATAAAATGGAACAGGTGCTTCATACCTGATGTCCGCACATAAGACTCTGAGAGGCCATCATAATGGCTTTCATTCCTGAGACACAAACTTTGTTCACAGTGGTGCATGGAGTAGAAATATGTAAGCCTAAAAACCAATGCAAATAAGTCATACTTCAGAAAAATTCTTCAAACACAACTGTTGAATTAAAATTAATAAAATAGAGCATATTAACCTATAACCTGCAACACTCCTGCCAATATGTCTATAAATGTTAGATTGCATTATACATTTAATATTTTATTTAAGCTGAAATAGCCTCCACATTGCAATGTCAAACATTCTAAGTATAAAAGCAAAAAATGTATTCCTGGTACCTGCGCCCAGCACTGCCTGCCTTGTAGGGGCTTGTCCCTCACCTCCTTGTAGAACATTGCCTATGTACACTTCTTTCACTTCTTCTTTGGCAATCCCTTTTTTAAAAAATCAAAAAGGCATGTCCACATTTTATTCAATTTACTAATTAGTGATTACCTAATAAGTTCCATGACATTACATAAGAGGAATGGTTTCTTTTTGTTATCATTAATCTACAATTACATGAAGAACGTTGTTTACTAGGCTCCCCCCTTCACCAAGTCCCCCCCACAAACCCCATTACAGTCACTGTCCATCAGCGCAGTAAGATGTTGTAGAATGACTACTTGTCTTCTCTGTGTTGCACAGCCATCCCCATAACCCCCACTCATTATACATGCTAATCATGATGCCTCCTTTCTTTTTCTCCCCACTTATCCCTCCCTTCCTACCCATCCTCCACAGGCCCTTTACCTTTGGTAACTGTTAGTCCTTTCTTGGGTTCTGTGGTTCTGCTGCTGGTTTGTTTCTTCAGTTTTTCTTTGTTCTTATACTCCACAGATGAGTGAAATCATTTGGAGCTTGTCTTTCTCTGCCTGGCTTATATCACTGAGCATAATACACTCTAGCTCCATCTATGTTGTTGCAAGTGGTAGGATGTTTTCTTTTTATGGCTGAATAATATTCCATTATGTATATGTACCACATCTTCTTCATCCATTCATCTACTGATGTACACTTAGGTTGCTTCCAAAGTGTTGCTGCCATTTCTTGCTTATTGTAAATAGTGCTGCGATAAACAGGGGCACAGATGTCTTTTTCAAACTGGGCTCCTCTGCCCATTTTTTAATTGGATTATTTGCATCTCACATTCCTCAGAATGGGGGGGCCTATGACATTCCTTGGCAAGCCTGCATTCCATGCCCCCTGGCCCAGAGACACACTCTAACTTCCAACCCCTGGGAGCCCAGGTTTCCATAGAGTGGCCTGTCCAGTCTCCATCCCTCCTTTGTCTCCTTCCAGGGCTCCATGTCCCCTCACCCTGGGGCCCCTGGAGGGGTCTCTGCCTGTGGAGCTCCCAGCCCCACCCCACTTACAGCAATGTCATGATTCACTAATACCATACCCTTGCATTTGATCAGCCCCAAACAAACCACAGACATGGCAGGGGGAGCCCCAGCTACAACCTGCTGGCTCCCGGAAGCATGTATTTCAGAATTTCTAGACCCTGCTCAGTTCCAGGAATCAGACCACTTTCCTCTTTCCATTACGGTTAAGTTCCTCAAACCTACACTTATGGAGCTGCCCCTCCAGCTTCTACGGTAGTTGTCTTAGTCTGTTCAGGCTGCTGTAACAGCATATCTCATGACTCAGTGGCTCACAAATAACAGGAATCTTTTTCCTCACAGTGTGGAGTTTGAGAGTCCAAGATCAAGGTGCTTGCAGATCTGCTGTCTGGTGAGAGGCTGCTTCCTGCTTCCCACACAGCACCTCCTGGCTTTATCTCCTCCTTCCATGCATGCTTGCCTGCGGGTTCCCAGATGAAGTCAACATCTGCTTCCTGCAGGCAGGACTCCAAAACCTTGGAGCCTCCTTGCTGGGGGTGAAGCTGCCATGGCTGGCATGGGTTTCAAGGCAAAGGTACAAGTGGGCCCAGGTCTTCACCTGAGCACCCAGGGCTGTGCAGCTGCCCTGGTCCCCATGTCTGTCCAGTGGAGGTAATCTGTGCTGCTGGCTCCAGGCCCTTCCCCCATGGGTCTCCCTCCTCAGCTCCTGGCCACACCAGTGGGAGGTTAATGTGGCAGAGACAGGGCAGATGTGAACGTCTGTGTCCCTGCAATTAGGTAATATGGTCCCTCCATCTCTGATCTGTATGTGTTGTCTCATTTTTGGTATCAGTCACTTCTATGATGCCTGGGTTCTGGTTTGGGGAGTCGAAGAATGAATTTCGCAAACAACCAAGGTAGGAGAACCAGGGAGAGGCTTTTACTGAGAGATACAGGGAGAGGACAGAGCTCCTGGCTCACTCCAGGAGAGGACTAGAGAGCCCATTAGTGGGTGTTGTCTAGGGGTTTTATAGGCAGCTGAGGATTTTGGGGAACCGGGTAAAGGCTTAGGGGTGTGGACTTGTTAAGTGCTCCTAGAATATTTAGAGTTAACTTAAACTTCCTGCTCTGATTTCTCCCCGAGATATCAGAGTCTTGGTTGGGAGCATATCAAACAAGGCCGCCTGCCCAGCCCTCAAGGTGGGCTGAGGTATTGTTTGTGAGAGTAAGTTAAGAACCTTACTTCTTAACTTCCTGGGTGTTAAAATGCAATCTTATCTTCAAGGTGGAATCCTTCCTGCCTTTTACTATATGTTGTTTATGGCTGGGCCTGCATGCTAAATTCGTTGCCCAGTTTGCAAATCACCTCATCGGGTCTGAAGAAGGAAAAATAGCACATAAGCCTGGGACTTTTATTACACATGATTATAAATGATTAGCATAATAAAAACGTGCTACTCTTCTTTATCTGGGGAGTTTTAACTGATCTCACTGAAGGATGACTCTAGAGCTTAATGTTCGACAGAGTTTGGTAGGGGGTCTCCTTGCATGTAGTTACATTACTCTGACTGCAGATATCCTGCCTTGCTTTTTCCAGAGGCCCTCACCCTCCTCTGACTACACCCATGGTCCCAGTCTCATCTACAAACAGCCTTGGTTTTGTTAGGCAGGAAAATAGATATGAGCGGAGTGGAAAGAGAAAAAGGCCATAAAGTCCACTAAAAAGACCCAAAATCAATCAATTAAAGCTCAAAAAGCCAGGAGCAATTTGGCCTGGAATGTTTGAATATTACCCAGATAAAGGAGGGTACCCTCAGCATAGCCCATGTCTTTATTGTGTTTATCATGCAGGCCCCGCTTATTTTTTTAACTTTACCTATATGCTGTTTTTTCTCCTTCTGGCCCTAATTAAGTAGTTTGGTAACCTAGGCAACTAATTTAGCATGCAGTCCCAGCCATAATCAACACAGTAAAAGGCAGGAAGAGTTAAGTAATATTCTTAACTTACTCTTTGGCAAACAGACAATAATTCGGCCCACCTTGGGGGCTGGGCAGGCAGTCTGTTTGATATGCTCCCAGACCAAGACACTGGTATCCTGGGGAAAAATTAGAATTAACAACACAAGGAACTTCTGATCTAAGGTATTCAAAGACAACTTAACAAGTCTCCACCCCCAGCACTTAGTCACAGTCCTAAAGAATCCTAAAAAGGGGGAATCCCCAACCTTTCAGGGCATTCCTCTCTCTGGGGTCACCTGCACTCTCTAGGTGCGTATCCTTTTAATCTTTTCCCAGCTTTCAGGGGTGCCTCTTCTCTAGGGCAGCCAACATTCCCCTTTCTCCAAGTGTTCTTTTGCCTTAAATAAACTTCTCACTTAAACACATTGTGTCTGCGCCTTTCCAGTAGTGTTTTATTACTTCGCTTTGTCATTGTAATCCTCCGAATTCTGGCTTTAACCTTCACTCTATCCTATCTCAGACAAGTAAGGAGGGTCTGCTGAGAGCTCAGACCTGGGCTTGCAAATTACCATCTCCTGGGTGTGCAGCTCACAGTCATGCTCTTCAGTAACCTGCCTGTAAGTCTCCCACCTAGGGACTCAGTTCCCACGCCGGGCAGAGCCAAGCAGACGCTGGGTGCCAGGTGACCCTGGCTTAAGGACTCAGCAGGGGTTGTGGCCCATGCTGAGTAGCTGTTCAGTGAACTACCTTTATTCCATTCTGTCATTCCCTAACACTCTTGCTTTAGTGAATTCCTTCCTCACCTTGTCCTCTGACTTCCCTGTCACCAAACCAGACTCTCCCTGACAGTTTCCTTTATTTGGGAATGGTATTTAAAACTTACATGTGGGACCTACATGTGTTCAGAGGACACCACAGGAAATCTATCAAGTCTCTAACCTTTGCATACACTTTTCAAGTAGGAAAATTTCTATGTTGAGCTTTCTGTATACATAGTAAGATAAAGAAGAGTTTATAATAATGTCTCCAACCAGATCTATTATCACATGGATTGTTAGGGTCCGGAGTCAACCACCTCTCAAATAGACAGAAGACACTCACAACAATGCAAGTCACACAGCGAGGTTTATTTCCAGCTAGCTGGGGTCCAAGTGTCTGCCCAACACAGTGGGTTTCCACAAGGACCCAGAGCACTCAAAGCCAGGGGTTTATATGGCATTTTCAAAAAGCACTTACAGTAATTTTCCATAATTTTTGGCTTGTGCCACATCCTGGGGGTTAAGCAAAAGCAAGATAAGACCACTCCTCAAATGTTAGGGTGGTTCATCAAGATAAGCTGACCAGAGTCGCAACCACCCACAACCCGGTATGCATGATTAGCTGACCAAGGGTCGCAGCTGCCCACAACCCGGTGTCTATGATTAACTTGTTCTTCAAAACCTGTTTATCAAGCCTTACCCAGTTCCTCCTTTCCTGAGTCACACACTCAGAAAATGGCTTTTCGGCCCTTAAGATGGCCGTTCTCATGCTAACTCATTCTTACAGGATATCGTCACATACTCTCCTGGCTTATCTGTAACCTCCCACTGCAATACTGAGAAATCAGGCTCCCACCATCCATAATTTATTTAATTCATTGATTGCTTTGTTCCAGATTACAGATACAGTAGTTTCAGCATAAAAGTCTCTCAAGAATATGACAAAACACCCATTTCAGCTTTAGGACTCCTCAGTGTTTTCAGGAACTGGAGGTGAAGAAGAAATATACATTAGGTCATCTGAGTGACTAAATGTGTATTTCTTATGACTCGTTATACCACAACTGTACCTTTCTATGTAAGTGGCTGAAAGCCAGTAATAAAAGACAGATAAAAAAGAGAAAACAAACAAATTTAGTATCATGCTTCTCTCTGGTTTATATGGGAAATTCTCAGTAAAATTTACAAAATTCCCCAAATAACCCAAATCATCACCGTAAGTGCCACCTTCATCTAAAAACAGAAGAAAGGTGTTGGGTGAGGGGCAGGCTAGTTAAGGGAGGTTTTCAGGCAAAGCACCGTAAAGAGGGTTCGGTTGTTTTTAAGATCTAAGTCTTTGCCTTTGCCTGTGCTAAGAGTTTCTAGATTTAGTCATTTCCATCTTCATGTTTCAGAGGGGCAGACACCCTGTCATTTCATGTAAAGGTCAATTTCTGGTGGGTTTTCAGAGCTTCTCTTGTGCTTGCAGTTTCTTAAACCACCTTAGAATAATCACTAACAAAGATGCATATTGTGGGGTGGCAAAATAGGCGTCTCTTCAGATCCTTAACTATGGAGAAGTAGCAGGACATTTGGCGCCATTATAGTTTGAATTTCCAAAATTAAGTGGTTCCCTGAATAGAACATGGAACATAACAGAGGTGACTTGCAAATCACTGAGAGAAGATGGACCATTCCACAAATAGCAAAGGGTGGTGCTGGGAACTTTTACTCTATATGGGAAGTCATGAAATAAATCCCTGGCATAAACCATGTTCATTAATTAATTAGATGTTTCAGAGACTTCACTGTGAAAGGCAAATCTTTAAAAGGCATTTTAAGATGAAACGTGTTACACCTTAATGGGGAAGAATTTCTTGAATCAGAAACAAAACAGCACATGTCCTGAGAGACTGTTAAATTGACAAATCAACTAAATATTAAAATCAAGAATATTCAATGTAATGTATTGATGCCGGGGTTCTTGTTTGCGGAGCCAAAGAATGAGCTTCACAAACAGTCAAGGTAGGAGAGCAAGGTACAGGCTTTTATTTAGAGATAACAGTGAAAGGACAGAGCTCCCGGCTCACGCCAGGAGGGGACAAGAGAGTCCATAGTGGTGCGTTGTCTAGGGGGTTTTACAGGCAGCTGAGGATTTTTCGAGAACATGAAAAAACTTAGGGGTGTGGACTTGTTAAGTGGTCCCTGAATATTTAGAATTGACAGAAGTAACTTCCTCTGATAATTTCTCTCTGAGATACCAGCATCTTGGTCTGGGAGCATATGAAACAAGGCCACCTGCTCAGCCCCCAAGGTGGGCCAAGTATTGTTTGCTAAAGAGTAAGTGAAGAATTTCTAATGTCTTAACTTCTTGGGTATTAAAATGCAATCTTACCTTTAAGGTGGAATCCTTCCTGCCTTTTACTGTGTTGTTTATGCCTGGGCTTACTTGCTAAGTCAGTTGCCCAGTTTGCAAAATCACTTCATCAGATCTGAAGGAGGAAAGACAGCACATAGGCCTGGGCCTTTTAGTATGCTAAAGAGAACCTTACACATGATTATAAATGGTTAGCATAATGAAACATGTGCTACTCTTTATCTGGGGAACATTAACTGATTTCTCTGAAGAATGATTCTAGAGCTCAATGTTTAACATAAAGTTTTAGCAGGGGGGTTTCCTTGCATGTACTTATATTGCTCTGACTGCAAATATCCCGCCCTGCCCCCTCCGGAGGCTCTCACGCTACTCTGACTACATCCACGGTCCCTGTCTCATACCCCCCTCTACAGACAGAGACCCTAGCTGCTGCTAGGGAAAGGGGGCAATGACCGCTCTGGCAGCTTCATGCTGAGAGGGGGTGCTAGTAAGGGGTGCAGCTAGGTCTCCATCAGTGGTCATTCGAGAGGGCCTCGGAAGATGGACACTTTCATTCCAAGTTCTATTTCTATTTGCAGTTTTGTGGCTTCTAGGCAAGACAGAACAAATTGTGTTATTAGGTTAAGTAGCACTATCTGGAGTTGGATTTTACGTTCTGGAAGGACAAACTTGATGAGATTAAGAATTCATGGTTGAGTATGAGAACTAGAAATAGTAAAACTTTAATTGCAATGATAGGAGAAAACTAAACCACGTAGAGAATCATAGCCAGATATTTTGAAGAAGCTAGAATTCTGGATCTAGTTTAGGTCTCAATGACTAGTATTAGGATTTAGTATCAATAAGGCTGCATTATTGAAACAATACTTTTCTCTAAAATCACCCTCATTTTTATTAGAAGTAACCAGGTTAAGAAAATAATTAACACTTGGCTTTATTATTCGCTGGGCCTCTTGAGTACAGACAGCCAAGCCAGACTTGCCATCAGGTTTTGCCTGCAGTACCTGTAGATTTGGGTGAATTCCTCTCTTCTCGAGGTACCCAAGATATCCTGAGGTTCCTGCACCTGCCAGGAAGTGACCTTCCTTACTCACCTGTAAGGCTGCTGGGAACCCTGTAAGCAAGGTACTAGGCCAGTTCTTCCAAAGGGTTTTGTTGGCTCCATAAAGTCAACCTTAGTTCCTTCAAGCTGTCTGTTCATATCTGAGTTTATGCACGTGTCTCTCAGGTATGACATTCCAGTCAAAGCCTTGGTAGTATAACCTGTGTTTTTAATTCATCCTCTAACAAGGAAAGCAGCTTCTTATTGAACTTATGCAAATAAACATACTGCCACGAAATATAAAAATACTGAAAGCTTTTAAATTCTTGAGGGGTCAGGTAGAGAGAAAGATAAATGTTTTGTTGGATTCCCCTGAGGAAGGCGCCGCCCCAAATCACTCACCAAAGACGTTTCTTGATGCAACAAGCAAGAGGAATTTATTCAGAAGCCAACTAGTTGGGGTCCAAGTCAGCCCGTCGCAGCGGGTCTCAACGAGGACCCCGAGCACACTAAGGCAGAAGGTTTTATAGCATTTTCAAAAGGGGTAAAATTTTCCATAATCACAATACAGGGTTTTTTTTCTATAGGCTCATAAATCTTTTGCTGGCGCCACATCCTGGGGTCTGATTAGATGAGATCACCTACGGAATGTCTAGGGTGGTTCTAGTAAGATAAGCTAGGCGTGTATGATTAACTGATTTACGGTTGGCTAACTAAAGGTCACTACAATTGACACAGGCTAACTAACTTGTTTTTCAAGATTCTAATGATTTTGCTTCTTCTGGGTTAGGGGGTGGTATTTAGGCCTTAAGATGGCTGTACTTATGCTAACTTTTGATTCTTCAGATCCTACATTTCCCCACTTCTCTTTTTGGGGCATTCCAATCATGGAATGTTTGTATCTTCTTGTGAGTTGAGTGAGTGGTATTGTTGCTTCAACATTAGTACATGAACGGCACTCACTCTTTCTCTAACAAAAGTTATTAACCGGTTTAATATGCAGGGTCCCAAAGTTAGAAGCAACACAAGGATGAGTAGGGGCCCAGCCAGAGTGGATATCAGGGTTGTAAACCACGGGGATCTAGTGAACCAAGATTCAAATAGCCCTTGGCCGGCTTCCCGTTCTTTCTTTCTCTGGTCTAGCCTTTCCCTAAGCTTTGACATTGAATCTCTTACTATTCCGGAATGGTCTGCATAAAAGCAGCATTCTTCTTTTAAAGCTGCACACAGTCCTCCTTCTTTTAGGAACAGCAGATCCAGCCCTCGTCTATTCTGCAAGACTACCTCAGAGAGGGAAGTCAGAGATTCTTCAAGTTTTGTAATGGATTGCTCTATGGTCTTTAAGTCTTCATCAATAGCTGTCCTTAGTCCTTCATAATGTTGGTTCCCTTGGACAATAGCAGCTGTCTTCGTTCCCACTCCGGCTGCGACTCCTATCCCTAACAACACGGCTAAGGTCAGCGAGACCGGCTCTCTTTTATATCTATGCCTAGGTTCAAATTCAGTTACGAATGAGAGATCATCATGATACATTAACCTGGGTACTAGCTGAACCATAATACAGAAATCGCGAGAGGAGTTGAAGGCAGAAGTAGAGACACATGGGGTCACTCCAGTATTACAAGCCCACCATCCCTCAGGGGGAGGGACTAGATACTCATTTTTACCTGAGGGGGTTATAGCTACGGTTTCATTACACAAGGCTTTATGGGTGGGGGGGACTGTACCTAAACATTTTCCTTTTCCAGTTACTTCAGTTAGAGTTAGTTTCCGGTGGCTTCCCCAGCTACAGATCTCGTGACGGGTTGTTTTATTAAAATTGCCTAACAATCCTAATCCTTCATAATAAGGCGGCCCAGAAGAGAAACACAACCAACAGGATTCAGTAGTTTTAGGATTGGTGGTGTTTAAGGCCTGAAAAGCTCCTTCAAGGAGGTTAAGGAGGCGTCGTCCTGTGCTAGGGAAAGGGGCAACTTGACCAGGAGTGGAAACAGAGGGAGCGGCGGTAGAGTCTACAGGGGGGGCTGGGGTCTGCTCGGGGGCCGGGGCTGGGAGATGCGGCCGGTCCTGCAGGACAGTGTTGGGTCCCACTGGGATAGCCGGGAGAGTTTCTACTTTTAGCCTGAGCATAAATAAGACTCCATTGTCATACCCACTCTGGTACAGTCTTAGTCCCCAAGTAAGCCCCTTTTCCCAGTTTGCTGCCCTTTTTCCTGCATCTGTGAAGGAGATATCAATGAGATTGCAGGTGGGATGAGTCTTGCACTGGGCATGAGTGGCACCTCGTTGGATTTTTATAAGGCCTGGAGGGGGTCTCCCTGCGCTTCCTGTCAGCCAATGGCATGTCCCTGTCTGTTCACAACCCCAATTCTTACAGAAAAAATCTGACTGCCCTCCACATTGTGAGACCTCGGCATCAGTTGAGGGGGCCGGGCATACATAAAAGCAGGCACTTTGAATTTCTTTCATAGTCCCAGAGCCCCAATGCACTATATAATCCCGAGTGCTACATCCGGGTACTCCAACTGTGTCCTCGTACCTAGGGTCTTGCTTGAAAAGAGTGCATACGTCTACAGTGAGGGTAGGCCACCAGGTTCCCTTAGGGTGTTGTCCTGTTATCTGGACTACTATTTGGCGGGAAGCTGGGGTAATGATTTGCCATGTCAGTAACCTGGGCTCATGAGGGTTAGGGTTCTGGTGGGTTGGAGGTAGCAGAAACATCAGAATTACTAACAGCATAATTCTTTTTACACAAGCGAAGCTTAAGGGGGTTATCAGTCCGAGTTACTCGCCAGTCTGGGTCCGGGGGTGCCTTCTTTAGATGTGAAGCGTGTATCCAGGAAGAGACGCCGTCCACTTTTACAGCTGTGGGAGTAGTCAGGAGGATGACGAAAGGCCCCTTCCACCGTGGCTCGAGGTTTCCTGTCCGGTGCCTTCTTACATAGACAGGGTCTCCCACCTGGAACTGGTGAGGCACTGAGAGTTCCTCTGGCCGATAGGCTTCCTTGATGGAGGCCCACACCTCTTTCTGCACAGCCTCCAAGGCTCGTAACCTTTCAAGCAAAAACTTATTAGTTGCACACTCAGGGAATACATGAAGATGTGCTGACTGAAGCGGAGCTGGGGCCCCAAACATTATTTCAAAAGGCGTTAGTCCAAAGCGGCTGGGAGTGTTCCTGACTCTAAACAGGGCGAAGGGAAGGAGGACTAACCAATCACATAAGCCAGTCTCTATGGACAATTTAGTCAAGGTCTCTTTTAGAGTTCTGTTCATCCTTTCTACCTGTCCTGAGCTCTGGGGCCTGTATGCACAATGCAATTTCCAGTCCGTCCCCAGGATCTTGGCCAATCCCTGACTTACCTGGGCAACAAAAGCAGGGCCGTTGTCAGAGCCGATTACCTTTGGGATCCCAAACCTGGGAAATATTTCTTCAAGGATCTTTTTAGACACCGTCTGAGCTGTCTCAGTTTTGGTGGGGAACGCCTCTGTCCATCCTGAAAATGTGTCTAGAAAAACTAGAAGGTACTTATATCTATACTTGGCAGGCTTAATTTCAGTGAAGTCAACTTCCCAATAAGCTCCTGGGCGATCTCCTCGAAGTCTTTTCCCGGATATTGCTTGATTTTTGCTCACGTTTACTAATTGACAGGGAACACAATTTTTTACAATCTCGTCAGCTAATTTTCTTAATTTAATAACATGATAAGGGGAGTCTCGAACTAAGGTCTTTAGGTTTTTTGCTCCCAAATGTGTCAGTTGATGTAATTGCCTTAAGTATTCTGCTGCCTCTCTCTGGGGCAGGACAACTTTCCCTTTTTCAGACTTGTATATCTCTTGGGGCGAAGAATTTTTGAACCCTAATTTGTCTATACAAATGAGATCTTCAGGTGTGTACTGGAAGCTCTTGATGTGAGTGGCTTCCGGACACACTTGGAGGGGCAAAATGTTCATTCCCTGAGCCGCTTGCTTTGCGGCTTGGTCTGCTCTCCGGTTTCCTCGAGCTATTGGAGAGTCATCTTTCTGGTGTCCAGGGCAATGTATTATTGCTACTTCTTTAGGCCTATGGATGGCTTCTAGCAAATCTAAAATTTCTTGTTTGTTTTTAACATCTCTCCCGGCAGAAGTTAACAGCCCTCTCTGTCTATAAATAGCCCCGTGTATATGAGCAGTGGCAAAGGCGTATCTGCTGTCAGTGTAGACGTTAAGTCTCTTACCTTCTGCCATCCTTAGGGCCTGAGTCAGGGCGATGAGTTCTGCTCGCTGTGCAGAGGTGCCCGTTGGGAGTCCACTGGCCAATACAACTCGGTCATCATCTACTACTGCAGCTCCAGCCATTCTTTTACTATCCATGATGTAACTGCTCCCGTCCATATACCAAGTCAGGAGTCCTGTTCCCCTTAAGGGCTGGTCTTGCAAGTCCTGGCGGGTTCCTGTCTCTTCAGCCAGGATTTCCTGGCAGGTATGAAGCACTTCTTTCCCCAACTCGGGGAGCAGAGTGGCCGGGTTTAGGATGGCAGGGGGGGCAAACTCTACTCGATCACGATTCAGGAGTAAGGTTTGGTAGTGAGTCATTCTGGCATTCGACATCCATCTATCGGGTGGCTGCCGAATTACACTCTCCAACGCATGTGGAGCAACCACAGTAAGTTTCTGTCCCAGTGTCAGTTTGTCAGAATCTTTAACTAGGAGGGCCACAGCCGCCACTACTCTCAAACAGGCAGGCCATCCACTACTTACTGGGTCTAATTTTTTTGACAAATAGGCGACAGGTCTCTTCTAAGGTCCCCATTGTTGGGTCAACACTCCCCGAGCTATTCCACTCCGTTCATCCACAAAAAGGACGAACGGCATAGATACGTCTGGGAGGGCCAGAGCAGGTGCCGACAGGAGGGCCTTCTTGATCTCATCAAAGGCCTGTTGCTGTTGAGGTCCCCAAACAAACGGGGCTGCCCCTTTGGTTAGGGGGTACAGGGGGGCAGCTAAGGTGGCATATCTGGGTATCCATAATCTGCAGAACCCTGCTGTTCCCAGAAATTCGCGGACTTGGCGCGGAGTAGTAGGGACCGGGATCTGCGTCACAGTCTGCTTCCGGGCTTCAGTAAACCACCTTTTCCCTTCTCTCAGGGAATACCCTAAATAAGTCACTTTTTGTTGGCAGATCTGTGCCTTTTTGGCAGATGCTCTATACCCCAGCCTAGCAAGTTCAGTCAAAAGGGCTTCAGTAGCCGCTTGGCAGACTTCCTGTGTAGGAGCGGCTATCAGTAAGTCATCAACATATTGTAACAAGGTTACCTGCGGGTTGGAGGCTCGGTAAAAGGCCAAGTCCTGGTGTAAAGCCTCGTCGAAGAGGGTAGGTGAGTTCTTGAATCCTTGTGGCAAGCGAGTCCAGGTCAATTGTCCAGTAGTTCCTGTGGAGGGGTCTTTCCACTCAAAGGCAAACAGCGGTTGACTACTCTGATGCAGGCGCAAACAAAAGAAGGCGTCTTTTAAATCTAAGACTGTGTACCAAGTGTTTTCTGGGGCCAGAGAGCTTAGCAGGTTGTAAGGATTCGGCACAGTGGGATGAATGTCCTGTGTTCTCTTATTAACTTCTCTTAAATCTTGCACTGGTCGATAATCTCCTGTTCCCGCCTTCTTTACAGGCAGCAAGGGAGTGTTCCATGGGGATTTACATTTTACTAATATCCCCTGCTCTATGAGCCTCTGGATATGGGGCCTAATCCCATCTCTGGCTTCTTTACTCATTGGATATTGTCTCACAGTTACTGGTGAGGCTGAGGCTTTCAATTCTATGACTACCGGGGGCTGGTTTACAGCAAGTCCCATACCTGCTGTTTCTGCCCAGGCCCCTGGAAACTGGTTGAGCCACCTCTGATTAACTCGGGAGGGTTCTGGTTCTTTAAAAAGGCGGTACTCGTCTTCTAACTTTATGGACAGGATGCTTAGGCCCAAGGGTCTCTTTTTTCTGTCAGTTACTTGGGTATCTTCAGTCTGAAAGGATATTTGAGCCCCGACTTTGGTCAAGATGTCTCTTCCCAACAAGGGTGTAGGGCATTCCGGTATAACAAGGAATGAGTGGTTTACTTGTCCCACTCCTAAGTCTACTGTTCTTTGGGTAGTCCATGCATATTGTTTCTGACCCGTGGCCCCGAACACCCAAGACTTTTTACTAGAAAGGGGGCCTCTAGCTTGGGTCAGTACTGAATGTTGAGCACCGGTATCTACCAGAAACTCAACGGGTTGCCCCTCCACTTTCAGAGTTACCCTAGGCTCGGGGAGGGGCTCCGAGCCCCGTCTTCCCTAATCTTCATCTTCTAGCAGGGACAACACTTTCTTCGGAGGTCCCCGTGGTGGTTTCTTAGGGCATTCTTTCACCCAATGCCCCTTTTCCTTGCAGTACGCACACTGATCTTTATCTAAAGGAGGTCGGTTGCCCAGGGACCCTGCCTTACTAGTTTTACCACTAGAGGGCAGTCATCCCTTACTTTCTACTATCGCGGCCAAGATCTTTGTTAAATTTCTCTCATGCTTTCTATCTCTCTTTTCTTCTTTACTTTCCCTCTCCTTCTCTTTCCTTAACTCTTTCTCTTCCTCAGTCTCTCTCTTATGATAAACTTTCTCTGCTTCTTTCACTAAATCCCTCAGCGACAAATCCTGTAAGCCTTCCAATCTCTGAAGTTTTTTCCTAATGTCGGGTGCCGATTGCCCGGTAAAAGCAAGGGCCACTGAAGCACTATGCCCCTCAGAAGTGGGATCAAAGGGAGTATACCGCCTGAAGGCTTCTATCAGGCGTTCTAAGAATACTGCAGGTGCTTCAGTGGCTCCCTGGCTGACCTCTCTTACCTTGGCCAAATTGGTGGGGCGTCTTGCGGCCCCACGGAGACCTGCCACCAGAGCCTGACGATAGATGGTTAGTCGCTCCCTACCTTCTGGAGAATTAAAGTCCCAGTTGGGCCTAGTCAACGGGAACCCCCTCTCTATGTCATGAGGGAGTTGCGAAGGCCGTCCGTCGGTTCCAGGCACATTCTTCCGTGCCTCCAGGAGAATCCTCTCTCTCTCTTCCGTGGTGAAGAGCACCTGTAAAAGCTGCTGACAGTCATCCCAGGTGGGCTGGTGGGAAAACATCAGAGACTCTACTAAACCAGTTAATTTCTGTAGCTCCTCTGAAAAGGGCAGGTGGTTAGCTTTCCAATTATACAAATCAGCAGAGGAGAAGGGCCAATATTGCAGAGGTTGGAAAGGCGGTTCCCCTTCTTCTCCAAGGATGGGAACTCCATAAGACCGGAGAGGAAAGATACCCGGTGGGTCCAAGATGGCCCCTCGGTGGCGCCGGGTGCCCTGGGCAGGTCCCGGAGCCGGCCCTACTGCCTCAGCATCAGGGACTGAGGGTGCCGGAGCTGGGGGTGCTGGGGGTGCTGGGGGTGCTGGGGGTGCTGGGGCCGGGGGCACCGGGGGTGCCGTGGGGGCAGGAGGGTAAGGAGGGGGAGGGGGATCATCAATTATAAGCGAATCTTGAGTATCAGGGTAAACTTTGGTAGTTTCTTTTTCTTTTTTCTGAGGTTGAGTCTGGGCAGCTAAAACTCGAGGGCCCATTTTCTTTTGCACCCAGGGCTTTACCCAGGGTGGTGGGTTCTCCACCAACTCTTGCCAGACTACAATGTAGGGTTGCTGATCTGGGTGTCCTTGAGACGAATCCTGAAAAACAATAGCTTTTACTGCTAGTAAAGTGGGGAGATCAAAAGTCCCCTCCGAGGGCCACCCAACATTGAAGGTGGGCCATTCGGAGGAACAGAAAGTCTGCCATGGTCCCTTTTTCACTTCTACTGACAAGTTACGTGCCCTCGCTCTAACTTCCGTCCAATGGTCTAGTGTCAGGCTAAGGGGGGTCGTCACTGTCTGTCCCATTGTCAGTATAACAATAATTAGACACGTAAAGGACACAAAAAACAAAGACACACACAGATTAGACACACAGCGGCCGCTTTTGGTTCTTTTCAGAGCCTCGAACAGAAACCGAAAGGAATCAGAGGGTTGATATTCTCGGCGCCCAAAAATCAACCCTATCTCATCAGGTTCAGTTTGCCGGAAAAACAGACGGGAGGCTACCAGGCGTCCCTGGCCCCCCAACCTCCCTGAGGCGTCCCCCAGGGTTGCAGCCTGCGGTGCTCTAGTACGTCTACCGACCGCAGTCACAGCCCCTGTACGGGATTGAGACGGCTGCCAGACAACGGGTACCCTTCAGAACTCTGACCGGTCTCACTGAAACAGAAAACAGAGCACAAACAACAACTCAAGGCGCCACCAATCTTACTTCTTCCTCCAAGAGCGACTTCGGGAGTGAAGCGGGGTGGACAACCGATCCCGGACGAGCCCCCAAATGTTGGATTCCCCTGAGGAAGGCGCCGCCCCAAATCACTCACCAAAGACGTTTCTTGATGCAACAAGCAAGAGGAATTTATTCAGAAGCCAACTAGTTGGGGTCCAAGTCAGCCCGTCGCAGCGGGTCTCAACGAGGACCCCGAGCACACTAAGGCAGAAGGTTTTATAGCATTTTCAAAAGGGGTAAAATTTTCCATAATCACAATACAGGGTTTTTTTTCTATAGGCTCATAAATCTTTTGCTGGCGCCACATCCTGGGGTCTGATTAGATGAGATCACCTACGGAATGTCTAGGGTGGTTCTAGTAAGATAAGCTAGGCGTGTATGATTAACTGATTTACGGTTGGCTAACTAAATGTCACTACAATTGACACAGGCTAACTAACTTGTTTTTCAAGATTCTAATGATTTTGCTTCTTCTGGGTTAGGGGGTGGTATTTAGGCCTTAAGATGGCTGTACTTATGCTAACTTTTGATTCTTCAGATCCTACAGTTTCAATTCTGCTTATAAAGGTATTGTCATTTACGAAACTGTTTCAGCTTAAGAGAAAAAGCTGACAACACTTTATCAGCAACATTTGAAACAGAAAGCCACAAAATCATCTTTCTTATTTTACTTAATCTTATGTAACCAATACCTGTTTTGCTGAAATCTAGTTCTTTACTAGACTAGGAGTAATAAAACAGTGACTATAAATGACAAAAGACTTCAAAATGACAATGGTTAAAGATCTGATGAGAGCTTACTTTAAGACAGTTGACATAAGGAAATTCTGACATTTCTATAACACAGAACATTCAGTAACAAACTTTAGCATCATTCCCTTTGACAGTGCTTTCCAGGTAATTAAGCAGGTAATTATATATTAGATAAATAAGCCAAATTAGCCAAATACTTCCTCCAATGAGAAAAAGTTTCTGTGACATGTTCTAGGGGCCCTCTGGAAAATATCAGACTTAACTAGAGGTAAAAGTACTTTTTGAATTTGATTTTTTTTTTTGGCACTTGCTTAAATACGATTATAAGTTGCCATGAAGCAATACTTATCTAACCAGAATGACAACAAAGTAACTCAAAGGCAAATAAAGAAGGTTACACAGTTGTTAGCAAAGTTCAGCTTTTAGTCCTTTCAATATTAAGATCTCATTTTCTTAAATACTCTGACAACTCATTGAAACTTTAAGCATGAGAAACTGCTTTGATAAAACAATTAGAGAACCCTTTGCAATCTTTCAATATTATGAGCAGACTAACAGTTAAGAAATCTTTGTCTCTTTAACTGAAAACTGAAGGGTCCCGACCAGTAAGATGGCAAACTTTCGGCTTCTCTTCGGGGTCCTCAGTTCCCGCTGGTGCCACCTGAAGCCCAATCACCTCTCGCCCCCCCTCCCAATCCCAGTACCTAGCCAACAGCCACCAGCCCCGTAGAAGTGACACCTCAATCAATTCATGCCCCTTCCTATATAACCCAGCACCTTTCCCTAATAAAGCGGAATTCTCTGGTGAATTGCTGCTGTGTGTCGCTCCTTTCCTTTCATTGGTGCCGAAACCCGGGAGACGGGACACCCCAACTGGGCCCTGTCTTCCCCCCGACACCAGCAGCAGCTTGCCCTCGTCCTCTTTTTCCGGCGCTGCCTCATCACACTTGAAGGGTCCCCACCAGTAAGATGGCAAACGTCCGGCTTCTCTTCGGGGTCCTCAGTTCCCGCCGGCGCCACCTGAAGCCCAATCACCTCTCGCCCCCCTCCCAATCCCAGCACCTAGCCAACAGCCACCAGCCCCATAGAAGTGACACCTCAATCAATTCATGCCCCCTCCTATATAACCCATCACCTTTCCCTAATAAAGCGGAACTCTCCGGTGAATTGCTGCTATGTGTTGCTCCTTTCCTTTCATTGGTGCCGAAACCCGGGAGACGGGACACCCCAACTGGGCCCCGTCTTCCCCCGACACCAGCAGCAGCTTGCCCTCGTCCTCTATTTCCGGCGCTGGCTCATCACACTCACCACTCCTCTCTGGCCTTTAGGTAAGTTTTCCCCCAGGAGTGGGCCACTTTTCCCCGAGCTATCGCAGTGCCATTGACCGTGATCGTCCAGCAAGGCCCTGACGCTCGGGGATGAGGAGGGAACGCGCCCTGCCTCAGGCCTTCACGGCTGCGGCGGACCCTCAGGCCCCTCCTCCAAAAGCCATAAATCCCCGCCTCAAGCCTTTACGGCTGTGGCAGACGCTCAGGCCCCTCCTCCGACAGTCAAACACATTCACCATCCCTTCCATCAGTGCTGAAAGTTTTTAAGCAAAATTTCCCCGGGGTGGGCCACTCTTCCCCGAGCTATCGCAGTGCCATTGACCGTGATTGTCCGGCAAGGCCCTGACGCCAGGGGATGAGGAGGGAACTCTCCCCGCCTCAGGCCTTCACGGCTGCGGCGGACCCTCAGGCCCCTCCCCAAACAGCCATAAATCCCCGCCTCAAGCCTTTACGGCTGTGGCGGACGCTCAGGCCCCTCCTCCGACAGTCATAAATCCCCGCCTCAGGCCTTCACGGCTGTGGCTGACTCTCAGGAACCCCCCTCCAACAGCCATAAACGAGGTGATTCCTTTGTGGATGAGAACGCTCCCTTTTCCCCCCCTCCTCCTTCTGTTCCGTCCGCCGAAAACGCCTAGCGCTAGGTACCTCGAGACTCCGGCACTCTGCCTTCTTAGGGAAGTCTGGGTGACGACCAACACTTCCCAAGAAATTCCGAATCGTATACGAGTTTCCGCAGACCACCAAGGATCATCGGGGACGCCCTTTGTCTCCTTGTGGTCTGCTTCCAGTCCGAGGATCTCCGTTCGTCTTCCCCTCTTTGTCTCCTTCTTTGTCCTTTAACCATGGGAGCCTCCTCATCCCTCCCTGAAAGTTCACCTCTTGAATGCCTGCTTAAGCATCTGGCTACCCTCTCCCTGATGCCTGATATAAAACCAAAACTTCTCCGTAAATATTGCTCCCAAGATTGGCCGACATACCCCCTAGACAATAACAAGCAATGGCCCACAGGGGGAACTCTTGATCCTAACATCACTCGCGATCTTTTTAACTACTGCCAGCGCCTGAAAAAATGGAAGGAGATTCCCTATATTGAAGCTTTCCACCTCCTCCTCTCCCCGCCCCCTCCCAAGTTCTCCAAGCCTGCAAGCCCCCGCCCCCGCAGAAGCCTCCTGTTCACTCCCTTCCCCTTCTCCTACAACAACCCTTCTCCCTTCCTCCCCAACCATCTCCTCCCCCATCTCACCTCCTCCACCTTCATTCCCTGCAGATTAAGCCTGAGCCTTTCAGCCCCCCTTTAAATAGGTCCCAGGGGCCTCCTCCGTCTTTGCCCTCATCACCTGTTTCTCCCCTGTTAGGGACCGCCTTTGTCTTCTCACATGTTTGTAGAGAGAATGGGAAAGCACCTCCCCCCATGTCTGAATGCAGCATGGGAAAGCACAAGCTAGAGAACAACCGGTGCAGTCCTTAGAAGTTATCTGTCCACAAAAACATATCTTGCCAAGACTCCTCACTCTGAAAATAGGGAGACCTTGAAGATGTGTAGAAACATCGCCCCTGCTTCTAGCTATGCCCTTCCCCCACTTGCCGATGTGGCAGGAATAGAAAACAACGCATTCCATAAGCAATTAACTGGAGCCCTGCTGTAGCTCAGCAGAGCATGGGACTCTTAATTCAGAGTCATGAGTTCAAGCCCAACTATAGCGGCAGAAGTAAGCAGCTGGGCTGCTAGCTGGCGACATGTGGGTCCGATTCTATCTTTATTTTCTTTGCCCCCCTTCTGCACTTCAGGACCTGCTCAACTAGGCATGGCTAGACCGCGTCACTCCCCCACAGACTGAGCCAGAACCCTTCAGTCCCCCTCAGACTCAGTCCCGAGAGCCTCCCAAAATTATCGCCCCCCTCCGGGAGGTAGCAAAATCCGAAGGCAGCGTGCGCATTCACATCCCTTTCTCCTTAAGAGATTTAGCCCAACTAGAGAAACGCCTAAGTTCCTTTTCCACTGATCCCATGACATATATCAGGGAGTTTCAATACACCCTCCAGTCTTACAACCCCACACATCATGACATTTTCATGCTCCTGGCCAATACTCTCCTCCCTGAAGAGCGTAGACGAGTTTAGGACTTCGCCCAAATGCAGGCTACTGAAACCCACAGGACTGACCCCACCTGTCCCCCTGGCCCCACTGCTGTCCCCGAACAAGACCCACACTGAGATTATAACACCGCCATGAGTCTCTGCTCTCGAGATATTTTTGCCTCCTGCTTAATAGCAGGTCTGAAAAAGGGCAGCTTGTAAAGTAGTCAATTTTCAAAAGCTCCAAGACATAATTCAAAAGAGAGATGAAATCCCCTCCGAGTTCTTAGACAGACTCACTCAAGCCCTATTACAGTATACCAGCCTGGACCCAGAAACACCTGAAGGAAGACATGTCCTTATGACATACTTCCTAGCTCAGGGCTACCCCGACATTAAAGCTAAACTCAAAAAGTTAGAACAGGGCCCTGCTACCCCACAGACTGAGATCCTAACAGTGGCCTTTAAAGTCTTCCATAAGCAGGAGGAGGAGAAAGAATGCCGTAAACAAAAGGCTGATCAGGAGAAAGAATGCCGTAAACAAAAGGCTGATCAGGCCAATTTCCAGATGTTGGCCCAGCTGATAAAACCACAACCTGGGCGCCCCTCTACAAACAAGCCCCCCCAAGAGCTTGTTTCAAGTGCAGAAAAGAGGGACATTGGTCAAGGGCATGCCCCTCCCCCAGATCTCCTACCACCCCATGCCCCAGATGAAACAAAAAGGGCCACTGGGGGTCTGATTGCCCAACCACCCGAAGGGGAGGCTGGACGAACAACCCCCATCCTAAGCCCGCCGTAGTGGGGCTGGCAGAAGAAGATTGATGGGGCCCGGGGGCTTCTCGCCCAACCATTTCCATCACCAAACAGGAGCCCAGGGTTCCTTTAACAGTAGACGGTCGCCCCATCTCCTTCCTCCTAGATACAGGAGCCACCTTCTCAGTCTTGTGAGAATACCGGGGCCCTACCACACCAGCCATTACTCCTATAGTCAGAGTAGGAGGTAAACAGATTTTCCCATTAAACCCCCCACCCACCCTTTTATGCACAATCCAAGACAATCCCATACCTTTCTCCCACTCCTTCCTGGTTATGCCCCAGTGTCCCATCCCTTTACTAGGACGAGACATCCTTTCCCTCCTCCACGTTTCCATAACTATATCCACTCCCACAGCCCCCAGTACTCCCTTTCTGATGGCCCTCATAGCCGATGACCCCCCTCTACCCAATGAAAGCTCCGGTTCTGCCCTCATACACCCTGTAAATCCCAAAGTTTGGGACATTACAAGCTCCTCTGTGGCCCTATGTCCCCCTGCCTCTATCAAATTATCTGACCCCTCTCAGTATATCTGTCAGGCCCAATACCCCTGACCACTTCAGCCCTCATAGGCCTCCAACCCATCATTCAAGCAGACCCACTCACTCCCCATTTAATACCCCCATATTAGCTGTTAAAAAAACCAATGGATCTTGCCGCCTTGTCCAAGACCTTTGCCTCATCAACATAGCCATTGTCCCTATCCATCCCTTAGTTCCAAATCCATACAGCCTCAGCATCCCACTTCTGAGTCCCAGATCTCAAAGACATACCCCCATATTAGCTGTTAAAAAAACCAATGGATCTTTCCGCCTTGTCCAAGACCTTTGCCTCATCAACATAGCCATTGCCCTATCCATCCCTTAGTTACAAATCCATACAGCCACAGCATCCCACTTCTCAGTCCTAGATCTCAAAGACCCATTTTTCTATCCCTCTAGACCCCTGCTCCCAAGATTTTTTCATCTTCACCTGGACGGACCCATACACAAGACATTCTAAACAACTCACTTGGTCAGTTTTGCCACAAAGCTTCCGAGATAGTCCCCATATTTTTAGACAGGTCCTAGCTCAGGACCTCAAACAGTTTCATCATGATCACTCCAAGTCCACATTATAATACATAGACAATCTTCTACTCTGCAGTCTCTCGTGGGAACAGTCTCAACTTGACACTGGCTCCCTACTTAACCTTCTAGCTTCCAGAAGTTACCGAGTATCCCTCGTCAAAGCTCAAATCTCTTCCCCTCCTATCACTTACCTCAGATTCCTTCTATCTCAACAAAGAAAGTCCATTACCTTAGACAGAAAATGGCTCCTCTCTGACCTGCCCATTCCCAAAACCAAGACAAAAATCCTTTCCTTTCTAGGCCCTTTCTAAGCCTAGCTAGATATTTTAGAACGTAGATCCCTAACTTCTCCCTGCACCCTGTTGGCAAGACCCCTATACAACCTCAGCAAGAGCCCCCCTGAAAAACCATTATCCTCCTCACCCCGACACTCCTACATTAAGCTCCGTCAAGCCCTTGTAGAAGCCCCAGCTCTCCATCTTCATGATTTGTCGAAGCCCTTCTCATTATACATTCATGAGAGGTCCAGTCAAGCTCTAGGAGTCCTAGGCCAATATGCTTTGCCCCAGTAGCTTATATCTCCAAGCAATTAGACCCCACAGTTCAGGGATGAGCCCCCTGCCTACGAGCATTAGCCGCTAGACAGCTCTTACAGAAAGAAGCTCATAAACTGACATTCAGGGCGCCCCTTACCATTCTGTCCCCACATCACCTAAAAGATCTCTTAACCTACAAAAGTTTATAGACTCTTCCTCCCTCCAGACTCCTGACCTTACTGTCCTCTTTCCTCCAAAATCCCATTCACCCCCTTTGCCATCCATACCCGAATCATGACTTTTTCCTCCTTTACTGCTCTCTCGCTTTTTTTCCTCATTCCTATTGTCTTCCCCACCACCCCAGCCTCCTTTGTATGGCGATTCAAAGTCAGACAGACTTACACACAGCATCAAACAAAAGTTACTGCCCTCATTGCCACACCAGACTGCCCTCTGAAAAGCTGCTCTAAGCCTTTATACCTCCACTTTCCTCCCTCCACTGAAGTGTTCACTAGCAGCTACCCTTATTCTCCCTACCTCTGCTTCCTCTATGACCAAAAGCAAGCCTATTGCAGGCGATGGCCAGATACCTACAGGAGATGTCCCTACTAGTCTTGCACCATTCACTATATGTGTGACTTCCAGTACCCACAGTATTACTCCTCCAACCGTTTCATGAAATATCCCAATGGCTCATTCTCCTTATCAATCCCAGAAACCTGGGACTCTTGATGGGCTGCCAGAGTCACAGCCTCAGTTTACTACGGGGGGTCCTCGACCCCCCACAGTACCCTTCATATCTCTCAAAAGTATGTTCCCTCTCATTCCCAGATCTCTCAAGTTTCATCAGATAGCAGACATTCCAAAAAAGTCATTATCCAAACTCTTGATAGCGCCTCTTCAACTTCTTATCCCCACCCCTCTTCCCATTTCTCCTACTCTTCATTACAGCTCATTCAGGACACCACCATCTTTCTCAACCACACCCTTAACACAGCCAATTGTTTCTTGTGCGCATCACTAAGCGCCCACTGCTGGCCGCCGTGCCCCTTAATATTTCCAACTACTCCTTCCATGCAGAAAGACAACGCCTCTGCCCCGTGGCAGACATACCCCTATGGGAACCAGAATACGCAGACAATCTCACCATCCACCACTGTGTAAGCCCAACTCCACCCCCCTCCAGCGCACTTCACTGCCTCTCTATCTACACCCCTACCTCCGGCTCTAAGACTTTTACGCAACCGGGACACTTCTTTTAGTGTAATAGCAGTCTTTTCAACTCAGTGCCTCTCAACTCCGATACACCCTGCATTCTCGTCACCCTAATCGCACAGTTTACACTTTACAGCATGGCAGAATTCCTTGAGCTCCAACCTCCCTTGCCCTCGTGCACAAAAAGAGCTGCTTTCCTTCCCATCATGGTCAGTAGCTCTTTGATCACCTCAGCCATTGGGGCAGGGTTTTCAGGAGAAGCCTTGGGTCACTCTCTATAGGCAGTTAGAAATCTCAACGCCAAACTTGAGTGAGCCCTGACATCCACTGCCGATTCTCTAGCCTCTCTCCAAAGACAGGTCACTTCGCTAGCTAAAGTCACCCTTCAAAACCGGCGGGCCCTAGATCTGCTTATAGCCAAGAAGGGCGGCACCTGCGTCTTCCTCTGGGAAGAGTGCTGCTATTACATCAACGAATCTGGCATTGTAGAAACTGACATTACCAAACTCACCGACCTTGCCTCCAGTGTCCACTCTGCTTCCAATTCCAACCCATTCTCGTCAATACTAACAACCCCCCTCCTCACCTGGCTCTGGCCCATTGCAGACTCCATAATAATCATTCTTCTCGCCTGTCTCTTCTTACCCTGTATAATAAAGTTCATCAAATCCCAAGTCGGAAAAATCTCTAATCTAGCTTTCAACCAGCTTTTACTCAGGAACTACCAGCTTCTGGCCACAGAGGATCCCTCACCCTCATGTGACCTCCTCACCACACGCTGAGATGGACCCCTATCTCCACTGGAAACTGTTCCTGGAAAGAATAGCCGCAGATGCCTGGCTCCTGACACCCATATCCTCTTAGCCAACCTATGGTTACAGGGAACCTTCATTGATTTCCAAACCTGAAGAAGTCCACATCTACTCGTCCTTAGTGCGTGGAGTCCTATCAACCCTTTCTTCCCAATCCTCAAGCCCTCCCTCCCTTCTCCGCCCCTGTTCAGCAGGAAGCAGCCAGAGAGAAAGCAATGTCCACAAACCCATAGAGGAGAAAGGGGGGAATGAAGGGTCCCCACCAGTAAGATGGCAAACTTCCGGCTTCTCTTCAGGGTCCTCAGTTCCCGCTGGCGCCACCTGAAGCCCAATCACCTCTCGCCCCCCTCCCAATCCCAGCACCTAGCCAACAGCCACCAGCCCCGTAGAAGTGACACCTCAATCAATTCATGCCCCCTCCTATATAACCCATCACCTTTCCTAATAAAGCGGAACTCTCCGGTGAATTGCTGCTATGTGTTGCTCCTTTCCTTTCAACACTCACCACTCCTCTCTGGCCTTTAGGTAAGTTTTCCCCCCCAGAGTGGGCCACTCTTCCCCGAGCTATCGCAGTGCCATTGACCGTGATCGTCCGGCAAGGCCCTGACGCTCAGGGATGAGGAGGGAACTCTCCCCGCCTCAGGCCTTCACGGCTGCGGCAGACCCTCAGGCCCCTCCTCTGATAGTCATAAACGCATTCACCGTCCCTTCCATCAGTGATGAAACTTTTTAAGCAAAATTTCCCCGGGGTGGGCCACTCTTCTCTGAGCTATTGCAGTGCCATTGACCGTGATCGTCTGGCAAGGCCCTGACGCTCGGGGACGAGGAGGGAACTCTCCCTGCCTCAGACCTTCACGGCTGCTGCACACCCTCAGGCCCCTCCTCCGACAGCCATAAATCCCTGCCTCAAGCTTTCACGGCTGCGGCAGACTCTCAGGCCCCCCCCTCCAACAGCCATAAACGAGGTGACTCCTTTGCGGATGAGAACGCTCCCTTTTCCCCACCACTCCTCCTTGTGCTCCGTCCGCCGAAATCTGTTCTGTCTGCCGAAAACTCCTAGTGCTAGGTACCTCGTGACTCCAGCAAACTGCCTTCTTAGGGAAGTCTGGGTGACAACCCACACTTCCTAAGAAATTCCGACTCGTATACGAGTTTCCGCAGACCACCAAGGATCATCGGGGACGCCCTTTGTCTCCTTGCGGTCTGCTTCCAGTCCGAGGATCTCCGTTCGTCTTCCCCTGTTTGTCTCCTTCTCTGTCCTTTAGCCATGGGAGCCTCCTCATCCCTCCCTGAAAGTTCACCTCTTGAATGCCTGCTTAAGCATCTGGCTACCCTCTCCCTGACGCCTGATATAAAACCAAAACTTCTCCATAAATATTGCTCCCAAGATTGGCCAACATACCCCTAGACAATAACAACCAATGGCCCACAGGGGGAACTGTTGATCCTAACATCACTTGTGATCTTTTTAACTACTGCCAGCGCCTGAAAAAATGGAAGGAGATTCCCTATATCGAAGCTTTACGCCTCCTCCTCCCCCTGCCTCCTCCCAAGTTCTCCTAGCCTGCAAGCCGCCGCCCCCGCAGAAGTCTCCCGTTCACTCCCTTCCCCTTCTTCTCTTACAACAGCCCTTCTCCCTTCCTCCCCCACCATCTCCTCCCCCATCTCACCTCCTCCGCCTTCATCCACCACAGATTAAGCCTGAACCTTTCAGCCCCCCCTTTAACTAGGTCCCAGGGGCCTCCTCCATCTTTGCCCTCATCACCTGTTTCTCCCCTGTTAGGGACCGCCTTTGTCTTCTCTCATGTTTGTAGGGAGAATGAGAAAGCACCTTCCCCCATGTCTGAACGCAGCATGGGAAAGCACAAGCTAGAGAACAACGGGTGCAGTCCTTAGAAGTTATCTGTCCACAAAAACATATCTTGCCAAGACTCCTCACTCTGAAAATAGCGAGACCTTGAAGATGTGTAGAAACACCACCCCTGCTTCTAGATATGCCCTTCCCCCACTTGCCGATGTGGCAGGAATGGAGAACAAAGAACATTCTGTTTACGCATTCAATAAGCAATTAACTGGAACCCTGTTGTAGATCAGTTAGTAGAGCATGGGACTCTTAACCTCAGAGTCATGAGTTCAAGCCCAACTAGAGTGGCAGAGACAAGCAGCTGGGCTGCTAGCTGGCGACACGTGGGTCCGATTCTATCTTTCTTTATTTTCTTTGCCCCCCTTCTGCACTTCAGGACCTGCAACTAAGCACGGCTAGACCACATCACTCCCCCACAGACTGAGCCAGAACCCTTCAGTCCCCTCAGACTCGGTCCCGAGGGCCTTCCCAAATTATTGCCCCCCTCCAGGAGGTAGCAGGATCTGAAGGCGTTCACGTCCCTTTCTCCTTAGGAGATTTAGCCCAACAAGAGAAATGCCTAGGTTCCTTTTCCACTGATCCCACGACATACATCAGGGAGTTTCAATAGACCCTCCAGTCTTACAGCCTCACACATCATGACATTTTCATGCTCCTGGCCAATACTCTCCTCCCTGAAGAGCGTAGATGAATTTGGGACTTTGCCCAAACGCACGCTACTGAAACCCACAGGACTGACCCCACCTATCCCCCTGGCCCCACTCCTGTCCCCGCACAAGACCCACACTGAGATTATAACACCGCCATGGGTCTCTGCTCTTGAGATATTTTTGCCTCCTGCTTAATAGCAGGTCTGAAAAAGGCAGCTCGTAAAGTAGTCAATTTTCAAAAGCTCCAAGACATAATTCAAAAGAGAGATGAAACCCCCTCCGAGTTCTTAGGCAGACTCACTCAAGCCCTATTACAGTATGCCAGCCTAGACCCAGAAACACCTAAAGGAAGACATGTCCTTATGACATACTTCCTAGCTTAAAGCTACCCCGACATTAAAGCTAAACTCAAAAAGTTAGAACAGGGCCCCGCTACCCCACAGACTGAGATCCTAACAGTGGCCTTTAAAGTCTTCCATAACCGGGAGGAGGAGAAAGAACGCCGTAAACAAAAGGCTGATCAGGCCAATTTCCAAATGTTGGCCCAGCTGATAAAACCACAACCTGGGCGCCCCTCTACAAACAAGACCCTCCCCAGGGGCTTGTTTCAAGTGCGGAAAAGAGGGACATTGGTCAAGGGCATGCCCCTCCCCCAGATCTCCTACCACCCCATGCCCCAGATGCCACAAAAAGGGCCACTGGGGGTCTGATTGCTCAACCACCTGAAGGGGAGGCTGCATGAACAAGCCCCATCCTAAGCCCGTCGTAGTGGGGCTGGCAGAAGAAGATTAACGGGGCCCAGGGGCTTCTCGCCTGACCATTTCCATCACCAAACAGGAGCCCAGAGTTACTTTAACAGTAGACGATCGCCCCATCTCCTTCCTCCTAGACACAGGAGCCACCTTCTCAGTCTTGCGAGAATACAGGAGCCCTACCACACCAGCCATTACTCCTATCGTTGGGGTAGGAGGTAGACAGATTTTCCCATTAAAAATCCCCCCTTTTATGCACAATCCAAGACAATCCCATACCTTTCTCCCCCTCCTTCCTGGTTATGCCCCAGTGTCCCATCCCTTTACTAGGACGAGACATCCTTTCCCTCCTCCACGTTTCCATAACTATATCCACTCCCACAGCCCCCAGTACTCCCTTTCTGATGGCCCTCATAGCCGACGACCCCCCTCTACCCAATGAAAGCTCTGGTTCCGCCCTCATACACCCTGTAAATCCCAAAGTTTGGGACATTACAAGCCCCTCCATGGCCCTATGTCCCCCTGCCTCTATAAAATTATGTGACCCCTCTCAGTATATCTGTCAGGCCCAATACCCCCTAACCACTTCAGCCCTCATAGGTCTCCAACCCATCATTCAAGATCTCTTAAAAAAAATTACCTCAGACCCACTCACTCCCCGTTTAATACCCCCATATTAGCTGTTAAAAAAACCAACGGATCTTTCCGCCTTGTCCAAGACCTTCGCCTCATCAACATAGCCGTTGTCCCTATCCATCCCTTAGTTCCAAATCCATACAGCCTTTTATCGCAGATCCCTGCCTTGGCATCCCACTTCTCAGTCCTAGATCTCAAGGACCCATTTTTCTCTCCCTCTAGACCCCTGCTCCCAAGATTTTTTCATCTTCACCTGGACAGACCCATACACAAGACATTCTGAACAACTCACTTGGACAGTTTTGCCACAAAGATTCCGAGATAGTCCCCATATTTTTAGACAGGTCCTAGCTCAGGACCTCAAACAGTTTCATTATGATCACTCCAAGTCCACCTTATTACAATACATGGACAATCTTCTACTCTGCAGTCCCTCGTGGGAACAGTCTCAACTTGACACTGCCTCCCTACTTAACTTCTAGCTTCCAGAGGTTACCGAGTATCCCCTGTCAAAGCTCAAATCTCTTCCCCTCCTGTCACTTACCTCAGATTCCTTCTATCTCAACAAAGAAAGTCCATTACCTTAGACAGAAAATGGCTCCTCTCTGACCTGCCCATTCCCAAAACCAAGACAGAAATCCTTTCCTTTCTAGTCCTGGCTAGATATTTTAGAGCGTAGATCCCTAACTTCTCCCTGTTGGCAAGACCCTTATACGACCTCAGCAAGAGCCCCCCTGAAGAACCATTATCCTCCTCACCCCGACACTCCTTCATTAAGCTCCGTCAAGCTCTTGTGGAAGCCCCAGCTCTCCATCTTCCAGATTTGTTGAAGCCCTTCTCATTATACTTTCATGAGAGGTCCAGTCAAGCTCTAGAAGTCCTAGGCCAATATTATGGCCCATCCTTTGCCCCAGTAGCTTATCTCTCCAAGCAATTAGACCCCACAGTTCGGGGATGGGCCCCCTGCCTACGAGCATTAGCTGCTATACAGGTCTTGCAGAATGAAGCTCATAATCTGACATTCAGGGCTCCCCTTACCATTCTGTCCCCACATCACCTAAAAGATCTCTTAACCTACAAAAGTTTACAGACTCTCCCTCCCTCCAGACTCCTGACCTTACTGTCCTCTTTCCTCCAAAATCCCATTCACCCCCTTTGCCATCCATACCCGAATCATGACTTTTTCCTCCTTTACTGCTCTCTCGCTTTTTTTCCTCATTCCTATTGTCTTCCCCACCACCCCAGCCTCCTTTGTATGGCGATTCAAAGTCAGACAGACTTACACACAGCATCAAACAAAAGTTACTGCCCTCATTGCCACACCAGACTGCCCTCTGAAAAGCTGCTCTGAGCCTTTACACCTCCACTTTCCTCCCTCTACCGAAGTGTTCACTAGCAGCTACCCTTATTCTCCCTACCTCTGCTTCCTCTATGACCAAAAACAAGCCTATTGCAGGTGATGGCCAGACACCTCCAGGAGATGTCCCTACTAGTCTTGCGCCATTCACTACATGGGTAACTTCCAGTACCCACAGTATTACTCCTCCAACCGTTTCATGAAATATCCCAATGGCTCATTCTCCTTATCAATCCCAGATCCCTGGGACTCTCGATGGGCTGCCAGAGTCACAGCCTCAGTTTACTACGGGAGGTCCTCCACTCCCCACGGTACCCTTCATATCTCTCAAAATTATGTTCCCTCTCATTCCCAGATCTCTCAAGTTGCATCAGATAGCAGACATTCCAAAAAAGTCATTATCCAAACTCTTGACGGCGCCTCTTCATCTTCCTATCCCTGCCCCTCTTCCCATTTCTCCTAGTCTTCATTACAGCTCATTCAGGACACCACCATCTTTCTCAACCACACCCTTAACACCGCCAGTTGTTTCTTGTGTGCATCACTACAGCGCCCACTGCTGGCCGCCGTGCCCCTTAATATTTCCAACTACTCCTTCCATGCAGAAAGACAACCCCTCTGCGCCCTGGCAGACATAACCCTATGGGAACCAGAATACCAGGTAATCTCACCATTCACCACTGTGTAGGCCCAACTCCACCCCCCTCCAGCGCACTTCACTGCCTCTCTATCTACACCCCTACCTCCGGCTCTAAGACTTTCACGCAACCGGGACACTTCTTTTAGTGTAATGGCAGTCTTTTCAACTCACTGCCTCTCAACTCTGATACACCCTGCATTCTCGTCACCCTAATCCCACAGCTTACACTTGACAGCATGGCAGAATTTCTTGAGCTCCAACCTCCCTTGCCCTTGCGCACAAACAGAGCTGCTTTCCTTCCCATCATGGTCGGTATCTCTTTGATCACCTCAGCCATTGGGTCAGGGTTTTCGGGAGAAGCCTTGGGTCACTCTCTATAGGCAGTTAGAGATCTCAACGCCAAACTTGAGGGAGCCCTGACATCCACTGCCGATTCTCTAGCCTCTCTCCAAAGACAGGTCACTTCGCTAGCTAAAGTCACCCTTCAAAACTGGTGGGCCCTAGATCTGCTTACAGCCGAGAAAGGCGGCACCTGCGTCTTCCTCTGGGAAGAGTGCTGCTATTACATCAACGAATCCGGCATTGTAGAAACTGACATTACCAAACTCATTGACCTTGCCTCCAGCCTCCACTCTGCTTCCAATTCCAACCCATTCTCTTCAATACTAACAAACCCCCTCCTCACCTGGCTCTGGCCCATCGCAGGCCCCATAATAATCATTCTTCTCGCCTGTCTCTTCTTACCCTGTATAATAAAGTTCATCAAATCCCAAGTCGGGAAAATCTCTAATCAAGCTTTCAACCAGCTTTTACTCAGGAACTACCAGCTTCTGGCCACAGAAGATCCCTCACCCTCACGTGACCTCCTCACCACACGCTGAGATGGACCCCTCTCTCCACTGGAAACTGTTCCTGGAAACAATGGCCACAGACGCCTGGCTCCTGACACCGGTATCCTCTTGGCACCATTGGAATCAACAGGTCCTCGACCTATGGTTACAGCGAACCTTCATTGATTTCCAACCTGAAGAAGTCCACATCTACTCATCCTTACTGTAGGGAGTCCTATCAACCCTTTCCTCCCTGTCCTCAAGCCCTCACTCCCTTCTCCACCCCCGTTCAGCAGGAAGCAGCCAGAGAGAAATCAACGTCCACAAACCCATAGAGGAGAAAGGGGGGAATGAAGGGTCCCCACCATTAAGATGGCAAACTTCCGGCTTCTCTTCAGGGTCCTCAGTTCCTGCCGGCGCCACCTGAAGCCCAATCACCTCTCGCCCCCGTCGCAACCCCAGCACCTAGCCAACGCCACCAGTCCCGTCGAAGTGACACCTCAATCAATTCATACCCCTTCCTATATAACCCAGCACCTTTCCCCAATAAAGTGGAATTCTCTGGTGAATTGCTGCTGTGTCTCGCTCCTTTCCTCTCAAAAACAAAATTCTAATTTTGCTGTGTAGTTGATACCGACACTCATTTGCTTTAATTTTATATAGCATGACCATATTAAATTCTTCTAAAACTTTCTACAACCTTCTTTTTATTTAGAGTTCTCCCTCTAAATAAACAGCTGTTACGTTCTCTTATCAAAAGACACATTCTTTAGCGTACAGAAATGTTTTCCTTATTACTTTCAGTAGGTTTAATTAGAACTTAAAACTATTAGGTACCTTAATTTTTACTGAACACTGACAACCAGGCTATTATAAACTGTTACACTAGCATTCCTTGGATTGACAAATTTATGAACATTTTATAATTTTTTATAACCATGAGATTTACAACACAATTTCCAACTAAACACAAAGTATATCTTTTTAACTTAGCAAAATTTTAAGGTTTTAGGTTACCACGATTCTCAGGCTGTAGGTAGGTATACACACTGTAACACAAAATTATTATTAAGAAGTTCACTTGCTATACATGGTTCACTCATTCTTAACAACTATGCTAGACTACTTACAAAACCTTTACTGAATATTAGACACAGTCAAGCCTCTAAGCATTTTAATCTTGAAAGATTTAGCAGGTAACATCAACTTAAATGACTTTAGGTAAACTTAGCCAGCTGATAACTATAAGGACATGTCCATTTCAGTTCAACTTAAATTAGCATTAATGCTTAATATTTTCCATTAGAATTCTCCGGAAGTTTAGAATGCCCAATTTTCACAAGCACTTTTCTTTAAATCAATTCTATTAATATCATCTGGAGGTAGAAAAATCTTTCATTTACACGCTTAGACACACAAACATACAGACTGAGACATACTGACTATAATTAGCAACACTGTTCATAAAAAGAACACATACACAGACATATAAACTGACACAGTAACGTCAGTTACTGATATCCAACTGCCTTTCCTTTTAGCTTATATGACTAAAAGTATCTCAGTTTTCAAGAATACACTTTACAGGCTAGCAGTTTACATAAACAGGTTAAGGGTTAGATGGCCCCAAACTAACAGGGCCTTTGAAGGTTCTGAACTGATAGGGACTGTGTGTCTCCAGGTGGCTGGAAATAAAATGCAAGCACAATTCTAGTTCCAGTCATTTAAAGCCAGGCTGTATTGCAGAAGATACATTTCTTATGTTTCAGGGAGTCTAGTTTAAAAACCTCTCAATTTTTGAAGATAATGAACCCAATAAGTAGAATAGATTTCCACCAAAATAATTTAGAAAAAGAGTTCCACATTGTAGTCTACGGGACTGGTGAATATTTTCCTTCCTTGCATTAAAATAAATTTATCTGCATAATTCTATTATATTCTATACTTCTCTCAGGGGCCAAGCCTTTCCATTAGAGTTTGTATTGAGGCAAGGCTTCTGTGTAGAAGATAAAACACTGCTTTTTCAGGGTCTGGGGATCAAAATGGCTCCAGTTCCTCAGAATGCATGCCAGAGGTGTGTCTGGCTTTAACCTTAAAGAGGATGCTCCATTCACAAAGAGAGAGAAAGACTGGTGTCCAGCACTTCATCAGTCTCTTTCTCTGTAAGGGCGTCCCCTCACCTTGAAGCTTATACTTTATACGCAAGGTCATCTTTCTCTCAGGCTAAGTCGGGTCAGAATTTGGGGGCCAAAATTTACCTCGCGGGTGTATAAGACTATTCTAAACACCAGGTAATTCGGAACAGGTAACCAGGTGCCATCTGTGAGTCTAGCTGACAAAAGGTTTCATTCAAAGGTGGCTTTCACAGGGTTGCCCAGAAGATGGGCCTGTAACCCACCCCAAGTGTCTGCACAGCAGATGGTCCTGCTGAAAAAATAAAAGTGTTATGTTAAATGCACACAACAGAGGTGACAGTGGAAGAACTTTGCATTCTTTGAGGGTGGCCTGCGGGCAGATGACAAGGTCTGGCCCTTGGTGCCTAACATGGCATGAGGCAAGAGACCGTCTCCTGGAATGGCCACCTCTGAGTCACCATTCCCTGGCTGTGGGCCCATGAAATCTTCTCTCCCTTGCAGCTGAATAGTATCGCAGAGAGAAAGAACCAGGTATATGGAACAGACAGAGGATTTACATTCCTGCA
The DNA here is from genome assembly GCF_040802235.1 of Manis javanica. Classification (NCBI taxonomy): domain Eukaryota; kingdom Metazoa; phylum Chordata; class Mammalia; order Pholidota; family Manidae; genus Manis; species Manis javanica. The sequence goes on from NC_133161.1 coordinate 113,796,070, forward strand.
GGATATTGTTTTCCCATTGAGTGTGCACTGAAATTGAGCAGGGGGAAGGGCTGGCTTTAATCCGTGCTCCCCGCCAATCACTGTCCCTGAACCTGCTATCTCTATCTATTCCAGCTTGTGCAAAGGGCCTGCAACGAGACTACGGGTGGAGAAGCATACACGTACTGTGTGGGAGGTAAGAGCGGGAGCCACTCTTCTAGACAGAAGGCTGTGTGTGTGTGTGCATGTGTGTGCCATCTGTGAGACCTGCTGGGAAAAGGTTTCATTCAAAAGTGGCTTTCACAGGGTTGGCCCAGAAGATGGGCCTGTAACCCACCCCAAGTGTCTGCACAGCAGATGGTCCTGCCGAAAAAATAAAAGTGTTATGTTAAATGCACACAACAGAGGTGACAGTGGAAGAACTTTGCATTCTTTGAGGGTGGCCTGCGGGCAGATGACAAGGTCTGGCCCTTGGTGCCTAACATGGCATGAGGCAAGAGACCGTCTCCTGGAATGGCCACCTCTGAGTCACCATTCCCTGGCTGTGGGCCCATGAAATCTTCTCTCCCTTGCAGTTGAAAAGTGTCGCACAGAGAAAGAAGCAGGAAATGGAACAGACAGAGGATTTACATTCCTGGAGGACATTGTTTTCCCATTGAGTGTGCACCAAAATTGAGCAGGGGGAAGGGCTGACTTTAATCCATGCCCCTCCCAATCACTGTCCTTGAACCTTCCATCCCTCTCTATTCCAGCTTGTGTTTAACTCCGGGTGAGGAAGCATACACGTACTGTGTGGGAGGTAAGAGCGGGAGCCACCGTTCTAGACAGAAGGCTGTGTGTGTGCCTATGTGTGCGTGTGTGGGCCACCTGTGAGTCTAGCTGGCAAAAGGTTTCATTCAAAGGTGGCTTTCATAGGGTTGCCCAGAAGATGGGCCTGTCACCCACCCCAAGTGTCTGCATAGCAGATGGTCCTGCCGAAAAAATAAAAGTGTTATGTTAAACGCACAAAACAGAGGTGACAGTGAAAGAACTTTCCATTCTCTGAGGGAGGGCTGCGGGCAGAGGCCAGGGTCTGGCCCTTGGTGCCTAACATGGCATGAGGCAAGAGACTGTCTCCTGGAATGGCCACCTCTGAGTCACCATTCCCCGGCTGTGGGCCCATGAAATCTTGTCTCCCTTGCAGCTGAATAGTATCGCAGAGAGAAAGAACCAGGTATATGGAACAGACAAGAGGATTTACATTCCTGCAGGGCATTGTTTTCCCAGTGAGTGTGCACTGAAATTGAGCAGGGGGAAAGGGTGGCTTTAATCCATGCACTTGCCAATCACTGTCACTGAACCTGCCACCTCTATCTATTCCAGCTTGTGCTAAACGCCTGCAATGAGACTATTGGTGGAGAAGCATACACGTACTGTGTGGGAGGTAAGAGCTGGAGCCACTGTTCTAGACAGAAGGCTGTGTGTGTGTGTGCGTGTGTGTTTGTGTGTGTTGTGGGCCCACGGAGCCTGCCACCCCTCAGGTGCCCACAGAGCCTGTCACCACTCAGGAGGAGCCCATGGAGCCTGCCATCACTCAGGAGAAGCCCACCGAGCCTGCCACCACACAGGAGGAGCCCATGAAGCATATCACCCCTCACGTGGAGCCCACAGAGCCTGCCACCACTGAGGTGGAGCCCATACAGCCTGTAAACCCTCAGGAGGAGCCCACGGAGCCTGCCACCACTCAGGAGCCCACGGAGCATGTCACCCCTCAGGAGGAGTCCACGGAGCATGTCAGCCCTCAGCAGGAGACCACGGAGTCTGCTACCACTCAAGAGGAGCCCATGGATCCTGCCACCACTGAGGTGGAGCCCACGGAGCCTGTAAACCCTCAGGAGGATCCTACGGAGCCTGCCACCACTCAGGAGGTGGCCACGGAGCCTGCCACCCCTCAGGAGGAGCCCATGGAGCATGTCACCCCTCACCACATGCGAGTGACATTGGAGCCCCATCTCACACCATGCACAAAAATATACTCAAGTGGATTAAAGTCTAAATGTTAAGACATGAAACTATGAAACTCCAAGACGAAAATAATAGGAGGAAACCTTGACGTTAATCTTGGCAATGAATTCTTGATACCGTTTTAATAAGGGCTTGGAGAGGCAGACCATCAAAGAGCTCTCATGCTCTCTCTTTCTCACAAGACACACACACACGCACACACACACGCACACACACACACACACACACACACACACACACACATACACACACACAAACACACACACACATCACCATTACAAAGATCCTTTGCCATATCTGGAAGTATAAAACCCTATATTTTCACACACACCCATTTTAAGTGGAGCTGTTTCTGGCCGAAAGGTAGAGGACAAAAAAAGACAACAGGATCTGGAAACCTCAAGCTGGTCAGTGGAGCTGGAAGCTGAGTTCACCTCAGGGCTGTGCAGTCCTGACAGGTGAAGTTAAGAGAACAGTGCCTGGGTCCTGGCCAGGGTGGGGGACAGGCATCCCTGTCCCTGTAATCAGCAGCCCCAGCCCAGCCCAGCTGTGGCTGCAAGGGCAGTCACAAGAGGCCTTCCAGCAGCCGAGGAGAGGGTGAGCAGCCTAGATAAAGCTCATCTCTCCCTCCAAGCATCAGGGAGAGCCCTAATACAAGCAGTAACTACACAGCAGTGGGGGTGGACCAAGTCATCACCCAATTCAGGGAGAGGGAGAAGTGATTTTGTTTTGTTAATAAGCTCTAGTGTTTACCCAGCGGTATTTTGTAAAACACCAAGAAAACTACAACAGCATCTTCTTTATTTCTTTTAAAGCCTCTACAAACCTCTTGTCCGAGAGGTCACATGATGAAGTCCAGAAGTAACCTGGCTGCCGTGAGCACAGGCAAAGCTGGTCACTGCCCGAGCACCCTTTGCAGAAGGTCACACTCTACTTCTCTGGGCTCTGGCCTTGCCCCTGCTGTTCCTTTTCAATGTGACCCACATCCATGCCTCAGATGAGGGGCCACCCCATCCTGCACCAGGCCCCAGCTATTCAGGCTCATGGCAACACCAGGTCCTTCTGCCTCCCCTCCTGCATCTTAGCTCAGGTGCAGGATGGAGCTAAACAGCTACTGTGCTGTTGTATTGGTGAGGATGAGTCCAGGGAAGCAAGAATTCAGGGAAGAGGGCAGTAAAGGAGCAAGAAAGAAAAGTAATAGGGAGGGCATTTTATTGCAGTCCACTCCCTGGTCTGCAAACATGGATTCCTTAACAGCAAAAGAATCATGCTGTCACACCCATACATCTCATGTAGCATTTATACAACAGAACAATAGTACCAATGCAAATATGTCTGGTATTTGGAGAGGCCAGTGTGTGCTGGGCACAGATTTACAGTGATAACTCATGTGACTTATAAAGTCATTACAAACACTTTTATATTGGTTCAGTTTGTCAACAGATCTTATTACCCATGTTTCTCCCAGTGATAAAACTCCAGTTTACAGGCTGCCATGCAACCTTGCCCAGTTGCAAAGGCAGAGATGGTCTTGCCTAACACATAGTTTTGCTCTCTTGGGCAGCTGGTATGCTTTGGCTAAGAACTGTGCCTGGGAGATGTGTTATTCTCTTGGTCCAAGCCTCTCTCAAGGTAATAATAAAATGTGGATTTCTCTCGGTGCATAAGCCACTTATCTATCCCTTTTATCCTAAGCTATAGTTTATCCCTCTCTCCATTTGCCATGTATCTTTATCCAGACTTTTCCACCTGTGAAGGGGACATAAGCATGGCTACTGTGAAGGGGACATAAGCATGGCTACTGTGCTGGTCCAGATGGCTGGCACAATACCAGTCTCACAAGTGCCTCCCCTCAGTCCATTCACACTCATGGAAGATAGGGTTACTCAGGTGCAGATCCAGCTGGCTGTCCTGGTCACTAGGCAGTACGGCTCTGCTGTCAGCTCTGACCTGGACACATGGGGTGAGGGCACAGTCTACCCCATCAGGCCTTTAAGAATTGTGGCATGAATATTTAGGGTGTGGTTACATGTTCTTGCTATTATAAATATTCCCTGCTTCTGGCACCCGTAGAGGAAGCCCTGGACCTGGAACCAGTGAATCAGGTAGGAAAAAAGGAAGTAGCAGTGAAGTGGGGAAGAACTGTATGGTGGCACTAACATCCTCCCCCACCACAGCTTCCCCAGGACCCCTGGAAAAGCAGAGGAATGTACCCTGTTTTAGTACCCCTCATGTTCAGTGTGAGCAGCACACACTTCTGAAGGTGTGTAAGCCAACCCTCTCATGCCTTTATCTCTCCCAGTTTTAGACAGCCAATGTTTAAACTGCCCATTCCAATTTCCTATTTAACCACTGCTCTGCAGATGGCATGCTAAGTGGTACATCCATCTGATGGTATGTCTCTTCACCCACCATGGGACACCATGGGCTGTAAAGTGTGTCCCTTGGTCTGAAATGTAACTTGGTGGTTCAAATTGGTGCAGAATCTTCTGTTCCAATCCTTCAGTGGTATCTTGTGCATTTGCATCTACCACTGGGTATGCAGAGCCTAGTCTAGGGTAACTGTCTCTTCTGCTCAGGACCCACTTGTTCCAGGAGTTACTAGCATTGCTCCAATGTATTCCACTGGCCAACTACTAGCAGGTCATGTCCCTGGGGAATTTTCCCCCAACACAACTGTCTCCTTAGTAGATAGTCAGAATAGTTCTTGGTGGCATTCTGTGCCTCACAGGGTGCAAGAGGAGTCTGTGTAGGTTCATCCCGTGTCTGCACTGCTGCAGCTCCCCCATGTCCACTCATTTCATGGGCCCAGGCAGCCACCTCTAAGGACAGCACCTGACAGGTCCATCTGGTGGATCCAGTCACCTTCTGCTCCTGGAAGGGGCATCTTCTGATGGGAATCTACCTCTCCCACTTTAGTGAGCTTCTTAAATTCCCAGAGTGATTTCCATACAGCTGCAGCTCACAAGGGCATTCCTTTCATAGTCATTTTCCATTGCTCATCTATCTGACCATACAGCCAGGCCATTGGCTACAGCCCATGAATCTGTAAAAATCACTGTTCAATTCTTCCATCACTGCAAGGAAAACAGCTTGCATTTCAGCCCACTGAGCTGATTTGCTCCTCCTTCCTCACAACCAGAGTCTTGCCACCTGCGGTCTTAAGGCAGCCACTTTCCAAACAGGGTATTGTCCATTCCGCCTGGAACTACCACCTGCAAACCAAGCAGCTCTTTGTCGTTCAGCCGAGAGCTGTTCCTACAGCACAGCCCATGCAGCAGTGGGTTCCAGCAGCTCATCGGGGGGCTCCAGTGTCTGTCTGAGAGGAAACACGACCTGTTCACGCGTACTGTGTGGGCCTCTTAGCATTCCCCGGGCAGCCTGCTCCTGCACAAACCATTTCTGTTTGGTTACAGAACTCTTCGGGGTGCTGCCTTCCCTATCAGCATGTTTCTCTGACATCAACCCATGACATTATGGGTTATCTCAGGCTTCAAAAATATTTCATGTGCTCTATCATGCAGACAGCCTCAATTAATGCCCAAGAGCATGCTAATAATTGTCTTTCAAATAGTGTATACCAGGCAGCAGCAACTGGGGATTTTCTGATCCAAAATCCAAACAGTCGCAGCTGGGAGGCACTCATGGGCTTTAGCCCCAAGCCCCAGTGTGCAGGGCTGTGGGAGTCAGACACTTCCAAAGTCATGTCTGAGTGGGGGTCATAAGGGTCCAAAGGAGTCAAGAGTGTAACTACCATTTATAATTCAGAAATGGCCTGCTTTTGTTCAGGAGCCACTCACATACAGCTTTCTTACATGCAGTCCCATAGACGGGAGCTAGCAATAGTCCCAGGAGTGGAATATGAGTCCTCCAAAACACAAGCCAACCAACCACATGCTGGGCTTCTTGTTTGGACTTAGGGGTGGGGAGGACAGCTTATTCTTAGTCACACTTGTGGAATATTCCAGGTGGCTCCTGCCCACGTTATTCCTCAGAATTTCACTGTTTGAGCAAGACCTTGGATCCTTGCTGGATTTATTAACCAGCCCCATTTGGCCGTGTATGTCAATACTGCATTGAATTCAGTCCTAGCCTGCTCCTCTGTTTCTGATATTATCATGATGTCATCACATAGGGTATTATTCCACTCAAGCCCTACACCAAATTCAAATGCCTCCTAACCAAGTGGTGACAATAGCTGGGGAGTTCAGATAATCCTGTGGCAGCATGGCAGAAGCAAACGGATCCTTCCCATGTGACAGCAAACTGTGGTTGACTCTTCAGAGATCAACATGGAGAAGAAAACATTTGCAAGGTCCATCACTGAGTACCAGCCTCCTTCAGCCTGCTGTACTTTCTGTATGGCTGAGACCAGGTCTGGAACTCCAGAGGCTATGTGTGGTACAACTTTATTTAAACCTCAATTGTCTACTCTAGTCTCCACGAACCATCCACCTTTTTCACAGGCCACCCAGGAGCACTGTACAGTGAATTCATGGGCACCAGCACCCAACTTCCAGCATGTCACTCAAAGTGGTGATCTTTTTGTCCACCAGGTATTCTATACTGCTTCAAAGTTAACCACCTGTGTGGCTTGGGCATTTCTAGTGGTTCCCATTTAGCATGCCCAATTAAAACTGGCAAGAGGGTGGGCTTACATGCCTTCTGTTTTACTGTACTAGGCAGGGAAAGCAATCCCCAGTCAGATATAATATCTACCCCCAAATAATACATTCAGGTACAGGGGATACAACCACCTCACAAAACATCTGCTCAAATACCCAATATTCATCCAAACTTCATCTCAATCCCATCAATCACTGCATTTCCATATCCTCCCAATCTAAGCTTAGACCCCATAGAATTCACCAATAGGTTTTGGAATCAGTGTATTGGGGCCCCTGCATCAATAAGTGCCAGGGAAGATTCCCTCCTCCCCCTGGCTGTTTTACCCATACACATGCAAAAGGCCTCAGGTCCCAGGCTGGAGGTGCAGCCAGAGGACCCTGGCCCATTTGTTCATCTTTAACTTGTTAACCTGCCTGACCACCACACCGGCAATCCCTGGTCAGGTTTCTCACTGTAATCTTGGCCTTCAGGCTTTTCAAATTCCTCCAAACTGGGGTACACAGAGCAGTTTTGGGGCTGATGTAATGTTGATGGAACAGGGGTTCCCACTGGCCCACCCAATTGCTGGAAGTGCTACATTAACAACTTTGTTGCCATCCCATCAGTGTCTGTTGGATTCACCCAATTTTTCCATAAGCATCTAAAAACTTCCACTCAATTGGGCCGAGTCCCCTGCCTCTCTTTTGTCCCTCCCTATTTTCTTATCTATGGTAATGTTCTTGGTATCATAAGGTCCAAAGGGAAGCTGAGAAAACAAATCTCATAAGGCTCCTCAAACTGTTGTTTGACATTATAGCAATAACGTTACATGGGGTGCCCACATAACAGGGGCACCTTCATCACAGCATTCAACATAACGTGTGAAACAGGAATATTCAGTGGGGAAGTATCTTTGTCATCCTAAAGCCTATCCCACATGGCCTGCATATGAAGCCTATCCGCTGTTTCTTCTAGGGTGTTCCATCTGGCATTTACAGGGGCAGTTGGGCAGCCCCCTTCTCAGGATAACCACATCTCACAGGGGCTCTTATCCAGTCCACCAGGTTGCCTGTCCCCTCGGGAAGAACTCCCTGTGTGTCTGCATTATGTAACAGCCCTCTGGGATTGTCCAAGAGTGAGTGGAGGGTCCTGTATCAGCCCAAACACGCCCTTCCACTCCAAAGCATTCAAAACCGGACACAGCCCTAAACTGGTGGCTCTCACAACACACTTTACTAAAGATTCTTCAGGAAGCTGGTGATGCCAATCTACACAATGACTGGTTCCTTTACACTGTATCCCCTCCTTCCACACATTTCCTGGTTTTCTTCGCCCCCTACATTTGCTATCTTCTTGGTGACTAGAGGTCTTAAGGTACTTGCTGTTCCTCTGACATAATTTTCCCTTTCGGGGCAGCTTTGAGGCTAATGGCTGAAGCTCAGATTGAACCAAATCTCAGCTTGGTTCGGGATCAAGCCCTGACCCACCATTTTCTTTTGTTTTCTTTTTGGCTGTTCCAGCTAAAAACAACCATAGAATGGAATATTTAGCCTGGTTCTTACCAGTCTGCATTTCCTTACCTACCCAAGAAGCCAACTCCGCAGGAACTGGGGCCACAGCCATTTCTAAATTCCACTGGTAACTTGTACCTTTAGTAACCAATAGCAGTGCAGCTGCACCTTCATGTGAAGGGTGTGTGCACAGCCATCCAGGCATCAAAGGCTCCTCATCCCCTGCCTTTCATTCTTTCTCTTCAAAACCCACATATTTCTGAGAGCCTGGGCCGTTCTAACAAATCCCAGTACCTACCCTAAAACCAAATCTGTTTTCTCATACACATCATAGTACAAACTCCATTTGAGTTTGCAGGCATGATTCCAACAAGGTGCACGTGAGCATGTGTATGTGCATGTGTGTGTGAGAGAGAGAGGGAGAGGGAGAGAGAGAGAGAGAGAGAGAGAGAGAGAGAGAGAGAAGGTTGCCTCACACACACCAAGCAATTCTTAAACACCAGCAGCATGTCTGAGAACTCAACAATTTTGATGCTATCTGCCCAGAGACAGCACTAGAATCCCCAGGTTAAGGGCTACATCCCATAAGACTCCCCACCACCCCCAACTCCAGAAGCCTGTCCCAGGCCCCAGGCAGTTCCCTGTGCTGCTGAAGAACCAGCTACAGATTTGAGGGTCCAATGAACTCCTGCTTAGATTCAATTTATTTGCTAGAGCAGCTCACAGAACTTATAACACATTTACCAGTTTAATAAAGGGTACTATAAAGGATACATGTTAACAGACAAATGAGGTACATAGGGCAAGTTCCCAAATAAAGGAGCTTCTATTCTTGTGGAGCTTGGAACTTGGGGACTGGCTCTGTGGGGCATGGAATTTTTTGGTTCCACAGTGTGGAAGCTCTCTGACAGAGAAGCTGGATCCAAGGGAGAGAAATGTGCCCTTCTCGTGGGTTTTGCTGAGGGCTGCATTGTCTATATCACTGGCCATTGACTGATTCAACCTTCAGCCCCCACCACTGGGATGGGTCCAAAAGTCTCTCATTAACATGACAAGAAACACATTCAACCTTTAAGGCTCTGCAGTAATTTCAGGTAGTGTGGAGGATCAAGCATACCTGGGAAATATATATTTGGGTCACTGAATGCCCAAGTATATATTTCATATAACTCATGGTATCACAATACTCAAAACAATGTTCATTACTTGCACTATGCTCACTGCTGTGCTAGGCCCTGGGGATAGAATCATGCAAGCAAGACCAGTCTTCAGCATGGGGAGACCACCAATGATAAGTAAGCAAACAGCTAAGTAAACAAGGCAGACGCTGGTTGTAAGCAGTTACAGTAAGTCACTAAATAGGACACTGAGATAGCAATTCATAAGGGGAGGGAGGACCAGGATGAAGGAAGCCATTTCCAGGAGGTCGCACACAGGCCGAGACCAGATGGAGGACTTCAACAACACAATAAAAGGGTCATGTGTCATGATCAAGTGGGATTTACGGTGGGGATGCAGGGTTAGTTCACTATCCACAAATTAATCCATTTGACATGTCACATTAACAAAATGAAAGATAAGAATCATGATAATCTCAACAGATGGAGAAAACTTAATCTGACAAAATTCAACATCCCCTCATAAAAATTCTAAACAAAGTGTGTAGAGAGAGAACACAAACATAAAAACAGCCAATATGACACACCCACACCTATCAGACTCCACAGTGTAAAGCTGAAAGCTTTTCCTCTAAGAATAGTAACAAGACGAGGATGCACATTCTTGCCACTTTTGTACAGCATTATACTCAAAGTCCCAGTGTTAGCAATTAGGAAAGAAAAATAAAATATATCCAAATTGGAAAGGAAGTAGTAAAACTGTCACTATCTACAGATGACTTGATACTACATACAGAAAACTCGAAAGCCTTCACTACAAATGTAATAGAACTAATAAGTGAATTCAGTTGAGGTGAAGGATACAAAAGCAATATTCAAGTCCATTGCATTTCTATACTCTAATAATTACAAGAAAGAGAAAAGATGAAATCATTCCTACTTACAACTGCATCAAAAAGAACAAAATACCTAGGAATCAACTGAACCATTGAAGTCAAATGACTAAATGGTCAAAACCATAAAATATAGATGAAAGAAATTGAAAACTACACATTAAATGGGAAGAAACTACCCTTATGGACTGGAAGAATTAATAGTTATAATGTCAACACTACAAAAGCAATCTAGAGATTCAATGCAATCTCTATCAGAGTACTAACAGCATACAAAGCTACTACAAGGTTATAAGCAACTACCTACACTGTAATTCCATCCCTTTGACTGAATTGCTTTATAATTTGATGTTTATACCACATTATCCCCTTTACCAAAAAAGAATAAAGATTAGAACTCTGAAAAAAACCTGCCAATCACATTTTTCACAGAACTAAAACAAATGATTCCAAAATTTGTGTGGAACTACAAGACCCCAAAGAGCCAGAGCAATACTAAGAAACAAGTATTATGGAAGTATTAGGCTCCCAGATTTCTAGGTATACTACAAAGTACAGTAATCAAAACAATATGGTATTGGCACAAAAACAGATGCTTACATCAATGGAACAAAATATAGAGAGCCCAGAATTAAACCCACACTTACATGGTCAGTTAAAATTGGAGGTAAAAATACATAATGAGAAAAGTCTCTTCAGTAAACCGTGTTGGTTATACAGGACAGCTACATGCAAAACTGGACCACTTCCCTAAAGAATATATACAAACAAACTCAAAGTGAATTAAAGACTTAAATGCAGGACTTGAAACATAAAATTTCCAGAAGAAAACACAGGCAGCACGCTCTCTGACTCTGGCCTTAGTGATATTTTTTTTATCTCTCTCCTCAGTCAAAGACAACAAAGGCTAAAACAAACACATGGCACCTACATCAAACTAAAATGTTCTGTACAGAGAAGGAAACCATCAACCATACAGAAGAATTAAACTACTGAATGGTAGATGTTCGAACATGACATATTCAATATGTGGTTAAAATTGAAAACATGCAAAGTACTCATACAACTCACTCTCAAAAAGGCAACCAATGAAGGTCGCTATTCTCCCAGGAGAGGAAGGCCACAAACCAACAAGAAGGAAAGCTCTTCCAGCTGTCACTCATATCAGCTCTGCAAACTATCTCTATCACCATGAAAAGCAAAACTACAGACAAAGATCACAGAGACAACACCTGAGAAGGAGACAGACCTAACCAGCCTTCCTGAAAAAGAATTCAAAATAAAAATCATGAACATGCTGACGGAGATGGAGAGAAAAATACAAGAGCAATGGGATGAAGTCCGGAGGGAGATCACAGATGTCAGGAAGGAGATCACAGAAGTGAAACAAACCCTGGAAGGATTTATAAGCAGAATGGATAGGATGCAAGAGGCCATTGAAGGAATAGAAACCAGATAACAGGAACGTATAGAAGCTCACATAGAGAGAGATAAAGGATCTCCAGGAATGAAACAATACTAAGAGAACTATGTGACCAATCCAAAAGGAACAATATCCGTATCATAGGGGTACCAGAAGGAGAAGAGAGAGGAAAAGGGATAGAAAGTCTCTTTGAAGAAATAATTGCTGAACACTTCCCCAAACATGGGGAGGAAATAATCAAACAGACCACGGAAATACACAGAACCCCCAACAGAAAGGATCCAAGGAGGACAACACCAAGACACATAATAATTAAAATGGCAAGGATCAAGGACAAGGAAAGAGCTTTAAAGGCAGCTAGAGAGAAAAAGGTCACCTATAAAGGAAAACCCATCAGGCTAACGTCAGACTTCTCGACAGAAACCCTACAGGCCAGAAGAGAATGGCATGATATATTTAATGCAATGAAACAGAAGGGCCTTGAACCAAGGATACTGTATCCAGCACGACTATCATTTAAATATGATGGCGGGATTAAACAATTCCCAGACAAGCAAGAGCTAAGGGAATTTCCTTCCCACACACCACCTCTACAGGGCATCTTACAAGGACTGCTCTAGATGGGAGCACTCCAAAAAAGAGCACAGAACAAAACACACAACATATGAAGAATGGAGGAGGAGGAATAAGAAGGGAGAGAAGAAAAGAATCTCCAGACAGTGTATATAACAGCTCAATAAGCGAGCTAAGTTAGGCAGTAAGATACTAAAGAAGCTAACCTTGAACCTTTGGTAACCACGAATCTAAAGCCTGCAATGGCAATAAGTACATATCTCTCAATAGTCACCCTAAATGTAAATGGACTTAATGCACCAATCAAAAGACAAAGAGTAATAGAATGGATAAAAAAGCCAGACCCATCTATATGCTGCTTACAAGAAACTCACCTCAAGCCCAAAGACATGCACAGACTAAAAGTCAAGGGATGGAAAAACATATTTCAGGAAAACAACAGTGAGAAGAAAGCAGGGGTTGCAGTACTAATATCAGACAAATAGACTTCAAAACAAAGAAAGTAACAAGAGATAAAGAAGGACACTACATAATGATAAAGGGCTCAGTCCAACAAGAGGATATAACCATTCTAAATATATATGCACCCAACACAGGAGCACCAGCATTTGTGAAACAAATACTAACAGAACTAAAGAGGGAAATAGACTGCAATGCATTCATTTTAGGAGACTTCAACACACCACTCACCCCAAAGGATAAATCCACAGGGCAGAAAATAAGTAAGGACACGGAGGCACTGAACAACACACTAGAACAGATGGACCTAATAGACATCTGTAGAACTCTACATCCAAAAGCAACAGGATATACATTCTTCTCAAGTGCACATGGAACATTCTCCAGAATAGACCACATACTAGCTCACAAAAAGAGCCTCAGTAAATTCCCAAATATTGAAATTCTACCAACCAATTTTTCAGACCACAAAGGTATAAAACTAGAAATAAATTCTACAAAGAAAACAAAAAGGCTCACAAACACATGGAGGCTTAACAACATGCTTCTAAATAATCAATGGATCAACGAACAAATCCAAATAGAGATCAAGGAATATATAGAAACAAATGACAACAACAACACAAAGCCCCAACTTCTGTGGAATGCAGTGAAAGCAGTCTTAAGAGGAAAGTACATAGCGATCCAGGCACACTTGAAGAAGGAAGAACAATCCAAAATGAATCGTCTAACATCATAGTTATTGAAACTGGAAAAAGAAGAAGAAATGAGGCCGAAATTCAGCAGAAGGAGGGACATAATAAAGATCAGAGAAGAAATAAACAAAATTGAGAAGAATAAAACAATAGCAAAAATCAAGAAAACCAAGAGCTGGTTCTTTGAGAAAATAAACAAAATAGATAAGCCTCTAGCCAAACTTATTAAGAGAAAAAAGAGAATCAACACAAATCAACAGCATCAGAAATAAGAACAGAATAATCATGACAGACTCCACAGAAATACAAAGAATTATTAAAGACTACAATGAAAACCTATATGCCAACAAACTGGGAAACCGAGAAGAAATGGACAACTTCCTAGAAAAATACAACCTCCCAAGACTGACCAAGGAAGAAACACAAAAGTTAAACAAAGAAATTACGAGCAAAGAAATTCAAATGGTAATCAAAAAACTATCCAAGAACAAAACCCCGGGGCCGGACGCATTTACCTCGGAATTTTATCAGACACACAGAGAAGACATAATACCCATTCTCCTTAAAGTGTTCCAAAAAATAGAAGAAGAGGGAATACTCCCAAACTCATTCTATGAAGCCAACATCACCCTAATACCAAAACCAGGCAAAGACCCCACCAAAAAAGAAGATTACAGACCAATATCCCTGATGAATGTAGATGCAAAAATACTCAATAAAATATTAGCAAACAGAATTCGACAGTATTTCAAAAGGATCATACACCATGACCAAGTGGGATTCATCCCAGGGATGCAAGGATGGTACAACACTCGAAAATCCATCAACATCATCCACCACATCAACAAAAAGAAAGACAAAAACCATATGATCATCTCCATAGATGCTGAAAAAGCATTTGACAAAATTCAACATCCATTCATGATAAAAACTCTCAGCAAAATGGGAATAGAGGGCAAGTACCTCAACATAATAAAGGCCATATATGATAAACCCACAGCCAACATTATACTGAACAGCGAGAAGCTGAAAGCATTTCCTCTAAGATCGGGAACCAGACAGGGATGCCCCGTCTCCCCACTGTTATTTAACATAGTACTGGAGGTCCTAGCCACAGTAAAGAACAGGATTACCTCCCTCAGAGTGCTGATTACATCAAAGGACAGAGCAGGATCACACATGGCTGGTGTCGCAGATCCTGGAGTCCCAGATTCTGTGGGTACTTCCGGGTTATCATGGGAATCGGGGAGATTCTAAAGGGGGCAGATGTGCAGACGCAAATATTAGAAGAAATGTGATGCTTCTGTGAATTTATATGCTTTCCAAACATTCTCAAAACTGCTTTGAGTTGAACTGCAAATGCTTTTTGCAGCATTTTAAATATTCTCTAAGACCAGCCCTTCAAGGCTACAATGCCTCATTTTTCCAGCATCACTCACCATACAGGGACTGAATGCCATTCACATCATTTTGAGAAAGGTGCAACTGTCAGGTCTGTGAATTTGTTGTAGACTGGGTACATCAAAGCTTCAGGGTCAGAGGAGTGAAAGAGACCCAGGGAATGGCCAAATTCATGGGTAGCAATAAGGAATAAATTGGTCCCTGTTTAAAGGAACCATAAATGCTAGTTACTTATTCCTTAAATATATGTACATTGCACAGGTCAACTGTATTTGTTTTACTTCACGAGAGCAAATAGGCCTTTTTTGCCTTGTTTTTTGTTAGTTGACCAATTAACTTAATCCATCACTTAATGGAAAACTAGCATTTTTCAAGACTTGTTCTTGAAATCCATCTTTGAGACAGTGTCTAGCCATATCCACTTCCTCCCTTCTCCAGCTTCAGGAGCCTATTAACTTCATGAAAATGAGGTCCCTTTTCTTGTACTAGAGTAGAATGAACCCACTTGTTTAGCACATTAGCAAACATTTCTCCTCATTAGTCAGTGAAAAGCTAAACACATTTCAGTGTATTAACATTTGCTGGTTACAGTGTCAGTTAAATGAATCACAGTTTATTCATTTCAATTCTGAAATCCTTAATCATACTCCTGTTGTTTTACATTGGACTATTGCCTGTATATCCTTTTAGCCTCATGATTATTATTAAGTACATGTTGGGTCTGAAATAATATCAAGATTGGCAAGATTGGATTAAAACATTTCACTAAGGAGATTTTTGCTGCACAAATACTAGCTGTATTCAGATTTTTTTCCTTTAATAAGAGGAAAAAAACAAAATGCTGAAATTGGAAGTCATTTGGTAATTATATTTGACATACCAAGTAAGTAAATTTTAATTTATAATTGATATCAGTGTAGCTTGTGATCCTAGTAAAGTTCTCATTTGAGACTTTTGCTGGAAGATGTTAATTCAAACAATCCAAAGATTTTTATCCAGACCTAAAACCTAAAAGCCTCATGTGTGTATTCTCTACAGAGATTCTGTTTGCATTTTGGTTATAAATCCCAATTCAGTTTCAGAAGTAGCATTATTTGTCTCAGCCTGTTATTTGAAAACTTTGGAAGCCATTCCTCAAAATATACAGTTATGAACTGAGAAATATTCTTCTACTTAAAAATGCCTGGACAGGACTTTAAATTCACTTGAACAGGTGAAGAGATTAAAAATGGTGGCATGAGAGGAGAGACAGAGGCTTCCTCCTAAAACTGGATACAATTAGAAAATTTAATTTGCGCAACTAATCCTGAGAGAGCAACAGGAAAGAGGACGTGTCAGATTGCACACACCTGGAGAAAAGAGCAGACCTCAGCTCACGGGGTAACGTACCAGAGCTGTGGCTCCGGGGGACCCAAGTCCCTCCTCCACCCCAGCTTAGCAGCAGGAGGAAGAGAAATGGAGCAGGGAGGGAGTGGAAGGCTTGGGTGGCTGAATACCTAGCTCCGGAGATCTGCGCTGGGAGCACAAACCTACATTTCACGGTGCTTTCATGAGACTCGCATGACTACTGGGTTGGAAAGTTAATACAAGCAGAGTTTCTGGGGAGACTGGGATTCCGGCTTCTTGTGGAAAGCAGGGATCCATATCTGGCTGCTCTGGGACAAAAACTTATACCTGTGTGCCCAGCCCACTGGTTCAGGCACTGGAGACAGGCACAGCAGCCAGGAGGCAGGGAACAGCTCTTTCCTCCCCCCAGGCACCAGTACCGCTCCCCTGCGACCCCCGACATTGCTTCAGGGGCTCAGCACTACAGAATAGAGCTTCTGGAACTAGAGGGCGCCATATACAAACATGAAACGCCGAAGGAACTTTGTCTAGAGGAAAATTGTTAATACAACTCCCGAGAAAGATTTAAATGATATGGACCTCGTGACTCTTCCTGAAAGAGAGTTCAAAATAAAAATAATCAACATCCTAATGTAGGTACGGAAAGACATCCAAGAACTCAGGAATGAATTCAGGTCAGAGATCCAATAGTTAAAGAACACGATGGAGGGTATAAAAAGTAGGTTGGATATGGTGGAGGAGACAATAAATGAAATAGAAACTAGAGATGAGGAACACAAAGAAGCTGAGGCACAGACAGAAAAAAGGATCTCTAAAAATGAAAGAATATTGAGAGAACTGTGTCACCAATCCAAGTGGAACAATATTCACATTGTAGGGATACCAGAAGAAGAAGAGAGAGAAAAAGGGATAGAAAGTGTCTTTGAGGAGGTAGTTGCTGAAAACTTCCCCAATCTGGGGAAGGAGATAGTCTCTCAGGCCATGGAGATCCACAGATCCCCCTACACAAGGGACCCAAGGAAGACAACACCAAGACACATAGTAATTAAAATGGGAAAGATCAAGGATAAGGACAGACTGTTAAAAGCAGCCAGAGGCAGAAATAAGATCACATACAAAGGAAAAGCCATCAGACTAACAACAGACTTCTCAGCAGAAACCTTATAGGCCAGAATGGAGTGGCATGATGTATTTAATGCCATGAAGCAGAAGGGCCTGAAACCAAGATTACTTTATCTGGCAAAATTATCATTTAAATTTGAAGGAGGGATTAAACAATTTCTAGATAAGCAAAAGCTGAGAGAGTTTACCTCCCACAAACCATCTCTGCTGTCTATTTTGGAGAGACTGCTATAGATGGAAGTGTTCCTAGGGTTGGTTAGCTGTCACCAAATGTAGTAAAATCACACTACGGAGGGTGGAGCAGCTGATTGTGAGGCAAATGCAAAATAAAATTGACTATCCCCAAAGCCATTCAAAAGATAGAGAAAAAGTATACAATCTGATACCTAATATGTAAAGAATGAAGGAGGCAGAAAAAGGAGAAGAAATAGAAAAGAATCTTTAGATTGCATTTGTAACAGCATACTAAGGGAGTTAAGAGACTCTTAGATAGTAAGGAAACTAACCTGGAACCTTTGGTAACCATGAATCTAAAGCCTCAATTGGCAATAAGTACATACCTATCGATAATCACCCTAAATGTAAATGGAATGAGTGCACCAATCAAAAGACATAGAGTCACTGAATGGATTAAAAAACAAGACCCATCTATATGCTGCTTACAAGAGACTCACCTCAAACCCAAAGACATACACAGACTAAAAGTCAAGGGATGGAAAAAGATATTTCATGCAAACAATAGGGAGAAAAAAGCAGGTGTTGCAGTACTAGTATCAGACAAAATAGACTTCAAAACAAATAAAGTAACAAGAGATAAAGAAGGACACTACATAATGATAAAGGGCTCAGTCCAACAAGAGGATATAACCATTCTAAATATATATGCACCCAATACAGGAGCACCAGCGTATGTGAAACCAATACTAACAGAACTAAAGGAGGAGATAGAATGCAATGCACTCAATTTAGGAGACTTCAACATACCATTCACTCCAAAGGACAGATCCACCAGACAGAAAATAAGTAAGGACACGGAGGCACTGAACAACACACTAGAACAGATGGAGCTAATAGACATCTATAGAACTCTATACCCAAAAGCAACAGGATACACATTCTTCTCAAGTGCACAGGGAACATTCTCCAGAATAGACCACATACTAGGCCACAAAAAGAGCCTCAGTAAATTCCAAAAGATTGAAATCCTACCAACCAACTTTTCAGATGACAAAGGTATACAACTAGAAATAAATTGTACCAAGAAAGCAAAAAGGCTCACAAACATATGGAGGCTTAGCAACACACTTCTAAATAGTCAATGGATCAACGACCAAATTAAAATGGAGATCCAGCAATATATGGAAATAAATGACAACAACAACACAAAGCCCCAACTTCTGTGGAATGCAGCGAATGCAGTCTTAAGAGGAAAGTATATAGCAATCCAGGCATATTTAAAGAAGGAAGAACAAACCCAAATGAATAGTCTAACGTCACAGTTATCAAAATTGGAAAAAGAAGAACAAATGAGGCCTAAAGCCAGCAGAAGGAGGTACATAATAAAGATATTTGAGAAGAAATAAACAAAATTGAGAAGAATAAAACAATAGAAAAAAATCAATGAAACCAAGACCTGATTCTTTGAGAAAATAAATAAAATAGATAAGCCTCTAGCCAGACTTATTAAGAGAAAAAGAGAATCAACACACATCAACAGAATCAGAAATAAGAAAGGAAACTTCACAACGGACCCCACAGAAATACAAAGAATTATTAGAGACTGCTATGAAAACCTATATGCTAAGAAGCTGGAGTATCATAGTGAGTTGAGATTTCCTCCACTTCGGCATGCCGCGAAAGATGCTGCAGTAACTGACATCTGGAACCCCACACCTGGGCTTGTGCATCATTTCCAAAGTATCGGTGTCCAGCTTCCCTGTCACCTCCAGCCCAAGGAATGTCTGCATTTCTTGGATTTTTTTTAACAACAGGAGTACTGTCCTTTCTTCTAAAAAAACTGTTTCACATCCTCTGGAAGGTTGTAATGGTTTTCTATATTGAAATAGTTGAAATAGTTTTCTATATTTCTGAGGTATTTCTCTAACTTGCTGTTAAAATGTGTCACATTCTGTTTAACTCTTCAGTCATGGACTTGCCTTCACTTTTGTTTTATCTTTGTATGTCTGCAGCTTAGTGTACTACCAAAGCCATGAAAAGAAGTGGAAAATTGAGAATACCTAGTGACATGAAAGGAGAAAAACAAAACATTTCTTTGGGCATAATGGTGTATTTCAGGAACATCTTTTAATTTCCTCAGTTTTCCACTTTATGCCTCCCACAGAACCTGGCTTAAGAAAAGAACTGGACAAATCCTTGTGTCTAAACATACATTACCAATATAAATGTCTAAGTAGGCTAACAGTGCATTAAAGAGGTTCCAAATCAAGATACATCTCATTTTCTCCACTTGCTATTCAAGTACCTCAAGAGCCAGTGTGGCTGCTGCTAGGGCCTTTGTGATCTTAGGAAAAGATCCAGTCAGTACTTTATAGCCCTCCTACACGGTACACTTAAATCACTCTAGGTGAGTCTTACAAATGGAAAGCAGAGTTGGCTTTCCCCGCCGACCCTGCCTGTGAATGTGAGGGCTGTTTGGGGTCATTACCTGAACAAGGTCCAGGCTGTCATCCTTGTCCTATGCTCCTCTGTCCAAGGGGTGGGCTGAGCACACTGCCACACACAGCAGCAGTGCAATAGGAAGATTCCTCATTGCCACTGAATTCATTCAGCTCTGCGTTGTCTTAATGCCTTGCTCTCTGCCAACCTTCTAAGTCCACCCTCTAGAGCCCAACTTTTATAGGGTGACAATGTTCAGATCACCCGCTGCTTGACTCATGATTGCTTTCATCTGAACTGTAGACAGGACCATTTCCAAAAATTCCAAGTCCAAAGTAAGATGATACAACCGACTTTACTAATTTCTCTCAGCCTTCTCAATTTTGGAAATCAAAACAGTGATTAATCTCCAGGAAATGCTTCCTGTCTCCTGGTAAGGAGAAAACCGGCTTTTTTTTTTTCTGTACTCTGGAGAAAAAAAAAGTGACTAGGCAATTTATGTTTATATGTTTGAGAGGAGAAGTAGGCTGACCTGGTAAATAAGTCAGAATTGTGCAGAACTTTTAGATGTAGTTTTCTTTTAAGAAGAACATATTTAAAATCAAATGTAATAAGATGTGAGTGAATGAAAAGCTGTGCATACTTGGCTATAGTCTGAACTACTAGATTTTATGAAACACAGGAAATAATATCTAGAATAAAATTGTAAAAAAGTTCATTCTTTGAGTCTCTGATTTGAAATACCTCTTAGTCCTTGAGGAGGGAACGCTCAGGCGCAGGACAGAACAAAGATTGTGAAGAAGGAAGTGCATCCATTCTCTTTTGGCTGGTTTTAATTCTGTCCCCAATTCATCAATGGGTGACAGACCTGTAACAGCTGCTCCATGAAAACTAGGAGAATTGAAGTGAACTTTGCTCATTGGACTGAAATTTGCGTCCATGTTATCTTCCACATTTTTCTTACTTTCTTTCAATCTCTTTCTCTCCTCCCTCAATTCAAATGAATAGATACAGCACTTTGAAATTTTAAAAAAACCACCCTAAATTACCTTCCCATGCAGTTCATTTTTCTTCTCTCCTTTGTTGCCTTCCCTTCCCTTTCCTTCTCTGTCAGGTAAAGCACGGCTCTCATCAATTGCATATAATACATGCTTTTAGGAGAGTCCCCGGACGTTCCCAGAGTACAAAACTTTGTTAGACCTTGTAAGTCATCTTGCCACCTGCCGCCATCCCAATATCCCCCACCAACCTACCCCCCCTTACCTTACAGAAACAAAGCCAAAAAGGGAAATTCAAAAGAAGTCCAAATGCCAAGGAGCAAAATTTACACTTACTAAATATTTGTGAAGTGCACAACAGTTTTATTCACCACACTTTTTTTTCCTTTATATACACCACAGTTTGTTTTTCCTTTGTTTGCTTGTGTATCTGTTTACTAAAGAGTAGAACATCCTGTGAGAATTAAGTAAAGTGTTGAATAAAAATGCTATGCACTCACTCAGTGGAAGTTAATAAGTGTAAGTTTTGCTCCCTCCCATTTGTGTCCTGTGGGTAAAACTAACATTTCCAGAGAACCTCGCCTGGCTTTAGTGCCTTTGCATATCCTCAGGGGTGGAGAGAAGTTCATCTCTGTGTCAGTGGGTAATTACCTGGGCAACCGAGGGCGTGTCTGAACCTGAGAGGTTGAGGGGAGGGGCTGGCACCCTTGCTGGTTTGCTTCCTTCCGGAGCAGGGGAGAGACAGCGCTGGACTGCAGTTCGTAAGCAATAAAATGGGTCTTAAACTTTATTTCTCCCTTGACTGATTGAGGTTTTAGAGGTATTTTGCCCCATAATTTCCTCTCCCTGGACTTACAGTCCCTTTTGCATTTTCTCATTTTGCTTTATTTTTTTGTATCATTCTTAACAAACATTAGACAGATGTCACCCAATATGTATAAAAGATGTGAGAGGATTCCTCAGTGGTCGTAAGATCTCTGCAACCGCAGGTGTACAGATGCCTGATAACTTGGCAGGGATACATCAAATTGAAACATCCATTTCTAGACTAGATTCTGTCTAAAGACCCTTCAAAACTACTCTACATTCCTTTGGGGGGGGGGAATCTGTGTCTTCTCTTGATTGGTCTAAGGTGGAAATATTTGTCTATACTCATGTCAGCATAGCTAAGGGGTTGGAGTGCTAACAGGGATTGAACAAAAATGAATTCCTGAAAGGAACTATGGAGTCAGACAGAGGACGTACTTAGAGAGTAAAAGCAAAATTGCTGTTGCAGCTACGATTGTCAATTCCTTCTAAATTAAGGTTTTCCCTTCATAAATTTTCTCCGGTATCATAATTTATAAAACATATTTAAAGTTTAGAGGGAAGCCCAACAGATAGGTTTATTTTCCCAGCTGTTCAAATGTGATTGGCAAAATGGCTCATGTTCCTGAAAGAAATTCAAAGCAGACCTTTGTCATCTTTTAAAACAGCTTCAAAGACCTTTCTGAAAGACCTTCCTTGACCTGTAGGAAGTTTGTTACTTATTTCTTAATAGAACCTTGTGCCTGTCTCCGTTGCTGATTTTCACACTGACGTGTGGTGCAATGGTTCACTTACCTGCCTCCTCTGTATTACTGTGAGTTCTAGAGGCAGGGACTGTGTTTCATTTATTTCTCTACTCCTAATATTTAGAGTGTGTCTTGCACTTGGCAGGTACCGCAAAATTGCTTGGAGAATTAATTAATATATGAATTATGAATGAAAGTCTCAGCAAAATTCAAATAGATGAATGAAGTCAAAAAATTAACAAACCATGCAGATGTTTCTAAATCCCTAGATCTTACATCTGGGAATTTACATTTGTAGATTGACAAATACCCCAACAACTGAGTTTTTTAAAGTTTTATTTTCTTTTCTTTGAAGATTCAAACCATCATCTTAAGTCTCTCTAATAAGAGAATAATTAAAGACATATATGCTCAAAATCCTCATCCCTATGTCTGTTGGATTCCCAAACTAAGACTGTAGAATCAGGGAGTTTCCTGACAATACATGGAAGTAGTTGATTTGCATTTTGTAGATTACATTTTAAAAGGCAATGCAATGAGAAGAAGTAGGTAGAATAAAGAGTAACTGAGTGAAAGAAGGAAGGAGGAAAGGAAAAGGGAGGGAAGAGGAAGAAGAGAGCAGGGCAGGGGAAGAGAAGGGAAGAGAAGGAAGAGAAAGAGTAAACAATGCAGAGGGGAGCTGTCAACACTGGTAAAATAATAGTTTTTCCTCATAGAAATGGAAGTGATTATTTCACAGAACAATCATTTGTTATGTAGCTAAAATATATACAAGGGAAGGATAATGGTTGACCTTATAATATAATCTGACATATAAACCTGACCTTCACAGCAATTAAATTTAAATTCAATCTGACCCAAAGTTGAATTCAAAAGCCACCAGCTCATCCACGGAGCATTCTGATAATAACTTTTCATGTTTGTCTCCCAATTTATCATGCTTCTCTCTGACTAATCAGACAAGACATGACATGATCCTTGCCACAACCAGCTGATAAATCACTGTTTCAACTATATATTCATTTATCAAGTGTCTGAGTCTTAGTCTTAAATGTCTCAGAATACCCAAACTGAGAGTGCAGATTTGGACATAATATTTCAAGGAGAAAGTAAGAGAAAACGTGGTCAGACTAGCGACTGAAAAATAGGACCGAAGGAAGGAAGGATGAAATGAAGGAATGAAGGAAGGAAAGAAGGGTATGAATTTAGTAGAGGAGATGATCCTTGCTTAAGTAACTCCATAAGGAATAAAGAAGAAAGTCATGTGGGAATTATGCAAAGGGGAAGGTGTTTGCTTTAGCAAAAGCCTACAGGAAAAGCCACAGATGTGTGGACATGGAGGAAAATCCAGAGACAGAATAAACAACTATGCAGAGTCAAGAAAGAATCTGTACAGAGAATGATGAAGTTAATTTTTACTGTAGTAAAAAGTGTATGAAGGGTAGTGATGAAAATGAAAAATAAAGATGTGGAAAGATAGGTTGAAGCCTGTCTGTGGAAGGCCATTGATCTCCAGGTAAGATGTTTGGTTTATTTTACTAGTGATGGACAGCCATGTTTCCACAAAATATTTTAAATAAAATTTTATATAGTTCCACAAGGTTTTATACTTTTATTATAGAAAATTTATAATATATAAATATAGAAAGTAGAAAATAAATCATGTATAGTCATGCCCAAGGAGAAAAATGCTGTATTTTCTAATAAATTTTAATACCTGTATATTTTTTCACATCATACTTATGAGGGACATTTAGAAAATTTCATCTATTTTTTTCTTCCACAATTTCAGAATTTCACCAGCCAGAGAGAAGTACTAAAAAGGCAATATATTCCCTTGGAATCATAGGATAAATTGTAGGATAAAACATATTGCTTACAAGTTTTCTAATGAATGTTTTTCATGGTTGAAATCAGACCATCTATGCTGATTTTCATGACTGTTTGCCACAGAAACTTTCAAACATTTTATTTGGAAGGTAAACTAGACTAGAGAAGGGAATTAGGAGCTGACGATATCTGCACGTGGATAACTCAGTCCTTTTTCATTTATAAAAGCATAATAACTCAGATCACTCAACATGAGTGGTAAAAATGTTTAAATTCATCTTGCAAATTCCTTGGCAATGATGATGGCCTTTATGTGGCTGATTTTATGGAAAGAAGGATAGCATTTTGTAATATTCTTGGCATAAGTACTCCAATTGTGCAAACAGAATAACAAAGTCTTTAGCAGTACCCCAACAGACAGTATATTCCCTCTGATTATTGGGTTAAAATGTTGCTTTAGAAACTCTTTCTCAGATGAGGATTAGAGTGGCAGCAGAAGGGGAGCAGGTGTGAGAAACAGCCTGGACAAAGCATAACTCCCAACTGACAAATCCACCTGACAGCCGTCTTTCAATTAGAAAACTGACTTTGCCAAACAAACCATAAAGACAGCTCTGTTAAGCTTTTGAGAGCCTGACTTATACATCCTGAAATTGTTCGTTTTGAGTCCGTTGGCAATTGTATGTGTCTTTATGTAATTTTTTTGCAAGGGTGGTTCAGGAGTGAAATTTACTGATCCTAGCATGTCTGAGCATCTCTTCTGTTAACCTCTCTTATGGGTGATATATTGTGTGGATATCTAGGGTCACAATTTTATTTCTTTCTTCCCAAATCAACACCCATCTGGTATAGATATGGTTTCAATATTTTCTAGTTGATAGAAAAATAAATGTCCTGACCCTTGAGCAGGCATGTGAGAAGCAAAGTATCTTTCTAGTTCTTTTAGACAAGAGTTCCTCAGGTTTCTCAAGACATACATAGGCCTCTAAATCTTTTTTCCAATAAAATTTCAGTGTCCCTATAAACTGGAAAAATTCATTCTAAAATAAGCAGCCTTGCTCTCAATGTTATAACTTTGGTTTTTCTTTTCATTTTATGTGCTGTAGTGCAAGTTTGGGAAGGGCTGTTTCAGTGACTATCAGCGAGCATCTTTAAAAACATAACTGCAGTACAGATGATGGATAGATAGATAGATAGATAGATAGATAGATAGATAGATAGATAGATGATAGATAGATATAGATGATAGATGATGATAGATGATAGGTAGATGATAGATGATGATAGATGATAGATTGATAGATGATAGAGAGATGATAGATGATGATAGATGATAGATGATCAATAGATAGCTGATAGGTAGATGACAGATAGATGTTAGATGATAGATGATAGACAGATAGATGATAGATGATAGATATAGATAGATAGATAGAAAGATAGATAGAAAGATAGATAAATAGATTAGATAGATAGATAGATTGATAGATTGATAGATGATAGACACAGATATAGATTACCTGTATCTGTACTGTGGAGTGAAAATTGAAACATATTTGAACTGATTCCCTTCAATATATTCTATCCCTGGGATACTAGGATTTTGGGGGTGGGAGCACTTCATTTTTTCACATTTAACTTTTTAAAAGAATACTAGTTTAGAGCAGTTTTGGTTTCATAGCATAATTGAGGGGAAGGTACAGTAAATTCCCATATACTCACTGCCCCAACATATGCTTAGCTTCCCACATTATCAACATCCCCCACCAGAGTGATTCACTTGTCACAACTGGTGAACCTAGATTGACATATCATAGTCACCCATAGTCCATAGTTTACATTGTGTTCACTTTTGGTGGCGTACTTCCTGTGGGTTTGGACAAATGTGCAATGATGTGTGTATGTCATCATGGTATCATACAGTGTTTTCACTGCCCTGAAGATCCCTGGTGCTCTTCTTATTCACCCGTCCCTCCCCCAGCCCCTGGCAACCACTGATCTGTTCACTGTGTCCACAGTTTTGCCTTTTCCCAAATATCATAATGGTGGAGTCATACAGTATGTAGCTTTCTCCCATTGCTTCTTTCACTGAGTAATATGCATATAAGTTTCCTCTGTGCCTTTATAAGGCTTGAAAGTTCATCTCTTTTTAGTGCTAAATAATATTCCATTGACTGCATGTACCACAGTTTATTCATTTACCTGAGGCAGGATATCTTGAATGCTTCCAAGTTTTGGCCATTATGAATAAAGCTGCTATAAACATCCAGGTACAGTTTTTCATGTGGGCATAAGTTCAACTCCTTTGGGTACATACCAAGGAGCATGACTGCTGGATTATATAAGAGAATGTTTAGTTTTGTACCATTTTGCACTCTCACCAGCAACAAATGAGAGTTTCTGTTGCTTCACATACTCACCAGCATTTGTTTTGGGCCATATTGCAGATTTTGGTCATTCTGACAGGTGTGTAGGGATGCCTCATGGCATTTCCCTGACCACATGTGATATGGAACATCTTTTCTATATGCTTATTTGCCACCATGTGTAAATTCATTTGCGAAGGGTCTATTAAAGTCTTTGGCCCATTTTTTAATCGGTATTTTTCTTTACTGTTAAGTTTTAAGAGTTTTTTGTATATTTGATTTTTTTATTTATTATTTATTATTATTTTTATTTTTTGTTTATTGAACAATTTATTCTTACCACAGAGATCTATGATACAATCTTTATCATATATCAAGTTTCAGTTTCTGTGGTTGTCTGTGAGCTCTTGATTCTCTTCTGTTGATTTGATGTCTGTGTGTGTGCTCACTGCATTTTTTAAATTTTGTTATCATTAATCTACAATTACATGAAGAACATTATGTTTACTAGGCTCTCCCCTACCCCAAGTCCCCCCCACAAACCCCATTACAGTCACTGTCCATCAGCATAGTAAGATGTTGTAGAATCACTACTTGTCTTCTCTGTGTTGCAAAGCCCTCCCCTTTCCCCCAGCCCCCACATTATACATGCTAATCATAATACCCCCTTTCTTCTTCCCCTCCCTTATCCCTCCCTACCCTCCCATTCTCCCCAGTCTCTTTCCCTTTGGTAACTCTTAGTCCATTCTTGGGTTCTGTGATTCTGCTGCTGTTTTGTTCCTTCAGTTATCCTTTGTTCTTATACTCCACAGATGAGTGAAATCATTTGACATTTGCCTTTCTTTGCTTGGCTTATTTCACTGAGCATAATACCCTCTAGCTCCATCCATGTTGTTCAAATTGTAGGATTTGTTTTCTTTTTATGGCTGAATAATATTCCATGGTGTATATGTACCACATCTTCTTTATCCATTCATCTACTGATGGACACTTAGGTTGCTTCAATTTCTTGGCTATTGTAAATAGTGCTGCAATAAACATAGGGGTGCATCTGTCTTTTTCAAACTGAAGTGCTGCATTCTTAGGGTAAATTCCTAGAAGTGGAATTCCTGGGTCAAATGGTAAGTCTATTTTGAGCATTTTGAGGAACCTCCATATTGCTTTCCACAATGGTTGAATTAATGTACATTCACACCAGCAGTGTAGGAGGGTTCCCCTTTCTCCACAACCTCGCCAACATTTCTTGTTGTTTGTCTTTTGGATGGTAGCCATTCTTACTGGTGTGAGGTGATATCTCACTGTGCTTTTAATTTGTATTTCTCTGATAACTAGTGATGTGGATCATCTTTTCATGTGTCTGTTGGCCATCTGAATTTCTTCTTTTGAGAACTGTCTATTCAGCTCCTCTGCCCATTTTTTAATTGGATTATTTACTTTTTGTTTGTTGAGGTGCGTGAGCTCTTTATATATTTTGGATGTCGAGCCTTTATCGGATCTGTCATTTACGTATATATTCTCCCATACTGTAGGGTACCTTTTTGTTTTATTGATGGTGTTCTTTGCTGTGCAGAAGCTTTTCAGCTTGATATAGTCCCACTTGTTTATTTTTGCTTTTGTGTTCCTTGCCCGGAGGATATGTTCATGAAGAAGTCGCTAATGTTTATGTCCAAGAGATTTTTGCCTATGTTTTTGTCAAAGAGTTTATGGTTCCATGACTTACATTCAGGTCTTTGATCCATTTTGAATTTACTTTTGTGTGTGGGATTAAACAGTGATCCAGTTTCATTCTCTTACATATACCTGTCCAGTTTTGCCAGCACCATCTGTTGAAGAGACTGTCATTTCCCCATTGTATGTCTCCTTTATTAAATATTAATTGACCATATATGTTTGGGTTAATGTCTGGAGTAGTCTGTTCCACTGGTCTGTGGCTCTGTTCATGTGCCAGTACCAAACTGTCTTGACTACTATGGCTTTGTAGTAGAGCTTGAAGTTGGGGAGTGAGATTTCCCCCCCAATTTATTCTTCTTTCTCAGGATTGCTTTGGCTATTCGGGGTCTTTGGTGTTTCCATATGAATTTTTGAACTATTTATTCCAGTTCGTTGAAGAATGTTGTTGGTAATTTGATAGGGATTGCGTCAAATTGGTATATTGCTTTGGCCAGGATGGCCATTTTGACGATATTAATTCTTACGAGCCAGGAGCATGGGATGAGTTTCCATTTGTTACTGTCCTCTTTAATTTCTCTTAAGAGTGACTTGTAGTTTTCAGGGTATAGGTCTTTCACTTCTTTGGTTAGGTTTATTCCTAGGTATTTTATTCTTTTTGATGCAATTGTGAATGGAATTGTTTTCCTGATTTCTCTTTCCATTAGTTCATTGTTAGTGTACAGGAAAGCTACAGATTTCTGTGTGTTAATTTTGTATCCTGCAACTTTGCTGAAATCCGATATTAGTTCTAGTAGTTTTGGAGTGGAGTCTTTAGGGTTTTTTATGTACAATATCATGTCATCTGCAAATAGTGACAGTTTAACTTCTTCTTTACCAATCTGAATTCCTTGTATTTCTTTGTTTTGTCTGATTGCCGTGGCTAGGACCTCCAGTACCACGTTGAATAACAGTGGGGAGAGTGGGCACCCC
Organism: Manis javanica; assembly: GCF_040802235.1. NCBI lineage: Eukaryota > Metazoa > Chordata > Mammalia > Pholidota > Manidae > Manis > Manis javanica. The sequence continues at coordinate 113,825,206 of NC_133161.1, forward strand.
TGTCTTGTTCCCGATCTCAGAGGAAAAGGTTTCAGCCACTCGCTGTTCAGTATGATGTTAGCTGTGGGTTTATCATATATGGCCTTTTTTATGTTGAGGTACTTGCCCTCTATTCCCATTTTGTTGAGATTTTTTATCATGAATGGATGTTGAATTTTGTCAAATGCTTTTTCAGCATATATGGAGATGATCATGTGGTTTTTGTCTTTTTGTTGATATGGTGGATGATGTTGATGCATTTTCGAATGTTGTACCATCCTTGCATCCCTGGGATGAATCCCACTTGGTCATGCTGTGTGATACTCTTGATGTATTTTTGAATTCGGTTTGCTAATATTTTGTTGAGTATTTTTGCATCTACATTCATCAGGGATATCGGTCTGTAGTTTTCTTTTTTGGTGGGGTCTTTGCCTGGTTTTAGTATTAGGGTGATGTTGACTTCATAGAATGAGTTTGGGAGTATTCCATCCTCTTCTATTTTTTGGAACACTTTAAGGAGAATGGGTATTATATCTTCTCTGTATGTCTGATAAAATTCTGAGGTAAATCCATCTGGCCCAGGGGTTTTGTTCTTGGGTAGTTTTTTGATTACTGCTTCAATTTTGTTGCTGGTAATTGGTCTGTTTAGATTTTGTGTTTCTTCCTTGGTCAGTCTTGGAAGGTTGTATTTTTCTAGGAAGTTGTCCATTTCTCCTAGGTTTTCCCGCTTCTTAGCATATAGGTTTTCATAGTAGTCTTTAATAATTCTTTGTATTTCTGTTGGGTCCGTCATGATTTTTCCTTCTGATTCTGTTGATGTGTGTTGATTCTCTTTTTCTCTTAATAAGTCTGGCTAGAGGTTTATCTATTTTGTTTATTTTTTCAAAGAACCAGCCATTGGTTTCACTGAATTTTTCTATTGTTTTATTCTTCTCAATTTTATTTATTTCTTCTCTGATCTTTATTATGACCCTCCTTCTGCTGACTTTAGACCTCATTTGTTCTTCTTTTTCCAATTTTGATAACTGTGACATTAGACTATTCATTTGGGTTTGTTCTTCCTTCTGTAGGATCTGAAGAATCAAAAGTTAGCATAAGTACAGCCATCTTAAGGCCTAAATACCACCCCCTAACCCAGAAGAAGGAAAATCATTAGAATCTTGAAAAACAAGTTAGTTAGCCTGTGTCAATTGTAGTGACCTTTAGTTAGCCAACCGTAAATCAGTTAATCATACATGCCTAGCTTATCTTGCTAGAACCACCCTAGACATTCCGAAGGTGATCTCATCTAACCAGACCCCAGGATGTGGCGCCAGCAAAAGATTTATGAGCCTATAGAAAAAACCCTGTATTGTAATTATGGAAAATTTTACCCCTTTTGAAAATGCTATAAAACCTTCTGGCTTTGTGTGCTCTGGGTCCTCGTTGAGACCCGCTGCGACGGGCTGACTTGGACCCCAACTAGTTGGCTTCCGAATAAATTCCTCTTGCTTGTTGCATCAAGAAACGTCTTTGGTGAGTGATTTGGGGCGGCGCCTTCCTCAGGGGAATCCAACATTTGGGGGCTCGTCCGGGATCATGCGCTCACCCCGCTTCACTCCCGAAGTCGCTCTTGGAGGAAGAGGTAAGATTAGTGGCGCCTTGAGTTGTCTGTGTTCTGTCTTCTGTTTTTCAGTGAGACCGGTCAGAATTCTGAAAAGGGGTACCCACTGTCTGGCAGCTGTCCCGATCCTGTAAAGGGGTCAAGACTGCGGTCGGTAGACGTACTAGGAGCACCGCAGGCTGCAACCCTGGGGGACGCCTCGGGGAGGTTGGGAGGCCAGGGACGCCTGGTAGCCTCCCGTCTGTTTTTCTGGCAAGGTGAATCTGATGAGATAGGGTTGATTTTCAGGCGCCAGGAATATCAACCCTCTGATTCCTTTTGGTTTCTGTTTGAAAATCTGAGAAAAAACAAAAAGCGGCCGCTGTGTGTCTAATCTGTGTGTGTCTCTGTTTTTTGTGTCTTTCATGTGCCTAATAATTGTTATACTGACAATGGGACAGACTCAGACAACCCCCTAAGTGTGTAAATGAATATATCTTTCTACCTCCGGATGGTATTAATGAAATTGATTTAAAGACAAGCGCTTGTGAAAATTGAGTGTTCTAAAACTTCCAGAAAACCTGATAAAAAAGTGTTAAGCATTAATGCTAATTTGAGTTTGCCTAAGGCGGCCATGTCTTGGTAGTTGTCGGCTGCCTGAGTTTACCTAGAGTCATTTGAGTCATGTTATCTGCTAAATCTTTTAAGAATAGAATGCTTAGAAGCTTGGCTTTGTCTAGTGTTCAGTGGGGGTCTTGTGAGTAGGCTAGCGTAGTTGTTGCAGGTAGGTGAGCTGGATAAGTGTGGCAAGTGAACACCTTTTTAATTGTGTGTTGCAGTGTGTATGCCTACCTGCAGCCTGAGAATCTTTGTAGTAACTTAAAGCCTTAGAGTTTTGTTAAGTTGAGAAGATGTGCTCTGTGTTTGCTGGGAGATTGTGCTGTGAAGCTCATGGTTGCAGAAATTGTAGAATGTGTTCGTGAGTTTGTTGGTCTAGAAAATGTTAGTTTGACAGTTTGCAGTGTCCTGCTCCTCAGTGTTCACTAGAAGTTAAAGTTTCTAATGGTTTTAAGTTCTAATTAAAACCACTTAAAGTAATAAAGAAAACATTTCTCTATGCTAAAAGATGTATGTTTTAATAAGAAAAAGTATAAAAAATGAAAACTCTTCTGCATGCTAAAGAATGTGTTTTGTGATAAAAAAAGTAACTTTGTTCTAAAGTACAGCTATTTATTTAAAGAGAGACAAAGAGAAAAAACAGCGTGGTGCTTTTTGTTGTGGAAGATCCGCTCAGCCTGTTGCTTTGGGGGGAGGGTTAGGATGTTTAGAGATAAAGTGAGATAAACCCAGTCAAGCCGCAGGCAAGCCCAGGCATAATTCTCACTGGCTTATGTGCTTGGGACCATGGGGCAAATGAAGAATAAATTACTATATTCTTACAGATATAGTCGTGCCTAGTGAAATTAAAGCAAGTGAGTCTTGATATCAAGTGCACAGCAAAATTAAAATCTCGTTTCCAGTTAAACAGTTTTCTTTAACTGTTAGTCTGCTCTTAATGTTGAAAGATCACAGCAGTTTCTCATGCTTAAAGTCTCAGTGAGTTGCCATGAAATCGTAACGTTAAAGGGACTAAAAGCTAAAGTTTGTTAACAACTGTATAACCTTTATTTGCCTTTGAAATATTTTGTTATTAAAAATGATTGCATGGCCTGAAAAATTGAATTCCTAAGCAGAATAGTAACAAAGCTTTTTTTAGCTGATTAAATGCACTTAGTTAACAAACCAAAATTTATTAAACTGTAGAATCTGGACAAGATTATGTTTCTCCCAGAAAAACAGGTTTCACTGTGAAAGTTTAGATAGACGAACGTGTGACCACTTTTGAAAAAAGTTGTAATAGATTTTTTGAGAACCACCAGGTCTTCTTGTTTAATTTATATGCTGTATGTTTTAAAAAAAAAAACAAAAAAAAAAAAACATGGGGGACTCTCCATATTTTTTAATGCAAATAATCTTAGAGCTTTTAATAGAATTTGCATAGCAGCTTATATCTACTATTAAAGAGTAAAACATTCTTGAAGCTTTCAGGGAAGACCTGTAAACTTAAGCACTTTCTCTGCTTTTTTGTATCTGGTCTTAGACACTTATGCTGAGTTATGTTCTTATTATTTTCACTGTTTGTAAGCTATTGATTGTAAGCCAAAGGTCATCATTTCTCAGTCCCTAAATGAAGAAGTAAAATGCCTGATCTCTTTCATCTCAAATCATATTTCTGGTCATATCTGAATATCTGTGTGAAAGAAAGAGACATTTAAATTTGAGATTCTGCTTAAACTTTTAAGTTGAATTTGACTATAGCCATATTCATTCTTTGTATGTATCTCTAACAGGTCTTTTGTATGCCTGGTGATATTATACTCTGCCTTGAGTTTAGACAGTTCTTTCAGCTAAATATGAATTCTTATTGTAGCTTTTTTCCCCTCCTGAAGATGAAAGCAGAAGAATCTACCATCTGCTACCATTCTCTCAAGAATGCTTAGTAACCTAAAATTAGTTTGACTTTCTGTATGTTGTCTTTAAAAATTGACAGCAGCAGTCTCCCCTGCTGCCCCACTTTTTAAGATATCTTGTTTACTGTGCTGAGTATATAGACAATAAATGTGTAATGATAGTTCTAAAAAAATTAAATGCAAAAAGGTGCTTTTACCTCTAGTTAACTCTGATATTTTCCAGAGGGCCCCTGGAACATGTCAGAAGAATTTTTCTCACTAGAAAAAGTATTTGACTAATTTGGCTTATTTATCTGATATATATATATTTATTTACCAAGAAAGCACTGTCAAAGAGAATGATGCTAAACTTTGTTACTGAATGTTTTGTATTACAGAAATATCAGAATTTCCTTATGTCAACTGTTTTACAGTAAGCTCTCATCAGATCTTTAACCATTGTCATTTGTAAGTCTTTTGTCATTTATAGTATTATCCCTAAACTGGTAAAGAACTAGATTTCAGCAGAACAGGTATTAGTTACATAAGATTACATAAACTAAAGAAAATGATTTTGTGTCTTTTCGTTTCAAATGTTGCTGGTAAAGTGTTTTAACCTTGTTTTCTTAAACTGACAACAGTTTAGTAAATGACTATCTTTATGAGCAGAATTGAAACATCCTTCTCTCTACTTGATCCCTCCAGAGTTTTAAAACTTTCAGTGACTGTTTTTGTATTCCATGGCAGTATGTTTATTTGCACGAGTTCAATAAGAATCTGCTTTCCTTGTGAAAAGACTACTTAAGAACACTGGTTATACTACCAAGGCTTTGACTGGAATGTCGTACCTGAGAGACATGTGTATAGACTCAGATGTGAACAACTTTAAGGAACTAAGATTGACTTTATAAAGCTAACAAAGCCCCTTAGAAGAACTGGCCTGGTACCTTGCTTACAGAGTTCCCAGCAGCCTTACCAGGTGAGTAAAGAAGGTCACTTCCTGGCAGGTGCAGAGACCTCGAGAAGAGAAGAATTCATCCAAATCTACAGGTACTGCAGGCAAAGCCTGATGGCAAGTCTAGCTTGGCTGTCTAGCCTCAAGAGGCTTTTAAAAGTTCAATCTGAAATTCCTTACAAAAAGTTCCAGCAAAGCATATTTAAAAGAGCCTGTGTAATCAATTGCTCTTCTTGCTGCGCCTGTGCAAATAATCAAGCCAGCTGTTAATTATTTTCTTAACCTGGTTACTTCTAGTAAAAATGAGAGTGATTTTAGAGAGAAGTATCGTTTCAATAATGCAGCCTCCTTCCAGAATAAAAAAATCCAACTCCAGATGTTGCTACATAACCTAATAACACAATTTGTTTTATCTTGCCTAGAAGCCACAAAACTGCAAATAGTAATAAAAATGAAACCCAGAATAGAAGCGCCAGCCTTCTGAAGCCCTCTCAACTGACCAGTGATGGAGACCTAGCTGCACCCTTTACTGCGCCCCCTTCTCAGCACGAAGCAGCCAGAGCGGTCATCGCCCCTTTTCCCTAGCAGCAGCTAGAGTCTCTATCTGTAGAAGAAAGAATGAGACCATACCCATAGCCTTCCCTGGTAAAAACAGGTATTTAATCCCTCCTCCCAAGGGATGGTGGGCTTGTAACACTGGAGTGACCCCATGTGTCTCTACTTCTGCCTTCAACTCCTCCCGTGATTTCTGTATCATAGTCCAGTTAGTACCCAGACTAATGTATCATGATGACTTATCATTCGTGGCAGAATTAAAACCTAAACTAAGGTATAAAAGAGAGCCAGTCTCACTCACTCTAGCTGTATTACTAAGAGTAAGAGTCGCAGCCGGAGTAGGACCAGGGGCAGCTGCAATTATACAAGGAAACCAACATTACTAAGGACTAAGAATAGCTATCGATGAAGATTTGAGAACTATAGAACAGTCTATTTCTAAACTTGAAAAGTCCCTAACCTCTCTCTCTGAAGTAGTGCTGCAAAATAGACGAGGGTTAGAATTACTATTTCTAAAAAAAAGTAGATTGTGTGCAGCTCTAAAAGAAGAATGCTGCTTTTATGCAGATCATTCCGGGATAGTAAGAGATTCAATGTCAAAACTTAGAGAAAGGCTAGATCAGAGGAAGACAGAGCAAGAAGCAGGCCAAGGACTGTTTGAATCTTGGTTCACTAGGTCCCCGTGGTTTACAACCCTGATATCCACTCTGGCTAGGCCCCTACTCATCCTTGTGTTGCTCCTAACTTTGAGACCCTGCATATTAAACCAGTTGATAACTTTTGTTAGAGAAAGAGTGAGTGCTGTTCATGTACTAATGTTGAAGCAACAATACCACTCACTCACCTCACAAGAAGATACAAACATTCCATGATTGGAATGCCCCAAAAAGAGAAGTGGGGAAATGTAGGATCTGAAGAATCAAAAGTTAGCATAAGTACAGCCATCTTAAGGCCTAAATACCACCCCCTAACCCAGAAGAAGGAAAATCATTAGAATCTTGAAAAACAAGTTAGTTAGCCTGTGTCAATTGTAGTGACCTTTAGTTAGCCAACCGTAAATCAGTTAATCATACATGCCTAGCTTATCTTGCTAGAACCACCCTAGACATTCCGAAGGTGATCTCATCTAACCAGACCCCAGGATGTGGCGCCAGCAAAAGATTTATGAGCCTATAGAAAAAACCCTGTATTGTAATTATGGAAAATTTTACCCCTTTTGAAAATGCTATAAAACCTTCTGGCTTTGTGTGCTCTGGGTCCTCGTTGAGACCCGCTGTGACGGGCTGACTTGGACCCCAACTAGTTGGCTTCCGAATAAATTCCTCTTGCTTGTTGCATCAAGAAACGTCTTTGGTGAGTGATTTGGGGCGGCGCCTTCCTCAGGGGAATCCAACACTTCTTTAGACATGCCTGGATTGCTATATACTTTCCTCTTAAGACTGCTTTCACTGCATCCCACAGAAGTTAGGGCTTTGTGTTGTTGTTTTCATTTATTTCCATATATTGCTGGATCTCCATTTTAATTTGGTCATTGATCCATTGACTATTTAGAAGCGTGTTGTTAAGCCTCCATGTGTTTGTGAGCCTTTTTGCTTTCTTGGTACAATTTATTTCTAGTTGTATACCTTTGTCATCTGAAAAGTTGGTTGGTAGGATTTCAATCTTTTGGAATTTACTGAGGCTCTTTTGTGGCCTAGTATGTGGTCTATTCTGGAGAATGTTCCATGTGCACTTGAGAAGAATGTGTATCCTGTTGCTTTTGGGTGTAGAGTTCTATAGATGTCTATTAGGTCCATCTGTTCTAGTGTGGTGTTCAGTACCTCTGTGTCCTTACTTATTTTCTGTCTGGTGGATCTGTCCTTTGGAGTGAATGGTGTGTTGAAGTCTCCTAAAATGAATGCATTGCAGTCTATTTCCTCCTTTAGATCTGTTAGTATTTGTTTCACATATGCTGGTGCTCCTGTGTTGGGTGCATATATATTTAGAATGGTTATATCCTCTTGTTGGACTGAGCTCTTTGTCATTATGTAGTGTCCTTCTTTATCTCTTGTTACTTTATTTGTTTTGAAGTCTATTTTGTCTGATACTAGTACTGCAACACCTGCTTTTTTCTCCCTATTGTTTGCATGAAATAAATATCTTTTTCCATCCCTTGACTTTTAGTCTGTGCATGTCTTTGGGTTTGAGGTGAGTCTCTTGTAAGCAGCATATAGATGGGTCTTGTTTTTTTATCCATTCAGTGACTCTATGTCTTTTGATTGGTGCACTCATTCCATTTACATTTAGGGTGATTATCGATAGGTATGTACTTATTGCCAATTGAGGCTTTAGATTCATGGTTACCAAAGGTTCCAGGTTACTTTCCTTACTATCTAAGAGTCTAACTTAACTCACTTAGTATGCTGTTACAAACACAATCTAAAGGTTGTTTTCTATTTCTCCTCCTTTTTCTGCCTCCTTCATTCTTTATATATTAGGTATCACATTCTGTATTTTTTGTCTATCCCTTAACTGACTTTGGGGATGGTGAATTTAATTTTGCATTTGCCTCGCAATCAGCTGCTCCACCCTCCGTACCATGGTTTTACTACCTCTGGTGATAGCTATCAAACCCTAGGAACACTTCCATCTATAGCAGTCCCTCCAAAATAGACTGCAGAGATGGTTTGTGGGAGGTAAACTCTCTCAGCTTTTGCTTATCTGGAAATTGTTTAATCCCTCCTTCAAATTTAAATGATAATCTTGCCCGATAAAGTAGTCTTGGTTTCAGGCCCTTCTGCTTCATGGCATTAAATACATCATGCCACTCCATTCTGGCCTGTAAGGTTTCTGCTGAGAAGTCTGATGTTAGCCTGATGGGCTTTCCTTTGTATGTGATCTTATTTCTGCCTCTGGCTGCTTTTAACAGTCTGTCCTTATCCTTGATCTTTCCCATTTTAATTACTATGTGTCTTGGTGTTGTGTTCCTTTAACGTTTCATGTTTGTATATGGTGCCCTCTAGTGTCCAGGAGCTCTATTCTGGAGCTGCTCAGCCCCTGAAGCAATGTTGGGGGTCGCAGGGGAGCGGTACTGGTGCCTGGGGCGAGGAAAGAGCTATTCCCCTCCTCCCGGCTGCTGTGCCTGTCTCCACTGCCTGAGCCAGTGGGCCGGGCACACAGGTATAAGTTTTTGTCCCAGAGCAGCCAGATATGGATCCCTGCTTTCCACAAGCAGCCGGAATCCCAGTCTCCCCAGGAACTCTGCCTGTATTAACTTTCCAACCCGGTAGTCATGCAAGTCTCATGAAAGCACCATGAAATGTAGGTTTGTGCTCCCAGGCTAGATCTCAGGAGCTAGGTATTCAGCAGTCCCAGGCCTTCCACTCCCTCCCTGCTCTGTTTCTCTTCCTCCTGCTGGTGAGCTGGGGTGGTGGAGGGGCTTGGGTCCTGCGGAGCCACAGCCCTGGTACACCCCGTTCACTGAGGTCTGCTCTTTTCTCCAGGTGTGTGCAGTCTGACGCTGTCCTCTTTCTTGTTGCTCTCTCAGGATTAGTTGCACCAATTAAATTTTCTAATTGTATTGAGTTTTAGGAGGAAGCCTCTGTCTCTCCTCTCACACTGCCATCTTTTCTTGTTTGTATATTTTAGATAACAGTCCTTTATCAGATGTGTCTTTTGCCAATATTTTCTCCCAGTTTGTGATGTAGGATCTGAAGAATCAAAAGTTAGCATAAGTACAGCCACCTTAAGGCCTAAATACCACCCCCTAACCCAAAAGAAGGAAAATCATTAGAATCTTGAAAAACAAGTTAGTTAGCCTGTGTCAATTGTAGTGACCTTTAGTTAGCCAACCGTAAATCAGTTAATCATACATGCCTAGCTTATCTTGCTAGAACCACCCTAGACATTCCGAAGGTGATCTCATCTAACCAGACCCCAGGATGTGGCGCCAGCAAAAGATTTATGAGCCTATAGAAAAAACCCTGTATTGTAATTATAGAAAATTTTACCCCTTTTGAAAATGCTATAAAACCTTCTGGCTTTGTGTGCTCTGGGTCCTCGTTGAGACCCGCTGCGACGGGCTGACGTGGACCCCAGCTAGTTGGCTTCTGAATAAATTCCTCTTGCTTGTTGCATCAAGAAACGTCTTTGGTGAGTGATTTGGGGCGGCGCCTTCCTCAGGGGAATCCAACAGTGATTTGTCTTTTTGTTCTGTTTGACATTGTCTCTCACAAAGCAGAAGTGTTTAATTTTAATGAAATCTAGCATATCAATTCTTTCTTTCATGAATGGTGCCTTTGAATGTATCTAAAAAAACATTCCATATCCAAGGTCATGTAGGTTTGGGTGAAGTCCCCTTCTTCTGCAGCTGGGTCACAAGAGATACAGTAGAGCAGAAGTGGATTACTGCTTAAGCAATAAACAGGTTTCTCCAACTTTATTTTTCTCTTTGAATGATTTCGGTTTCAAAGGTGTTTTGCCCCGGGATTTTCACCCCCCAAAGTTACATATGGTGAAAGTCGGCAGGATCTCTGAACCTGAAAACTGTCTATGTGGGTGTGACCCTTGGATGAGCTGCCTCTAGAGATGGTGGGGAGATGCCAGGAACCCTATCTGTGGATGGTGGGGAGGCCTCAGTGGCTGCAGTGGTAGAGGGTTCAGCTTCACCCAGGATGTCCCTAACTGTGGGGTTTCCAATTGGGAGCCCCTAGTGGGGAACTGGTATAGGGTAAAGCACATCCTAGAGGGGTGGGGCCTTCCCCAGAAATGGGAAAGGATGGAGACGCTGGAAGCTATGGACTTAGTACTCTGTCTGGCAGAAGACTGCTTAGAGGCCGTGAGTGGCTGTGTAACAGCCAGAATTTTGGGAGGCTTTTTCCTTGAGATAGTGGAAAATGTTATCGAGGAGAGTTATCAAGGAGAGAGAGAGGCTTCGGCAGAAGAGAGACACACTTCAGCATCACTTGGAGGAGTTAGGAGATATCTATGGGATGCCCTTAAGAAAGAGAGACAGTTGTTGAGAGGACAGATCATGCTTCTAGAAGATCTTAGCAGCAGCGAGGGAGGAGAGACATCAGGAGAATCCATGTTACAGGAGGCCATGGGGTAGGGGGAGGAAGGAGACATGCCTTTAGCCTTGGAGATGGTGGAGGAGACGATGGGAGATGATGAGGGGGTGGGACCAAGGGCCAGCGTGTTGAGGAGGCCACCGCCTGAGGCCCCAGCCTCTCCAGTATTAAGGCCTACCTGGTTATAATTAAGAAAGTAAAAATGCAACAACTGTGGGCTCCTGAGGGGGAGAACCCGCCCGTTTTCTAGATTGTGGAGCACTCTATGCTCCACCCCTGTAGCCAGGATGAGCTGGGGACATAGGCATCCAGCTTTGGCAGAAGCCTTCAGAACCTCTGCCCGCATGGCTTCTGCATCTCTGTGATACGGGGGTTGAAAACATTCTTATATCGGGTTTTGAAATGAGTAGACTGGCTTCACTGACGATCACCCTTCCCTCCAGCAGTGGTTGTAAAGTGCCCATCACACCACAGGGAATTGGGCACATCTGGATTGGCTGACAGCAGCCATCAGGGCAGTGTGGCCTACCCAGGGTGATTTACCATACTTACCCATTAACTGGAAAACATACTCAGGGCTCTGGCAGGTGTTCCGGGAGCTGAGCATGAAAAATGTCATCTAAAATATGGACCCCCAGGGCCCTGATGAGGAGCTGTTCACCATAGAAATGAGAAGAAATGAGAACTCTAGTGCTCCATACAGCAACCCCATCTCCCTTAGGGACCCTAGTGACTATTCTTGCCCCCCATATAGGGCAACCCAAAAGAGAGGCTACTCATACTTTAGCAGATCTGGGGGACATTGAAACAAGAAGAGCCCAGAAGGACGTATGGGCTGTGACTGAAAGGAGAGGGGCAAAGGGCTCTATGAAGGTCTTGAGGACACAGATGTGGGTTTGATAAAGACTGGGGAAGTGAAAGAGAAACTTGATGGGCAGCCCAATAGGATCTCATTAGAACTGTGGAACCAATTAAAGCCAGAGCAGCAGCAGTTCAAGCATTTGAGGTCCAGGACACAAAAGCAGTTGGCAAAGTCCCATGTCCAGCCGGTATCCCTGCAAGACTTCCTGGGGGAAACTACTCAGGCTCCACCTGTGACATCACCCTCACAGGATGACAATTGGGCATCACAGTTCAACTGGAGGGGGGTTAAGGTCCCCACCTTAGGGGATGTGGTGTGGATCAGAGGCCACATGTAGTTAGGATTTCATGGGTCCCCTGTGAGTATACAACGTGTCCTGTCACTGGTGGACACAGGAGCTGAGTGTTTTCTGATTTATGGCAACCCTGGGAATTTTTCCAGGACCCCTACTGGTAGATGGCTATGGGGGTAAGGCAATTAGAGTGAGGAAAGCCCAAATTCTGTTTGGGATTGGGCAATTACCCACAAATGAGTATACTGTGTACATTTCTCCCATCCCTGAATATATTTTGGAGGTAGATATCCTGCAGGGCCTGTGGTTACAGATCACTGCAGGTGAGTTCAGACTGAGGGTATGTGTGGCAAAAGCAGTTCCGAGGGCACATGCTAAGCACCTGCCTGTAGTTCTGCTAGTACTTCCACGAGTGACAAATACTAAGCATTATAAATTGCCTGGGGGCGCAAAAGGTAATTGGAGAATTGCTACAGGACTGGAGAAGGTGGACATCATAAAGCCCACTCTTATTCCTTTTAATTCCCCAGTGTGGACAGTGAAAAAGCCAGATGACTCCAGGTGATTAACCATGAATTACAGGGAATTGAAAAAGTCACACCCCTTTTGCATGCTGCTGTCCCCACTGTACCAGCCCTTATAGAAACTCATTCATGAACTAGGGATGGATCATTATGTTGTGGACCTTGCTAATGCTTTCTTCTCTATTGACCTAGCACAGGAAAGTCAGAAACAGTTTGCCTTCAAACAGGAAACCTGGCAGTGGACATGTACTTTCCATCCACAGGGGTACCTCCACAGTCCCACCATTTGTCACAGACTTGTAGCCCAGGACTTGGCAACATGGAAGAAACAGCAAATGGTGCAGCTGTATCACTACATTGCTCATGTCTGATTCTCTTGCAGATTTACAAGGGGCAGTTCCTAGAGTTCTGCAACATCTATAGGAGAAAAGATGGGCTGAGCATAGCAGCAAGGTTCAGGGACCTGGTTTGTCTGTAAAATTCTTGGGGTCTGTCTGTTTGGGTAAAAATAAAGATATCCCCGAAGCAATGATAGAAAAGGTCCAGGCTTTCCCTACCCCTATCACTGTGGCAGTCTTACAAGAGTTTTTCGGTCTTTTGGACTATTGGAGAGTGTTTATCCCACACTTGGCACAAATTCTGAAGCCCTTATATCGGTTGATATGAAAGGGCATCAGGTGGGACTGGGATAGACATGTGCAGCTGCTTTTACTACTGCTAAGCGAGCAGTCAAGTTCTTACAGGCTTTTACTGTAATGCACTCATCAAGGCTCTATGAGCTAGATGATCATGTAACTGAAGATGGTTATGGATAGGGTCTCTGGCAGTGGCTTGAATGGACACACCAAACTACTGGATTCTGGCCGCAACTATGGAAAGGGGCAGAGGTCTGGTACACCTTAATAGAGAAGCAACTGGCTGCTGTGTACCACACCTTGCTGGCTATGGAACCTATCACCAGAACAGCTCTGACCCAGGTAATAACAACCTATCCCATTGTGGGGTGGATGTGAGACTGGACCCAAAGGTCACGAAGTGGCGTGGCACAGACACCTACACTGGCCAAATGGGGTGCATATTTACAATAGCATAATGCCCTCTATACTAGACACTTAAATGGAGAACTGCAACATTTATTGGGGTCAGTGACCTATACCAGTGGAAAGCAAGAAGAACGTGCTTTTGAACCATTGGAAGCCAACAGTCCTTATCAGGAGGGAAAAGCCTGTATACCTAAAGATGCTCCATGAATAGACAGGTGCAGTCGTGGGCAGTGCCCAAAGTGGAGGGCTGTGGCTTTCCATCCTAAGACTGAGACAATATGGATGGAGAATGGAGAGGGGAAGATCAGCCAATGGGCTGAGTTATGGGCAGTATGGCTCGAGGTCACCCAGGAGCCCTCCCCTATAGATGTCTGCACTGACAGCTTCGCCATCTATTGTGTTTGACCCTGTGGCTACCGATATGCTACCATGCCAACTGGAAGGTTGGTCACTGGCCCTTTTAGGGGAAAGAGTTGTTACAAGACAGATGGACCTCTGGTCATACTAAGACTGTTAATGTATATCATGTGATTGACCACTTACCTTTGGAATCCACAGGGAATGATGTAGCAGACACATTGGCCCAGGTATCTTGGCTAGAAGGAAAGCCTGCCTCTGATGTGGCCCAATGGTTACATCAGTGTTTTTTGCACATGGGGCAAAAGACAATGTGGGCTGTAGCCTGTTGGTGGGGCTTGCTGTTGACCTTTGAAGAAGTCAGCACATCCCGGAAGGAGTGCCTTGTGTGCTCTAAAAGGGACTTACACGAAGTACCAAAGCAACATGGGACAATAGTAAAGGGGCTGATACCCCTTGTCAGGTGGCAGATAGATTATATTGGGCCTCTGCCCATATCAGATGGATATCAGTGTGCCATGACTTCTGTGGACACAGCTACTGGCCTTTTGGTTGCTTTTCCTGTACATTGTGCAGATCAGTAAACCACCAGTAGGGGCCTAGAGTGTGTCTTTGCAGCAGTAAACCACCAGTAGGGGTCTAGAGTGTGTCTTTGCAGCCTATGGCCACCACAGGTGATTGTGAACCGTCAAGGCATGCAGTTTACTATACATGTGTTACAGGAATGGGTGCAGCAATTAGGTATAAAGTGGAAGTTTTATGTACCATATAACCCTCCTGTGGCAGGCATGATAGAGAGACACAATGGTTTGTTGAAATCTGGCATGAATTTGGACACAAATAGTATATGGGGCTGGTCATTTCACTTATGGACAGTGCTATGGGATTTGAATGAGTAGCCCCCAAAAGCAGTCTCAAGCCCTGGATATTCTAACACACATTGCTTCCTCTACTGTACAACTGTATGTTCAAACCAAAGAGGAGTTATTCAAGCCAGGATATGGCCAGTAGAGCAACATCCTGCTGCCAGCCCCAACTGCATTAATCCCTGGAAATGATGTTGATTGGACATGGCCCTGGACATTTCAACACAAGGACCAGTGATGGCTGACCCTTCTGGCAGCTTCAGGAGAAGGCTTGGAGCTGGCCTCCTGTGTATTCCTGGAGTAACAGCAGAGTAGTCCCCAGAGATCATGATAGTGTACCCAAAATGCCCAAGATGTCATCCCATAGCCCTATATTTTGGCCCATCTGTAACTCTCACAGGGAGCACCATGAAAGTCTGGTATACTAGAGCAGGACGAGATCCCATTCCTGCTGCAGTTCATCATAGAACCTCTCTTTTGCATTCATCCTACCTGATGGACAAGATTTGCCTATGCTTGTGTCATTAAAATATGAATCTTAAATTGGCTTAAAGATGTCAGCATTAGAGGTGGGATAGAAACCTACTCCCCAAACCACATATATTATGAAAATATATCACATATAATTAATCCTGAAAGAGCAACAGGAAAGAATGCTGTGACAGAGTGCCTACATCTAGGGAACAGAGTAGACCTCAACAAAAAGGGTAAAGTACCAAATTTATTATCTGGCAGGACCCAAGCCCTTTCTCCACCCAAGTTCACTGCTGGGAGGAAGAGAAATGGAGTGGGAAGGGATTCAATGCCTAGGGCTGCTGAACAACCAGCCCTGGAGATCTGCTCTGGGAGCATGAACCTGTATTACATGATGCTCTTGAGATTAGTGGGGTTGGAAAGCTAAGACAGGCAGAATACTGAGACTGAGATTCCAACTGCTTGTGGAGAACAGGCACCCACAACCAGCTGATCTTGGGCAAAAGAAAGCCAGGCACTCTTAGAGACTACCCAATATTGAGAGGGATGCTAAAAGGGGAAGAATTGGACAGAGCTTGCTGCTCAGAAGAAAGGACAGTTGGACAAAATTGTCCAGGTGCACTCTGCCCATCAGGTTGGGGACTTTCAGGAGCTTCAGATGCTCCATCCTACTGGCTGGCAATGCATCTCTGAGGCCCCCCATCACAACAGGCAGCCTGCTGCTCCTGCTTCTTGGCTGGTACTATCTCACAAACCTGTTGCACACACCATTGTGCCAGGCCAGCCAGAGGGTAGAGCATAGCATAGAGTCTCCTCTCTCCATGCTCAGCCCACTGGCCATGGTAGTGGAGGCCTGCACTGAAACCAGGAAGCAGAAACAAGCTCTTTGCTCCTGGCAGGCACCAGTGCTGCTCGCCTGTGACCCCACCATCACTCTGGAGGCTGAGAAGCTCCAGAGAATAGAGCTTCTGGGCTCTAGAGGGTGCCACCTACAAATATGAAACATGGAACCTGGTTAAAACCAAAATCTGAAAAACACCAGAAAGAGGGCTAAGTGAAACTGAACTCACCAATCTTCTGCGAAGAGATTTCAAAATAAAAGTGATAAACATGCTCATGGAGCTACAGAAAAATATTCAAAACGTCAGGAAAGAAATCAAGAAAGAGATAGAAACTTTGAAAAATATAGAATCTGAAATGAAACATAAAATGGAGGGATTTAGAAGCAGATTAGATTAGGTAGAAGAGATGGTAAATGGAATAGAAATAAGAGAACAGGAATACAAAGAAGCTGAGGCACAGAGAGAAAAAAGGGTCTCTGGTCCTGTGTTTGAAAGAACTGTGTGATTAATATAAAGGGAACAATATTCACATTATAGGGCTACCAGAAGAAGAAGAGAAAAAGGGAGAGAAAGTGTCTTTGAGAAAATAATTGCTGAAAACTTCCCCAATCTGGTAAGGAGAAAGTCTCTCAGGCCATGGAGGTGCACAGATCTCCCAACACAAGGGACCCAACACCAAGATATAATAATTAAAAGGGCAAAGATAAAGGATAAGGAAACAGTATGAAATACAGCCAGAGAGAAAAAAAGATCACATACACAGGAAAGCCCATCAGGCTGTCATCAGACTTCTCAGCAGAAACCTTACAGGCCAGAATGGAGTGGCATGATATATTTAATGCAATGAAGCAGAAGTGCATTGAACCAAGAATATTCTACTCTTTCTCTTTGAGAAAATTAAAAAATAGAAAAACCCCTAGCCAGAGTTATCAAGAAAAAAGTGTCTACACACATAAACAGAATGAGAAATGAGAAAGGAAAAAATACTACCAACCCCACAGAAATACAAAAAATTATTAGAGGATACAATGAAAAATAATATGCTAACAAATTGGATAACCTAGAAGAAATGGATGACTTTCTAGAGAAAAAGAACTTTCCAAGGCTGACCCAGGAAAAAACAGAAAATCTGAACAGACCAATTACCAGCAATGAAATTGAATTGGTAATAAAAAAATTACCTAAGAACAAAATTCCTGGGACAGATGGCTTCACCACTGAATTTTACCAAACATTTAGTGAAGACCTAATACCCATCCTCCTTAAAGTTCTTGAAAAAGTATAAGAGGAAGGAATGCTTCCAAGCTCATTCTAAGAGGTCAGCGGCACTCTAATACTAAAACCAGGCAAAGACACCACAAGAAAAAGAAAATTACAGACCAATTTCCCTGATGAATATACATGCAAAAATACTCAACAAAATAGTAGCAAACTGAATTCAAAAATACATAGAAAGATCATCCATCAGGATCAAGTAGGATTAATTCCAGGGATGCAAGGATGATACAATATTCAAAAATCCAACAACATCATACACCACATCTGAAGGGTCCCCACCAGTAAGATGGCAAACTTCCGGCTTCTCTTCGGGGTCCTCAGTTCCCACCTGAAGCCCAATCACCTCTCGCCCCCCTCCCAATCCCAGCACCTAGCCAGCAGCCACCAGCCCCGTAGAAGTGACACCTCAATCAATTCATGCCCCTTCCTATATAACCCAGCACCTTTCCCTAATAAAGCGGAACTCTCCGGTGAATTGCTGCTCCTTTCCTTTCAACATCAACAAAAATAAGGACAAAAATCACATGATCATCTCCATAGATGCTGAAAAAGTATTTGGCAAAATTCAACATTCATTCATGATAAACACTCTCAACAAAATGGGTATAGAGGGCAAGTACCTCAACATAATTAAGGCCATATATGACAAGACCACAGCCAACATCCTACTTAGCAATGAAAAGCTAAAAGCTTTTCCTTTAAGATCAGGAAGAAGAGAAGGATGCCCATCTCCCCACTTTTATTCAACATAGTACTGGATGTCCTAGCCATAAAGAAATAAGAGGCATCCAGATTGTTTATGAAGAAGTTAAACTGGCACTGTTTTCAGATGACATGATATTATACATGAAACACCCTAAAGAATCCACCCCAAAACCACTGGAACTAATAACTGAATTCAGCAAAGTTGCAGGATACAAAATCAACACAGAAATCTGTTGCATTCCTATATACTAACAATGAACTAGCAGAAAGAGAAATCATGAAAACAGCTTCATTCACAATTGCATCAGAAAGAATAAAATACCTAGGAATAAACCTAACCAAGGAGGTGAAAGAACTATACCCTGAAAATTACAAGACACTCATGAGAGAAATTAAAGAAGTCACCAATAAATGGAAATACATCATGTGCTCATGGATAGGAAGAATTAATTTTGTCAAATTGGCCATCCTGCCTATAGCAATCTACAGATTCAATGCAATTCATATCAAAATGCCAATGGCATTTGTCAACAAACTAGAACAAATAATTCTAAAACTCATATGGAACTACAAAAGACCCTGAATAGCCAAAGCAATTTTGGGAAGGAAGGAGAAAGCTAGGGGGATTATCCCAACTTCAAGGTCTACTACAACTCACAGTAATCAAGACAATTTGGTAGTGACAGAAGAATATACCCATAGATCAATGTAACACAATTGAGAGCCTTGATATAAACCCAATCATATATGGTCAATTAATATATGATGAAGGAGCCATGGATATACAATGGGGAAATGAAAGCCTCTTCAACAACTGGTGTTGGCAACTCTGGACAGCTACATCTAAGAGAATGAAAGTGGACTACTGTATAACTTCATACAAAAAAGTAAACTCAAAATGGATCAAAGACCTGAATATAAGTCATGAAACCATAAAACATTTATAAGAAAACATAGGCAAAAATCTCTTGAATATAAACATAGGCAACTTTTTCCTGAACACATTCTCTCTGGCAAGGGAAACAAAAACAAACATGAACAAATGGGACTACATCAAACTATAAAGCTTCTGTACAGCAAAAGACATAATCAAGAGAACAAAAAGGCATCCTACATTCTGGTAGAATATATTCAAAAGTGACATATATGACAAGGGGTTAACATCCAAAATATAGAAAGAACTCACATGCCTCAACACCCAAAAAGCAAATACCCTGATTAGGAAATGGGTGGAGGATATGAACAGACATTTCTCCAAAGAAGAAATGCAGATGGCCAACAGCCACATGAAAAGATGCTCTGCATCACTAATTATCAGGGAAATGCAAATAAAAACCACAATGAGATATCACCTCACAACAGATAGGATGGCCAACATTCAAAGACAAACAACAACAAATGTAGGCGAGGATGTGGAGAATGGGGAACCCTCTTACACTGCTGGTGGGAGTGTAAATTACTTCAACCATTGTGGAAAGCAGTATGGACGTTCCTCAAAAAACTCAAAACAGAAATACCACTTGACCCAGGAATTCCACTCCTAGGAATTTACCTTAAGAATGCAGCAGCCCAGTTTGAAAAAGACAAATGCACCCCTATGTTTATTGCAGCACTATTTACAATAGCCAAGATATGGAAGCAACCTAAGTGTCCATCAGTAGATGAATGGATAGAGAAGATGTGGTACATATACACAATAGAATACTGTTTAGCCATAAGAAGAAAACAAATCTTACCATTTGCAACATGAATGGAGCTAGAGGATATTATGCTCAGTGAAATAAGCCAGGTGGAGAAAGACCAGTACTAAATGATTTCCTTTATTTGTGGAACATAACAAAGAAGCAAAACTGAAGGAACAAAACAGCAGCAGACTTACAGACTCCAAGAAGGCACTAGTGGTTATCAAAGGGTAGGGATTGGAGAGGGTGGGTGAGGAGGGAAGGAGAAGGGGATTAATGGGCACTGTGATTGGCACACATGGTTTGTTTGTGGGAGGGGGCACAAGGAGGAGAGCGTAGCACAGGGGAGACAAGTAGTGACTCTGGCATCTTACTATGCTTATGGGCAGTGACAGCATGGGGTGTGTGGGTACTTGATAATATGGGTGAGTGTAGTAACCACAAGTTTTTCATGTGAAACCTTCATAAGAGTGTATATCAATGATACCTTAATAAAAAAAAAAGGAAAGGAAAGAGATGCTGTTAACTCCAAGGCGAGGAAATCCCGGTGCATAATACCTCTAAAACCAAAATAGTCAAAGGGAGAAATGAAGTTCAAAACCTGTTTATTGCTTACAAACTGCAGTCCAGGACTGTCTCTTTCCTGCTCAGGCTGAAGCAAGCAAGACCTCCCTCTAACCTCTCAGGTTCAGGTATGCCCCCTTGGTCGGCCAGGTAATTACCCACTGATATGGAGAACTACTGCTTTCCACAGCTGAGGAATGCCTGTTGATATGCAGATGCACTAAAGCCAGGCAAGATATTCTAGAATAGTACATTATCCAGAGGCCACCCCTCCAGAAATTGCACCTTATAATCTACTCATTCTCCCTATTCTGCAATGGTCCCTGGGGAAGGAAAGTGAAGCCTTCTGACCAGACTAATGACATACAATAGCAACAGCAATAAAATCATGATAATCCTCAAGCCAGAGGACTCAGCCCAGTTCAAAGTCCTATGCAGATTAATCTGTAAGCTTGCCCATTCCATAGGCTGGCAGTAGCTGAAGAGCTGGAGGGTTCAGAGCAATTATCATGTGGCAGCTGCAGCCAGGGGTTACAGCCAGACCACAGGGACCGTAGAAGAAAATAACCTTAAGGGAGATAAGATACATGTTTTAATAACACCATCATAGGCAAATCTTGTCCATCAGGTAGGATACATGCAAGGGAGTGGTCCTGTGATAGAACAGTTGCAGGAATGGAATCTCATCCTGCTCTAGTATACCAGACCTTCACCCCCCTCCCTGCTACAGTTACAGATGGGTCAATATATAGCATTACAGGAAGAACTTACACTGGCCATGACATAAAACAAAACTTCCCTGTAAGATGCTCTTATATCCTGGATGTTTTGGGTTCACTACTGTAATCTTTGGGGGCCACTCTGCTGTTACTCCAGGAATACATGGAAGGCCAGCTTCCAAGGCCTTTTTCCAAAGGTGCCAGAAGGGCCAGCCAGCACTGGTCCATGTGTCAAAATGTCCAGGGCCACATCCATTCAACAGTATCTCCACGGTTTAATGCAGTTGGGGCTGACAGCAGGATGTTTCTCTGTTGGTCATATCCTGGCTTCAATAACTCCTCTTTGGTTTGCACATACAGTTGTATAGGAGAGGCAGCAACATGTGTTAGCATGTCCACAGGGCTCAAGGCTCCTTTTTGGGACTTCTCATTCAAACACCATAGCACTGTCCATAGGTGAATTGACCAGACCTATAGACTATTGGTGTCTGACTTCAGGCCAGATTGTTGTACCTCTCTATCATGTCCCAGTAGGGTTATATTGTAGTGAAATTTCTACTTTATTCCTCATGGCTGCATGCATCTTTGTAACACATGTCCAGTAAAGTGGGTGCCTTGATCACTCTCAATCACCTGCAACCAGCCATATGCTGCAAAGAGACACTCTAGGCCCCTATTGGTGGTTTGCTGATCTGCACAATGTGCAGGAAAAGCAACAAATAGTCCAGTAGCTGTGTCCACATAAGTCATGGCGTATCGACATCCTTCTGATATGGGCAGAGGCCCAATATAGTCTATCTGCCATATGACAAGCAGTATCGGCCCCTTTACTATTGTTCCATGTTGCTCTGGGACTCAGTGTAATCCCTCTTAGAGTGCACAAAGCACTCCTTCCGGGCTCTGCTGACTTCTTCAAAGGTCAATAGCAATCCCCTCTGATGGGCTACAGCCCATATTGTCTTTTGCCCCACGTGCAACAAACGCTGATGTAACCATTGGGCCACATCAGAGGCAGGCTTTTCTTCTAGCCATGACACCTGGGCCACTGTGTCTGCTTGATCATTCCCTGGGGATGCCAAAGGCAAATGGCCTGTCACATGATATAGGGTAACAGTCTTAGTCTGACCAGAGGCCTGTATGTCTTGCAACAACTCTTATCCCAAAAGGGGCCAGTGACCAACCATCCAGTTGGCATGGTACCATGTCGGTAGCCACAGGTCAAGCACAATAGATGGCCCAGCTGTCAGTGCAGACAACTATGGGGGTGGGCTCCTGGGTGACCTCGAGACATACTGCCTGCAATTTATCCCATTGGCTGATCTTCCCCTCTCCATCCTCCATCCATATTGTCTAAGTCTTAGGATGGAAAGCCACAGCCCTCCATTTCGGGCACTGCCCATGACTTGACCTCTCTGTATACCAAGCATTTCAGGAATAGGGGCTTTTCCCTCTTGATTAGGACTCTTGACTTAAAAAGCAAGTTCTTCCTTCTTTCCACTGGTATAGGTCACTGGTCCCCATAAGTGTTGGAGTTCTCCACTTAAGGGGCTTTAGAGAGGATGCTGCACTGCTGTAAAGATATGCCCCATTTAGTCAGTGTAGGTGTCTGTGCCATGCCACTCCATGACCTTTTGGTCCAGTCCCACACACACCCCACAGTGGGTTAGTTGGTTATTACCTTGGTTGTAACTGTCTGGTGATGGGCTCCATAGACAGCAAGGCATGGTACACAGCAGCCATTTGCTTCTCTGTCAAGGTTTACTGGAGTTCTGCCCCTTTCCATTGTTGGGACCAGAATCCAGTATGTTGGTGTGTCTGTTCAAGCTGCTACCAAAGACCCCATCCATAACCATCTCCAGTTACATGAACATCTAGCTCACAGGGCCTTGATGAGTCCATTACACTCAAGGTCTGTATGGCCTTGACTGCTGGCTTAGCAGCAGTAAAAGCAGCTGCACATATTTCATCCCAGTTCCACCTGATGCCCTTTCATACTAGCCTGCATAAGGGCTTCAGTATTTGTGCCAAGTATGGGATAAGCACTCTCCAGTAGCCCAAAAGACCCAATAACTCTTGTAAGACTGCCACAGTGGTAGGGGTAGAGAAAGCCTAGACCTTGTCTATGACTGCTTCTGGAATAACTTTAGTTTTACCAGACCAGCAAACCCCAAGCATTTTACAGACAAACCAGGTCCCTGAACCTTGGGGCTGTTCACAGCCTATCCTTTCTCCTGTACATGTTGCAGCATTTAAGTAACTGCCCCTTTTAAATCTAAAAGAGAATCAAATGTGAGCATAATATCATCAATGTAATGATACAACTGCACTGTTTGTTGTTTCTTTCATGTGGCCAAGTATTGGGCTACAAGTCCATGACAGATGGTGGGACTGTGGAGGTATCCCTGTTGAAGGACTGTGAATGTCCACTGCTGGTCATCCCATGTGAAGGCAAACTGTTCATGACTTTCCTGTGCTATGTCAATAAACAAGAAAGCATTAGGAATATCTAATACATAATGATATTTTCCCACTTCATGGCTAAGGGTGTCCAGAATGTGTGCTATAGAGGGAACAGCAGCATGCAAAGGGGGTGTGACTTTATTCAATTCCCTGTAGTCCATGGTGATACACCAGGAGCTGTCTGACTTTTTCTCTGGCCACACTGGGGAATTAAAAGGTCTATGAGTGGGCTTTATGATGCCCACCCTCTCCAACTCCTGTAGAGTTTCTCCAATTTACTTGCACCCCCAGGCAATTTATACTGCTTAGTATTTGTCACCTGCTGAGGTACAGGTAGAGCCACAGTTGGGTGCATGTCTGAACTCACCTGCAGTGGTCTGTAACCACAGGCCCTGCTGGATATCTACCCCCAAAATATATTCACCGGTGGGAGAAATGTACACAGTATACTCCTCTGAGGCTAAACATCCTATTCCTAATGAGATTTGGGCTTTCCTCACTCTAATCGCCTTACCCCAGTAGCCATCTGTCACAGCAGGGGGTCCCGGGAAAATGCTCAGGGTTGCGGTAAATCAGAGAACACTCAGCTCCTGTGTTCACCAGTGACAGGAACATTGCACACTTACAGGGTACCAATGAATTGCTAATTTCACATGTGGCCTCTAGTCCCCACCATGTCCCCAAGGTGGGGATTTTGAGCCCTCCTTTCAGTCAAACCACAATGCTCAGTCATCCTCCTGTATGGGTGAGGGCTCAGGCGAATCCTCAGTACTGTCTCCCATGAAGTTTTGCAGGGATACAGGACAGGCATGAGGCCTTGACTCTGATTTCCATGTCCTGGTCCTCAGCAGCTGAAACTGCTCCTCTGGCTTTAACTGGTGGCACCTTTCTAAGAAGATTCTAATGGGCTGCCCATTGAGTTTTTTCAAGTGGGTCCTCAAGACCTTCACGGGGCCTTTTGAACCTCTCCTTTCAGTAATAGCCTGTACTTCCTGCCAGGCTCTTTTTGTTTCAGCCATCCCCAGATCTGCTAAAGTATGAGTAGCCTCAATTATGGGTTGCCCTATGAGGGTGCAAGAGTAGTCACTCGGGACCCAAAGAGAGATGTGGGAGCTGTATGCAGCACCAGGTTTCTCATTCCTATAGTGAATACCTTTTCTTCAGGGCCCTGGGGGTCCATATCACAGATGATATTTTTCATACCCAATTCCCGCAGTACCTATTGGAGCTCTGAATATGTTTTCCGACTATTGGGTAAATATGGTAAATCATGCTGATTAGGCCAAACTACCCTGATGTCAGCTGTCAGCCATACCAGGAGTGTATGACTCCCTGAGCATGACAGGCATTTTGCAGCCACTGCTGGAGGGAAGGGCGGGTCATCAGGGAAGCCAGTCTGCTCATCTCAGTACCCGACATAACAATGTTTTCCACCCCAGTATCCCAGAGACATAAAAGTCATGTAGGCAGACATTCTGACGGCCTCTGCCTATACTGGACACTTATGTCCACCAGCTCATCCTGGGTATAGAAATGGAGCATGGAGTGCTCTACAATCTGGCAGGGGATGGCTCCACCCCTGAGGAGCCCGTTGGTGTTTTGTTTTTAATTTTTTAATTACAGTCTGGTGGGCCTTTAAACAGCAGAGGATGGTACCTACGGCTGTGGCCTCAGTTGTTGATTGGCCCATGGCCCGCCTCTTCCTCTTCTACCCCCAGGTCCTCCTCCATCTCTGGGGCTGAAGGTACCACTCTTTCCTCCCCCTGCCCCATGGCTTCCTGCAACGCAGCTTTTCCTGCCACCTCCCTGCTTGTGGCTGCTAAGGAATCTTATGGGAGCATGACCTGCCTTTTCAGTAACTGTCTCTCTTCCTTAATGGCATCCCATAGATATAGCCCAGCTCCTCCAAGCAATGCTGAAGTGTGTCTGTCTCCCACCTAAGTACCTCTCCCTCCTCGCTAACCATCCCTCCTTTATGACATTTTCCACTATCTCGATGAAAATGCCAGCTGCTACACATCTCCCAATGTCTCCAAGCAGTCTTCCATCTCACAGAGGACTAATCCTGCAGCTTCTGGGGTTTGCACCCTTCCCCAGTTCTGGGGAAGGCCCCACCCCTCTAGGAGGTACTTCACCCCAGACCAATTCCCCACTAGAGGCTCCCAAGTTGGAAGCCCCATAGCTGGAGGGATAATAACAGGTGAAGCTGCACGCTTTGCTGCTGCACCCAATGGGGCCTCCCATCATTCACAGGGGGGATTTCAGGCATCTCCCCCACCATCTCCTGTGGCAGCCCTCCCATATGTCACCCCCATTTTGACAGATTTTGGGTTCAGAGATCCTGCCGACTACCGTCAGATGTAGCTCTGGGGAGAGGAAATCCTGGGACAATATACATCTAAAACCAAAATCAGTCAAAGGGAGAAATAAAGTCTAAAACCTATTTACTGCTTACAAACTGCAGTCTGGGGCCATATCTTTACTGCTTGTGCAGAAGGAAGCAATATCTTTCCCTAAACTCTCAGTCTTTCTCTCTCCCCTGCTGTGGCAGAAGCGAGTGAATACCCACCCCTCCAACCTCTCAAGTTCAGATAAGCCCTAGGTCACCGAGGTAATTACCCATTTATATGGAGAAGAACTACTTTTATCCACCCCTGAGGAATGCCTGTTGATATGCAGATGCACTAAAGCCAGGTGAGATGTTCTGGAAATATTGCAATTTCACCCACAGATGCAAATTTTAAAAAATTAATATCTTTGTGTTTTAAAAATAAAAAATATATACATATCTTATTGCCCTTAAGGTTATTTTCTTCCACAGTCCCTCTGTCCTTTACACACCTCTGGCTGCAGCTGCCATATGATGATTGCTTTGAACTCCCTACCTGTTCAGCCGACTACCTGTGGAATGGGCAAGCTATGGAATTAATCTCCATAGGATTTTTTATTTTGCTATTATTAATGTATGATTACATGAGCAATATTATGCTTACTAGACTCCCACTATTATCAAGTCACCACATACCCCATTACGGTCACTGTCCATCAGCATAGTAAGATGCTGTAGAATCACTACTTGTCTTCTCTGTGTTATACTGCCTTCCCCGTATGCCCCCATGCTATGCTAATCATAATACCCCCTTTTCCCCTTATCCCTCCCTTCCCACCAATCCTCCCCAGTCCCTTTCCCTTTGGTAACTGTTAGTGCATTCTTGGGTTCTGTGAGTCTGCTGCTGTTTTGTTCCTTCAGCTTTTTCTTTGTTCTTATACTCCACAGATGAGTGAAATCATTTGATACTTGTCTTTCTCCTCCTGGCTTATTTCACTGAGCATAATACCCTCTAGCTCTATCCATGTTGTTGCAAATAGTAGGATTTGTTTTCTTCTTATGGCTGAATAATATTCCATTGTGTATATGGACCACATCTTCTTTATCCATTCATCTACTGATGGACATTTAGGTTGCTTCCATTTCTTGGCTATTGTAAATAGTGCTGTGATAAACATAGGGGCATATATGTATTTTTCAAGCTGGGCTTCTGCATTGTTAGGGTGAATTCTTAGGAGTGAAATTTCTGGGTCAAATGGCATTCCTATTTTTAGTTTTTTGAGGAACTTCCATACTGCTTTCCACAATGGTTGAACTAGTTTACATTCCCACCTGCAGTGTAAGAAGGTTCCCCTTTCTGCACAACCTCGCCAACATTTGTTGTTGTTTGTCTTTTGGATGTTGGCCATCCTTACTAGTGTGAGGTGATATCTCATTGTGGTTTTAATTTGCATTTCTCTGATGATTAGCAATGTGGAGCATCTTTTCATGTGCCTGTTGGCCATCTGCATTTCTTCTTTGGAGAAGTGTCTGTTCAGCTCCTCGCCCATTTTTTAATTGGATTATTTGCTTTTTATTTGTTGAGGTGTGTGAGCTCTTTATATAATTTGGATGTCAACTCCTTATCAGATATGTCATTTATGAATATATTCTCCAATAACATAGGAGTTCATTTTGCTCAACTGATGGTGTCTTTTGCTGTACAGAAGCTTTTCAGTTTGATGTAGTCCTACTTGTTCATTTTTGCTTTTGTTTCCCTTGCCTGGGGAGATACGTTCATGAAGAAATTGCTCTTATTTATGTCCAAGAGATTTTTGCCTATGTTTTTTTCTAAGAGTTTTATGGTTTCATGACTTACATTCAGGTCTTTGATACATTTTGAGTTTACATTTGTGTATGGGGTTCGACAAATATCCAGTTTCATTCTCTTACATGTAGGTGTCCAGTTTTGCCAACACCAGTTGTTAAAGAGGCTGTCATTTCCCCATTGTATGTCTATGGCTCCTTTATCATATATTAATTGCCATATATGGTTGGGTTTATATCTGGGCTCTCTAGTCTATTCCATTGGTCTATGGGTCTGTTCTTGTTCCAGTACCAAATTGTCTTGATTACTCTGGCTTTGTAGTGGAGCTTGAAGTAAGGGAGTGTAATTTCCCCCACTTTATTCTTCCTTCTCAAGATTGCTTTGGCTATTCAGGGTCTTTTGTGGTTCCATATGAATTTTAGAATTATTTGCTCTAGTTCATTGAAGAATGCTGTTGGTATTTTGATAGGGATTGCATTGAATCTGTAGATTGCTTTATGCAGATGGCCATTTTGACAATATTAATTCTTCCTGTCCATGTTCACAGGATGTGTTTCCTTTTATTGGTATCTTCTTTAGTTTCTCTCATTAGTGTCTTGTAGTTTTCAGAGTATAGGTCTTTCACTTCCTTGGTTAGGTTTATTCCTAGGTATTTTATTCTTTTTTGATGCAATTGTGAATGAAATTGTTTTCCTAATTTCTCTTTCTCCTATTTCTTTGTTAGTGCATAGGAATGCAACAGACTTCTGTGTATTAATTTTTTATCCCCCAACTTTGCTGAATTCAGATATTAGATCTAGTAGTTTTGAAGTAAATTCTTTAGAATTTTTTATGTACAATATCACGTCATCTGCAAACAGGGGCAGTTTGACTTCTTCCTTACCAATGTGGATGCATTTTATTTCTTTGTGTTGTCTGATTGCTGTGGCTGGGACTTCCAGAACTATGTTGAATAAAAGTGGGGAGAGTGGACATCCTTGTCTTGTTCCCGATACTAAAGGATAAGCTTTTAGCTTCTTGCTATTAAGTATGTTGGCTGTGGGTTTGTCAGGTACTTGCCCTCTATACCCATTTTGTTGAGAATTCTTATCATGAATGGATGTTGAATTTTGTCAAATCCTTTTTCAGCATCTATGGAGATGATCATATAATTTTTGTTCTTCTTTTTGTTGATGTGTTGGATGATGTTGATGGATTTTTGAAAATTGTACCATTCTTGCATTTAATCATTATATATCTTGGTGTTGTCCTCCTTGGGTCCCTTGTCTTTGGAGATCTGTGCTCCTCCATGGTCTGTGAGACTATCTCCTTACCTCCTCAAAGACACTTTCTATCCCTTTTCTCTTTTTTCTTCTTCTGGTACCCCTATTATGCGAATATTGTTGCTTAGATTGGTCACACAGTTTTCTCAGTATTCTTTCATTCTTAGAGATTCTTTTTTCTCTCTGTGCCTCAGCTTCTATGTATTCCTCTTCTCTAATTTCCATTTCTTTTACCGTCTCTTCTACTTCACCTAATTTGCTTTTAAATCTCTCCATTGTATGTTTCATTTCAGATATGGTATTTCTTAATGATTGAATCTCCATCTTAAATTCATTCCTGAGTTCTTGAATATTTTTCTGTACTTCCATGAACATGTTTATGATTTTTCCAAATTCTCTTTCAGGAAGACTTGTGAGTTCCATTTCATTTGGCCCTTTTTCTGTGGTTTGTGAGATTTTGGTCTGAACCATGTTCTTTTGACATTTCATATTTCTGTGTGGTGCCCTCTATTGCCCAGAAGCTCCAGTCTCTGGAGCTGCTCAGCCCCTAGAGTGAGGTTGGGGGTTGTAGGGGAGTGGAGCTGATGCCTGGGTGGAGGATAGAGTTGTTTCCTGCTTCCCACCTGCCCTGCCTGTCTCCTGTACCAGAGCTAGTGGGCTGAGTGCACAGGTGGAAACCTCTGTGCTTGGAGTCTCTAGCTGTTATAGGTGGGGCCTCCCTCTGGCTGGCCTGACACCAGAGCAGTGACTGCCAGTTTGTGAGCATGTGCCAGCAGGCCAGGAGGAAGGCATCGCAGGCTGTGTGTCACAGTGGGGGGCCTTGGAGCTGAGTAGCCAGCCAGTGGAATGGAGTGTCTGAAGCTCCTCAAAGTTTCCAACCAGCTGGGCCCAGCACACCCAGACAGCCTTGTCTCCCTGTCCCTTCTCCTGTGCACAAAGCTCTGTGCAAACCCTGCCTCTTCAGCAGCCCTCTTGCTGCTAAGGAGCCTCTCAGACTGCCTGCCTTTCCCTTGTCCAAGAGCGGCCGGATGTGGATCCCATCCTCCACAAATGGCTGGAATCTGTCTTTCAAGCACCCCTGTCCCAGCTCCCCATCCTCCAGAGCACCACACAATGTAGGTTTCTTCTCGCAAAGCAGATCTCCAGGGCCAGGTGTTCAGTAGTCTCAGGCTTCCACCCCCTCCCTGGCTCTGTTTCTCTTCCTCCTGCTGGTGAGTTGGGGTTGGAGAAGGGCTCAGGTCCCGCTGAATCAAGGCTTTCATATGTTACCCTCTTTTGTGAGGTCTGCTCTTTTTGTGAGGTCTGTGTGCAGTCTGGTGCAGCCTTCTTTCCTGTTGCTGCTTTAGGGTTAGTTGTATTAACTATATTTTCACATTGTCTGTGGTTTTGAGAGGAGTTCTCTGTCTCACCTCTCACACCACCATCTTGAATCTCCATCTCCATAGGACTTTAAACCTAGCTGAATCCTACACCTCAAGGATTATCATGATTTTATTGCTGTTGCCACTGTATGTTATTAGTTTGATTACAGTGCTCCAGTTTTCTTGCCCAGGGGCCATTCAGAAGATGGGGAACATGTAAATTGTGACAGGAGATTTCTGGAGGGGTGGGCTGTGGGTAAAATTTCTATATTTCCAGACTCCCTTGCCTGACCTTACTGAATCTCCATATCAATAAGTGTTTCTAAGGGGTAGAGAGAAGTAGACCATCTCCATATCAATAGGTATTTACAAGGGCGAGTGAGGGCATATCTGGACCAGAGAGGTTGGGTGGGGTGCTCTATTTCTGTTCATGAGAGACATGGGAGAGCAGAAGTGGATGACTGCTTGTAAGCAATAAAGGGGTTCCTCACACTTTATTTCTTCCTTTGACTGATTTCAGTTTCAAAGGTATTTTGCACCAGGATTTTCCTTCTGAGTTACATAGTTTAAAAAGAGTAGCAGCAGATCTCTTAACAATTTATCTGATTCTATTATTTAGTGATGCTTTTAAGAGACTTTGCATCATCATTTATAATTTTTAATGCAAACTTCCATGGTAAATTGGAAAATATGTACACCAACTATTAAGAACCTCTTATCTATCAAGGGCTATGATTCAGAGAAGGGTTGAAACTCTGAAGGGGGAAATACTTTCCCAGCCCACGGCAAAATATCTCTGAAACTGAAATCTGTCAAAGGGAGAAATAAAGCGGAAGAAACCCATTTACCATCTACCTGTGGCAAAATACCTTTGAAACTGACATCAATCAAAGGGAGAAATAAAATGGGAGAAACCCATTTACTGCCTAAAAACAGTCATCAAATTCTGCTTGCCCATGTCTTTGGTGACCCGGCTGCAAAAAGGGACTCACCCAACCTCTCCGGTCCAGATAGGCCCTCATCACCCTTGTAATGACCTATTGATATGGAGATGGATTACTTCACCCCTTGGAAACACCTATTAGTATGGAGATACACTAAGGCCAGGTGAGAGATTCAAGAAATATTGCCATTTTGTCCACAGGGGAAAGAAATCAACTCATGTCAGATAAAGATATAAAGCCGTATTTCTTGTTTAATGAGGGAAAATACAAAAAAAAAATCACTTTCTAATAAAATAAATATGAATAAAATGTTGTTTATATATTACATAAAATGCTATCTTCAGGATCATGCTTTATGTAGAAATATATAAGTATCTACTTCTTTTGTTCGATAACTATCTAACGAACATGTATATTTATATTTCCTCTACTATATTAAGTAGAGATGTGTTGATATCAGAAAAAGTCTAACCACTTTGGAAAAATGAGATTTTATCATTAAAAAAATTATCTGAGCTGTGCCTGAGGGCATGAATAATTTCAAGGTATGAAAAAAATTAAAATCATTTTGCAAAATGATCATTTCATCATATTTTTTAATGCCTTCTGATACATGTACTGAGAAATCACAGAATCATTTCATCGTTTCCCTGACCAAAGTGCATAATATTTATCTAGTAGCAGGGAAATGATTAGGCAAACCAGACTGAGCAACGATCTAAAAACAATTGGCCTGTACTCTTCAAAAATGACAGTGTAATGTAAAACAAGGAAAGACAGGAGAATTATTCCAGATTAAAAAAATACATGACACTTCAACTAAGAGTGGAATTGTCCATAAACAGTCTATAAAGGAGTAAAGGTCTGGGTTCAGTTTACTGCCTTAAAACAATAGAAAACTTGAAAAAATACATGAATCAACTGATTTCAGACACTAAACAATAGGAGTCATAAGATCGTGAGAGAAGGAAAACAAATAAGTTGAGCCTGATGAATACACTGACTATTTGCCTAGAGGCATCTTGAACATGTAGCAGAAAAGGACATGAAAAGTATATTGTAGTCATCTTAAGTGTTGAGATGAATACGAATACAGAATTCAGAGAGTTTAAAGCAGCTGGAAGTTTCAGAGTGGAGTTACACAGGAACCCTCGCACAGTTACAATTCCACAGGCAAAGAGCTCCATAAATCTGCAAATGGTTTCTATGAAATTTGCTGAATATGAAGACATGAATACATCAGATGAAACTCCATGAAGTTCAAAAAATAGAATGACCGACGAGGAAATTGTGAGCTAAATGATACCCAGAGCTCATTCAGGAATGGAAATCATTTGATTTTCCATCAAAAAGTCTTTGTTGTTTATTTTCAGGCATTCAATAAAGACCCCAGGAGAATCCTGTGCATGCTCTAGGACCACACTAACAAAACTTTAAAAATTCCTAGAACACATCAGGTTAAATTGCCAATAACTTTATTGATTATCACAAAAGTTCAAAACTCTTTAAGTTAAAACAACACAATCCATGCACTAGTAACAAAATTTACTAGTCCAACATCTAATAAAAATATCACATATTAGACATATTAAAATATTGGGAACAAATGACCAATCAGGAGAAAAATCAGCTACTAGAAATAGACCCAGAAATAATAAAGACAATGAGATGATTAGACAAACCTATTAAAATAGCAATTATAAACCTTTTCAATAATCTAAAGGAAAACATGAAGATGAGAAGTCTAAAAATATATGTAACTGGACTCCATGAATGATACAAAAGACAGGAAAGAAAAAGCATTTGAAGAAATAATAAAAAACTTCCAAATTTGGTGAAAACTATATACTCACAGATCTAATAAGCTCAGCAAACTTCAAGAAGGATAAACACAAATCAAATCACAGGTAGACACATTTCCAAAAACCACCAAGAAAGAAAATCTTAAAAATAGAGGAAAAGAAGACACATTACATACAAAAACAAAGAGAACAATCACAACAGACATTGTATAAAAAAGCTTTGAAATTTACAGTGCATTGATATTATATTTATTCAGAGAGCACACTAACATTGTTACATTTTAGCAACTTACACTGAGAAATCACAGGGCTCAATATTAAGTCTTAACAGAAAGCTACAGCAATCAAGACAAAGTAAAGTGACAAAGGGATATTGACAATATCTTCTACAATGCATGTAGGAAGAAACTTTTTGATAACAATAAAGAACTGGAGAGGAGAAATGAAAGTAGTGTTTAATGTTGATACATTATGTGTAAAGTGGTATCTTATTTGACCGCACACTATAACATAAAGATGTATATTGTAAATCTAATAGTAACCAATAAAAATCAAAACAAAGGGTTTAATTCACATTGGGTATAGGATAAAATCATAAAAATACTCCAATAAAATGCAGAACAGAAGACATAGGAATAAAAAATAGCAGTACAAATATAAACCAAATAAAATAATGGTAGATTTCAACTCAATCTAATTTTTTAATTAAAGTATGATTGATACACAATCTTATGTTGGTTTCAAATATACAGCACAGTGGTTCAGCAGTTACCCTTATTAAATCCTCATTCCCTCTAGTGTGGTTACTATCTATCAACGTAGTAAGATGTTACAGAATCATAGACTATATTCTCCATGCTATACTACCATCCCCACGACAAACTTATATTGTGATTGTGAATTATTGTACCCTTTATCCCCTTTAACCTTTATCCCTTGCCCACCCCAACTCCTCCCCCTTGATAACCACTCGTCAGTTGTTGGTGTCTATGAGTGTACTGCTATTTTGTCCTTTCTGTTTTGCTTTGATTTTATATTCCACAAATAAATGAAATCACATGGTATTTGTCTTTCTGTAACTTATTTCACTGAGTATAATACCCTCTATGTCCATCTATGTTGTTGCATATGGGACAATTTCTTTTCTTTTTATGGCTGAATAATATTCCATTGTGCATATATACCACATTTTATTTATCCATTCATCTATTGATAGACCAATTCAGTTGCTTCCATATCTTGGCTATTGTAAATAGTGCAGTGATAAACACAGTGATACATGTCTTTTTGAATCAGGCATTTTGTTTTCTTCAGGTAAATTTCTATGAGTGGAATTACTGAGTCAAATCATACTTCTGTTTTCAGTTTTTTGAGGAACCTCCGTATTGCTTTCCACAATGGTTGCACCTATTTACATTCCCACCAACAGTGTAAGAGAGATACAATTACTCTGCTTCCTCACCAACATTTTTTATTTCTTCTCTTTTGGATAGTGGCCATCTTACCTGGTGTGAAAGCATGTCCCATTGTGGTTTTAATCTGCATTTTCCAGATGATTAGTGATGTGTAGGATCTTTTCATGTGCCTGTTGGCCACCTTTATTTCTTCTTTAGAAAAATGTTTAGGTCCTCTGTCCATTTTTTTAAGTTGGGTTATTTGTTTTTTTAAAGTTGAATCATATGAGTTCTTTATATATTTTGGATGTTAACCCCTTATTGGATAAACCATTTACCAATATATTCTCCCATACTGTAGTTTGCCTTTTTGTTCAGCTGATGGTGTCCTTTGCTGTACAGAAGCTTTTAAGTTTGTTCATTTTTCATTTTGTTTCCCTTGCCTGAAATGTATCCAGGAAAAAATTCCTTGTGCTACTATTCAAGTGATTTTTGCCTATATTTTCTTCTAAGAGTTTTATGGTTTCATGACTTATATTCAGGTCTTTGACCCATTTTGAATTTACTTTTGTGTATGGAGTTAGACAATAACACAGTTTCGTTCTCTTACATGTAGCTGTCCAGTTTTGGCAATACCAGTTGTTGAAGAGGTTGTCTTTTCCCCACTGTATATTCCTGGCTCATTTATCATATATTCATTGACCATACTATGTGGGTTTGTATCTGGACTCTTTATTCTATTTCTTTGATCTATGGGTCTGTTCCTGTGCCAGTACCAAATTGTTTTGATTACTGTAGCTTTGTAATAGAGCTTGAAGTCAGGGGCTGTAATCTTCCCAGCTTTGTTCTTCCTTCTCAGAATTGCTGGGGCTGTTTGGGGTCTTTTATGGTTCCTTATGAATTTTAGAACTATTGTTCTAGTTCATTGAAGTATGCTGTTGTTATTTTGATAGGGATTGCATTGAATATGTAACTTGCTTTGGGCAGAATGACCATTTCGACAATATGAATTCTTCTTTTCTATGAGCATGGGATAGATTTCCATTTATCTGTGTTTTCTTTAACTTCCCTCATGAGCGTCTTATAATTTTTAGAGTATAGATTTTTCACCTCCTTGGTTAGGTTTATGCCTAAGTCTTTTATTCTTTTCAATGCAATTGTAAATGGAGTTATTTCCTGATTTCTCTCTCTGCTAGTTTGTTGTTAGCATATAGGAATGTAACATATTTTTGGGTATTAATTTTGTATGTTGCAACTTTGCTGAATTCAGTTATTAGATCCAATATTTTTTGGTGGAGTCTATAGGGTTTTCTCTGTATAATATCATATCATCAGCAAATATCAATTCAATCTGATTTTAAATGTAAATGGCTGCATATTTCAATTAAAAGGCAGAGATTATCGGATTGAATAAAAAACAAAACCCAGCTTACATTTAAAAATAAAAGTAAAATGTTTGAAAAGGATATGCTATGCAAATTTTAACCATAAGAACAGGTAAGATGGCTATGTTAGAATTCTGTGTAGACTTCAGAATAAGGCATGTTACCAGAGATAAAGAGATATTTTATAATAAAAAGGTCCAATTTATGAAAAAATAACACTAAACTACAGATTTTATAATATCTAAAGAAAAACTAATAAATTGAAAGAAAAACAGACAAATTCATGATTATAGTTGAAAAATTCTATAATCCTTTTTAATAATTGATATAAAAAATATACAGACAACCAGCAGGGACACAGAAGACTTGAACAACACAGTCAACCAACTTAACCTAAGAGACAATTATATAGAATGCTATAACTAAAAATTATACATTGCAGTCTTTTGAAGTCCAAATGGAGCATTTACCAGGATAGAACATACACTGGATGATTAAGCAAGACACATTAAATTTAAAAAGACTTAAATCAGACAGATTATATTCTTGACTACCTTAAAACAAATTATTACATAAAAGCAAAATAACTGCATAACACCACATATTTGGAAATTAAACAATATCCAGCTAAATAAACCGTAGGTCACAAAAGAAATCACAAGTGAAATCAGAAAATATTTCACACTGAATGAAAATCAAAACACAATATATCAAAAATTCCTAAGATGCAGCTAAAATTTTGCTGTGTGAAAATGCATGTCCTCAAATGTTTATATTAGAAATAAGGGTCAAAAATCCATGATCTAAAAACTGGAGACCTACAGGCAAGAGAATTAAACTGGATTATTGTTTAACTCCATACACAAAAGTAAACTTGAAATGGATCAAAGACCTGAATGTAAGTAATGAAACCATAAAACTCTTAGAAGACAACATAGACAAAAATCTCCTGAATATAAACATGAGTAACTTCTTCCTGAACGCATATCCTCAAGCAAGGGAAACAAAAGCAAAATTGTACACATGGGACTACATCAAACTCAAATCTTCTGTACAGCAAAGGACATCATCAACAGAACAAAAAGGCATCCTACAGTACAGGAGAATATATTTGTAAATGACATATCTGACAAGGGGTTAACATCCAAAAATATATAAAGAACTCACATGCCTCAACACTCAAAAACCAAATAACCCTATTAAAAAATGGGTGGAGGATATGAACAGACATTTCTCCAAAGAAGAAATTTAGATGGTCAGCAGAGACATGAAAAGATGTTCCACATCACACTAATCATCAGTGAAATGCAAATTAAAACCACAATGAGATGTCACCTCACACCAGTAAGGATGGCCAGCATTGAAAAGACTAAGAACAAAAATGCTGGTGAGGATGTGGAGAAAGGGGAACCCTCCTACACGCTGGTGGGAATGTAAGCTAGTTCAACCATTGTGGAAAGCAATATGGAGGTTCCTAAAAAAACAAAAAATAGAAATACCATTTGACCTGGTAATCCCACTGCTTGGAATTTACCCAAAAAATACAAATTCTCAGATTCAAAAAGACATATGCACCCGTATGTTTATTGCAGCACTATTTACAATAGCCAAGAAATGGAAGCAACCTAAGTGTCCATCAGTAGATGAATGGATAAAGAAGAGGTGGTAAATAGACACAATAGAATACTATTCAGCCATAAGAAAGAAACAAATCCTACCATTTGCAACAACATGGATGGAGCTGGAGGTTATTATGCTCAGTTAAATAAGCCAGGTGGTGAAAGACAAGTGCCAAATGATTTTCCTCATTTGTGGAGTATAACAATGAAGCAAAACTGAAGGAACAAAACAGCAGCAGACTCACAGACTCCAAGAAGGGACTAATGGTTACCAAAGGGGAGGGGTGTAGGAGGGCATTCAGCAGGGAGATGGGGATTGAGGGGTATTATGTTTAGTACACATGGTGTGAGGGGTCGTGGGGAAAACAGTGTAGCACAGAGAAGGCAAATAGTGAATCTGTGCCATCTTACTACACTGATGGATAGTCACTGCAGTGGGGTATGGGTAGGGACTTGATAATATGGGTAAATGTAGTAACCACATTGTTTTTTCATGTGAAACCTTCAAATGAATGTATATCAATAATACCTTAGTAAAAATTTTTTTTAAAATTCCATGATCTAATCTTTCACTATAGGGAATTAATGAAATAATTCAGTTAGTGTAACCCACTCTGTTAACCATCTAAAGAAGAAAAGCCACGTGATCATGTTAATTGATGAAGAAATGTAATTTGGCAAAATTTAACATGGCTTCCTGATAATAATTCTCAACATATTAGGAATTGAAGGGAACTTTCTCAGCTTGATGAAGAGCATCTAACAAAAACCTAAGCTAACATCATATTTAATGGTGATAGACTCAATCCTTTCCCCCTAAAACTCAGATTAAGCAGGGATGTTAACGCTCACTATTCTTTCAATAGAAGTCCTAGCCAGCAAAAAAAAGCAAAACAAAGAAACAGGCAAACTAACAAAACCAAACCAGTTTGGCAAATAAATAAATAAAACCATTCCTGTTCACAGACAGCATGGTTGTTTCTGTAGAATATCTTGAATCTACAAAAATGCTCCTAGAACTAACAAGTGAGTTTAGTTATGTTGCAAGGTACAGGGTCGATACATAAAAACCAGTTAACATTTCTCTGAAAAAAAAAATAAGCAGAGACCTTGAACAAAGAATTTACACATTATGCCATTTATAATAGGTATAAAAAAGATGAAGGATCTATATATGCTGAAAACTACAAAACACTGATGAAAGAAATAAGATATAAATAACTGAGGAGACATACCATAGTAACGGATAGTTTCAATGTATTTAAGATGTCATATCTCCCTAAACTGATCTTTCATTATTAGAATCATCTCATAGATATAGATAAATTTACTCCAACAGTTGTATAAAAAAGAAATGGAGCTAGAATAGTGAATTCTATTTTTTAAAAAGAAGAGTTGGGGAAATCACTGTACTCGATGCTAAATCTTAATAGAAAGCTACAGTAATCAAGACAGTGTGATACTGAAAAGGGATAGAAATATAGATCAATGGAATACACAAGAAAGCCCAGAAACAGATCCACAAAAATATGACATTGTTTTTTTCTGACAGTGGTGCAAAAGTAGCTCAATGAGCAAAAGGATTTTTTTTCAACATATGGTATCAGAATAATTGGAAATTCATAAGCAAAAACGGAACAAAACAAAAACAAAAATCCTTTGTCCAAAAAGGAAATGAACTTTAAATGGACTATAGCTCTAAACATAAAATGTAGAACAATAAGTTTTAGAAACAAATATAAGAGAAAGTCTTTGTAACCTAGGACTGGGGAAAAAAATTCTTACACATGAAATATAAAGCACAATCCATAAGAGAGAAAATATTGTCAAATTGAACTTTATCCAAATTTGAAACCTTTGCTCTAGAAAATACATTGTTAAGAAGATGAAAAAGCAAGTTACAAACTGGGATAAAATGTTTGCGAATCACACATGTGAAAGCAACTTGTATCTAGACTATCTAAAGAAGGTTCAAAATTCAGTAATAACATAAATACACTATTAAAGAAAATGGGCAAAGACTTGAAAAGACACTTCACCATGGAGGATATATGGATGGCAAATCAATGGAAAGAGATTTTTAGCTTCATTAGTCAGGGAGACAACTCAGCTATCATTGCACCAATACACACACACCCATATACACATGTATACTCAGACGCACATACTGATGCCGGGGTTCTTGTTTGCAGAGCTGAAGAATGAGCTTCACAAACAGTCAAGGTAGGAGAGCAAGGTACAGGCTTTTATTTAGAGATACAGTGAAAGGACAGAGCTCCCACCTCACGCCAGAAGGGGACAAGAGAGTCCGTAGTGGTGCGTTGTCTAGGGGCTTTTATAGGCAGCTGAGAATTTTTCAAGAACATGAAAAAACTTAAGGATGTGGACTTGTTAAGTGGTCCCTGAATATTTAGAATTAACTTAACAACACAAATAACTTCCTCTGATGATTTCTCCCTGAGATACCAGCATCTTGGTCTGGGGGCATATGAAACAAGGCCATCTGCTCAGCCCCCAAGGTGGGCCAAGTATTGTTTGCTAAAGAGTAAGTTAAGAATTTCTAACGTCTTAACTTCTTGGGTATTAAAATGCGATCTTACCTTTAAGGTGGAATCCTTCCTGCCTTTTACTGTGTTGTTTATGCCTAGGCTTACTTGCTAAATCGATTGCCCAGTTTGCAAAATCACTTCATCAGATCTGAAGGAGGAAAGACAGCACTTAGGCCTGGGCCTTTTAGTATGCTAAAGAGAACCTTACACATGATTATAAATTGTTAACATAATAAAACATGTGCTACTCTTCTTTATATGGGGAACATTAACAGATTTTACTGAAGAATGATTCTAGAGCTCAATGTTTAACATAGATGTATAGCAGGGGGGTTTCCTTGCATGTAGTTACATTGCTCTGACTGCAAATATCCTGCCCTGCCCCCTCCGGAGGCCCTCACCCTACTCTGACTACATCCATGGTCCCTGTCTCAATACGAGTTTAGTGACCATACTGGCTTCTTTTTAATGAGGGGCAGAGAGGATGACTACATTGTAGGCTCCATTAGTGAAGAAATATTGTCTGTTTTGTTCCCTGTTGCATCCCCAGTACAATACACCTTAATAAATAGCTATAGTCATCAATGTAAATATATAAAATTATAGTTATTCCATATTGTCAGCACAGATCCTACCAGACTTTCTTGTGGAAGAGAGGAAGAGAACACAGCATGCCCCCTGAATGAATTGAATGTTACATGGATTGACTGAGTTACGTATGTAATGGGCTTGGCACCGTGCCTCATATATCTAGGGTTGCTAGATTTAACAAATAAAAATACAGGGCACCCAGTTAATTTTGGATTTCAGATTTTTACCTGAAATTGTGCATACTTTAAAAAGTTATTATTGATTAGAAATGAAACATACACTAGAACTTATACATTATTTACCTGAAGTTCAAATTTAGATGAGCTTCCAGTATTTCACCTGGCAACCCTAGGCATATATTACCTGCTCAAAAATGTTAGGAAAATTGCTGCCACTATTACCACCTTGCAACCTGAACTTATTCCCAACACACTGCAAAACTAAAGTGGTAAGAAATTCAGATGCTTTTGCAGACCTTTTAGGACAATTATCTTTAACCTGCCTGGGACTTCTGATACTACAGACCACTCTAACCTGAAGTTTTCTTGCTATACCATTTGAGATAACACATTGTTTTAGTTCTTTTGATTCTCTTCCAATGTCTGCAGTACTTAGGCTTCTTCTGTGCCATTGTTTCTTCTCTTTCTGCTATCAGCTGCTAACTCTAGGCATTGCCTGAGGCCCAATCTTTGTTCTTTCCTTATTTCCTTTCATTCCTTTCTCTTTGAAGAACATAGCTTTTCTCCTAGTTTTATTCTTCTCTTGTAAAGGAGGGCAGAGGGCATCAAGAGTCAGGAAAAAGGACTAATAACATTTAACCTAACTTCCTAAAGCATGGGCCACCCAGTTTTGAATAAACAACCCGAGGCTAAGCTTAGAAATGCGCCTGCTTTAAGTTAGATAACTAGAAGTGGGCAACAGCCTGGGGACGTGATCCGTGATAAGTCACATAGACATGCTTGGGTAAGCAAGAGATAACAATTGAAGCAGTCAGGCAACTGGAGTGTTCCTATATAAGCAATACCTAAAGTTGCCTGGGGGTCGGCAGCTCAGACTCCGCCTGCGTGTCAGGGAAGGTGCTGTCGACCCCAGCTTGCTGGCTGAATAAAGACTTTGCCTGTACTTACATCTCCATGCCTGTGTGCTTTGTTCTCTCCAGAAAACCCTGAGTTACTAGACCCTAACACTCTTTCATGTTGATACCTATGTCATCTAAGTTCTGACCTCTTCCCTCTGCTTGGAGCCTGAATTTCCTGCTCACTACTGAAAATGTCTGCATGGTCAAATCCCTTGATTTCAGACCCAGAGGATACACGACTAAATAGTTTCATCATGCTTGCCAACCACTTCTTTCAATTTCCCAAGTTGTGTGACATATTATTTTTGACTTTCTTTCTTCTTCACATTCATAAGCAGTTAGTCTCAAACCATATTGTTCCTCTGAGTAGTGGGATGAAAAAAAAGGAACTTAAAAAATAGCTATAGCTACTTCTTCCTTTTGGATTTATGTATGCACTTGGGGAGGAACTACAGGGAGAGTTGACATGATTTATTTCAGGGGGAATGTAAATATCTATATTGTTGCATTTTATTTAGAGTGGCTTTGTGTACAGAGTGACAGAAACAACTAAAACTTCATCCTCTGACAGTTTATGCATGTTACAGAAGAGTAAGACCCAGAATAAATGGGCTTTGATTTTAATGAACATTGCTAGTGAATATTTGTTACACAAAAACAGATCCAGGTGAAAAGCAGTTGAAATTTCAACGTTTTGTGTAAAATAAAGTAAGGGAATCAGAGGTAATAGAGACTGAAAGTAGAAAGTTGTCCAAACAATACAGAGGGGAAACTGGAGTTGAGACAGGGACCATGGGTGTAGTCAGAGTAGGATTAGTACCTCCAGAAAAAGCAAGGCAGGATATTTATAGTCAAAGCAATGTAACGATGTAAAGAAGTCCCTATCGAAACTCTGGATTCAGCATAATGCAAAGTCAAGGCCACAATAATTCTCTAGGGTAAAGATGCCACACTCACACTAGGAATATAGACATCTTCAGTGAGATCAGTTAAAGGTCAAAAGGTCAGGAGCAGCTTGGCCTGGAATGTTTGAGTGTTCTCCAAGGGTATGTCAGCATAACCTGTGACTTCACTGTAAACAGCCCCAGCAAACAGACAACAACCCAGCCCACCTTGAGGGCAGGGCAGGTGGTGCAAGTCCACACCCCTAAGCCTTTTTTTCACATCCCTCCAAATCCTCAATTTCCTATAAATCCCCTAGACAATGCACCACCCTGGGCTCTCTTGTTCCTCCTGGCGTGAGCCAGGAACTCTTTCCTCTCACTTCATTTCTAAATAAAAGCTTCTACCCTGGTTTTCCTATGTTGGTGTTTGCTAAGTTCATTTTTCAACTCTGCAAACAAGAACCCCAGCATCAGAGCCTCTAGAGAAAGGCTCCCAGTGAGGATTTGCTGGTGGCAGGCTGCTGAGAGCACGGAATCTAATACTGAATAAATAGCTTGCTTAGCAGCAAGGTGTCGCACCATTCTCTAAACCCTGAGAAAAGTTTGCTAAACATAAAAAATGTCTACATCTGATTGGTACGAGGCTGATGTAGAAAGGAGTCATAGGTTCTGGGGTGGGAAATAGATTTTGCCTGAAATGGAAATGGAGCTAGAAATGACCATGAGTATGACCATAAGCATGGAAATTTGTAGAAATTTTAGGAATGGTTTTGGCTTTGCTAGTCTTGAGGGCTTAAGCCATCTTCATGCAAATCTCAAAGGACAAGGAGATTTCATCTGTCATTTAGGTTGCATTCTTTTAATAGGATCTTAGAATCTGTCTGTTTCCACTGCCACTCCCTTAGCAACTCACAGCCAGGAGACAACCATCACCTCTTGGTGGAGTCTGCTGGCCTGTGACACTACCAGCTAGCTGCACGACGCTGAGTCGGCTCCCTTGCTTTCCCTCACCTTAACACAGAGAAACTGATGTAGTCAATTCTTGCTTTCACATAGCATGAATTTTTGTAAATGACGTGAAGCCACAGAACAGCTACATATTGAAAGCTTTGTATTTTAATTGAAACATGACTTTTCTCTTTATCTCCAGCAGATGGGGCCAGAGACAGGATTTTGCCAGGTACCGAAAGCTTAGTGAGGTTTCATTTAGCTAGCTGCTTTATCCCAGGTTCTCATACAATCCTTACAATAGCCTTATTAAACAAGAATTACAATCCCTGTTTTATGGGTGGGAAAATTAAGGCTTAGAGGGTTAAGTCATTTGACCAGCGCTGCATGAGCTAGTAAATGGCACAATCAAGATCAGATCAGAAGTCTGTCTGACCTCCAACTGCCATGTTCTTTTTGTACTGTTTCTTCCCATGAGAAGAAAAGTGCTGATATCAGCTATGTTCCCTCGGTAGAAAAGCACTGAGCTTTTGGAGACTGCAGGTGAACTGATGATCAAGCAAATTAATCAGGAAAAATGAAGTGCAAGGATTTTAGCAGAGTTGCATGAGCAGATCAGTGAAATGCAAAGTGGCAAAAAGCTGGGACTCTCTGTACTTGCCTCTTTTAGCTCATGGAATTATTCCAAGAATTGAAAGAGAAAATGGGCAAAAAAGCATAATGGAAAGTATAAAATACTCTCTAAATACGAGGTTTTATAATTTTAGTTATAATTGTTTTTGAAATTATTCTTTGGAATCCCATTTGTGCAGTGATTTCTTTTATAATTTCCTTTTTTAGTGGCATATCGCTTGCCTGGGGGATGCACTGACCAGCTGACTTCACAAACGTGTCGGCTGCAGGCAGGTGCAGTGCCCAGCAGCAGCAGCTTCATTCTTGCAGAAACAGCTGGAACCCTGGGAGAAGGTTCTAGGCAGACAGGTGCCAGGAAAATTCAGGCAGGGAGAATTTGACAGGTTCACAGTGGAAGGCACATGCATTAGGTCTGTATTTTCGCCAGCAATTTTTTTTTTAGGTAGACATTTTATGGTAATAGAAGGGGAAGTAGTCACCACAGACCTCGAACCTTTTCAAATCCTGCAGGTATATCAGTAATTGAACAAAGATTAGATAGTTTGGGGAATAATTGGATACTGTGCAAATAGAAGCAATTTGAAAGTATTGACTATAAACTTTTTTCTCTGTAAAAACTAATAGAAACTTTTTTTTAAAAAAGCAAGGAAATTCATATCTGTCAAGTGAATGTCCCATTTTCCAATTTCCCTTTCCCCACATTCCTAT
Organism: Manis javanica; assembly: GCF_040802235.1. Lineage (NCBI taxonomy): Eukaryota > Metazoa > Chordata > Mammalia > Pholidota > Manidae > Manis > Manis javanica. The sequence continues at coordinate 113,869,776 of NC_133161.1, forward strand.
TAAAATTTTGAGTGATATTTTTCTAACACTTTATTCTCTCTCCATATAAATATTAATATGTTACTAATTAGAGTGAATAGACTTAAGTCCTGGAAAAAAATATTATATATGTATATATATTTGTTAAAATCTACTATGTATATGTGTAAACAAAAATTGGACTCATACTATAAGTGTTTTGGTTTCTGTTCCTGTTCTATTGTGAACATTTCTCTATGTTAGCACGTTCAACCCTATCTTATGATAAGAGCAATTTAAAAAAGCTAATTTAGAAATACTGACAGGAAAAATACAAAGTAATCCTTTTCAAGGGTTAGGGAAACGAAGAAGGAAAAGAAAAGGGGTGGGAGAAAGGAATTAATAAACAGATGAGGAGAACGATTGTTTCTCTTTTTCTCTTTGCCTCTGTATACATGCTCAGATAGTCTTTTTTTTTTTAGGGTTCAAGCTTTATTTCCATGGTAGCAGGTCGAGTACTAGAATCACTTCTGCATCTGGCAGTCTGCAGGTCCATCTCTGCCTCTACCTCCACTCAAGCCTCTGCACAGAGCACTGGGCACAGATCTTTATATATAAACATAGGCAATAAGTCTTATTGCCAACATGTGTGCAAGCACGCTTCTGCACAGTAGGCCAAGTATTACATCATTGTATGTGTACAGTGGGTGAGCGTATTAGGATCAGTTGAGGATCCTGGCCGTGGAACTTCCATTCTCCTTGCAGTGGGTCACTATAAAAGCTCTCTGGTCAGCGATTGCCCAGCATCTGGCCCCCCAGGCTCCAAAGTCCTAGGAAGGATCCTTTCAGCCTGTGTGCATAGGCAGGCCAAACCGATGAGGCAAGAAGAACAGCTGGCCTATTTCTCCTCCACTAGAGGAAATAGTCACCTTTTTAAAATTAAGGTATCACTGATATACACTCTTATAAAGGTTTCACAAGAAAAACAAAGTGGTTACTATATTCACCTTTATTATTGAGTGCCTCCGCATACCCCTTTGCAGTCACTGTCCATTAGTGTAGTAAGATGCCACAGAGTCCCTATTTGTATTTTCTGTGCTACACTGTCTTCCCTGTGACCCCATACACACCATGTGCACCAATCATGATACCCCACAATCCCCTTCTCCCTCCCTCCCCACCAGCCCTCCTTCACCCCTCCCCTTTGGTAACTGCTAGTCCCTTCTTGGAGTTTGTGAATCTGCTGTTATTTTTTTCCTTCAGTTTTCCTTCATTGTTATACTCCACAGATAAGGGAAATCATTTGGTATTTGTCTTTCTCTGCCTGACTTATTTCACTGAGCATAATACCCTCTAGCTCCATCCAAGTTGTTGCAAATGGTAGGATTTGTTTTTTTCTCATGGCTGAATAGTATTCCATTGTGTATATGTACCACATCTTCTTTATCCATTCATCTACTGATGGACACTTAGGTTGCTTCCATTTCTTGGCTATTGTAAATAGTGCTGTGACAAACATAGGGGTGCATATGTCTTTTTGAATCTGATAAGTTGTTTTCTTTGGGTGAATTCCTAAGAGTGGAATTCCTGGGTCAAATGGTATTTCTATTCTTAGTTTTTTGAGGAATCTCCATATTGCGTTCCACAATGGTTGAACTAATTTACATTCCTACCAGCAGTGTAGGAGGGTTCCCCTTTCTCTGCATCCTCACCAGCATTTGTTGTTGCTTGTCTTTTGGATGTTGGCCATCCTAAATGGTGTGGTGATATCTCATTGTGATTTTAATTTTCATTTCCCTGATAATTAGTGATGCAGAGCATATTTTTATGTGCCTATTGGCCATCTGAATTTCTTCTTTGGAGAAGTGTCTGTTCATATCCTCTGCCCATTTTTTAATAGGATTATTTACTTTTTGGGTGTTGAGGCATGTGAGTTCTTATATATTTTGGGTGTTAACCCCTTGTCAGATATGTCATTTTCAAATATATTCTCCCATATTGTAGGATGCCTTTTTGTTCTGCTTATGGTGTCCTTTGCTGTACACAAGCTTTTAAGCATCATGTAGTCCCATTTGTTCATTTTTTAGTTTTTTACCTTGCCTGAGGAGATGCATTCAGGAAAAAGTTGATCATGTTTATATTCAAGAGATTTTTACCTATGTTTTCTTCTAAGAGTTTAATGGTTTCATGACTTACATTCAGGTCATTCATCCATTTTAAGTTTACTTTTGTGTATGGGGTTATGTAATAATTCAGTTTCATTCTCTTGCATGTAGCTGTACAGTTTTGCCATCACCAGTTGTTGAGGAGGCTGTCATTTCCCCATTGTATATCCATATCCATAGTTCCTTTATCATATATTAATTGATGATATATATGCTTTGATTTACATCTGGGCTCTCTAGTCTGTTCCATTGGTCTATGGGTCTGTTCTTGTGCCAGTACCAAATTGTCTTGATTACTGTGTCTTTGTACTAGAGCTTGAAGTCAGGAAGCTTAATCCAGCCCTGTCCCTCCCAGCTTTATTCTTCCTTCTCAGGATTGCTTTGGCTGTTTGGGTTCCATATGAATTTTAGAACTATTTGCTCTAGTTCATTGAAGAATGCTGTATTTTGATAGGGATTGCATTGAATCTGTAGAATGCCTTAGGCAGGATGGCCATTTTGACAATATAAATTCTTCCTATCCATGAGCATGGAATGTGTTTACATTTACTGGTGTCTTCTTTAATTTATCTCATGAGTGTCTTATAGTTTTGAGAGTATAGGCCTTTCACTTCCTCGATTAGGTCTGTTCCTAGGTATTTTATTCTTTTTGATGCAATTGTGAATGGAAATGTTTTCCTGATTTCTCTTTCTGCTAGCTCATCATTAGTGTATAGGAATGCAACAGACTTCTGTGTATTAATTTTGTATCCTGTAACTTTGCTGAATTAAGATATTAGATCTAGTAGTTTTGGAGTGGATTCTTTAAGGTTTTTTTATGTACAACATCATGTCATCTGCAAACAAGGAAAGTTTAACTTCTTCCTTGCCAATCTGGATGCCTTTTATTACTTTGTGTTGTCTGATTGCCATGGCTAGGACCTCCAGAACTATGTTGAGTAAAAGTGGGGAGAGTGGACATCCTTGTCTTGTTCCCGATCTTAAAGGAAAAGCTTTCAGCTTCTCACTGTTAAGTATGATGTTGCCTGTGGGTTTGTCATATATGGCCTTTAATATATTGAGGTACTTGCCTTCTATACCCATTTTGTTGAGAGTTTTTATCATGAATGGATGTTGAATTTTGTCAAATGCTTTTTTCAGCATCTATGGAGATGATCATGAGACTTCTGTCCCTCTTTTTGTTGATGTGTTGGATGATGTTGATGGATTTTTGAAAATTGTACTATCCTTGCATCCCTGGAATAAATCCTATTTGATCATGATGGATGATCTTTTTGATGCATTTTTAAATTTGGTTTGCTAATATTTTGTTGAGTATTTTTGCATCTATGTTCATCAGGGATATTGTTCTGTAATTTTCTTTTTTTGTTATATCTTTCCCTGGTTTTGGCATTAGAGTGATGCTGGCCTTCTATAATGAGTTTGGGAGTATTCCCTCCTCTTCTACTTTTTGGAAAACTTTAAGGAGGATGGGTATTATGTCTTCACTAAATGTTTGATAAAATTCAGCCATGAAACGATCTGGTTCAGGCATTTTGTTCTTAGGTAGTTTTTGATTACCAATTCAATTTTGTTGCTGCTAATTGGTCTAGTCAAATTTTCTGTTTCTTCTGGGTCAGGCTTGAATGGTAGTATTTTTCTAGAAAGTTGTCCATTTCTTCGAGGTTATCCAGTTTGTTAGCATATAATTATTCATAGTATTGTCTCATAATTCTTTTGTTTCTTAGTGTCTGTTGTGACTTTTCTTTCTCATTTCTGATTTTGCTTATGTGTGTAGACTCTCTTTTTTTCTTGATAAGTCTGGCTAGGGGTTTATCTATTGTTTTTTTATTTTCTTGAAGAACCCGCTCTTTCTTTCATTGATTCTTCCTATTATTTTATTCTTCTCAATTTATTTATTTCTGCTCTAATCTTTATTATGTCCATCCTTTACTGACTTTAGGCTTATTTGTTCTTCTTTTTCTAGTTTCATTAATTGTGCTTTTAGACTGTTTATATGCGTTTGTTCTTCTTTACTGAGGTTGGTCTGGATTGCAATATACTTCCCTTTTAGAACAGCCTTTGCTTCATCCCACAGATTTTTGCGGTGTTGAATCATTTGTCTCCATATATTGCTTGACCTCTGTTTTTATGTGGTCATTGATACATTGATTATTTAGAAGCATGTTATTAAGCCTCCATGTGTTTGTGGGCTTTTTCATTTTCTTTGTGTAATTTATTTCTAGTTTCATACCTTTGTGGTCAGAGAAGCTGGTTGGTAAAATTTCAATGTTTTTGAATTTACTGAGGCTCTTTTTGTGGCCTAGTACATTCTTGAAAATGCTCCATGTGCTCTTGAGAAGAATGTGTATCCTGTTACTTTTGGATGGAGTGTTCTTTAGATGTCTGGTAGGTCCTAATACATTCTTCAGTGCCTTATTTATTTTATGCCTTACTTATTTTATTCCTTACTTATTTTATGCCTGGTTAATCTGTCCTTTGGAGTGACTGGTGTTGAAGTCTCCTAGAATGAATGCATTACATTCTATTTCCCCATTAAATTCTGTTAGTATTTGTTTCACATATGTAGGTGATCCTGTGTTGGGTGCATAGATATTTGTAATGGTTGTATCCTTTTGTTGGACTGACCCCTTTATCATTATGTAATGTCCTTCTTTATCTCTTGTGACTTTCTTTGAAGTCTATTTTGTCTGATTCAAGTACTGAAACTCCTGCTTTTTTCTCACTCTTAGTTGTATGAAATATCTTTTTCCACTCCTTTACTTTAAATCTGTGTATATCTTTTGGTTTGGATTGTGTCTTTCACAGGCAGCATATAGATGGGTCTTGTTTTTTATCCATTCATTGACTCTATGCCTTTTGATTGGTGCATTTAGAACATTTACATTTAGTGTGATTAATGATACGTGTGTACTTCTTGCCATTGCAGGATTTAGATTCATGGTTACCAAAGGTTCAAGGGTAATTCCCTTACTATCTAACAGTCTAATTTAACTCACTTCATATGCTGTTACAAACACAACTTAAAGGTTCTTTTCTTTTTCTTGATTTTTCTTCCTCCTCCAGTCTTCATATATTATGTATCATATTCTGTACTCTTCGTCAATCACTTGATTGACTTTTGGGGTAGTTGATTTGATTTTGCATCTGCTTAGTAATTAATTGTTCTACTTTCTTGATGTGGTTTTATTTCCACTGTTAACAGCTATTTAGCCTTAGGAATACTCCCATCTATAACAGACCCTCCAAAATGTACTGTGGAGGTGGTTTGTGGGAGGTAAATTCTCTCAGCTTTTGCTTATCTGAAAATTGTTTAATCCCTCCTTCAAATTTAAATGGATAATCTTGCCAGGTATTATTGGTTCAAGGCCCTTCTGCGTCATTGCATTTAAATATATCATACCACTCCTTTCTGGCCTGTAAGGTTTCTGTTGAGAAGTCTGATGATAGCCTGATGTCTTTTCCTTTGTATGTGATATTTTTTCTCTCTCTTGATGCTTTTAAAAGTCTGTCTTTATCCTTGATCTTTACCATTTTAATTATTATATGTCTTGGTGTTGTCTTCCATGGGTCCCTTGTGTTGGAACATTTGTGCACTTCCATGGCCTGAGAGATTATCTTCTTACCTAGATTGGGGAAGTTTTCAGCAATTACCTCCTCAAAGACACTTTCTATCCCTTTTTCTCCCTCTTCTTCTTCTGGTACCCCCATAATTTGAATATTGTTCTGTTTTACTGGTCACACAGTTCTCTAAATATTCTTTCATTCCTAGAGTTCCTTTTTTCTCTTTGTGCCTCAGCATCTTTCTATTACTCTTCTGTAATTTCTGTCCTGTTTACTGTCTCTTCTACTACATGTAATCTTTTAAATCCCTCCATTGTATGTTTCATTTCAGATATGGAATTTCTTAATGATTGAATCTCCATCCTAAATTCATCTCTGAGTTCTTGAATATTTTTCTGTACCTTCATGAGCATTTTTATGCTTTTTATTTTGAACTCTCTTTCAGGAAGATTGGTGAGTTCAGTTTCACTTGGCCCTTTTTCTATTGTTTGTGAGATTTTGGTTTGATCCAGGATCCTTTGACATTTCATATTTGTATGTGGCACCCTCTAGTAATCAGAAGCTCTAGTCTTTGGAGCTGCTCAGACCCTGGAGTGATGTCAGGAGTTGTAGGGGAGTGGCGCTTGTTTCTGAAGGGAGGAAAGAGCTGTTTCCTGCTTACCGTCTGCAGTACCTGTCTCTGCTGTCAGAACCAGTGGGCCAAGCACACAGGTGTAAGCGTCTGTGCTTTGCTTCTGTAGCTGCTGTAGGCAGGGCCTCCCTCTGGCTGGCCTGATGCCAGTGCAGTGACTGCCAGTTTGCGGGTCAGTGCTGGCAGGCCAGGAGGAAGGAACAGCTGGCTACATATCATAGTGGGGGCCCTTAGAACTGAGTAGCCAGCCAGGGGGATGTAGTGCTTGAAGCTCCTGAATGTTTCCTTCCTCTTGGGCAGAGTGCACCCATCCAACTTGTCAACTTATCCCTTCTCCTTCTCAGCAAGCTCTGTGCAAACCCCACCCCTTCAGCAGCACTCTTGCTGCTAGGAAGCCTCTCAGACCGCCTACCTTTCCTTTGTCCCAGAGCAGCCAAATGTGGATCCTTGTCCTCCACAATGGCTGGAATCTCAGTCTCTCCAAGTATTCCACCTGTCTTAGCTTTCCAACCCTACTAATCTCCAGAGCACCATTCAATGTAGGTTTGTGCTCCCAAAGCAGACCTCCAGGGCTGGGTGTTCAGCAGTCTTAGGTTTCCACCCCTCTCCCTGCTCCATTTCTCTTCCACCCACTGGTGAGCTGGGGTGCAGGAAGGGCTTAGGTCCTGCCAGATCAAGGCTTTGGTATGTTACCCTGTTTCATGAGGTCTGCTCTTTTCTCCAAATGTATGCAGTTTGGAGCAGCCTTCTTTCCTGTTGCTCTTTTAGGATTAGGTATATTAGCTGTATTTTCATGTTATATGTGATTTTTGGGAGGAGTTTTCTGTCTCCCCTCTCATGCCACCATCTTGAATCTGCTCAGATATTTTTTTATTTACAATGTGAAGTATCTCAATGATAAATGTTTGAGTCTAGTAATTTTTTGGATGTAGTTATTTTAGAAATCTTCATGTAGAGGACTTAGAGAACAAGATGTAGAAAGACCATGTAGGAAACTAAAAGCCAGCAATTTCTCTTGCTGTATAAAGACCCTTGCTAGAACCAACCAAGCTGTATGGATACTTTAGAAATGGGATTTATTCATGCTACTGTTATTGTTTTGCTCACAGTTGAACAGAAAAGCATTCTGTGAGTTTTGCTATAAAAAACCAACAACACTGCTGGAAACATTTGGCATATAGTGTTTCTGCAAAATAAAACCTGAAATAATTTTCTTATAGGGAGGAGTAAAGTTCTCAGAGATATTTTTCATTGAGTCAAATTTAGAATTTCTGAAGAGTCTAAGAACAAAGGTAATGTTAAAATAGTTCTTAAAGGAGGTTTCTAATTGGCCTACTGAAACAGTAAATTCAAATGGCTTTTCACTTTTACTCCTGGAAATGACTATGGAGATAAGATTAATGAGGTGTGGGAATTAACAGTCAGACATAAGAAGTGTCATTCGCTCCTCTAAATATATCCTCCTTGATGTGAATGACAGGGCCAACTTTTTCCCATGGTCTGCCTTCCAGAGATTTCTTTCCAAGGCACTTCCTCAATACTTAACACAGCTCTCAGAGGGAGATAGGGATAATGAAGAAATGCATTCAGCTGAGAGTTTTCAGACTTAATTGAACTAGGGGGTGGAATGGGAATGAGGTGTGGATTACCAGCAAAAAACTCAACCAACCAACTAACAAGCATCCAATCGTCTCTGCCTAGGGGTACTTATAATTTAGCTGTGGAGAGAAAGCAGGAGATGAACACATAAATAGAGAAATCAAATAACTACTTGAAGATCAGTGGTAAAATCTGGCATTAGGGAGTACTAAATCTTTATACTTTGGGTCAGGGTGTGGTGGATAGTTTCTAAAGAGATTCTGGGATTCCCACCCACTGGTATTCACACCTTTGTGTAGTCTCACCCTCTTGAGAGTGGGAGGAACCTGTGACTTGCTGCTACCTAAAAGAATATGGCAAAGGGGTTGGGATATATGGGATTATGTGTCTGTGATTACATCACATAAAATCATGACTTCCAATTCATAAGGAGAAAGTCCCTTTCCTCTTTGCTGGCTTGGAGAGCCAGCTTCTCTAATGAAAGAGCTATGTGGCAAAGAGTTGAGTGTGATCTCTGGCCAGCAAGAAACTGAGACTTTCAGTTTGACACCTTGCAAGCCACTGAATACTGCCAATTACCATGCAAGCTTGAAGTACTGCCTTCCCCATCAGAGCCTCAGATGAGAAGTGCCTTTCCTGTCCTTTAAGGAAATTTTGCTTCTTTCTGTTCCACTATGGCTTTCTCTCTCTATTTCTTCCCCCTTACATTCCTGCTCTATTTTTAGTGTTTTTAATAGCATGTAGATTTTTTTTGTGTTTTGGGATTTTAGCATTATTGTATTTTCTAAGAAACTGGGTTAGTGATTTCTTTTTTTTGTTTTCCTTTCTGGTTTTGGATAATATCCCAAGAAGAAACAGGGAAAATTCAGACTTAAAACTACAGTCTTCAAACAGTTATTTATTTCATTATTCATGAATATTCTCTATATGTCAGGTGCTATCAGGGTGGCTATTGCAATACAGGTTCCAAGTTACTTGCAGCCTGGAAACTTCTGATCTGGGAAGGCTTCCTGTCATGGGTAGCAATTTGAGTAAGATCAAACTGTCTTCAAACAATGACAAAGTCTATCTTGTGCATTGATTTTTATTAGTTTTGAAAATCTCTACATTTAGTTTGATAATTTATATCAGGAAATCCTTTATGACACCTCATATCTTAGAGTAATAGTCACTTTTAGTTAATTTAGATACTCTATATAAAGACTTTAGTATTAATCCCTGGCCAACAGTTAGTGCTCAATAAATATTAGCTTTCTTTGCTATGTTATTTGCATCTATTGACTACTTACAGTAGCCTGTTACTATCTTTATTATCAGATGAGGACACTGAGAATCAGAGAAGTTAAAGGTGAGTGGCAAGAAGCAGGTGTCATATTCAGATCTGCTTGCTTCTAGCCTGTGCCTTTAATCTCTTTTTCTCAATGTCCATGTCATGCTGCTTGCTTCCAGAGTCACTGAGAAATTACCTACAGTTTCTCTTTTAAAAATCAAACCATCCTTGCTCTTTTCTGTATGTATTGGTTTCCTTTTCCCAGCCTTTTAAAACATCACTTGTAACAGCCTGATTACTGTTTATGTCAATAGAAAGATTGCTTCTCATTTCTTAACACTGTGCTCATACTTACATATCCTTTACTTAGGACTGAATTTTTTAATAGTAACATGGCTTTGTAAATTCCTGTTTAATCTCTCTTTTCATGGATCATCCTTTCTCTGTCTCCCTGTCTCTTTTTTCATAGACCCCACCCAACCCCCGTGCACTACCACCACCCAGATTTTTCTCTCCCCTTTAGTCCCTTTCAGCTTTCCAGTTTTTGAAGAGGCAATGTCATGTTATTAAGCATTGTGTGAAGCTCTGGTCCACCACAGTCTTCAAAAAGACATATCCACAAGGCAAACAAATCTTTCTCTTGCTGATATTGACCAGTCATTAGAATACAATATTGATGGGTTATTACTCTAGCAAAGTCATTTCTTTCTCATGTCCTTCAGAGAAGCAGATGCCTAGATGTGATTAGATATGCAGGAGATTTACTGGGGAAATACCTGTGAAGGTTAAGGGAGGAAGAATAAGCAGAGAGAGCATTTGGCTGTGACCCAGATCCAAAACCTGTGAAAAGGAGAAGAAAAGATTGGGAAGGAAAAGTCTCAGTTTGTAGTGCCATTCTCAGAATGTTTTGGTCAGGTTGGTAGGGAGCCCCCAGTTGCTGCTGAGAACATTCCTACACTGGGCAGGAAGGGGACATAACTAGTTTCCCTGTAATGTTCAGTCTTTGCAAGAAGCCCGACAGAAGCATGGCTTCGGGGTTCACAGCAAGCATCTCTGAGAAATCATTCAACTATGCTTCTTTCAACATGTTCTTTTGATGATAATCTGAGTGTATATCTCCCTGGCTTCATAGTACTTTACTCCCTCTTGTCAAAGATGCACTCATACAAAATAGACTAAGAAAAGAGTAAAATAAAAGAATAAAAGAATACTTCATTTGTCCCATTTATTTAATGAAATGAACTCATTTTCCAAATGGACAATTAGACTTAAATTCATAAACTGGGGTAAAGGTATCTGTGTGTGTGTGTGTGTGTCCTGGAACTAAGAAATGAGATTATTCAGTTTAGTTATCAGGAAGGCATTGGTCTTGCTTCCAAGGCTACAGAAAGAAATGGACAGCAGATGGCAGATTTCCCTCTGCTCTTTGAGAGATGAATCATTTGTAACCCGAAGGTACTTTGACTCTTGCTTCTTTTTCTGCACTCAGTTAGTTGACCTGAATATATTGGGAGGTGGGAACAATAAAGGGGCTTGTATATGATTTTCTCACTGTAGGAACCTCAAGATTAGAAGCTGTAGTGTGGGAAAGATGAGCTTTTAAAATAGAAATGATACATGTGGTTTTAAAAAATACCTTCACATCATCTCTATGTATGAAATAAGATATTTAAAATATATAAAAGATGTAAAAAATATATTTAAGAAACTTAATTGCCTCAGGAAAGATATCTTTTTCAGTGGCAGGAATTCCTTCATACCTGTCACAAAAAATAGGTTTCAAATCAGGTGGCCTCAAGGTTACTTTTAAAAAATTGAGGTATAACTGACATACAACATTATGTAGGCATATCTTGTTTTATTGCACCTTGCATTATTGCACTTCACAGACATTGCTTTTTTTCTTTTACAAACTGAAAGTTTGAGACAACCCTGCATTGAGTAAGTCTACTGGCTCCATTTTTCCAACAGCATTTGCTCACTTTGTGTCTCTGTGTCACATTTTGGTACTTCTTATAATATTTAAAACTTTTCATTATTATTGTATTTGTTACGGTGATCTGTGATGGTATTACTATTGTAATTGCCTTGGGGTGTCACAAATCATTCACATATAAGACAACAAACAATTGATGGATGTTGCATCAGTGACTGCTCCACTGACTGGCCATTCCTGTCTCTCCCTATCCTCAGGGCTTCCAGTTCCCTGAGACACAAAAATATTGAAATGAGGCCATATTAGGTCTAAATGGCCTCTAAGTGTTTAAGTGAAAGGAAGAGCCATACATCTCTCACTTGAAATCAAAGGCTAGGCATACGGAAGTTTGTGAAGAAGGCAATGTTGAAAGCCAAGATAGGCCAAAAGCCATGTTTTTGTGCCTGTTAGTCAAGTTGTGAATGCAAAGGAAAAATTCCACAAGGAAATGAAAAGTGCTTCTGTGAACACATGAATGACAAGAAAGTATAACAGTCTAACTGCTGATATGGGGAGAGTTTTAATTCTCTGGATAGAAAATTAAACCAGCTACAGCATCCCCTTAAACCAAAGCCTAATACAGAGCAAGGCCCTAATTCTCTTCAATTTATTGAAAGCTGAGAGAGGTGAGGAAGTTGCAGAAGAAAAGTTGGAAGCTAACAGATGTTGGTTCATGAGGTTTAAGGAAAGAAGCTGTCTCCATATCATAAAATTCCAAGGTGAAGCAACAGGTGCTGATGTGGAAGCCACAGCAGAAGATCTAGCTAAGATCATTCAGGAAGGTGGCTACATTAAACAACAGACTTTCAGTGTAGATGGAACAGCCTTCTATTGGAAGAAGATGCCATCTAGGACTCTCAAAGGTAGAGAAGTCAATGCCTGGCATCAAAGCTTCAAAGAATAGACTGACTCTCTTGGTAGGGGCTAATGCAGCTGGTGACTTTAAATAGAAGCCAATGCTCATTTAGCTTTCTGAGGATCCTACATCCCTTAAGAATTACGCTAAATCTGTTCTGCCTGTGCTCTTTAAATGGATCAACAAAGGCTGTATGACAGCATATTTGTTTACAGCCTGGTTTGCTGAATATTTCAAGTGCGCTGTTGAGATGTATTGTTCAGCAGAAAGATTATTTTCAAAATATTACTGCTCACTGACAATTTACCTGGTCACTCAAGAGCTTTTATGGAAATGTACAATGAGGTTAATGTTTTCATGCCAGCTAACACAACATTCCATTCTGTAGCCAGTGGATCAAGGAGTAACTTCAACTTTCAAGTCTTATTATCTACAAAATATATTTTGAAGGCTATAGCTGCCATAGATAGTGATTCCTCTGATGGATCTGGGCAAAGTAAATTGAAAATCTTCTGGGAAGAATTCACCATTCTAGATTCAGCTAAGAACACTTTTGATTAATGGGAAGAGGTCGAAATATCAACATTAACAGGAGTTTGGAATAAGTTGATTCCAACTGTTATGGATGACTTTGAGGGGTCAAGACTTGAGTGGAGGAAGTAACTGCAGATATGATGGAAACAGCATGAGAACTAGAATTATGAGTGGAGATAAAAAATATGACTGAATTTCTACAATTTCATGACAAAACTTGACTGGATGAGGAATTGCTTCTTATGGATGAGCAAAGAAAGTGGTTTCTGAAAATGGGATCTACTTGTGAAAATGCTGGGAAGATTGTTGAAATGATGACAAAGGATTTAGAATATTAAACTTAGTTGATAAAGCAGTGGCAAGGTTTGAGAAGATTGGTTCCAATTTTTTAAAAAGTTCTGTGGGTGAAATGCCATCAAACAGTACTGAATACTATAGAAAAATTGTTCATGAAAGAAAGAATCAACATGGCAAACTTGTTTTATTTTAAGGAATTGCTACAGCCACCCCACCTTTTAGCAACCACTACCTTTACTAGTCAGCAGCCATCAACATTGAGGAAAGACCCTCCAGAAGAGAAAAGATTATGATACTGAAACACCAGTTTATGGTTAGCATATTTTAGCAATAAAATATTTTTTATTGAAGTATGTACATTTTTAGACATAATACTGTTGCACACTTAATGGACTATAATATCATGTAAACAATTTTTATATGCACCTAGGAAACCAGGAAAATTTATTTGACTCTCTTTACTTCAATATTCACTTAATTGTAGTGGTCTGGAACCAAACCCACAATATCTTGAGGTCTACCTATATTAGCTTGTTCTAAAACATTGATTTGATATTTGTGTACACTGCTAAATACCACTACAGTAAGTCATTTCCCCCATCACCATATAGTTATGTAATATGCAATACAATATTATTGACTGTAGGCACCATCCTATATGTTACATCTCCTTGACATTTATTTTATGACTGGAAGTTTGTGCCTCTTAAACTCCTCCTCCATTCTTCACCCTGCCCTCTGGTAACCACCAATCTGTTCTTTGCATCTATGAGTTTTGTTTTTTAGGTTATATATATATATATAACAAATGAAATCATATGATATTTGCCTTTCTCTGTCTGACCTAATTCATAATATCCTCAAGGTCAATCCATGTTGTCACAGTGGCAAGATTTCATTCCTTTTCATGGCTGAGTAGTATTCCTCTGTGTGTGTGTGTGTTTGTGTGTGTGTGTGTGTGTGTGTGTGTGTGTGAGATATTATCTATTTATCCATCAGTGTATACTTAGGTTGTTTCCATGTCTTGGTTATTATGAATAATGCTGCAATGAATGTAGGGGTGCACATATCTTTTTGAATTATTATTTTTAAATTTTCTTTGGATAAATACCCAGAAGTAGAATTGCTGGATCATATGGTTGTTCTGTTTTTAGTTTTTTGAGGGACCTTCATTTTTCAAAGTGGCCATACCAATTTACATTCTCACCAACAGTGCACAATGTTCCCTTTTCTCCACACCCTTGCCAACACTTGTTATATCTTGCCTTTTGGATAGTGTCTATTCTGACTGATGTGAAGTGATATCTCATTGTAGTTCTGATTTGTATGTTCCTGATCATTAGTGATGTTGAGCATATTTTCATGTACCTGTTGGCCATCTGTATGTCTTCTGTGGAAAAAAATCTATTAAAATCCTTTGCCCATTTTTAAATTGAATTGTTTATTGTTGTTATTGAATTTTATGAGTTCTTCATATATTTTGGATACTAACCCCTTATCTGATACATAATTTGCAAATATCTTTTCCCATTCAGAAGGCTGCCTTTTATTTTGTTGATGTTTCCTTCACCATACAGTTCTTTAGTTTGATGTAATCCCACTTGTCTGTTTTTTATTTTGTTTGTTATTGCCTTTGAAGTCAGATCTAAAAAAGTATTTCCATGAGCAACATTATGGAATTTACCACCTAGGTTTTCTTTTATGAGTGTTATGATTTCTGGTTTAATTCTTTTGTATTTGGTTTCCACTTTCTCCAACAATATTTATTGAAGAGACTGTCCTCTCTCCATTGTATATTCTTACCTCCTTTGTTGTAAATTAACCATATATATGTAGGTTTATTTCTGGGCTATTTTGTTCTGTTGATCTGTAACCTTATTTTTATGCAATATCATGTTGTTTTGATTATTATAACTTTTGTAATATAGTTTGAAATCAGGCAGCATGATGTCTCCAGCTGTGTTCTTCTTTCTCAAGATTGTTTTGGGTATTTGGGGTCCTATTTGGTTCCATACAAATTTTAGGATTGTTTGTTCCATTTCTGTGAAAAAAATGCCATTGAGATTGCATTGAATCTATATGTTGCTTTGTGTAATTTGGACAACAATATTAATTCTTCCAATCCACGAATATGGGATATCTTTTCTTTGTGTCTTCAGTTTCTTTCATCAATGTCTTGTAGTTTTCAATGTACATGTCCTTCACCTCCCTGGTTAAATTGATTCCTAGGTATTTTATTCTTTTTGATGCAATTGAAAAGGGGATTTTCTTAATTTCTCTTTCTGATAATTCACTTTTAATGTATAAAAATGCACAGATTATTTGTATATTGATTTTGTATACTGCAGCATTACTTAATTTATTCATTAGTTCTATCAGATTTTTTGGCAGAGCGTTTATGGTTTCTATATACAATATCATGTCATCTGCAAATATTTAGTTTTACTTCTTTATTTCCAATTTGGATGTCTTGTGTTATTTATTTTTGTTTTTGCTACTGATTTGTATGAGTTCCTTACATAATTTTGAAATTAACCTCTTATGAAATTAACCAGCTATATGGTTTGCAAATTTTTTTCCCCATAGGCTTTGCTATGCAGAAAATTTTTAGTTAATGAAGTCCCACTTGCCTATTTTTCCTTTTGTTGCCTATGTTTTTGGTGTCATATCCATGAACTCATTAAGACCAATGTCATGAAACTTTTCTCCTTTTTTTTCTCAGAATTTTACAGTTCAGGTCTAAGGTTTATGTCTTTCATCCATTTTGAGTTGGTTTTGTGTAGAGTGTATGATGAGGGTCCAAATTTATTCTTTTGCATACAGATATCCAGTTTTTCTGACACCATTTTTTGAAGACACTATCCTTCCACCATTTTACATTCTTGACACCTTATTGAATACCATTTCTCCATATATCTGTGGGTTTATTTCCGAGTTCTCTATTCTGTTCCATTGGTCTATATGTCTGTCTTTATGCCAATACATTGATGGTAGATATTAAATAAGAGAAAAAAAATGGAAAGACTTCTTGTGTTTATGGATTGGAAGACATATTGTTAAAATATCCATCTTAGTACTTTGAGTGTTGTAAAGATTCAATGCTGTTCCCATCAAAATTCCAATGGCAGTTTTTATAGTAATAGAAAAAAAAATTCTAAAATTCATGTGGAAACACAAAAGACCCAGAGTAGCCAAAACAATCTTGAGAAAAAAACAAAACTGGAGGTGTCATACTTCCTGATATCAAAATATATTACAATGGTACAGTAATTAAAACAGTATGGTACTGAATACCTATTGATTCTGAAATGTACCAGAACCAGTATAATTAATGTTTAGGTAATTTGTGATTATTTCACTAAAGAAATAAAAGTTATAATAATTTGCAGGAGTGTTTACCCTAAAAACTATTTTTACTTAGGTCAATTTATTCTGTAACTTTGCTGTAGCTTTGATTGGACACCAGAAGATAGAGATGAGGCCTGGTCAAAAATAAGGAGAGAAATTGATAGAATTCTCCAGAAAGGGATATTCTCCCACCCTTTCCTAATAATTTTTGATATTTTGTAATCATCAGAGAATCTGAATATAGCTATAGCTAGGTGTAGAATTTGAGCAAGTCATATTCTTGCCTGGACTGGGTGTGCTCATTTCTGCATTCAAGAGGGAGAGGATTGATGGTTTTTCAGCTTTAACATTTTATGATCTTTGAGACAGCAGACAAAGCTGAGCAACAATGAAATGGCAATAAAGAAGCTGTCTGAAAATGAAGCAGAGAATCCTTATAGGAGTCTCCCATGGCCCTGCCTCTCTATGCAGGGCTGGACATGTAGCCAGCTTTAGGTAGAAACAACCAATCTCCAGGTTAACAGGAGATGGCCAGAAATGTTTGTGACATGCCCACACAATATTCTCTCCCTAAGGCATGTCACAGGGTTTAGAAGCTATTTGTCCTCTTTTAGGCCCCGCTGGAGGAGAAATAAAATAAATAAGAATTAAGATAACTGGACATGCAGCAGATTTCTGTCTATAGCATATGTATTTATTATTTGATCTCATCTAGTTTCCTGGCTTATGCTTCTGTAAGCACTCTTCATAATACTACTAGTGGTAATACTACTGAAACTTATAGAATACGAACCAAGTACCAGACATTCTTCTGAATAATTTGATTGAATTAGCTCAGTTAATTCTCACAATATCCCTATGAAGTAGATATTTCAGGCCTATTTTAGAGATGAGGAAACTGAGTCAGAGAGGTTGAGCAATTTACAAGGTCAAGTAGGACTTAGACCTAATCATATACATCCAGAGCCCATTCACTCAGTTACTTTGCTCTGCTTTCTCCTTGCATGACTCTAGGCTGTTGGGTTGCCATCATTTAGTTTCTTTGATTCTGTGCTTAGACTCAGCCCAATTACCAATATTTGTTGTCACCTGGAGCCTTCTATTTCTGCCTTGTCTAAACTCTGTCCTGTGATCAACGCACCTATGTACTGCCGTATTTGGACATCTGCCTGTCCTGGACCTCTACCTCCCTCTTCTTCTATTTCACTTGGCTCTCAGTTAGGAGGCAGCTGAAGTCCATTATTAAGGGGTAAAGATATCGTTCACAGGTAGAGAAACCCATAGAAAGCAAAGCATACCAACTTATGAGAGTGAGTGCCTCTGGGCAATTCCCAGATCTTTTTCTTTCTTTAACATGATAGCGCTTGAGCTAAAGAGATAGCAGATACATGGTGCATTAGTTATTTGTGGCTGTTGTAACAAATTACCACAAACTGCATGGCTTAAAAGAACAGATTCTAACATTTATGAAGGCCAGAAGTCTGAAATCATGGTGTCTGTAGAGTTATACTCCTGACGCTTGAGGGGAGAATCCATCCTTGGCCTCTCCAAGCTTATGGTGGTTGTCAGCATTCTTTGACCTGTGACTCCAAACTCCACCTCTGTGGTTACATTGTCTTTATCTCTTCTTTCAAATTTCCCTCTGCCTCACTCTTAGAAATACACTTGTCATTGGATTTAGGGCCCACTTAGATAAACCAGGATAAATACCTCTTGGTGAAATCCTTAATTTAATCACATCTTTTGCCATACAGGATAATTACTCTTTTACTCTATAAGGTAATTTTTACAGGTTCTTAGGATTAGTATTTGGACATATTATTTTTTGGGCAACCATTCAGCCCACTATACATGGCAAGACTGAAGTCACCTTTCTATACAGGCCCATGACAGACATTGCTAATTGTTTATTAAACTCCAATAAAGCTCAGACTTCTCCCCAGTACTGCATTTTGGATAGCCACTATTAATTGGCTAGTGTTTGCTTTGGAGATAAAATCAGTTTCTTATCCATGAGATGAGCTGCAAGACTCCTTTCAAGCCTTATAACTGTTGTCTTTGCTTCTCTTTGCAAACTGGCAGTCAAAGTCAGGTTTATGTACAGTAGATATAAGGGGTTGAAGTTCTATGTTTCCCTCAGATAATGGTAGGGAGATGAATATCATGTGAGGATTTTAATCAACTCTGAAAACAAACAATGATTTTTGCATTTTGCTAGAAAGCTTATCTCCTGAATTTGCCTAAAGAATAATACTGTCTTCTTTATTACATTCCCTCTTATTACTCTAGACCATAAGAATATCAGTATTTAAAATCTACACAAGGTTATATTCAATCTACTTATAATCTGGACAATTCCATAAAAACAGAATAAAAACTATTAGAAAACAGAGCTCATAAATTTAAAATATTATTTTTTACTATTTATTTTGGGTCCGAATTTTCATAATTTTTCTTTTTTTGTCTCTTCACTTTTGTGGTATTGATTATAGTTTCTTGTTTTTAGTTAAAAAAAATTCTCACACACACCCTTGACAACAGGTAAATTGTTGTGGGGCATAGTATGTAGTCTGATAGTTTGGCATTCAAACAGATTTGACTGAAGTCTTGACCCTGCCGCTTAGTGACTGAGTGACTTTCAGCCAATATCACTTGTCATAACAACACTGTAAGTCATGGTGAGAGTCAGAAATGACATAAATAGACCCCTGTAACACAATTTGTTGCATGAATGAATGAACATTCTCTAGATAGTCTAGAGGTAAGTAAAAGATACAAATTTCTTTTGCCTTAATAGAGTTGAGTGTCTTGAAAATAGAGACACCTACATTTCCATATTCTGTGATGGAAGGTTAGCATAGGATAAAGCCTAACTATTGGCCAAATGTTTTTTGAACCCCAAAAAAAGTCCATTTTAGCTTGGGTAGTTGTGCCCTATGATTAAAGAGTGCCATCACTGGGGAAGATTAATTCTGAGGATAATCATGTTACATTGAGATATTTTTGGAAACAGAAATGGTAGGAAACTCATTCAGTTAAAATAACTTTATTTCTATAGGAATTTCACTGGTAATAAAAACAGTTTTGCTCTATGAGTAACTAGTGGGCATGCTGACTTTTGCTAAAGCATTATTATTCACATGTAGACTGGCTTAGCACCAGACCATTTACATATTAGAGATGATAAGAAAAAGCCCTTAATACATGTAGACAAATCTGTGCCCCTTAAAAGGTGCAATAATCTTTTAACATATATGCTTTCCTTCTGATCTTCTCTTATCAATTTCCTCATCCCTAAATTTTATATTGTATCATATTATTTCTATTCTTATTTTCATATCTATTTTTTCCCCGATGTATCATCAAAAGGACACTCATGTAAAGAGCGTAGCTGCATAATATTAACCCTCTGTTACTGTTTGAACTCATGGAGGCGCTCATATGGTACTAACTGCTAACGCTGAGCATATCCATGTGCTCTTCAAATGAGAAACCAACAGCGGCTGTGCTGCGAGGAGGCACAGAACATGTCAGAAAGACCACGGGCTTTGAAGACCCCAGTCCTGAATCAAACCTTGGCTCTGCTACTTAAGTTGCTCTCCAACCTTGAGAAAACCACTTAACCTCTGAGTTTCAATTTCCTTATTTTTAAAATGATTATAATAATATATATTAACAGAGTTGTTTGGGAAGAAACCACTTGGTGCTGTGTTTGGCTCATAGTTGATGCATGTTATCTGAACTCCCCTCTTGTCCCCCTTTTTGAATGGAAAGTAAAAAAAACCAAGAAAACACATATTCCTAGAGCAAATAAAACCAAATGAAACAAAACAAAACTATGTGGCCCTATGTGGATATTCAGATCTTGCTATATTCCCTTCTCAGTGACTTTTAGAAATTTTTGAAACAACGCTGCATTTCCTTTCATAATGGAAAGAAAGGCAGCACAAGGGCTAACAATCTGATTAGGTATCAGACTGGTTGGTACTAGTTTTCAGCGGGATGTTATGATTTTTGTAATGCCTGCTCTGCTTATAGCCTTCTATTTCAGTTTTCATTATAGGACTTACTTGAATAATTTTATATCCAGGGAACATATTATCTAGAGTGATTTTAGCCATGTGATGCAATCATTCATTCACCACATATTGTTAAAAGTACTTATTGAATGAATAGAATCGTTGAAATAAATTGACCGTAGGTGAATAATTCTGAAAGCAGACTGACTAACACAGTTTCATTCTTCTATGTCTGTACTCATTGGTTCTTTCATCCATGCAGGCCCATCTGTTTGAACTGATTTGTTCATTTAATAAGTATTTATTGTGCAGATACATCACTGGATATAATGCCAAAGAAGAGTACAAAATTGTATGTATATATACACATGTACATTCAAATATATATATATATATGCTTTATGTTATATATATATAAATTCAAATGTCCTGCCCATTTTGAGGAAGGATTTGGAGTAGCTTACAGAAACTGAGATTGAAAAGCAAATAGTGGTACAATCCAGTATAATGGTAAAAAGTTTGTTTCTGGAATCAAACAAGTCCAGGTTTGATTCCTGGCTATGCCAATTATGACATAGGTAGGAAAGCTGTTTGAAGCCTCAAACTACATGGAAGATTTATACATTTGAGCATGTGGTGTGTGTATGTGCGTAAGTGTGTGCATGTGCCCATTTAAACTTGGAGAGCAGAGAAAGAGGATTTGGATTCTCAGACTTAAGATCTGGTGGTACCTTCCCTTCCAACTAGCTCTTGGGCCTACTGGTTGTCTTCACTGGGGACAGCCTCGTCACTGGGTTACTTTTCCTTAATTGTATTTAGAGCCACTGTAGATGTGGTCCCTGCTTTCTTTTTTGTTCTCAGTGTTTCCTCTATGCTAAAGTTCTGGCATGACCAACGGACAAGCTGGCTCCAGCTTCTACAATGTGCAATTGGCACATATTACATTAATCATGGAAATTGCAATGTTAAATTGTATCCTAGGCCAGATAAAGGTCTGATCAACTTATGTAGATGGGCCGCAGGGCTATGTTTTGGAGGGATTTCTTGAGATCTATTGTTCAAGCTCTGAATAAGAATAATAAGGGATTGAGGCCTCATAGTGCTTCCTCATGTATCTTCATGTAGTGACAATTTTGCTCTAAAAGGCTTAAAAATAGATCTTATCTAGAGATTAACCATAATAATCTCTGAATTTGAGAACTATCAAGAAAAGTTAGAAAGAAAATGTTATTCTAAAGAAAAATAAGATTGAAGAAAATTTAGTATTGAGAGAAAGTATTAATATTGTCCATTAAGGTAATATGAAGGACCCTCAATTCCATGCAACATTTGCTAAACACCTGCTATATGTTAGTCATCTTAAAGACATTGGAAAACAAAGATGAATAATACACTAACTCATTATTTTGAAAATGAATAATATAGTAAAAGAATTCTCATTTTTCCTATTATAAGCCATCCCTCAGAGTATCTAAATAGTGGATGAGAAGAGGATTCTCTTATAGGGCATGCAGGCTAATAAATAAAGAATAAATGATAGGATTAGAAGATAACATTTTACAATGCTGCTATGGACTGAGTTTTGTACCCCCTAAATTCATGTGTTGAAGCCCTAACCCCCAATGTGACTGTTTTTGGTAATTAGGCCTCTATGGAGATAATTAAGGCTAAATGAAGTCATGGGGTGGGGCCCTAATCCAATTAGAGGTGGTGCCCTTTAAGCAAAGAGACACTAGAGTGCGCTCTCTCTCTCTCTCTCTCTCTCTCTCTCTCTCTCTCTCTCTCTCTCTCTCCCTCTGTCATGTAAGGATAGTGAGAAGGTGCTTGACTGTAAGCCATGCAGAGAATTCTAACCAGGAACTGAATTTGCTGAAAACTTGATCTTAGATTTTCCAGTCTCCAGAACTCTAAGAAAATAAATTTATGTTGTTGAAAGTCACCTAGTCTATGGTATTTGATGTTGGCAGCTGCAGCAGACAAAAATAATTTCTTAAAGAAATAATGGTTCTGAGAAATGATAAATGACTGCTAATATAGAAAGAGAGAGAAGCAGAAAATATATGTCTCATAATAGATATAGCTATTACTGCCTGTAACACTGGTAGAAAATCCTGGGGCAAAAATACCTTTGAAACTGAAATCAGTCAAAGGGAGAAATAAAGTTAAGAAACCCATTCTTTTTTAAAAGCAGTCATCCCATCTCTCTCGACCAGGCTGCAGCAGAAGAGCTCTTCACCCAACCTCTGTGGTCCAGATAAGGTCCAGATTAGCCCTCCCACTCCCTTGTAATTACCTATTGAGATGTAGATAGACCACTTCTCTCCACTCCTTGAAATACCTATTGATATGGAGATGAACTACTTCTCTACACCTCTTGGAAACACCTATTGATATGCAGATACATTAGAGCCAGGCGAGATATTCTGGAAATAATACAATTTAACCACAGCCCACCTGTCCAGAAATCTCATGTCACAATCTACACATTCCCCATCTCCATGATGGCCCCTATGCGAGAAACTGGAACAATGTAGCCAGACTAATAACATAAAATCATGAAAATCCTCAAGCCAGAGGATTCAGCTAGGTTCAAAGACCTATGCAGATCAAGTCCATAGCTCACCCATTCCACAGGTGGTCAGTAGCTGAACAGGTAGGGAGTTCAGAGCAATAATCACATGGCAGCAGCCACAATGACTGTAGAAGAAAATATACCTTAAGGACGATAAGATACATGCCTTAATGACCCCAGCATAGGCAAATCTTGTCCATCAGGTAGGATACATGCAAGGGAGTGGTCTTGTGATAAAATAGTGGCAGCAATGGGATCTAGTTCTGGTCTAGTATACCCGACTTTCACCCCCCTCGCTGTGGGAGTTACAGATGGATCAATATACAGGGCTACGGGAGGTACATGCACTGGCCATAAAGATAAAAATACCTTCCCCATAAGATGTTCTTACCTCCCAGACGTTTGGGTTCACTACCGTGATCTTTGGGGGCCATTATGCTGTTACTCTAGGAATAAACATGAGACCAGCTTCCAGGCCTTTTCACCAAGTGCCAGAAGGTCCAGCCATCACTGGTCCATGTGTCAAAATGTCCAGGCCCAGATCCACTCAGCAGAGTCTCCAGGGTTTAATGCAGTTGGGGCTGGCAGCAGGATGTTGCTCTGCTGGCCATATCCTGGCTTCAATAACTCCTCTTTGGTTTGCACATACAGTGTACAGGAGAGGCAGCAGGGTGTGTTAGCATATCCACAGGGCTCAAGGCTCTTTTTCAGGGATTCTCATTCAAACGCCTAGCACTGTCCATAAGGGATCCGACTGGCCTGTAGACTTCATCAGGCCAGATTTCAACAAACCACTGAACCTCTCTCTCTATCCTGCTTCATTAGGATTATATGGTACATGAAACTACCACTTTATTCCTAATTTCTGCACCCTTCCTTGAAACGCATGTCTGGTAAAGTGGGTGCCCTGATCTCTCTCCATCACCTGTGGCCGGCCATAGGCTGCAAAGAGATGCTGTAGGCCCCTCTGGTGGTTTGCTAATCTGCACAACATGCAGGAAAAGCAACCAAAATCCATAGTGTATCTTCCACCTGACAAGGGGTATCAGCCCCTTTGCTATTGTCCCATGTTGCTGTGGGACTCACTGTAAGTCCCTTTTAGAGCACACAAGGCACTCCTTCCAGGCTCTGCTGACTTCTTCAAAGGTCAACGGCAAGCCCTACCAATGGGTTACAGCCCACATTGTCTTTTGCTCCATGTGCAACAAATGCTGATGTAACCATTGGGCCTCATCAGAGGCAGGCTTCCCTTCTAGCCAGTGTACCTGGGCCATTGTGTCCACTTCATCATTCCCTGGGGATGCAAAAGACAAATGGCCAGTCACATGATATACAGTACAGTCTTAGTCTGACAAGAGGCCCATAGGTCTTGCCACAACTCTTTCCCCCAAAGGGGCCAGTGACCAACCATCCAGTTGGTGTGGTACCTTGTTGACAGCCACAGGGTAAAGGTCCAATATATGGCCTGTCAGTGTAGACAACTATATGGGAGGGCTCCTGTGTGATCATAAGCCATACTGCCTGCAACTCAGCCCATTGACTGCTCTTCCCCTCTCCATCCTCCATCCATATTGTCTCAGTCTTAGGATGGAAAGCCACAGCCCTCCACTTTGGCGGCTGTGGTATAGGGGTTTTCTCTCTTGATAAGGACTCTCGACTTTCCACTGGTATATGTCAATGGCTCCATAGCCAGCAAAACATGGTACACACAGGAGCCAGTTGCTTCTCTATCAAAGTTTACCGGACCTCTGGTCCTTTCCATAGTTATGACCAGAATCCAAGATTGGCCTGTCCATTCAAGCCACTGCCAAAGACCCCGTCCATAACCGTCCTCAGTTACATGAACAGTAACTCACAGGGCCTTGATGAGCCCGTTACACTGAAGGCCTGAAGGGCCTTGACTGCTCACTTAGCAGCAGTAAAAGCAGCTGCACATATATCATCCAGTTCCACCTGATGCCCCTTCATCCCAACTGGTATAACAGATTCAGAATTTGTGCCAAGTGATGGGATAAACACTCTCCAGTAGCCAAAAGACCCCAAAACTCTTGTAAGACTGCCACAGTGATAGGGGTAGGGAAAGCCTGGACCCTGTCTATTACTGCTTTAGGAATAACTTTAGTTTTACTCAGTGATAAAACCCCCAAGAATTTTACAGACAAACCAGGTCCCTGAACATTAGTGCTGTTCACAGCCCATCCTTTCTCCTGTAGATGTTGCAGCAGTCTAGGAACTGCCCCTTCTAAACCTGCAGGAGAATCAGACATAAGCATAATATCATCGATGTAGTGATACATCTGCAAAGTTTGCAGTTTCTTCCATGTGGCCAAGTCCTGGGCTATAAAGTCTGTGACAAATGGTAGCACTGTGATGGTATCCCTGTGGAAGGACAGTGAATGTCCACTGCCAGCCTTCCCACATGAAGGCAAACTGTTCCTGACCTTCCTGTGCTCTGTCAATGGAGAAGAAAGCATTACCAAGGACCACAGCATAATGGTACGTTCCCAGTTCACGACTTAGTGTGTCCATAAGGGCTGCTATTGAGGGGATATGCAAAGGAGGTGTGACTTTATTCAATTCCTTATAATTCATATTCGTATGCCAGGAGGTGTCTGGCTTTTTCACTGGCCTCACTGGGGAATTAAAAGAACTATGAGTGGGTTTTATCACCTGCACGTTCTCCAACTCCAGTAGAGTTTCTCCAAATTCCTCGTGCCACCCACGCAATTTATACTGCTTAGTATTTGTCACTCACCTAGGTACAGGCAGAGCTACATGTGAGTGCTTAGCATGTACCCTCAATACTGTCTTTACCATATGTGCCCTCTGTCTGAACTCACCTGCAGTGGTAACCACAGGCCCTGCAAGATATCTACCCGCAAAATATATTCAGGGGTGGGAGAAATGGACACAGTATACTCCTTTGGGGAAAAAACACCCTCTCCCCAATGACATTTGGGCTTTCTTTACTCTAACTGCCTCACCCCCAAAGCCATCTGTCACAGCAGGGTTCCTGGAAAAATGCTCAGGGTTCCCATAAATCAGAGAACACTCAGCTCCTGTGTCCACCAGCTCCTGGACACTTTGTACATTCACAGGAGACCAATTAACTGCTGATTCTATATGTGGCCTCTGGTCCCCACCACCTCCCCCAGTGTGGGAGCCTTGACCCTTCCCTCCATTGAACCATGTCGCCCACTTGTCATCCTGTCGGGGTGAGGGCCCAGGCAAAATCCAGGAGTCCTGCAGGGACACAGGCCAGACCTGGGCTGTGCCTCTGACTTCCTTGTCCTGGACTTCAGTAGCTGAAACTGTTGCTCTGGCTTTAATTGGTGCCACAGTCATAATAAGACCCTACTGGGCTGTCCATGAAGTTTTTCTTTCACTACCCCAGCTTTTATTAAATCAACCCACGTCCAGGTCCTTGAGAACTTTATGGGGCCCTTTGCAACTCTCCTTTCAGAAGTAGCCCATTCTTCCGTCTGGGCTCTTATTGTTTCAATCTCCCTCAGATCTGCTGAAGTATGTGTAGCCTCACTTATGGGTTGCCCTATATGGGGGGCAAGAATAGTCACTAAGGACCCAAAGAGAGATGGGGGAGCTGTATGGAGACCAGATTTCTCATTCTTATGGTAAACAACTCCTCATCAGGGCCCTGGGGTTTCATATTATAGATGGTATTTTTCATGCCCAATTCCTGCAACACCTGTTGGAGCCTCCGTACATTTTCCAGCTAGTGGGTAAGTATGGTAAATCACCCTGATTAGGCCAAACTCCCTTGAGGGCTAAAGTCAGGCATTCCAGAAGCACCTGATTCCCTGAGGTCTGATTGGCACTTTGTAACCACTGCTGGAGGGAAGGGTGAGTCATCAGGGAAGCCAGTCTACTCATTTCAGAACTCAACATAGCAATGTTTTCCACCCCCATATACCAGGGATGCAAGTGATGTAGGCAGAGGTTCCGATGGCTTCCGGACGCTCATGTCCACCAGCTGGTCCTGGGTATAGGGGGGGGAGCACAGAGTGCTCCACAACCTGGGGAGGGGGCAGCTCCTCTCTCCTTAGAAGCCCGTGTATATTGTGTTTTTACTTTCTTAATTATAACCAGGCAGGCCTATCATCCAGGAGCTGATGCCTCAGGTGCTGGCCTCGGCAGCAGAGCGGCCCTCGGCCATGCCCCTCTCCCTCTCCCGACACCTCCTCCACCATCTTTGGAGCTGATGGCACTGCTCTTTCCTCCCCTCCCCCACGGCCTTCTGCAATGTGGACTTTCCTGCTGTCTTCCGCCTCGCCGCCGGTAAAGAATTTTCCAGGAGCGCAATCTGTCTTGTTCATAACTGTCTCTCTTCTTTAAGGGCATTCCATAGGTCATCACCAAGCTCCTCCAAGCCATGCTGAAATGTGTGTCTCTCTTGCCAAAGCCTCTCTTCTCGACAGCCCTCTCTCTCTCCTCAGTAATTAATCCTCTTTCTTCCTCGATAACCCTCTCTCTCTCCTCAGTAACACTTTCCACTATCTGGATGAAAGGAGACCCTACAATGCCCACTGTTACACGGCCACCCAGGGCCTCTAAGCAGCCTTCTATCTCATGGAGGGCTAATTCAGCAGCTTCCAGTGTCTCCACTCCTCTGCAGTTCTGGGGAAGGCCCCGCCCCTCCAGGAGGTGCTTTACCCTAGACCGATTCCCCACTAGGGGCTCCCAATGGGAAAAGTCCTCCCCACAGGAGTTTCCAAGTGAAGCAGCACCCTCTACCACTGCAGCATTGGGGCCTCCCCATCACCTCTAGAGGTAGCCCACCCAAGGGTCACACCCATTTATAGACAGATTTGGTGTTCAAATGTCCTGTCAACTACTGCCAGATGTAAGTCTAGGGGGAAATCCTAGGACAAAAATACCTTTGAAACCGAAATCAGTCAAAGAGAGAAATAAAATTAAGAAAACCATTTATTTTTTAGAAGCTGTTATCCTGTCTCTCTCTTGACCAGGCTGCAGCAGAAGAGAGCTCCACCCAACCTCTCCAGTACAGAAAGGCCCTTGCAAGCCCTTATAATTACCTAATGAGATGTAGACAGATCACTTCTCTCGACCCCTTGAAATACTTATTGATATGGAGATGAACTACTTCTCTCCATCCCTTGGAAACTGCTATTGATATGAAGATGCACTAAAGTCAGGTGAGTGACTCTGGAAATATTACAATTTTACCCACACTGCCTTTGAAGTAGTATTGCCAAAAATCCTAACCTGATTCTATTAAGTTTCTAGACCTAGTGAAGAATTTATAGCAAATACCAGAGGGCCAAGGAAGGTTTTATATGACAACACAGTCATAATAGTCAGCAAACTTCTGGTTTTCAGAAACTCTTTAAGACAGATAAACCAGTTTCTTCAACACATAAATGATAAGGAAGGAAAAAATGATAAGAGGTGTAGGATCTGAAGAATCAAAAGTTAGCATAAGTACAGCCATCTTAAGGCCTAAATACCACCCCCTAACCCAGAAGAAGCAAAATCATTAGAATCTTGAAAAACAAGTTAGTTAGCCTGTGTCAATTGTAGTGACCTTTCTGTGTCAATTGTAGTGACCTTTAGTTAGCTAACCGTAAATCAGTTAATCATATATGCCTAGCTTATCTTACTAGAACCACCCTAGACATTCCATAGGTGATCTCATCTAATCAGACCCCAGGATGTGGCGCCAGCAAAAGATTTATGAGCCTATAGAAAAAACTCTGTATTGTGATTATGGAAAATTTTACCCCTTTTGAAAATACTATAAAACCTTCTGCCTTAGTGTGCTCGGGGTCCTCGTTGAGACCTGCTGCGACAGGCTGACTTGGACCCCAACTAGTTGGCTTCCGAATAAATTCCTCTTGCTTGTTGCATCAAGAAACGTCTTTGGTGAGTGATTTGGGGCGGCGCCTTCCTCAGGGGAATCCAACATTTGGGGGCTCGTCCGGGATCGGTTGTCCACCCCGCTTCACTCCCGAAGTCGCTCTTGGAGGAAGAGGTAAGATTAGTGGCGCCTTGAGTTGTTGTTTGTGTTCTGTTTTCTGTTTCAGTGAGACCGGTCAGAGTTCTGAAGGGTACCCGTTGTCTGGCAGCCGTCTCAATCCCGTACAGGGGCTGTGACTGCGGTCGGTAGACGTACTAGAGCACCGCAGGCTGCAACCCTGGGGGACGCCTCAGGGAGGTTGGGGGGCCAGGGACGCCTGGTAGCCTCCCGTCTGTTTTTCCGGCAAACTGAACCTGATGAGATAGGGTTGATTTTTGGGCGCCGAGAATTTCAACCCTCTGATTCCTTTCGGTTTCTGTTCGAGGCTCTGAAAAGAACCAAAAGCGGCCGCTGTGTGTCTAATCTGTGTGTGTCTTTGTTTTTTGTGTCCTTTACGTGTCTAATTATTGTTATACTGACAATGGGACAGACAGTGACGACCCCCCTTAGCCTGACACTAGATCATTGGACGGAAGTTAGAGCGAGGGCACGTAACTTGTCAGTAGAAGTGAAAAAGGGACCATGGCAGACTTTCTGTTCCTCCGAATGGCCCACCTTCAATGTTGGGTGGCCCTCGGAGGGGACTTTTGATCTCCCCACTTTACTAGCAGTAAAAGCTATTGTTTTTCAGGATTCGTCTCAAGGACACCCAGATCAGCAACCCTACATTGTAGTCTGGCAAGAGTTGGTGGAGAACCCACCACCCTGGGTAAAGCCCTGGGTGCAAAAGAAAATGGGCCCTCGAGTTTTAGCTGCCCAGACTCAACCTCAGAAAAAAGAAAAAGAAACTACCAAAGTTTACCCTGATACTCAAGATTCGCTTATAATTGATGATCCCCCTCCCCCTCCTTACCCTCCTGCCCCCACGGCACCCCCGGTGCCCCCGGCCCCAGCACCCCCAGCACCCCCAGCACCCCCAGCTCCGGCACCCTCAGTCCCTGATGCTGAGGCAGTAGGGCCGGCTCCGGGACCTGCCCAGGGCACCCGGCGCCGCCGAGGGGCCATCTTGGACCCACCGGGTATCTTTCCTCTCCGGTCTTATGGAGTTCCCATCCTTGGAGAAGAAGGGGAACCGCCTTTCCAACCTCTGCAATATTGGCCCTTCTCCTCTGCTGATTTGTATAATTGGAAAGCTAACCACCCGCCCTTTTCAGAGGAACCGCAGAAACTAACTGGTTTAGTAGAGTCTCTGATGTTTTCCCACCAGCCCACCTGGGATGACTGTCAGCAGCTTTTACAGGTGCTCTTCACCACGGAAGAGAGAGAGAGGATTCTCCTGGAGGCACGGAAGAATGTGCCTGGAACCGACGGACGGCCTTCGCAACTCCCTCATGACATAGAGAGGGGGTTCCCGTTGACTAGACCCAACTGGAACTTTAATTCTCCAGAAGGTAGGGAGCGACTAACCATCTATCGCCAGGCTCTGGTGGCGGGTCTCCGTGGGGCCGCCAGACGCCCCACCAATTTGGCCAAGGTAAGAGAGGTCAGCCAGGGAGCCACTGAAGCACCTGCAGTATTCTTAGAACGCCTGATAGAAGCCTTCAGGCGGTATACTCCCTTTGATCCCACTTCTGAGGGGCATAGTGCTTCAGTGGCCCTTGCTTTTATCGGGCAATCGGCACCCGACATTAGGAAAAAACTTCAGAGATTGGAAGGCTTACAGGATTTGTCGCTGAAAGATTTAGTGAAAGAAGCAGAGAAAGTTTATCATAAGAGAGAGACTGAGGAAGAGAAAGAGTTAAGGAAAGAGAAGGAGAGGGAAAGTAAAGAAGAAAAGAGAGATAGAAAGCATGAGAGAAATTTAACAAAGATCTTGGCCGCAATAGTAGAAAGTAAGGGACGACCGCCCTCTAGTGGTAAAACTAGTAAGGCAGGGTCCCTGGGCAACCGACCTCCTTTAGATAAAGATCAGTGTGCGTACTGCAAGGAAAAGGGGCATTGGGTGAAAGAATGCCCTAAGAAACCACCACGGGGACCTCCGAAGAAAGTGTTGTCCCTGCTAGAAGATGAAGATTAGGGAAGACGGGGCTCAGAGCCCCTCCCCGAGCCTAGGGTAACTCTGAAAGTGGAGGGGCAACCCGTTGAGTTTCTGGTAGATACCGGTGCTCAACATTCAGTACTGACCCAAGCTAGAGGCCCCCTTTCTAGTAAAAAGTCTTGGGTGTTCGGGGCCACGGGTCAGAAACAATATGCATGGACTACCCAAAGAACAGTGGACTTAGGAGTGGGACAAGTAAACCACTCATTCCTTGTTATACCAGAATGCCCTACACCCTTGTTGGGAAGAGACATCTTGACCAAAGTCGGGGCCCAAATATCCTTTCAGACTGAAGATACCCAAGTGACTGATAGCAGAAAGAGACCTTTGGGCCTAAGCATCCTGTCCATAAAGTTAGAAGACGAGTACCGCCTTTTTAAAGAACCAGAACCCTCCCGAGTTAATCAGAGGTGGCTCAACCAGTTTCCAGGGGCCTGGGCAGAAACAGCAGGTATGGGACTTGCTGTAAACCAGCCCCCGGTAGTCATAGAATTGAAAGCCTCAGCCTCACCAGTAACTGTGAGACAGTATCCAATGAGTAAAGAGGCCAGAGATGGGATTAGGCCCCATATCCAGAGGCTCATAGAGCAGGGGATATTAGTAAAATGTAAATCCCCATGGAACACTCCCTTGCTGCCCGTAAAGAAGGCGGGAACAGGAGATTATCGACCAGTGCAAGATTTAAGAGAAGTTAATAAGAGAACACAGGACATTCATCCCACTGTGCCGAATCCTTACAACCTGCTAAGCTCTCTGGCCCCAGAAAACACTTGGTACACAGTCTTAGATTTAAAAGACGCCTTCTTTTGTTTGCGCCTGCATCAGAGTAGTCAACCGCTGTTTGCCTTTGAGTGGAAAGACCCCTCCACAGGAACTACTGGACAATTGACCTGGACTCGCTTGCCACAAGGATTCAAGAACTCACCTACCCTCTTCGACGAGGCTTTACACCAGGACTTGGCCTTTTACCGAGCCTCCAACCCGCAGGTAACCTTGTTACAATATGTTGATGACTTACTGATAGCCGCTCCTACACAGGAAGTCTGCCAAGCGGCTACTGAAGCCCTTTTGACTGAACTTGCTAGGCTGGGGTATAGAGCATCTGCCAAAAAAGCACAGATCTGCCAACAACAAGTGACTTATTTAGGGTATTCCCTGAGAGAAGGGAAAAGGTGGCTTACTGAAGCCCGGAAGCAGACTGTGACGCAGATCCCGGTCCCTACTACTCCGCGCCAAGTCCGCGAATTTCTGGGAACAGCAGGGTTCTGCAGATTATGGATACCCGGATATGCCACCTTAGCTGCCCCCCTGTACCCCCTGACCAAAGGGGCAGCCCCGTTTATTTGGGGACCTCAACAGCAACAGGCCTTTGATGAGATCAAGAAGGCCCTCCTGTCGGCACCTGCTCTGGCCCTCCCAGACGTGTCTAAGCCGTTCGTCCTTTTTGTGGATGAACGGAGTGGAGTAGCTCGGGGAGTGTTGACCCAACAATGGGGACCTTGGAAGAGACCTGTCGCCTATTTGTCAAAAAAATTAGACCCAGTAAGTAGTGGATGGCCTGCCTGTTTGAGAGTAGTGGCAGCTGTGGCCCTCCTAGTTAAAGATTCTGACAAACTGACACTGGGACAGAAACTTACTGTGGTTGCTCCACATGCGTTGGAGAGTGTGATTCGGCAGCCACCCGAGAGATGGATGTCGAATGCCAGAATGACTCACTACCAAACCTTACTCCTGAATCGTGATCGAGTAGAGTTTGCCCCCCCTGCCATCCTAATCCCGGCCACTCTGCTCCCCGAGTTGGGGAAAGAAGTGCTTCATACCTGCCAGGAAATCCTGGCTGAAGAGACAGGAACCCGCCAGGACTTGCAAGACCAGCCCTTAAGGGGAACAGGACTCCTGACTTGGTACACGGACGGGAGCAGTTACATCATGGATAGTAAAAGAATGGCTGGAGCTGCAGTAGTAGATGATGACCGAGTTGTATGGGCCAGTGGACTCCCAACGGGCACCTCTGCACAGCGAGCAGAACTCATCGCTCTGACTCAGGCCCTAAGGATGGCAGAAGGTAAGAGACTTAACGTCTACACTGACAGCAGATACGCCTTTGCCACTGCTCATATACACGGGGCTATTTATAGACAGAGAGGGCTGTTAACTTCTGCCGGGAGAGATGTTAAAAACAAACAAGAAATTTTAGATTTGCTAGAAGCCATCCATAGGCCTAAAGAAGTAGCAATAATACATTGCCCTGGACACCAGAAAGATGACTCTCCAATAGCTCGAGGAAACCGGAGAGCAGACCAAGCCGCAAAGCAAGCGGCTCAGGGAATGAACATTTTGCCCCTCCAAGTGTGTCCGTAAGCCACTCACATCAAGAGCTTCCAGTACACACCTGAAGATCTCATTTGTATAGACAAATTAGGGTTCAAAAATTCTTTGCCCCAAGAGATATACAAGTCTGAAAAAGGGAAAGTTGTCCTGCCCCAGAGAGAGGCAGCAGAATACTTAAGGCAATTACATCAACTGACACATTTGGGAGCAAAAAACCTAAAGACCTTAGTTCGAGACTCCCCTTATCATGTTATTAAATTAGGAAAATTAGCTGACGAGATTGTAAAAAATTGTGTTCCCTGTCAATTAGTAAACGTGAGCAAAAATCAAGCAATATCCGTGAAAAGACTTCGAGGAGATCGCCCAGGAGCTTATTGGGAAGTTGACTTCACTGAAATTAAGCCTGCCAAGTATAGATATAAGTACCTTCTAGTTTTTCTAGACACATTTTCAGGATGGACAGAGGCGTTCCCCACCAAAACTGAGACAGCTCAGACGGTGTCTAAAAAGATCCTTGAAGAAATATTTCCCATGTTTGGAATCCCAAAGGTAATCGGCTCCGACAACGGCCCTGCTTTTGTTGCCCAGGTATGTCAGGGATTGGCCAAGATCCTGGGGACGGACTGGAAATTGCATTGTGCATACAGGCCCCAGAGCTCAGGACAGGTAGAAAGGATGAATAGAACTCTAAAAGAGACCTTGACTAAATTGTCCATAGAGACTGGCTTATGTGATTGGTTAGTCCTCCTTCCCTTCGCCCTATTTAGAGTCAGGAACACTCCCGGCCGCTTTGGACTAACGCCTTTTGAAATAATGTTTGGGGCCCCAGCTCCGCTTCAGTCAGCACATCTTCATGTATTCCCTGAGTGTGCAACTAATAAGTTTTTGCTTGAAAGGTTACGAGCCTTGGAAGCTGTGCAGAAAGAGGTGTGGGCCTCCATCAAGGAAGCCTATCGGCCAGAGGAACTCTCAGTGCCTCACCAGTTCCAGGTGGGAGACCCTGTCTATGTAAGAAGGCACCGGACAGGAAACCTCGAGCCACGGTGGAAGGGGCCTTTCGTCGTCCTCCTGACTACTCCCACAGCTGTAAAAGTGGACGGCGTCTCTTCCTGGATACACGCTTCACATCTAAAGAAGGCACCCCCGGACCCAGACTGGCGAGTAACTCGGACTGATAACCCCCTTAAGCTTCGCTTGTGTAAAAAGAATTATGCTGTTAGTAATTCTGATGTTTCTGCTACCTCCAACCCACCAGAACCCTAACCCTCATGAGCCCAGGTTACTGACATGGCAAATCATTACCCCAGCTTCCCGCCAAATAGTAGTCCAGATAACAGGACAACACCCTAAGGGAACCTGGTGGCCTACCCTCACTGTAGACGTATGCACTCTTTTCAAGCAAGACCCTAGGTATGAGGACACAGTTGGAGTACCCGGATGTAGCACTCGGGATTATATAGTGCATTGGGGCTCTGGGACTATGAAAGAAATTCAAAGTGCCTGCTTTTATGTATGCCCGGCCCCCTCAACTGATGCCGAGGTATCACAATGTGGAGGGCAGACAGATTTTTTCTGTAAGAATTGGGGTTGTGAACAGACTGGGACATGCCATTGGCTGACAGGAAGCGCAGGGAGAGCCCCTCCAGGCCTTATAAAAATCCAACGAGGTGCCACTCATGCCCAGTGCAAGACTCATCCCACCTGCAATCTCATTGATATCTCCTTCACAGATGCAGGAAAAAGGGCAGCAAACTGGGAAAAGGGGCTTACTTGGGGACTAAGACTGTACCAGAGTGGGTATGACAATGGAGTCTTATTTATGCTCAGGCTAAAAGTAGAAACTCTCCCGGCTATCCCAGTGGGACCCAACACTGTCCTGCAGGACCGGCCGCATCTCCCAGCCCCGGCCCCCGAGCAGACCCCAGCCCCCCCTGTAGACTCTACCGCCGCTCCCTCTGTTTCCACTCCTGGTCAAGTTGCCCCTTTCCCTAGCACAGGACGACGCCTCCTTAACCTCCTTGAAGGAGCTTTTCAGGCCTTAAACACCACCAATCCTAAAACTACTGA
This sequence comes from Manis javanica, assembly GCF_040802235.1. NCBI lineage: Eukaryota > Metazoa > Chordata > Mammalia > Pholidota > Manidae > Manis > Manis javanica. The sequence continues at coordinate 113,904,995 of NC_133161.1, forward strand.
ATCCTGTTGGTTGTGTTTCTCTTCTGGGCCGCCTTATTATGAAGGATTAGGATTGTTAGGCAATTTTAATAAAACAACCCGTCACGAGATCTGTAGCTGGGGAAGCCACCGGAAACTAACTCTAACTGAAGTAACTGGAAAAGGAAAATGTTTAGGTACAGTCCCCCCCACCCATAAAGCCTTGTGTAATGAAACCGTAGCTATAACCCCCTCAGGTAAAAATGAGTATCTAGTCCCTCCCCCCGAGGGATGGTGGGCTTGTAATACTGGAGTGACCCCATGTGTCTCTACTTCTGCCTTCAATTCCTCTCGCGATTTCTGTATTATGGTTCAGCTAGTACCCAGGTTAATGTATCATGATGATCTCTCATTCGTAACTGAATTTGAACCTAGGCATAGATATAAAAGAGAACCGGTCTCGCTGACCTTAGCCGTGTTGTTAGGGATAGGAGTTGCAGCCGGAGTGGGAACGGGGGCAGCCGCTATTGTTCAAGGGAACCAGCATTATGAAGGACTAAGGACTGCTATTGATGAAGACCTAAAAACAATAGAGCAATCCATTACAAAACTTGAAGAATCTCTAACTTCCCTCTCTGAGGTAGTCTTACAGAATAGACGAGGGCTGGATCTACTGTTCCTAAAAGAAGGAGGACTGTGTGCAGCTTTAAGAGAAGAATGCTGCTTTTATGCAGATCATTCCGGGATAGTAAGAGATTCAATGTCAAAACTTAGAGAGAGGCTAGATCAGAGGAAGAGAGAGCGAGAAGCAGGCCAAGGACTGTTTGAATCTTGGTTCACCAGGTCCCCGTGGTTTACAACCCTGATATCCACTCTGGCTGGGCCCCTACTCATCCTTGTGTTGCTTCTAACTTTAGGACCCTGCATGTTAAACCGGTTAATAACTTTTGTTAGAGAAAGAGTGAGTGCCGTTCATGTACTAATGTTGAAGCAACAATACCACTCACTCAACTCATAAGAAGATACAAACATTCCATGATTGGAATGCCCCAAAAAGAGAAATGGGGAAATGTAGGATCTGAAGAATCAAAAGTTAGCATAAGTACAGCCATCTTAAGGCCTAAATACCACCCCCTAACCCAGAAGAAGCAAAATCATTAGAATCTTGAAAAACAAGTTAGTTAGCCTGTGTCAATTGTAGTGACCTTTCTGTGTCAATTGTAGTGACCTTTAGTTAGCTAACCGTAAATCAGTTAATCATATATGCCTAGCTTATCTTACTAGAACCACCGTAGACATTCCGTAGGTGATCTCATCTAATCAGACCCCAGGATGTGGCGCCAGCAAAAGATTTATGAGCCTATAGAAAAAACTCTGTATTGTGATTATGGAAAATTTTACCCCTTTTGAAAATACTATAAAACCTTCTGCCTTAGTGTGCTCGGGGTCCTCGTTGAGACCTGCTGCGACAGGCTGACTTGGACCCCAACTAGTTGGCTTCCGAATAAATTCCTCTTGCTTGTTGCATCAAGAAACGTCTTTGGTGAGTGATTTGGGGCGGCGCCTTCCTCAGGGGAATCCAACAGAGGGAAGAACTCAGTGGATTAAAAAAGAAACATATCTACCAATTGCAGTTTGTGGGTTTTGTTACTATTCCGATTCAAATGAATATTTCAGAAAAAAATACTCCTAAAACATTTAAAGAAATATGAGTACTACCTGGGCATTTAGTGATAGTAATGAATTATGTAATTACAAGTAGGGATGATGGAATTGTGATTATATTTTACAAAGGTAATTATATTTTAAAGATACCTGTTGAAGTATTTGTGAATGAAATGAAACTGATGTTTAGGGATTTTACAAAATATTCTGGAGGAGGGGTATGAAAGTAGAGGAAATAAGAGTGGCCTTGAATTGACAAAACCGTTTAAGGTGGAGGTGAGATTCATTATACTGTTCTCAGTGCTTGTGCAAATGTTTGAAACTTTGCATAAGAATACCTTAATAGAAAATTAGAAAATAAGTAAACCTCAGTCTTGTCCTAAAGGATCTCAAAATCTAATAAGATAGGCATGCATGCATGGAGATAACTGATTTAATTTAAAGGACAACAAAGGGAGAAACAATATAAGAAATGTGCTGTTCATTTTTAGAATTTCAGGATTTTTTTCAGCTAGAGGGAATGTGTGCTGGGTGTTGATTTCTGAATTTGCCACCTACTAACAAATTCATAGAGATATTTATTTTCTCAGAAAAATTTACTTGGCTGTTTTCTATGGGTTTCAGACCTACTAAAAGGTGGTTTTCTCCTCATTCCTCACCAATTCTTTCTTAGTAAAAGATGCTCATAAAGAGTCCACAGAGCAGTGGTGTATTTTCCATGAAATTGGAGATTAAGTGGAACTTTTGCCATTTTATCATGGAATAACTGTATTTCTTTATACCAAATAAAGGGTGGTTTGTTTAATCTCTTGCCTGGAAAACTGTAACATATTCTGGCTATTCTACAAACAGACAGTCACTTAAGTATGTCCTGCATTAAATTCTGAAGAGAAAAATTCCATGACCCAAGAAAAATAAATCCTAAGTATTAACATTTTCCTGCTACTGAGAAGTTTACTACCTGGAGTTTAAAGAAGTACATTCAGAAAGAGAGTTTGTGAGAATTCAAAGAAAGTTATTTCTAATATTTTGAGTTTCTCATACTCGCATTATTGCGTCCCGCCATCTAGGGCGACAGCAGGAGAACGATCACCAAAGGCCTGGTTCGTTAGGAATCTTTATTATGGGCGTCCGAGCATCCATCTAGCGAAAGGCAAAAGCAAAAAACAACAACAACCACTTCCTCCAGGGCAGCAGCTTATATAGCATATCCCAACCAATCAGCTGACTGATCACCCACCAGGTTCAGTCTTATTGGAAGCATGTGAAAAGCATGCTATGAGCACGAGCAAGGAAATGGGGACAAGCCAATCATGGAGACTTCTTTATGCCCTGAGCTGTAGGGCCAGGAAGGGTGGTGTCTAGAAAGCAGGCGCCATCTTTAGGGCGTTGTCCAGCTAGAGTGGGGCTCAGCCTGGGCCATAGGCCAGGCCCCCACATCTCCCTCTTTATTGTTTTATAACCAAAGGGCTGTCGGAATCATGCCTGTCTTAGGTCGTCTGGAGTCTGCGGCATTCTTACCCGTCCTCAGGCAACAGACAACTTAGGTCTGCGCCCTGTCTTAGGTTGATATGCGCAGCTCCCGATCTTACCCGTCCTTGACTACTGATCCAGCATATTAAGCCATACTCTAGGGGAGATGCCTTCCTCTAGCGCTGCCATGGCCTGCAACAGGACCTTCCATTCTCCCCGTTGCTGTTTTTGTATGGAACAGACTTTCCTCCCAAGCAGGAGGAGGCCCACAATTAGCAATATTCCTATGACACCTACACCTGACCAGGCTTTGGTGGCGTTTAACACAGCTTCAGCTATTTGAGCTACAGAGAGCATCTCTACCTTCTTGGAGCTAACATTCAAAATTTCTAACCGTAGCTGAGTGGTGAGCTCGTCAAGCTCACTGGACCAATTTGTGGTTAACATCTTGCCTAACTGTCTGGACAAGTTGGCAGCTTTAGAATAATTATGAAAAGGAATGCCAGTAATACACCCCCGTATAAGAATGGATGCAGCCCACAGACAAAACCTCCCCCAAGAGGTCCAATTGTTCTTGAAGAAGGTTCATGCGTTGGTTGACCAAGGCCATCCCATTCTTAAAATGGCAGTTGATGACGTTCTGCGTTGTCATTGCCGAGGCAGTGGCCTGGGACAGACCATTCAGCGTCTCTGCCATAGGAATGGTGATAGCGCGGCGGTGGCTGCAGCTGCAGCTCGGCTCTGCCATCGCCTGCTGTAGGATCCATGGCAGGAGCAGAAGCAGTGCGATCATCTTGTACCTCCGCTCCGGGGTTTTCCACTGTGTGTATCAGACGTTCAGGCACCCAAACGGGGTTCTGCTGGTCCTGTGGAAAAACACAAACTGAGCCTCGGGTCCAGATTATCTCTGGGTCCGGGCCTTTCCATGTTCCTTCCAACACATCCTTCCACAAAACTTTCATGTGTTTTGGATTGGATTGTTGGCCGTGCCGCTCTGCTGCACTGCGACCATTTTTGTCCAGTGTTAAAAAGTTTAAAATGAATAATATGATGTTTAATTTGTCTCTGGGGGTTCTAAAGTCCTCTCCTATTCCCCCTTTTTGTTTATATAAGGCATTCTTGAGGGTGAGGTGGGTGCGTTCCACCATACCCTGACCCTGAGGGTTGTCTCTAGCTCCCTGCTGCTCTCATGACACAAAAGGATGTCATCCATATAATGATAGATGCCTTAGGCAGGGCCATGGGCAGTGGCAAACCCAGTTGTGTTGAGCCCATAAGCACCATCTGCTTATTTACAGCCCTAAGGTCATGTAAAAGCCTCCACTTCCCTGTTTTCTTTCTTATCACAAAAATAGGTGTGTTCCAAGGGGAGGTAGAGGCCTGAATATGCTTGGCAGCAAGCTGCTCCTCTACTAAAGTGTGGGCTGCTTCCTTCTTCTCTTTAGTAAGGGGCCACTGAGGAACCCACACAGGATTCTCAGATCACCACTGAATCTTTATTTGCTGTTCTCCTTCAGTGGCCCTGAGGAAAAACCCAGCCCGGGCCCTCCAAATCGACTGGGCGTAATGTTAGACAAAGGAATGGGCTTTTCTCAATCCGACAAGTTCTTCCCAAGTCCACCTGTCCCAGGGTAGCCCTGTCTTTTCAGAATGCAGTCAGACTGTTCGCTGTAGAAAGTTTCCGTGGTCAATTTGAGATTCATTTGGGTTAGTACATCTCTTCCCCAGAGGGACACAGGTATGTTTATCACGAAGGGTTGAATTATCCCCTCGTGCCCTTCTTGGTCCATCCAAGACAGTGAAGCAGCACTACATAGGGGCGCTTGGGCTATCCCGAGTCCTCTTAAGGTTTGTGCAGCTCCATTTAAAGGCCATTCCTTCGGCCATTCATCTTCCTTTATGATACTACGGTCTGCTCCTGTGTCCAGCAATCCTGAGAAATGCCTACCTCTGATCTCTAATGTGTGCATGGGCCTGGGTCCCAAATCCAATGTAAGACAAGCCAGCGGAGCCCCAGAAGACCCAAACCCTTGCTGTCCTCGAACAGCATTTTTATGAGCATACAAATCATGTTTGCTAGGAAGCATAAGAATTTGAGCAATGCGATCTCCTGGGCTAATAGCCATGATTCCTTGTGGGGAGGAGACCATAATTTTAACTATTCCTTCATAGTCTGGATCTATAACCCCTGGGTGTACTATTAACCCTGCTTTAGTAGTGGAGCTCCGGCCCAATAAGAGACCCACTACTCCTTTTGCCAAAGGTCCCTTAAAATCTGACTCTACAACTTGAACTCCCATCTCGGGGGTCAATACGAGTCTGGTGGCAGCACAGATGTCCACTCCTGTGCTTCCTGCTGTTGCTCTCTGTGATTCCTTGGTGCTGGGTGAACTCCCTTATCTGTCAAAGGGTGGTGAGTTCTGGGTATCTGTTGAACCACCCCATACATTTGCGGGCCCTGAGGTGGAGGGCCCCTCCTCCCGTTTTTTGGCTCTTGAGGGGGCAGCGGTCGACCTTCCACATCCACCACTGACCTACACTCACTGGCCCAGTGATTTCCTTTTCTACATCTCGGGCATAATTTGGTTTGGGTCTGCTAGCAGGTTTGTTGGCTTCCTTCAACTTGGGACAATCTCTTTTCAAATGACCCATTTGTTTGCAGTAGAAACAGGCCCCAGGAGGGGTTGACCTGCCACGAGCATCTCTCAATCCCTGAGTTATGGCTGCAGCCATAACCTGTCCTTGCACCAAGCTGTCATTAATGTCCCTACAAACCTTAATATAAGTACTCAGATCTTTGTTCTTCCAGGGTCTTATGGCCTCCCTACACCATTTGTTGGCCTGCTCATAGGCCAGCTGCTTCACAAGGGGCATAGCAGTATCAACATCACCAAATATGCGACCGGCTGTTTGCATCAGTCTGGCTAGAAAGTCCGCATATGGCTCATGAGATCCTTGCAACACCTTTGACAGCTGACCCTGTAGGTCACCTGTGCCTTGCAGTGTCTTCCAGGCCCTCACTGCTGCCGTGGCTATTTGCATATATACCGCTGGGGGGAATCCTACCTGATTCTGTTGACCCAAATATGGACCTGTGCCCATCAACATGTCTAAGTTCCATTGATGATTACCTGCTGCGGCATTACGCTGAGCCATGTCCTGTGAAAATTCTTGCCAGGCTGTCTTAAATGTCAGGTACTGACCTCCAGAGAGGACTGCTCTTGCTACATTGGCCCAATCATCCGGCGTCAGATTAAGAGAAGCTACTGACTCCACTAAAGAAACAGTGAAAGCTGCCTGGGGGCCATACATTGTGGATGCTTCCTTCAGACTTTTAATGACCTTGAAATCTAGGGCTTGATGATACCTCTGTTGTGTATTAGGGTCTTCAAATACAGGGAAAGCGGCACTTCCTTGTTCTCTCAGCCACTCCCTCCACCCCCCTCTTTCTAGTCCTTGATTGCAATCACACGTACGATGACAGGGCTGTACGTGATACAGGGGTGGTTCTGCAAATGAAGCCAGAGGAAGAGGGGGGGCTGACGGCACCATTTTCAAGGACGGTTTCAGGGTTGCTAAGAGGGGGTGTCCTCTGACTCCTCTTCCTCTTTCTGTTGCCTTAGCTGCGTTAGGGAGGGATAACTGCGGGGGGATAGGGTGTTCCTTCCTCTGGGCGATTCTAAGTCTCCTTATATGCTTTTCTAATTCCTCCCCCGATAGCTCCCCTTCCTCATCTGTAGATCCTCCTCACTCGGACCCCCTCTCTGAGGTCCTAGCGGAGGATCTTTCCTCCCGGACATCTTCCAGGACTTCCTCCCCCTCTCCATTAGCCCTTAGGAGTGCCTGGAGTGGTTCCTCCACCCGCATCCTAGACACCTCTGAACCCATAGTGCGGAGGAAAGGAGGTTGACTCTATTCTAAGTTGAGGTTACGTGCACCCACGCTTGTACCCCTGAATTGAGTCTCCTTACAGCCTGAGAGTCCTCACTAACTGGTTTTCATCGCTTCCCGCGAACTTTAGCCTACGTCGCTTTACCTGCGAACTTTCCACAGTGCTCTTATTCTTTCATGAGGAAACGCAAAAACATATACAGACTAAGACAGAACAAGACAAGGAACACAAGGCTAAACACACACACCACAATTGCTTGCATTTGCACGACCTGATGTTGCTTTCACTTTGTCCCTGACCATACTCACCACTCTCCAAAATGTCAGTCACTCGTGTAACTCTTCCAAAGGGTGTCCACTCGGATCGCCGCAGGGTGAGAAGTTCCACTCCGTCCTCGGACGCCAGGTTTTGGTCCCGGGTTTCGGCACCAGCTATTGCGTCCCGCCATCTAGGGCAATGGCAGGAGAACGATCACCGAAGGCCTGGTTCATTAGGAATCTTTATTATGGGCGTCCGAGCATCCATCTAGCGAAAGGCAAAAGCAAAAAACAACAACAACCACTTCCTCCAGGGCAGCAGCTTATATAGCATATCCCAACCAATCAGCTGACTGATCACACGCCAGGTTCAGTCTTATTGGAAGCATGTGAAAAGCATGCTATGAGCACGAGCACGGAAATGGGGACAAGCCAATCATGGAGACTTCCTTATGCTCTGAGCTGTAGGGCCAGGAAGGGTGGTGTCTAGGAAGCAGGCGCCATCTTTAGGGCGTTGTCCAGCTAGAGTGGGGCTCAGCCTCAGCCGTAGGCCGGGCCCCCACACTGCATATTATTTACTGGTTGACCTAAGGTTTTCAGGAGTTGTCAGGTAATAATGTGTTATACCCAGTTCAGCCCCTAACACACAAATGTTTCTTGCCCTTGTAAGATAAATTTTAGCTGAAATAAGCAGGTGAAGAGAGGCAACAAAGGGCCAGGTAGTTTATTTGAAAGCCACTCCTGGGTGATGTTCCATGGTCTGGGTACTACAGGCCGGGGAAGTCACACCTGGTCAGGGAGGTGGGGGCTTATAAGGGATTAGGAGGGGGAGGAGTAGGCAAGCTATCCTAGGGGGCGTGGAGAGGTATGATTGGCTAAAGGTGACATAATAGACAACTAGAAACTCTTCCTTCCAAGAGGGAGGAGGCTGACATCTGGGTCTTAGTTGGCATATCAGAAGGATGGAATTCAGGAAGAGCTGTCCCCTTTCCATATAAGGCACGGACCTTGGGGTCTGGTCTGTTCTCCCCCTATGGCATCTCTCTGTTCTGTTTGCATGTCCTTGTTTTTCCTTCCTCCAGCCTAACAGTCCTCTTCCAGGAAATTACTAGTGCTCTATAAGTCACTTCATGCTCACAAATGAATTCAACCCACATTTTCCAATTTCTTGGCATCAGACTTTCTGTCCTTCCAGAACAGTGGCTCAGTGGCTAACTCAGTGAAGAACAGATTCCTAGGAAAGCCTTGGGCTTATCAGTTTTCCTGAATAGTGTCTAAGACCAGTGTACATCTGCATGAGGCTCCTCCCTTGGAAAGTGGGGTCAGGGAAAAGAGCTCAGATGTGGAGGTGAATATGACATGATTTAAATCAAGATTTTCATCATTTGACCTTATCAAACTCCAGTTTTCTCAGCTGTAAACTAAAATGCTAATGACACAAAAATATCTTCCACATGGTATGATGGATTTTAGCTCCCTTATCTCCAGAAGGATTGTTTATGGCAAATAAAAGAATATATTCTGGCTCTTTTAAAAGAAAAAGAACATTTAAAAAAGATATTGTATAGTCAGGAGTACATTAGTGGGTTAGAGAAACAGGCTTGAAACTAAGCTGAGCTTTCAGAATCAACACTCAGAACCACACCCCAGAACAGGCATGGTAACAAAACTTACCTGCGATTGCTACTCTTACCTGTTCCATAGATGCCAGGAATCTGACTTGGCTGCAACTGTGAGATAGGCTAGGATATCAACTTGACTGTTCCTCTAAAGCTGTGACCCTATGCTGTCACCTGTGTCAGTGAAATGATGTCCCACTTAAAGCCTTTCTTTAGATTGCTCACTTCCCAAGTGAAGTCCTGCCTAGGTATTCATGACAGGTGAAGCCTATGTTTCATGCCCTCATCCAGAAGGGTGCCAAGGAGCAAAGTGTCCCGGATTCTACCTTATGAAGATGGGGCTCCCAGAGAGGATACTACCAAAATGTAGTAAGGGTAGTCAAAAGATACTGGACTCTTTCAAGCTGCTTTTCCTTAGGTCTAATAACAGTAATACCTTTTCTTTTGTCCACATTTATTAAGTACTTAGCAATGGGCTAAATGAGACTACAGATATCCCCACTTTGCTGATGAGCAAATAAGAGGCACAAAAGAGATTAGATAGGTTGCTTTTGGTTGGTAAGTGACAGAACTGGGACTTGGACCTCTGTCCATCTGACTCTGAACTCTGGATGGGAAATTGCTATATAATGCTGTCTCAGAAATCTAAAGTCTCTTCCACTGTACTTAAATCATCTTCTTTTTTTTAAAATCTTGCCCTAATTTCTGCTAAGCATCTTGCTCTATTAACTCTGCTAGTGCTGTTTATTTAAAGCTAAGTCAACTCAGCAGCTCTTCATTCTGTGGAAGAGGTTGGAGAAAGTGGGTTGGGTGCATATGCAGACTCATTGGAGGCCCGAGTCCTTAGGAGGTGAAGAAAACCTCTTTGGTGTCACAGATTTCCCCATGAGATGCTGTGTGGAGAATGTGGATGCCCTTCCTCTGTTTCTCACCTTTTTCAATGGGTAACATTGGCCATGAACACTGTGTGGTGAGAAGAATGTGGACCACAGGCATTCTGACTGGCAGTGTCAGCTTGGAGAAATGATTTACCCCCTTCTGAGTCTGTTTTCTTACCCATAAAATGTTCCTAGCTTTCAGAGTTCCAGTGAACATAGTACACGTTGTGATATTTTGATCCTTCTCCTGCCCCCACACATCTTAGCCCATTCTCTGGAACACAGAATCTGAGACAGAGTTTGTCTGTTAGCAGTTCATTAAAACCCCAGGGAAACTCAGGGTGGGAGTAAAAGGGGAGTAGGGCAGCATGGAGGGAAAGCAAGGGCAGGAGATGTGTCATCAAGCTGGCCAAGGCATCTCAGTCATACACTGCTGTCTGCTCAGCCCACAGACATTTCCAGAGAGACCTTCTGGGAGTCGCTGAACCTCAGAACAGTCTGTCCAGTTACCAGTTGGGTTCTTCCCACCGCCTGCTTGCTTGTTGATCAAAATCTGTCCCCTGAGACATGAACTGTCCTGTACCTCTGGGGTATATGATGTGGTCCCTCTGGGCAGCCCCTGAAGAAGCCAGTGTAGAACCTGGATCTGGGAGCTGCTGAGTCTTTTCTCCTGTGGGGATTTTTGAGGCAATGTCGAAGCCCAGCTCCTACCTTAGAGCAGGACATGTGCAGAGACAATGACAGCTGGAGCCATGGTGGCAATGTCAGTATTGGCTTTATGTTCCCAGGGAAAATGTGAGCCATTGCTGACCTGCTCTGGGAGGGAAGTGAGGCTCACGGCCAGAGTCTAGAGAACACGCGGTGCTGAGCACATCAGGGTGGAGCAAACTGTTCAGGGGATTAGACCTTTTAGGAGTCCTGGTGGAAAGCAGCACAGATCCTGCCACTGACGCTGAGAACCCTTGCCCAGTGGTTCCTGTTATTAGGACACAGCAAGAGTGCGTTCTGGGCTATGCTTATGAAGTGCACCCACTCTGGATTCTGACTCAGGAGTTAGGGGTTTCAAGAGGCAGGGGCTGTCCAGAAGCCATTCAGGCAAGGGAGATGCAGCATGGAAGCCACATCAACTTCCGAGGGCTGTAACATCTGGCATCCAGCATCAGAGGGGTCTGTGCCCGGTGACGGCAGCAACGTCATGGGATAATCCAATTTTGTTGTGAAATTTCGGGTGTCATTCCAATCATTCCCACACTCCACGTCTGGTTCTTCTCCCAGTCTTCCTGGAGATCTGGTCAGCTATTTATGTCTTCTAATGTATTGCTTTTATGTTTAAATTAGCCAGGATTCTTGTATTTATAAACCCTAACTGATCCAGTGATGACAGGAGGATGAGTGGCAGGTAACCATTTTTCCCATTTGTTTTATCCCCTCTTCTACATCACTGTCTGTCAGTCTTTCTGGGGACGGGTATGACAAGGGGATGAAAACAATAGTTCCTGGCCTCCTAAGGCCAGTGAGCTCGGGGAGGATAACAACAAAACTCAAGCAGACAGAATGTTTGGGAGATAATACAGGAATATTTGAGATTCTCTTTCCCTTCAGGCTCCTAGACAAGAAAATGATCTCCCCAGGGTGGAAAAAGGAAGGAAATGTGAGAGACCCTCAAACTGTCTGAGATGATGTTCCTGCTGCTTCCAGAGAATGGGCTTTCAAGGCAGATTATTAACTTGAGTTAACATAGGAGTTAATATAAATTGGGAAAAACAAGACTTACTTTTACTTGTGTTTGTGTCCTGAAATTTATTTGTGTTATATGTGTAACAACAAAACAAATCACACAAAACATTCCACCAACCCTGGCATAAGTTAGCATAAAATGGGTGCCCAATGAACTGCACTGTTTTTATTGCACTCATATCTATTGAAAGTGGGGAACCATGTGTTGTGCTCTGGCTAGTTAGCAAAAGGAAATCTAGATGCCTGCGCAGTGCTTTGTTCTGAAGGGAGAGGGGTGTTAATGCTGCTCAGGAATCTCACAGTCACTAAACCTCACTAAGTACATTACATCAATAATGTGCTTGACTGAGGGAGAACAACAGAGGCAAACGTGACTGGAGCCTTTAGAGTCAGGCTGTACACTTGCCCTGGGAGCCATTCGTTCTGGGAGGAGAGCCCCATCTGACCCCAAAATGCATGTGATCCAGGAAGATGATGGGTCTCAGGTGGGGGAGGAAAGGCCTGCTTTGTGCCTCAATGCAGACTGGACTTTATATTAAACAATCATTTGGAGAATGTTGTCACAGTATTGTCATAATTATGAAGGTAAAATGTCTAACTTGGGCACAGAGTAAGCTGTGAGTGTTGGCTTTTGTGCCCTGATGTGGGTGGTTGCACTGATATCCTATGCTCAGTGAGTTGGTTATTCTTTTTTGTGTTTTAAGGATAAATGAACTTTATCTTTTATTGGTCTGTTTTGGGATTGAAGGAAGGAAATGTTCTCCAATTTACCTACTATCGTGTAATAGAGAATCTCAATAGTCAGCAAGAGGGGCAAACATCTTATTTTTGTCATTTTTATTAATTTATTTTAATTGAACTTTTTGGCCATTTTTGGTATTGTAACTTAGTTTTGCCACTATAATTGGACTTTTGTTTTGTTTTAGGACATGACTAGTCCTCAAAACTTAAAATTTCTGGAGGGCCATCAGGAATAATGAGATGTGGGGCAACTTCGGCTTCTATCCCTTCATTTCTGAACCCACATGTTCTTCCTATTGCTAACACTGAAATCAAGGTCTTTGATTCAATTAATATACTGAAAATGGCAGATGGCTCTCACCCTTGCAGAGTATTGTCTCCCCAAATGGCTCTCAGCTCTGCTTGCACAGTAGGTCCCATGAGGGCTGACAGTTTCTGGGTGGTCAGGTGTGTAACACAACCAGTGAATCTTATGCTTATGGGCTCACTCTTGCACCTCCTTTGCTGTGAAGTGGTCTAATGAACTGTTATTTGTGATGCTTTAAGACTGTGGTGTTAGCTCAGGCTCAGAAAGCAGGAAAGACAAACCTATAGCTGAAATAAAGTCATTCTTCTCCTGTGAGAATAAACGGCTGGCTTTTTCAAGCATGGGTTGGGCCATTGAGTTCAAACTAGTTCATTGTGCTCCTTGAGCAGTGGCACCACATGGGGACTCAATTTTAGTATCTGTTGTAGGTTTCATGTTAGGCAGCAACAGTAACTAGACAGGATTGGGTAAGCGGGTGCTCATGCTGTTGGGCCCCCATGTAGTTTCCATCTCTGCTGTCAGAACTACTTTATTCATATGCTTATTGTGCCATTGCTGATGTTGCCAAGGATAGAGGGTGGCTGGCATCAACTGGCTGAAACATTTCTTCCTACTTGGTCATTTAGTGTCTCTTCCATGGTCCCTGCTCTCTGGTAACATGTGATACACAGACCTTTACACTTTCTGTGATGTGTCCATCCACATACAACCACTGCCTCTTCCTATGTCTTCCAGTTTTTTTCATTTTTGGTCTCTGGCCAGGAGGCCAGGCTACTAGCCAGTGCTCATGAATTTGTATATATTCTAACTTCGAGACATTTCTCTTTCCAGAGAAGAAATGTAGTAGATGATCAGATGTACCACTGAAAGCTCCACCCAGCAGGAGAATTTTTCTCTTCATTGTCTTTCGAGCCCACCCTTGACTGAGTCTCTAGTCTTACACTCAGCAGAGGGCATGTCTCTAGCAGAAATATGTTGCCTGCCACTCTAGGGAAAAGAAACTTGGAATCCCTTCAGTGCACAAGTACGAGAGCCACCGAGGCTTTCCTGACTTCTGCTGGGACCAATTTATGATGATTCATTCACTGCCCCAGAGAAAATGAGGGAGAAGAGCCCTTTTTCTTCCTTCTTGCAGGCACTCTCCCTCTAGTGACCCCTACTGGCAGAGCCTAGCATTGACCTAACAGGAAAAAGATAATGCAGTTTGCAGCCTGAGGTCCAGAATCACAAAGTAGAGCAAAAAAGGTTGGGGTTCAGAGTTGAGAGGCAATAGCTCATTAACTGGCACCGTACTCATGCAGTTTGAAGCTGTGCCTGACAAGCACCTACTCAGTTCTGCAGTCCTGCAATCCTCAACTGTGCAATCTGGAAATGAGAACACTGTCATATAAGAGATCAGAAAGCTCTCCTGAGGTAAACACTTTTGGAAAAAATGGTCACATGAAATAGGAATGACGGTTCTGTGAGAAGAAAAGGAGGAGACTGTTGGGCATTTGGGATTTGTACAATACTGGCAACAGTACACACAGCACAACTGCATACAGACCCAGTGCTTCAGCAGAGGTTGTCAGTAGTTTGACAAGATAACTGAGGGGACAGAGCAGCAGAGCAGAAGGAAGGCAGCCCAGAGCAGGGGACTGCAGAAGAGCAGGCAGCAGCTGTGATCTGCTGTGCACCCTGGGCTCACCCACACACCAAAGGTCTGTTTTCATCCCACAATAGTAAGGAACAGCAAAGGCCACTGCTTTTCTCCTCTGCATGCAGTTTAACCTGCTCTGGACCCTCCTCCACATTAGGCTATAATGAACTCAATTCCAATTACTTCTTTCATTTTTTTCTTCCATGAGGTCTTAAACTTAGGTTTATATGGTATCACCAAAATGGCATCCATCAAGCTCACCTGCCTTCTGATCTTTCCTTTTGCTATAAATTATGGTTCTTAAGTTATGGTGAAACACCTTCCTCTGGGAATACTCTGATGTTCTGACCCGAGGAACACTCTGTTAACTGCAGACTTACCTCTAGATGTCCCTGCTGCTAGGCTCTTGGCATAGCGTGCAACCTCTGCACCATCTCACCACCGCCCGCCCCTCACTGAAGATGTAGGATGTAAATGCAGGAGGCATTCTGTGTTTCACCGTTTCCTGGAATCTTGTAGTGAGGGACCAGGCCCCATTAAATTTCCCACTCCACTTCAGGGTAGCTCATATTTCACTTAGACTTTTCTCTACTGTCAAATGCATGGCCAATAGCTTCTGCTTTGAGCCCTGTGAGGCAGCCTGTTTTTTTTTTGAGAGTGAACAAATTTATTAGGCATTTCCTGAGAACAGGTTTTCTAGGGAGAGGGTGCAGGGGTACAAAAAGGCACGGAGCTCCTAGACAGAGCAGGGGGCTGGGGATGGGAAGGGCACAAAGCAGGGAGATGAGGCACAGGGAAGAGCGAGCTCCTCCCGATCTGGCTGATCTGGGCCTCGGCAAGCTGCCAGCATGCCCCAGGGACCAGGGTGGATAAAGCCAGGCCTCCGTGAGGCACAGACGTCACAGGCACGTGGAGGTGCTTGCTGGGAAGAGCTCAGGCAGGTGACCCTGGGGTTCAAGAGAGAACCTGATGAAGGAGTATACACAGATGGGAGCCTCCAGCAGCTGCGCCCTCAGAATCCAGCGTCCACAGCAGTGTCTCACTCTGTCTCTGCTGGCTGCTCCGAGACAGTGACTGAGTGCAGCAGGGGAGCTGGAGCTGGGCCACTCCTGCCCAAAGCCGGGCTTCTCTAAGGGACAGTCTCTGTTCTGGCGCTCGCTATTGGTCTAGACAAGACTTGCTTACATCTGCACTGTAGTCTGAGGCTCTTCTTACCTACTCTCCTTCATCCCTCTTTTCCCCTCACATATGCCTGACGCGTCACACTCCAAGGCTCTCACTTTACTCCTGTTCTCTCCTTTATCCTTAACAGGATAAACTTGTATTTTTAAATCCATCTTGGTATCTGTGTTCTGGGAGATATGAACTGTCATGCTCTGTACTATAGAATTTGTTAGGACTTCTCCCAAAACCTCTTACCTCACCTTTTCCTGCAACCATTCCTCAAAGATGCAAACAATTCACACCACGCATCATACATAAAGCTTGGCTACAATCATTTGTTGGAGGAAGAAATTGTACCACAACAGTGAGAACAGCAACCAAATTTCTGTCTCATTGAATCATAGTGCCAAGTAGGCAGATAGAGTATTGAGGTAGGTCAGGGACATGAGACAAGCATCATGATTAACTATTCCTGCCTATGATGAAAAATGCTGAGATATAAACTGGATAATAAGAACAGGAGGGACTTCATCTTAAGGCTAAGATTCCATTTTAAAAAGTAGAGAAGACTCCTAACAAATGCTTTGGTGATCAGGCAATAACCCAATAGTCTACCTTAAGGCAGGGCAAGCAGTCTTAACCGATATGTCTCCACTGCTTGAGGGTAACTACTGTCTCGGAGAACAGGATAAATACATCCCTTGTGTTGGGTTTATTCAGCAGAATCAGCTGGAGGACTGATAACAAGGGGAAAGAGACACGGTGTCTCTCACGAGAGACAAGCACCTTGAGACCACAGTCAAGCCGATGCCCAACAACACCCCTCTCCCTTTGCCCCATTCTTGAAAGCTCAGAAGAAAGGCACCTCCTCTTTGAGGATGCCTGCACTTTCCTTTCTTCAAGTGTGAAGCTTTCTCACTGCTCAAATTATTGCAGTGTTTGGTCTTTGTTATTTCATTTTACTTCCAAATCTTCACTCTGTCTCTGCTTTACTCCTAATAAGTAGGAAGGGGCTGCTAAGAGCTCAGATTTGGGCCTGCAGGTTTCCGTCACCTGGGTGACCTGGACGAAACTGGAGCTGTGCGATCTGCTCTTAGTAGCCTGCCCCAAAATCTCCTTGCTTTGGGAAGTTCTCAGAACATTATCTCACTCCATCCCATGCTCCACAGCTCCCCCAAATCCTGGAGTGGTAGGGGCTGGTCCCCATGCTGTGCAGATCCAAGCGGACACAGGATGCCAGGTGACCCTGGCTTCAGGAGTTGGTGAGGGAATCTGCCCTCGGCTGAGAACTTTCCCGCTTTCCCTCTGCTCTTACCTGCTCTCTGCTGCCTGCAAGACAGCTGCCATTTCCTGTTGCTCTTGCTTTAATGACTTCCTTCCTTACCTACACCTGCCTGACCCGTTTGAGAATTCTTTCTCGCCGAGTCAAGAACCCTCTTGGGCCAGGTGGAGGTTTCTTCGGGTGCTTCCTTAGTGTGCAGGGAGACACCTCCCAGACGCGGCTGCCTGGCAACAGAATGTACTAAAAAAGCTGCCACTATATGTTAGACATATAAACCAAGGTAATTTACATTTTTCAGGTGGAAATGGAGAAAGGAATAAAAGATACAATAGAGTGAGAAAATATTGCTCACAGCCCCTCATTGAATATGTGGTCTTGGGAAATCTCCTCCTCTAACAATTGAATTTTAAACTGAAGAGATGCAAAGAATAAAGATCCAAATGAATGCTGATGGTTAGTCTGGGCCCTGTTAGCGCTTCCAAATGATGCCAACATTTGAAATACATGAAGATTATTTTTGGAACAGGAAACAATAAAACAGTACAAAGTCATATAAAGAGGAAAAGGAAAAATGAATGGTACTGAAGGTATAAAAGTGTAGAATGATCCACTAAGAGTGATTGGTATTTACTTCAAAAAGTACAAAGCAACTGAGAAATGGGAAAAAATATTAAATGGGTATGTGTAGGAGTATATTTATCACAGGAAAATAGACAAGGCTTATCAATCAGATTCTTTTGCCAATTTACTTGTAAACAGAGAGGCACGGCTCCCACCGACAGATGCGTCATTTCATTGCTGGTAGCATTTTTCATGGCACTCAACAGGAACAGTGAAAACTTGGAGGAACTCCACTTTTCAGTCCCCAAGAAGGGAGCTGGGTATTATCCTTGTCGAGCTGTCATTTGTGTTTTTATCTTTAACATAGTCAGCACATTAAAAAAAAAAACCAGGGGTACCTTCAAATTCTGACAATTCCGATTGAAATACCGGGAAAGGAATGCTCCCAGACAAAGAAAAGAGTCTTGAATGCCAAAAAGGAAAACTTTGATCAGAGCAGAGAAGGGAACACAGGAGGGAAGCAAGGCCAAGCTCTGATAGCAGGAGAGGCAGAAGAGTATCAGCAGGGGAAATCCTTACTTAGAGGGGGATGAACTTAGGATGCGGACTTGGGAAATATTTTTAATACCAGGGAACGGATCCATGCGATGGTGAATGTGTCATGCAGTGTGCCTCACCCAAGTGCTCTTAACCCGAACATGGTAGACAGCCCTTTCCAAAAGAATGCCACCAGCAGGAGGAAACTCAGCAGGGCATGCTCTCTAAATGATTCAAAGCAAAAAATAGTTGGGATTAGTTGATGAAGATTGTGGGGGACAAAGACAGCAGGTAGAGTTAACTGAAGAGGCTTATGACCCTTAGAATTAAGAATGAAGGTGAGCAAAATTCCATCTTGGGGATTAAGACTTTCTGGAAGAAGGGAAACACAAAAGTCTACAAATGTGTAAAGAAAAATTAAATACACAGCTGTACAAAATAAATTGCATATAAAATACGATGGCAAGGTGGGTGAAGAGAGAGCAATGACAATTTGACTATAAGAAATTGATGTTCAGTATTTGTGGAAATTAATTGGCATCAAATTATTAAAATGTTGCGTAAATATCCGCCAATAGATTCATTTCATTTGGTGACTGTGGATAAAATGAGAGTTCCTGTGGCCAGGATTCTCACCTGGCCCTGGTTGACTAGCTCACTGCTCACCTGTGGGCAATACATGGCTGTTGACTCTATAGAAAGAACTCTGACCAGTGCTCTATGCGTGACACAGTGGCAGGGTTGCAAGGCTACAGGAGAGCAGATCAGAGGACAGAAGCCCAGAGGATGGCTGTGCAGGATGACTGTGCAGAGAGGCCCAGAGGACGGCTGTGTGGGACGACTGTGCTGACAGAGGGGCCCAGAGGCAGAGACTGGCTTGCTGCTTGCAGACTCACTCTGAGTAAATGGGATTTTAGTGATGACCTGCTACCTGGAAATAAAGTTGGGTATAACCCTTTCACCCCAAGAATGTTTTGCTGTCATTTGTTACCTTATAGGTTAGAAGCCCAGGGGCAGGACAGTGTTCCCCTGGAAGTTCTAGGGGAGAATCCCTTTCCTTTCTCCAGCTTCTGTTGGCTGTCCACATTCCTATGACTTCTTTCTTCTTCAAAGCCAGCAGTGGCTGGTAAAGCTCCTTGTGCTGCGTCATTCGGACAGTGACTCTCTCGCCCTCTCTTCCACCTATAAAGAAGCACTGGATCCACGGATGATGATCTGGGATAATTGCCCCTGTCTTAAACTCAGCAGATCAGCAACCTTAATTCAATCTGCAACCTTAAATCTTCCTTGCCATCTAACAACATATTCACAGGTTCTGGGCATTAGGACATGGACATCTCTGGAGGCCATTAATCTACTTACCACATGAGCCTATTTGCAGGATTCAGTGAGGGAGGGTTACTTATTTATTCAACAAATACTTATTGAACACAGAGTAGATGGGTCTGGCATGTTTTTGGCACATAAATATTGTTTCTTCAGTTTATAAACAGTGAGAGCTTATTGGACGATTTTGTATAAGGAAGGGCTGTGATGAGCTTTGTGTTTCAGAAATGAGTCTTGATTTCAATGGATAAGATAGATTAGCAATAGAAAACAGACTGGCGATGTAGAAGTCAGGAAACTACTGCAATGGCACACGTGAAAGATGAAGATTCTGAATTAAAGTAGGAGCAATAGAAATATAAAAAGTGAAATTGAGTTCAGTTTTGTAAACCTGAAGACCTGTTGAGTTGGATATACCCATGGGATTTCTATTTGGCTGTGTCCACAGTTGCCTTGATCTCTAAGTTTAGACTAGAAATACAACTTTACTTTAGGTTGGTTTCTAACAGAAGAAAGGTGAGAATGTCACTACTGGCTTCTTTGTGTAGTCCTAGCTTTCCCAAAGGCAGAGTAGGGGAAATCTCCTTACTGGATTTCAAATGCAAATACATCATATTGTATTTAAATTTTGTTTTCAGGTATGTATGTGTCTTTCCCTGGACTTTGCCATTTCTAAGTCAGTGATTATGTCTTATTTACCTTGGCCTTTTCAGCACATAGCAAAGTGGTCAACCCAGAGTAATTCCCTAGAAAATGATTTATAGAGGAAAAAGGAGCACAGTGAAAGAAAGGGCTCTGCTGAGCTTGTCTACCATTTAAAGGAGAGACTGCACAGAGCAAAATAGAATTACAAGAAGATGAGTTACAAAATCTCTTGAATGAAGAGATATTAGAGAGAAGTTGGGATTGAATAGTTTCATTATTAGCTACTTTTGGAGCTTCTGAAAAGAAATGAAGAAACACCTCTAATTTGTTTCATGAAAATGTCCTCAATATCTGGATGTGGTTGGCATTATGTCAAAACTCAAATTCTGTATATTGTTTATCAGTAAATTTGAGACGATTGGAGGATTGTTAGTTGCTGCAGAATTCAGACTCTTGTGAGATAACATTTGGAATATAGGATGATCCTGTCAGGTTAAGTGGATTAAACAGCTGTTTGTACAATAAAATGAATATAATCTTTGGATTTAATTCATCTGACATGTAGTTATTTCCTCAAATATATTAAATCAGGTCATAATTAACGAATGGGACATTAGAGTTTTTTTGAATTTGTATTTTCTAAAATAACAATGGAGAAATTGTTTAAGGTAAACTTACAGAATTTGTGGTGGGACTTGCTCACTGGTTTTGCAGGGACAGAATTTTTGTGAGAAATATAAAAGTTCTTCTGGAGGCATGTTTTCCTTGACCTGTGAACAAGGGATAAGGTAGGTTGCGATCCTTGTGAATGTGAACTAAACAGCCTTTTTTCTATGTTCTTTCTCTGTTATTTTATTAAGTAAATCATTCGTACATCTCCCACTGCATATTCAGTCTTAGGGGGATGTTGGTGAAGCAAGATACACAGATATTAACCTTCAAGAGGTTTCTAGATTACATTATGGAAGTAGTATTAGCTCAATTCTACATTTTGTGCATGTCAGAACACTGATTGTGTCCTGTGGGAAACACAAACATGAAAAGCTGCTCCTAATCTCCTTGAGGAGAACAGCTGCTAAAAATCAAGACAGGTATTAATTTGGCTATATTGGAGGTAAAATCACCTTGTTTTTGTAATATTAAAGAAAGAAAGAGCACTGACTTCTCAAAAAATCAAAAATAACTATTTATCACTATATCCTATACTGAGTGCAAATGTCACGGGAAGGATGTTCCCAGAGTTTCTTTACCACATACTACGGTGGTTCTACACTGTTTCTACCATCTTTGGATCAAGGTCTTAAGACTTACCGTAGTCTACAATACAGACTTAAAATAGTCTACAGAAGCTATGAGGCTTTTAATACATTGAAAAGTATTAAGGGTGATCTCTACTTTTGTTGCTCATTTTCATGAGGGATTTCTACTTCTCAGGTATGACCAGTGCCTTTGCCTCTCATTTGTTCCTCTGCTTGGGAAGAAAAGACAGGCACCCAATAGATCATGCAGACCAAGAGGCAGGACCATTCTATTGGACAGGGAGCAGTATGGGCCATGGCTCCTGCTTTATATCATGGGATGGCGTGTGTTTTCTTGCTTCCTCCTCCTTGAGATAGCTGATGAACTAGTCCTCATTTCTGGTAGGTCAGCTCTGATCTGTGTTTTCACACTTACCATAGGGTGGAGATTTCTGTGTCATGTGCATTTCAAATCTAGGTTTTTGGAGGGGAGTAGGAGATCCCATTGTACTTTTCAATTTAGCTTTGCTATTAATAAATATCTGTAAATGTATGTTTACCCTCATCTGGTTCTTTGGGTTTATCTTCTAGTTAGAATCTAGATGGGAAGAGGGACTGATGGATTAATAAATGCCTCTTAAACCTCCAAAAAAATATATAATATGGGTTTTAACTTTGATTCTGTCCATGCTTACTGTGAGATAGAAACTGGACAAGTTCCTGGACTTCTTTAAGTCGTATTTATTTACTATTAAAAAATGTCATAATGCTGGTGAAAACACTCAACCCAGTTAGCAACTCTTAATTATGTGTTCATAAAGGTTGGCCTCCCTTTAGCTTTTACTCTTCAGCTCTTTTCTCGTGGGTTCACTCATCTAGACTTCTGCTAAGGAGGGTCTTTTACGCAGCTTTCCTTTTCTGTTTAAGAGCAGCTAGAAAAAGTGAACTACTTCAGGCCTGTTTGCAGTGCTGTGTACATGAGAGGAAAAATAACCCAAGAAACCAGTAATAGCCCCTGACTTCTTGAAATAATTTGAACCCAATTTCAAGTTTTTGACATCTTAAAACATTTTATTATTTTTATCCCCAGGCTTCCTAAGGTAATTCAATACTTAAATTCTCACAATAGATTAATGTAATGATACATTGGTGAAAATCTTATCTCAGCTGGAAGTAGGAAGTCACTAAAAGTTGATATAATAACTGATTTGTGGTAAACATAGAATCTTTTTGCTCTTTATCTAAAACTGAATAGCTTAAAAGTTATTTCTTCACAATACAAATATTATTTCCTTTGCAACCACAATTAAATTATTTTTATAACTTCAAAATTGAAAGTATTCAATTTAAAATCAGTTTAATCTCATGGAGGGAGGGCCAGGATTAAGTTTTGTTTAAGGATTAAATTTCATAGAGGGAGGCTAGGATTCTGTTTTCCAGTATGCTGCCAACATACTTGGAGGCGTATTGGAATAAGAAAACATCATAGTGCTCTCAGAGTCCATGAATCTATCTGGGTATGGATTTCATTGGGTAAGCCCTCTTTGCCTGAAAGATTCCATCTTCAACTATCAATGTATCCAAAACCTACACAATTTCCTGTCTCAACTAAGGACTCACTTCTTACATGGTAATTTTTACTGATGATTCCAGGCCAACTGATCCTTATATAGCTGAATTCCTTTTAAACCTATAGTCAGCTGCACAAGAATGGTCCAGCAGATAACAAACAGATTTTAAAAATCAGATCAGTGTTCAGAGCTTGACCTTAATTTACTAGCTGTGGACCTTTGGGAAAGTTAACTTTTCTAAAATGAGTTCCTCAAAATAGGGATGAAAGGGATAATAATAACTCTTTCGCTGTAGGAATTAAACAGTATGTAATATATTTCAAGTAGCTAGAAGACTTACTGATCAAAAATGATAGACCCATTTCACTTATTTATTAGCTTATTTATTCTATGAAAATTTATCAAGTAACTAATATGTTCTAGGCACTATACTATGAGTTAGTAATGTAAAGTTAAGATAGAAAGTCATTTCCTTGAGAAGACCACCATTTAGTAGAAGACAAATTGGTAAACAAGTAAACTAAGTATGTTAGATCTGCGATTTGTGATCAACCGTAGATCTCTATTCTATGATCTACATATTTGATAGTTTTATGATGGATGGGCATGAAGGATGCTGGGAGGCACATTGGAGGAGCACCTAAGCCAGTATGGGAAGGAGTCAAGGAGGAAGTGTGGGTAAAATTGCAATATTTCCAGAATCTCTCACCTGGCTTTAATGTATATGTGTATCAATAGGTGTTTCCCAAGGGTAGAGAGAATTAGTCCATCTACATATCAATCGCTGATTACAAGGGCATGCGAGGGTTTATCTGGACCGCTGAGATTCGGTGGGCCGCTCTTCTGCAGCAGCTGCGGCAAGAGAGAGACGGGACGACTGCTGGTAAGAAATAAACGGGCTTCTTAACTTTATTTCTCCCTTTGACTGATTTTGGTGTTAGAGGTATTTTGCCGCAGGATTCCCCCCCGCCCCCCAGAATTATAGCAAGAAAAGAAGAGGAGTCATTATGTGTAAAGGAAACAGCTTGCATAGGCGCAGATATGAGAGAAAGGCTGTCCTATTCAGAGAAAAGTGCCATCAATTTAACATGGCTAGAAAATGAGGAAATTATCAGTAAATGAGGTTGGAGAGGTAGGCAGGGGGCAGTTCCTAAAGAAGCTTAAAAAATCACATTATGGATTTTGAATTTTATACTGAGGAAAAAATATTGATGTATTTCAAACTGGAGATACCATGTGATTTCACATGCACTTTTAGAAAGATGAATGTTCAATTTGTGGAGACTATATTAAAATGGAAAAAAGGGGTGGTAAAGAGAATTAAGGATTTCTTATATTCTAGGTTTGAATGACAAGGACCTGATTTAAGACACTAATATAGGATGGGCAGAAGATGGAAGGGTCAAGAAAGGGTAAGGTATCAATACAACACAAGGAAGAGGAATGAATGAAGGATAATTCTCATATTAATGGTGCCAAATTATGTAAATCAGACTATAGGGGGTCAGCATTATTAAACCCCCAAATCCCATAAAAATTCTCCTTGCTTTGATTCCAGATGCAGCTTCTATCAATTCTGATTTACTTGTAGCATTCCTAAAAAGAGACGATGGGCTAGAGAGGGTGATTCAAACAGCCATTGTACTTGGTGGTTAGTTTTCACTGTAATTTAATAAATCTTTATTTTGGCTTAGTAACCTGGTCTAAAGTGTCATTGCCCAAAAGGAACTTAGCCATTCTTGGTATGCTGTAAATATCAGATCTTGAGCTACTGAGACTGACTCTGGACTAAGGTGAATGCACCAAAGTGATACTATTTTATAAGGTGAAATGAGGAAGTCTCTGGAAGGTAATCCCAACATCATCATTTATCTAGCAAGTGTTGTAAACATTTCAACAAGAAAGAATCCAACTTTAGACATGCTGGGTTTGATTTACCAGACAGCTAGTAAGAGGTGGAGTTGGCATTTGGATCCCAAAGTTGGATTTCCAAATTGTTTTTTAGTACTTAGGCAACATAAGCCCAGTTTAAACTCCTATTTTAGTACTAAAAAGAATAACATCCAAGGTTATTCAGACAGCATAAAGTATTGAAAAGAAAAGAGAAAGAGAGAGAGGCAATGGGGAGACTGACTATGAACCTCACGATTGAAATTTCCCCTGGCCACCCCTGCTGGAGTTGGAGGGGGGCTTTAGCAAGGCAGTGACAATGCCCCCCAGTTCTTCTGTACCTTAAGTACAGCCTTATGCTCTGAGGCTTCCCACTCTGGGGCTGCTTTTTAAAAACTGGTAGGTGGAGGATCTGGTAAACTCAGATTCAATAGGATGTTAATGACTGATAAAGCTTACTATACTAGGTTCCTTGGGGTAATAGTTTTGTGGGAAATGCAGAAAGCCACAGCTTAAAGAAATAAATCTCTCTGAATTTTTAGACACCATTGAGCAGTTGGAGATATAATTTTATGAGGGTCAGAGATGCCTTCTTCCTGACCCTGAAATTGTATCACAAAAACAGCAGCTAAGACTCCCTGCTGTTGACTGAGCCAGTACTTGAAAGACTAGTCAAGGTAAGACTGAGATGTGGAATTACACAATCTTCGGGAAATATTTG
Organism: Manis javanica; assembly: GCF_040802235.1. Taxonomy (NCBI): domain Eukaryota; kingdom Metazoa; phylum Chordata; class Mammalia; order Pholidota; family Manidae; genus Manis; species Manis javanica. Next base: position 113,930,096 of record NC_133161.1, read on the forward strand.
ATGTGAGAACAACATGGGGGCACACCTCTTACCAAAATAGCTTAAAATCTGTGTCATGCAGTTACAGTGAACACCCCAAAGCCTATGCATAAACCACAACAGCCTCTGAAAGACAGTGGGAAGAGAAAAAGAAATGGGGGTTGTGGCCTTAGAAAAAACAGGATATGAGAAGAGGAGCTGTCCATGGGGGAGAGGTCCCCACCACCAGCAGGGCAGTGTTCTGGTGGATTCGCATGTCTCTTAACTTCATTGGTTCCTGAAATTTGCCTATTCAATGTATCAGGTTTGAGGGAGTGGATGAGGTTGGAAAAATCATGCCATCCCAACTCATAAAGGACTGTTTTACAACCAGACACAAGTTTTCATTTTTCAGAGAACTGTGGTTGGCAAGAAGACTGGAATATTAATGTCAGATGGTTAATTCATTCTCTCCCTGGAAGGAAGTTCCTTGTGAAAGGAAAGGAGCGACACATAGCAGCAATTCACCGGAGAGTTCCGCTTTATTAGGGAAAGGTGCTGGGTTATACAGGAGGGGGCATGAATTGATTGAGGTGTCACTTCTACGGGGCTGGTGGCTGGTGGCTAGGTGCTGGGATTGGGAGGGGGGCGAGAGGTGATTGGGCTTCAGGTGGCGCTGGCGGGAACTGAGGACCCCGAAGAGAAGCCGGAAGTTTGCCATCTTACTGGTGGGGACCCTTCATTCCCCCCTTTCTCCTCTATGGGTTTGTGGACGTTGCTTTCTCTCTGGCTGCTTCCTGCTGAACAGGGGCGGAGAAGGGAGTGAGGGCTTGAGGATTGGGAGGAAAGGGTTGATAGGACTCCCCGCAGTAAGGACGAGTAGATGTAGACTTCTTCAGGTTTGGAAATTAATGAAGGTTCCCTGTAACCATAGGTTGGCCAGGAGGATATGGGTGTCAGGAGCCAGGCGTCTGCGGCTATTGTTTCCAGGAACAGTTTCCAGTGGAGAGAGGGGTCCATCTCAGCATGTGGTGAGGAGGTCACGTGAGGGTGAGGGATCTTCTGTGGCCAGAAGCTGGTAGTTCCTGAGTAAAAGCTGGTTGAAAGCTTGATTAGAGATTTTTCCGACTTGGGATTTGATGAACTTTATTATACAGGGTAAGAAGAGACAGGCGAGAAGAATGATTATTATGGGGCCTGCAATGGGCCAGAGCCAGGTGAGGAGGGGGTTTGTTAGTATTGACGAGAATGGGTTGGAATTGGAAGCAGAGTGGAGACTGGAGGCAAGGTCGGTGAGTTTGGTAATGTTAGTTTCTACAATGCCGGATTCGTTGATGTAATAGCAGCACTCTTCCCAGAGGAAGACGCAGGTGCCGCCCTTCTTGGCTGTAAGCAGATCTAGGGCCCGCCGGTTTTGAAGGGTGACTTTAGCTAGCGAAGTGACCTGTCTTTGGAGAGAGGCTAGAGAATCGGCAGTGGATGTCAGGGCTCCCTCAAGTTTGGCGTTGAGATCTCTAACTGCCTATAGAGAGTGACCCAAGGCTTCTCCCGAAAACCCTGCCCCAATGGCTGAGGTGATCAAAGAGCTACTGACTATGATGGGAAGGAAAGCAGCTCTTTTTGTGCGTGAGGGCAAGGGAGGTTGGAGCTCAAGGAATTCTGCCATGCTGTAAAGTGTTAACTGTGGGATTAGGGTGACGAGAAGGCAGGGTGTATCGGAGTTGAGAGGCAGTGAGTTGAAAATACTTCCATTACACTAAAAGAAGAGTCCCGGTTGCATAAAAGTCTTAGAGCCGGAGGTAGGGGTGTAGATAGAGAGGCAGTGAAGTGCGCTGGAGGGGGGTGGAGTTGGGCTTACACAGTGGTGGATAGTGAGATTATCTGCGTATTCTGGTTCCCATAGGGGTATGTCTGCCAGGGGGCAGAAGGGTTGTCTTTCTGCATGGAAGGAGTAGTTGGAAATATTAAGGGGCACGGTGGCCAGCAGTGGGCGCTGTAGTGATGCGCACAAGAAACAATTGGCTGTGTTAAGGGTGTGGTTGAGAAAGATGGTGGTGTCCTGAATGAGCTGTAATGAAGAGTAGGATAAATGGGAAGAGGGGTGGGGATAAGAAGATGAAGAGGCGCCGTCAAGAGTTTGGACAATGACTTTTTCGGAATGTCTGCTATCTGATGCAACTTGAGAGATCTGGGAATGAGAGGGAACATACTTTTGAGAGATATGAAGGGTACTGTGGAGGGTCGAGGACCCCCCATAGTAAACTGAGGCTGTGACTCTGGCAGCCCATCGAGAGTCCCAGGGATCTGGGATTGATAAGGAGAATGAGCCGTTGGGATATTTCATGAAACGGTTGGAGGAGTAATACTGTGGGTACTGGAATTTACCTATGTAGTGAATTGTGCAAGACTAGTAGGGACATCTCCTGTAGGTATCTGGCCATCGCCTGCAATAGGCTTGTTTTTGGTCATAGAGGAAGCAGAGGTAGGGAGATAAGGGTAGCTGCTAGTGAACACTTCAGTGGAGGGAGGAAAGTGGAGGTATAAAGGCTCAGAGCAGCTTTTCAGAGGGCAGTCTGGTGTGGCAATGAGGGCAGTAACTTTTGTTTGATGCTGTGTGTAAGTCTGTCTGACTTTGAATCGCCATACAAAGGAGGCTGGGGTGGTGGGGAAGACAATAGGAATGAGGAAAAAAAGTGAGAGAGCAGTAAAGGAGGAAAAAGTCATGATTCGGGTATGGATGGCAAAGGGGGTGAACGGGATTTTGGAGGAAAGAGGACAGTAAGGTCAGGAGTCTGGAGGGAGGGAGAGTCTGTAAACTTTTGTAGGTTAAGAGATCTTTTAGGTGATGTGGGGACAGTAAGGGGCGCCCTGAATGTCAGTTTATGAGCTTCTTTCTGCAAGAGCTGTCTAGCGGCTAATGCTCGTAGGCAGGGGGCCCATCCCTGAACTGTGGGGTCTAATTGCTTGGAGATATAAGCTACTGGGGCAAAGCATATTGGCCTAGGACTCCTAGAGCTTGACTGGACCTCTCATGAATGTATAATGAGAAGGGCTCCGACAAATCAGGAAGATGGAGAGCTGGGACTTCTACAAGGGCTTGACGGAGCTTAATGAAGGAGTGTTGGGGTGAGGAGGATAATGGTTTTTTAGGGGGGCTCTTGCTGAGGTTGTATAGGGGTCTTGCCAACAGGGTGCAGGGAGAAGTTAGGGATCTACGTTCTAAAATATCTAGCTAGGCTTATAAAGGGCCTAGAAAGGAAAGGATTTTTGTCTTGGTTTTGGGAATGGGCAGGTCAGAGAGGAGCCATTTTCTGTCTAAGGTAATGGACTTTCTTTGTTGAGATAGAAGGAATCGGAGGTAAGTGATAGGAGGGGAAGAGATTTGAGCTTTGACGGGGGATACTCGGTAACTTCTGGAAGCTAGAAGGTTAAGTAGGGAGCCAGTGTCAAGTTGAGACTGTTCCCACGAGAGACTGCAGAGTAGAAGATTGTCTATGTATTATAAGGTGGACTTGGAGTGATCATGATGAAACTGTTTGAGGTCCTGAGCTAGGACCTGTCTAAAAATATGGGGACTATCTCGGAAGCTTTGTGGCAAAACTGACCAAGTGAGTTGTTTAGAATGTCTTGTGTATGGGTCCGTCCAGGTGAAGATGAAAAAATCTTGGGAGCAGGGGTCTAGAGGGATAGAAAAATGGGTCTTTGAGATCTAGGACTGAGAAGTGGGATGCTGAGGCTGTATGGATTTGGAACTAAGGGATGGATAGGGACAATGGCTATGTTGATGAGGCGAAGGTCTTGGACAAGGCGGCAAGATCCGTTGGTTTTTTTTGACAGCTAATATGGGGGTATTAAATGGGGAGTGAGTGGGTCTGCTTGAATGATGGGTTGGAGGCCTATGAGGGCTGAAGTGGTTAGGGGGTATTGGGCCTGACAGATATACTGAGAGGGGTCATAATTTGATAGAGGCAGGGGGACATAGGGCCATGGAGGGGCTTGTAATGTCTCAAACTTTGGGATTTACAGGGTGTATGAGGGCAGAACCGGAGCTTTCATTGGGTAGAGGGGGGTCGTCGCCTATGAGGGCCATCAGAAAGGGAGTACTGGGGGCTGTGGGAGTGGATATAGTTATGGAAACGTGGAGGAGGGAAAGGATGTCTCGTCCTAGTAAAGGGATGGGACACTGGGGCATAACCAGGAAGGAGTGGGAGAAAGGTATGGGATTGTCTTGGATTGTGCATAAAAGGGTGGGTGGGGGGTTTAATGGGAAAATCTGTTTACCTTCTACTCTGACTATAGGAGTAATGTCAGGCGTGGTAGGGCCCCGGTATTCTCACAAGACTGAGAAGGTGGCTCCTGTATCTAGGAGGAAGGAGATGGGGTGACCGTCTACTGTTAAAGTAACCCTGGGCTCCTGTTTGGTGATGGAAATGGTTGGGTGAGAAGCCCCGGGCCCCATCAATCTTCTTCTGCTAGCCCCACTACGGCGGGCTTAGGATGGGGGTTGTTCGTCCAGCCTCCCCTTCGGGTGGTTGGGCAATCAGACCCCCAGTGGCCCTTTTTGTGGCATCTGGGGCATGGGGTGGTAGGAGATCTGGGGGAGGGGCACGCCCTTGACCAATGTCCCTCTTTTCTGCACTTGAAACAAGCTCTTGGGGGGGCTTGTTTGTAGAGGGGCGCCCAGGTTGTGGTTTTATCAGCTGGGCCAACATCTGGAAATTGGCCTGATCAGCCTTTTGTTTATGGCATTCTTTCTCCTCCTCCCGCTTATGGAAGACTTTAAAGGCCACTGTTAGGATCTCAGTCTGTGGGGTAGCGGGGCCCTCTTCTAACTTTTTGAGTTTAGCTTTAATGTCGGGGTAGCCTTGAGCTAGGAAGTATGTCATAAGGACATGTCTTCTTTCAGGTGTTTCTGGGTCCAGGCTGGTATACTGTAATAGGGCTTGAGTGAGTCTGTCTAAGAACTCGGAGGGATTTTATCTCTCTTTTGAATTATGTCTTGGAGCTTTTGAAAATTGACTACTTTACAAGCTGCCCTTTTTCAGACCTGCTATTAAGCAGGAGGCAAAAATATCTCGAGAGCAGAGACTCATGGCGGTGTTATAATCTCAGTGTGGGTCTTGTTCGGGGACAGCAGTGGGGCCAGGGGGACAGGTGGGGTCAGTCCTGTGGGTTTCAGTAGCCTGCATTTGGGCGAAGTCCTAAACTCATCTACGCTCTTCAGGGAGGAGAGTATTGGCCAGGAGCATGAAAATGTCATGATGTGTGAGGCTGTAAGACTGGAGGGTGTATTGAAACTCCCTGATATATGTCATGGGATCAGTGGAAAAGGAACTTAGGCGTTTCTCTAGTTGGGCTAAATCTCTTAAGGAGAAAGGGATGTGAATGAGCACGCTGCTTTCGGATTATGCTACCTCCCGGAGGGGGGCGATAATTTTGGGAGGCTCTCGGGACTGAGTCTGAGGGGGACTGAAGGGTTCTGGCTCAGTCTGTGGGGGAGTGACGCGGTCTAGCCGTGCCTAGTTGAGCAGGTCCTGAAGTGCAGAAGGGGGGCAAAGAAAATAAAGAAAGATAGAATCGGACCCACATGTCGCCAGCTAGCAGCCCAACTGCTTACTTCTGCCGCTCTAGTTGGGCTTGAACTCATGACTCTGAATTAAGAGTCCCATGCTCTACTGAGCTACAGCAGGGCTCCAGTTAATTGCTTATGGAATGCGTTGTTTTCTATTCCTGCCACATCGGCAAGTGGGGGAAGCGCATAGCTAGAAGCAGGGGCGGTGTTTCTACACATCTTCAAGGTCTCCCTATTTTCAGAGTGAGGAGTCTTGGCAAGATATGTTTTTGTGGACAGATAACTTCTAAGGACTGCACCGGTTGTTCTCTAGCTTGTGCTTTCCCATGCTGCGTTCAGACATGGGGGGAGGTGCTTTCCCATTCTCTCTACAAACATGTGAGAAGACAAAGGCGGTCCCTAACAGGGGAGAAACAGGTGATGAGGGCAAAGACGGAGGAGGCCCCTGGGACTTAGTTAAAGGGGGGCTGAAAGGCTCAGGCTTAATCTGCAGGGAATGAAGGTGAGGAGGTGAGATGGGGGAGGAGATGGTTGGGGAGGAAGGGAGAAGGGCTGTTGTAGGAGAAGAAGGGGAAGGGAGTGAACGGGAGGCTTCTGCGGGGGGCGGCGGCTTGCAGGCTAGGAGAACTTGGGAGGGGGCGGGGAGAGGAGGAGGTGGAAAGCTTCGATATAGGGAATCTCCTTCCATTTTTTCAGGCGCTTGCAGTAGTTAAAAAGATCGCGAGTGATGTTAGGATCAAGAGTTCCCCCTGCAGGCCATTGGTTTTTATTGTCTAGGGGGTATGTCGGCCAATCTTGGGAGCAATATTTACGGAGAAGTTTTGGTTTTATATCAGGCATCAGGGAGAGGGTAGCCAGATGCTTAAGCAGGCATTCAAGAGGTGAACTTTCAGGGAGGGATGAGGAGGCTCCCATGGCTAAAGGACAGAGAAGGAGACAAACAGGGGAAGACGAACGGAGATCCTCGGACTGGAAGCAGACCACAAGAAGGCAAAGGGCGTCTCCGATGATCCTTGGTGGTCTGCGGAAACTCGTATACGAGTCGGAATTTCTTGGAAAGTGTGGGTCGTCACCCAGACTTCCCTAAGAAGGCAGAGTGCCGGAGTCTCGAGGTACCTAGCGCTAGGCGTTTTCGGCGGACGGAACAGAAGGAGGAGGGGGGAAAAGGGAGCGTTCTCATCTACAGAGGAGTCACCTCGTTTATGGCTGTTGGAGGGGGGTTCCTGAGAGTCAGCCACAGCCGTGAAGGCCTGAGGCGGGGATTTATGACTGTCGGAGGAGGGGCCTGAGCGTCTGCCGCAACCGTAAAGGCTTGAGGCGGGGATTTATGGCTGTTTGGGGAGGGGCCTGAGGGTCCGCCGCAGCCGTGAAGGCCTGAGGTGGGGAGAGTTCCCTCCTCATCCCCGAGCGTCAGGGCCTTGCCGGACGATCACGGTCAATGGCACTGCGATAGCTTGGGGAAGAGTGGCCCACCCCGGGGAAATTTTGCTTAAAAACTTTCAGCACTGATGGAAGGGATGGTGAATGCGTTTGACTGTCGGAGGAGGGGCCTGAGCGTCTGCCGCAGCCGTAAAGGCTTTGAGGCGGGGATTTATGGCTTTTGGAGGAGGGGCCTGAGGGTCCGCCGCAGCCATGAAGGCCTGAGGCGGGGAGCGTTCCCTCCTCATCCCCGAGCATCAGGGCCTTGCCGGACGATCACGGTCAATGGCACTGCGATAGCTCGGGGAAGAGTGGCCCACTCCGGGGGGAAAACTTACCTAAAGGCCAGAGAGGAGTGGTGAGTGTGATGAGCCAGCGCCGGAAAAAGAGGACGAGGGCAAGCTGCTGCTGGTGTCGGGGGAAGACGGGGCCCAGTTGGGGTGTCCCGTCTCCCGGGTTTCGGCACCAATGAAAGGAAAGGAGCGACACATAGCAGCAATTCACCGGAGAGTTCCGCTTTATTAGGGAAAGGTGCTGGGTTATATAGGAGGGGGCATGAATTGATTGAGGTGTCACTTCTACGGGGCTGGTGGCTGTTGGCTAGGTGCTGGGATTGGGAGGGGGGCGAGAGGTGATTGGGCTTCAGGTGGCGCCGGCGGGAACTGAGGACCCCGAAGAGAAGCCGGAAGTTTGCCATCTTACTGGTGGGGACCCTTCACCTTGTAGAGGTCAAAATAATGTAACTTGCCATTTGAGATTTTGCACATAGCATTCGAGAGCCAGAGAATCCTGGCTCTGCAAACTGGCTAAAAGACCTGGGCTATATCACTACCCGTTATGAACAATAGCCTCTTCATCTATAAAATGAACTTTTAGGTAAGTAGGGTAAGAGAAGGAAATGGATTTGTGAATATAAAGTACTCACCACACGGCTGCCAACTACCTAGCTATTTTAATGTGTATTCTGTAACCTACAGAATCATACCTTTAAAAGGAAGCTGTTTATCTTATCTCATCACCATCTCCTGTAAGATGCCAAAGACACACTGATTTGTTCCTACTCATTGACTTCTTTCTTTCTAGACCACAACCAATTCTTAAATGCAATGGATTAGATGGTGCTCTTTGTTGCATGCCAGTTCTAAACATGTAACAGAGCCACACTGAAAATTTAACTTTTCAGCCTTGAAGGATTATACAAGGAGATTAAAATTGATGTTGAGTGAGCTAATCAGCTGGATTAGTATCTGTGTAAAGAAGTGTTTAAGGTCCTATTGAGAATATAGAAGTGGAAGTTCTTAGAACATGAACTCACTCCATCCAGTGCTCCATGGCTCCCCCAAATCCTGGGGTGGGCAGGACTTAGTTCCCATGCCATGCAGAGTCAAGTGGACACTGGGCACCAGGTGATCCTGGCTTCAGGAGCTGGCCAGGGATCTGCCCCACGCTGAGCAGGGGTGCAGTGAGCTTCCCTCCCCTCCCTCTGCTCTCCCGTGCTCTCTGCTGCCTGTGGGTGCTGCCGCCATTCGCTTCTACTCCTGCTTTAATGAATTCCTTCCTTACCCACACTCTTCCAACCTCGCTGAGAATTCTTCCTCTATCAGGATCAAGAATCCTTCCTTGGCTCGGTTGAGGTTTTACCTAAAGCACAGGGAGAGACTTTCGCATATGTGGCTGCCTGACAACAGTACTGTGTTAAAGTTATGATGGAAAAAATATGCTCTATGAGCAACTAGGAAGAAAACCTTCCCAGATACGTGAGAAATCAATTCTATCACATAAAGACCCCTATTAGATTTTAACTTTTTAATGATAGAATCTGGTTTATTCATCTTTATATTCTCAATGTAATCAATTGATTTAATGTAATTAAAAACCACAACAGCTTATGAAATGAAGTGCTTTTTTACCTCATTTTATAGGCTGATGAAACTGAGGTTTGGAGAGTTTAGATAACTTGTCCGATATTATCAGTGATCTAATAAGCACCTCTAAAAGCTGGAGCACTCTGATCCCAAAGTCAGTGTTTTTAACTTGGAAGGTGAATATCACTGGTTTTTCTTATTCTGTGTGAAAACTCTTATAAATATAAACAGTGTTCAGTGATGTGCAGCTTATGTGATGCCTTTCTACATGGTAAGTGTTTTTAATTCTCACAATATCTGTAAAAAGAATTCCTACTTCCCCTATACAGATCCTAATTAGAATGGGTAGAGTTACGCCTTCACTGGAGGTATTCTGACTCTACATCTGAATCGGGCACACTTCCTCCCACAATGTGAAGTAAAAACCTGCAGCTGTAATCTTGTCCATGTGGTTCCCTGGGACCAGGGGCCACCGCAGCTGATAATTGTTTCTTTGTTACCATAAGTGCTATCATGGCACATGGAGTCTTGGAGGGGAATGTGTACATTGAACTCCAGTTTTAAAAAAATATTATGCTTCCCTAAAAGGACTTAACTTTTTCATCCAGAGAAGACCCATTTGTAGTCTTTCCAGTGTAAAGAAAACATTTACTTTTAAAGAAAATCTAATCTAAATTCCCCTTACTACAATTGAAGCCCCTTTTTTATTGTTCATTTCTCGTTGAAAATACAGAAAAACCAGTCACTGCCATTAAATCTAATCCTTCTGTGTGTTCTTGAAGATAACTACCAGTTAAACAGAGCTCTTCCTGGGAATGATTTTTGAAATAAAATTACTATTGTCTCAGTACTTTTGAGAAATGTTTCATGCATGATCCATCTTAAAAGAAGTATGACAGACTATTCTACTTAGACTAATTTAGTTTTAAGGAATTGAGACTAAGGCAAATTTTCTCAAACATCAGGGAATTTGCTGTACAAGAATATAGGCATGGAACTTCAGAAAAAGCCAGACTCAGAAAAGCAGGCGCTAAAGGGTGGTTCAGGGTTCAAGGTGACTTTAGTGACTTCAGCAGCTTGGAATCTATGGCTTGGAATCATTATCGGATTCCAATGTAATGTTATTGTCCATTACCTTGGCTTCTTCATAATTTTAAATTTCTCTTTCCTACTTGCCTTATTCTCTTTGTATTTCATGACTTTCACTCCCATGAAAGTCAGTATGAATTTTTTTGACTTTGGTTCAGATACTCAGACCTCATCCAATAAGATGCTACTTCCCCAGGTGCCTGGACTTGCTGGGTGATAACATCACATGGTGAAAAATATGGCTGTCTCTTTAGCAGAGGCCATGAGCAGAATCATTTCTATTAGAAGGAGCTTGTAGGCATGGCAGACAATGTAGGCATGGCTAAGACAAAGGCCGTTTATGTAAAACAGCACACCTGATTGAATCTGCTTTCCAGATATGACATGAATCCCTTTTCCTCTCTCTATCCCCACTGTAATTGCTATAGTTCAGATCACTATCACCTCCTGTCTTGATTATAGCAATAGCTTTTTAAATATACACCTCCACCTTCTTCAGTCTTCAATTCTGCAGCCAGAGAGAACTTTTCAACACAAAAATCTGTGATTTCTTCCCTGTTAAAAGTTTCCAGTGACTTAGGATGAATCACACATTCTCTAACATATCTGAGGAGACCCATGCCAGCTCTGCCTGAATCCCCACACTCATCTCTAAGCCCCTGTTCTACCCCATAGTTTAGTTGTCCTCCATTTTATGTTGGACCTTCCCCTCGTCTGTTATCTTGACAGTAAAGCTCATCCTCACCTCTTCAGCTGGCTAACGTTCATCCATCTTTAGGCCCCAGCTGATGCTTTCCTGATCTCCTTGCTTGGGTTCGGTGTCCCTCTTGGGTCTATCTCTAGCATTGCACTTTATCATAGAATTGAATCTGAGTTACCTATTTGTTGGGTTCTGGTGAGGACTCTAAGAGTCCCTGTGCAGAGGCCAGCATCTGCTGTCACTCACTCCCCGAGCACTGACTCTGGTGCCTCATTTATGGCGAGTGCTCTGCCAATGTGTTGAGTCAGTAAGAGAAGTAAATAAATATTTTTTCATAGGATAGTGATGAAAATCTTACTTCACACTATACCCAGCCCGCTTTGGTTCTGCTCTGGGTTCCCTGATCTTTTCTCACTTCTTTGTGGCACACTCTCTCCCCTCCTGTTCCATTGGCCTTTGCACGTGCCATTTCTTCTGCCTAGAATACTCCTCCTTTGGCCTGCGTAGCCGCCACTTACCTTTCAGATTTCAGCTTAGTTGTTACTTCTTCAGGAAGCATTTCCTGACCTCACTTCCCAGACCAGATACAACCCCCCCATTATGTGTTCTAACAGCATCATACACTTCTTTAAAAAACTCATCCCAGTTCTAATTTTACATTTATTTTTGCAAATATGTCTGTGGATGATTGTCATTAAAGTCCCAATCTTAGCATGGTACCTACTAAGAGAGGAAATAGTTTATTTAATGAATGAATAATTTTTAAAGTAATGCTGCCAGATAAAATATGCCATGGACATGCAATGAGGTGGTCAGAACACCAAAAGTCTTCAGAAATCAGTGCCAAGTGTGGTAAAAAAAAAAAAAAGAATAGCAGAATTTGACATCAAGGGTTGGAATCCCCACTCCACAATAAGCTAGTTGTGTGACCTTGAACATATTATTGTCATTATCTGAATTTTCTATTTAAAGGGTGGTAAATGGAGAAAATAATAATCTTTTAACTGAAAACTAAAGGAGATTATCTTTAATTCAGGTTATCTGAAAACTAAACTAGTAATTATCCCTGAAAGCTGCCATATAAGCAATGATGTGGTCATGACAAATTCCCACATCCTTCAAGGTGAAGCGTGAAGAAGCACAGATTCAGAGTGCAATATTTCTCAACTTTGGAAGGGCCCTATTCTAACAGAAATCCTTTTTCATACCAAATCCTAGTTCTAGGCTAGTCCTCAAACAGACAATATAAATGTATGGAGCTCTCTGTTAGCCCATCTGAGATGAAGAAACTATGACAGAATTCTTAACAAACATTGCTTTGTGATAGGGGCTGACAAAGGGGATCTGGGAATTCGCAAGAAGTTAGGTGTGAGTGGGAAAAATCTACTACCCTTGGCCCAGTTATGGAAAATACTGGGAAACCTGGACTGGATTACAGAAGGAAGAACCAAGCTGCACTCGGAGGTCTTGGAATGTTGAGGTTTATTCTTACACAAGCGGGCTCAGAGGGGAGTCATCTCCCAAGGCCTGAGCCCTGAGCACAAGCAAGGGGGCATTTATATTATTTTGATATGTGGCATTTCGGCATGCGCAGGGCAAATGAGGAGCCTGGAGGAGGGCAGGAGGGAGCTGGGGGTGGGGGGTCTCTGCCAACTGGGGGCAAAAGCGGTTTGCTGACCTTAATGGCTGTGTTGAGTGTTTTCCTTATCAGGCCCATTAGAACACGGTGAATTCCAGGAAACTGGAAAGGATCTGAAAGTAACTTGGATTTCACATACCTTTCATTTGAAGAGCTCAAAGCACTTTATAGTAATAGCCCAATTTATTGAGGATGCTAGACCTTACACTGGGTGATTTACATTATCCATGCCCTTTAATCCTCACTAACCGTTTGAGGTGGGCACATTACCATTGTTATCAATATTACAAGGAAATGATAGGTAAGAAAGGAAACAACTCACCTGAGGCCGCTCACTCTTCTGTGTCTGGGGTCAGCTCATTATGGCCACCAGTGAGTGAGGGGGATGTCTTGCTTACTCTGAGCTCACTAATGTGGGTTACACACGAGTGCCAAATATCCTTCACCTGGAATTACTTGACCATTCAAGTCAAACCCCGTGACCTTCGTGTTGTGGAGGGAGAAACAGAAATCTGAGAGATTATGTCTCTTGGCTAAAATTACACAAAAAAAGGCAGAATGTGCACCTGTCACATCTAGAATAGTACATGGCATATAGTAGGGACTCAATAAATATGTCTTAAGTGATTGATCATGCTGTATGTTCCCCTTAGTGGAGAGCTCTGGGAGAAGCATCTGGAGCTGCTTTCAGAGGAAGAATTCAGGTACCCAGGCCCCTATGTTCTCTGAGAGTATGTGACTTTCCCTATCACACTCCCACCCACCCAGGCTGATGTCAAAGTTCCTGATACCAGCGCAAACCTAGGCTTTGTGAGCCTTCCTTTCTAAACATGAGCAGGTAGTTCCCAGGCTCAGTGATGATTATCACATTAATTAAATATTGGACTCTCAAACTTCTGAGATGACAGTGAATAAGGAACACAAATCTTTTTGAAGGTGTCATGAACTTTACATTTGTTAGTGTTTGCAGACTAATGAGTTACAGAGCAAAATTATGTCCGAGTTTTACATAAACACATCAGTCCATTTCAGCCATCATCCTTCCCATTCAAGGAACTCTGTGCATATTATTTTCTTTCAGGTGAAAAGAGGCGAGTCTAAGATTCAGTCCCTTTTTTACCACTGCTGTTCATTCTTCAATAAGACAGGCTTGGAATGGGGTGGATGTAAAGTGGGTGGTCCTTAGAGGAAGCACTCAGGTTCTTAGGCCTGCTGAATCTCAGGTAAAATCTCCAGAGCAGTTTATCCACAAAGAGCCTCAGTTCCCTCATTTCTAAAATAGAAATAATGGTAATACTCCTCTCACTAGTACTCTTGAGGGTTCAACAAACTAATCCTAGTGAAGTCGCTAGAAATTGGCAGGGACTGTTTATTGAGGTCCTGCTAAGGAAAGGCCAGTATTCCTGCCAAAGGAAGGTAGGGGCTGGTACAATTTGGAGTGAGATGTTTAGAGGCCTGAGGCTTTAGTTCTCTGCTGGATTTCTTACGACCTGGAGAGTAATGGGCTAGATTGGCGATGTTCTCTGACATTTTCCCTATTCCCTAGGAAGCGAAAGTCTGGAGTTCTTCTTGAAGTGGCAGGACAATATGTACTCACCTTGACACTTCTAGGTAGCGTGGGGATTCCCAGCCTTGAGCTCCCCAGATCACGCTGAGGTTTCTCCTGGACCAGCTCTCCTTTATCTCCAGTTGCAGTAGTGGGATGGAAATGATTTATCTTTGTCTCTCCTCACCTATCTTTAGTTTTCTCCTCTTTACTGTATCAGTCCTATCAGGACACAAATATGCTCTGATTTCCCCCATTAATATAATGTCTCTTGTTCTCACTTTCTCTTTCAGTTGCCACCATACTTCTTTATTGCTTTTCACAGCAAAACTTTCTTAGTCAACTTTATACGTTGTTATCTCCAATTCTTCTTTTCCTTTTTCTCCCATGCACTCCTATCAAACTCTCACCCCTACCACGCTATCAAAAAGTTCTTCATTTATGACCTCCACATAGCTAAATCCAGTAGTAAATTCTTAGTCTTTTTCTTGCTTGATGAACTAGAGATTTAATTGAGTTGATCACTCCTTCCTCCTTAAAATGATTCATTTAGTTTCTAGAACAGTCTTATGTCTCCCTTCCCTTAATGTTGGAGTGCTCCAGGCCTGTATGCTTCGAATTCATCTCCATTCTTGCTGATCTCATCCAGTATTAAGCTTTAAGCACCACCTATACATTTATGACATTTTAATTTAAACTTTAGATTCATGTAGGTATGTGAGAATATATGTGTGTATATATATATATTATATCTATAAAACTGACCCAAACTTCTACAGTTGGACTGCTGATAGAAATCTTAAACTAGCCTCAAATTTAACATGTCCCAAATTTAAATCCCAAATGTCTTCCCCCAAACCTGGCCCCTACAGTCTTTCTCAACATAAAAACAATAGCAATAGCAAACATTTATATAGGTCTTACTGTGTGCCAGGTACTAGTTTGAGAAGAACTTTATGAATATTGTATAACCCTCAAAAACTAATATGAGGTGAATAGTAATATTATCCCATCTTACAGTGAAAAATGGAGAGAAGTATTAAACACCCTGGGGCAGAGCTGGACTTCAAAGCCAGGCTGCCTGATTTCAGTCTGTACTCTGTCATCTTTCCAATTTCTAAAGTCTCTTTCAAATAATTTACTGTTCAAAATAAACATATTGAAATCATCTATACCTTCTTTCTTTTACATCCACATTCAATCCAGCAGTGAATTCTGTTGGCAATACTTTCAAATATATCCAGAATCTGACCACTTGCTAGTGACACTGCCACAGTCTTGGTCGCAGCCATGATCACCACTTGCCTGGGATCTTATAAATAATCCTCTCATTGATCTACCTCTGTCTCAACAAAGCAGACACGGAGAGGCAGATCATCTTACACGTTCTGTGTTCTGTGGCTCCCCATCTCACTGGGAGCAAAAGACAACTTCCACATAGTGACCTACAAGACTTTGAACTCTCAGCTCTCTCTTATCTCTCTAATCTCACTTTCTACTGATCTCCTTGCTCATTCCACTCGACTTGTACTGGGCTTTTTTAGGCATTCCTGGAACATAAATACACTTGCTCCTTCCTCTGGTCATTTGCATTTGCAGTTGCCTTTTACTAGTGTGTTCTAGTCCCAAATTTCCACATGCCTCACTTCCTTACCACCTTCAGAACTTTGGTTAAATGTCACCTTTTCAGTGAGGATTTCTATTGCCACCTCTTACTAGACTGAAGGCATTATGCTTCCTTTCCTGTTCTGAATTTCTCTGCTCAGTTTATCACTTGCCTGCTTACCTTTATTTATTTTCCCCCCATAGAATGTCAATTTCAGGGCAGTGGACATTTTTGCTGTTTGGGTTTTTCATTGTCATATCCCTGGTAACCATCCACCTGGTGCATGTTAGGTGCTCAATAAGTGTTTGTGAAATATTTAATAGCTGTAAAAATGTAAAACAAAAAATGAACAGGCCAATGTCCTCATAGGGAGATAAAATAATTAGGGTTTCCAATACCATAAGTGACAGTTTGATTAGGAGCCAGGTGGAATTTATATCTTTCAAGGACACCTTCACATTTAAAAATGAGGACTATAAGGAAGAGAGGAAAGGGACCTACTTCAGGCCAACTTGCTGGGTGAACATCATGCTTCATGGACAGAAATTGTTTAATTATCCACAGACGGTTTTTCCTGTTTCTTCTCCCAAGACAGTTTCTAAAGTAATGTTAGATATTCTCATGCACCAAAAAAAAAAAAAGCAAAAAAGATTTCATAAACATTAAACAGTGTAAGGTCTGTTTATTTAAAGATTCTCTTTCATATTTGTCAACATATTTTCTGTGTATTTGTGATAAAAAATAGCCAGCTCCCCACTGATAGCTAGGCCATGAATTTAACAGCAAATTCAATTGAAAGCCCAATTAGTCCTTATCCACAAAAAGGTTTGTGTTCTAGGTTATGTAATATCCAAAGTCAAATGATATGTTGAAGCATATTCTAAAGGAGACTGAGAGATAGCACATGAGATCTATAGTCTTCAAATCTTTACTTCAAATGAGGCTAAACACAGAATTCTCCCAGATCTGAGGCTTAACTTTTATCCTAGACTCTGCATTTTACAAGTTTCATTAGATTTAGCTATTGGGATTTTAAAGCCTAGAGCGAGAGCAAAGACCCGAGCCCTATCACTCGTTGTGCAGTCCTTTGGGTGCTCATTAAGGCTTTTAGATTTATTTTAGGAAACTAGCATTTTAATGGGTCAAGGGTGTCGCACTCTTGGTGGGCTGCATGCAGCCTGATGCCATCGCCTGGAACTATGTTGTCACTGCAGAGACTGTGTTCCATGAAAAATTACTTTTATTTGAGTGTCGAGAGATTTGAACATTTTTTATCTGTGTTTGTAGTTTTTAAATACAATACAGTGTCATATTCTAAACAGAAAATTGATCCCCATTCATATTTCTTCCCTGTAAAGTATCGCAGAATAGCATCTGAGACATATCATCCCCAAGGTGACCTTTCTTGATTGTTGTTCATTCATTAAGGATGATGATCAGACACCTGTAATATATATTTTCCTAGTTAGTTTTCCTTTTAGGTTCTCTGGACACACATGTAGCCATGAGACAATCAATGCTTAACTCCTCTAACTGTTGCAGTTAATGTTCTAAATGATTGTGTGCAATAAGATTGTTTTTTTTTAACAAGGTAAAATATTTATTTTTAGTATTTTCCTATTGAAATATAGTTGCTATACCATATTATATTGGTTTCAGCTGTACAACATAGTGATCTGGCAATTATAACACATTACTAAATGCTTACCATAGTAAATGTAATTACTGTATGTCATTATACAAAGGTAGTACAGTATTATTGACTACATTCCCTAGGTCTTTAATCTCCATGACTAATTTCAGAATTGGTTATTTTCCATAGGGTCTGTCCCTCTTGGAGGAGAGAAGCATTTTCCAAAGAACTACGCTGGTACATTCATACACAAAACTAAGGGATGGTTTACATGGAAACCATCAACAATATGAGGGGGAAAAAATAGGATGTGTTCTAATTCTCATTAACATGTCCCAAAAAGTTATATTTTAGATGTAACTAGTCTACTTAGCAGTTATTGAGTGAGGATCATGCTAGGGAATGCAAATTATTATCTCATTTGACCCCAAGGCAACCAAGTGAAACAGATATTTCTCTTTTCTTGAGGCAGACAGGCAACAGAGTTTGGGACTAATTAACCACCCTAATCCACATCCAGAATATAACAGAGCAAAGATTCAAATCCAACTCAGGTTTTGTACCATATGCTAAGATCTTCTTCATTGTATTGCACTCTTTCCTTTGGCTTCTCACTTTTCTGTTCAGGTCAAACAGCTGTTATAAACTGTATTATCAGAGTGGAACCAATCTTATCCTCTTTCTTCCTTTCCTTTTCTTTGGTTTTACGTGTCCATGCTCGACGTCGACACTTCAGTGAGTGAGATGACACTGGCCCCTAGAGGCAGAGATACATATCTTCTTCTGTGTCACTGAGCACTTTTTATAAAATCAACTTATTTTATTATGACATTTAGCATATTTTGTTATCATTACTCACAGTCGAAATACCCCACTTGAATTTTAATTTTCTGGAGGTGAAGGATGGTGACCTATTCCTATTTGTTACACAGATATGAACCACCAAGAGCCACTGTTTGGAAACTGAATTGATGGTAAGAGGTCATGGTGCTGAAATGGCGTTCTGAATACTTTTCTCATAGACACTCTGAGAAGTGATAACTAAGTCATGGCCAGGCTACAGTGTAACTCTCTCTGTAAAGCTGAGATTATCTCATATTTAACATCCCCTGAATTCCACATCCAAAAGAGTACAGGGTTATCAATGTGGTATTTTCTTAAAATAGAGCTAGCTGTTCTCCAAGTCTCCAAAATATAGAGGTGCAGGAAATATTCTGCTGTCAGTTTCTTAAGCTGTCCACTCACACATACACATACAAATTATTTGGAATTGTAGAGTGTTCAGTCTGGAAGATACATGATCATGACCTTGTCAATCTAAAGTCAAACCGAGTTCCAAAAGGTTAACTTCCTTGTTTATGATCACATAGGGTCTTTATCCACTATTCTCATTTTTATTTTTGTTTCTTCTAGAAAATTTATTGGGTTACTATGCTTCTGAAAGTCTTATGGTTTTTCTGGAATCCCCTTGTGGAGGCTGGCTAATATTTCCTATTGGGAGCCTCTGTTTTTATTTTTTCATGGCTATGGCAGAGTCATCAGAAGAACAGCCCATAATCTTAGTTGATCAGATTCAGGTCAATTAAAAACTTTAATTTTTGTGAGTCTACTATGGGCTAAGCCCTGTGTGCTAGGCACAGGAGAAATTACAGAGATGAATTAGTTCCAACTCCTGTTCGAGATTATCTTTCCACCCTCTCCCTTATCTTGGTTCTCTTGGTTCTGTTCACATTTTTAGTATATGTATTCTCATAATTTCTATTTTAGTAAAAGTCCACTTCTCTTTTTTCAGACCTGCCACTAACTCTGATTATGAACTTGAATGTGTTACTGAGAATCTCTCACTGTGTTCCACCCACTTGGTGGCAGGATGGAAAATGACCAAACATGACTGTTGCCAATAGACAGACTCCAGTGAATTGTTTAAGGATTACCATGAAAACTTTGCCATACAAATTTTGTTGTCAACAATGAAAACACATGGTAGGAACTAATAACTCACTACGCATTAAGTCCTCTACAATTTTCTAAAGGGAATTGAGTGTATGTTCATTTCAACATTACCTCTTTAAAAAAACTATATTGGTGGCCCTATGACTAGTAGGTAGGTAGAACTTTCTTTCATTTCCTACTTCTCT
This sequence comes from Manis javanica, assembly GCF_040802235.1. Classification (NCBI taxonomy): domain Eukaryota; kingdom Metazoa; phylum Chordata; class Mammalia; order Pholidota; family Manidae; genus Manis; species Manis javanica. Next base: position 113,949,261 of record NC_133161.1, read on the forward strand.
CTTTCAACTTTTTCTGAAGCCATGCAACCTGTTGGTCTCCTCACTTTGTGATATAATGGCAAGAATTGTAGGAAAAATTATGTCATCCATCATCAATTAGCCACTTTACTGCTCTAGGACTCATTAGTCTCAATTACAAAAAGGAGAATCATATACTTAACCAAAACAAGATTTAGGGTCAAGTGATCTGGAGACCTTCCCCTTCAAACATCCTTGGCATTCAAAGGAGATGAATATTTTGGATGCAAGACCCCTTCGCTTCTGATCTTTTTTCCTATTTCAATCTCTAATCCATAAACCATTCTTAAGGATCCTGTGCTTAGGCCTCTGCTATATTTCAGCTCTGTTCAACGTGCTGACTTACAAGTAGGCAAACAACGCCTAGATCTGCCTCTGTCTTTCTCTCTGATTTTCCTTGTCCCTTTTCAGGATGTTTTTTGTTTCTCCTGAAAGTTTCCCAGAACATCGCTCTCATATCAGGCATATAGAAGACATAGGAAAGGAAGCAGTGGCAAAATTCTGTTTAATTGTCTCTTTTCTGACTCCTGTACAGTTGTAGGGGATAATTCTAGATCTGAGAGGAACATGATTTCACGTTCTCTGCTGCTTGCAGTGTGTTGAGCCAGATGCCTTAGATACACGGAAAGGAAGGAAGACTGAGGAATTGCTTCCCAGCCAACACATTGCTGAACAGCAAAAGGAACAGAACTTTTAAGACCCCCACAGAATTCCCCCGGGGAGTTTATTAATGCCCTAAAATTCCAAACATGCTTCATTGACCCTGGGCCACTGAGCTTTTCAACCAGTGGCAGGTGGTCTGGAGTTTGTATGTTTTCTGTCAACTGGAAGAGCATCCTGAGGTAAAGATGAATGGACAGCGAGTACAGCAGAATTGATTAAAAATGCAGAGTTTGAGACAAGCACATCAGAGTTTTGGTAGTTATTTCAGAGGCACTTTGTTGAAGAAGTACTAATCCATTGAGGAGGGGAGGAGAAAGTTACCTTGATAAAATGTGGGTTTCGTGTCCCTGTGCTTCCCTTGTCACTGTTCTTTTCTTTCCTTGGTGCCAGAATGTCTGCCCTGTGGCTCATTTTTGAATCTTAATTGGTTGTCAAATAAATCCTCCAAAGGTGCTACTGATGAGGGGCTTGTGCTAGAATCAGATTTGTGTGTTTTTTCAGAGCACTTTCACTTTATCTTATTCACCTTTTGCAACAACCCTATGAACTATTTTTATCTCTAAAGATGTGGAAACTATTGCTCATAAGATTATTTACACCAGATCACCCTGTCATGAATTTAAATTCTGAGGCACACTGTGTCATCCCCTTCTTTGCACTACTTTGAGGGTAGTTTTCATTTTAGAGGCAACACTAAGCCTCAGAATAAGGTGGTAGCTTTGGAAAAGTGAGGAACAAGCGAGCACACCTCTTCAAATGGCTTCAGGCGTCAGCTGACCACCCCATCCTCCACTTCCTGCAGCTGGCTTTGCCCACTTACTCTCCATATGATTTACTCAGTTATGGAGGCAGAATTTCATCCACAATTTGGAGCCACTGTCGTCACTGGTGCAAGTCTCTGAGGCAGTTTGGGAACTTAAATACAGTTGTCAGTGATGGTAAATGGATTTTAACTCCTGGCCATCTCAGATAGATTATTACTAGTGGCCACCTCCTCGAAAAGGACGCTAAGGTCGTCTGTGAGCTCAGCAGAAACATATCATGATTCATCATTTGTGTCTACATGACCTCTGTGTGGAGGAGGCAGTAAGATTCCCGCAGTGGAGCTGTCATTCTTGACAGATGCCGAAATGGCAGATTAGGCTCCCAGAGTTCATTTGTTCCAATCTCCTCATTTCACAAATTAGGGAACCAAGACATAGGGAAATGAGCCTCATCTCAATCTCCCTGCACTGGCACGGTGCCACTTGAAGCCAAAGCACAATTTTGACCTAATATTCAAGTTCGATGCCTTGACTTCATGCAGAAAGTGCTAGCAACTCTACAAGGAGGCCATATTCTGCCCGCTCTCATAGTCCCTTTGAAGATAGCTCTCTCAGCTTTCCATACTTCTTGGATCCAGCCGTCTGGAACTTCTCTGCCTTTTCCCTTGTCACCTGCTTTGGCCACCTGAGCCTGCCTTATGTCCTGTGCCCCACGTTGCTGACTTTTCCTTCCCCCCATCTCATCTTCATCAAAACCAATCTATTTTATATCTCTCATTATTAGGTCTTTGTGTCACACATAAATATATTAAAAGATAAATGATACTTATTCCTCCTGTGGGCTAATTGGGTTATAAAAATGGGATTCTTAGAGACACAATGTCTTAATCCCAAGAGAAAAATCCCAAATCATAGGAATTTAGAGTACCAGGGGTGGCTATTGCTTGTGGGACATGGGATATTTTGGTAAAAACTTCTTCAGCAGCAGTTACCAGGTCAGGACCAGTCCTGACTGTATAAAATACAATAACATATTTTAGTACCTCACGTTCATTGTCACTCCCAACTCGTGCATTCCCTTGCTTTTGTATGGCTCAGGATGACTCTTCATAGTTGTCCACGTTTTATAGCTATAGAGACCAAAGGCATGCAGGAACAATGACGTGCTTTCAGTCTCTCGACGTAAGGGCAGAGCTGGGATGAATGGCGGCCTGCAGCCCCACAGCAGCCCCTCCCTGCTCCTTAGCCCACAGCGCTACCCTGCTGTTCCTCCTCCTCCGCCACAAACCGTCTTTCTTGTCACTCTGCTTTATACAGGATCAGCATGCTTCAATAGGATCTGAAGAGGTTGTGTTCCCAGTAATGATATTTGCTTGCAAACCTACAGTGACTCTTTAGTGGATAAATATTGCATCCAATCTAAACTCTTCTCCTTTACTTAGACTCAGATAAAGCTTCCTTTGATCAGGAAGATGTGGGGTTAAAACATAATCATTTATCTGGTAGTAGGAACACACAGTCGGAATGAACAGGCACTGTGCTACCCTGCCAGCCATCTGGGCTCAGATCAGACCAGGCTTGTTGTCTTGAGAGTTGTTGTGTTACATTCCTGTATCTGTGGCTGTGGTAGGGTGTGTGTTTTGTTCAGGCATCACAGCCATTGAGTTACTGTCAAAGACTGTAGTCACAGCTCTACATACCATAAAGCTTTATTTTCATAGAGGAGGCTATGGGAATGGCTCTGCTAATATTAAATCTTCACAAGTCATCTGAGGGGTATATTTGGGACCAAAAGATACCACTTTAAGTTTACAAGGTAGGTACATATGTAAGAAGATGTGTAATGCCTTCAACTGGCCTTTAAGATCCCTAAATAATCATATTTAGCATTATTTTCAATATGCCACACTCTAATAGAAACTGTTTACACACATATTTCTAATTCAGATAGCAATACACCACAAGTCAGATATATTATATCTGTTTAAAAGATGAGGACCCCAAGGCTTAGGGATGTTACCTTCACCAAAGTTGCTTGTCACCCATCAAAGATAAATTCAGGAGTTGAACCCAGTTCTCTGACTCAAAACTCCCTGCCTTTTAAATACTAAACCACTCTGACTTTTCTAATCCATATGAAATACGTGTAATTCCAACCAATTAAGAGACCAAAAAGGGATGCAAGAGATAATTTCCTGTATTACATTTTAAAGACTCAATTAGTCTTCTTCAGCACTATATGGGCCAGGATGAGCTGTGAAACATAAACAGTGGTTAGCAAGGCTGAACTAAGGAGAAAATAAGGCAAATGTTACTCATGATAAAACCTGAGTAACAAGGGGAAGGTCACTTTTGCTTCACAGTAACCCATCCTGTCACCATGCCTGGGAATTTCATAAAATTACTGACTGTCAGAACTAGAAGAAACCTTAGATATCATCCATTTTTTTAAAGTGAGAAAGCTAGACTCTGATTTGCAAAGCGACATCCCAAGATCTCAAATCTACTTAGTGTACAAACAAAAAGTCATGGCTTAATGCATATACAACTTTAAGGTTTTTCAGGGTCCTGCTTAAAAATTGAAGATCCTAAGGTAAGCATTGAAAATAGATTTCATCGTCTGCCAGCTCAGAGTCACAAGGAGTAGCTGTCTGAATTATTATGTTGACAAGATCAGAGGCTGCTCCTAAGAATCAGTGGGAAAAAGTGCCATCATTCATCGTTGCTGTTTGCTTTACCTACAGGAAGTGGACTTTACTAGCACATGTACTATGTAATACACATCTGGTTTAAGATATGAAAAGCACCCTAATTCCTTATCAGCGGAAGGGGAAAGGCTAGCCCTAGTGTCAGAACACCCGCTCTCAGGTCCTGACTGAGCTGCATCCTTGGGTGAATCACTCAATGTCCCTAAACCTTAGTTTCCTGATATTTACTAAAAGGATTAATTATAGCTGCTTCACCTACCTCATATGATATCTGCAATTAAAAATAGGTAGAACTTGAGGACATATGTTGTAAATAGGAACAACTCTTCATAGTTGAGGGCCAAGAAATTACCAGGCCACAGAGGAGAGAAAAGTAGCTCAAATTGAAGGCAGGAAGGTATTACTGTCATTTTCTCTGGAGCTAGTTTTGTTGCCAGAATCTACCTGAAGTGCAAGTTTCTCCAAGAAGGGACAAGTCATTTTTGGCATTTGAGTGAAGATTTTAGCCCTGCTGAGCATGCTCTGAGTTTGATCTGATCAAACAGTGGAAGAAATGGGGCTTTTGGAGAGGCTTTATAAACCTTTCAGGTTCCTGGGGTTCTTTTCAATAGAGACCCTAATTTCCTCAGGAAACTGACATTTTTACTCTTTTCCCACACCAAGGGTGGTGCGCCTGGAATTCTCTTTAATAATGCTTTAACCAGAATGAGTGCACACTCCGCTTCCGCCTGGCTATCCGAGCCCTCTGGTCTGGCACTGGCCTTCCTCACACATCTCCCCTTTGGTCCCTGTTCCCCAGCCAGACTCTTTCCAGGGAGGCCTCCGTGTCTCCCACACCTCTGTCCTGTTCTGATTCTTCTCTCAGAGGAAATCTGCTTCAATAGAATGTTTCTCAGAAACATCAAAGTTAACATATTCAAGACAAAACCAAGCAGGGATTCCCCCCAATCTGTGTCTTTCCCAGTCTTCCCCATCTTGGTCAGGAAACTGAAAAACCTGAGTTATTCTCAACACTTACCCATCCCTCACACCTTCACATTCTATTATTTATCACATTCTGTTAATTTCACTGCTACTAGCATTTCCAGAACCTGCCCACCTCTCTCCACCACCGTTGCTATCACCGTGGTCCGAGCCACCATTATTTGTCAGCCAGACTCCTGGGTTGCTCCATGAACTTCTTCCATGGTCTGCTAGCTTCCCAGAGTTGGAATGCTCCTTCCCAAATACACGTCTGATCACGTTACATCTCCACTCATATTCCTTCAAAGGCTCCATTACTCTCTGGCAACAGCGGACAAGTCCACCCAAGGTCAGTCTCTGCTCTTAGGCTAATGGTCTGAGTCCAACTCAGTTCCTGGGAGTCACACACTCCCTTTCCCTTCTGGTCTTTGCATGCACTGTTTCTTCTGTCTGGACAACTTTGCTTGCTTCGCCTCACCTGCCTGACTTAATCTTTGGGTTTTAGCTTAATTGTTAGGTAGTCAAGCAGGCCTTGCCTGACACTCTGAAATAGATTTGGTCCTCCTCCCTCCACATTTTCCCAATACACCATTTATTTCACTATCCTATTTTACATAATTACACATTCATTATTTTTTGTCCATTCACTCTATTAGGACAGGGAGCTGTGTGTCGTGTTTATCACCATAGCCGTAGTTCCTACTGCTTACTAGTGCTCAATAAATGCTTACTGCATGAATGCATGAATGAATTCTTCCCCATCTCAGTGAGTCACAGTCCTACTCATTCTGCCAAGTCCAACTTAAAAACCTAATTTATAAACATTTCTACCATTCCCTCTCCTCATGTGGTATTTACTTAGAAAGCTTAAGCGTGTCACTGGCATCACTTGTATGATACTCCTTTTTTTCCTGTTTTGAGTTATATTTACCATTACTCTTCATCATCCCCTTCAGTCTCCTGAGAATAAGTGCATCTAATCTCCCTTGATGTAGCCTCCCAGGGTCTAGTTGAGAACCTAGGACATAGATATAAAGTGATATATGATTGCCTAAATGAACCTAAAAATCTGCTCAGGTAGGACTAATTAATAAACTGCAGGCATTTTACAGAAGTTGAACACTTTCAGGCAAATACTTTCAGTACATAAATGTGACTGGAATTAAGAAGATATAGTAAAGCATTTCTCTTGGTTTTGACATTTTCATAAAAAAAAGATTGTTCCTCTTTGAAAACATACTTTCAAATATGCAACAAATCCCCAACTTACAGAAATCACAGCAAGAATCAGAAAGTCCTATTTATCTATTCTTCAATACACAGAATTATTCCAAAGATATCAGTTCTGATAAATTTTTCACCTGAAAATATGCATGAATCTTTGTGCATATGCAAGATAATCCTGTACCAGATGTTTTATTGTCCCTTCTAATGTGTATCTGCAGACTTGACGAGCTCTGAGATTTCTTCTGATTCTAAGTCTTAGATTCTCCACACTAATTTATTCAAGCTGGAAGCTACCCTAGAGCTTTGGAATGCATATCTGAATCAGGAGATATGAGTTCAACCCCACAATGTGCTGTTTATTATCATCTTGATCTTGGCGAAAATCATGCACTTGACTTTTTTTTTTTTGGCACACATACTCTGTTCTGGGATTTAGAGATGCAGTGGTGTACAGATAAAGTCTATTCACAAAATAACCTAACCTCTCTGAACCTTAGTTTTCTCATCTGCAAAACGGATAAAGTGAGATGTGGGCTGCCTTATCAGGCAGGTGACTAAAACAAGGCTTTAAGGATAGGCTTATATCCGTTTGCGATTAAAACATATAGCTGTTTGGGAATTACAATAGGGGCTTGTTAAGTTATAGAATACTGGGTTTTATCTGTTAGTGTTTGAGGGTCCTGTAACTCAGTAAGTCATGGAGAATTTTTTTCCTCTTTAACCATATATGCAAACTCCTGGAGGTAGGGGCTTCATTTGGTTTGCTGACCTTGTTTATATCCAGTGTTTAACCTGTGGATTTATATCCAGTGGATTACCCTTTACCCTGCATATACTAGGCATCTAGTACTTGCTGACAAAGGAAAGAACTCACTTCTGGAATTCACGTGGAGCCAGTGTGTACGATTCTTCTCCTCTTATTCTGCTGTGAGTTTGACCTCAAGGGTATCAGGAAGTGGAATCTTTTCAAAGAGATAAATTGTTTCCATAATTTTATATCATTTTTTCCCCCAAAAGCAGCACTCTGAGTATCATCTACTCTGCTTCATGACTGGAAACCAGCACCAACTAAATAGGTTTAATCTCAAGAGCCCTGGGCCAAGGGATCCTCTTCCATGAATGTAACACTGGGAAGCTGCCCCCTGTGCCTTGAAAATTAGACTGGGTGGAAGAAGGTTGCCCGCACACCTGTGACCGCTACTCAAGGGAGGCTTCGTCCAAGTTCCTGCTTTAGCCATGATTTGTCTAGATGAGCTGCGAGAAGTCAGTGCCCCTCAGCAGTGGTCAGTTTGTTGACATGCTCAGTTTGCACATGAAAGTCCTCTGGGCCCCCCGACAATAACAGGAAGAATGGCATCCATGGGGGCAGCAGATTAGACCTTTGGTTTCCAGCCCAAACTCTAGAGGCTCAGAACCTGTGTTGCTGGGGATCAACGAGAGTACATTCTTTTGGACACATAAAAACATCAAATGACTTGTAAGTACAGAAACAACAAATGACAAAGTGCTATACCAGCTATAAGCTGGCTTACAGATATATAAGATGAAGCTGCGATCCATTTACTAGTGACATTGAGTTATTATAGTTTTATCTTGCTGTCAGAGCCTCATCATGTGCCTCTCCTCCTGCCTTCCTCGGGGTATAACAGAAATGATGGACAGACAGACAGAAAAGATGAAAAACCTGTCTGGCTGAGGCATAAAATGATTTTTCTGGCATAAGTTATTGTTTCAGCTCATTTTCTTTTCTGTTTCTAATAGCCCACAATACTTTCTGAGTGCCTCTGAATGTCTAGGCTACTCTGAGTGGTTTAACTTCGGAATGTTAGTTCATCCCAGGTGACTTCAGCTGTAAGGAAACATGCTGACCTATTTCTAGTTCAGTGGTAAACTAAAAGGAGGAAATGGGAAAATCCTCACATTTAGAAGTTACGTTATATTTTTCCTGCGCTCATTTCCATTTCCTTTTTTCTTGTCTGTTTGTTTTTTATTTTTTTTGCATTTATTACTTTGTGTAGTTATTGCATCCATCCTGCTACACAGATATCATCATGTTTATCTCACGGAGGTTAAACCGAAGCGTGAAATGTGTGCTGACTTGCCCATGGTTACACACGTGCTAAGGAGCAGACGGGACGGACACGCACAGCCACAGTCACGGTGAGCCCAGGGCCCTTTCTGAACCACAGCTGTTCACTGCAGCTGTTTATCATAAATCCACATCAGCCAAAGAGAAACTCTCCATCTGCTCCTCGCCTCGGCCATCAGTTTTACAGGACATGACCTTGGTCGTGAGAAAGAGAAACGAGAAATCTTGCCAGCTACTGAACCCCAGCTGACCTGGTGTCTAAAGAGAAAAGCCAGAGACAAAGCAGTCAGCAAACCTTGCTGTCAGCAGCCTGGAAAAGGAAAACTAGGTGCCAGGGTCTGACACAAGCCAGAGAAACAGGAGCTTCTTGAGTTCAGTAGGGGTTTTGAGCAGGTGGACAGGTGACAGTCTGTGACAGAGTGTTGCTAAATTTTTCCAAGGAGCTTACAAGAGAGTAGAAACATGTCAGAGGAAAATAGGAATGTTTTAAATCAAATAAAAGGACTTATAAAGTAGATGGACGTGTATAATTAAAAGAAACAAAGACATTTTGAAATCAATTTAATGAGAGTTGGGCCCATTTCAGAGGGATGGCTGTATCCTTGAGTTCAATAATAAGAATAATAAAATATATCTTCTACTTCAAAGGCATTTGAATTGTCATTTTTTTTGAGCATGCCATTAAATTAATTTAGGCACAAAAACTAAAATAATACCTTCCTTTTAGTCTCCTTTCACTCAAAACAATTTCATGTATCATGAAAAGAAGAAAAATACTCAAGTTTCACAGTTCTCCATCATTTTGAACATCCCTTCTGAGTAGCTTTTTTGCATCTTTCATGACCCAGATTTGAAAATTAGTATTTAAAAATTAAAAAAAACACCCTAGTATCTCTAAATATGTCTCTAAATAATAAGAAATGTAGACAAAGAAAGAAAACACCTTTTAACAGTAGGGAATCTACAGAAAATCATTAAAGTCAATTTCATAGAGGTGAGATCTAGAACTTAGTAGAAATATTTAGGACTTGGGCACTGCTAAGTTCTGTGGATGACATAAAGGAATATGTGGTATGATTCCAACCATTAAGTGGTTTATGATCTGTTGACATATACACCAAAATAATTAAAAAGTAGTATCTGGCAGAATTTAATTGGATTTCAGAGAAATTATTTGCAGTAGGCAGCAGAGCCTGGAGAAGTAGCCATCCTCCGAAGCACAGGAGGAAGGCTGCGTGGAGAAGGGCAGTTCCAGTGAGATCTTGAAGGAAGGCTGAGAGAAAGACAAGGAGAGAGAAGGGCTTTTCAGGCAGGAGAATGCAGCATCAGGAATAAAGATGGATAAAACAGGTGGTAGACTGGTTTGACGGAATTTCAGGATTGGTCCAGCCCTGGGGCACAGCGGGACATAAGCTGACACAGGAGGAACTCGGTAAACACTAATCATGTGTTCATTGAATGAATATATGCGTCATATACATATTCTTTCCTAACTCTGTGGTGATCTTGGAAAATCAAGCTCACCATTTCTCTGATTCCTCACTTGGAACTGAGGATAACAGCATAATCATCTTCACAGTGCTGCTGTGATGAGTAAATCTACCGAGGCCCCTGGTGTAGCATCCTGGGACAGAGTAGGCACTCAAGGCCTGGCTCCCTATTGTGTTTGTGGTCCCACAGAACAGCTAAACACTTCTCAAATATTTTTGTGAACCTTTTAAATGAATAAAAGAATTCAAGAAGAAAGCAAAGAGGGAAATTAAAGGCATATTGAATTAGTTTAGTGGTGGAAAAGGCTGGTAGAGGAGTAATGGAAGATTAGATTGAAAGGTGGGTGGGGGTAGATTTGAGGGATTTGATTTGGAAAGATTAGGACATGGATGCCATGAAGATTTTTATCAAGGACATGGCAGTAATAAAAGAGAATTAACAAGGGAAAGTGCCAGAGAAAAAATAATCTGGCAAGCTCAGAAGCTGCCTCTAGTAGCCCAGGAATGTGGAAAGATCAGAAAGAGGAGGCTTTGTTTCAGAACAGTTTTGATTCCAATTTGTTCTAAAGCTCTGTGTGGTCTCAGCACACATAGAGGTCAGCCCCAATCTGTCCATCTGAGGGAGAACTTTCCTTCCAGAACAAGACTATATTATTACTTATCCCTTTTCCCCACAATTAGGCATTCTTGAATCCCTTATTCTGGCCTGACATGCTGTGACATGTCATTCTCAATCACGTAGGTTTCAGTGATTATTTACATCACCCTCCACTCAATTTCCGTGAGTACAGGAATTCCTTCGGTGGGTGTCCCAGCTTTCCTGTGCCCTCCTCTGCCTCCTGCTTCTGCACAAGATATTTATCCAGTGGGCAGCCTTGAGCTTAGCTTTACTTCCCCTTTCCAACGTGATCATCCCTTGTCTGGTACCACTGCTACGAACCTAAACCTAACAGGGCTTTGCTATTTGTTACCTCCTGTCGTGTCACCCAACTTTCCACATTTCAAGCAGTGTGTAAAATCAGATACAGAGCTGTTCTGCCCCCATTTCATTCCACAGGTTTTACAAATACTTATTGAGCATATATTGAGTCAGATATTTCTAGGGAAATAAAAGTGGACACTCTGTCCTCATGAAGCTTACAGTCTTGCTGCAGTCATAAACATTGGTTGACTAAATTCCAATAAATGTAAATTTGCAGCTATAATAGCAATTTATTATAAATTGTAATGTTCTCATAAATTGGCTATTCCCAAGCAAATGAACATAAAATCAATACTTTCTTGCATCTTAAAATTGATTTTCTGTGGCATTCTTTAATGTGCGTATGTTCTGGATTTGAAAGTGAAAAATCTATAGAACTTGATTGACTGGATTCACTAATCCAAAATATATGCATATGCTTTCTATTATATTCCAGGCTCTGTGCAAGCATTAATATGCTGAATGAGAAGTAAAGAGGGCCTAGAATAGAACTTTCAGGGTTGCAGACTCTCAAAGGAAAAGATACCTGGAATAGCTAGAGAACTAATATTTTGCATTGGAAGATGAGAAAGGAGAGCTTGTCTAGAAATGAAAAGATTACTGTATCAAAACTGTCCTTAGAAAAAGGAGAACCTGCACTGAAAGTTATCACCTAGATGAGCTACCTGGAGTTCCTTGGTAAGTAAGAGCGTTAGCCAAATGGAGTGGGGTTTTTCATGTTATCAAGAAGAAGCTATAGAAAGAGTGCTGGTGATGTTCAGATAATCAATCTGATTAGATAAGGAATTGCAACTCAGTGATAGATCACAAAACTTAAAAAAAATTTCTTGAGGAACAGGACTGTATCTTATGCCATCTTTGAATGTCTTGCATAGAGTACATCATTAATCACATTCAGAAAGGATCTATGTGTTTTAGCTGGGCTGAATATAATTTAAAAAATTGAGTCCATGAATTTATTCTTGATATTAACGGCCATCTCTCCATATTTCCTCGTAACCATTTCTCTCTTCCAATCAGGGCTTTTGTTATGATAGTGCCTCATGAGTGTTTTTACAGCTTATGGTTAAGTTCTTGCTTTAATTTGTTTTTACCAATATATTTTATTTTTATTTCTGATACATTTTATCTTTATATTTATTATTTTAATTATTTATTTATTTATTTTTTATTTGTTATTGAATATACCTGACATAATATTATATTAGTTTTTGGTTTACAACATAGTGACCCAACATTTACATACACTATGAAATGCTCATCACTTTAAGTGTGGTTACCATCTGTCACCATACATAGTTATTACAATATTATTGACTATATTCTCTATGTTGTGCTTTACACCCCTGCAACTTATCATTTTGTAACTGGCAGTTTGTACCTCTGAACCTCCTTCACCTGTTTTGCCCAGCCCCCTACTTCCTTCCTGATGCATTTTAAATTAATTTCCATTGGAGACATGAAGCCCTTTTGTTTATATATTCTTTCTTGATTTTCATAGTTTCTCTCTCACCTTGGAATGCTATGTGAATTTAATGAGCTGTTTACTCCAATTTCTTAGGTGGAGTGATTGATCTCCCACTTCCTGCAGAACGAATGTTTACATAAACACATTTCCTCAGAGGGTTTGCCCAGGCACACGCTGTTCTTTGTTTCCTATGATTTGGAGAGGATCATTTCTCAGAGGGTGCCAGAAATGAATTGTTCTTACATTTATGTCCATGAGTACCTACAACAGCAAGAAGCACACATACTCTAGCAGGATGGTCTTGACAGATTTCCCAGTTAGAGCAATTCAGAAATGCCCTTTCACCTTGGATGCAGATGAACAGCTGGTTCTGTTTATTGGGTTTCACTCCTGTGCAAGCATTCAGATATAGAGATTGACCTGTAGTACCCCAAAGAATATACAATAGTATTTTTTCCCATGCTGTTTTCACTGACCCATCCAGTGACACTACCAGGAAAGCAGTTGGCCTAAGTTTAGAGGAAATGATGAGCAGGTAGTAAATGACTAAGTGGAGGGGTCACCTCTGAACAGATGAACAGGAGAGTCTGTGCGGGAAGCCCTGAGCATCTGATAACAGTGCCCTAACAATAAGATTCCCCATTTCTTCTGGTTATCAACAGACAGATAATCCTCCTCCCAAAATTGTTGCACTGCCAAAGCCTCCCTCTCTTGGTTTTCTAGGGGTACTAGGCCGACAGCGTCTGCAGCTGCCCCTCTGGGCCAGTCTTTGCCCGATCCAGCTGCTGATGTGTGTACTAGTGTGACTGTTTTCCAGCAGGTAGTTCTTGCTGAGGGGAGGAAGAGCACAGCTGACAAAATGAGTTTAATAATACTTGAGATTATTTCACTTTCCAGAATTTCTGAATCATTTTGTATTGTTATTTCTGGGACTTCCAAATACTTTTGTGCCTTATAGTATTGTAATAATTTGCATGGTGGCAAATGGTTAACTACCCTTACTGTGGTGAGCATTTTGTAATGTACAGAATGGCTGAAACATTAAGTTGTACATTTGAAACCAATTGATATTGTATATCAACCACACTTCAGTAAAAACAACAACAGATATTATTATGCCTGACATCAGTAAACCAAGACATCTCGTTTAAGGGAAAGGCTTTTTCATCAAACCAAATACACAGTTTCATGTGGGTACAGATGGACAGGCGGAACAGGTAAAATCCACAGTTGGTCACCAATCCCCATTTACCTAGTATTTAACTTCACCCCATACAGAGTAACCCTGGGACTTGTACCAAGGATTGTTAATCCTTGTCAAACTAGTCTATTGGTCTTAATCAATGCATAAATTGATTAGCTGGCTAAAAATAAAGATTTGGTACTTTTAGATATTAGGATTTCTTTATGTTTGGCTTTTGGGAAATATTTTCTGAAGCCCATCTGATCCTCAGAATTAAAAACAATAGTTTTAAATATTGGCTCAACATCAGAATCATATATGTGTCTTTTTAAAAATATAGATGCCCAGTCCTCCTCCCAGATCTACTAAGAGAATGTCTGAGTGTTCAGCCAAAAGTAAACATGTAAAGCTCTATACATCGTTTTGGTGTACAGTCAATATGAATTGAGAATTGCAGGTTTCCTTCCCCAGGGAAAGTGTAAGCATTATTGAACCAATATTGGCTGTTTGGTGTTGTTGGCTTCGAACAACTGATTCAATAAATACTAGTCTGAGGACACCATTTAGCCAGGTTTAACTATCGAACACTATTTTCCTTATTGGCTCTTTATTTCATGCAGTGCTACTGTTTGCTTTCACCTTCTCAGATGACTGAGAGTTAAGTCATATTGAAATATATATTCCACTTGGCTCTGTTGTGCGCACGAAAGCTTTTCTCAGGTGTGTAAGATGGACGATGAAGTCCATTTAGATAGTAGCTCTGGACTCCCTGACATAAACTGCAACCTAGGCTGCATTAGTCAGTGGGTGGTTGATCACTGCAGATACAGAGCTCTGCAAAAGATCCTGACTTAAGTATAGAACCCTGAAACACCTAAAAGGAAAGCCAGTTCTGTTCTGGGAAACTTGGACATAGATGGGGTGAGGACTTGCAGAAAACGGAGGACAGGCAACCACTTTCAAAGAGCTGAAGAAATTAGCCTACCATGGAAAGAGTCACAGAAAAATATAAGCAGCTGCCTAAGAGATTAAGGGCAAGTATGTAGCACTAACAATAAGAAAACAAACAGATCCATTGAAGGACTAGGATCTGGGAGGACAGGGCAGATGGGAGTCTTCTGCCATTTCAAACCACTGGGCCAGCTTTGCCAGCAGATATTCAAAACTGTACATCCTATTCAGAGATGTAAGATGGTTTAATATAAGGAAAACAATGCATATGATATAGGTGAAACCATGTTTGTAAGACTTTCATAGCTACTATAAAACATTTGCTAAAAGTAATTGACTAGTTTAAAAAAATCTAAAAAATATAATAAAAGGAGTCTTCTATAATATATAAAGAGCACTTAAAATTATATCAACCAGTGCTTATGAAGGTATTGTGAAATGTATTTTCATTCATTGTTTGTGGCAATATAGAATGGCTCAACAATTTTCCAAAAACAATTGAATATATAAATTTCATGAGCTAAAAATTTTCTTTCATTCATTAGTCCAAATTTGTCATTCTTATTTCCTAAAAGAAAAAACTCAAAATGAAGATAAAAGATCTAAGCACAGATATGTAAATTTGAGAATTATTTTTGAAATGATGAAAAATTGGAAGCTACCTAGCTAAGTGATAGCCAAATATCCAAAATATTTGAATGGTTATACCTTGGGGTAAAACAAAATTTGAACATGTATCTCTTAATATCTAGTTATTTAGGTATAAATTATACATGTTCTTATGTGGTAATATACCATATATGCAGTTATACAGAAAAAGCAATTAAAAAAGGATTAATTAAAATTTTATCAATACAATTTATTTTTTAATAAAAGCATTGTGATTGTACTACATTATGTTTTTGAAAATGCTGGTTTAACATTTTTTTATTAAGGTATTATAGATACACACACTCTTATGAAGGTTTCACATGAAAAACAATGTGATTACTGCATTTACCCATGTTATCAGGGCCTCACCCATACTCCATTGCAGTCACTGTCCATCAGTGTAGTACGATATCACAGACTCACTGTTTGCCTTCTCTGTGCTACACTGTTTTCCCCGGGATCCCCCACACCATGTGTACTAAACATAATACCCCTCAATCCCCTTCTTCCTCTCTCCCCATGGGCCCAACCAAACTCCTTCCCTTTGGTAACTGCTAGGCCCTTCTTGGAGTCTGTGAGTCTGCTGCTATTTTATTCTTTCAGTTTTGCTTCGTTGTTATACTCCACAAATAAGGGAAATCATTTGGCACTTGTCTTTCTCCACCTGACTTACTTCACTGAGCATAATATCCTCCAGCTCCATCCATGTTGTTACAAATGGTAGGATTTGTTTCTTTCTTATGGTTGAATAGTATTCCATGGTGCATAAATACCAAATCTTCTTTATCCATTCATCTACTGTTGGACACTTAGGTTACTACCATATTTTGGCTATTATAAATAGTGCTGTGATAAACATAGAGGTGCATATGTCTTTTCGAATCTGAGAACTTGTATTCTTTGGGTAAATTCTAAGGAGTGGGATTCCCGGGTCAAATGGTATTTCTATTTTTAGTTTTTTGAGGAACCTCCATAATGCTTCCCACAATGGTTGAACTAGCTTACATTCCCACCAGCAGTGTAGGAGGATTCCCCTTTCTCTGCATCCTCAACAGCATTTGTTGTTCTTAGTCTTTTCAATGCTGGCCATCCTTACTGGTGTGAGGTGATATCTCATTGTGGTTTTAATTTGCATTTCCCTGCTGATTAGTGGTGTGGAGCATCTTTTCATGTGTCTGTTGGCCATCTGAATTTCTTCTTTGGAGAAGTGTCTCTTCATATCCTCTGCCAATTTTTTAATCAGGTTATTTGCTTTTTGGGTGTTGAGGCATATGAGTTCTTTATATATTTTGGATGTTAACCCCTTGTTGGATATCTCATTTACAAATATATTCTCCCATACTGTAGGATGCCTTTTCGTTCTGCTGATGGTGTCCTTTGCTGTACAGAAGCTTTTTAGTTTGATGTAGTCCATGTGTTCATTTTTGCTTTTGTTTCCCTTGTTCTAGGAGATGCGTTCAAAAAGAAGTTGCTTATGTTTATTTTCAGGAGATGTTTGCCTATGTTTTCTTCTAAGAGTTTTATGGTTTCATGACTTACATTCAGGTCTTTGATCCATTTCAAGTTTAATTTTGTGAATGGGGTTGAACAACAATCTAGTTTCATTCTCTTGCATGTAGCTGTCCAGTTTTACCAATACCAGTTGTTGAAGAGGCTGTCATTTCACCATTGTATGTCCATGGCTCCTTATCATATATTAGTTGACAATATATGGTTGGGTTTATATCTGAGCTCTCTAGTCTTTTCCACTGGTCTGTTGTTCTGTTCTTGTGCCAGTACCAAATTGTCTTCATAGTAGAGCTTGAAGTTGGGGAGCATAATCCCAACAGCTTTATTCTTCCTTTTCAGGATTGCTTTGGCTATTCAGGTTCCATATGAATTTTAGAACAATTTGCTCTGTTCATTCAAGAATTTTGTTGGTATTTTGATAGGAATTGCATTGAATCTGTAGATTTCTTTAGGCATTATGGCCGTTTTGACACTATTAATTCTTTCTGTCCATGAGCATGGGATGTGTTTCCATTTAGTAGTTTCTTCTTTAATTTTTCCAATGAGTGTCTTGTAGTTTTCCAAGTATAGGTGTTTCACTTCCTTGGTTAGGTTTATTCCTAGGTATTTTATTCTTTTTGAATGGGATTGTGAATGGAATTGTTTTCCTGATTTTGCCCTCTGCTAGTTCATCATTAGTGTATAGGAATGCAACAAATTTCTGTGTATCAATTTTGTATCCTGCAACAATGCTGAATTCAGATATTACATCTAGTAGTTTTGGAGTGGATTCTTTAGGATTTTTTTATGTACAATATCATGTCATCTGCAAACAGGGAGAGTTTAACTTCTTTCTTACCAATCTGTTTGCCTTTTATTTCTTTATGTTGTCTAATTGCTGTGGCAAGGACCTCCAGAACTATGTTGAATAAAAGTGGAGAGAGTGGGCATCCTTGTCTTATTCACGGTCTTAAAGGAAAGGCTTTCAGCTTCTCCTTGTTAAGTATGATGTTGGCTCTGGGTTTGTCATATATGGCCTTTAATATATTGAGGTACTTGCCTTCTATACCCATTTGGTTGAGAGTTTTTATCATGAATGGATGTTTGTCAAATGCTTTTTCAGTGTCTATGGAGATGATCATGTGGTTTTTGTCCTTCTTTTTGTTGATGTGGTGGATGATGTTGATGGATTTTCTAATATTGTACCATCCTTGCATCCCTGGAATAAAGCCTACTTGATAATGGTGGATGATTCTTTTTCAAATCAGTTTGCTAATATTTTGTTGAGTATTTTTGCATCTATATTCATCAGGGATATTGTTCTGTAATTTTCTTTTTTTGTGGTGTCTTTGCATGATTTTGGTATTAGAGTGATGTTGGCCTCATAGAATGAGTTTGGAAGTATTCCCTCCTCTTCTAATTTTTGGAAAACTTTAAGAAGGATGGGTATTAGGACTTCAGTAAATGTTTGATAAAATTTAGTTGTGAAGCCATCTGATCAAGGAGTTTTGTTCTTGGGTAGTTTTTTGATTACCAATTCAGTTTCATTGCTGG
Organism: Manis javanica; assembly: GCF_040802235.1. Classification (NCBI taxonomy): domain Eukaryota; kingdom Metazoa; phylum Chordata; class Mammalia; order Pholidota; family Manidae; genus Manis; species Manis javanica. The sequence continues at coordinate 113,967,460 of NC_133161.1, forward strand.
TAATTGGTCTATTCAGATTTTCTGTTTCTTCCTGGGTGAGCCTTGGAAGGTTGTATTTTTCTAGAAAGTTGTCCATTTCTTCTAGGTTATCCAGTTTCTTACCATATAATTTTTTAAAGTATTCCCTAATAATTCTTTGTATTTCTGTGTTGTCTGTAGTGATTTTTCCTTTCTTATTTCTGATTCTGTTTATGTCTGTAGACTCTTTTTTTCTTGATAAGTCTGGCCAGGGGTTTATCTATTTTGTTTATTTTCTCAAAAAACCAGCTCTTGCTTTCATTGATTCTTTCTATTGTTTTATTCTTCTCGACTTTATTTCTGCTCTTATCTTTATTATGTCCCTCCTTCTACTGACCTTGGGCCTCGTTTGTTATTCTTTTTCTAGTTTAGTTAATTGTGTGTTTAGACTGTTCATCTGGGATTGTTCTTTTTTCCTTAGGTAGCCCTGTATTGCAATATATTTTCCTCTTATCATGGCCTTCACTGCATCCACATATTTTTCAGTGTTTAATTATTGTTGTCATTTGTCTCCATATATTGCTTGATCCCTGTTTTTATTTGGTCATTGATCCATTGGTTATTTAGGAGCCTGTTGTGAAGGCTCCATGTGTTTGTGGAATTTTCATTTTCTTTGGGTAATTTATTTATAGTTTCATACCTTTGTTGTCTGAGAAACTGGATGGTACAATTTCAATTTTATTGAATTTACTGAGGCTTTTTTTGTGGCCTAGTATATGATCTATTCTTGAAGATGTTCCATGTGCACTTGAGAAGAATATGTATTCTGCTGCTTTTGGGTGTAGAGTTCTGTAGATGTCTGTTAGCCGTCTGTTCTAATATGTTGTTCAGTGCCTCTTATTTTCTGTCTGGTCGATCTGTCCTTCAGAGTGAATGGAGCATTGAAGTCTCCTAGAATGAATGCATTGCATTCTGTTTTCCCTTTTAATTCTGTTAGTTTTTGTTTCACATATGTAGGTGATCCTGTGTTGACATATCATGCCACTTATTGCTGGTCTTTAAGGTTTCTGCTGAGAACTCTGATATAGTCTGATGGACTTTCTTTTGTATGTGATCTTATTTCTTTCTCTGGCTGCTTTTAATGGACTATCCTTATCCTTGATCTTTGTCATTTTTTTATCATAGATATTTATAATGGTTATATCTTCTTGTTGGATTATCCTCTTTATCATTGTGTAATGTCCTTCTTTGTCTCTTGTGACTTTCTTTGTTTTGAAGTCTATTTTGTCTGATACAAGTATTGCAACTCCTGTTTTTTTCTTCCTATTCATTGCATGAAATATCTTTTTACATCCCTTCACATTTAATCTGTGTATATCTTTGAGTTTAAAGTGAGTCTCTTGTAGGCAGCATATGAATGGGTATTGTTTTTTATCCATTCACTCACTCTACGTCTTTCGATTGGTGCATTCAGACCATTTGCATTTAGGGTGATTTTTGATAGGTAAATGCTTATTGCCATTGCAGGCTTTAGATTTGTGGTTACCAAAGGCTCAAGGTTAACTTCTTTACTATTTAAGAGTCTAACTAGCATAATTAGTATGCTATTACAGATACAACCTAGAGGTTTTTTTCTCCTCTTTTTTCTTCCTCCTTCATTCTTTATATATATTAGGTATCATATTTTGTAGTCTTTGTGACTCCCTTGATTGACTTTCAGGGTAGTTGATTTAATTTTTCATTTGCGTAGTAATTAACTGTTCTACTTTCTTTACTGTCATTTTATTACCTCTGGTGACAGCTATTAAACCTTAGGAACACTTCCTTCTATATTCATCCCTCCAAAATACACTGTAGAGATGGTTTGTGGGGGGTAAATTATCTCAGCTTTGGCTTATCTGGAAATTCTTCAAAATATCTTCAAAATTAAATGATAATCTTTCTGGATAGAGTATCTTGGTTCTAGAACCTTCTGCTTCATGGCATTAAATATATGATGCCACTCCTTGCTGGCCTTTAAGGTTTCTGCTGAGAATTCTGATGATAGTCTGATGGGCTCTCCTTTGTGTGTAATCTTATTTCTCTCTCTGGCTGCTTTTAATAGACTGTCCTTTTCCTTGATCTTTGTCATTTTAATTATTATTTGTCTTGGGTTGTCTTCTTTGGGTCTCTTGTGTTGGGAGATCTGTGCACCTCCATGGCCTGAGAGACTATCTCCTTCCCCAGATTGGGGAAGTTTTCAGCACTTACCTTCTCAAACACACATTCTATCCTCTTTTCTCTCTCTTCTTTTTCTAGTATCCCTATAATAAGAATATTGTTCCATTTGGATTGGTCACACAGTTCTCTCAATATTCTTTCATTCTTAGACATTCCTTATTCTCTCTGTGTCTCAGCTTCTTTGTATTCCTCTTGTCTAATTTCTATTTCATTTATCATCTCCTCCACCATATCTAATCTGCTTTTAAAACCTTCCATTTTATGTTTCATTTCTGATACTGTGTTCCGTAATGATTGGATCTTTGACCAGAGTTCATTCCTGATTTCCTGAATATTTTTCTGTACCTCCATGAACATGTTTATGATTTTTATTTTGAAATACATTTCAGAAAGTTTCATGAGGTTAATTTCATTTGACTCTTTCTCTGGTGTATTTATAACTTTGCTTTGAACCAGGGGCCTTTAACATTTCATATTTGTATGTAGTGCCCTGTAGTGCCCAGAAGCTCTACTCTCTGGAGCTGCTCAGCCCCAGGAGCAATGTCAGGGTTGAGTGGGGGTTGTTGGTGCCTGGAGGGAGCAAAGAGCTGTTTACTCTTTTCTGGCCGCTATGCCTGTCACCAGTGTCAGAGCCAGTGGGCTGAGCACACAGGTATAAACCTCTATGCTTTGCATTTGTAGCTGCTGTAGGTGGGACTTCCCTCTGGCTGGCTTAACAGCAGGGCAGGTTTGCCAGTTTGTGAGTCAGGTGTGGTTCTCCAGGAGGAAGGTGCTGCAGGCTGTGTATCATGGAGGGGGGCCTTGTAGCTGCATAGCCAGCCAGGAGCTTGAGTGCCTGAAGGTCATGAAAGTTCCCACCCTGCTTGGCAGAGTGCACCCAGAAAATTTTGTCTACCTGTCCTTTCTCCTGAGCAGTAAGCTCTGTTCAATCCTTGCCCCATTAGCAGCTTTCTCGCTGTTAAGAAGTCTCTCAGACTGCCCGCCTTTCTTTTGTCCTAGAGCAACTGGATATGGATCCCCGTTTTCCACAAGTAGCTGGGATCTCAGTCTCTCCAGGTATTCTGCTTGTCTTAACTTTCCAACACTCCTAATCACCAGAGCACTATGCAATGTAGGTTTGTGCTCCCAGAGCAGATCTGCAGAGCTAGGTGTTCAACAGTCCCAGGCTTCACTCCCTCTCACTCTGTTTCTCTTCCACCCACCAGTGATCTGGGGTGGGGGATGGGCTTGGGTCTTGTCTGGCCATGGCTTTGGTATGTTATCCTGTTCTGTGAGGTTTATTCTTTTCTCCAGGTGTATGCAGTCTGTCACAGCTCTCTTTCCTGTTGCTCTTTCAGGATTAGCTGTATTAATTATATTTTTATATTTTATGTGGTTTTAGGAGGAAGCCTCTGTCTTATCTCTCATGCCATCTTTAATCTCATTAGACACCTGGTTTAACATTTTATGTTTTAGCAACTTCATTGTCTGCTCTAAGATTGCTGTTTTTGATATGTTTTTAAAAGTCATTATTAAGACAAAATCTGCATATAGTAAAATTCACTCCTCTTAAGAATAGTTTGTTTTGACAAATGTGTACAGTTCTGTAAGCACTACCACAATCAAGATATAGAACATTTCTCTAACCTCATAAGTGCCCTGTCCCCCTCCATGCCTCTTTGCTCTCAATCTCTGTCCCCATCCTTCACCCCCCAGCAATCCCTGATCCAATAAATTTTTGTCCCTTTAGTTTTGCCTTTTCCAGAGTTATGTAAATTGTACTATTTTTGTGTCTACCTTCTTTCACTTAGCCTTTGTGTCTGGCTACTTTCATAAAGCATAATGTTTTGATATTATCAAGATATTGAACCTGTCAGTAGTTTGCTCCTTTTTATTATGAGTAGAATCTTTGTATGGATAAACAATACAATAATGTCTATTCATTTACCATTTGATAGATATTTTGGTTCTTTTAAATTTGGGTCTATTATGAGTAAAACTTCTGTAACCATTTGTGTACAGTATCTGTGTGAACATATGTTTTAATTTCTCTTGGGTAAATACCTAGGAGTGATATTGCTGGCACATATGGTAAGTGCATGTTTTCCAAAGTGGACACAGCCTTTGGTATTCTCATCAACAATCAATAAGAGTCCCAGTCATCCACACCTTCACTAGCTCTTTGTAAGTCCATTTTTGTCTTTTTTTAATTGTTTGTCATTCTGTTAGGTGTCTGTTTATGGACTGCATTGTGTGCCTTCTCTTCCCACTTCGAATTCATATGTTGAAACCCTAGCGCCCAGCCATTTATTATGTGACTGTTTATGGAGATAGGGCTTTTAAAGAGATCACTAAAATAAAATGAGGTCATATCAAGGGACCCTAATCCTATATGAAACTTATCTTTATAAGAAGGGGAGATGAGACACAGATCCACAGAGAGTGAAGACCAAGTGAAGATATGTCCAGCACAGCCACCAACAGGCCAAGAGGAGAAGTCTCAAAAGAAACTGATCTATGAACACCTTGATCTTGAACTTCTAGCTTCCAGACCTGGGAGAAAGACAATTTCTATTGTTTAAGTCACCCAGTCTGTGGAAGCCCTATGGCAGCCCTAGCAAACTATGTAATGTGTAAAGGTGCCTTACTGAAGTTTTTATTGAAATGTCTTTATGACTAATAATACTGAGCATACTTTTTGTGCTCATTTGTTGTCTATATTTCTTCTTTGGTAATGTATCTGTCCATTTATTCTACTGAGTTGTTAGTTTTCTTCTTATTGATTTTTAAATGTTCTTTACATATTCCATATACAGGTCCTTTATTAGATATGTATTTTACATATTTTTATTCCCAGTTTGTGGTGCATTTTTTGATTTTTTAAAAATATTATCTTTTGAAAAGTAGAGGTTTTAATTTTGATTAGGTCTATTTTTTTATTTAAGTTCTTGTTTTTTATTCATTTTTTAATTGAAGTGTAGCTGATGTACAATATTATATTTCAGTTGTACAGCACAGTGATTTTTGACAATTATAAACATTACAGTTACCATCTGTCATAGGAAGTTGTTATAATATTGTTGACTCTTCTCTGTGCTGCACTTTTATTGATGTTTTTATTTTGAGTTTCTTACAACTTTATTGAGATAATTTTTACAACTTTCACTGAAATAAGATAAAGTGTATAGTTTAATAATTTGTAACATATACACCCTTGAAACCATCACCACAGTCAAGATAATAGATATTTCTATCACGTTCTCCAAAAAATTTCTTTCTGCCCTTTTGCCAACCATCTCTCCCTTCATCCTATTTCCAGGCAACCAATGACCTGCTTTCTGTCATTATAAGTTAGTTTGAATAGTCTGTATTTTGTATAAATTAATTCACACAGTATCTACTCTTTTTTTTCAGGGCTCCTTTCACTCAGATAAGTGATTTTGAAATTTATCCATGTTGATGCATGTATCAGTAACTAATTTGTTATATTCCATTTGGTATCATAAACTGTTACTCTATTCACCTGTTGCTTCACTTCAGTTTTAATGCTTATTAAACTTGAAAGATTTATTTCACCCAGGTACATTGACTGAAATGGCTTGTAATGTTGACTTCACTTGTTGAATTGTTCTGCTAATTCTCTAAACTATTCACTAAACAGATAGTTTCACTGAGATTCCAGTCTGCTCTAATGTCAGTCTGTGGACATTTCAATTAGAAGTTAAATAATTACATTTGTGATAAGTTTGTTAAATCTACAGAAAGATTTTTAAGTGGATTAGAAAAATTTCACTCAGTGTCTTATGCACATAGGTAAGAGAGATTTTATAGATAATACACACTGTTTAAGGCATTAAAATCACTTAATGATAAAACATTTCCTTTTAAGAATGTTCTTCCCTTCGTGCAAATTTCTTTGAATAGCAACTGCTTTTCCACTTATTGGTAAAACATCATCTTGAAGTTAAATATTTGGTTTTTGTTTTTCTGAAATTATTTGTTAGGTAGCAGATTATATGCCTTAATTTTCATTACACCAATTTCAAAAAAACTTGAACTTGTATCTTTTTGTAAAAGTAAAATAAGGAATACATTTATGTTTGCTTGACAAATCTAGGACACAACCAGAAAACCTCTTTTTGTTATAAAAGATTTTAAAGTTTCCTATTCATTTATTATTGTCCAGACCTACAATTTGAAGACCTTTTAAAAAACACAAAATTAAGTCCATCAGTAACATCCTGAAGCACTTTATGAATGTCTGCTTTTAACTTGTGTGCTGAAAACACTGACTAGTAATACAATAAATCAATTTCAAATCTGCTGTTATACCTGCAATTTTACCCACAGTAATTTTTTTGAAGAACACTTAACAGAAATAGGTTATATCAACAGTGATTACACTTATGTAGTTTTTACAATGTACTTTTTACTTCAATAACATATCCTGCCTAGTACATCTTTCCCTTAATAGTTCATAAAAGGCTATTGCATTCTTAAAACAGAATCTAGCAAATACCATAAGCTGAGACATTATTTTTAACTTTCAGCCAACTGTACAGCAAACCTCCCATACTGTGTAAATGTTCTAATACTCATTTGTTCAAATCTTGCAATGGTTTCTATGAATCTTCAAACACTAATTAACAACCAAAGAAATTTTTCATTATTTTACTTTCTGCTTATCTCAATCATTTTTTAAAAGCCAAGAAATGACATGAAAAGATATACTGCCCTTGTGGTATGTAAATTTTATCTTTGTTATTAAGTTAAACACCCAAAAGAAATGTTCAAAACTTTGTTTTTAAATTTAGTGTAATTTAAAAAATCTGAACTGAATTTTGCATGACTATAAACATTGGTGGAAAAACATTTTTTATGTCAAATTTTTAAAACTCTTATTAGCTCACTGTTTTTTATTACATATGGACTATGACTGGTAAAGAGCTTAGATAAGGAGGGGAGCTGTCAGCTTTGCCACTGGCATCTTTATCAAAGATCTACAAGTTCAATAGGAAGAAAATGTGGCATCTTATTGAACCAATAAAATAACAGATATGTTGCTACATAAAAAAATGTGTAACATAAAAGGCTAGCTCAAAAAACTAATCTGTAAAATTTTATGTACACCATAATAACAACTATCTATAAAGACTAGAACAAAAAACCCCACAACTCTACAAGAGTGTCAGTATTAAAGATATTTTGCCTTTTAACTTAGTTGCCAAACTTTAAATAATATTTTTGTTTATTCAGAATTTTAAGGAAACATATTTGTGTCATATTTGCCTCTTTGTTTTACAGAAATTTTTTAATTTGTGTGAAAGTTAATTTACCTTCCACATACCAATGTTCACTTCCTTAGACTCTGACCAATATTGGATTTTATAATTCTTTTCAATCATTACTAATTTGATAATGAAGGAAATACAATATTTTCTTTTGAACTCTGTGAATTCAAATGAATTCTTTTTTCCTTTGGTACTTTAAAAAAAAACTGAAGTACAGTTGACATACAATATTAGTTTCAGGAGTACAACATACTGATTCAACATTTATATACATCACAAAATGATCCCCATGTTAAGTGTAGCTACCATCTGTCACCATACATAGTTATTACAATATCATTGACTATATTCCCTATGCTGTACTTTATATCCCCATGACTTACTTATTTTATAATTGGATGTTTACACTTCTTAATCCCCTTCACTTATTTTGCCCATTCTCCCACCCCCACTCCCTCTGGCAACTACTACTTGTTTTCTGTATTTATGATCTTCTTTCTATTTATTTTGTTTGTTTTTTAGATTCCACATGTAAGTGAAATCATGATATTTGCCTTTCTGTGGTCCATGAAAGATTTGTTCTTTTAATGGCTGAGTAATATTCCGTAGTATATATGTACCACCTCTTCTTTATTCATACATCTATTGATGGGCACTTAGGTAGCTTCCATATCTTGGCTATTGTAAATGATGCTGCAGTAAACATATGGGGCATGTGTCTTCTCAAATTAATGTTTTGTGTTCTTTGGGAAAATACCCAGAAGTGGAATTGCTGGATCATATGGCATTTCGATTTTTAATTTTTTGAGGAACCTCCATAGTTTTCCATAATGGCTACTCCAATATACTCTTCCACAAACATTCCCTTCTCTCTACATACCTGTCAACACTTGCTATTGTCTCTTTGATATTAGCTATTTTGACTAGTGTGAAGGTATATCTCATCGTGGTTTTCATTTGCATTCCCCTGATGAATTAGTGATATGGAGCATCTTTTCATGTATCTGATGTGTAGGCTATCTGAATATTTTCTTTTCTTTTCTTTTTTTTTTTTTATTGAAAGGTAGTTGACACACAGTATTACATTAGTTTCAGGTGTACAACACAGTGATTTAACATTTATATACATGATAATTCTAGGTACCAGCTATCACCATACCAAGTTGTTACAATATTTTGACTATATTCCTTATGCTATACATTACATCCCGGTTACTTATTTATTTTACAATTGGAAGTGTGTACTTTTTTTTTTTTGTGAGGGCATCTCTCATATTTATTGATCAAATGGTTGTTAACAACAATAAAATTCTGTATAGGGGGGTCAATGCTCAATGCACAATCATTAATCCACCCCAAGCCTAATTTTCATCAGTCTCCAATCTTCTGAAGCATAACGAACAAGTTCTTACATGGAGAACAAATTCTTACATAGTGAATAAGTTACATGGTGAACAGTACAAGGGCAGTCATCAGAGAGGTTTTTGGTTTTGATCATGCATTATGAACTATAAACAGTCAGTTCAAATATGAATATTCATTTGATTTTTATACTTGATTTATATGTGGATACCACATTTCTCTCTTTATTATTATTTTTAATAAAATGCTGAAGTAGTAGGTAGATATAAGATAAAGGTAGAAAACATAGTTTAGTGTTGTAAGAGAGCAAATGTAGATGATCAGGTGTGTGCCTGTAGACTGTGTTAATCCAAGCTAGACAAGGGCAATAAAACATCCACAGATGCAGAAGATTTCTCTCAGAACGGGGGAGGGGGGGTTCTAAGCCTCACTCTGTTGATCCCCATTTTCTCACTTGATAGCCCCCCTGCGACTGTGCCTGTCTTAGGTTGTTCCTCCCTTGAGGAATCTTACCCATCTCTGGCTAACCAGTCATCTTCCGGGGCCATACAGGGAAATGTTAAATTGGTAAGTGAGAGAGAAGCCTTATTGTTTGAAAAGGTTAGCTTTTTACTTCTTTGCATATTTTATGCCCTGTGGCTTCTATGCCCAACATTTGTCTTGAGGTGTCTTTACCACTTGGAAGAATTATGATACTCGGTAAATTCGGTATGAGGCACGAATTCTACTTAAGGATTATAATTAGGAAGGAAGAAGAAAAGCTATAGAAGTAGCAGGTGGAAGAAAACCTGGGAAGATTGATTATTTCTTTGACATACCTTCTTGTAGAGTAACTTCAGCATGTATAGGTTTTAAACTACTAATTAAATTGCACACACACATTAACATAATAGGAGTACAGTTACATAACCAAAGCATACCTGTAATTACCAGCCATCTCCAGTGAAACCAAGAAAACCAGTTAGGCTCCTTAGGCATTTGTGAAAACTTATCTATAATATGGTGAATATTGTCCAACTGAACTTGAACAGTCTGTGAGAAATCAGACAAATTAAAACAACCCGTTCCTGGGGACTGTTCACATCCCATATGTTCTTTTAACAGTAAATAGTCTGTAGTTGTAAGATTTTGGAGTGGTACAATTTGCACTTCTCCTAATTCTTGGTTGAGATCCAACAGTTTAGATCCTGTCAAATTTGTTGTTTTGCTGTATGCACAGGCCAGCTTAGATATCTCCTTCTTCATTCCCATGGCAAGTCCAGGAACTGTTGGGATGAGTGCATCTACACCTGTAGCAGTGCATGGATCTTTGTTGGGGTTTTTTGATGGTCATCTTCTGGCATGAGTCTTCCCGAGAGTGCTGATGTTGGAAGTTCTTTTTCATATTGTATCTTAGTTCATTTTCAGGGTAGCCAAATTAGGCTTTGATCCTCTGTATAAACACAAACAGACCCTTTGCCTACACTATTATATCATTGTGTAGAACTCATTGGAGGTCACCACAGAGGAACTGCTTTTTTTTTTTATCATTAATCTACACTTACATGACGCATATTTTGTTTACTAGGCTCTCCCCTATACCAGGTCCCCCCTATATGCCCCTTTACAGTCACTGTCCATCAGCATAGCAAAATGTTGTAGAATCACTACTTGTCTTCTCTGTGTTGTACAGCCCTCCCTTTTCTCCCACTCCCCATGCATGCTAATCTTAATACCCCCCTTTTTCTCCCCCTCCCTTATCCCTCCCTACCCACCCATCCTCCCCAGTCCCTTTCCCTTTGGTACCTGTTAGTTCATTCTTGAGTTCTGTGATTCTGCTGCTATTTTGTTCCTTCAGTTTTTCCTTTGTTCTTATACTCCACAGATGAGTGAAATCATTTGGTATTTCTCTTTCTCTGCTTGGCTTGTTTCACTGAGCATAATACCCTCCAGCTCCATCCATGTTGCTGCAAATGGTAGGATTTGCCCTTTTCTTATGGCTGAGTAGTATTCCATTGCGTATATGTACCACATCTTCTTTATCCATTCATCTACTGATGGACATTTAGGTTGCTTCCAATTCTTGGCTATTGTAAATAGTGCTGTGATAAACATAGGGGTGCATCTGTCTTTCTCAAACTTGACTGCTGCGTTCTTAGGGTAAATTCCTAGGAGTGGAATTCCTGGGTCAAATGGTAAGTCTATTTTGAGCATTTTGATGAACCTCCATACTGCTTTCCACAATGGTTGAACTAATTTACATTCCCACCAGCAGTGTAGGAGGGTTCCCCTCTCTCCACAGCCTCGCCAACATTTATTGTTGTTTGTCTTTTGGATGGCAGCCATCCTTACTGGTGTGACGTGATACTTCATTGTAGTTTTAATTTGCATTTCTCTGATAATTAGCGATGTGGAGCATCTTTTCATGTGTCTGTTGGCCATCTGAATTTCTTCTTTGGAGAACCGTCTGTTCAGTTCCTCTGCCCATTTTTTTTTTTTTTTTTTTTTTTTTTTTTGAGAGGGCATCTCTCATATTTATTGATCAAATGGTTGTTAACAACAATAAAATTCAGTATAGGGGGGTCAATGCTCAATGTACAATCATTAATCCATCTCAAGCCTAATTCTCGTCAGTCTCCAATCTTCTGAAGCATAACGAACAAGTTCTTACATGGTGAACGAATTCTTACAGAGTGAATAAATTCTTACATGGTGAACAGTACAAGGGCAGTCATCACAGAAACTTTCGGTTTTGATCATGCAATATGACCTATAAACCATCAGGTCAAATATGAATATTCATTTGATTTTTGTACTTGATTTATATGTTGATCCCACATTTCTCCTATTATTATTATTATTTTTATTTTTAATAAAATGCTGAAGTGGTAGGTAGATGCAAGATAAAGGTAGAAAACATAGTTTAGTGCTGTAAGAAGGCAAATGTAGATGATCAGATGATCAGGTGTGTGCCTATGGACTAAGTATTAATCCAGGCTAGACAAGGGCAGCAAGACATCCACGGATGCAGAAGATTTCTCTCAAAGCAGGGGGGGTGAGGTTCTGAGCCTCACCTCTGTTGATCCCCAAATTCTCACCTGATGGCCCCCCTGCGACTGTGCCTGTCTTAGGTTGTTCCTCCCTTGAGGAATCTTACCCGTGTCTGGCTAACCAGTCATCTTCCGGGGCCATACAGGGAAATGTAAAGTTGGTAAGTGAGAGAGAAGCCATATTGTTTGCAAAGGTTAGCTTTTTACTTCTTTGCAGATTTATGCCCTGTGGCTTCTATGCCCAGCACTTGTCTCGAGGTATCTTTACCACCTGGAGGAATTATGATACTCGGTAAATTCGATATGAGGCACGAATTCTATTTAAAGTTTGTAATTAGGAAGGAAGAAGAAAAGCTATAGATGTAGCATATGAAGGAAACTTGGGAGGATTGATTATTTCTTTGACATATCTTCTTGTATAGTACCTTAAGTATGTATAGGTTTTAAACTACTAACTAATTTGCACACACATATTGACATAATAGGAATACGGTGACATAAACAAAGCAAATCTATAATTACCAGCCATCTCCAGTGAAGCCAAGAAAACCATTTAGGCACCCTAGGCATTTGTGAAAATTTATCTATGATATGATGGATATTTTCCAACTGTACTTGAACCATCAGACAAATTAAAGCAGCCCATTTCTGGGATCTGTTCACATCCCATATGTTCTTTTAACCATAGATAGTCTATAGTCATGAGATTTTGGGGTGCTACAACTTGCACCCCTCCCAACTCCTGGTTGAGTTCCAACAGTACAGATCCAGTCAAATTCGTTGTCTCACTGTATGCACATGCCAGCCTAGACATCTCCCTCCTCCTTCTTATGGCAAGTCCAGGAGATGGTGGGCTGGATGCAGCCACAACCGCAGCATCGTCCGGATCCCTGTGGAGGCTTTTTGATGATCATCCCCCGGCACGAGTCCTCCAGAGAGTGCTGATGCCGGAAGCTCCTCCTCATATCGTATCTTAGTTCATTTTCTGGGTATCCAAGCTAGGCCTTGATCTTCTGCGTAGAAACAAACAGACCCTTTGCCCACACTTTGACATGCCCTCTATACCACTGTGCAGAACTCATTGGAGGTCAGCACACAGTAACTGCTTTTTTTTTTTTTTTTTAATTAAGAGAAAGGAATATTATCAGAAAAGAGTACCTCCATAGCTGATCATCTGACACCCTTTAAGTGATCAACATTAAGGATATTTAAAGCATGCGTTGATCTTTGATTTACCAATAGTTTTATCCTATCAAGGAGTAATCCCCCTTTTCTTTCTTTCTTTCTTTTTTTTTTTTTAAATTTTTAATCTACACTTACCTGAAGAATACTATGTTTACTATGCTCTCCCCTATATCAGGTCCCCCCTAACAACCACATTACGGTTACTGTCCATCAGCTTAGCAAAATGTTGTAGAGTCACTACTTGTCCTCTCTGTGTTGTGCAGCCCACCCTCCCCTTTCTCCCTCCCCCCCATGCATGCTAATCTTAATACCCCCCTTCTTCTTCCCCCCCTTATCCCTCCCTGCCCACCCATCCTCCCCAGTTCCTTTCCCTTTGGTACCTGTTAGTCCATTTTTGGGTTCTGTAGTTCTGCTGCTGTTTTGTTCCTTCAGTTTTTCCTTTGTTCCTATACTCCTCAGATGAGTGAAATCATTTGGTATTTCTCTTTCTCCGCTTGGCTTATTTCACTGAGCATAATACTCTCCAGCTCCATCCATGTTGCTGCAAATGGTTGGATTTTTCCACTTCTTATGGCTGAGTAGTATTCCATTGTGTATATGTACCACATCTTCTTTATCCATTCATCTACAGATGGACATTTAGGTTGCTTCCAATTCTTGGCTATTGTAAATAGTGCTGCGATAAACATAGGAGTGCATCTGTCTTTCTCAAACTTGATTGCTGCGTTCTTAGGGTAAATTCCTAGGAGTGGAATTCCTGGGTCAAATGGTAGGTCTGTTTTGAGCATTTTGATGCACCTCCATACTGCTTTCCACAATGGTTGAACTAATTTACATTCCCACCAGCAGTGTAGGAGGGTTCCCCTTTCTCCACAGCCTCGCCAACATTTGTTGTTCTTTGTCTTTTGGATGGCAGCTATCCTTACTGGTGTGAGGTGATACCTCATTGTAGTTTTAATTTGCATTTCTCTGATAATTAGCGATGTGGAGCATCTTTTCATGTGTCTCTTGGCCATCTGTATTTCTTTTTTGGAGAACTGTCTGTTCAGTTCCTCTGCCCATTTTTTAATTGGGTTATTTGTTTTTTGTTTGTTGAGGCGTGTGAGCTCTTTATATATTCTGGACGTCAAGCCTTTATCAGATCTGTCATTTTCAAATATATTCTCCCATACTGTAGGGTTCCTTTTTGTTCTATTGATGGTGTCTTTCGCTGTACAGAAGCTTTTCAGCTTAATGTAGTCCCACTTGCTCATTTTTGCTGTTGTTTTCCTTGCCCGGGGAGATATGTTCAAGAAGAGATCACTCATGTTTATGTCTAAGAGGTTTTTGCCTATGTTTTTTTCCAAGAGTTTAATGGTTTCATGACTTACATTCAGGTCTTTGATCCATTTTGAGTTTACCTTTGTATATGGGGTTAGACAATGGTCCAGTTTCATTCTCCTACATGTAGCTGTCCAGTTTTGCCAGCACCATCTGTTGAAGAGACTGTCATTTTGCCATTGTATGTCCATGGCTCCTTTATCAAATATTAATTGACCATATATGTTTGGGTTAATTTCTGGGGTCTCTAATCTGTTCCACTGGTCTGTGGCTCTGTTCTTGTGCCAGTACCAAATTGTCTTGATTACTATGGCTTTGTAGTAGAGCTTGAAGTTGGGGAGTGAGATCCCCCCTACTTTATTCTTCTTTTTCAGGATTGCTTTGGCTATTCGGGGTCTTTGGTGTTTCCATATGAATTTTTGAATTATTTGTTCCAATTCATTGAAGAATGTTGCTGGTAATTTGAGAGGGATTGCATCAAATTTGTATATTGCTTTCGGCAGGATGGCCATTTTGACGATATTAATTCTTCCTAGCCATGAGCATGGGATGAGTTTCCATTTATTAGTGTCCCCTTTAATTTCTCTTAAGAGTGACTTGTAGTTTTCAGAGTATAAGTCTTTCACTTCCTTGGTTAGGTTTATTCCTAGGTATTTTATTCTTTTTGATGCAATGGTGAATGGAATTGTTTTCCTGATTTCTCTTTCTATTGATTCGTTGTTAGTGTATAGGAAAGCTACAGATTTCTGTGTGTTGATTTTGTATCCTGCAACTTTGCTGTATTCCGATATCAGTTCTAGTAGTTTTGGGGTGGAGTCTTTAGGGTTTTTTATGTACAGTATCATATCATCTGCAAATAGTGACAGTTTAACTTCTTCTTTACCAATCTGGATTCCTTGTATTTCTTTGTTTTGTCTGATTGCCGTGGCTAGGACCTCCAGTACTATGTTAAATAACAGTGGGGAGAGTGGGCATCCCTGTCTGGTTCCCGATCTCAGTGGAAATGCTTTCAGCTTCTCGCTGTTCAGTATAATGCTGGCTGTGGGTTTATCATATATGGCCTTTATTATGTTGAGGTACTTGCCCTCTATTCCCATTTTGCTGAGAGTTTTTATCATGAATGGATGTTGAATTTTGTCAAATGCTTTTTCAGCATCTATGGAGATGATCATGTGGTTTTTGTCTTTCTTTTTGTTGATGTGGTGGATGATGTTGATGGATTTTCGAATGTTGTACCATCCTTGCATCCCTGGGATGAACCCCACTTGGTCATGGTGTATGATCCTTTTGATATACTGTTGAATTCTGTTTGCTAATATTTTATTGAGTATTTTTGCATCTACGTTCATCAGGGATATTGGTCTGTAATTTTCTTTTTTGGTGGGGTCTTTGCCTGGTTTTGGTATTAGGGTGATGTTGGCTTCATAGAATGAGTTTGGGAGTATTCCCTCTTCTTCTATTTTGTGGAACACTTTAAGGAGAATGGGTATTATGTCTTCTCTGTGTGTCTGATAAAATTCCGAGGTAAATCCGTCCGGCCCCGGGGTTTTGTTCTTGGGTAGTTTTTTGATTACTGTTTCAATTTCTTTGCTTGTAATTGGTTTGTTTAACTTTTGTGTTTCTTCCTTGGTCAGTCTTGGGAGGTTGTATTTTTCTAGGAAGTTGTCCATTTCTTCTAGGTTTTCCAGCTTGTTGGCATATAGGTTTTCATAGTAGTCTTTAATAATTCTTTGTATTTCTGTGGAGTCTGTCGTGATTTTTCCATTCTCATTTCTGATTATGTTGATTTGTGTTGACTCTCTTTTTCTCTTAATAAGTTGGGCTAGAGGCTTATCTATTTTGTTTATTTTCTCAAAGAACCAGCTCTTGGTTTCGTTGATTTTTGCTATTGTTTTATTCTTCTCAATTTTGTTTATTTCTTCTCTGATCTTTATTATGTCCCTCCTTCTGCTGACTTTAGGCCTCATTTGTTCTTCTTTTTCCAGTTTTAATAATTGTGATGTTAGACTATTCATTTGGGATTGTTCTTCCTTCTTCAAGTGTGCCTGGATTGCTATATACTTTCCTCTTAAGACTGCTTTCGCTGCATCCCACAGAAGTTGGGGCTTAGTGTTGTTGTTGTCATTTGTTTCTATATATTCCTTGATCTCTATTTTGATTTGTTCATTGATCCATTGATTATTTAGTAGCATGTTGTTAAGCCTCCATGTGTTTGTGAGCCTTTTTGTTTTCTTTGTAGAATTTATTTCTACTTTCATACCTTTGTGGTCTGAAAAATTGGTTGGTAGAATTTCAATATTGTGGAATTTACTGAGGCTCTTTTTGTGAGCTAGTATGTGGTCTATTCTGGAGAATGTTCCATGTGCACTTGAGAAGAATGTATATCCTGTTGCTTTTGGATGTAAAGTTCTATAGATGTCTATTAGGTCCATCTGTTCTAGTGTGTTGTTCAGTGCCTGTGTGTCTTTACTTATTTTCTGCCCGGTGGATCTATCCTTTGGGGTGAGTGGTGTGTTGAAGTCTCCTACAATGAATGCATTGCAGTCTATTTCCCTCTTTAGTTCTGTTAGTATTTGCTTCACATATGCTGGTGCTCCTGTATTGGGTGCATATATATTTAGAATGGTTATATCCTCTTGTTGGACTAAGCCCTTTATCATTATGTAGTGGCCTTCTTTATCTCTTGTTACTTTCTTTGTTTTGAAGTCTATTTTGTCTGATATTAGTACTGCAACCCCTGCTTTCTTCTCACTGTTGTTTGCCTGAAATATGTTTTTCCATCCCTTGACTTTTAGTCTATGCTTATCTTTGGGTTTAAGGTGAGTTTCTTGTAAGCAGCATATAGATGGGTCTTGCTTTTTTATCCATTCTATTACTCTATGTCTTTTGATTGGTGCATTAAGTCCATTTACATTTAGGGTGACTATTGAAAGATATGTACTTATTGCCATTGCAGGCTTTAGATTCGTGGTTACCAAAGGTTCAAGGTTAGCTTCTTTAGTATCTTACTGCCTAACTTAGCTCGCTTATTGAGCTGTTATATACACTGTCTGGAGAGTCTTTTCTTCTCTCCCTTCTTATTCCTCCTCCTCCCTTCTTCATATGTTGTGTGTTTTGTTCTGTGCTCTTTTTAGGGGTGCTCCCATCTAGAGCAGTCCCTGTAGGATGCCCTGTAGAGGTGGTTTGTGGGAAGCAAATTCCCTCAGCTTTTGCTTGTCTGGGAATTGTTTGATCCCACCATCATATTTAAATGATAGTCGTGCTGGATACAGTATCCTTGGTTCAAGGCCCTTCTGTTTCATTGCATTAAGTATATCATGCCATTCTCTTCTGGCCTGTAGGGTTTCTGTTGAGAAGTCTGATGTTAGCCTGATTGGTTTTCCTTTATAGGTGACCTTTTTCTCTCTAGCTGCCTTTAAAACTCTTTCCTTGTCCTTGATCCTTGCCATTTTAATTATTATGTGTCTTGGTGTTGTCCTCCTTGGATCCTTTCTGTTGGGGGTTCTGTATAATTCCATGGTCTGTTCGATTATTTCCTCCCCCAGTTTGGGGAAGTTTTCAGCAATTATTTCTTCAAAGACACTTTCTATCCCTTTTCCTCTTTCTTCCTCTTCTGGTATCCCTATAATACGAATGTTTTTCCTTTTGTATTGGTCACATATTTCTCTTAGTGTTGTTTCATTCCTGGAGATCCTTTTATCTCTCTCTATGTCAGCTTCTATACGTTCCTGTTCTCTGGCTTCTATTCCTTCAATGGCCTCTTGCATCTTATCCATTCTGCTTATAAATCCTTCCAGGGATTGTTTCACTTCTGTGATCTCTTTCCTGACATCTGTGATCTCCTTCCGGACTTCATCCCACTGCTCTTGCATTTTTCTCTGCATCTCATCCCACTGCTCTTGCATTTTTCTCTGCATCTCATCCCATTGCTCTTGCATTTTTTTCTGCATCTCTGTCAGCATGTTCATGATTTTTATTTTGAATTCTTTTTCAGGAGGACTAGTTAGGTCTGTCTCCTTCTCAGGTGTTGTCTCTGTGATCTTTGTCTGCCTGTAGTTTTGCCTTTTCATGGTGATAGAGATAGTCTGCAGAGCTGGTACAAGTGACCGCTGGAAGAGCTTCCCTTCTTGTTGGTTTGTAGCCTTTTCCTGGGAGAATAGCGACCTCTAGTGGCTTGTGCTGGGCAGCTGTGCGCAGACAGGGCTTCTGCTTCCTGCCCAGTTGCTTTGGGGTTTATCTCCACTGTTGCTGTGGGCTTGGCCTGGCTGGGGCTGTTCCT
The DNA here is from genome assembly GCF_040802235.1 of Manis javanica. Taxonomy (NCBI): domain Eukaryota; kingdom Metazoa; phylum Chordata; class Mammalia; order Pholidota; family Manidae; genus Manis; species Manis javanica. The sequence goes on from NC_133161.1 coordinate 113,986,083, forward strand.
CCAAAATGGTGGAGCCCCGTTAGAGGGGGAGCAGCCAGGAGACTATTTATCTCCGTAAGGGGCCTCTGTGCTCCCTGCTGCCCAGGGGGTTAGAGTGCCCAGAGATCCCCAGATTCCCTGCTTCTGGTCTAAGTGACCTGTCCTGCCCCTTTAAGATTTCCAAAAAGCACTCTCCAAACCAAAACAACAACAGCAACAATGAGAGAGGGAACAGAAAGGAAAAAAAAAGAAAAAACACGCGATTTTTTTTTTTTTTCCTCAGGTGCCGGTCCCAGGCACCCGCGCACTGGTCCTGCTGCCCTGTCTCCCTAGCACCAGGGTCCCTGTCCTTTCAAGGCTTCCAAAAAGCACCCACCCACCGGTCCCGCAGGGAAGGAACGCTCAATATTCTTGGTCCTCAGGCACTGGTCCCACGCACCCGCTCACCAGTCCCGCCGCCCTGCCTCCCTAGCACCGGGGTCCCTGTCCCTTCAAGGCTTCCAAAAAGCACTTGGCAAAAAGAGAGAAAAAAAAGGGGAAAAACGCGCGATTTCTTCCGTCCTCAGGTGCTGGTCTCAGGCACCCACCCACCGGTCCCACAGGGAAAAATGCGGGATATTCTTTGTCCTCAGGTGCCGGTCCCAGGCACCCGCTCACCAGTCCCGCCGCCCTGCCTCCCTAGCACCGGGGTCCCTGTCCCTTTTAGGCTTCCAAAAAGCACTCGCAGAAAAGAGAAAAAAAAAAGGGGAAAAACGCGCGATTTCCTCTGTCCTCAAGTGCCGGTCTCAGGCACCCGCCCACCGGTCCCGCAGGGAAAAACGGGGGATATTCTTTGTCCTCAGGCGCCGGTCCCAGCCACCCGCTCACCAGTCCCGCCACCGTGCCTCCCTAGCACTGGGGTCCCCGTCCCTTCAAGGCTTCCAAAAAGCGCTTGCCAAAAAGAGAAAAAAAAAAAGGGGGAAAAACGCGCGACCTCCTCCGTCCTCAGGCACCGGTCTCAGGCACCCGCCCCCAGGTCTCGCAGGGAGAAACGCGGGATATTCTTTGTCCTCCGGCGCCGTTCCCAGGCACCTCCTCACCGGTCCCGCCACCCTGCCTCCCCAGCAACGGGGGCCCGTCCCTCTAAGGCTTCCAAAAAGCGCTCGCCAAAAAAAAAACTGCTCCGGTTTCTCTCCACCCGCCGGGAGCCGGGGGGAGGGGCGCTCGGGTCCCGCCGGGCTGGGGCTTGTATCTTACCCCCTTCACAAGGCGCTGGGTTCTTGCAGGTGTGGATGTGGTCTGGATGTTGTCCTGTGTCCTGTGGTCTCTATTTTAGGAAGATTTTTCTTTGTTATATTTTCATAGCTCTATGTGTTTTTGGGAGGAGATTTCCACTGCTCTACTCACGCCGCCATCTTGGCTCCCGCCTCTCTGCCCATTTTTTTAACTGGGTTATTTGTTTTTTGTTTGTTGAGGCATGTGAGCTCTTTATATATTCTGGATGTCAAGCCTTTATCCGATGTGTCATTTTCAAATATATTCTCCCATACTGTAGGGTTCCTTTTTGTTCTATTGATGGTGTCTTTTGCTGTACAGAAGACTTTCAGCTTAATATAGTCCCACTTGTTCATTTTTGCTGTTGTTTTCCTTGCCCGGGGAGATATGTTCAAGAAGAGGTCACTCATGTTTATGTCTAAGAGGTTTTTGCCTATGTTTTTTTCCAAGAGTTTAATGGTTTCATGACTTACATTCAGGTCTTTGATCCATTTTGAGTTTACTTTTGTATATGGGGTTAGGCAATGGTCCAGTTTCATTCTCCTACATGTAGCTGTCCAGTTTTGCCAGCACCATCTGTTGAAGAGACTGTCATTTTGCCATTGTATGTCCATGGCTCCTTTATCAAATATTAATTGACCATATATGTTTGGGTTAATGTCTGTATTCTCTAGTCTGTTCCATTGGTTTGTGGCTCTGTTCTTGTGCCAGTACCAAATTGTCTTGATTACTGTGGCTTTATAGTAGAGCTTGAAGTTGGGGAATGAGATCCCCCCTACTTTATTCTTCTTTCTCAGGATTGCTTTAGCTATTCGGGGTCTTTGGTGGTTCCATATGAAGTTTTGAATTATTTGTTCCAGTTCATTGAAGAATGTTGCTGGTAATTTGATAGGGATTGCATCAAATCTGTATATTGCTTTGGGCAGGATGGCCATTTTGATGATATTAATTCTTCCTAGCCATGAGCATGGGATGCATTTCCATCTGTTAGGGTCCCCTTTAATTTCTCTTAAGAATGACTTGTAGTTTTCAGAGTATAAGTCTTTCACTTCTTTGGTTAGGTTTATTCCTAGGTATTTTATTCTTTTTGATGCAATTGTGAATGGAGTTGTTTTCCTGATTTCTCTTTCTGTTGGTTCATTGTTAGTGTATAGGAAAGCCACAGATTTCTGTGTGTGATTTTGTATCCTGCAACTTTGCTGTATTCCGATATCAGTTCTAGTAGTTTTGGGGTGGAGTCTTTAGGGTTTTTTATGTACAGTATCATGTCATCTGCAAATAGTGACAGTTTAACTTCTTCTTTACCAATCTGGATTCCTTGTATTTTTTTGTTTTGTCTGATTGCTGTGGCTAGGACCTCCAGTACTATGTTAAATAACAGTGGGGAGAGTGGGCATCCCTGTCTAGTTCCCGATCTCAGAGGAAAAGCTTTCAGCTTCTCGCTGTTAAGTATGATGTTGGCTGTGGGTTTATCGTATATGGCCTTTATTATGTTGAGGTACTTGCCCTCTATTCCCATTTTGCTGAGAGTTTTTATCATGAATGGATGTTGAACTTTGTCAAATGCTTTTTCAGCATCTATGGAGATAATCATGTGGTTTTTGTCTTTCTTTTTGTGGATGTGGTGGATGATGTTGATGGACTTTTGAATGTTGTGCTATCCTTGCATCCCTGGGATGAATCCCACTTGGTCATGGTGTACGATCCTTTTGATGTATTTTTGAATTCGGTTTGCTAATATTTTGTTGAGTATTTTTGCATCTATGTTCATCAGGGATATTGGTCTGTAGTCTTCTTTTTTGGTGGGGTCTTTGCCTGGTTTTGGTATTAGGGTGATGTTAGCTGCATAGAATGAGTTTGGGAGTATTCCCTCCTCTTCTATTTTTTGGAAAACTTTAAGGAGAATGGGTATTATGTCTTTCCTGTATGTCTCATAAAATTCCGAGGTAAATCCATCTGGCCTGGGGATTTTGTTCTTTGGTAGTTTTTTGATTACTGCTTCAATTTTGTTGCTGGTAATTGGTCTGTTTAGATTTTCTGTTTCTTTCTGGGTCAGTCTTGGAAGGTTGTATTTTTCTAGGAAGTTGTCCATTTCTCCTAGGTTTCCCAGCTTGTTACCATATAGGTTTTCATAGTATTCTCTAATAATTCTTTGTATTTCTGTGGGGTCCGTCGTGATTTTTCCTTTCTCATTTCTGATACTGTTGATTTGTGTTGACTCTCTTTTCCTCTTAATAAGTCTGGCTAGAGGCTTGTCTATTTTGTTTATTTTCTCGAAGAACCAGCTCTTGGTTCCATTGATTTTTGCTATTGTTTTATTCTTCTCACAATTTTATTTATTTCTTCTCTGATCTTTATTATGTCCCTTCTTCTGCTGACCTTAGGCCTCATTTGTTCTTCGTTTTTCAATTTCGATAATTGTGACATTAGACCTTTCATTTGGGATTGTTCTTCCTTTTTTAAATATGCTTGGATTGCTATATACTTTCCTCTTAAGACTGCTTTTGCTGTGTCCCACAGAAGTTGGGGCTTAGTGTTGTCGTCGTTTGTTTCCATATATTGCTGGATCTCCATTTTGATTTGGTCATTGATCCATTGATTATTTAAGAGCGTGTTGTTAAGCCTCCATGTGTTTGTGAGCCTTTTTGCTTTCTTTGTATAGTTTATTTCTAGTTTTATGCCTTTGTGGTCTGAAAAGTTGGTTGGTAGGATTTCAATCTTTTGGAATTTACTGAGGCTCTTTTTGTGGCCTAGTATGAGGTCTATTCTGGAGAATGTTCCCTGTGCACTTGAGAAGAATGTGTATCCTGTTGCTTTTGGATGTAGAGTTCTGTAGATGTCTATTAGGTTCATCTGTTCTAGTGTGTTGTTCAGTGCGTCTGTGTCCTTACTTATTTTCTGTCTGGTGGATCTGTCCTTTGGAGTGAGTGGTGTGTTGAAGTCTCCTAGAATGAATGCATTGCATTCTATTTCCTCCTTTAGTTCTGTTAATATTTGTTTCAGGTATGTTGGTGCTCCTGTATTGGGTGCATATATATTTATAATGGTTATATCCTCTTGTTGGACTGAGCCCTTTATCATTATGTAATGTCCTTCTTTGTCTTCTGTTACTTTCTTTATTTTGAAGTCTGTCTTGTCTGATACCAGAATTGCAACACCTGCTTTCTTCTCTTTGTTGTTTGCCTGAAATATCTTTTTCCATCCCTTGACTTTAAGTGTGTGCATGTCTTTGGGTTTGAGGTGAGTCTCTTGTAAGCAGCATATAGATGGATCTTGCTTTTTTATCCATTCTATTACTCTGCGTCTTTTGATTGGTGCATTCAGTCCATTTACATTTAGGGTGATTATTGAAAGGTATGAACTTATTGCCATTGCAGGCTTTAAGTTTGTGGTTACCAAACGTTCAGGGTGTGCTTCTTTACTATCTTACTGTCTAACTTAACTCGCTTGTTGAGCTATTTTACATGCGGTCTGATGATTCTTTATTTCTCTCCCTTCTTATTCCTCCTCCTCCCTTCTTCATATGTTGGGTGTTTTGTTCTGTGCTCTTTTTAGGAGTGCTCCCATCTAGAGCAGTCCCTGTAAGATGCCCTGTAGAGGTGGTTTGTGGGAGGCAAATTCCCTCAACTTTTGCTTGTCTGGGAATTGTTTAATCCCTCCTTCATATTTAAATGATATTCGTGCTGGATACAGTAGTCTTGGTTCGAGGTCCTTCTGTTTCATTGCATTAAGTATATCATGCCATTCTCTTCTGGCCTGTAGGGTTTCTGTTGAGAAGTCTGATGATAGCCTGTTGGGTTTTCCTTGGTAGGTAACCTTTTTTTTCTCTCTGGCTGCCTTTAATACTTTGTCCTTGTCTTTGATCTTTGCCATTTTAATTATGTGTCTTGGTGTTGCCCTCCTTGGATCCTTTGTCATGGGAATTCTGTGTACCTCTGTGGTCTGAGAGGCCATTTCTTCCCCTAGTTTGGGGAAGTTTTCAGCAATTATTTCTTCAAAGACACTTTCTATCCCTTTTTCTCTCTCTTCTTCTTCTGGTATTCCAATAATGTGTATATTTTTCCTTTTTGATTGGTCACTCAGCTCTCTTAGGATTCTTTCATTCCTGGAGATCCTTTTATCTCTCTCTGCATCAGCTTCTCTGCATTCCTGTTCTCTGTTTTCTAGACCATTAATGGTCTCTTGCATTTCATCCATTCTGTTTTGAAGTCCTTCCAGAGCTTGTTTTATTTCTGTATTCTCCTTCCTTAGTTCTTGCATATTTCTCCTCAAGTACATCAGCATGGTTATGACTTTTGTTTTGAATTCTTTTTCAGGAAGACTGGCTAAATCTATCTCCCCAGGTTCCTTCTCAGGGGAAGATGTAGCAGATGCCGAAGCTGTCTGGGTTAGTCTTGTCTGGATCATATTTTTTTGCCTTTTCATGTTGACAGGTGCTATTGACTGTCAGCTGGGAGGGCCAAACTTTTCACTTGCTACTGGCCTTTCTTTACTGGGACAACTGCGACCCCTAGTGGCTTGTGTTAGGTAATTGCGTGTAGGCTGGGTCTTTGTGTCTTGCCCGACTGAAGTGTAGGAATTTTCCTTTCTGCCTTTCTGTGGGCGTGTTTTGCCTTAGGCTGTTTCTCTGCTTTTGCAGCGCCGGGAGGGGTAATGGACTGGTGGGGGGGGCTGTTTGGCTGTTTACCTCCGTGAGGGGTCTCAGAGCTGTTGCCCAGGGGGTTAGTGCGCCCAGTTTTCCCTGTAATTTCCAGCCACTGGGCTGTGACCTGTGTTGTTTCCGTCTAGCTGTTAAATCCCTGTCCCTTTAAGACTTTCAAAGAGCACTGGCTTTTCTTTGTCACAGGGGCATCAGCTTCGGCACCCGCTCAGAGGTTTTGCTGCCCTATTTCCCTAGTTTCTAGCCCTCCACGCATGCACTGTGTCTGCGCTCTGGTGCGGGTGGCTGGGGCTGGGTGTTTAGCAGTCCTGGGCTCCCTCTACCTCCCTCCGGGAGCTGGGGGGAGGTGTGCTGGGGTCCCGCCGGCCTGGGGCTTGTATCTTACCCCTTTCACCAGGTGCTGGGCTCTCGCACGTGTCGATGTAGTCAGGCTGTTGTCCTGTGTCTTCTGGTCTCTCTTTTAGGATTAGTTGTATTTGTTGTATTTTCAAAAATATATATGTTTTTGGGAGGAGATTCCCACTGTCCTACTCACGCCGCCATGTTGGCTCCGCCTCTGTCTATCTGAATATTTTCTTTAGAAAAAATACCTATTTAGTTCCTCTGTCCATTTTTTAATTGGATATTTTTGTTCATTTTTTGGTGTTGAGCTGTATGAGGATTTTTATGTATTTTGCATATAATCCCTTATTGGATATATCATTTGCAAATACATTTTCCCACTCAGTAGGTTACCTTTCCATTTTGTTGATGGTTTCCTTTGCTGTGCAAAACGTTTTTAGTTTGATGTAGTCTGAAAATTTTATTCTTGTTTTTGTTGTTACCTGAGGAACTAGGCCCCCAAAAATATTGCTAACTCCAATGTCCAAGAGTTTACTGACTGTTTTCTTTTAGGATATGTATGATTTCAAGGTTTTATATTTAAGCTTTTAACCCATTTTGAGTTAACTCTTGTGTATGGTGTAAGACAGTAATCCAGTTTCATTCTTTTGCATGTACCTCTTCAATTTTCCTAATACCATTTATTGAAGAGACTTTCTTTTCCCTGTGTATATATTGCATCCTTTGTCATTGATTAGTTGACCATATACACATGGGATCTTTTTGGGCTATCAGTTCTGTTGATCTATGTGTCCATTTTTGTGCCAGCACCATATTGTTGCAATTATTATAGGATATTTTGAAATCAGGAATGGTGATACCTCCAGCTTTGTTCTTTCTCAGGACTGGTTTGGCTATTTGGGGTCTTTCTTGGTTCCATACAAATTCAGGATTCTTTGTTCCATGAAAAACATCCTTGGTATTTTGATAAGGATTATCCAGTGGTGTGTTTATAAACTGGTGATTTGTTTTCATATTTTGTTAATTACTGGGATCTGAGATGCCTTCTCTAACTACTTTCTATAAAATAGTTCTCAACTATATGCCAGTACCACGTCTGTGTTTTCATTTTCTCTAGTACTCATCTGATTTATATTATGTGTTTATTTTTAATGTATGCTCCTGCTCTGTGGTGTCAAATTAGATAATAGCAGACATTTAGTAAATGTTTATCAATTAATTGTTGAATGAATAAAGGAATAAATCAATGTCTTTTACACATTTTCTTAATGAAGTATTCAGATTGTTTATGGAATCTATAAGACCTCTTTTTGTATTAGAGATAAGTTCTATAAGCATATATTGCAAAAATTTTTAAATCTGTAATTTACCTTATTATTTATGTTTAAATTATTTTAGAGGTGAAGAAGTTTAATATAGTTACCTATTCCAGTGCATTATGTTAATGGTTTTTGTGTTTGCTGGGGGTTTTACCTAGGAATCCTTTCCTCCTGTCTTTCCTTCTCTGTGTGTGCATGTGTGCGTGTGTGTGTGTGTCTGAAAATATGGAATTTAGTGTGCCATTTGTAAGGTAAAAGGACCTAACTTCTCTCCAACATGGAGGCTTCACTGTACCAGTACCACTGAGTGGGATAATTATTCCTTGATTTGGAATGCTGCCTTTAGGATAGATTAAGTATTAGCATAGAATTGGATCTGTTTCTGGGCTTTTCTCTGCTCTCCTGTGGAGCTATCTCATTGTAGCAGTAATTTAACTCTTATTTAAAGTAGCCTTGCTGTATTTTTTAATACTTGATGAATAAAGTCTCCTTCCATTAAAAAAAAACTATTTTGGTTCTTCTTCACTTTTATTCTTTCAGATGAGTTTGCGGAATACTTTTTCATGAAACTATACATGTAAATGGGACAAACTGTGCATGCCTGTAAGTTTGAGCCTTTGGTGGAGATTGACCCTCTGCCCTTCAGCTTTTAGACTAGGGATAATGTACTAGTACCTACCCTTAAGAAGCATGTTGGGAAGCACTGCAAGTTCATTACCCAATATGTAACATTTTATGGGCTTGTAGTTTTTGTATATTTTTTTAAACTGGTGAACTTTCAGAGTTATTTGAAGGGTTTTGAAGTTGAGATTTTAGTGACATTTTCAGTAGCTGTCTGTTTTTATTTTTATGGAAGACTTGAAAAACTCATTTCATTTCTCTCTATTTTAAATAAATTATAGAGATGACTGAGAAAAGGGTGCAGTCATAAGGGTGGTGTGAGAAAGCTCAAGAATGCCTGGTTTTCTCTGATACCTCTGACTGTGTGCTTATTATACCCACATCAGATCCCTAAGACTGGTCCTAGATGTAGCCTCAAATGCTAAATGCAGTAGACCAGGAATAGCTTAAAAAGACACAATAAAACCACTCATTGGCTTATTGCTGTAGGCATGCAAGAAAATTATTCTCAATGTGCTGTGAACATTTCCACAGCATGTTGTCTTGCTTCCACTTTTAAGGTTCAATCTTAAAATCACAGCAGTATGCAGTAGAAAAATGCTCTCCTATCTCTGGAATCATCTGTCCAGGGGAAAGGGGTGTAAGCATATGTCTATCAGCATTCTAAGTTACTCTCGGCACTTCATTCAGTCTTAAAATATTTTGCCCTTTCACAAGGGGGGACATCCCTGCCACTGGTCAGTACATCTTTGGCAATAGGTCCCGTTAAGTATGACAGGTTTCTTTGGTTATGATCTCTCTCTGTATATAGAGATTCATGAACAGGATGACATAAATCTCACAAATGTGTCCACAGTTTTGTTTTACTTTGAGCAACATTTGCCTTGAAGCTTTAAGTGACATCCTGCAAAGATTCTAAATCAAATGGGCCCAGTGTTGGTTGCTTTGATTTTTCATATGGACTGAGTGACCTAAAGCACTCTGCCATGAGGGGTTTTTAAAAAGTCTTAAATAATAATCCTTTCTGGGCTTTCCTTCTACACAAAGGCCTGAGAAACACAATGATGGCAGTACAAATAAATGACTATAAATGTATTGCTTCAATAGTTAAAAACAACCATTACCTTGAAAACAGATTACATTCCGCTGAATGGACTAGGTTTCAGTAGGCTCCCACTTTGTTACCTGCAGGCTTTGGAGCTTACTTGTCATCAGTCAGTCCCTGTTAGCATTCCATCCTTGCAGACACAGCTTGATCTGCCCCAGCAGCCCACTGGGGGATCCTGCAGCAGCTTCCCGGCTGGAGGGTTATGGCTCAGAGGGAATCAGAGGCCTGGCCTCGCAGGGGAGGTTTGAAAAACAAATTGGGGCAAGTGTGTTTGACTTTGTTTTGTTTTCCTCTCATCACCCCTGATTTAATTTCTCTGCAGTATACACTTTGGTTTGAACTACCTCTATTATCCCAACTTAATTTATGGTTTATTACACAGTCTTGGTTCTGTTACTGTGGCCTCAACAATCCAGCCCAGGAAATGAAATGGTATCATCTCCTGAATTCCGCTGAGGAACAAATGCTTGAGAGATTTTCAAGTATAATAACAAAGAAACAAATCACTAAATTAAAAAGTCTATTAATGTTATTTGTTTTTAAAAATCCATACTTTCTTTTTTTAATTTTGATATCATTAATCTACAATTACATGAGCAATATTATGTTTGCTAGACTCCCCCAATCATCAAGTCCCCTCCTATATCCCATGACAGTCACTGTCCATCATATAGTAAGATCCTATAGAATCAAAATCCATACTTTTAACAACTTAGTAAGCCAATTATTTTCCAGGCACAAGTTTTAAAAAAACCAAAGGGCAGGAAGCGATCGTGAACAGCTGAGTTTATCCTCCATCTTCAGCCAATTCCACAATTACTTTCTAAAGAATGGAAGAAATCCTATTATTACAAATGATCTCAAATACTTCATAAAGTGGGTGGAGGATAAAGTATTCTATACAAATGCTATTTGCCATTTAATGAACACCTTTAAAACCTAAGTCAGATCAAGTCACCCTTATACTCACATTTTTTAGGGACATGCTGTCTCACTCAGATCAAAAGCCAGCCATGTTGAAATGTGAGCTCTATGCAGTGCTTTAAGTGTTCTTCATGTGTCTCTCTTTTAATTTCCAAACCATCTGTCAAGTTAGCCAAAACATACTGGCCGGTTCTGTCAAATGTTATTGAAATAAGCTCAAAGACATCCTATGCAAATGGAATATAGACACGGTCTTAAATATATTTCCTAGAGGGCAGGGTAGAATTCATTTATATAATGCAGTTTCAGCTATTTTGCTAATACCCCAGTTTCAAATAATTCGGATAACAGTAAGACTATGTAGAGGTCACCCTGCCCCTCCATGCCGGCCTGTCAACTTCTTCCCTTCTAAGAGTGTGGTATCTCTAAGCAGATGGCCAATGATCAATCAAAATAGATCAACTGAGGGATGAGGCTCCAGGGGGCATCTGAAATAAATACCAGGCTTTCCTGAGCATGACCTGATAGGTAATGAGCTTCCTCTGGAGACTTGGCAACCCAGCACTGAAAAGGGCAATTCTCATGTCATGTGGCTGATTTCAGAGGATCTTGGCATTTTGTTATCATATTAAGAGGAAATCATTAGTGAGAGTGACCTTTTGATATTAACATATGCCACAAAACTAATTAATGCTGAAATCCAACACTCTACATTGGAAAGACATTTGTCTTTGTTTTTGCTTTCAAAAAAAGGCGTAGATGAAGTTCAATCATAACTGTGTTTGGCTTCATGTGAGACACGAGCTCTAGCTGTCAAAGCACCCACCCATGCTCATTTCCATACAGAAAAAGCAATCTAGGACAGGAGATGCGTTTTCAGTTTTACTGACTCCTGAGAGAGCTGTTGAGCAGATTCAGTACCAAAGCTGTTTGGTTTGTTAATTTAGGGACTTCTGGAATACTATTGGGTCACTTCTGGTTACACCTGATTTACTTAGCAAGCCTATGCACGTGAGGATCTGCTTTGCCCTAGCAGATAAGACCACCAGACCCTTTCCTGCCACACTAGAACAATCACAAAAAGAACTGTATTGCTTGATTGAAGCAAAGAAAAGGGAAGCTAAATAGAGACGGATCTGCCAGTGACAGAAAGAGCGAGGCTAAGAGAAAAAAGGAGAGACAGAGAGCTCACTGGGTGGAGATGCTGGCACAACTGCAGAGAAAATTCACAGATAGAATATTCTAGCTTTGGGCAAGATGAGTTCAAGGGTATTGTCAAGATTCAAAAAATGTGTCAGCTTGAAGCACTGCTAGGAAGTTTTATAATAGTCCACGGTCCCTTCTCTCTAGTTAATTCAATGTTAGGAGAAAAGGATTTGCTTTTTTAGACATTTGTATCATATTGTAATTGTATGTCTGAGCAGAAAGTTTAGCTTTGAAGCACTATAAGAATAAATTTTTGTTTTTAAAATGTACCAAGGATTTTGTTTATATTCAGCCATGACCAGGCCAGTGAATCAGGAGATGAACGCCACTGGAGGGACAGTTTATTACTCAGAGTTCTCATGAGGAGGGGAACCCCCCACACCATGCCACGCATGTCCACACTAGAGAACAGAGTTCGGCCACTGGCAAAGAGAGCAGAGGGCCTGTGAAAAAGCCTTCTGTGTGGTTTTCCAGGGAAGGCATGGGTGAGGCCCAGCAAGCAGGGAGAGCAGGTTTGGGATTGGCTCGTTGGAGTGACTTCAGCGGTGAGTGTGTCGGGGCTGCTGTAGAGGCTGCCTGTGCCATGGCCAGGGAATGGAGTTACAAGGTGTAGGAGCAGGCGGGCGGAAGAGTCAGGGTTGGGACTGGTTAGTTTGCGTAGGAAGGGCGTGTTCCAGGGAAGAGGCGTTTCATTTTGCCAGCTCTAGGCTCTGATAACCTCGGGAGGGCCAGCCATGTCTTAGTCAGTGAGGCCCAGCTGTTATTGGGTACAGAAATTAGAAAAGTAGTTAATGCAGTTACGTGTAGGGCTCCCTATTCTCCCTCTTTACATATGGAAAATAAGTATGTACTCTATTAGCAAAATAACCATCCCCGTCCCCACCTCCTCAGGACCTCTAGGGTGTCTCTGGAAGGAGAAAGCCAATGTTGGGTGGTTGGATCACAGAAGAGTAACAGATTCACTCTCATCCACCCCAAGTTTGGGCAGCTTGGTCTGTAGAGAAGCTTGGGCCTGTAACTGGTTGGGTTCTGCTAGATGATTCTTAGAGGACAGAACTTTGCTAATGGTTGGGCTCCAATGTGTACCTCATAGATATGGCTTAGGAAGTGGGACTGCCATTTCCATCTGAGCACATTTTCATGACACATACAGAACAAACCCGTATATTTTCATCTCTATAAAATTATTTAGAAGTATTTGAAAGATAGTCTTAATGTATCAAAGGATATATCATCCTCCTTTCATGCTCACTTTCTTCCATCCCATCTTAAAATGTATGTTTACATTTATATTTTCAAATTGCTGTTATATATACTTACATGTAATACCCACATTCCATTACTATCTAAATTCTATCCATCTTCCCAGATACAGCTGGAAGTTTCACTTCTTTGAAGTTGTTCATTTGTATCATTAATGCTAATTGAGCACTTAGTCTGTGCCAGCATTGTTTCAGGATAAAGCCAGGAAGAAAATAGATGAAATCCCTTCCTTCATGATGCTGACATTCTATGAAGGCAGTCAGACAATTAAATAAGCAAATATATAGAGTGTCAGGTGGTTAGTGCTACACAGAAAAATAAAATAGAGTTGGGGGAGTAAACAGTATGGGTTAGAAGGAAGGGCGGCGAGAGCAGGTGTAGCTCGTGGGCGCGCAGGCCTGTTCGCAGTAAGTTCAGAGGGGGCAGCATGTGTAAGTGCCCTGATATGCGAATGCCTTTGGGGTGTTTCAGAAGAAGCAAGGAGGCCAGTGTGACTGAAACAGGGTAACAGAAAGGGAGAGAAGCAGAAGATAAAACCAAGGAGTGATGGGTATAGGGCTGGAAAATGAAGATGCTGAGTATTGCAGACCTTCACAAAAACCTGAGTGGAAGGGAAGCTACAGGTAAATTCTGAGCAGTAGCAAAACACGAAGAAATTCACATTTTAACAGAATCATGCTAGCTTCAGAGAATAATCGTCAGGGGTAAAGGACAGAAATTAGGGGACTATTTCAATATTATAGGTGAAAGACCATGGATACTTGGACCAGTGGTAGAAATGGAGGTAAGGAGAAGAGTAAGATTCTGGATACATTTTGAAGATACAGTCAGCAGGGTTTGCTGTTGGCTGGACCAGATGTGGAATGTGAGAAGAAAGAGAGGTCTAAAGCAAGTTCAAGGTTATTTACTAAATAAATGTAAGAATGAAGTGTCCACCAGTTGAGTGAGGTAAGCCTGCAGGAGGACCTGGTTATGTAGAAGGGTGGGACGTGGAAGGTGGGAGCAAGAGAAGACTTAGGCGTTCAGTTCTGGAGCCATTAACCTGACATAGCTGCTGGACACACAAATGGAAATGAGTAGGCAGTTAGACATAGAAGTCTGGAGTTTGGGGAAAACATACAGGTAATATTTACAGCCATGTGACTAAAGAAGATCACATAGAAGGTGAACAATATTCACAATAGACAAAAGATGGAAACAACCCAAATGTCCATGGACAACAGAGGAGGTCCAAGGACCATGCCCTGTGAAGAGCAACATGTAGAGATAGAGCAGATGAGAAGAAACAGATAAGATATTTACAAAGGAACAGCCAGCAACTTGGTCAGAACCCAAGTTAACATAGGTAAGGAAGCCTTTCCATCAGGAGGGAACAATGTAAAATGCTCTGTTAAGACAAGTCACCTGAGGAAAACAAACCGACCACAGGATTCAGCAATACAGAGATTACTGGGGACCTTGACAAGAGCTGTTTCCAAGGGGTGGAGAGAAGGGTTTAAAAACTGGAGAGAGTTAGAGAGAAAATTGGAGAAGAACTGTATAGTGTAGGTATAGAATTTTGGGAGGTGGGAGAGATTTTGCTGTAAAAGGGAGCAGAGAAATGGGATGGTAGCTGAACTAGGTTGTGGGGTCAAGAGAGAAAATCTTTCCAAAATCTTCCTTGAATATTCTGGACAATGTTTCTCTCTCTTAACAACTGGCGCAACATAGATGCTCAGTAAATATCTATTGTGAGAGTAAATGGATACATTGTGACATAAATACCTGTGATATGCTCTGTTGTACTATTCTGACATTGTTTCTTGGATATTTTCCTTGTTTAATCAATGCTGTTCTGAGACTCACTAATCTGACATCCTGTATGAACAAAGTGGGTGCAAAGTAGGAACAAAGTGGGTGCTAAGACTCACGTAATGTATAATGGGCACGATCCTTTGAGCCAGTCCTGAAAACAAAAGGAAGATTGATTTGTTTGCCTGCCTGTCTTTCTACTTTGTCTGAGATTCCACATGGCCAAGGGCCATAACTTGTTGGTTTCTGTATCTTCAGTGTACAAACAGTACCTGGAATATAGAGGTATTTAAAAAATGACTATTAGAAAACATGAATTATGAAAAGCAAGTAGTACAAAGGTCTGTGTTGATAATAATCTTATGAAAGCAAACAAATGCTATAACGAACAGCTCCTTGAACTATCAGGAATTTACTGTTAATAATAATATGGCAGAAACAGAATCTTTGAAGAAAAGCCATTCATGAAGCTTGAGTAGGTCTTATAGACTTGAACTGGTTCATAAACATTAAAAACAAGAAAAAGTGATTGTAAAATTCTTAGTTTCAGAGACTCTCTTTACATTTGTCAGACTTGGAAAATTCTGCTAATATATTAAATGCTTTATTATAATTAATTTATTTTTCACAATTCACGGATCATAATGATTTAATTTATTATTAACAGGTACATAATTTACTGTGGTTAGAGTTCCATTATAGTCCAACAGTAATAAACATTTGTCACTAAGGTTAAATATCACCAAAAACTTCTAATTAAACAAAGGCAACACTCTTGTCTGATGTTGGCTCCACTATTTCAGAGTGCTGCTGGGCAAGCCCCATTCATGGCTTTGCCATAAAGTTCCCACCCAATTCAAAAGGAAGACTTAGGATGCATGCTCACTTTTGAGCCTATGGCTAGGCATTCTGACCCCACAAAACCTGAGAACCAGAGACCAGGAGCTGTTTCACAAAGGGAGAAGAGTTATTCACCAATGAGGGTATAGCTTTGCTACCAAAATTTTAAGAACTGTACTGCGATTCTTCTGGCGAGACTCTACCTAGAGCATTTGACCTGGTGCACACACTTCAGGCCCACCTGGTCTGCTGCTCCTGAGTCTCGGGCAGGCTGGTGTGGGGGTGCCCGCTGCAGTCTGGAACAGCAGGCCCTTGCTCAGCGTCCACTGGTCAAGATGTTCCCCTCAGCTTGACTGAATTGTAGACAGATTTCTTAGCAACTATACATTCTCGATCTCCCTATTCTTAGAGCATTGACTTGAAAAAACTTGTAATTATAATTTTTTTTCTCTGCCCCTTTGAGGTATAAATCTTTTTCCAAGCTCCTAGCAGCTTCACAATCTCTGAGTATCTTTCTTAAGGACCTGGAAGCCACGACTTTGAAATGTGATCATTGAAGGAAAAAAAGACCCAGATCTTCCAATCTTTGTTGCAGGTGGAAGCCTAACTTCAGAAACCAACAATTAAAAAGCACACGTGGCCTAATGACATTGACCAGCTGCTCCCCTGTTATTTTCTAGTACTTTTACATTGGCTTATTATCAGCTCTTAAAAATCCTCACTCCTTTTGTTTCAGTAAAGTTGCATTCCATCTTTATCCCCAATTACAATAGTCTCGAATAAACTCTTCCTTGACTCTTTAACTCCATCTAGTGCAATTTTTCTTTGACACCATTGTGAGCTGGTGGATTATTTGGTAAATGAGTCAAAGCAGTATCATTCAATGTATACATTGCCTAGAAAAAAAAAATTAAAAGCCCATCATTCCCAGTTACTTGAGCAACCATATTGAACCCAGAATCTGTGCTAAGTACATTCATATTGATAAACCCTGCCTAGTAAAAATTATGTTTTTTCCTCTTTTGTCTAATATCTTCAGTATCCATCCCCACACATTTCCTAAGTTTCTACTGATATAAAATAGCACCATTTTACAGTTTGTTTGTTGAGTAAGTCCTCTCCTTACAGGACAGACTCTGTACTGACTCCTCTGGGGAACGGCTTCATCTGTCTCTAGATACAGGACTGGAGAAAATAAAGGGTGGTAATTTTTAGGCACAAGAGCAATTGACATCCTCAGCAAGAGTACCTAGGTGAAGTCATTATAGAGTTTTTAAACAAGACCATATTATTCACATAGGGGAGAAAGGGTTGCTTCTGCTGACAAAGGGGTTCACTGGTTTTGGGGAGTTCCAGATTTTCAGAATTATCTGGATTGACCCAAATCACAAGATCCCATGCTTTCACAACAACTGTTCCACTTTTCACCTAAAAGAACTGGCAAGGGGCCCTTTTTCTGCAGCTGGGTCATGAGAGAGATGAGCAGAAGTGGACAATGGCTTAAGCAAAACCAGTACTCCCCATCACCTCTCAGGTTCAAATAAGCCCTCCATTGCCCAGGTAATTACCCAATGATATGGAGATGAACTTTTGTCCACCCCTGAGGAACACCTATTGATATGCAGATGCACTAAAGCCAGAAACATACAAAAAAACCCTCATGGACAACTTAGCCACTCTGGAAACTGAAATTGAACAAAAAAGTAAACAGGAGAGCCCGGGAGCCAAGATGGTGGCATGAGTAGAGCAGCGGAAATCTCCTCCCAAAACCACATATATCTATAAAAATATAACAAAGACAACTCTTCCTAGAATAAAGGCCAGAGGACACAGGACAACATCCAGACCACATCAACACCTGCAAGAACCCAGTGCCTCGCAAAGGGGCAGCCCGAGCCAGGTCATGCGCACAGCAACAGTGGAGATAAACTCCATAGCAGCCAGGCAGGAAGCAGAAGCCCTGTCTGTGCGCACCTACCCAGCACAAGCCACTAGAGGTCGCTATTCTCCGAGGAGAGAAAGGCCACAAACCAACAAGAAGGGAAGTTCTTCCAGCCGTCACTAGTCCCAGCTCTGCAAACTATTCCTATCATCACGAAAAGACAAAATTACAGGCAAACCAAGATCACAGAGACACCAGAGAAGGAGACAGACCTAACCAGTCTCCCTGACAAAGAATTCAAAATAAAAATCATAAACATGTTGACAGAGATGCAGAGAAATAAGCAAGAGAAATGGGATGAAGTCCGGAGGGAGATCACAGATGCCAGAAAGGAGATTACAGAAATGAAACAAACTCTGGAAGGATTTATAAGCAGAATGGATAAGATGCAAGAGGCCATTGATGGAATTGAAACCAGAAAACAGGAACGCATAGAAGCTGACATAGAGAGAGATAAAAGGATCTCCAGGAATGAAACAATATTAAGAGAACTGTGTGACCAATCCAAAAGGAACAATATCTGTATTATAGGGGTACCAGAAGAAGAAGAGAGAGGAAAAGGGATGGAAAGAATCTTGGAAGAAATAATTGCTGAAAACTTCCCCAAAGTGGGGGAGGAAATAATCAAACAGACCACAGAAATACACAGAAACCCCAACAGAAAGGATCCAAGGAGGACAACATCAAGACACATAATAATTAAAATGGCAAGGATCAGGGACAAGGAAAGTTTTAAAGGTAGCTAGAGAGAAAAAGGTCACCTATAAAGGAAAACCCATAAGGCTAACATCAGACTTCTCGACAGAAACCCTACAGGCCAGAAGAGAATGGCATGATATACTTAATGCAATGAAACAGAAGGGCCTTGAACCAAGGATACTGTATCCAGCACGACTATCATTTAAATATGATGGCAGGATTAAACAATTCCCAGACAAGCAAAAGCTGAGGGAATTTGCTTCCCACAAACCACCTCTACAGGGCATCTTACAGGGACTGCTCTAGATGGGGGCACTCCTAGAAAGAGCACAGAACAAAAAACACCCAACATATGAAGAATGGAGGAGGAGGAATAAGAAGGGAGAGAAGAAAAGAATCTTCAGACAGTGTATATAACAGCTTAATAAGTGAGCTAAGTTAGGTAGTAAGATACTAAAAAGACTAACCTTGAACCTTTGTTAACCACGAATTTAAAGCCTGCAATGGCAATAAGGACATATCTCTCAATAGTCACCCTAAATATAAATGGACAGAATGCACCAATCAAAAGACACAGAGTAATAGAATGGATAAAAAAGCAAGACCCATCTATATGCTGCTTACAAGAAACTCACCTCAAACCCAAAGACATGCACAGACTTTTAGTCTGTGGGATGGAAAAACATATTTCAGGCAAACAACAGTGAGAAGAAAGCAGGGCTTGCAGTACTAATATCAGACAAAATAGACTTCAAAACAAAGAAAGTAAGAAGAGATAAAGAAGGACACTACATAATGATAAAGGGCTCAGTCCAACAAGAGGATATAACCATTCTAAATACATATGCACCCAACACAGGAGCACCAGCATATGTGAAACAAATACTAACAGAACTAAAGAGGGAAATAGACTGCAATGCATTCATTTTAGGAGACATCAACACACCACTCACCCCAAAGGATTGATCCATTGGGCAGAAAATAATTGAGGACACGGAAGCACTGAACAACACAGTAGAGCAGATGGACCTAATAGACATCTATAGAACTCTACATCCAAAAGCAACAGGATATACATTCTTCTAAAGTACACATGGGACATTCTCCAGAATAGACCACATACTAGCCCACAAAAAGAGCCTCAGCAAAATCCAAAATATTGAAATTCTACCAACCAATTTTTCAGACCACAAAGGTATAAAAGTAGAAATAAATTCTACAAAGAAAACAAAAAGGCTCACAAAAACATGGAGGCTTAACAACATGCTCCTAAATAATCAATGGATCAATGAACAAATTAAAATAGGGATCAAGGAATATATAGAAACAAATGACAACAACAACACAAAGCCCCAACTTCTGTGGGACGCAGCAAAAGCAGTCCTACGAGGAAAGTATATAGCGATCCAGGCATACTTGAAGAAAGAAGAACAATCCCAAATGAATAGTCCAACATCACAATTATCGAAATTGGAAAGAGAAGAACAAATGAGGACTAAAGTCAGCAGAAGGAGGGACATAATAAAGATCAGAAAAGAAATAAACAAAATTGAGAAGAATAAAACCAGAGCAAAATGAAACCAAGAACTGATTCCTTGAGAAAATAAACAAAATAGATAAGCCTCTAGCCAAACTTATTAAGAGAAAAAGAGAATCAACACAAATCAACAGACTCAGAAATGAGAACGGAAAAATCACGACAGACTCCACAGAAATACAAAGAATTATTAAAGACTACTATGAAAACCTATATGCCAACAAGCTGGAAAACCTAGAAGAAATGGACAGCTCCCTAGAAAAATACAACCTTCCAAGACTGACCAAGGAAAAAACACAAAAGTTAAACAAACCAACTACAAGCAAAGAAATTGAAATGGTAATCAAAACACTACCCAAGAACAAAGCACCCGGGCCGGAGGGATTTACCTCAGAATTTTATCAGACACACAGAGAAGACATAATACCCATTTTCCTTAAAGTTTTCCAAAAAATAGAAGAGGAGGGAATACTCCCAAACTCATTCTATGAAGCCAACATCACCCTAATACCAAAACCAGGCAAAGACCCCACCAAAAAAGAAAATTACAGACCAATGTCCCTGATGAATGTAGATGCAAAAATACTCAATAAAATATTAGCAAACAGAATTCAACAGTATATCAAAAGGATCATATGCCATGACCAAGTGGGATTCATCCCAGGGATGCAAGGATGGTACAACATTCGAAAATCTATCAACATCATCCACCACATCAACAAAAAGAAAGACAAAAACCACATGATCATCTCCATAGATGCTGAAAAATCATTTGACAAAATTCAACATCCATTCATGATAAAAACACTCAGCAAAATGGGAATAGAGGGCAAGTACCTCAACATAATAAAGGCCATATACGATAAACCCACAGCCAACATCATACTTAACAGCGAGAAGCTGAAAGCTTTTCCTCTGAGATCGGGAACTACACAGGGATGCCCACTCTCCCCACTGCTATTTAACATAGTCCTGGAGGTCCTAGCCACAGCAATCAGACAAAACAAAGAAATACAAGGAATCCAGATTGGTAAAGAAGAAGTTAAACTGTCACTATTTGCAGATGACATGATACTGTACATAAAAAACCCTAAAGACTCCACCCCAAAACTACTAGAACTGATATCGGAATACAGCAAAGTTGCAGGATACAAAATTAACACACAGAAATCTGTAGTTTTCCTATACACTAACAATGAAACAATAGAAAGAGAAATGAGGAAAACAATTCCATTCACAATTGCATCAAAAAGAATAAAATACCTAGGAATAAATCTAGCCAAAGAAGTGAATGACCTATACTCTGAAAACTACAAGTCACTCTTAAGAGAAATTAAAGGGGACACTAACAAATGGAAACTCATTCCATGCTCATGGCTAGGAAGAATTAATATCGTCAAAATGGCCATCCTGCCCAAAGGAATATACAGATTTCATGCAATCCCTATCAAATTACCAGCAACATTCTTCAATGAACTGGAACAAATAATTCAAAAATTCATATGGAAACACCAAAGACCCTGAATAGCCAAAGCAATCCTGTGAAAGAAGAATAAAGTAGGGGGGATCTCACTCCCCAACTTCAAGCTCTACTATAAAGCCACAGTAATCAAGACAATTTGGTACTGGCACAAGAACAGAGCCACAGACCAGTGGAAAAGACTAGATACTCCCAAACATATATGGTCAATTAATATTTGATAAAGGAGCCTTGGACATACAATGGCGAAATGACAGTCTCTTCAACAGATGGTGCTGGCAAAACTGGACAGCTACATGTAGGAGAATGAAACTGGACCATTGCCTAACCCCATATACAAAAGTAAACTCAAAATGGATCAAAGACCTGAATGTAAGTCATGAAACCATCAAACTCGTGGAAAAAAAACATAGGCAAAAACCTCTTAGACATAAACATGAGTGACCTCTTCTTGA
This sequence comes from Manis javanica, assembly GCF_040802235.1. Lineage (NCBI taxonomy): Eukaryota > Metazoa > Chordata > Mammalia > Pholidota > Manidae > Manis > Manis javanica. The sequence continues at coordinate 114,007,503 of NC_133161.1, forward strand.
ACATATCTCCCCGGGCAAGGAAAACAATAGCAAAAATGAACAAGTGGGACTATATTAAGCTGAAAAGCTTCTGTACAGCGAAAGACACCATCAATAGAACAAAAAGGAACCCTACAGGAGAATATATTTGTAAATGACAGATCCAATAAAGGCTTGATGTCCAAAATATATAAAGAGCTCACACACCTCAACAAGCAAAAATCAAGTAATCCAATTAAAAAATGGGCAGAGGAACTGAACAGACAGTTCTCCAAAGAAGAAATACAGATGGCCAACAGACACATGAAAAGATGCTCCACATCACTGATTATCAGAGAAATGCAAATTAAAACTACAATGAGGTATCACCTCACACCAGTAAGGATGGCTGCCATCCAAAAGACAAACAACAACAAATGTTGGCGAGGCTGTGGAGAAAGGGGAACCCTCCTACACTGCTGGTGGGAATGTAAATTAGTTCGACTATTGTGGAAAGCAGTATGGAGGTTCATCAAAATGCTCAAAATAGACTCACCATTTGGCCCAGGAATTCCACTCCTAGGAATTTACCCTTAGAACGCAGCAATCAAGTTTGAGAATGACAGATGCACCCCTACGTTTATCGCAGCACTATTTACAATAGCCTAGAATTGGAAGCAACCTAAATGTCCATTGGTAGATGAATGGATAAAGAAGATGTGGTACATATACACAATGGAATACTACTCAGCCATAAGAAGAGGGCAAATCCTACCATTTGCATCAACATGGATGGAGCTGGAGGGTATTATGCTCAGTGAAACAAGCCAAGTGGAGAAAGAGAAATACCAAATGATTTCACTCATCTGTGGAGTATAAGAACAAAGGAAAAACTGAAGGAACAAAACAGCAGTGGAATCACAGAACCCAAGAATGGACTAAGAGATACCAAAGGGAAAGGGACTGGGGAGGATGGGTGGGTAGGGAGGGATAAGGGGGGGGAGAAGATGAGGGGTATTAAGATTAGCGTGCATATGGTGTAGGAGAAAGGGGAGGGCTGTACAAGACAGAGAAGACAAGTAGTGATTTTATGGCATTCTGCTGTGCTGATGGACAGTGACTGTAGGGGGTTTTATGAGGGGGGACTTGGTATAGGGGAGAGCCTAGTAAACATAATATTCTTCATGTAAGTGTAGATTAAATGTAACAACAACAACAAAAAAGAATGAAAGAGAAGGGGGATTACTCCCTGATAGGATAAAACTAACTGTAAATCAACAATTAATGCATGCTTTAAATATCCTTAATTTTGATCACTTAAAGGATGTCAGATGATCAGCTATGGAGGTACACTTTTCTGATAATATTCCTTTCTCTTAAAAAAAATGCAATTCCTGTGTGGTGACCTCCAATGAGTTCTACACAATGGTATAAAGGGCATATCAAAATGTGGGCAAAGGGTCTGTTTGTGTTTATACAGAGGATCAAAGCCTAATTTGGCTACCCAGAAAATGAACTAAGATATGATATGAAGAAGAACTTCCAACATCAGCACTCTCTGAAAGAGCCATACCAGAAGATGATCATTAAAAAACCTCAACAAAGATCCAGGTGATGCTGCAGTTGTAGCTGCATTCATCCCACCAGTTTCTGGACTTGCCATTGAAATGAAGAAGGTGATATCTAAGCTGGCCTGTGCATACAGTAAAACAACAAATTTGACTGGATCTATACTGTTGGAACTCAACCAAGAATTAGGAAAAGTGCAAGTTGTAGCACTCCAAAATCTTACAACTACAGACTATCTACTGTTAAAAGAACATATGGGATGTGAACAGTTCCCAGGAATGGGTTGTTTTAATTTGTCTGATTTCTCTCAGACTCTTCAAGTACAGTTGGACAATATCCATCATATCATAGACAAATTTTCACAAATGCCTAGGGTGCCTAACTGGTTTTCTTGGCTTCACTGGAGATGGCTGGTAATTATAGATCTGCTTTAGTTATGTAACTGTATTCCTATTATGTTAATGTGTGTGTGCAATTTAATTAGTAGTTTAAAACCTATACATGCATAAGTTACTCTACAAGAAGATATGTCAAAGAAATAATCAATCTTCCCATGTTTTCTTCCGTCTGCTACCTGTGTTGCTTTTCTCTTCCTACCTAATTACAACCCTTAAATAGAATTCGTGCCTCATATCGAATTCACCGAGTATCATAATTCCTCCAAGTGGTAAAGATACCTCAAGACAAATGCTGGACATAGAAGCTACAGGGCATAAATCTGCAAAGAAGTAAAAAGCTAACCTTTTCAAATAATATTGCTTCTCTCTCACTTACCAACTTTACATTTCCCTGGAAGATGACTGGATAGCCAGAGACGGGTAAGATTCCTCAAGGGAGGAACAACGTAAGACAGGCACAGTCGCAGGGGGGCCATAAGGTGATAAATTGGGGATCAACAGTGGTGAGGCTTAGAACCTCACCCCCCCTGTTTTGAGAGAAATCTTCTGCATCTGTGGATGTTTTGTTGCCCTTGTCTAGCTTGGATTAACACATAGTCTACAGGCACACACCTGATCATCTACATTTGCTCTCCTACAACACTAAACTGTGTTTTCTATCTTTATCTTGCATCTACCTACCACTTCAGCATTTTATTTAAAAAATAATAATAATAATAAAGGGAGAAATGTGGGATTCACATATGTCAAGTATAAAAATCAAACGAATATTCATATTTGATCTGATTGTTTATAGATCATAATGAGTGATCAAAACCAAAAGTTTTTGTGATGACTGTCCTTGTACTGTTCACCATGTAAGAACTTATTGCCTATGTAAGAATTTGTTCACCATGTAAGAACTTGTTTGTTATGCTTCAGAAGACTGGAGACTGATGAGAATTAGGCTGGGGGTGGATTAATGATTGTTAAGCAATTTCAGATTTAAGTCTTCATCTAATTTTCAAATTATATCAGCCCTCTAACTGCAAGAAATAAGAAGTTTTTTTTCAGGGTAATTATAACTCCTCTGTGTACTTCTGACCACGACTTGAAGCAAGAATTCTAAGTCTTACATTTGCTGTGTTCTTAGCTCTTAGTGCGTGTGAAGCAGCTACCTCACCCCACAGCATTTATGTATCACATAATAATCGTTTACAGTATCTTGTTTAAAGCACACATTAATTCACAGGACCACAGGTCATCATTTTAAAGACTATTTTGCCACTTTAGGGCTTAGAATACTTATATCCTGTTATCTATCAATAACTGGATTGTCACTGCCTTCAAACCCAATCAAATGAGGTGACCAAACAAAAACAGAACATTTATCATCAGAAACTATAAGAAAATTCTAAAAAGAAATATACTTCAGGAATAAGGAAAATGATCTTAGAAGATCTAAAATACAAGAATAGTATATTTATAGTGAAAAACATGAATAGTGAGCAATAAAATTAGTAAATTCCTAACATTTTAAGTACATTTAAGGAAACATGAAAAATGGTATAATGTGAGGGATTAAATAATTATATAATTAATAATTATATAACTTTATATAATATTAAATAATTAAATAATGATATAATGAGTATAATGTGAGGGATTAAAAATACTGGGTAATAGTGCCATGTATATCATAAGGAGGGTGATTAGAATGCTATGTTCTAATGCTCTTATATTGTTCGGGAGACTAAGATGTTAATTACTTTTCAATTTCATTAAATATATGTGACAACACTTGATGGATAATGACTAAAATAATAAAAATAGATTGTATAATTTCCAAATCAGTAAAGGAAATAAGTGAAATATGAAACCAAACAAAAACCAGTTTTAATTAATCCAGTTAAGCCAAGAAAAGAGAGAAGAGAAACATAAATATAGGGAAAATGGAAAGAGCTAAGATAGTAGAAACATCACCAAATATATCACTAATTACAGTAAATGTAAAGATGCTAAGTTCACTACATTAAATAGATTCTCATGTTGATTTGAAAATTAAGTAGCTGTGCTCTAATAACAATGAGTCTCTTGTAGACAGTGTACAGTTGGGCCTTTTTTAAATCCAGCTACTGTATGTCTTTTGATTAGAGAGTTTAGTTCATTAACATTTCAAGTTATTATGTATAGGTATGGACTTACTATTACCAGTTTGTTCATTGTTCTCTGGTTCTTTTGTAGTTCCTTTTGTTTCTTTCATCATCTCTTGCTCTCTTTGTGATTTGATGATTTTCTCAAGTGGTGTGCTTAGATCACTTCATCTTTTGCCTATCTGCTATAGGTTCCTGTTTTATAGTTACCATGAGGTTTACATGAAACATCTCATATTTACAACAGTATGCTTAAGCTGTAACAGCTTTAGATTCATATCCGATCTCTACACATACCCCACTTTATGTTTTTGATGTCACAGTTTACATATTTTTACTTTGTATATCAGGATTTTTTGTAGTTATATTTTTAATAGTCTTTTAACCATACTAGAGCAGTAAGGGATTTACCCACCACTTTGACATTAGAGTATTCTGAATTTCTCTCTCTCTCATGTTATGCATACATATATATATATACACACACACATATATATAGTATTTTTATGTTTTAATATATTTTATAAACTATATATATATATATATATATATATATGTACG